>NC_064617.1:606901068-608151068 GCF_023898315.1 Schistocerca nitens | reverse complement strand
AATGGCATCTGGCCCCGGAGCAGAGGACCGGGACAGTGCAAGCGCACGTTCGAGTTCCCGCATAGTAAAGGGGCATTATAAGTTTCCAGATTCAGCGAGTGGGAGGAAGGTCGCCGAGCCTCTTCTGCCTCTTTCCTGGGAAGGAAGGCAGGGTGGTAATGGGCGGAGCTTGAAACCTCCGCGAAAAAGCGGCCGAAGGCGTTGGAGACAGCCACAGGATCAACAAGGACCTCATTACCTGAGGTCAGGCCAGGTACCGAGGAGTGGGCCTTAATGCCCGACAGTCGGCGCAGGCCACCCCAAACGACAGAAGAGGGAGTAAAACTGTTGAAGGAGCTGGTGAAAGAGGCCCAACAAGCTTTTTTGCTGTCTTTGATGACTACGGCATTGCGCTCGGAGTCGTTTGTATCCAATACAATTCGCCAACGTAGGATGGCGGCGAAAGGTGCTTTAAGCACGTCGTCGAGCACGGATAGCGTCTCTACAAGCCTCATTCCACCAGGGGACGGAAACGCGACGTGAAGAAGAGGTAGTATGAGGAATGGAACGTTCGGCAGCATTGATGATGACAGCCGGGAGGTATTCGACCTGACTGTCACAACTGAGAAAATAGTGGTCCGGAAAGGTCGCCAGGGAGGAGTAAAGTCCCCAGTCAGCTTTCGGTATGTTCCAGCTCGAAGGACGTGGGGATGGGGTGTGGTGCAGGAGACGAACGACACAGCGGAAGTGGTCGCTCGAATAGGTGTCAGAAAGGACATACCACTCGAACCGACGGGCAAGAGTGGTAGAACAGATCGAAAGGTCCAAGTGGGAGTAGGTATGATTTTTTTTTTTTTTGTTTTAGGGCGCACAACGTCAACGGTCATTAGCGCCCAGACTACTTTAGGAATGCACCGCGAGTCACAAGTTTAAAACAACAAAACGGAGAACACGATGAAAGACATACTGACAGGCATAGGATTAAAAAAGAAAACAGCATAATCAAATGTCCTTTGAGAGGGTTGTCAAATTGATAAAATGAAGAACGCGAGCAGCTGCTCGTGGGTCATCCGCTAAAATGGCTTCTACAGTACATGGCAGGCCAATATCGAGACGTAGGGTGTTAAAATTCGGACACGACGTTAAAATGTGGCGGACCGTCAGCAATTGCCCACATGGGCAGAACGGCGCCGGCGCAGCCGTCAGCAGATGGCGATGGCTGAACCGGCAGTGGCCAATTCGCAACCGGGCCAAAACTACCTCCTCCCGCCGAGAAGGGCGTGAGGAGGACGTCCAAGCCACGGGTAGAGCTTTCAAGGCCCGAAGCTTGTTGTCTGAAAGTGCAGCCCAATCGGCATGCCACAGCGAGACAATGCGACGACAAATTACCCTGCTACAATCTGACGAAGGGACACCACAAGAAGCTGTCCGAGGCTGGAGGACCGCAGCCTTGGCCGCGGCATCTGCAGCTTCGTTCCCAGGGATACCGACATGGCCAGGAATCCACATAAAGCTAATCGGAGAACCGACGTCCACCAGCTGCTGAAGAGAGCGTTGGATCCGGTGCACGAAAGGGTGAACCGGGTACGGATCACCGAGGCTCTGGATAGCGCTCAGGGAATCGGAGCAGATGACATATGCAGAATGTCGGTGGCGGCAGATGTAAAGGACAGCCTGGTAGAGGGCAAAGAGCTCAGCTGTGAAGACCGAACAATGGCCATGGAGCCGATATTGGAAACTTTGTGCCCCGACAATAAAAGAACACCCGACCCCGTCATTGGTCTTAGAGCCATGAAGGTCGTATTAATGAACTGCGAACGAAGTTCGACAAAACGGGAGTGGTAGACTGAATCGGGGGTAACCTCCTTCGGGAGTGAGCAGAGGTCAAGGTGGACGCGAACCTGAGCCTGGAGCCAAGGTGGCGTGTGGCTCTCGCCCACTCGAAAGGTGGCAGGGAGTGAAAAATGAAGGTGTTGAAGGAGGCGACGAAAGCGAACTCCAGGGGGTAGCAGGGCGGAGACATACAACCCGTATTGACTGTCGAGAGAGTCATCAAAAAAGGAACGATAAGATGGGTGGTCAGGCATGGCCAGTAGCCGACAGGCATACCGACAAAGCAGTATATCGCGCCGGTAGGTGAGTGGCAACTCACCAGCGTCAGCATGAAGACTCTCGACGGGACTAGTATAAAACGCTCCGATCGCAAGTCGTAAACCACGATGTTGTATGGAGTTGAGGCGGCGTAAGATGGATGGCCGTGCAGAGGAGTATACGAAGCTCCCATAATCCAGCTTGGAGCGGACGATCGACCGATATAGGCGAAGGAGGACGGTTCGATCCGCTCCCCACGACATACCACTGAGAACACGGAGGACATTGAGAGAACGGGTACAACGGGCAGCCAAATAAGACACATGTGGAGACCAACTAAGTTTCCTGTCAAATGTAAGACCTAAAAATTTTGTTGTCTCCACGAATGGGAGAGCAACGGGACCAAGTCGTAAAGACGGTGGGAGAAATTCTTTGTAGCGCCAGAAGTTAATACAGACCGTCTTCTCGGCAGAAAAACGGTAGCCATTGGCGACACTCCACGAGTAAAGACGGTCAAGAGAACGCTGAAGACAGCGCTCCAGGAAACACGTACGCTGCGCGCTGCAATAGATGGTAAAATCGTCCACGAAAAGGGAGCCTGATACATCAGCTGGGAGGCAATCCATTATTGGATTGATCGCTATGGCGAAGAGAGCGACGCTCAAAACTGAGCCCTGTGGTACCCCATTCTCCTGGCGAAAGGTGTCTGACAGGACAGAACCCACACGTACCCTGAACTGTCGATCCATTAAAAAGGAACGAATAAAAAGAGGGAGGCGACCGCGAAGACCCCATGTATGCATGGTGCGGAGAATGCCCGCCCTCCAACAGGTGTCGTAAGCCTTCTCCAAATCAAAGAACACAGCCGCGGTCGGGCGCTTCCGCAAGAAGTTATTCATAATGAAGGTCGACAAGGTAACCAGATGGTCAACAGCAGACCGGCGCCTACGAAATCCACATTGTACATTGGTAAGTAGGCGTTGAGACTCGAGCAGCCAAACCAATCGAGAGTTAACCATTCGCTCCATCACTTTACAGACACAGCTGGTAAGCGAGATGGGTCGATAACTGGAGGGCAAGTGCTTGTCCTTCCCCGGCTTAGGAATCGGGACAACAATAGACTTGCGCCAGCATGCGGGAACATGTCCCTCAATCCAGATGCGATTGTAAGTACGAAGAAGAAAACCTTTACCCGCAGGAGAAAGGTTCTTCAGCATCTGAATATGAATAGAATCAGGCCCTGGAGCGGAGGACCGTGATCGGCCAAGTGCGGTTTCGAGTTCCCGCATGGTGAATGGGGCATTATAACTTTCACGATTCGAGGAGCGGAAGTTAGGTGGCCTAGCCTCCTCTGCCTGTTTGCGGGGGAGGAAGGCAGGATGGTAATGAGCGGAGCTCGAAACCTCTGCGAAAAAGCGGCCAAAGGCATTGGAGACAGCCTCAGGGGCCACAAGGACGTCATTCGCGACCGTCAAGCCAGAAACTGGTGAGTGGACCTTAGTGCCAGATAGCCGGCGCAGGCTACCCCAGACAACAGAAGAAGGAGTAAAACTGTTGAAAATGCTTGTGAAAGCAGCCCAGCTGGCTTTCTTGCTTTCTTTAATAATACGACGACTCTGTGCACGTAATCGTTTATAATTGACACAATTCGCCACTGTAGGGTGGCGGTTAAAGGCGCGTAAAGCACGTCGACGAGCACGTAGAGCGTCTCTACATGCTGCGGTCCACCAGGGGACCGGTACGCGACGTGGAGAAGAAGTAGGGTGAGGGATGGAATATTCAGCAGCAGAGAGAATGACTTCCGTGAGGTGTGCGACCTGACTATCGCAGCTTGGGAATGTTTGATCCTGAAAGGTCGCCCTTGAAGAGAAGAGCCCCCAGTCTGCTTTGGAGATGTTCCAACTAGATGAGCACGGAGAGGGGGTATGCTGCAGGAGATGGATAACACACGGGAAGTGGTCGCTCGAATATGTATCAGAAAGAGCATACCACTCGAACCGGCGTGCAAGTTGGGGAGTACATATAGAGAGATCTAAATGGGAATAGGTGTGAGATGTATCCGAAAGAAAAGTAGGGGCGCCAGTATTGAGGCAGACGAGATTGAGCTGGTTGAAAAGGTCTGCTAACAGGGAGCCCCTCGGGCAGGATGCTGGAGAGCCCCAAAGGGGATGGTGGGCATTGAAGTCTCCAGTTAACAAAAATGGTGCAGGTAGCTGAGCAATAAGTTGCATCATGTCTGCCCTGGTAACGGCAGACGACGATGGAGTGTAAACGGTACAAATGGAAAATGTAAAAGTGGGGAGAGTAATGCGGATGGCAACTGCCTGCAGGCCGGTGTGCAACGTGATGGGATCGTAGTAAATATCATCCCGGACCAGCAACATAACCCCTCCATGAGCGGGGATACCTACCACAGGGGGTAGGTCAAAACGCACAGAGGTGTAGTGTGCCAAGGCAATTTGATCACATGGGCGTAGCTTCGTTTCCTGGAGGGCTACGACGAGCGGACGGTGCAAGCGAAGCAGCAACTTCAAGTCCTCTCGGTTGGAGCGAATGCTGCGAATATTCCAGTGAATAAGTGCCATCGTAAGAAAAAAGGAAGATGAAAGAAGGGGTCACCTCGAAGGCCGCTGAGGGCCTGGCTTCGAGCGAGCACTGCCGCCGCTATCAGTAGGCGGACAGTCATCGTCCATTGGGTCTATAGGTTCATCGGCCATCTTGGGAAGATGGCCGGGAGGGGGAGCTTCCTCCGCCGGTGAACGGCCAGATGTTCGGCAACCAGCGGTGCGACCAGGCGAAAGGGATGACGGCCTGGGGCGGCAACCGCTGGGTGGCGCAGGAGAAGAAATGCGCCGTGGCGGAGAAGGAGAACTGTGCTTCCTATTAGCCTTCTTGGATGGTCGTTTGGTGGAAGTACCGGACGAAGGCTGGGAGGTCGAGGTACGTAGGAAGTCTGCACGGGACGGTTCCTTCTTGAAGGCCCGTGCATCTGACTTCTGGGTCTTCGTCTTAGCAGAAGCTGATGAAGGGGCTGGTGTCTGTGGGGTGATGGGACGAAGAGGAGACGTCGACCGCGCGATCTTAGCACTGGCCGAACGGACGACCGTGGTGCTGAAGGTCAGATCGCAGGTCTGGGTTGCCACCTCCCTGGTAGTCCGAGGAGAGGCGAGGACAGTACTGTATTTCCCCGCTGGGAGCAGCGTGGGCTTCCTACTAGCCAATAGCTTGCGAGCAGCCGAGGTGGACACTTTCTCTTTGACCCGAATTTCCTGGATACAGCGTTCTTCCTTATAGACAGGACAGTCGCGGGAGGATGCAGCATGGTCACCCTGACAGTTCACACAACGAGGAGACGGAGGTGGACAGTCACCCTCATGGGCATCCCTGCCACAAGTGACACATTTAGCCGCATTGGAACAAGATTGGCGAGTGTGATTGAAACGCTGACACTGGTAGCAGCGCGTAGGTGTCGGGACATAGGGGCGAACAGAAATAACCTCGTAGCCCGCTTTGATGCGCGATGGCAGCTGAACACTATCGAAGGTCAAGAAAAGTGTCCGGGTCGGTACAAGGTCATTGTTGACCTTTTTCATGACCCTATGGACAGCCGTCACGCCCTGCTCAGCGAGGAAAGATTGAATCTCCTCGTCAGTCAAACCGTCGAGGGATCTAGTGTAGACCACACCACGAGACGAATTCAAAGTTCGGTGAGCCTCCACCCGGACAGGGAATGTGTACAGGAGTGTGGCCCGAAGCAGTTTTTGTGCCTGAAAGGCGCTCTCAGTTTCGAGTAATAAGGTACCGTTACGCAACCTGGTACAGGATTTGACAGATCCGGCTATGGCATCGACGCCCTTCTGGATAACGAAAGGGTTGACAGAGGAAAAATCCTTTCCGTCCTCAGATCGAGAAACGACGAGGAACTGTGGGGCAGGCGGTAGTACTTTTGTCACTGGTAGCTGGTCACGTTTCCGTTTTTGGGCAGAAGTCGAGAGAGATGGAGTGAAATCCATTGCGGAGAAATCCCCCATGATTGCCAGCGTCTCCGATGGCGCGCTCCTTCCTTGTGGGGACCCTCTCAGAGGGCACTCCCGCCTTAGGTGAATGTTTACACCTCAGGTCACACCTCCCGAGAAACAGACGGAGGGACCAATCGGCATGGTCAGAAGGTATCAGCTCAGGCAATCACCCCTCCCCGGGCCTGGCCTTTACCAGGGGGTACGCGCGTGCCTTACATGTCTACCCAGGGCGGGGAATTACGCGTTACCCCGTCACCGGCTACGCGTGCGAACGCGTGGGTCGGCCTTCAGGCGCGCACAGGGAGGAAGGAAGAAGAGGAAAAAGGAGAGAGAGAGAGAGAGAGAGAGAGAGAGAGAGAGAGAGAGAGAGAAAGAGAGAGAGAGAGGACAGTGTCTCAAACGCCGAGGCGGAGACCAGAGAAGGCAAGGAGAAGGAGGCAATGAGAAGGCAAGGAGAAGAAGGCAAGGAGAAGGCAAGGAGAAGGCAAGGAGAAGAAGGCAATGAGAAGGCAAGGTGAAGAAGGCAAGGAGAAGAAGGCAATGAGAAGGCAAGGAGATTATGCAGGGGAAAGAGTAAGGAAGACTGAGGTGGAGAAGAGCAAAAAAAAGAACCAACCAAAGAAAGGAAGAAACGAGAAGTGAAAAAGCAAAATGACCGCAAATAGAGGTCATGGAACCGTCCGTCTCCGGACGCAGGCGCTAACTACCCCCTTGAGGGGGAGGGACTCCTTTTAGTCGCCTCTTACGACAGGCAGGAATACCTCGGGCCTATTCTTACCCCGGACCCGCAAGGGGGGGGGGGGGGGGAGTAGGTATGAGTAGAGTCCGAGAGGAAAGTCGGGGCGCCAGTATTGAGGCAGACAAGATTGAGATGGTTGAAGACATCCGCCAAGAGGGAGCCTCTTTGACAGGATGCAGGAGAGCCCCAAAGGGGATGATGGGCATTGAAGTCGCCAAACAATAAAAACGGCGGAGGAAGCTGAACAATCAGGTGCATCATGTCAGCCCGACTAACTGCAGATGACGATGGAGTGTAGACGGTACAAACTGAAAAAGTAAAGGCAGAAAGAGTAATACGGACAGCTATTGCTTGGAGTGGGGTGGTCAATTGGATGGGATGGTAATAGACATCGTCCCGAACGAGCAACATGACCCCACTATGAGCTGGAATACTGTCCACCGCTCCGAGGTATAGTGGGTAAAGGCAATACGGTCAGTTGGGCGCAACTTGGTTTCCTGGAGACCAAGGACGAGCGGACAGTGCAGGCGGAGGAGCAGTTGTAATTCCTCCCGATTAGATCGAATACCTCTTATGTTCCAATGTAACAAGGCCATCGCTAGTCAGAAAAAAAGGGGGGAACGAGACGGGGTAAGAGCTGGTCACCTCGACGGCCGCGGAGGGCCAGGTTTCGAGGGAACAACGCTACAACCGGCGGGAGGCGGATCCCGGTCCATCGAGTCGTCGCCAGCTGCGGCCGCTGTCCCGGGTTGCGTAGGAGGGGCAGCATCATTTGCCGACGAGATGCCAGCTGAGCGCCTGGCAGCAGAGCGTCCCGGCGAAACTGAGGACGGCCGGGAGCAGCGACTCACGGATGGAGCGTCAGACGAAACGCGCCGGGGTGGAGAGGGGGATAGAGACTTCTTCTTGGAGGCCTTCTTGGAAGTCCGAGGAGGCACAGGGATGGTGGGCTCGGCCCGAAGAAGGTCCTCACGCGCGGGGTCCGTTTTGGAACGCCGGACCTCGGAAGCCGGGTCACGATAGTTCCTTTGCAGGGCACGGCCGACTTCCTTCCCCATTCTCAAACAACTGTTTGCTCCGTCTCTAAGGACCTCAATGTCGAGGGACGTTAAACCTTTATGTTCCTCCCTTTTTTCTTGTTAGCACTGTTTCATTTATAGTGTAGAAACTTCCCTCAGCTACAAGTTCCGCCCATAATTTGAGGACAATCTAATTATTGAAGTTCAACAAACTGCGAACACACTTCGTAGCATTTTCGGCGCTGCTTCTTACAAGGGAACCTCCCCATCGCACCCCCCTCAGATTTAGTTGTAAGTTGCCACAGTGCATAGGCCTTGAAAAACTGAACACAGATCAATCCAGAAAATAGGAATAAGTTGTGTGGAACTATGAAAGAAATAAACAAAATACACAAACTGAGTAGTCCATCCGCAAGATATGTAACATCAAGGATAGTGAGAGCGCAGGAGCGCCGTGGTCCCGTGATTAGCGTGAGCAGTTGGGGAACGAGAAGTCCTTGGTTCAAGTCTTCCCTCGAGTGAAAATTTTACTTTTATTTTCGCAAAGTTATGATCTGTCCGTTCGTTCATTGACGTCTCTGTTCACTGTAATAAGTTTAGTGTGTTTTTTGTGACCGGTTTTTGCAAAACCGTGCGATTAGTAACGAAAGGATGTGCCTCTCCAATGTGAACCGAAAACATTTGATGGCAAGGTCATAGGTCAACCGATTCCTCCACAGGAAAAAACGCCTGATATATTCTATACGACACTGGTGACGGCATGTGCGTCACATGACAGGAATATGTCGTCGACCCACCTAACTTGTACACTTGGCGAATGGTTAAAAAGATTCTTCTACCTTGCACGGGTTAGGTTTTCTTGTGGATGTGATAATCACTCCCAAAAAAGGGATGAAAACATAAGTTTGTCACAAACTGAAAATAAGAAATTAAACTTCTCACTCGAGGGAAGACTTGAACCAAGGACGTTTCCTCCCGCAGCTGCTCACGCTAACCACGGGACCACGACGCTCCTCACTTCGTACTACCCTTGATGAGTGCTATCTTCCGCATGGACTACTCAGTTTGTATATTTCGCTTATTTTTTTCATAGTTCCACACAACTTCTTCCTGTTTTCTCGATTGATCTGTGTTCAGTTTTTCAAGGCCTATCCACTGTGCCACCTTATAACTAAATCTGAGGGGGTGCGATGGGGAGGTTCCCTTGTTAGTGAAACATTCTAGGTGACCACTTTGCGCGGGTGCTGGCAGAAAACGCAGCAGCACTACTTTTAAATGGAAATGCCGTGTGGCTAGGGCCTCCCGTTGGGTAGACCGTTCGCCTGGTGCGAGTCTTTCGAGTTGACGCCACTTCGGCGACTTGCGTGTCGATGGGGATGAAATGATGATGAAAGACAAACACCCAGTCATCACGAGGCAGAGAAAATCCCTGGCCCCGCCGGGAATCGAACCCGGGACCGCGTGCGCGGGAAGCGAGAACGCTACCGCAAGACCACGAGATGCGGACAGCACTACTTTGAAACTGAAGCGACCAATACCTACTATGGATGGGACCTTAGTTTGCTTTCTCGAGTATTATTTACCACAGCTGGTGTCGGTAGCGCCAGCAGAGTTATTCGTAGTTATTCGTGAGATGGATGGCTCTTATCTTTCTCGCTGGGCAATGCAACAAAAGTTTACAACTAAATACAAGGAATGCCGAATATTTTCGCTGCGATTCAGAATTTAAAATCTCGGTTGATGGCATTACAAGAACTATTGCAAATTACCAGTGGCGAGTTAAGCAGCAGAAATAGCCTTCCGTTAGCTGGGTCCGCGGCGCGTGGGCAGCGTGCGGCTCTTCCGACCACAGAGGCGGTCGCCCTCACGTGGGGGCGTCCTATTTCTGCGCAGCTATCGCCGGCGCGGCGGCAAGATAACGTAGCCCTGCCCACTCAATGAATCCGCTAGCCTGGCACCAACACGCTCTTCCTAGCACCTATATCGCCATTCTACTTTTGCTCCCAGCTCTCGCCTCGGTACCTCCGCGCTGCCCTCCGTCGTTTGTTACTCTCTAATAGGACACAATTTCGCTCCGGCATAATGGCACTGCAGTAATAGTTTCTTTAATCGCTCCGCAGTACTAACACGAGGTTTGGGCATTTCGCGCTTGTTCAGTCTTCCCCAGATGGGCAAACGAACCAACACACTTGTCACTAACCCCGTCTACATCTTCTGACATTACTTTGTAATTAAGCTGGAAAGTTACAAGATACAACTGGCATCTTAATATATTCCTAGTGACACTTCACGCACAGTGCTCAAAATGCGGAAATTCATGGTCTAATTAAGTTCAAATAAATTATTACCAGAAAATGCAGAAAAAATAAATCCTGCGCATATATCGCGAGTAGAATCCTTATATAAGATGTGCAGGTAACATACAGATTTTCAAAAACTGTTTCGTGTTTTGGATGAAACATTACGCAGTCATTAAGATCCAACAGCGAAGAAATAGTCAACTGTGCAATGAATTCCGTACAATACACTAATTTCGCGTCTCTTTCAGATAAAACTGGAGAAATCGTGTGAAACCAGAAAACCGCCGAAGATAATGTTTCGTTATGAATGTCGTATAATTTAGAAGCTGTAATCTTGCAAGCAGTATATAATCCTGTTACGTGGTTTAGGTAAATCATGCCAACTTTCATCATTTGCAAGTGTACTAATTGTTCTATTTATAGTTTAAAGTGTAAAGGAATCAAATTTGATTCTTAAGGGGACTTATTCAAGTGATATTTTCTTCCATACAGATGAACTTTAGTTACGCTGGTTACTTTTACTGAAGTGGCTTTATACCCGCAATTTGACTAAATTACCTGTGCGTACAGCTTTAAGAACGCTTTGGTTGAACGCTGTGCGAAGGAAGTATAGCAAACCGTCCAGACATTCCTAAGTATGTACTCAGCATTTTCTCGTTCCATGTTAAGGAAAATAATGTATTACAAAGGTGGCCTTTTAACATCACATACTTCGCTTCTTGGTTGTTGCAAATGTGTAACAAAAATGAAGTTACGTTAACAACGCCTAAGACGTCAAATTAATGTATCAAATATTCCTCTAAGACCAGATAAACGTCTGAAACGCCTTCCTGACACTGTGCCATTCACGAAAAGGCTGTAATATTTACTATTTTAAACAACTGCTGCGTGGACACGACAGCTGTCAGTCTGATTCCTTAGCCACTGCGCTTAGCAGCACTGCGCAAATGAAATGAATTTACGAACTGTAGGCTGCGCCACCAGAAAGTGCAATGTTTTAAAATACATATTTATTCCAAAGCAGGCGACACAGATGATCCAAAACCTTTGGCCAAAATACCATCCAACAGAAATACCAGCAACCGGTAGAAGGCATCCCACTTCGGTGAACTAATATGGAATAATTACAAGCGCATACTTATTTCTTCACCAGTCATAATCGTTTTATTATTTATGACCACCGATTCACACTGACGCTTCTGGCAACAGAAGCACCCGGAAAAAATGGTGCGAATTAATTCAAGATACAGAGAGGGCATGTTGAATAATATGTCAGGAACTAACGTTAAAGACTGCGAAGAATTGGTGCGGTTTTTCTGACGGGGAAGGTCGGTGTTTTACATTTAAAATGTGAAACGAAGTGAAATAGAAAAATGAACTAACCGTACGACTGGTGGATGTCAAAGGATACAATATCAATTTCTATCAGTCAGTTGGAACAGAGCATAATAAACAGATCTTCGATGTGTTTTATGCCTGGACATTGAAGGTAGGACCGGGAACGTTGCAACAGCAGTGATGCGTTTGTAGAACCCGTGAATAGGGGAGCGTCGTCCGCAGCGAGGAACAGAGGTTGGACCACGCAATGTGACCAAAGTGATAAAAGTCTATTCCGAATGGTCGTAACAGGCCGTACAGCTTCATTCACAGTGTTTACTCGACTTTAAAGATCAGGAAGGGTTTGGACCCATTTATGTCCATGATTCGACGCTCTCTGCTCCGCGTTGCTCTTGTGGCAAAGAAGTCGCCGCATCACGTTCTTTTCTACAGAAAGCAGAATCACCGCAGACTGCAATGGGTACTGGCGCGTTATGGCTAGTGTTCTGATTGGGAAACTCACTATTTTACTACTAGCGCCATTTCCATTGGTGCTAAACTAAAGACCGCATACGAATGAGCCTCTATAGTGGTTACCTGCCTTAATAGCCGGCGCAACGGGCAAACGTCAGGTCCTTGATGTCAGGTGCAAGTTTAACATTAAGCGCAACGTTGTGGAGGTACTGTGTTTAGCACGACAATACCACATAACACGTGGTGATTTTCCTTCGCATTCGCCTGACGTTTGATTTGTTTGGCTGGAAACACTTGATACAGTACTCCCAGAAGTGACTTGACAGTCTCAGGAAGCTCATGCAAACTAAGTGGAGTGAAGTTCCCCGAAAAATATCCAGCTTCGTTTCGAAACCACGACACGATGTTCAGTATGTCTGATGGCAGCACAGGTGGCTTCGGACCATATTGAATTATCTGAAACATGCCACGGACAGCTCCGAAACCCTTATCCATTGTGTGGTTGTTGTGCTCCGGCTGCAGTTTCCTTTACAGTGGAAAGGATCATCCATGTTAGCGAATAGCTGGTGAAATACAATACTGCTTCCTTCGCATTTACAACCGCTTCGTTATACTGCAATGCCCCCATTACTAAAATGAGGGTGAAATATTATGTACCTTATAACTGCAGTGCTAAAAAGAGGTGTCCCAGCGCAAATGGTTCCTATCGACGGATAGTAAAATGTCATTCTTCCGAGCAGCCTCCTGATTCCACCACGCGGCGAGCGATTAGTGATGGAAAATTGTGAAACAAACAGCGACTGTTGGGCGGAACAGGCATTCCGCAGGCAACGGCGCGAGGCGCGCACTCATTAGGCGACGTCCATTAATCGCGGCGGCCTGGCGCGGCGCTGCCAATTAGGACGGCGAAAGGCGCCGCCTGCGTCGAGCGGAACGCGTGGGCGGGCCGCCGCATTCCGCACCACTGCCAGCACGAGCGTACCCTGCCCATGCCCTTGCCCCAGCTACATCCGACCGATACGTGGAGTATATTCTCACGCATGTCCACACTGGCTCAAAGAATTGCTGTACTTAGCACCCAGTACGTTACACTGGATACCGAAATTCACTCCGAGGTTCCCTAATAACGTACAATGTGTCGAGAAATTCCTTAACATCCTGGTCAAAATAGTATTTTTTACACCGGAGTACTATCGATTAAGAACTTTGTATCCAGCAGGTCTGTCTGATCGCCATCGTACCTCACGCTGAGATGACGAAATGAATGGGATACCTCAAAGCCGTGTCAACAAAGATTCAAGTTGGAAGTCAGCTGCAGAAATACTGAGCCATTCTGTCTCTATTGCCGTCCATATTCGCGAAAGTGCTGCCGGTACAGGATTCTGTGCACTAAATGACCTCTCGACTACATCCCATAAATGTTCGATGGGACTCGTGTCGGGTGATCTGGATGGCCAGGCCAGTTCACTGGCTCTAACAGTCCAGAATGTTCTTCAAACCAATCGCGAACAACTGTGATCCACTGCGGGTTTCCGTCCACAATAATTCTATTGTTGTTTGGGAACAAAGTCCATGAATGGCTGCAAATGGCCTCCAAGCAGCCGAACAATCACTTCTGTTCAATGATCGGCTCAATTGGTCTAGAGGACATAGTCCACTTCATGTAAACACAGTTCACACCCTTACGGAGGTACAACCAGCTCGCACACTGCCTTGTTGAAAACTTGGGTCCATGGCTTCGTGGGATCTGCGCTACTATCTAACGCTATCATCATCTCTTCCCAACTGATAGGAACTCATGTGACTAGGCCACGGTTTTCCAGTCGTCTAGAGTCCAACTGATATGGTCACGAGCCCAGGAGAGGCACTGCAGGCGATGTCGTGCTGTTAGCAAAGGAACTCGCGTCGGTAGCCCATTAACCCAAAATATTTCAGTAGTGTGCGAACGGATACGTTTTTCGTACGTCCCACATTAATTTCTTCGATTATTTCACGCAGTGTTGCTTGTCTGCACTGAACTCACGCAACGCCGCTGCTCTCAGTAGTTAAGGCAGTCGGCCACTGTTGCCCGTGGTGAGAGGTAACGCCTGAAAATTGGTGTTCTCGGCACACTCTTCACACTGCGGGTCTCAGAATATTGAATTCCCTAACGATTCCCGAAATGGAATGTCCCGTGCGTCTAGCCCCAACTACCATTCCGCGTTTTAAGTCCCGTAATTCCCGTCGCGTAGCCATAACAACGTAGGAAACTTTTTCACGTGAATCACCTGAGCACAGCTCCAACGCATGGCCCTTTTACACCTCGTGTACGCGATACTACCTCTATCAGCATATGTGCATATCGCTAGCGCATGACTTTCGTCACCTCTGATTACACCTACAGGTCTATTCTTGAGTCACATGGGAGTTTAGTACCCGTAATAAGTTGTCTGTCGTGGTAAGGTCCAGGCTTCGTGGTGGTCATTTCAGCAGGGCTAGATATGTAGCTGATCCAGCAACCTCGGAAAGTCTCGCCACGTAACTCAAACAACTGAAATATAAAGTGTGCTGAATCTCTACCTTGCTGTAACCACGCAAGATTCGTGATTACCTTGTCCTAGAGATGAGCAAATTTGCAACGTGTCTAATTAAGATTTCCACTTGTTTACCCTACGAAAGAAATATGGTCTGAACAGGTGTCATGACGATATCTCCGCTCACATCATAATATGGCGCGAGTTTCTTTCCAACGATTTTCTTTAGACCAGAAATTCCCATTCCTGGCCTGTGAACTGTGGTGTCAAGCACATTCATCATCAGTAAATGAAACTCTCGAGCGAGACACGGTATTTGGAAACTGGCAGGTTGCAGCTAGTTGCTCAGTGATGTAATAATTCATTTACAAATATGGATCTCGCATCTCTTTTTAAAGGAAAAATGCTTTTCGTCAGTTTCCAAGCAGGGATACCAATAAAGTAACTGCTTATTTCCCCAACTGCCCAAATCAACAGGGATACACTGACTTCTTGCATACTGTGTACAATACAACCGCTGATGGTCTCGGTCTACACAAGCTGTTCATCACAGAAAGCCAGCACCACTTCAGATGGCTCGTACACGATGCCATTATAGAAACGTACCGTCGCTGGATGATAGCAAGCAAATGCAGTACGACTACTACAATAGTTTCAAGTACGATACAGAATTTCAACTTTATTTTCATGTCAATAGAAGCAAGGTAGCGCTTATGAAGTTAAACAACCCGTTACTACGTAACAAAGATTGGTGGTAAACTTACAGAATATGTTACTTCGTAGTACAATAAGCGATCCGAAATGAGTGATACAGAGGGAAAATTGATGACTTAGGTTGAGTTTATTCCGGGAAAGTGGTTTCCTTAGGCCTAGCTACAAGACACTAGAGCGACCCATCCAAAAGATCTTTTTCAGTGCTGTGGAGTCCATATGATGTACGCCTTTTTGCAGAAGTCGAAAGAATTCCGAAGGCGCGTTGCTAGAGTCTCAACAGATCGGCATATCCCATATCGAAGCGCAATGGAGACGTTAAATCGCAACAAATTTATATAACTGACGTTCTCGCGAAACCCTGTAGTCAATTCAGAGAACTGATTTTCGAGGCAGGCTGAGCAGAGCCTACAAAATCCATTACGAAGCACAAGGGGATCACGAGGATAAGAGACAAGGCGCGCACAGAAGTTGAATTCTCAATGAGATTGCAGTGGGTGCCACGTTTTCTTTTCTCGATTTCTCAACTCCGTATTCCATTAGGCTACACACGGTTTGTTTAATCTAAGTGTATTTGACGACTATGGAATTATAAACTGGGTGACAACACAGAATAATGTGGCACAGTGTACTTCACCAGGTTTGAAAACATAGTAGGACCTGACAGCAGGGTTGACGATGCACAACTAGAACGAGTTATTTTATGCAAACACCTGGCAACAAAGACGATTTTTATTTCACACGTCAAGTTCGGTAGGACCAAACTGAGGACCAAGTCTCCATGGTCACAGAACGTATCAGTACATTAAGTTACAACTGAAACGTAATAACAAAAAATAAAATGTTCATGAATCCTAAAAAGACAAGCTGTAAGTTTATATAAACGCAATAAACAATATAACGAAGGAATTAGCTTAATTTTTTCAAGGGACTCTTCGACAGAATAGGAGGAAACTCTTCCGTTTAGATTTGAAAGCGCATGGATTACTGCTACGATTTTTGAATTCTTTTGGTACCATATTGAAAATGGATACAGCCAGAATACTGAACGCCTTTCTGCACAGGAGTCGAGGATGTGCGATCCTAATGCAGACTGGATTTCTGTCTAGTATTAACTGAGTAAATGCTGCTAATTCTTGGGAATAAGGTGATGTTAAGAAACGACATTAAACAATATGTAAGTATATTTAGAGGCCAATGTCAGAATACCCAGACTAATTAATAGGGGTCGAAGAGAGGTTCCCGAACTTTCACTACCTATTGCCACAACCGCTCCCTTCTGAGGCAAAAATACCCGTACAGTATGGAAGAGTTACCCCGAAATATAATTGCATACGTTATATGTGAATGAAACTAACCAAAGTATACTACTATTCGTGTCGAAAAGTATCACTTCAGATACTGTTCTAATAGCAAAAATGGCAGCATTAAGTCTTTAAACAAGATCCTTAACATGACTTTCGATAGTTTACTAGAAACTTGGACCGTTCAGTTTTTATCACATGCCCATTCTATGTAATTGAAACGCAGGTTTTGTTGAATTGTGTGTTAGTAGCGGCACTATTTGAAACAGTGCCAACTTTCCACAACTCTCTTTACTACCAAGCTATTGTCATCAGCTAACAATTTTTTTAGAATCACCTATATATTGATATAATTAACGATCACATAAGTCCTGCTGTTTGTAAAGATAGCAGCAGATGCATATTCCCTGTCAGGATAAGAGAGAAACTATACGTCTACGAAAAAGAACTCCCACATAACATTTCTATCACCACATTTGTAATTTTCCCTCTTTTGTGAAACTGTATAAAGATGAACAAAGGTGAAATCAGATATGCACATAAAAGCGCAACGCGGATTTTCACACGACTTAACCTGTCAAAAATGTGTCAAGGAAATGTTTTACATTTTTGAAATGTTTACTGCTTTTAGAAATGTGCAAAATATTTCCGAATCTTTGGTTAGGAATCCGTTGAAAGTCTTCTCTATAAATTATCTAGCAATGTCCCTTACACTCAATGTACTAACACGGAGAAGACAGGTTCAGATAATTGCAGTACATAGAGGGGTCTCATAAGCGCATCCTGAGCGTCTTTGTTCAAAATGAAAAGGGTGATAAAACGGGTTCGAACTTAGGACTTTGCACATACGAAACCTACGGTTGGGATCGTTTAGCACTAGCCGAATCGCAATGCAACGGGACCTGATAAATGGAAAAAGAAACGATTGCAAAATGCGTATTAATGAGGAATTCCTAATGTGATCCGTCGGTATTTCACAGTTGAAAACTGATTTGTGTGTCAGAGAGAAGGTGTAAGTCAGACGCCGCACTGTTTGCACAAATAATTACGAAAAATAAAGATCCACCACATTTCTGCGTCGCACACATTTCGAATAGGAGTACGTTAAGAATCTATCCAATACATCGTCAACCCTGGGAATGCATGTATAGACGCACAAGATTTTTCGCAGCCAGAGTTCACTGCAGCGAACAGTTCATCCAGCAATGGGCTGCGGGACTAATTGTTCGGTGCGTTTCGTGTGTAGTTCCACTTCTCATTCTCGACTGTCACTCGTGTCCCCAGTCTCGTTTCGGCGAAAGAGGCAAGCGACGTTGCACGTTGGTTGAAACACTAGTGGCCTGTCAACCAGAAAGACAAGGCTTCAGGTTTCCGTCACCAATCCAGATTTACGTTTTCAGTGTTTGCCTGAAGTCAATTGAGGTTACAGTTGGGATGGTTCCTTTGACAAAGCGACGGCCGAAACCCTGCCCATCCTTGTGAAATACGAGTTTGCATCTGTAATGATCTCGTCTCCGGCGGGACGTAAGTCATTGTTCCTTCTTACTTCTTGTCCAAAATATGAACGATACACAACAATTATTCCCATGTCCACACTATCGGACTGAGCCAACGTCTGATACTATGATGTTCAAGTATTCTACAAAATGCGCTTCGGTGATTTTTTTAGGTGCAGCTTTATATTAGATACGCTCCTATACTAGATACACACTTATTTTTATATTATATTGTGTAGCTGTTACAGTCGATTGTGCAGTGTACTGTAAAAGCAGCAATTTTTTGTACACGAGTCTGCAATGTAACTAAAAAATGGTGAGTTGCTACAACACATACCCTAGGTCTTCCGAACAGGAGTCAGAATTTTTACCGTTGCACAGCTTCTTTGTTCAGAGTTAGTGAGTCATTCAGTATGTACGTACGTCTAACTGTCGCTCTTCAAACGATTCTGAACGGAACGTCTGCTACGCGACTGGAATCTTTTGCTGTGACCACAGAAGCAAGCTATGTATTCTCCTGCTGGCGTTTCAGAGGTTTCGCGCACATTTTTCTTAGGCGAAATCAGTTTATTCACTACTTCAAACTCGGAACAGCTGAATGATCGCTTCTCGCAAACTTCTCCAACTTATCAACTACTTCGTCTCTAACGACTTCTAACGTCGACGAGAGATGACACCGTCACGCGAGCGCAGAAGGAATACTTGGAAAAACGCTGGGTAAGCGAGAGGATACTTTAATTAACCTTTTACTTTTTAGGCCGCGTCATTATGTAACACTAAAATAATTATGAACGACGTTTTGACAGTCTTTGCGGTGGTTGTTTTAAGGGCGACTAAACACCTAGGCTCTGCGGATTTCCTTCCCTCTCTACATAGTCTCGTTTCGGTTATCAGATGGTCATATTTTGGTATGTCATTGGATAGAAGATTCCTGGGGAAGAGTGCCTGTTCGGTAGCCTACTGCCTGTCCTATTCGAGCAGTTGATTGACAGTTAACAGCGAATCCGCTGCTTGTACAGAGAGGCAGCGTTTACCTGCAGCAAGATGTCTAGGTCGTATGGTCGAAACGTTGATATTATGAATATTTTCATGTTTGATAAAAATGCAAAATAATTTCGATCAGATTGACAGTTGCAGTGGAAGCCTCTGATCTTATGAGAAATAGTGTTTTAAATATCCATTATGAATGTCAACTACAAATGTGCGATATGTGAAAAAAGTTCAGGCGACCACTTTTGACTGGCACTGTTTGCGGCTGTTGCACCTCCCCCGCCTAGCGACGGTCTTTAAAGCGGCGGCTGATGGAATTAAACGAGAAGGGGCACGTCTCCGCAGCGCGCTGCAAATGTCTGGGCAGGTCGGCGGGGCGGCCGCCGTGGCCACTGCGACCGTGTAATTAGACTGTTGACCCCATAAGTCAGGGCACGTGTTACGGCGCTAATTGCATTTAGTTCCAGCACACATATCAGGCGGTCGCCGTGATCTCATCTGGCCGGACTATTTCCGCCGAAGATTGTGGCCGTTGGGCGCGGCCTGTCCGACCGACGCCCGGGGAGAGTTTTTGTGGCGGTCGAGCCGGGCTGAGGCGGCCCCGCCGACGTAACACTATCGCCCCCGACGGCGTCTGTACAGTGGCGTCCACATACCACTTGTCCAACTTACTGGTCGGCCACCCTACATCTACATTGCCACATCCTCGGTCGTCAGAATTCAAGGACCTCGCTTTAAGTTCATTTGTGTACAGAATGAACTAAGGCGACAAAGTGCCCGCAGTTGCTCACGACCTATTTAAAATAGCTACATTCTCTCAGTATTAATGAGAACTTCCAAGCTGCATTCCGAAAGTAGCACGTGCATGCGTTCCGGTCTAACTCTGAGAAACCCCAGTGAATAGGGTCAGCTGGTGTGCAAAGCCTTAGGACCGAAAAGTAACTTTCGCATGAGGTTTCACTGCCAAATGACAATAGCTCGATGAAACTTGCACCATACGTAATGTACATTGTAGTAAAGAAGAAACCTGAAAGAAGTACGCGCAAAGAGGTGAACAGAAATGACAGTTTATTCTCAATGTTGATAAGAAGTTCTTGTAGTAGGGCGTTCAATTCTTCAATCACTGCGGTTGACAACTGCTGGATGGTCGTTGGTGCTGCAGTACGTCTCCCAACTCACCCTACACGTGGTCGATGGGATTCAAGTCGGGGGAACGGCAGGTCAGTCCGATCGCCAAGTGCCCTCTCGTTCCAAGAGCTGCTCCGCTTGCTATGTTCGATGCGGTCGCTCTTTGTCATCCACGAAACAAATGAAGTACGGGCCGAATGCAGCCTTGAAAAGAAGCTAATGGGGAAGGAGTACATAGCGTTCACCGGTGATTTGGTCAGTACCCCTTGGAACCTAATGCCTCCAGACACCATAGCACCTACACTATCAAAACCACCATCATTAGAATGCTGGACATACCCCCATATAGCGAGAGGAGGGAACACGTGATGCGCTAAGGAATTGGTCGAACACAGTCGTTTTGGTGGTATAGATGTTACAGTGTGGTGAGGCATTATCTTCATGGGCGGACTGACCTCCAAATCTTTCAACACGGTACTCTCACAGGTCAACATTCTCAGATCTTACTCCATGTGCGGCTTTGCAAGGATGCACTGGGCTCTGACTTCATTTTTTCGATGACAATGCTTTAAACGTGAGGGTACTCTGAGTGGACTGGCCTGTCCATTCCCCGATTTAATTACATCGATCACCGTATGGGACGCATCGGGGATACGTAATGCAGCACGTTCACATACACCAACCGTCATACAGCAGTTGTCAATCGCTGTGATTGAGGAATGGAACGCCTAATCACAAGAAATTCTGACCAATTTCGTGGTCACCATGGGTGTACGTTGTATAGCAAGCACTGCCGTCCGTGGTATTACGAACATGTCCCGCCGTTTGTTATGTCCAAGGGATCGTCATGAAATGAGGTGACAATCTATTGTCTTTGAATAGAAGTGTCATTTCCGTTCGTCTCATTGCGCATTTATTTCAGTTACCTTCTGTACTATAGTGTAGCATTTCTTTCGAAATGTGCTCCACGTTCGATCGAGTCATTATCTGGCAGTTACACATAACGCTAATGTTAGTTGCTTCCTTACGTTTTGCACACAAGATTATATTAAAAGAATGTATGCATTTATGTATGTTCCACGTCTCCTATTAAACCACTAGATCGATTTCAACCGGAGTTGACTATTTGCCATCTGCAAAGAAGCGTTCTATAAGCAGCACATACCTTACACAAGGTCGGGGTTGAAACAGAAGCGTAACTTAGGGATGTCTGGAGACATCTGAACCAAATTTTGTATATAAATGATTTTTGTATGAAAGTATTGCTCGTAAAAAGTTCTAAAACCAACTGTTGGTATTTCTTTCCTGTATTTAAAAGTTTTAAATTCAATTTGTCTCTTATTTGTGTTATTTGGTGTGTCAATCATATTCCGAGAATGAAGAGTGACACGAATCAGTAAATTTGTGAAAGTGCGTCGGTAGCTAAGGGCACGTCAAACGGCTGAATACCACAAATTTAACATCTCTGGGGTCGAATGATGTGAAACACGAGAATGACAAGTATCTGTGCGCGCGCAATATACTGTACGTGACATCCGCGTACTCAAGCCAAGCCGCAGGTAAAAAACTAGCAACTAAATAAATTAACCTTCTACTCCGATAATGATTCCAGCTTTCATGAAAGGGATAACGAACATTAGTCATGTACTACACAGCAAGCAAAATTAAGATGTTTATGGATTTTTTCCTCTTGTTCTGTAAATTACATGTATGAGAGAAAATTTAACTGCGGGATTAAAAAACAACCGAGCTTCAGTAGAAAATAGGAAGATTTTTCTTTCTTAGAAGAGTTGCTGAAAAATAACACTAGTAATTCCTCAGACCTCATTCAGGCAAACCACGTTACCTCCTAAACGACATTTTGGCACTTGACCTAAAGCGTGTTCAGTACTGCAACAGCCTAGCTGTGTATCTAGTGAACTACAAAGCATTAGAGAGCTATATGACTGACGCGCAACAGCTTGTAGAGCTGTGTAACGGAGGTCATTTGGAAACCACCGTATAGATTCAAGTATTCCAGGATTTCATTCAGTTAATGCTACTTTGTCGAGAAGAGACGTTTTGAGACCGTAGCTGTGTACAGAATAGAGATGGACTAACAAAGAAAACAACCATGCACTACCGATAATGCTATTTTTGACAAATAACTGGTTTCCAATCGACAGGTTTATGTTCAGGCTGCTGTTCACTCCCAGATGCACATTTATTAATGTTTACATTGGTTTTCGGTTCTTTATTCTCCTTGTAGTGAAAGATCCCTGGTATTTTAGTGCCGTCGAAAATCCACTCGTCATTTTGTTGCAATGTTGTCTGCTTGTCTTCAAGAAATAGTTACGAGTATATGAAGCATTTATTTGATTTATAAACAGGTTATCAGTAATAGCTGGTTGCTGTTTTCTTCTTTGTAGGAATCAACCTGCATCATAATTTTGTAGACGTAAAATGATGAGAACCGCTAGCTGTTCCATAATTACTGAACAAGGAAGCTGCTGCTGCTGCTGCTGCTGCTGCTGCTACACAAGAACATGTAGCAGACAAAACTAACAGCTGAATGGTAGACCGACCAGTTCCTTTTAATGAAGCATTTGTACACCGTGTGATCGAAAGTATCCGGACACCAAGCTGAAAATGATAAGTTCCTGACGCCCTCCAGCGGTTATGCTGGAATTCAGTATGGTGTTGGCTCACCCTTAGCCTTTAAGACAGTTTCCACTCTCGCACGCATACGTTGTCAGGTGCTGGAAGGTTTCTAGGGGAATGCTAGCCCATTCTTCAGGGAGAGCTGCACCAAGGAGAGGTATCTATGTCGGTCGATGAGGCCTGACACGAAGTCGGCGTTCCAAAGCATCACGAAGGTGTTCTATAGCCTATAGGATTCAGGTCACGATTCTGTGTAGCCCAGTCCGCTACAGGGATGTTATTGTAGTGTAACCACTCCGCCACAGGCCGTGCATTAAGAACAGGTGCTCGATCGTGTTGAAAGATGCAATCGCCATCCCCGAATTACTCTTCAACAGTGGGAAACAAGAAGGTGCTTAAAACAATGTGGGCCCGTGCTGTGATAGTGCCACGCAAAACAAGGGGTGCAAGCCCCGTCCATGAGAAATACGACCACACCATAACACCACCGCCTCCGAATTTCACTGCTGGCACTACACACACTGGCAGATGACGTTCACCGGGCATTCGCCATACCCACTCACTGCCATCGGATCGCCACGTTATGTACCGTGATTCGTCACTTCACACGTTTTTCTACTGTTCAATCGTCCATTGTTTAGGCTCCTTACACCAAGCGAGGCGTTGTTTGGCATTTACCGCCATGATGTGTGGCTTATGAGCAGCTGCTCGACCATGAAATCCAAGTTTTCTCACCTCCGGCCTAACTGTCATAGTACTTGCAGTGGATCCTGGTCTAGTTTGGAATTCCTGTGTGACGGTTTGGATAGATGTCTGCCTATTACACATTACGACCTTCTGTCAGCAGACGAGGTCGGCCTGTACGCCTTTTTGCTGTACGTGTCCCTTCCCGTTACCACGTCACTACCACATCGGAAACAGTGGACCTAGGGGTGTTTAGGAGTGTGGAAATCTCGAGTACAGACGTATGACTGAAGTGAAGGGACACCCAATCACCTGACCATGTTCGAAGTCCGTGAGTTCTGCGAAACGCCCCATTCTGCTCTCATGGTGTCTAATGGCTACTGAGGTCGCAGTAGGTGGGAGCAAAATGCACCTCATATGAAGAATGAATGTTTTTGGGGGGTGCGGATACGTTTGATCACGTAGTGTATGATATCAATCCAAGGAATACCGCACTTTATCCACTATGTCAACGTGCTCCCAACAGTATGTCCAAGCTACATTCATACACAACGCGTAACGACGAGACGAGCTCTGTGAACAAAATTCAGTACCTGTTTGGCGAGATGTAACCTTCCACAGCGCCAATTAAATTGCCTTTTCAATCGGCTATGCTATGAGTTTCCATTAATGACTGTAGGAAAGTGATTCGTCGCCAGCAAACGGCGTTGCCACGTCTGACACCAGTTTTTGTTAGATCACCGAAGGGACTCAACGTCGGGCGTGGTGCTGTTGGCTGCCTTGCCATCACGATAAATTGGAGGAGAGGGGGGAGGGGGGAGGAGGAGGTTGTGTAAATTTCCTTTCCTATCAGCAGACTTATTGCTAATGTCGTGGGTTAAATCCCGAAACGCCCCGCAGTGTCTCATGAAGTGGGGGCGTGTGACATTTTGGTGACGATCCGTCCGTCGGATGGGATGTTAAGCTCGGTGGCTACTTTAATGCTATACAAGAGAAGTAGGCTATGAGCCGGCGCCGGCATTCACCCTCTCCTATACCACCACAACCACAATGACACCACGCACCACACCCATCAGATACATTTCTCTCACACTTCGCGATGAGGACATGCTATTATACGAGAAGGAAATAAAACTTTTCAATTTAGGCGGGTGAACCTATCCTTCGGGGTCTGCCGGCCGGTGTGGCCGAGCGGTTCTAGGTGGTACAGTCCGGAGCCGCGCGACCGCTACGGTCGCAGGTTCGAATCCTGCCTCGGGCATGGATGTGTGTGATGTCCTTAGGTTAGTTAGGTTTAAGTAGTTCTAGGGGACGGATGACCTCAGATGTTGTCCCATAGTGCTCAGAGCCATTTGAACTTTCGGGGTCTCTTCGGCATACAACTTTACTTTTTATCGGTCTCTTCCTGCCCACTAACAAGTAGCCCAATTGAAATTTACTTCTAGTATTACGACACTGGGAGAGTTGTCACTGTATAACACGATTGTCAGCAACCGCTCAAAATGATCATACGAAATGAGACTTCATCCAGTGTTCGCCTTAAAGTAAAATGAGAACTGCATGTTTATGAGAAGAACGAATTGATTGCAGTCTTCAGTATAAGGCTTCAATATAGGTTAGGTATAATAACCGGACAGCTCGACAGACATTACGCGGAAAACCAATTTTACAAAAATACACAGATATGGTCTAAACATTTACAATGCATTTTGTCGCAATCCGACACCTCAGCAGATTTTATATTATTCTGCATACTTGCCGCCGCCGCCGCCGCCGCCGCCGCCGCCGCCGCCGCCGCCGCCCCCCCCCCCCCCCCCCCCCCCCCGACTGCTATTGTACCATAGACATCACTGTGTTTTGTTACATTTTGCTGGGTACGTAGAAGTCTTAATACGTATTCACTGAAATCATGTGGCACACTAAGCTAGTCACCATATGAGATTGTCAGTTTCTTCGTCTGACCTCTGCCTTGGTACTTCGACTTACAGATTTTGCGCCCTGACGCTCCACTCAAAATACTGCAAATTAGATATTGAACATTTCTTCCTGAAACTTACAAAGCACAGAACTTCAAATATTAAAAAACACACACACGCTGCTCGTACAAAGATCTATTCACACTGGACGTCTCGGAAAGGAAAATCAAAGCATTTCACAATGCATTTCCAAATGGTGGCATTCACACAGTGTCAACGGAACGAAATGGAACATTACCGTAAAGGATTCTCCAGAAGCGAGTTTTGACTTCATTTTCGTCGTCGTCTGCTACTAGCATTGAAGTTGACCTGTTCACGCCGCGTTCAATCCTAGTAGAGAACCACTGTTATTGCTTGAGTGATTTTTTGACCTACGGCGAAGGTACATGAAAACTATTTTTTCCTGCGGAAAATATCTTAAAGCGAAAAAATCATTTGAGTTTCAAAACACCCAGAGAAAGACTAAGCTAACAATGCACACAAAAACTTTTGAATCTGAAACAGAACAAGATGTAAAGGATAAAAGAAAGACGTTTTGTAACTATTGTTTTTGTGTCCTCTAGCAAGACAATTCTGTAATATCTGTACAATATGTTTTCTATTCTTTTTAGGGCGTTCCTCGTAATCTCTCTCTCACCGCTCACTATTCGCTGAGCGAGGTATGTTAACGTACCATCTAATGTGAACCAACCTTAATTTGACGATGCCGTTCCGTTACGTTTACGTCCAGAGTGAATCGACCTTAGCCATCCTATCAGGGACCCACGAGGATCAGGAGATTACTGAATTCCAAATCAGCACAATCTCGGGATAAAATACCGTGACTTGACAACCGCGCCCCGATGTGTGGAAATAGACGTAAAATATTGTCCCTAAGCCGTTGCCTTTTCTCAGGCTTGGCTATCAAGGCAGGACAACGTCAAAATAGGAGAAGAAAGCAGTAAAAGTGAAAACTGTCGACTAAATTGTCACACGGAGACAAAGCTCTTATCGAACTTGCAAACCCACTGTTCGAGCGATGACTACATTACAAAATACGTATTCATATTTTCGAATGGTCTGACCATATACTACCAAACAAACTACTTCAATTAAAGTGTCCTGTTAAAATTCTTGGCATTAACATTACATCAATTCACTTTTGCATACCCAATTTACAGAGAAGCATCTGTTCATAGTGTCTGTTCCTTTATCTTTGCCAATAGTTTGGTAATGAGAAAAACAGTAACTTGCACTGTAAACAGCAGGTCACGCTAAATCGCTCCCTCCCGCCTTCCCAGAAATGGTTCCGATGGGACGATGCCTAGTAAACAACTTTTGTGTTTAAATCAACCTTCGGATTGGTGACAGTTTTACTGAAGATTTGTGGCACTTCCGAGGAAATAAGGCAAATGAGACTCCTGTTTTCCCTCGTCCTGTGTACCTTTAAGCGCTGCAAAGTCTCTACCAGATACGAATTAACACCGCGTGAGTGGTAGAAGCGAATTCTCTGAACAGCTAGAGAGCATGTACAGAAATGTCAAGACCACAGTTTATAATGCAAAACACTATAACAGTCAATAGTTACACGTATACGCTCGGTTAACATTTAGTATGACGTGCTCAACAAAAAACAAACCATGAAACATGCCGCGCATTATCAGCAGCAATGCACGCACAAACATGAACGAAAGATTTACTAAATGTCGAGAAGTACAAGAGTTACAGTCCCCAGACTGACAATCCTTTGCAACCACAGAATCTATGAAGATATAAATTTGGTTCCTGTAAATGTCCATGTGGATCTTAATACTTCATTTTGGGCATTAATAACCTTTTTATCGGTCTTTTTCCGCGGAAGACCAGAGGTGTACCTACTTCATTTCGTCCACCGTTACGAAAAGATTCATGTGTTTTCTTTTTTAATTATGTGAGTGATGTCTGAACAATTGTTCAACGCTGACTGAAGCCACTATATATCAGCCTTACGCAACAGACATTCCTTCTCAAAAATTTTCCTTTACCAGCAGATACTGTAAAAATACGCGATACATGCGGCCAATTCAGCTCTTATTGGAACAGACGAAAGATGGATTTTTGTAATATTTATGCTTAGGAACCAGACCGGGATATTTTAGTTTCTAAGTGAGTCAGACAGAATATCAGAAAAGCGAAATGCTGAACGAGAGGCAGTCACCATTCGCAACTAATTAGGCAATAAGCTATCAAAACTATTCTGCAATGATCGTGATACTTCTGAAGCAAGAATATAAATACCTGGAAATATCGTTAGTAAAATAATCACGGCTACATAATAGCCCAGAAATGGCATGAATAAATCTCTATCGGTTAATAGTACACAATTACAGCAGAGAACGTAGTCCATCAATCAGAACTTCAATCCATTCGTGTTGAGTGGTTTACATATCCGATTTTGGTGTATACCTAAACACAGTTCTACGTTTTCCTACAGATTTCTACATGAAAGAAAATGTATAAGGTTCAAGGTAGGAAACAAAGTCCACCAAAATAATGAATTAATAATATTCAAGGAATCAGTTAAATGAATATTTGCACGGACGGCATGAGACTGACAAATATTATTAAAACCATTGTTTACAGGACGCTTACTGTGTTCTCCTAAGGCACTACGCCTATTCTGCTTAACGTGCCAGTTGCTCTTGTTGAAAACTCCCCTGCTTTCCGCAAATACGCGGTAAGACCCATACTTTCGAATGATACATGACAGCGAAGTGCCGTGGCTCCAATGTTACGAGCAGCGTCGCCATCTAGCAGCGCGACGACAAACGCTCTTGCCGACTCTGCCATCTAGCGGCAACGAGTGGAAGCGTTGGGCGCACGTGGTGTACGGTTCGATCGAGAGAGGGCAGAGCGAGCAGCGCTTTGGTTCGGGCATTTTGACGTCCTTGAGCCACTTATCTACCATCCTTGTCGCCCATTATCTCACTACAGCCGCCGCTAGACAAAGCACGCAGAGGAAGCGGGTGAGAAGGAAGCCGCACTAAACGCTTGCTTCACAGACCATGGTAAGCCTTTCATTGAGAAAACAACTTGGAGTGAATGTTATTGCACTTCGGGCAGACGACTGGTACCACAAGCCAAGGATGCAACTTTGTTACCAAGTTATGGAATTCTTGCGGTTAATCCGACGATTGTTTTTGTTTTCCCTTCAGCCGTCTGTTTTCCTCTTTCCTCACTGCGTAACATCTGGTTTTGCAGGATTAATCACTGTTTTACGATGTAATAAGTTTTAGATAGGCTGTGACTCAATATTTCGTAAATATTGGCAAATTTCGATAGTGATTTTTGGAACTTCAGATGAATGCACAGTATTAACAGACAGAAAGGATGGCGCCACTGACGCCATAGCACTAGGAAAAATCAGTTTTAATACGTGGTCCCTCTAGCTTATGCACTTATTGGAAGACATATTCCCTTCTAAATGTTTTAAATTTTTCAGTGAAACTTATCCAGAAATTTAAGTCATGGTAGTAGATGCGACATTTCACACTGAAAGTCACAGTATTTTCAGTTTCAGGATCCTGCTTACATATAAATCTCTCTTTAAAAAGCATTTTTTTAATATGTTAACAATAATTGGCGAACTTACTTTTCTGTAATTTTTTTTTTCTTGTATGGTGGGCCTGAGGTCCCAACCCGCGTTACTGAAAATGTTGTTAGGGTTAAGGCCACTCAAAAATTTTTCTTTAAAAAAAGTGATTGTTGTAT
Source organism: Schistocerca nitens (assembly GCF_023898315.1). NCBI lineage: Eukaryota > Metazoa > Arthropoda > Insecta > Orthoptera > Acrididae > Schistocerca > Schistocerca nitens. Next base: position 608,121,959 of record NC_064617.1, on the reverse strand, counting down.
GAATATGTCTAAATCATATGAGCATGAGATAAGATGCAACAACGGGTGTATATATATATTACTCCGATACAGGAACTCAGTAGACAGTAAATGGGCGAAAGCACAGCTAAAGGACGGTATTTGTAAGCAGGAGGTGGCTCAGTGTTTAGAACTATGTGCCTCAAGGCAGAAGCACATTCCAGCGCTAGTTCTCCCGCCGTCCACGCACCAAGTCTCCTCGAGCCTTCTTACCGATCTCGACTCTTCTCAAAGTCGCTTCCACATGTTTCTGATCTCTCTCTCTCTCTCTCTCTCTCTCTCTCTCTCTCTCCCTCTCTCTCTCTCCCTCCCCCCTTCGCACTCATCCTCGTTCCGACTGAAGATCGCCACGCCTCCACCTCGACAGCAAGCAGCGGCGAGCTCAGAAGACTGGCGCGCCGCACAAAGAAGATCGATAAACCATTAACAAAGTGCAGCCAGTAAGAACAATATAATTAAGCACTCGCAGCGGCATTCCAGAGACCGCGGGGGGACAGGAGTAGGGGCAGAGTGGAATGGTAGAGGCGGCGGCGGAGGGGAAGGTTGGTGGGGGAGACCTCCACGGCGCTGTTGCTCCCAGGCGGCGAAGAATGCAGCGAGGGTGATTAGAGCTGTGGGCAAAGAGCAGCAGCGGCCGCTAGGCGAAAGGACCGCGAGAAACCAGCAAGAAATAGGCGCGCAGTTACGTCATGCATTTATTTCTGCCCGCCGGTGGTGGGGAGTGAGTGATCTGTGTTCCCTTCCCTTGACCGTTCAATTCTCACGCCCTGTAGTCTGGTCTGTGACGTCGCGTGTTCTCGTTAGCGGCGCGGCCGCTGCATTCCACTGGTCACGGCCTCGCCCCCCGCCCGGGAGCCGGCATCGCGGTTTGCGCCTTCGTTACTTTCTTGTCGATCGCTTTACACTCTGTTATACTTTGTACAGCACACTCAAAACTCAACAATACACGATTTGGAGGCGGGGCGCTTTTCTCATCATGGTGCCACATTCTCGTTCATTACCAGATCATAAACAAATACTCCTTTATTGTGTTCTGTCGAGAACCATCGGGTAATTAACTGATATTCGTGGTTGTCACGTGTAACAACAGCCATAACAGTGGCTTCTTATTTCGACAGAATTTGGAACGATCCCGTTTAATAAGATTATTATAAAACACTAGCAGTGCATGAAATGTGAACACCCTGAAGTAATGAAATGCTTTAAGGATGCTGTATGGAACCGAAGTATCCTATAGTACTAGACTGTCTTCGACGATCGAGTCAGTAGTTTGTATAGCTTAACAAAAGTACAACGCTGTCCTTCTCGGACAATAGTAACAGGACTCCGCGGCTGCAGACATCCGCAGTAATAGCTTCGTTGAGGATAAAAGCCTGTGCCGATGCAGATATCGACAGATGTATCTGCTGATCATCTTGACTAAAACAAGCCAACAGTTAATAGGACACATCCTGCAGCATAGAGACATCGTCAGTTCGTTAGAGCAGGGAAGTGTGCGTCTTTGGAAGGGGGTGGGAGTCAAAATTTCTAGAGGGAGGCTAAGTGTTGATTACAGTAAGCAGTATTTATGAGAGATGAAGAGGTTTGCACAGAATAGACTAGTGTAGACAGCTGCATCAAAGAATTCTTCGGACAGATCATAAAAGGAACATCTGCGGATATCCATATGAATTATTACTCTATGGTTAAAAGTCAAGGACAGTGTCAGTAATATGATCTTCGTCCATTTACATTTCATGCTATCGATAGTAATAATAATTATACATCACTATTACTACCCACTGCGAATGCAGTACCACTATAATGGCTTCAACGCTTTGTGTGCTTCAAAGGATAAATGCGTTACTGACGTCCGCAAAGCCGCAGCACAAATGCACGTGCATCCTGTTTTCATCGTATTAGCAATTGTCTTAAGCCTGAGTCATTAGTGTTTCTTTTACATGAACAAATGTCGCATACATAACTACCGAAAGATGCCAAAAAACTATGTGATGGCGCTTATGGGATATTGCACCCACTGGAATCTTCGTTTCACGGCCTAACTGCTGTTTGTGTATGCACACGTCTCAAACAACGTTCGATATGAAATCAGTGACTATCAACTAGTCCTCTTAAATGTATTCAAAGCACATAAACCAACGCTTATTACTCTGAGAAGTATAGCGCGTCAAGATACTGTAGCATTGTGGTGAATTAACGTACACTTAATAAGAGTACTAATGGCTTCCAGTAGTATGCAACGTATGACAATCTGGCAATAGACTTCATGTTGCAGAACTGTTTCGCAGAAATTTCGCAATTTCCATATCTTTGAGGAGGAAGTTATAGTTATAACTTTGGTCAACAAAATATGAAGACGCAACGCAGAACTAACGAACGTAACGACTTAAAACCGCCTAAGTCGAAGGCATTACGTGGCCGCGGAAACTAACGGATGGAACCAACAAACTGACAATACCTTCGCGCGACCGTTTCTTAACGTGCTGAAAGTTACGATTCCTACGGAAGTAAATTAAAAGTCAAATTAATGTGAGCACCAGTCGAAAGACCCAGTAAACACCTTTGCAGCACGGACTGCTGCGAGACGCAGGTAAAGAGTCAATGAGGTTGTGACGATACCGATAGGCATGTGGGGCCAAGCCGACTCCAGTGCGCCACGACCAGCTACGCTAGGTTTCACGATTGATGATCCAAGGCGCGTAGCAGCCCGATCAAGGCGGTCGCACAGATTAGCGACTGGGTTTTAATACGGGGAGTTTGGTAGCCAGGACAGTACGGTAAATTCATCCTGGTGTTATTCGAACTACGCACGTACTCTGCGAGCTGTAAGTCACTTTCATTGCCCTGCTGGTAGATGTCATCGCGCTGAGGAAAAACAAACTGCATGTAGGGGGGGGGGGGGGGGGGGGGTGAGCATGGTCCTCACGGATAGACGCACACTTGTGGTGATCCATTGTGCCTTCCAGAATGGCTAGATCACACAGAAAATGCCACGGACACATTTCCACACCATAACACACCCTCCTTGTTTGCTTTCAGACGTTTCACTTCGTACTCGCAACGGCCACCTGTCTGATGAAGCATAAAACGTGATTCATCTGAAAAGGCCACCTGTCGCCACTCTGAGGAAGTCCAGTTGCGGAACTGGAGTGCTAATACTAGCTCTGGTTGCCAATGAACAGCGGTCAGCATGGGTGCACGAACCACGCACCTGCTGCGGAGGCCCTATCAGCAAAGTTGCCTGAACGGTCGTTGAGAAGACGCTGTTGGTAGCTCCTTGGTTTATCTGGGCGGCCAGTTGATCAACAGTTGCACGTCTTTTCGCCCGTACACATCTCCGCAGCCGGCCTTCACTCTTGTTATTTATACCCATGGTGCACCGTAGTTGCCTCGGCGCGGCTTTGGTAGCGCCTTTGTGCTATGTATGGTATCCTTTAACCACAATGAACGCGAAAATCTTACGAAGTAGGCCGTTTCGGGAATTCTTTCAGCCTTGGCCCTAAAGCCAGTGATCACTTCCTTTTGGACGCCAGATATATCGTTCCGTTTCCTCACTGCGACAACGAATGCACTGTTCCCACATCCGCTCGTCACCTGTCCCCCTCCTCCCCGCATGCGCCTTACGTACCCTCCACTGTTAGTGCTGCCACCTGCTGTTTGTGAGAAGTTATTGCACGTTGGCGTCGAACATAGGCGGTGGTCACATTACTGCGGCTGGACCGTGTATAAACAGTGCAGGCGACTAACTACCAGTATGGAAGGAAGAAGGAAGGGAAACCAGAGTTTAACGTTCAATCGATTTTTTTTTCAAAGCTGCTATACCAGCATTTGCACGAAGCGATTTTAGGAAATCACAGAAAATGTAAATCTCGATGGCGGCCGTGGATTTGAACCGTCGTCCTACCGAAACGCGAGTCAATGTCCTAACCACCGCGCCACCTCGCTCGGTAGCAAGGTACAGTTCTGTTCTAGTCTGTGCACGCTTTTCTTGAGAGTTTTTCAGCTTAAAGCAGTTGGACACCGACACAACTACGCGTCTTTGAGACCCGTTTCGTATTTCCAATCAAAGGGATTCCTATACCAACGGGACGTCAGAGGATGTCCCACATAACGTATACGCCATTAAGGAGATATCTTTTAATGGTGCTGGTTTCTGAAGTTCATGAATTATGTTTGAGATTTCTGTAAATTCCTTTCTCTAGAAAATTTTTATACAGGGTGTTACAAAAAGGTACGGCCAAACTTTCAGGAAACATTCCTCACACACAAATAAAGAAAAGATGTTACGTGGACATGTGTCCGGACACGCTTAATTTCCATGTTAGAGCTCATTTTAGTTTCGTCTGTATGTACTGTACATCCTCGATTCACCGCCAGTTGGCCCAATTGAAGGAAGGTAATGTTGACTTCGGTGTTTGTGTTGACATGCGACTCATTGCTCTACAGTACTAGCATCAAGCACATCAGTACGTAGCATCAACAGGTTAGTGTTCATCACGAACGTGGTTTTGCAGTCAGTGCAATGTTTACAAATGCGGAGTTGGCAGATGCCCATTTGATGTATCGATTAGCACGGGGCAATAGCCGTGGCGCGGTACGTTTGTATCGAGACAGATTTCCAGAACGAAGGTGTCCCGACAGGAAGACGTTCGAAGCAATTGATCGGCGTCTCAGGGAGCACGGAACATTCCAGCCTATGACTCGCGACTGGGGAAGACCTAGAACGACGAGGACACCTGCAATGGACGAGGCAATTCTTCGTGCAGCTGACGATAACCCTAATGTCAGCGTCAGAGAAGTTGCTGCTGTAACAATGTGTTTGAAGTCACGCTGGTACGTTCTGTTGCTGTGTGTTTCCATTCCATGATTAACGTGATTTGAAGAGAAGTAATAAAATGAGCCCTAACATGGAAAGTAAGCGTTTCCGGACACATGTCTACATAACATATTTTCTTTTTTTGTGTGTGAGGAATGTTTCCTCAAAGTTTGGCCGTACCTTTTTGTAACACCCCGTAGGTCACACTACCGTAGCAAAAGTGTGCAGAGGACGTACAAAACAGATTACTCGTTTCTGAAAATGGCATCCATGTGACAATGAAACGTAAACGGAAAACGATCAATGCTCAGCGCAAAGCGCCATAGATACCACCCAGCTTACAAGTACACAAAAAACAAAACTGCCACGTAATTTAGACTATTGCCTCTATAATTCGGTAACAGTAAAATGTACAACAGCGAAGTTTCATGATAAAGTACTACATTTCAAAAAGTCACAATCACTATCTTCCCAAATGAACGTAAAATCAAATGTAGACTCATTCTTCCATCGTGAATTCAGTGGAAGGAATGATGTTACCGCGACCGCTGCGCGATGTGTGAGTCGTGGCTGAAAAAGCCAGCTGACGCGACGGCCGTTCTCATTACAGCGGCGGACATCCATTCCGGCAGAGGATGCAGAGGTTGCGCCGGCCCGCCAGCGGGCTATAAATGTGCCACAAGCCAGCGGGAGTAAGGAGGTCCGGAATGCAATCTTGCCGGGTGGCGCTCTCTGCCCTACATAAGAGCAGCGGCTACGTCGTTTCTTCTTGCAGTCAGGACAAACCAGCAGCCAAAGAAATGTCTGCTTACCTTTCCGCCTTATTCCACACCCAGAACTGCCACGTTCCTGCAAGAAGAGAGAGCATCTAGTTAGTAATAATGTCGCCGCACTGTAGTACAGAAAACACCAATAAGAAAATTCGCAGTGCATATACATCATCCCCGCCGTTCTTCACGAAGTATCACACTAAACGATCCTTCTGAAAAAGAGTACTCCAGTATTAATGTATAAGACACAAAAACGAATAAAGTAATCGTATTATTATTATTATTATTATTATTATTATTATTATTATTGTTGTTGTTGTTCCTTAAGCTTAAGCACTGATTCGCCGCAAAACATAACAACAAGAATAAGTACTATAACACTGTGTCCTATTCAACAGCAAACATTATAAATATATGGTAGCGCTAAAAGGAATACCACACATTTACTTTTCATAAGGCCGGTATTACACTATCAAAGCCGGTCGGAGTGGCCGTGCGGTTCTAGGCGCTACAGTCTGGAACCGAGCGACCGCTACGGTCGCAGGTTCGAATCCTGCCTCGGGCATGGACGTGTGTGATGTCCTTAGGTTAGTTAGGTATAATTAGTTCTAAGTTCTAGGCGACTGATGACCTCAGAAGTTAAGTCGCATAGTGCTCAGAGCCACACTATCAAATTTCTTTGTCCAATATCTTTGTCAAAGATATTTGATAGTGTAATAGGGACTTTGTCAAATGTCGTCCAATATTTGATCAAATCTAGGGCCTCGCTGTATATTTGATCAAAGAAATCGCTTGTCTTCTGTTCACTGCAATGTGACATGTTACCACATGGAACGCTAGCATCGCTGCAGCGTTCTGTCGTCTGTAGTGTTTTTATAACCATTGCCGGTAAATACAATTGGTGTGTGCCGACAACTACAAAATTAATAGAGATGTCTGAAGCTAATGAGGCGCTTTACAACGTGAGGCACCCTAAATACAAAAATAGATTAAGAAGATTGGACACCTGACCCGACCTAATCTAACCTAACCTAACCTAACCTAACCTAACCTAACATACCCCTCTCCTGTAGCAAGGAATCGGAGTGTTACAGTGAGCCTGTCTTCTGAAGATGTAGCAGTTCTTAAGTGAATATTGTGCTTTGTGATATGAGGATACACTTCATTGAGCACATACAGAAATGTATGCTCATCCATTCTTAATTAATTGATGTACGACTTGACGTCTTCCACTGTAAGCTCACGTAACAAGTTTTGTTGAATGCTTTTATCGTGTCGTCGTAAAACCCACGGCTTCACCCAGATTAGATTAGTTTTTCGTTCCATAGATCCGTGCTGAGGAGATCCTCGTGGATGTGGAAAATGTCGATTTTTTTAAAGCTGAAATAGCAATACTAATAGTATGAATAAATACATCATTTATTTCTATTAGAAATTTCGCCAATGGAGTAGAAGGAGTTGGCCAGTAGTAAGTCTTTCAGGCTCCTTTTAAACTGATCTTTATTTCTAACTAAATTTTTTATGTTTGCTGGCAAATTATTGAAGATGAGTGTTCCTGAGTAGTGGACCTCTTTTTGAACTAAAGTAAGTGCTTTTAAGTCCTTGTGCAGATCATTTTTGTTCCTGGTATTCTATGTATGAACTGAGTTGTTTGTTGGAAAAAGAGATATATTATTTACGAGAAATTTCATTAAGAAGTAAATATACTGAGAGGCAGTAGTTAGTATACCCAGTTCTTTGAAGGGGTTTCTGCAGGACGTCCGTGAATTTACTCCACAAATAATACGTATTACACGCTTTTGGACTCTGAAAACTTTTGTTTGACTTGAAGATTTACCCCAAAATATTATCCAATATGACATTATGGAATGAAAGTAGGCAAAGTATGCAAGCTTTTTCATTTTTATGTTGCCTATGTCTGCTAACACTCGAATTGCAAATACAGATTTGTTAAGGCCCTTTCTGCACTTCTGTGGTGTGCTCCTCCCAACTGAATTTATTATCAAGTTGTAATCCCAGGAATTTAAGACTGTCAACATCGTATGTATGGTTCCTGTTTTTCCCCCACTTCTTTTCCGCATGTGCACACAATGCAATTGCGGTACGTGCAACTGCTGCGGTTAATAAGAAGTTGTTGTCAGACATCTTGAACTTTGACGAAAAATTTGATGAAAGTGTAATACCCCTCCTAGCGCTACGTCAAAGATCTTTGTCAAATATATTGGACGGAATATTTGATCACATCTTTGATCAAATCTTTGACAAAGAAATTTGATAGTGTAATACCGGCCTAAAGAATGGTGGTATAAACCAATTTCATCTCTTAAAATATTAACTAAAATCCGCGAAGGAAAAATTGGGATGTGAAGGTCTTCCGGTTTTTAATTTAGTCTTTCATTTCACACGCTCTCTTTTCTGCACTACATTTTCAAGCCGCACAAACAAGCCTGTAATACTCACCAATACATTTGTTATTCCAAATTTCCCCCGCTTGACACTTCTGCTTTTCTAGAGACATGAAATCTGCAGGAACATTTTTTCCCTAAAGCATTCACGTTACATAAATTATGTACAGAACTGCCACACTGCACTGCCGTAGTGTCTTGACAGCTACACACCGTAATTTACCGTCGTTCGGCAATGTAGATAAACGACAATCAGTGGAGCTGACGGATTAGTTAATTCGTTATGGCGGTACTGCAAATAGAATACAGTATTTAATTCATCACCTTCAATTTTAGTAAACCTTGATTTCAGTTTAAATCTGTAACGGCTTCTGTGTAGAATTCGCTACTTTCTTCTACTTGCAGAAAACTGACCTGCTTCGTGTGTCTTTCTTGCAACATCATTTTGCCTCTTGCATTCCTTCGTTCATTGCAGTTAAGCTGCTGCATCTAATTCCTCAGTGCCTTACTATACATGATTATTTTTATCTTTCATTTAGCTAATAGTGTGTGCTTCCTAAACTGTCTGGTGGCCTCTTTATTTCATTAACATGGTTTGTTGGTAAACAGCGTTTTAGATAGGCCAACGTTCTGCTTAGTCTAGGAATACGACTACATATATCACCTTAAAAACATTTTCAACAAAAAAAGTTTCATGATACTGCCGGACATTTAATATTGAAATAGATTTCGAATTCATTCATGAATAGCAGTCACATTCTCCATCCGTATTAAAAGTTCGCAGCCATGAGAATGAGTCAGGAATACATCGCCCTTTCAGTCGTTTAATTGTTTTGAATTCCAGTCTTGTTTATACAACACTAAGCTCGAAGTAATGGCACTATTGCTATGTAACTTCAAGCACAAAAATTGTGTTACATTTCTACAGATTGACTGCGGAGTTGCAAAAAAAACTACTAATCACACGTCTTTATCAACAAGATACGAAACCATGTCAAACGGCAATACAAAGGACAACAACAGAACTATGAGCTACATTCCGTCTCGTTATCACCACATAGTAGAGGCTTTAAAACGGACTGAGAAGACCGTTACACCAGCTCAAATGGAGCAGTAGCGTGCGGGCCCGCTAGGCGAAGGGAAACCCTGCGCGCCGCGCTCAACATTCCGGTCGGAGCGGCTGTGGCAGCCCTGAAAGGCAGCCGGAGGAAGATTCCGCATACCTGCACGCTCCGGCTGTAAGCAGCCAGGAATTCAGGTGGGCCTCCCGAGACACGCGACTCTCGGCCGTCCTGCCTCGGCGGCAAGGGTCAGTGTCCCTCGCGCCGCAAGCCAGCCGGCCGGGATCGCAGGAATGCGGCGCCTCGCCGCCGACGAGCAGGTCTCTTCCCTTCCCTTCCCTTCCTTTCCTTTACCCCGCCACACACGTCTCCGATGCACTAGCTGGCTGCACTCGAGCATTTGTTCTGACTGAGGCACGGCCATCACTCTGACCCTTTAAAGATGTCCTGACATTAATCTGCAATAACCAGTAAGTTATAATTTCTACACAATGTCTATAAAGCGGAATCGCACAAACGCTCAGATGCTGCGCTGTCAATGGATACGATTTGCAGCACATATTAATACACCACATGAACATCAACCAAGGTGAACGAAATGTAGTGGTCAAGGCTTGACTACAGCAAGCAGGCTCAAATGGATGTGGGATGCAGTAGTTATACAGAGATAAAGAGACTTGCAGAGGACACACTAGCGTAAAGATCTTCAACAAATCATTCGAACTTAAGACCACAACAACACACTAATCGTCAACAGCATATACCGTGATTTCAGTTTTCTACATTTCTTTCAGTCGTCAACTTAATAGCACTGAAACGGATGTGCATTTGTTTCTATTAAAACAGAATATTATCGCTCTGTCTTCTGATGATAATGCTACACTTTATAAACAGTTCAAAACCCCCAAAACACTATTTTTACAATACGTCTACAACCAAGTAAGGGGCACCTCCACATCTGTTGATGGAAAATAACTGACAAAAACAATGTAAGCGTGTCTTCAAATAACGTTCATTTGATGGTATGGTGTATTACCCCGCTCTCCAAAAGTCGTAAAATAATTACTGAGCAAATACCATTACCGAGCTGGTTACCAGCGTACCAGAGCAAATACCATTACCAGAGCTGGTTATCAGCGTAACATTTATTAACTAACGCTATTTAAATTCGCGTAATAATAGGTGCAGGTCTAACCTATTAAAACCCAAGGCCATGACCCACGCAACTGCTTCTTGAAGGTATTCTCAAACATAATTTATGAAACTCTGAAAGCGCGTAATCTAAGTCTTCGACAGATTTTCAAGTGTTGTGGCATCAAGTTCCTTTGTTTTCAAAATATGACTGCATTAAAAAAAATTATTCTGGTCTATAGAACTAATGAAGTAATTAATAATACTGAACGGACAGTCTGAAACACTAGACAACAGATCTGTTGTTGCAAAACTCACTGCAAGTACACAACAACATTGTGGTAAACCTGATCAATATCTTTACGATTTTGCATCAAGGTAAAAACGCTGTTGTTTTGCAACTGAGAGAGGTCACTCAACATGAAATGGTTTACCACATGGAAAGTACAAATGAACAAATTAGGCTTAAAATCACACAAAGTCCTTTCAGATTGACTCATAAATTACTGTATCGCAATTACCCTTCCCGTGTATTCTATTGCTCTCATATATCTACATACAGTGCCAATAGAATGTCCTTAAGAGGTGACCTGGAATTTCTGCGGACAGGGTGTTTGCGCGACGGATTGGAAGGAGGTCAGCGCGGTGAGTCACAGTACGGACTCAAAGGCAGATGTCTCCGGCACGGCCAGCACCACGTCTGTCCTACCAGACGTACTCCGCTCGCTTCCTTGCGCTTTGATTTTTTAAATATAGGAATTAAAAAGAAGCCACAACATCGTTAATATGCAATGTATTTCAGCTGCTCGATCCAACTGACTTTTCTAAAAAATACATGTGTCAACTGTTAATGCAACCACAATGCGAAAATGTAAACGACTTCGACAATTCCGAAACTCGCCTTTTGCGTTCACCACGCCCACAATAGGAATTACTAACTACAATCAGTAGAGAGATATTCGTATTCACACCAGAAACGTAGCAACTCATCTGCATATTGGGTAACAATGCTTTACTACTGAAAATTTATCATAAAGGGAATATCATAACAATTTCAAGAGGTTATACAGAACCATCACCATGCAGTATCTCCATCACAACAAAAGTGTTATTTGCGACTGTCGCTGCTTCACTGACTTTCCTTCCAAATTGTGGGTGGGTTCCCTTTCTTCTCCCTTGTGGAGCCCCTTTCTTCTCCCTTGTGAAGCCCCTTTCAAAATTCGTTTCCGTCATGTATCACCACGTACACATTGCGTATCATCCTCAACAATCGAAGGATACGAAAAGTATTTCTTTTCAATTCGAAACTCCCCTGGCCCTCCGATGAACGGCAAACGGTTCGCCCACTAGAATCTCTTCGATAAAAATCCGATCTGAAATGCACAACAGCTACAGCATTCGATCATTACACCCCTCTAACGGTGTATTGGACCACCGCACATTTCTCCCGTGCCGCCACACGAGAACCTAAAATGACTGAAATTCTAGACTCTTTTTAAAATAAAAGGCTCCCAGTTTCTTTTTCCATTTCATCTGCTCATTAAAGATCAGCCTTGTCTATCCATGAGGATAACTGTGCAGAGTTTAGGCAACTACATACGCTATAATGAAAGCGACTGTCCGAAGATACTGAAGCTTCATCAGAAAAATCTGCTATATTGGAATGTAATACCACTGTTACACTACTGCCATTAACAAGAATCAAATCTACGAATATAGGTAGTACGTGAATTTCCAGAGCCACTTTTTACAGCAAGAGAGAACACTCTGTCAAAGCTAGTACTCTGAGGCATCTCTTATACGTCACTAGCGATGCCCGGCTAGGTATATATTCCAGTCCTCTGTTAGTACATCACTTCCTTCCCCCACTCCCTGTCGATCTCTTGCCACGTGCTATTTTTGCCCACTCCTCCTCCCCGGTATCTCTGTCTGTCTGTCTGTCTGTCTGTCTGTCCGTCCATCTACCACAACCTTCTCTCTTCAAGTTACCACCATTACTCCAATAGGTCGCTGTCGGTTCTTAACCCCACAGTATTTCTTTCCAGATCGTAAATAATGTGTGTACCAAATTTGGTTGAAATCGTTCCACGAGGGGATGAGCTTTTTATCCGTGGCTTTACCCGAATACGTACGTGTCAAGTATATTTTCCACACATATAAAACATTTCACACACACACACACACACACACAAACACACACACACACACACAGAGAGAGAGAGAGAGAGAGAGAGAGAGAGAGAGAGAACGAACAGCAAAAACATTATGACTACTGTTCATCACGACTTTGGATGCCGTCTGGTGGGGTTACGGGCACGTGACGCGGTAAAGAAAGTACGTAAGCGGAGCAGAGACGAATGGGTAGCACCCTAGCGAAGATATGGGCTGCAAATGGGAAAATCCATTGAGATAAGCGACTCTGACGAAGCACAGATTAATATTACGCGGAGCCTGTAAACGAGTATCTCGAAAACGACAAATCTGGTCGAATGCTCAAGTGCTACTGTAGGGAGCATAGGAGAGTGGTAAAAGAACAGTAAAACTACCACTAGAAGCTAAGTGGCTGAACGTGAGGTTCCAAGGTTTGTCTGCTCTGTAAAGTACGATAAAAGGTGATTTGTGGCATCTCTGCCGAAAGAGCGGAATGCTGGGGCACGCACAAGTGTTTCGGAGCACACTGTTCGTGGTACATTGTTGAACATAGAACTCCACAGCAGACGAGCCCTAATTGTTCTTATGTTCACGCGACGACATCGACAATTACGACTGCAGTGGGCACAGGCTCTAAGGATTCGACCGTGGATCACTGGAAACTTGTCGGCTCTTCAGATGAATCATGTTTCTTGCTACACCAGATCGATGCAGTCTTCACAAACACCGCCATCGTGGCGAACGGTGGTTCCAAACATGTACTGCGCCAATGACGCTGGCTGATGGGCGTAATATTATGCTGTGGAAAACATTCTCCTGCGCTTGCATGGGATCTGTGGTAGTAATCGAAGATCTCATTTCAGCTGCGGACCATCTGCATCCCTTCATAGTTGATGGTTCCCTGACGGCAATGTCATCTTTCAGCAGTACAACTGTCCGTGTCTCGAAGCCAGAATCGTGCTACAGTGGTTTGGAGAGCATGGTAGTGAAATCTGGACACCAAATTCGTCTATGAATCCGATGGAAGCCTTCTGGATCGCTATCGGGTGCTATCACCACGTACAGGAATCAGCGGCCTGTTAATATTTACAGGAATTACATGACTCGTGTGTAGACATCCGATGCCACATACCGCCCACAAACCCACCAACAAATTGTAGAATCAATGGCACGGAGACAAGGTGCTCAATTGTGTTCCAAAGATGGACCAACAAGCCATTAAGCAGGGTCATAATTTTTTGACCTGCATCTCTAGCGAACTTCGCCCAGCAGTTCCACTTTCATGCAGCTCAATGTTTATGTAGTTGTTCAAAAATGGCTCTGAGCACTATGGGACTCAACTGCTGTGGTTATCAGTCCCCTAGAACTTAGAACTACTTAAACCTAACTAACCTAAGGACATCACACACATCCATGCCCGAGGCAGGATTCGAACCTGCGACCGTAGCGGTCGCACGGTTCCGGACTGCGCGCCTAGAACCGCGAGACCACCACGGCCGGCTTATGTAGTTGTAACTGCTAAACTATTTGTCTTACTCAGATATAATTTTGGAGAATCATCCTTTGGTATATGTGGGTACTGTCTGCGAAATGTGTAGTGAATAGAGTTAGTAGTAAAGAAGCAATAAATTTAAATGTCATTCATGATGCGGTAGTTTTTCAGACGTTTCAGAGTTTATGCTGTATTTCCTGAACTAGCATAGAACAATTACATAATTTTCCTGGTGCATTCAGTGGTATATGTGAGTACTGCCTAAAAATATCACGAATAAAGTTAGTAGTAAAGACGGAGTAAATTAAAACGTCATGCTTCATGCGGCAGTTTTACTGCACGAAGAGCGAAAATGTAGCAAGTGACAAACTTTTTTCCTTTCATCATTTCGTGGGACTTGTCAATGAGAAAAAATTTCTTACATATTTGAAATTATATGCGAAGTTTCTTGCAAATCACAACGTGCTCTAATTCTCAAATATGGGATGACTTACGTAAGGATATTCCCGCGTCTCGGGCTTGCCTTTACTAACAGCGCAAGAGCGCCTGCAGCGCATCTCCTGGGCTCCTGCCCATATCGGTTGGACCCTAGACGCCTGAGAAACCGTGGCCTGGTCAGAAGAGTCCCGATTTCAGTTGGTAAGAGCTGATGGCACGGTACAGCGTGGCGCAGACCCCACGAAGCCGTGGACCCAAGTTTTCAACAAGGCACCGCGTGGCTGTGTTCACATGGAATAGACTGGATCCTCTGGTCCAATTGAACCGATCATGGACTGGAAATGGTTATGTTCTGCTATGTGGAGCCCGTTTGCAGCCATTCACGGACTTCATGTTCCCAATCATGTCACTGGGCCACAGCTGTTCGCTACTGATTTGATGAACATTCTGGACAGTTGGAGCGAATGATTTGGCCACCCACATCACTCGACATGGATCCCATACAACATTAATGTGACATAACCGAGAGGTCAGTTCGTGCAGAAAATCCTGCACTGGCAACACTTTCACAATTATGAACGACTCTAGAGGCAGCATGGTTCAATATTTCTGCAGGGGACTTCAAATGACTTGTTGAGTCCATGCCACATCGAGTTGGCGAACTACGCCAGGCGAAAGGAGGACCGACACGATATTGAGATGTATCCCATGAGTTTCACCTCAGTGTACACACATACATACGTACGTACGTATACACATTTTTATAATATGTATAGATTTGATGATTTTGTTTCTATTCTGTGGCATTAGACCAGCGGAAGTCTGGAGTAAATGGACACTTATAAGAATGTTGGACACTGACGTGTCGTGATTCTGGATTTAGGTGTCAGATAAATTTATGAACATGACAGACCTTCGTGTATGCAACTATTATGCCAGTGACCTGGTTCTGAGAGTGGCTAAAGAGAAGAGGTGAAATAGGCAACCTAACCACCCTCCTGATGAAAACTTAATAGTCAGTTAATACGTCACTAAGCTTTCTGCCATTGCTATTGCAGTGTCCAGCAAACTTTAATAATGAATTCTGTGCTATCTCGCGACTCGGAGTGAGAACTGTAACGTTCTGTCATTGGAAAGAATGCAACAGGCTATATCAGTGAGATTGAAGGGCAGCGACCGTTTAAATAAACGAAAATAGAGAGTCAAAAAACTGTTTAAACACTTGTTACTCTAGTAATGCCATCTAACGTGTCTCACCGTGGCGACGGGAGTATGCAACAGAAGAAGAGACGCCGCGCGGCTGACAGCTGCGAGCTGGGCGGCCGACAGGAAGGTGGCGCCCCGGCGCGCCGGGGTGTGGGCACAGGAATTAGTCCAGCCGGAGCGCCGACAATAACAAGTGTTGACACATTTTGCCCCAGCGCGCCGGTAGCCCAGGAATGCAGCTCGGCTGCTGGCAACACTGCACGGCCAACCAGACCCTGCGACGCCGGCCGACATGGTCACCACCAGCAGTGCCGACGCAACAATGAAATGCTCTGACCGCACAACTCGAGTGCGTGCCTACGACGTGCAAAATTCTATTAGTAGTCGCACATTACGATTGTTGACGTCTGAGCATATAGGTCCACGGGGCTCCTTTGCAGTTCATAAACTAAACGCAATACGGCCTGAAAGCAAAACTGCTCTCGTGTCAAAGTATGGGCTAGTTACCAAATTGCGCTTAACCGCTTTTTTTTCCGTTCCCCAACCATCATCCGTATTGAAATAGGGTCAGAGTATGTTTAAATTGTTAGTTGACGGCGCAGCTGTACAGAAAAGTCATTTGCAAATAATAGTACTCAATGAAACTTCCTGGCAGATTAAAACTGTGTGCCCGACCGAGACTCGAACTCGGGACCTTTGCCTTTCGCGGGCAAGTGCTCTACCATCTGAGCTACCGAAGCACGACTCACGCCCGGTACTCACAGCTTTACTTCTGCCAGTATCTCGTCTCCTACCTTCCAGACTTTACAGAAGCTCTCCTGCGAACCTTGCAGAACTAGCACTCCTGAAAGAAAGGATATAGCGGAGACATTGCTTAGCCACAGCCTGGGGGATGTTTCCAGAATGAGATTTTCACTCTGCAGCGGAGTGTGCGCTGATATGAAACTTCCTGGCAGATTAAAACTGTGTGCCCGACCGAGACTCGAACTCGGGACCTTTGCCTTTCGCGGGCAAGTGCTCTACCATCTGAGCTACCGAAGCACGACTCACGCCCGGTACTCACAGCTTTACTTCTGCCAGTTTCATATCAGCGCACACTCCGCTGCAGAGTGAAAATCTCATTCTGAAAACATCCCCCAGGCTGTGGCTAAGCCATGTCTCCGCTATATCCTTTCTTTCAGGGGTGCTAGTTCTGCAAGGTTCGCAGGAGAGCTTCTGTAAAGTTTGGAAGGTAGGAGACGAGATACTGGCAGAAGTAAAGCTGTGAGTACCGGGCGTGAGTCGTGCTTCGGTAGCTCAGATGGTAGAGCACTTGCCCGCGAAAGGCAAAGGTCCCGAGTTCGAGTCTCGGTCGGGCACACAGCTTTAATCTGCCAGGAAGTTTCATATCAGCGCACATTCCGCTGCAGAGTGAAAATCTCATTCTGGAATAGTACTCAATGTTTCCACTTTATTTATAGAATGGTAGTTCCATTATAATATCGATGAAAGTATGAATACATCAATAAACAACAGAAATAACTCTACAGAACACGCTCACAAAATTATTGTTAGCTCTTGAGCTAGTCATGTCATTTTAAATACCAAAGAGTTATATTAGGAAGCGATGTGAAATGGGACGAAATCTTGAACTGACTTGAAGTGAAGGCAAAAAGACATATTGGCTGGAAGGACTGTGGTTGACGAAGTATCACACAAAGCACTGGGGCGATCTACTCTTTATTACTGTACCAGAAGAGTTACCGGACATCCGAAAATTCCCGGACATACCCAACATTATAACCACTTATCCGGCGACTGAGGTGAATTTCTGACAAGTCTCTAATGTCCTACATTTTCAGAAAAAAGTAGTGATCATCAGAAAATGAACTGGCAAAATATAAATGAATTAGTGCTCATTAACTGCAACTCGCTATGGCTCCGGCTATAGTCATAGAGCATATTCATCCGTCAGTAACACCGCAAGAGAGAAGTGGCAACACAGCATTTGCACTCCGAGGCGAGGCGAAGCGATGATTTACTCTCTTCTGTTTGCATTATGGTTTTCGAAGAATAAGGTAGTAGCAAGTTAACTGTTAATTCATAGTGCTTTTGTTAAAAGCCGAAATGCCGAAACGAAAACACAAATCAATAATGCATTGTCATTAAAAGTATATTTCAAGACACCAAGAAGGGAATACCATGCAGAAATGTCTTATTTGTCCTCCACGAACTTACGTTCTTGTTGCACACAAAGGTAAGAGGTTTTTCCGTGTGTTTGACTCGGACCAGCATATTGTATGGCGATTATTTAAAGATTTATAATTGCCAGTTTCGGTAGATTATCATTATTTTAATACGATGAACTTTTCTCTTTGAGGTGTGCAATATTTCGAGGCACAAAAATACTGTCGTGTAAACTGTGGAAGTCCAAATAGCTTCACGGGCATGTTGTCTGGTCGTTAAAACAGCAAATCACAGTCTGATCAGCTTCAAGCGCCCAGGTAAACACACGTGCGGCCGAAGCTCCCTGACTCCCAGGTGCAATAATACGTCCAGCTACTCCAATCCAAATGCAGACAGTTCAGCGCTACCTGCGATAACACGGAAGGGAAGTGCACTCGAACTGATGACAGGCACTCTTCATCATATTCAAAGCGATGGCTTTTCTGGATCGCTATATTTGGTTGTACTTCGAGTATGTAAGATAAGGATGTAACACATAATCTACATAGGCTGTATTGCCATTAAAAGCCTCCTTACTCTTCTGAAAAAGATCCAAATATGAGCGATGGCACTCTCAGATACGTCTGTTGTACTACCCTGCTTTCCAATGACTCGCATACTGCGTTATACACATGCAGAACCTCTGTCGTCTCCTGCTGATGTAACATTACGCACGCTTAACAGCAACAGAGTTACAGACATCCACCTAGCTACCTTTACCACTTCCTCTCTCCATAATGACGAAGAGATCGAGTCGTGGCACGGTCAACACTACTCACTGAAAGCATCGGGGAGCCATCCTGATTTGATCCATGACCACAAGCAGATGAGAGAAACAGACTTGAGATCAGATAAGCTTGTGAGGAAAGGGTGTTTCTTAACTCATTTTCACAGTTCGGGAGTGATGAGATGGACTACCATCTTTACCAAAGTACACATACCACTTGGTGTGCTGTAGGCGAACAAGCAGATGCATATGATAGTAGGTTTCTATACTGTTCACCAGTAATAGACGACGCGGCAGAGGTACCAGTGCCCAATCTTATTTCGTGTAAACATTACCTATACTACAATACCCAAACCACCTGCCCCTACGGTACCCTATTGGCAAGACGTATGTGCCATCTCGTGTGGTTCTCTACGCAGTCTATTTTTCCCTTTCGGCGTGTACCAATATCTACCGTGAGTCATCAGTCCAGGCGATCTTTCGAGAGTATAGCATGAGTGTTCCTGCTCTCATGCTAATTCCAGTGTCCTTTAAACACGTGTGGAAGTGGCTTCTGTCCCCTACAGTAATGGGTTCATTCCGAATGGTATGGTTGTCCACCAGTTATTCAGCACTCTATTCACTGCACCAGGAACCATGATCTAGTCGCGACAACAAATGTTGCGCCTCTTGCACGTCCAGTAATATACCGTCACGCCAACAGCCAGGAAATACCTGACGGCAGACCACTCACGCGACGATATATTCCATTCAGGTATTCTCTGTCAACATACCACAGTAAGAAGTCACATTTTTACTACTGATCACGTAACTTACACTACTATTTGACAACAGTGATGAAATATGGATTTTAAATTTTTAGCGCCATTGCTTTATGGGCTTGCAGGCTATCTTAATACTTTATGATACCTGATGGTCGAATCATGACTTATTTCAAGTAACAACGGTCATTTAGTCTATGCTTGTGGGTACGTATTACTTGTTTCCGTGTCGTTCAGCCACAGCATAATACGCACAATGTTTCCACGTTGACCCTCGAAAGCACCCAGTTGTGGACAGGAGGGTATCTATCGATCTGGTGTTCTCTGTTATTGGTAGCTAAGAAATTCGTGCATTATTATTCCATTACTCGCAGGAGCGTCGTATAAAGTATAAGACTGTATCCACTTCACATATACACAGAAATTTAGTTCACTGCGATACTCATTAAGTTCGACAGCCCTCTTCTGCATACAAACAAAGAATGTTTCATTTAAATAAAAGTGACGCGTTATTTGGTAAATGGTCTTGATAATAACAAGCCCATATGGATAGTCAGCCAGCCAACCGCAGACCAGTACAACAGGGTAGGAGACAGTGAAAGATTCATTGAAATTGGTCGCTTTTGTCTGCAATAGTGCTCGAAATGAAAGTAAATAATGAATTTAATCTACATGTAATGTTCTACAGAAACGTAATGCTTTTGATAAATCAGCTGTAACACCATGAAATCCAAATGGAAGGAAAAAGTAAAAAGAACTACGTAAGATTTAAGTAACTGTGACTCGAAATAGAGGTCAGTTACCTTTTATGACAGCATCTCTTAGTCTTTCAGCTGTTGCGTCTCGTTACTGCTACGTGAAAAATGCGACTATACGTCTACATCCATTTTCTCGGCATTTAACACAGCACGCAGCTGTCTGAAGCAGTGTGGAAATGTGCTTCCGACAGAGAAAAGTAGATAAAAATGTTTTGCAACTTACAACGACAACTTGCAGAATGTGGAAGCAGAGGACTAAGGGCAGAAAGAGGAAAAAAACAATAACAAAAAATATTAAAGAGAGCGGTTCGCTGAATGAGTGTGGCGCCTGCTTACCGCGTGGCCTACATAGCGGGCGAACTACGGTTATGCCGTGAATGAGTCTGGGCCGATCGGTCTGCTGGTCGCCAGGTATGTGTGTTCGTGTCCCAGTCGAAAAACTCTACAAGACTTTCTGTGCAGGCTCCTCGCAATGCATATGCGGTATATTCCTGGGCGAGTCGAATCTGTAATACAGTGCGAAATACCAACCTTCCGCGAAAACTGTGCGTTAAAAGGAATGTAGCGACACGCTAAACATCAGACAAAGGACAACCTACCATGAAGTTTTCGCACAATATTTGCTGTTGGTAAAGTAAGAAGTAATTAATACCTTCATCGCGAAGGGAAAAAAATGTCTCGATATCCCTGAGGGGGCGATCAGCTGGGGTGTTTGCGAACTGGCTGCGGATTGGTAGTGTCGTGTCATAAGAAAGAGACGTCTCAGTTATCAATTTACCGTAATACTATGAAGACAAATCACAGCATGCTTAAGGCTTTAAAAAATGTTCCTGAGCATTTTAAAGTGGCCAGATCACGGTTTCATACAGCGACTACAAATTTCAGCGGAAGTCACATGGCAGAACCTCAACGTAACACGGGTATCTCGAGCAACGTGCTCTGCGGGATGACTGGATTTCAGGTGCTCTCGGTCACTACAGCTAAACCTAGATCGGCTGCTTGTTCGACCTTCTGCACGTTACTAAGTTACAAGATGATGTCCAATAGAATTCCCGTTAGCATATTCCACGTAAACAGAAATTCCGTACCTATAAGCCTGTGGCAGTAACAAGACACAATGCACGAAATAACGCACCAGCCAATATCGTCATTCTGTTTCGTCTATCAATACCGTGCGTTTAGCGTAGATCTTTGTAGTGCATGTACAGCGACGACTATTTTTCCACTGTAGTGTTCATCATGGTTGACAAAAATCAGAGTTTACATTAAGAAACTCTAGCTATTGTGTACAATGCAGATAAATCTTACTCAAGAAGGAGTTTGAGGTAGAAACTACGTCAACTGTGAAAAGGATACCTCAAGTGTTAGCTGTGCTACAGGGCAGAACAGTCGGGTCATGCTACAGGGGGAAGGAAGGCAGGCAGGCAGGCAGTAAGGCTGCGAGTTCAAACTCGTATCGACGACGAGGAGATTAGACACACAACGCGAGCTCGGACTGGGTATGAGTGGGGAAGGAAGTTAGTCTTATCCTTTCAAACGAATGGCCTCGGCTTTTGACGGTGTAGATTTACAGCAACCACGATGAATCTCAGTCTACATGATTGGGATTGGACGGAGATTTGAATGTGGTGTGGAGCAGACACAAATAGCATAATGGCGGGGCTGCAAATCTCTCTCTCTCTCTCTCTCTCTCTCTCTCTCTCTCTCACACACACACACACACACACACACACACACACCGCAAAATACATAGCGCCGTCTCCTTTTTAGGCGTGCACAACCCTAAAAAAGTCCTGGCAAAGAGCAGGAGGTAAAAAGTTCTCACATCGACATTGGCGTCATCAGAGACAGCGAACAGGGAAGGATGGGGGAAACATTTGGCTGCAGCGTTGAACGTTTGTGACGTCATATTGATTAAAGTATGGGAAAACTGAACCCGGTATGGCTAGATAGAGATTGCGACCCCCTCCTCCAGAAAACGATTTTAGTGACTTACCTGTTGCGCCTCCTAAATCACTAAGGTCATGAGAGAGGAGAGCAGGAGCATTGACATCCTCTGACCTTGCAGTAAGATGAAATGATTGTACTGTAAACAATGATGAACGCATGTATTTACAAAACTAGAGGATAGGACGAAAATCGGTACAAAAACTTAAATGAACAGAGAAAATACGAATATGTTTGCTTCTTCATCCAACCTGCAGGCTGTCATCCCCCCCCCCCTCCCCCAAAGGTCTCCGACGTCCATTTTGGCGGTTGGAAACCATTTTCTGCCACCTCTACTTTGGAGACCAACTAGTAGGATACGTACTATTTGGAAAATAGGTTCGAAACTTAGCGACAAGGCAGTTTAAATAGCAGCGAAGGTCATATGGGTTTAACGTACGTACAGACAGTAGATTCCTATGTCGAGTTATCTTTTCCGCTTACTTTCTCATATTTTCCTGGCAACCTTTCGGTTTACTAGTGTCTTTAGTACTGCACCTAACATCGTCTAAATCAGATTAATGGTGAGTTGCCACCAATCACAATTAAGTCCGATACTTAATTGCAACTAAGTTCCCTCACGTCTGATCAACAGAGGCACTGCAATATCGTATTTATCCGCCGACGCCGGATAAACGACTTTCAATTAAAATGGCACCCTCTAAGGGAGTTACATAATATATATTAAAGCAGGTTGTGACGCATGAACGACGGCATATGGAAGTTCGGCTCTGGCTGTGAGTCGTGCACGGATAGCCAACCGATTAAGGCTTCCATCACGTCGGCATACACTAAGGCTTTCAAGAACTTTGCTCCATCCCCTTTCCTCTCAGCCGGCCGGGGTGGCCGAGCGGTTCTAGGCGCTACAGTCAGGAAACACACGACCGCTACGGTCGCAGGTTCGAATCCTGCATCGGGCACGGATGTGTGTGCTGTCCTTAGGTTAGTTAGGTGTAAGTAGTTCTAAGTTCTAGGGGACTGATGACCTCAGAAGTTAAGTCCCATAGTGCTCAGAGCCATTTGAACCTTTCCTCTCCTTGCCGGTTATATATTCTACCTGAATCACTATTCTAAATTGCTACCTATGAGGCGGGCGTTACTCTACAAATGAGCGACCATCAACCTCAACTACAGAGGGGGTGTCATCTGTGGACAGTTCAGGTGCAGAAAGCGAGCGACATCGTTTGCCCATCTCTCAACGGCTTCTCTTCATATAAAATAAAACGAAGATCTGATGTACAAAATGTTAACATCTACACCATACTCCGCAAGCCATCTACTGGTGTGTGGCGGAGGGTACCTTTCGTACCACTAACTGGGTCCTCCAACAATGTTCCACTCGCGAATAGCGCTTGGGAAGAACGACTGTCGGTAAGTCTCTCTACTGGCATATGTGGTGTCGTGCTACGAGCACGAAGGCTGCGGACGTGCCTTGATGGCAATGATGCTGTAGGGGAACAAATCGTCAATGTGATGAGGACGGAAGGTTGCTGGCGAAGTCGGAGGGCGTCGGCGGCGTCGGCATCGTCGCCTACGCGTGGTGTGGCGTCGCGGGCGGGGGGCGGGGGGACCGGTGGCGGCGGCGGTGTCTGTGCCAGACAGACGGGCGCGCAACTTTCTCTGGCGCGGCGGAGCGCGTTCTCACGCCGCTTTCTCCTCGTTCCTGCTGTTCTTATTGTGTCTGGCCCGCAGCCGTCTAGACAGACACACACCGGCGCGCAGATCTGAAAGCGATCTGCAGGCCAGTGACCCACTGAGCGAGACCCGGCTCTGTCCCCTCTCACCAAACGTGCAGTCCGTACCATCGCGTTACAGCGGGCGTTGGCGTTCCCCGTCCCCACAGCCACCGGAGCTGCCGCGCTGCTTCTCGCCAGTAGCGACATTTCCACAAAACCGGCGCGCAGTTGGTCAAGGTTGTACATCGGTATTACTTTTGCTACTCGCGATTCTGTGAAACCAAACACGAGATAATAAGAACGTCATTTTTTGCTCATCCATTGGGTACATTGCATTTGTGTATTTTTAAGTTGTACGTTTAACAGTGAGTCTAATAGTAGCACCAACTGGCACTGAATATAGCGTTTCTCTTCGATTGTGTTTCTACGGAAAGCTTGTGCTTCACAACAGGTTCAACCGCAGGCAGTCACGTCATGAATGTAGGGTTTAATCGTTAAGGAAGTGATATTATGTAAGGACCATAGAGTCAATCACTAAAACCATCTGCTGTGAGCTCTTCTTGGATCATCTGGAAAGTGACTCTCCGAGCATCAACATGATTGTGAAAACGATTCTTGTCAAGATTTGTTGTTCTCAGAACTGCAGTAGATCTTTGTATTGACAGTGGGCGTTAAAAACTGAGGATAGATAACTCGAAGAGACTAGTATGCTCCCTAAGAACATATTGGTAGTACACATTCGGAGACGTGTTCCAGAACAGGAAAGGGTTTTCTAAAAAATAAATACATAAAAGTATGATGCATGAAGGATTGGACAACTTTGCTGCAGCAGTTGAGTCCTATACCTGGTGGAAAAACTAATAAACAGGCTCACGTCCCCCTCGAAGTTGTCCGGCAAGCAAGCAAGAAAAAGAGAACGTAATAGTAAAAAGTAATACGAAGTCCCGGATGCAAGCATCTCATTTTCTGGGTTTTATTGCTAACTTGTCTGTGTCGTGTTGTCTTCTTTTATTGCTCCATTATATTACCATGATTACAAAAGCGTTTTGAGCCGCCACAGTTTGTACTGCGTTGTATTTATGTAACGTTACCTCAGATACAGTTGTGTCCGGCGATATGCGGACACGGAGACTTGCGGACACAGCCGGTTCACGGCAGGATTTACCTGTCACTTCTCCGCCTCTCGACCGCATGAAAACAAGTCGCAAGAACAACTTACCTGGTCCTGATGGACCGATAGTTTGATTCTTTTTATAGTGATTTAACACAAACTTCTTAGGCGGCAAAGTCTGTGCAATAATAAATGTATTTAACACTTTGGAATGTGGGTAATAAATGATTCTGAGGAACAATGCTTTCATTTAAATCATTTGAACATAATTTTAGTTTATCGAATTACATCAAAGCTGTATTTCACATCGTAGTTGTGCAAAACTGCTTCACGGAATTCTGACAAGTGGTTAAAGAATCTGCACATCGAACTGTAGCAATCTTACATATTTGGTACTCTCAATCAAAATCTGAATATATTTAGACCTTTTCCCCGATTTGTTTATAGTTGCATATTAGTCTACATTAGCTCTTAGGCTCATGCCATACGAAATAATAATGACAAAATACAAAAAAATGTTTCTTTACTTCTCGAATTAACTATAAATGTTGTTGCTCGACAGGTATTATGATTTGCAAGTTTTCATGGCAGTTTATCTACCGCTGGCGTTTGGTGATGTAACAACACTAAATACCGTTCAAATGAGTTTCCTGTCTTCAGAAATTTCAGTTCTTCCTAACTTGATTCTCAGCTGCAATCTCCTCTCTAATTACCATGTTTTCCTTCTGTTTGTGTCCCGTGACATGACACGAGACGTTGGGTTTCAGTGAGGAAATTACGAGAGACGGAATGTGTCGTTCTTTTTCCTCAACCATTCAGGTAAACAGTTTTCCTTTTGTTATCTTTTTTTGTTTTTTTTTTTCAGTCATAGTCAATAAAATAGCAACAAGTACT
Organism: Schistocerca nitens; assembly: GCF_023898315.1. Classification (NCBI taxonomy): domain Eukaryota; kingdom Metazoa; phylum Arthropoda; class Insecta; order Orthoptera; family Acrididae; genus Schistocerca; species Schistocerca nitens. The sequence goes on along the minus strand of NC_064617.1, from coordinate 608,096,353 downwards.
TCATCGCTCTTCGACAGCTTTGCTTCTTGAAATCGCGTTGCAAAAGGAAAATACTTACATAACTACTGATGCTGTGATTGTGGCTGACTGGAAGGGGTGACAGTATAGTACAATATAGTATAGTTAATAAATATTGAACGTATGAAGACCCTTTATGACTGGCGGTGTCAGGGAAGATGCGGACACGACGGCATGAAAAATGTCTGCAGACACCGCCAACTTGGTAAACCCAGCTGTCCGCATACTTACGTGTCCGCGTTTCTCCTGCGTTCGGACCCAACAGCCTTCCAACATGGGCGGTTGGCGTTCGTTAAGTGTTGCGTACATAAAAATAATCGCAACAGTATTTATGATATTTGGATATACAGCATTTGATGTCATTACAATATTTCTTGCAATATTGAGTTCAGCTAGAGAATTTTTCCGACACTATGTAAACACAATATTGCAATACATGAAGACAGCAGAGCTTTGAAGAAAAATGTTACTAGAAGAGCACTACCATCAGAAAGGCTGCTTAGTTCGTATTCGTTTAATGAACGCAATATCAAGGAAAGCAGTGGGGCGGAAGCTATAGAAATCATTCAGCGCATAGCTGCTATTGTCACATTTCTTACAAACCAGGTGACTACAAAGAAGAGCCTCGACGGTGCTAGGAGTATAAAACCGTAACTGCCGACCTACACAATGTCGTTGGATGAAGCGTATACTTCACTTCTACCGCGTACCCTGACGCAGAACGTGGTGACATATGGAGAATTCCAAGGGAACTGTATCACGCGCACTAACTTGTTCCAACAACCGAGCGATGTAGCGCAATACCTGGAACACTGCATTCCTTTCCAAATCTGAGTTTGTGCTTTGTGTCCAGTGACTTCATCAACAACCCTAATCTTTCTTTCTTTCTACAGACGAACGTACTGGTGTCATTGTTGTGAGTATTTATATGGAGGTTTTCAAAGAAAAGGTAACTTGTTTCGCCTACGAAGCTATTGACAAAACTTATTCACACGGCTGCAGATGTCCAAGATTTGTTTTATGGGCATGAGATCCATTTTCTTTGGTCTCCAGGAGAGCCAGGTCCCTGACCTTCAAAAAGTGTACAGGGCGGTTGCCACCCTTCACCGTGTCTCAAGAAACTGGACGAGATTTCATGCGAGGAATTCGTAAAAAATCAGATGAAGTGGAATTCAATATTTTTATGAATCGGTGCGCACGAGGACCGAAATGTTTTATCGGATACTAAAACGGGGCTTGCACCGAATGACCAAACAGACTTGTTCTAGGATCTTACCTAGCTTCGTAAATAGCAATAACAGTGTAGGAGTTCATGTCGTAAAACAGCAACATGTTTCAGAATTACATTGAAGCGAGTCAATGCGGCCTGTTGCGTCAAGGCTGTGTGACACTGTAATCAATTACTTAAGAATACGATACATGTTTTTTTTTAAGTAGCACTAGACCTGCAGCTCGAATATTATGATATGCAGCAAGATGAATTATTAATATCGCACCATGTAAATCACAAATAACAGTGGAAAAAATAATTTAGTATAAAATTATTATCTTTTCAAAATACTATTCTGGATAAAGTTATCCTCCATATCCTCTTCCATAATGAAATAGCCTTACCTTACCTAGAATTTACTATTTTGTTAAAAGTTCCGTGTTTAACGTAAGTCAGTCGTGACAGAGCACAAATTCGAGTAAGGGAAGGGAAGGAAAGGAATAGAAATCGGCAACGCGCGATCGCGCCTCTAGCATGCTGACGAAACAACGGAGAAGCTAATCGGTCATTTGACCCACTACTCCAACATGCGCGTCCAGTGTGTTAAGCTCAGCGAATGACCGTCTTGTGAGGATCACAAGTTAAGGTCATGTTAACCACAGGTTCATAACAAGCTTTCCATTCACTAGTGACGAGCGGGAAATTGGGCTGAAATTAGGTTCAAAATGGTTCAAATGGCTCTGAGCACTATGGGACTCAACTTCTGAGGTCATTAGTCCCCTAGAACTTAGAACTAGTTAAACCTAACTAACCTAAGGACATCACAAACATCCATGCCCGAGGCAGGATTCGAACCTGCGACCGTAGCGGTCTTGCGGTTCCAGACTGCAGCGCCTTTAACCGCACGGCCACTTCGGCCGGCGGCTGAAATTAGGACTGTGTTAATACGAACACTAGGAAAGCTGTCGACGCCACTGAGGCGTCCGCATCCGCAGGCATTTCGTTGTGTAACAAGCAGAAAACGAGACGATTGTGCCACAACGTGCTACACGGAGCCGCTTGCCCCGGTTGGTGCACTGTTGCAGCCTGCTTGACAGGCGCCTTACTGCCTGGCAAAATTTCAGCACCAACGTACCTCTGTCGTCCGAAGCAACAGAATACAAGAGAACGGGGAAAAGAAGATGCGCAGGCAAAAAAGCGACACACAACGCAGAGAAAAAAGTTCAGAGTATTTTTGTTGTTGTTTAGCACCATATAAAGAACGCTGTAGGCCGTGGGATTAGACCATGGGAAAAAGTCGCACGCTGCGAGTCTGAGCGCCGAGGAGAAGAGGCGGTGGGGAAGAGGAGAGCTGGGTGGGAGGGCGAGACGGAAAGAGAGAGAGAGAGAGCGATGGAGGGAGAAGGAGAGAGAGGGAACAGTGTGTGTGTGTGTGTGTGTGTGTGTGAGCGCGACGAGGAGCGAGAGCGGTAGGAATGTGGCCTGCGCCGTTGCCAGGTCTCGCGCGCCGCAGCACCGCCACCTCGGCACTCGGCGGCGGCTCCCGTCAGACACGGCCCCACGCCGCCCGCATTGCCATTGTTTACTGCCGACCCACCAGCAAGAATGCGCTCGCCGCCTGGTCCACCCGAGACCTCGCCTACTCTCCGCCTGACCCCCAACACAGACCGTCTGGCGCGCCCAATCCCCAACAGCTACATTTTTCGCCAAGAGGCAAAAGGATGAAAACATATAAACGCAGTTCAGTCACTTCCTCTCAGACTACTCTCGCTAGTGACATGCAGGGAACTGTCTGCTACACGTGGAAAGATACAATGTGTGAGCCAGAATAAGGTAAATGCATTTATCGCAAGGGGAAATGAAATGAAAAATTTCGTCGACTGTCTTATATTACATGATTCATTCGTCATAGTAAACATCTTCAGTGTTAAAGCTGACAACTAACGGCCGTTCACTGCGATGAAAAAGCGTTATTTGCAAAAAAAATAAAAAATAAAAAATAAATTCTGCAACAGAAATAAAATTTGCCACTTTCAGAAGTGGTATGCTGCTTATCATAAAACGGCACTGCAAGGTAGATTCTTTCTCACTTCACTTTTATACAGGGCAAAAGTACTCATTTGCGTACAGTATATCCAAAGATAACAATACAAGTACCGGCATAAAACGCAGCACTTTCTACATGGGTTTTTGAGTTGTTAAACACAAGAACGTATTACACAACACACTAATTTCACAAATAAATGCACTCAACCAGTAACACAAAAACGTTTTTGCAGCAGTATGTCACGTGGGTAAAATATAGCAATCGAGTGATGCCCTTTAACCAATACTAGGAGAGGAATGCTAAAACGTCTAATTTCATTTACCCTGCAGTGCATAAAACGTGATTTGTAATTGGAAAGTACAGCGACATGCTGAAAAATGCCTCTGATTTCTTTTATGTGAAGCTTTTTAAATGAAACAAACGTTATTAACATTCTACATCTTTATTCTTCATGTCTACATCGTTATTTATCGACACAATCACCCTGACGATGAACAAATTTCTCCCAACAGGGGACGAGTGTGTTACGGTCATTGTACACTGACTTTTTTGGGGCGAAGCCACAACGTCATCTGTGCTTGCACCGGATCATCACTATCTACGTGAAGTCCTTGAATGTGTTTAACTTTTGGAAATAGATGCAAATCGGGTGGGGCCAAGTCGTGACTGAATGGAGGATGTACGGTACCCCAAGTCGTCCGGTTGTTGCAGAAGTCTCGGCGCTCGTATGTGGTCTGGCACAGTTACGCTGAAGAAGAGGATGCCTCATGTATCGATGAATTCTTGGAATTCGAATTCTGTTACAGCATACCGTTTTCTCTCACGCATCGACATGCGAGTAGTTGAATTACACGCCACCTATTACAAGCTTAAATTCGGCCCCCTCTACGGGCAAAGGGCTGCAAATATATAGATATGAAGAATAAAGATGTTGAAGTTAAGAACCTTTCTTTTATTTAAAACGTTTCAAGATTTTACACATAAACTGCATCCAAGCCAGCACGCCGAAAACAACACACTTTCAAAGAAGAAAGGCACAGACGTCGCAGCAAAGACACGGAGGTAACACTTCCGTACGATTGTGAACAAGCAAATCTCTACGGGTGTCTGGGAAAACGTTTGTCAGGAAGGTCAACACACAAGTGGAACTTTGGAACGTCTCCAAGTACAGAGTTCATTCCCAAAAAATACTGGCAGCAACCTGCTTACATTTTAATTAGTGAAAAGTTGCGACAAGCTTTATCAGCAAGATGCAATGGTTTATAAATTACATTTTCTTAGTTTCCATTATTCATAAAACCGTTATTTGACATATTCTGGTTAACTCCACTCGCGTAGGTTAGCTTAAATAAGTGACGCCACAACGAAGGGAGTAATGTTTGCCTAGTTTCCTCATCAAACAGAGGTACTGCATTTTCATGCAGGTATGGAATGTAACTGACGAAGTGGAGATTACACAAACACTGAAGTAACTATGACGAATATATTTAATGAAAGGGAAGTGAAGAGGACGAAAAATATGTTTTCTATCATTAAACTCGTACTCAGTATCCGTTCTAGATGTTTGTGAACTTTAAATATTTGTTTCCAGTAATAGAGCAGAGCTGTCCAACAGCAGATCTGTTCATTATCTACGAACGTGAATCTGCACCCATGGCAGATACAATACTCCACAGTTTTGCATACGAACTCATCTCGCAAACAGAAGGCCGGCTCCAATTGTGGGAACCGGAAAGGTGACATGTGCACGACATTGGAAACACCTTCATTCTATACATTCTGCGGGCAATCGTTATTTCACTTAAATGATCCTTTCGGACTAACGGCAGGACGACGACTCCCATTCTCACCTTTTAATCTGCAAGCGAAGGTGATGGGTAAGGAACTGATCGAAACGTTGCGACGAGACGATGCCACCACTTGCTGATCACCCGGCATGATTTCATGGCGACTGATTAGTGTCTTAAACCTGAGCTGTGTTGGAAAAATTACTCTGTACCGAGCGAACGCTGTAAGCAGTGCATTTCTCCTCCTCTAGCGCCAGGTCGGAATACAGTACCGACGCACCGCAAACTAGTGCTGGCGAGCGGCCCCAGACGGTAACGCGCAGCTGCTGAATGGGAAAACCGTCCGCGACCGAGAGTGCTGTTTACCGTGTGGATCACGCAAAGCACCTGTTTGCTTAACAGCTCCGCTTTATTGCAGTCCACAACAGCCTGCCGCATCTATAGGTTGTTTTACTCCCCTTTCTCATTTACTTATTTACAACACATACTAAACAAAATTAACCGTTTAATTTGTGTTCATTACGTGTTTCGCCTCAACATCGTTCCTACGCAAAGTCTCAACCGTTTGTGGTTCATTACGTGCTTTGCCTCAACATAATTCCCATGCAGTCTCGTTTTCGACAAAGTTTTCGGTGTATAGATTCTCCTTGTTCTCTTTCTATTCGTGAATTTGCCTTCATAATGAGATTTTCTTCACAATGAAACAGCTACCACAGGTCAAACAAACAGAATACACTAAGCATATAAAAGGTGTGCTGTTCTTTCCGTAGTGCGGTTGAAAGATTATATTTCAGTTGTCAATTTTTTAAAGTTTTTTTTACACATATTTGGTTTTTATAAATTACCAACACAGATAACAGTTCTTCATCAATCTGGAGACCGAGCTCTCAGGTCCGTCGAATACTACCACGTCTGACTTGCAGCAATATAATTTCTGTCAAAATAAGCAGCACCTGTGTGCACACTCACAACATGGCGCAGTGGGGCCAGCACCACTGGCTTTTAAATTATGCAGGGCATTGAACAGCTGCTTTCAGACCAAAACATTCTTCCTAAATATACACATCTCCCATTTTATTCAAGCCGTTACAAATCCAAACCAGGAACCTCGAATCTCCGCCTTCAGCTCGGGTACCACCTACTGGCGGAAGCTAATACCTCCAGACTGCCTAGAGGAGTTGTGACGTTGGATGGTTTTTCCTCGGTCTTCACAGAGAGACGGGAAATGAAACTAAACACAGCCCTACGCTAGAAGTATGCACGTGTAATAACGCAGCTGAGCGCGCAGCGGCCGCGACTGGCAAATATTTGCTAACGCCACAGTCATGCACGCCGCCTCGGCTATCCTCGTCGTTCCCAGGTCCTCTGCTGCCGGGCTAACCGATAGACGGCGCAACGATCCTTTTCTCAGGTTCCCGGCGCCCAAAACAAATTGAAAATCAGAATTCAGCTGTTCTATAAAAAGGTCTTTGTAACTGACTAGCAGATAGAAAAAAAAAAAAGAGTTAATTTTCCTATCCACTTCTCTACAAAGTGTTGACTTCCCACTAAAATGTCAGAAGTTTTCATCACCCTCGTGACATGCGCAGTTTGTGTTTCTATGTTCGGAAACTACTTTCACAACATTCTTTCGATCACAGGAAATCCCTACGTAAAGCCAATGGTAATGGAGGTGAAATTAAACTTGCATACTCATCGTAGCCCAGAAAAATTACATAACGCGGATTTTATGCATTGTTCAGTCTATCAGCAAGCCTCTAAAGATAATTTAAAACTCAGACATTACGATTATTGACACTTAACGGCAAGTAGGTTACTCAGCACAAGATACTTACCGCAGAATCAGCGTCTACTACAGTAGCTTCCCTCCAACATCCGAACGTTATTGTGGCTACACAAACGTAACTGAACATCATCTTCGAAGTCACCTGCTGCTGACCTGTGCCTACAAATTACAGCTCATATGAATCCCAAGGAGAATGCTACAAACTATAGGTCGCCTTTTTAACGACAACAACTGGGACTGTTTGAAATAAAGACAGTAGCCACTACGATCCACACGGTCATTTCTGCAGTCTGTTTGTCCATTACCCCTAGCACCGTTGTGCGCGTAGGAGGTGGACAGTGGAACACCTGGAATAGAAACGAAGTCAATAGTATCGCTTTCTCTTCACCGACGAGTGCACGATTTGCTAGACGTCTGATGATCGTCGTAGAAGAGTGTGGAGATGGCCTGGTGCTAAGTCCGCCTCAGGCCCGCAGTCCTTCAGGTTCGGCACGGAGGTGAGTTACTAATGTTTTGGGCTAGCATTATATGGGCTATCGCTATCGAGGGTAAGCTGAGACATGTGCAATATCCGGACAGGAGACTACAACCTACTGTCCAACTCCGTTGCCGGTAGTTCGTCTCAGAAGACAATAATGCACGACCTTGACGCAATCTTCTCGAGAATATCTTTCTCCAAGAGGCAGCAATCAATAGAATGAAATGGCTTGCGAACCGGACGAGTGATACTTGGGACCAGCTGAAACTTGCAACGTTTCGTGGCAGGAAACCTTGCTTACTGGATGGCCCCTGAAGGTGTGAGCAGCTACGTCTCTCTCAGTCTGTGAACACCATGCGAAGGAGAACCAAGCACGCTTCACCGGAGAGAGCACATGGTATTGAAAGTTAGTCAGGAGCAGATTTTCATATCACCGATGTGCGAAGATGTACAGTTTGGAACAGATTATATTCTTGTTTTGTTTTCATTTCATAGTCCGGATTAGGCTTATTCTTTAAACTAAGGCTACACAAGTTCTAAGAATCTACTGGTAGTGCAAATCGTGTTTTGAGCAATTTACAATCCTTCGAAGGTTCCTTCTGCATTATAATATTCAGCACATACGTGAAACATTCACGCTGAGGTGACAACTGACCGTAACACGAAAATACAGTACGAAGATTAGAGTCGTCAACAAACTTGAATGCACTGAATGTTATTATCTCCCAACGTGAATGACGTTGCTGGGAGGTTATTTCCAAACATTTGTGCTTGTTTCAAGTTGCTTGTATCTAACCGTTGGAGTAGCAGTTAAGTTGGCCCTCCCTGCACCAGCGTGCCAACGATTATGAAATTAATTAAATTAAGTTACAGCGAAAATTTACATGATAAATCAATAGATGCATTACATCTTATTCCCTCAAAACGAAGCAAAACGGGACGCAAGATTTTGATTGATGCCTTATGCGGTTTCAGGATACATTAAATGATGCAACACAAGCACGTCTCGTACCCGAGTCAGAACAGGAAATGGGGAAATGATGATCCGGAAATAGAGAAAGGTCACTGCTAAATATATAACGGACCCTCATTCTTCGTGTTTAAATAAATGGCAACATTATGTTTAACAGACACAAAAACCAAAAGGAGGCTTTCGACAAAGCTACAACGTGTGTAGTTTACTATATTTAGAAAGATGCACATATTCGACGTGAAAAGAGATCATTTGAATTTCGTGTGGTGTGTTATTAACTACGTAGCATTATCCAACAGGCGGCTCTTCGAAATTAAGCAAGCAAGAAAGAACGATTAGTGTTTAACGTCAAGAAAGATTTAATTTTCCGTCGACCATGAGGTCAATGCAAGGATGGAGAAAAATCTATTTGATCCATACTGGCATTCACATTCAGTAATTTAGAAAAACCACGAAAAGCCTAAATCGGCTTGGGCACTCGGGGACTTTAATGGTTCAAATGGCTCTGAGCACTATGGGACTCAACATCTGTGGTCATCAGTCCCCTAGAACTTAGAACTACTTAAACCTAACTAACCTAAGGACATCACACACATCCATGCCCGAGGCAGGATTCGAACCTGCGACCGTAGCAGTCGCACGGTTCCGGACTGCGCGCCTAGAACCGCGAGACCACCGCGGCCGGCCGGGACTTTAATCCAGTTCCTCCCGATTGTGTGGCCAGCGGCTTACACAGTCCGATATCTCGTTATGTTGTTTCATCTTGTTCTTCAGAAAAACACATGAGACTTACAAGTAATACAAAGAAGAAATAAAAGTCACATTCTTATCATTAACAATAAGAGGCTTTTCGTAAATATACTAAATGCCGATTCCGTCCTTTCGTTCTTATTACGAGATGAAATCCTGAAATGCTGCTGCATTTTTTCCAGACTACTCTAGGTTTTTGGAAGCAGTGAGGTAACAAATTACAAGCATGCAACGCAGCTGCGGTAATCACTGAAGAGACTCATCAGACGCCGGACAGGGAACAGAGGGCAGCAGAAACGCAACCGATATGTAGCATCGGCACGTAATACACGAACGCCCAACAGTTAAGTAAACGAAGTCATTAGAACGGTAATATGGATGGAAATTTGTTATCGCTGTCACTGACTGTGAGGACTTCGCCACAAACCTAAATTGTGATTACTGTACAGGAAAGGCGTACTACATTCTTCGAATGGGAAACGACTCGAAGATAACGAAACTCATCATGTCTCAGCAGTGTTTGCACGTTTCTCTTAGTAAAATGACAACGCAATGCCACGAAGACGTCATCTGAATGCTATTTCGCAAGATAGTCACACACTTTGGAGCTGATCAAACACAGATCGTAGTCAGGGGGAAATGTGCTCTTCACAAATGAATCCAACTTCACTTTGCGAAATTATTCTCGTCGTAACCATTGTCTGAAATGAACTACTCTGCTGGACGAATTTCTCATCGCATGGACTGTCAACTGGGACTTAGTATCTGAATCTTGTGGAGCATATCCGGGATTAATGTTGGGAACCTTATCATTATTATTATTATTATTATTTTGTTTATTTCGTTGTCAGTCTTTCAAGGGCCACGATAAACGCAATGTAAGTCCCTTTTTTCGTTCAAGTCAGATGTGTTTCATCAATGCACTGCGTGTATCACAATGGTGTTCATCTGCTATTTGACCCCAGTTACTCGTGACATCACAACAGCAGGTCTGATGACGTCAGCTTTTGGCCTGTTCCGGACGTGTCTCAATTTCCTTCAGTCCTTTTCAGATGATCCTACAGCACAGAATTCTTGTTTTCGGTTTTGAGCCAAACATGTTGATGACGTGTTATGTCCATTTGGAATCAATTCATTCTTTTTACGTGGTCATAAAACCGAACTCCGAGACTGCAACCTGTTTCCATATATTTTTCAAGTTTACAATGTACTATATTTCTTGCCTCGAATTTTTATGCAGAAACTTTTTTTTATAACTTGGGACCCGTATATTGTATAATACACTTTTCTTTTTTATATTTCTAATTCCGCTAGTAAACATTTCGTAAAGACACTCTGAAGTACACTGATAATTGTTTTTAATACAGTGTTGCAATAATGAATTTTGGTATTTATGGCAAAGCACATTTTACTGTAAATACTTCGAGTGGACGGCAAGGTATTTCCATTTTTTCTGGCTTTTGCTTCCAAGGCTAGTTTATCTAGCTTATTGTGCGGGCACTTCAAGTTATTCAGAGGTTTTACTGTTTCGTAACCGGTATTTAAATAGCCTGCATTGTCGTTTATATTTGATATTACTTCCGTTTTTTAACAGATATTTGCAAAACAATTTATTCTACTGGTTCTATCAACACACAACTCATTTTCTGTTACTGCGTCAAAATCTTTTACCACTGTGGCTGTTATCATCCGAATTCATTCTTAATCTCAATCCTTAAATGTTTAAACAAGTTGCGAAGTTTTAATTTCTTACGCCATTCTAGTGTTAGTTTCTTCAGTCGCTGTTGAACAAGATTGGCGAGAGTCCATCCCCTTATCGAGCTCCTGTTGTATTATTATTATTATTATTATTATTGGCGAACAGATTTCATATTTTCCGGGTTTGTTATACTGCTATAGAAATGTCTCGCGTCCATTTCGACTATAGAAATGTCTTGCGTCGACTTCGCATATCTTCTAATTAATTGTTTGGCCTGTCTGCTGAGTGTCTTATAACTGAACCTGCACTCGTTATGTAACTCTCCCGATTAACTGTTCAGGAAATACGGTGTTATTTTCCTTGTTTACATTAGTGTATAGACTCTGGACGGCCCATCTGGTACTACTCAACTATGATATTATTGCACTTGGCCTTCATCAGATACAGGTGGTGACGTTACAGTAAATAAGTCCAGTAGCGACAAAACTCATTGCACTGTCAATACTTTCAGGCCAGTTATGCACACACTATCAACCCGATTGCTCGCTGACCCACGATAAACGGACCGAATCGTCCTCACTTCCAGGTGCAATAATATTGTGATCGACTAACGCGCCGGCCGCGGTGGTCTCGCGGTTCTAGGCCCGCAGTCAGGAACCGTGCGACTGTTACGGTCGCAGGTTCGAATCCTGCCTCGGGCATGGATGTGTGTGATGTCCTTAGGTTAGTTAGGTTTAAGTAGTTCTAAGTTCTAGGGGACTGATGACCACAGCAGTTGAGTCCCATAGTGCTCAGAGCCATTTGAACCATTTTTTGACTAACACGCCGGGCTCCGAAATGAAATCGACTGCAACAACAACTGTGTAAGAAGGCAGAGACACACGTGTGTGATTAGCGAAAATAAAGACAAAACTGGTGAAAAGATTCGAGATGAACAGTGTAGTGGACGAAATTCAGCAAAGAACGGGACGAAAGAGCATAGCGTGGCGAGACACAGCCAAGGCAACCGACGCGAGGGCGGGAGCAAGCCGAGCAGGCAGCGGCGGCGGCAGCAGCGGGCGGTAGGGTCAGGAAAGGCAGCGGCGCGATCAGAGCGCGGCGCCGCCGAGGAAATTGGTGGCGTGGGCGCTGGCGCCGCTAACAAGCGTGAATGCTGGCAGGCAGACAGGTAGGCAGCGGCGGCGCGGCGCGGCGAGCAACAGGTTTGGCCGCAGTGAATGGCTCGGCCGGCAGGCAGGCGAGCGACCTTGCCCCCTGCTTCAGCCGGCACCCCCGGCTCTGGAATCCTCTCTACCTGGCCGCTCATTCACACTGCCGGCGCCCGCGGCACGCCTGCGCTCTACTGTGCTATGTTGTGCTGCGTCGGCCAGGGCTGTGGTGCTCGCTGCATTGCTACGTGGGCAGTCGTCAGACGCACTTGGCATTAAGCAGCCCAGATGCCCAAGTCTAAATATCCCAGATGGCAGGCTGGAATTACAGCAACAGGAAGCGCTGATCTCAGCGGTTGCACCTGTCTTTTAGGGATCCAGAAAATAAACAAGATCTAGTGTTTTGTCAAGAAAAAGAGCTTTATCTTCTGCCCGCTTATAAAATACAGTGTTTCAGAGTCTTATCCGGTAGCACATTCTTCACCTCAAACCCCGTGAAGTCTGCGACGCTGGCTACCACGCGGGTCGCGTGCTCTACTATCTGAGCTATCCAAGCACGACTCACGCCCCGTCCTCTCAGCTTTACTTCTGCCAGTACCTCGTCTCAGATGGTAGAACACTTAGCCGCGAAAGGCAGAGGTCCCGAGTTCGAGTCTCGATCCGGCACACAGTTTTAGTCTGCCAGGAAGTTTCATAATCGAGGTCATTTGGTGCATTAAACCTTGCACCACAACGTTTCCGCAGTTATGGACGGCTAAAGAGGCAGAGTGGCTTAATATTTCTGTAGGGGAGTTTCAGCGAATTGTGGAGTCCATGCCATGTCGAGCTGCTTGCTGCACTACGACGGGCTAAACGTGGTCGACACAATATTAGGAGGTATCCCAAGACTTCTGTCACCGCAGTGTAGTTTCACTCGGGACCACACTCCGTCTTCCCTATGTGGTTCAATTGTTGTTTGGAACTACTGAATGCTTGTGCAGACACCAGTGTTACCTACTACCGATTAAAATCACTCCTAACTGTTAAGTGCTGTGTGTTCTTATTACTACTTAAGCAGAAACCTGACGCTCAATTTCTCGACCATGACCAGACTGAAGGCGTTTTAAATGCGTATGTACCGCCAAATATTAGTCTCATGATTATATAGCGTGGCCAAGGACGACGTTAGTAAAAAAAAACTCTTAATCCTAGCCAGCGTATCAAAGCAGCTTTTCTATGCTACATTTTCTGAAGCAGTAAGTACAACTTCATGCAGCTTACAACAAAAGCAAAGACAGGAAGAAACACAGTCACAGAGGAGTCTGCTGGTCGCAATATATCCTCCAGTAGCTCGACATCGAAGACAATGCAGCTTCGATTATAATATCTCAAAACAAAGAACAATGTTGCATGGTGACCGGCAATATTCTGTAAATCAAAGCATCAAAAAAAAAAAAAAAACACTAATTTATACGCAACTACGCACACTTGATAGAATTCAGTCGCCCTTTGACCAGCCACAGGTAAGGCGACGTAAATGATCCCAGTTGGTACTTCCGCTTGTGTGTCAGTGGAAACAGACATATATCCAATATGCTCAAAATAGTTTTGCGTGTTCTATTGTTGATTTTCATCAATATGCGTAAAAAATATATAGTAACTATATTGTAGTAAGTACACTACATCTTAGTCTCCGATCAGGCATTGCTCTTTTTTCGAAAGACATCGCTGTGCAAATAAGTCTGTAAGGACTTCGTTCTGATAGTATTACACCGTTTAAATCTCGTGGAAAGTATCCCACTATGCTGTGATGCACTCTAGGAGAATTTTATTCCATTCTTTCGTCAGTTTTTCAGCGAATTCCTCTAACATATAACCAACGCTCCAGCACATACATTCTACGAGGTTCAAGTCTGGGCTATGAGTAGCAAGTATAGCAGCTCCATCCGTCTATCGTCGAACCGTGACGCCTGGGTTCCTGTTTTATGGAAAGGACCTTTGTCAGGTTGCTATGCAATTTTAGTCAAGACCTTTCCCATCCCATGCATCCACTACGTCCACACACGTAACTAACACATCAAATTCCAGATTCATCAACACAGAAAACATTTTACTGCATCAAAGAGCACACTGTTTTCACCTAGCTAAACGAAATAGCACGTTTGTTGTTTTGTTCAATGGGTATTGAGAGGTATCACAGCTATAAAAACAAGGTCGTGTGTCCTTTCCGTGGATCGTCATGTCACTAACCTCTACGCTTGCGCTGCAAATGAAGTTCAAGGTGGCTAATGATTGGTTTGTAAAGTACGCTCTATAACCCAGCGGTTATCAGCTAATTTGTTAGGCCAGCTTATAAGAGCGAGATCTTCCCTGATTTTTCCGCATCGAGAACATGAACGGGGGCATTTATAACTCCTGTGAAATAAAAGAAGCTGAACTAATTATCGAACCTGTCGTGCCCTATAACCATACCCCGTGTTACAAGACTTCTGTGACATTGTGTGTGTCAACAAAATGACTCTGAGCACTATGGGACTTAAATTCTGAGGTCATCAGTCCCCTAGAACTTAGAACTACTTAAACATAAATAAACTAAGGACATCCATGCCCGAGCCAGGATTCGAACCTGCGACCGTAGCGGTCGCGCGGTTCCAGACTGTAGCGCCTAGAACCGCTCGGCCACTCCGGCCGGCCGTGTGTCAACAGATTACGAAATGTGCGCGTACAGATTTTTATATCGCTCGGCTTCTTGCGGCGACGAGTTGGTAAAAAGTGAACCCCGTTCCAACGGGAAGGTGCGAAAGAGAAAAAGTAGAAGAAGAAGAAGAAGACTTGTCTCTCCTCATGAGTTACTCCGACATTCCATGTACGTACCTCTATTGGTACCTCTGATCCGTAACACACTTGTCGCGAATAATAAGGAAATAGGATGAAATTCAAGACGATACAGAGCAAGAACTGCACGATGAAATGAAACTGTCTGGGTCACTGAACAATGCTGTACGTAAAAGCGTCAAGAATAGTTCTGTGCAAGAGAGTGAAATATTATAAAGGACAGTACACCACAAACCCAGCTTACAAACGACGGAGAACACTGCAGTATAGATTGCTTAGGAATGAAGTTAACAGAGTGCAAGTAGGATAAATCAGGAAGGACGAGAGAAATATATCAAGACACTGAGAAAGATATGATTGCCAGTACAACTGACACGGTGTAATCCAACATTAAACGCATAATACAAAACGTGTTTAGCTACGAGGCGCACATGAAAAACCCCTATTAATGCATAATCGAAGACAGACAGCTGGCAGGAGCGCACAGAAACCCTACACGATGGGAACGAACTGTTCCGAGGTACACCGTCCGTTCAAGAAGTTCCGAGACTACTTTTAGTCCTGGTGTATATGCGACGTCTGCGCCGTAACTACTCCGTCAGCTTGTAGACGTGAGGCTGTAGTGTGTCAACGTTGTTACAAATCGCAATGGAACACAATCCCTAAATCCGATGTTCAAGACACTATCCGGAATGTTTTGAGCAAGAATGAAGTCTACGCAAAGAATGTCCCGCACACATTGGCTCCCGAATAAAAACGATGCATGGACTTCTGCCGAAACCTGATTAACATGCAAAACGCAGACAGCTATTTTCTGGAAAACATGATAAAGGGTGATTGGACTTGCTGTTATCTGTGCGAACCTACCATAAAACGACAAACAGCAAAATTTTACGTGGTAAGTTACCGCTTTGAGACGCCATAACCAACATCCAAGCCAAAGGGATGCACTAGTTGAACAACATCCCAAAGAACCATTTTATGACAGGTTCACATGGTGGTATGAACGCCCTGTGTGTTGTACTTGAATGGGGAAATTCCGTGTAAAAAACCTGAAGCATTAAAACCACCATCTTAGCTTTTCTCTATTTTTTTTATTAGTCCAATCTCTAAAGTTCGTGGACTGACAGGGTATTACAGAAGAGGAGTAGGAATTTGATGTGGAAGACACAGAATCCAGTTAGGCGGTCGCAGTTTACGTAGCATAGAATTACATGAGCTCACATTAGTCAATAACATTCGATGATACACATCCGAAGTTACTGACACCTGCGGGCGGTGTAGCAACTAGAAGGGTATTTGAGTTGGTGTCAAAAATCTATCAAACGAGTGAATTTCCAACAGATCTTCAGAAAAGCATTGTCATCACATTGTTAAAGAAGGCATATGCGGGAAAATGTGCATCTGTGGTGTAATTAGTCTGACAAGTCATGCATATGAAAAACAGACCAAGTGCCAGAGGAGCAATTCTGACATTGCAGTTGGTAATGGAAGACAGACTGAGGAAAAATCAGGATACCTTGTTAGCGTATGTGGACTTAAGAGAGAGCCTGCGCCTATGTAAGGTGGAATAAGATTTTCATAACCCTTAGAATATCTAAAACACCTAAAATCTATAGTGAGAGTAACGAAGGTGGATGGTCAAAAAAGACAAGTTTGTGTTAAGAAGGATAGACGGCGAATACTTGTTGAAGTTGTACTTCGCAGAAGCTGTGAAGGACATGAAATAAAATTTCTTAGGAGAAATTAAAGATCAAGGGTAATAAATGTCAACTATGATGTTCGAAGGCACCACAACCTTCTGATCTGATGTAAAGAAGATTCAAAAACCTGTTGAAAGAAATTGACTGCAAACTTCGTCCCAAGTGTGGATTAAGAATAAACAGAGCGAAGATGGAGATGGAAGAGTAGTAAAAAGGAAAATAATGAATTGCTTAACATCAAAATTGAGAACGCCAAGATAATGGAAAAAAGAGAAAGTATTCTTCTTCCTAGGAAGCACGATTACAAGACATGTAGATAATAATGCAGATATCAGAAGTAGATTGACACAGGCAAAGAAAGCTTTTTCAGACAAATGAATTTATTTATTGATATTGACGTCGAAAACAAGTTTCTGAAAGTGCACATCCGTATCGGAGCATTTTATGCAAGTCAACGGCGAACATTCGGATATCCGGAGAAGAATTTTAAATGGGGTGATACCAAGACTTCAAAAATTAAATGGACGAGCTACCAAAAAGAATAGGTGAGGTAAGGCTAAGGCAAACACGGCATCCATAAATAGCTGACCTAGCGGTGGATGCAGCAATATGCGGTGAAAGAAACCTGTGCACGCCACATTCAAGGACCGTCATAGACGTCCCAGAGTAGTTACGCGAATACAGGTAAGATCGATATAATCAGCATGACTTTATGGAACAGAACTTTACTTTTCATTACTACAGTGCCTGACAAAAAGAGTGAAGCACCCAGAAGATAAGTAAACGAGATGAGACTTAACAGGTCGAGAGGGTATGTGATGTTTCAGTAACTACAATACGCAGTCAAATTTACAAAGAACTTGGCAGTGTGAGCTCACTTATCAGTAGGACGTTACACACCCTCTGGCTTATACACGTGTACTGATTCGGTTGGGATGGGTGTCATAAAACCGTTGTATCCTCTCTAGACGCGAGGTGGCCCACGACAGTTGTAATTTGTTCTGCATAACCTGGATACTGGCACTGCGAACGAGATGACGTCCAATCAGGGACGATCCATGTTCAGTCGGTGCATATTTGGAGATCTCGCTGGCCACAGGAATGCATCATCACGCAGACACTTCTTATTGACAGATGCTACGTTTGGACGAGCATTGACCTGTTGAAAAATGGCACCACGATAGTGGCACATGAGAGGTAACACATGAGGACGCAGAGTGGCAGTCACCTACCGTTGTGCCATCAGACTTCGCACATCATACCCAATGGCTCCCCGCACGATGACGGCAGGAGTAACACAGCTGTGCGTCCCCAAAACATTAAAAGCATCGAACCTTTCTGCAGGTTGCCTAGCAGTCTCCGATGATGGTCAACCGCGATTCATCGGTGAGCACAATGTGACGCCGTTCATCACCAGTCCATGTTTCACGGTGAATGCAGCGGTTTCCGTTGCGGTATTAACGGCAGCCTAAGCATGGGACGAGAAATTCCCTAGTCCGGCTGCTCCTTGTTTCAGATCAGTGGTGAGGGGTGATAATGTTGTAGGCAGTCCATTACTAGTTTTCGGATGGCAGACACAGTTGTGAAAGCGTTACGATAAGCTCTGTGCACGATCCGGAATCTTGGTGACGAGTATGCCTAGCCTCACTCCCCCATGAAGTCCAACATCGGGTCACTGACACATCCGAATGCTCCACCAATCTGCAAACTGTGCGATCCGACCAGCTGACCAAATACAGACCCACAGTGTTCCTTTCAGACCCTGTCAGGTGCTGATAACGCTGTCTCACACGCGTATGCGACATTTCCGCGTCCTCACAGCATTATGCCACTGCATTATTGAAAGGTGATCGTGGTGCTGATCACGGAGTTACGGAAGTGGCTCGTATTGGGACGTGTGGTGAGTATCGTTGTACTGATTGTTGCTTTGCGTCCAGAGGCAGCTGGTAGCACTGTCTCATTCGCTGTGAAGTTTTACAGAAAATCTCGTGCACAAGTATCGACAAAAATCAGCAGTTTCCATCCGAGCTCTTCTGCTGGTCAATCAATTTGCGTGTGTCAAATTGGGAACATATCTTCCGTTCACTTAATCTGTGTCAATAACAGCGTTTACACTACCGTATCTTTGCTAATCTCAAATTTGTCCGATATCAATCACATATACATTCATCGATTTTTGTGGCAGTACCTGTCACCCTTGCTCGTTATAGTTTCTTGTTAATGTTTGTTGACTGATGGGCTGACTGACGGTTCGCATACTCAGTACATTCTACTTTGTTCCAAAAGCCACTGCGAGAAGAGAATGTGTTCAACGTCCTGTCGATCAAATGGTCATTTCTAATGGAGCACAAACTTGGAATGGAGTAGGATGGGAAAGAATATAGGTTGTGTGAGCGACCCTCACTTTAAGCAGCTTAGAGCTGGCCCGAGTGGGAGTTGCATCCGCCCCTCCGGAGTCCAGTCCCTAAACAATGCGCCACTATGCTCTGTACGCTTCAACCAGTCATAAAACATTTTATTCAAGACGTTCCCGGTCAATTTCCCTGCATCAGTATCGATGTGTTGCCGTCTGTGATTTTCACAGTTAAAACAGTATTTAAGGGTCTGCACCACCGCGCGAGGACCACAATAGACAAGTCTTCTTATGGTAAGTGTGTACAACGCCACGTGACGCTTTCAGAAATTTCTCGATTTAACACTTTAGTACTTTATCATTCCAGTTAAATAGCTTTCGAATCTTTATGAGAGTTATGAGAAACTATGAAACTAATAATTAAGGAGCTTACAATGTGTGCAGAGATGGTTTCATCATATTCTCAGGCTGATTTCATATTCGTACCTTGTGTCATGTAGTAAGAATTCAGCTAGGATTCTAAAAGAGATATAACATACAACGCATATCACGTCACAGGATAGATGCTTTGAACTTGCTTCTACAGCAATAAATTTAATCTTTTTTTCCTTGTTGATGTTTAATTTGTGTGTCCATTATTTTGTGACACGCTATACTTTAATGATGCCACATCCGTTCCGTCTCACCACACTGCCATATTTTATGGAGGTATCCAGTAACCATTTGCTGCATAGTTGAAACACGTACGAGGAACATATTCAGTGATTAGGTACATTTATGTTAACACCATTATGTTTCGTGATCTGTTTCTACAATATTAGAACAGAGGTTTATCGCTTACGGCGCGGATATAAAACACAAGAAGCGCAATCGGCGTGCAGCCATGCGGGCATTTATATCACTTTCTGCGAACGAGCTTCAGAGGCAGAACTTTCCGAACGCACGTCACCATAGCGCCCCATCGGTATAAGCGCTTGCTTCGCTGCCCATGTAAGAATGAATAAGCATCAGTGCAGGTCACTGTCGAATGTAACTCTGTATCGAAAATCCATAAACAATGCCATGCCTGATTATACGTTTTGTTTTCCTTTGGTGCAAAACGATTCTTTGTGAGTCCAGCCACCATGACTGCCGATTAGCCAAAACATAAAATTGATAATTGGTTGCACTGAGAAAACAAGTAAAGTAACATCAATTTCTTTGGCAGATGTAGCCCAGAAGGCATTCTCAATTCTTGATGAGATCATTCTTAACGATGTCAGACACTGTAACCATGGCTACAACGCTGCACTAATCAAGCACAGCGATCAGCCATTTAGGAGAAAACAGTTTCAAAATGAGTTAAGTTTAACAGCTTCACGTCTACATAAATAACGTATGCCCTCACTACATTTCCGCCTACATAGACAAACAATTTTCGTCAATTTTCGTATCTCCTACTTCAGGTAGGAGGGACAGGGGTAATTTTTCCCTTACACATATCTGACGATATTATAACTGTAAACTAATATGCAAGTTTAACGTTGCTCCCTGCTAATCCACGAAATCCGACTAGAAGCTGTCAACCGAGTCAAACGAAGGTTCCACTAACAGAAAATTCAGCTCTCATTTACTATACCACCAGAGCGTTTAGGTTGTTACCAGGTCTGGTAGCGTTTACATGGGGCGTGCACAACGCCGGGCAATTTGTCAATGAATTAAGAAATGCTTTTTCCTCTGCTCTTCTGACAGCAAATGTTCACTGCTCAAATAAGCCACGTTCTGTTTGCTTTCATGCATTATTGCTACAATGATGAAATATTTCGGGCCTGTGGGAATTTCCAGTACCGGTGCCGGAAAAAAGCAAGCGAAGTGTTAAAGAACAGGGACATCACTAAACGAAAGATGACTGAATATTTGATCGTTAGGTCTAACAACGAAGGACTGTGTCGAAATAAAGAATTCCGTACTGAGCCCACGCTGCAGATTAACAAAAAAACCAAATTAGCGAGTTACTTTCTGATATATCCTCATATATACCCAAGGGCTGACTTATAGCAGGCTCTGTGCCACTTTGTTTCGTATTACGCGCTTTCAACGTTTCGGGGACGACGGAAGCGTCATGTACAGGGCTATTACAAATGATTGAAGCGATTTCATAAATTCACTGTAGCTCCATTCATTGACATATGGTCACGACACACTACAGATACGTAGAAAAACTCATAAAGTTTTGTTCGGCTGAAGCCGCACTTCAGGTTTCTGCCACCAGAGCGCTCGAGAGCACAGTGAGACAAAATGGCGACAGGAGCCGAGAAAGCGTATGTCGTGCTTGAAATGCACTCACATCAGTCAGTCATAACAGTGCAACGACACTTCAGGACGAAGTTCAACAAAGATCCACAAACTGCTAACTCCATTCGGCCATGGTATGCGCAGTTTAACGCTTCTGGATGCCTCTGTAAGGGGAAATCAACGGGTCGGCCTGCAGTGGGCGAAGAAACGGTTGAACGCGTGCGGGCAAGTTTCACGCATAGCCCGCGGAAGTCGACGAATAAAGCAAGCAGGGAGCTGAACGTACCTCAGCCGACGGTTTGGAAAATCTTACGGAAAAGGCTAAAGCAGAAGCCTTACCGTTTACAATTGCTACAAGCCCTGACACCCGATGACAAAATCAAACGCTTTGAATTTTCGGCGCGGTTGCAACAGCTCATGGAAGAGGATGCGTTCAGTGCGAAACTTGTTTTCAGTGATGAAGCAACATTTTTTCTTAATGGTGAAGTGAACAGACACAATGTGCGAATCTGGGCGGTAGAAAATCCTCACGCATTCGTGCAGCAAATTCGCAATTCACCAAAAGTTAACGTGTTTTGTGCAATCTCACGGTTTAAAGTTTACGGCCCCTTTTTCTTCTGCGAAAAAAACGTTACAAGAGATGTGTATCTGGACATGCTGGAAAATTGGCTCATGCCACAACTGGAGACCGACAGCGCCGACTTCATCTTTCAACAGGATGGTGCTCCACCGCACTTCCATCATGATGTTCGGCATTTCTTAAACAGGAGATTGGAAAACCGATGGGTCGGTCGTGGTGGAGATCATGATCAACAATTCATGTCATGGCCTCCACGCTCTCCCGACTCAACCCCGTGCGATTTCTTTCTGTGGGGTTATGTGAAAGATTCAGTGTTTAAACCTCCTCTACCAAGAAACGTGCCAGAACTGCGAGCTCGCATCAACGATGCTTTCGAACTCATTGATGGGGACATGCTGCGTCGAGTGTGGGAGGAACTTGATTATCGGCTTGATGTCTGCCGAATCACTAAAGGGGCACATATCGAACATTTGTGAATGCCTAAAAAAACTTTTTGAGTTTTTGTATGTGTGTGCAAAGCATTGTGAAAATATCTAAGTAGTATAGTTATTGTAGAGCTGTGAAATCGCTTCAATCATTTGTAATAATCCTGTACTTCAGCGCTATCTGCAATAACACCGCCAGGACACGTCAAATCTCGCCGAAGAAGAGTGCAGAATGTAAATACTAGTAATATCTCAGATTCAGTAATGGTGTACCGTAATGTGTGAATATTCGTAGTCTCTGACAAAGTGCTGCGCCTATACAGACATTTCTGAAAGCGCCAGTGAAGACTTAAAATATGTCCCATGTTCTAACATCGTCATATGAACTCAACACTAAGTGGAGCAGAAAACAATACTAGAACGCTAAGTCACCGCAAAATACTGTGCTGTATATTTATTTCAAACAATTTCTCGTACCTGGGCAATTGAAGGGATTGGCTGAAGAAAGTGCTAAGCCATCAACTTAGCAATGATTGCGATCATGTCATCTATTATGTTTTTGAGAGCTCCACATGCTGGTAACAAGTAATTCCATTTGTTCCGCTAGAAAGTAGTGTCTACTACAATTTCTTTTACCTTATTGTATTTGTTTTCTCGTCACAGAATTTAACAAACTTATAACACACTATAATACAAAATGATGCTCTCGGTGTTTTTTTCTGTAGATCCTTTCAATTGTTGCCGTCTGCACACTGGAACAACGATCCTAGGAAACACACATCCCACGCAATACCCACGTATCTCTCAAACTATAAGCGGGTGTAAATCAAACCTGCTTGTAGACTACCCAATCCCAAGTATTTGCATAATGGGCACACGCTGACAACAAAGAAGTACTGTAGAGGTGACGTAGGTATCATCGGCATTGAAATAATTATTCTCGCCGACACGAGTAGTGTCCTATGAAGACCATGAGGAGAGAACTGTTTTAGTATCTGTGGTAATCTCGGCTCGACAACTTTCGTCCTGGCGGCACACGGTATTAAGACTTCAGCCGTAACACCACTGTGCCATCGATCGGTGGTTTCATTACTGCAGCCGGATGACTACAGGTACTCCTCTCTGAAGGATCAGACCTTCCAATTTGGTGGCTTTCTGAGGCTGGCTTGCGTGGCGGATGGAGCCACCGACACGATGACTGACCCCTGACAAAAAAAAAAAAAAAGATTGGTTTTGAGTACGAGCTGTTGGTCACCAAGGACATCTCGGACGACCTATGGCCCCACAAGAATTAAAATTCCATAGTAAATGACGTAATACCGTATAAAAACGCTGAACTGCTATTAAAGGGGAACTGAATTAAAAGTCTCTTTAGGTATCTTGATGTATGTTTTCCCTTTTATCACAAAGTAATTTTATGCGAATGCTCAAAAATGTGACAATACGGCTGTTATCAAAGGCGTAGAACACGATTTTTTTCATTTAGATAATCATTTGCCAACAACTGCAAGCCTCAACTGTAACTAGGTCATCACAATTAACAAACTATTAACTGAAACCAAAGCACTTGGACATGTTGTTTGTTGTGTTCTTCAGTCCTGAGACTGGTTTGATGCAGCTCTCCATGCTACTCTATCCTGTGCAAGCTTCTTCATCTCCCAGTACCTACTGCAACCTACATCCTTCTGAATCTGCTTAATGTATTGATCTCTTGGTCTCCCTCTACGATTTTTACCCTCCACGCTGCCCTCCAATGCTAAATTTGTGATCCCTTGATGCCTCAAAACATGTCCTACCAACCGATCCCTTCTTCTAGTCAAGTTGTGCCACAAACGTCTCTTCTCCCCAATCCTATTCAATACCTCCTCATTAGTTACGTGATCTACCCACCTTATCTTCAGCATTCTTCTGTAGCACCACATTTCGAAAGCTTCTATTCTCTTCTTGTCCAAACTGGTTATCGTCCATGTTTCACTTCCATACATGGCTACACTCCATACAAATACTTCCAGAAACGACTTCCTGACACTTAAATCTATACTAGATGTTAACAAATTTCTCTTCTTCAGAAACGATTTCCTTGCCATTGCCAGTCTACATTTTATATCCTCTCTACTTCGACCATCATCAGTTATTTTGCTGTCTCTGACAGAATTACAATGTCATCGGCGAACCTCTAAGTTTTTACTTCTTCTCCATGAATTTTAATACCTACTCCGAATTTTTCTTTTGTTTCCTTTACTGCTTGCTCAATATACAGATTGAATAACATCGGGGAGAGGCTACAACCCTGTCTCACTCCTTTCCCAACCACTGCTTCCCTTTCATGCCCCTCGACTCTTATAACTGACATCTGGTTTCTGTACAAATTGTAAATAGTCTTTCGCTCCTTGTATTTTACCCCTGCCACCTTCAGAATTTGAAAGAGGGTATTCCAGTTAACGTTGTCAAAAGCTTTCTCTAAGTCTACAAATGCTAGAAACGTAGTTTTGCCTTTTCTTAATCTTTCTTCTAAGATAAGTCGTAAGGCTAGTATTGCCTCACGTGTTCCAACATTTCTACGGAATCCAAACTGATCTTCCCCGAGGTCCGCTTCTACCAGTTTTTCCATTCGTCTGTAAAGAATTCGTGTTAGTATTTTGCAGCTGTGACTTATTAAACTGATAGTTCGGTAATTTTCACATCTGTCAACACCTGCTTTCTTTGGGATTGGAATTATTATATTCTTCTTGAAGTCTGTGGGTATTTCGCCTTTCTCATACATCTTGCTCACCAGATGGTAGAGTTTTGTCATGACTGGCTCTCCCAAGGCCATCAGTAGTTCTAATGGAATGTTGTCTACTCCCGGGGCCTTGTTTCGACTCAGGTCTTTCAGTGCTCTGTCAAACTCTTCACGCAGTATCTTATCTCCCATTTCATCTTCATCTACATCCTCTTCCATTTCCATAACACTGTCCTCAAGTACATCGCCCTTGTATAAACCCTCTATATACTCCTTCCACCTTTCTGCTTTCCCTTCTTTGCTTAGAACTGGGTTGCCATCTGAGCTCTTGATATTCATACAGGTGGTTCTCTTCTCTCCAAAGGTCTCTTTAATTTTCCTGTAGGCAGTATCTATCTTACCCCTAGTGAGACAAGCCTCTACATCCTTACATTTGTCCTCTAGCCATCCCTGCTTAGCCATTTTGCACTTCCTGTCGATCTCATTTTTGAGACGTTTGTATTCCTTTTTGCCTGCTTCATTTACTGCATTTTTATATTTTCTCCTTTCATCAATTAAATTCAATATTTCTTCTGTTACCCAAGGATTTCTATTAGCCCTCGTCTTTTTACCTACTTGATCCTCTGCTGCCTTCACTACTTCATCCCTCAGAGCTACCCATTCTTCTTCTACAGTATTTCTTTCCCCCATTCCTGTCAATTGTTCCCTTATGCTCTCCCTGAAACTCTCTACAACCTCTGGTTCTTTCAGTTTATCCAGGTCCCATCTCCTTAAATTCCCACCTTTTTGCAGTTTCTTCAGTTTCAATCTGCAGTTCATAACCAATAGATTGTGGTCAGAATCCACATCTGCCCCTGGAAATGTCTTACAATTTAAAACCTGGTTCCTAAATCTCTGTCTTACCATTATATAATCTATCTGATACCTTTTAGTATCTCCAGGATTCTTCCAGGTATACAACCTTCGTTTATGATTCTTGAACCAAGTGTTAGCTATGATTAAGTTATGCTCCGTGCAAAATTCTACAAGGCGGCTTCCTCTTTCATTTCTTCCCCCCAATCCATATTCACCTACTATGTTTCCTTCTCTCCCTTTTCCTACTGACGAATTCCAGTCACCCATGACTATTAAATTTTCGTCTCCCTTCACTACCTGAATAATTTCTTTTATCTCGTCATACATTTCATCAATTTCTTCATCATCTGCAGAGCTAGTTGGCATATAAACTTGTACTACTGTAGTAGGCATGGGCTTTGTGTCTATCTTGGCCACAATAATGCGTTCACTATGCTGTTTGTAGTAGCTAACCCGCACTCCTATTTTTTTATTACATGTCTAAATTAGATGTATTTGAAAATATTTCGCACACTGCTATTAAAACACACACACACACACACACACACACACACACACACACGCACGCACGCACGCACGCACACATACACGTAAGTGTGCAACGAATGTCTATAACAGCACATTCGGCACGGTACAATTGTTTGACAATGAAGTCCTTATTCCATTACATCTATTTGGATAATAGCGTATTTCGTACATACCTTGCAAAATATGCGACACTCAGATGGATGGAGTCATCGACACTGAATCCTGAAATGAAAAGAGCAATACATATATATCTGTAAAAGAGGGTACACGCAGTAACACAGGCGAAAGAATATACGATATAATGAATACATAGACTCTAAGAGTAGTTCCTCACTACAAACATAATGAAAATTTGAGGAATAGCTTACTAATATGCAATAGAATACATACAAGAATTTTCCATATTCTGCTCTGAGACCTTGCGCAAAATTTGCAGCAATATCTCGTCCAGTTTTAATTGACAGTTTTGTCTGTATTATACGACTTTCGACTTTCGCAACACTGGCCCACGGAACAATCTGCGGATGTCCAACAGAAACACGAGCAATAATCTTTATCAAAACTAAAATTGTCAATTTTCATAATTTTCTAAACGCATCGACGATTATTATGACCCTTCATTTCGATATTTTGGTTCTACTTACACATGCAATCTGTTCTGCTTTTAATATATTAGGTCTAGTAATCGTCGTTTAATTCCCCCCCCCCCCCCCTTCGGTTTCTAGAGAAGTCTCTTCGAGAGTAAGAGAATTCCAGCGCTAATTTCTGACCATAACTAATTGTCACTAACAATATCATTAATGAGAAAATTAAATCGCAAACAGCGAGCGCTTGTTGAATTCCTGCTTTTTTAAATGGCTGGCTTCTTATTGAGTAAATTAGAACGAGGAGTGGTATGCGGTAAACAACCTCGTTTCTGGTACGCACATCTGTATGAGGGCTCTAATGACCACTCTCGCCTCTCTTGTTAACAGAGTAACGCAATGTGTGTCCCATTTCTGCATTGCTAAAAATTTGCAAGAAGCATGAAACATCTTGCACGTAATCAGTGTTGTTTGCTGTGCCAGACACCATTTCTTCCCATGCACAACACAAACCTCTGCACATTTATTGAGTTTGGAACTGAACGTGGGAGACTCGTGGCTCTCGAATATTTTAATACTTTCACTCCAATGCCGTCTTCCCTCAACAGATTAACGCTGATGTTACGAATTCATCAAATACACGTGCCTAAATGAATGGAACGGTTATGATGCAAAATGCTCCATTGAGTCTAAAGGAAACAAAACCCTCATCAGGACATCCCAAAAACCCTGGCTGATTAATATCTTTCAGTTTGCTATACACTGTTGCTTACCCATTTCTCTTGTCATTTTGCTCTCAGACGCAGGAATGTTCGAAAGAACTCACTATGTAAACAAAATTACTACTACAACACATATTGATATCATCAACAACTCATCTGCCTGTTGTAATGGATCTAAGCTATTCTGGACGTGTTACCAAAAAGCCTATATAATCACCAACTGGGCTTATAGGTAAGGCGATGTCGCTCTAGGAGAATTCGTATTGTATTCTCTCTCCAAGGTGTTGGTCTGGTAGACATCCTAAGAGAAAAGAAAACAAAAGAAGGTAACTATGAAAGGACAACAACAGCGAAAGTATTGGAATAATGATAGTCCAACAAAACAGGATCTTGGAAATCAGCAGATTCTAAAAATGACCGGACAGAATGTCAACAAAGAAAACAGAACTGTCATGCGTCGATGACGCCGTTTACGAGTAAAAGGCCGACAAAACGTAGCAAAAACAGACGGCATAAAATGTGTAGTGTAATGTAGAGAAATACCTTTAAGAATCTACCTGTCAAAGAACGAATAAAAACGAAAACTTGGAAACAACAGCTGACGGTTGGAATTCATTTCTCAAAGATTAAAAAATAAACACTACACTCAGTGATAGGTGCAAACGTAACTGGTATTATCTACACTAGTAATGATTCACAGTTCACACCGAGGAGGAACAGTGCATGGGGATACAAAACGTAATACGAGTATGATAGTTTTATTCCTGGATGGAAAGAATTTCACAAGCTTCGGGTTATCGCAAGGACACTGGGAAACAGCAATATCGTCTAGAAAAGCGAACGCATGTCAAACACTAAAATCATCAACTCTGTGGATCATTATAAAGTTGGGCTAATAGAAAACGACCTCATGGGGTTGCCGTAGAAACGATTTGAAAGTGTATGTTGGAAGAAATACGCCATCTATCTCGAGGAAAAAATATCTAATGAAGCCCAACTTACCCGATGTCACGTACCATGACGCCCTTCCCCGAGACATCGTGAATGGAACAGGGAGAACTCACTTTAACCACTTCCCAGTTCTCCAAAAAAGGCTTTATAGTACCGCTGAAAAGGAATGACAAGTGCTTTGAAACAAACGACTACATAACGAAAGACAAAAATGGTCAACTGCGCAAACGCTGGAGAAACGTAAATTTAGTTTTTTGTGTTGTTTCTTAAATTTTCTTGCACCCTGCAACTTCTTAACCGGATAATAGATGGTGTCACGATAATGATTTTACCGTAAAAGTCATCAACCCAGACATTGATTCAAGCACAATAGGCACTGTTATGGCTTGATTGCCTCAGTCCTGCCTAAGATTGTGTTATCGACCTGTTGCGAAGAACACTTGTTCGAATTCGAAGCATGGTGTAACTCGACACTTTTACTTACACAAAAAACTCACGAGAGCGCCAGGTCATGGTAGCGCGGCATGCTAGATATCCTCACTGTGGTGGTACCTAGACCAATTCACGTTTTCTAACTTTTCCTGAATATTTATGCGAGCACCATTCTGTAAGGCAATTATTGTGAGTATCGCAACCGAACAGTGAGAGCACGTATTTCCAACCGGACCGACCGCTCGTTCCAGACTATTCGTGACAATCACAACAGTTAAACTGTGCTGCTTGCTGTCCACGGTTGATGGAAGTGTCATGTCAGTTACTGAACACTAAAGTACTTCGAACTTCTGGGAGGGTCGTGAAACCCCAAATTCTAATCGAAATCGTTGTGTTATGTTTTTACCCTGTCCACAGACGCCCTGAGACTTTGATATACAGCTGCTCCTGACAGTTATGTGGCTGTTTATAAGCTGCCTTTAAGAGCAGTAATAAAAGAAAGAGCAGTGGTGAACGATTCTGTATTACAGTTGTACTCCAGGATTTGAACTGGGTAAGTGATCGAAGAAAAGAACGTTCCCTATTCTTTTATTACCTTAAGTGGGTCGAAGTTTAGCGTTCAGGTCGTTCTTCTTCATAGACCAGTGAAGAACTTATTGACACAGTTCGTATATTCGTCAAGATCAGTGTCTGTCAGCCGAGGAGACTCAGCATTTCCTCTGACGGTCTTGAATTACGTACACTGGCCGTTACGTAGACCAATAATGAGTTTTCAGAAGAAAAGGATCATGCCTGTATATGCAATTAGCGTTATTCTGCAAAGTAATATGAAAGCTGACAAAGCGTTGTTCTCTCTGGCTGACACATTTCGCGACAGCAATGTCTCGAGTACATAAATATGCTTAAAAAATTCGATATTGTCTCTGCAGAAAGCATTGTTGCTTGTGTGTCTTTTCCACTACGGTTCGCCAACATGACATCAATGAAATAGTCGGTCTTTTACAATGAGGTATCCTCCGTCTCATACAGAGGATCATGATCTGTCAAGAAGAGAACGAGAGAATAATAGCTCTTTTCTTCTTGTGAGTCGAGCGCTGAAGAACAGTCGCTGAAACACACATGAAAAAACGCTCGGGTCAAATAAAGCAGGGACGCTCAAAAGCACGTGTCCAACAACAAAAACAGATATTTCATACTTTCAAAAAAACAATGTGTTTGCATGTCAGTCAAATAGTTGTACTAATCAACTTGCGAAAATTCAGTCTACTAAAATTGCAATCCACTTTAAAGTGGAACACCCGTCAGTTCTTCGATGATATTTCTGCATCCTAGATCCTGTTCCGTGCAACTGTCTTGCTTCTAGAAGTAAAGAGGAGGGGTTAACTGCGAATGACGAGCTGCAAGTGAGAGACTGCAAATGTGGCTGGTTGCCACAACGTATTTAAGAAATGTTACTTTTGACCAATTACGGCGTAAAAAAGTGTGTATGTAACCTGGAAGAATCCACTATGGGTCTTGCTCCAATACACAGTGGAAATTCTAGAAGACTTACTTGGACACGGCTGTCTCCCCACTGTCCTTGGCTATAATGCTTGGGCGAAGGCGGTGAGTAATCTGTGCAACGCATGCAAAGAGCGAGAGGATGAACGATAGCAGCATTAGAGAATGCAGGTAGACTACGCAATACATAGAATTCTGAATAATAAAGGAACACTAACATCCACCATTTATTCAAATTTTCTAAAACCTTGTGCCTTAATATGAAAAACTCATTCAACATAAATCACACAGAGCGAGAGAGCGGAGTGATAAGAAACTGGAGGACAGTGGTTCAACTTCCCGTTCGACCATTCTGATTTAGATATTCTGTGATTTCACGAAATCGATGAAGCCAAATGTCGCGATGACTCCTTCCAAACTCACAGAGTCAATTACCCGTTCTGCTCAAACAGAGACAGTAGGCTTCGTCCACCGGTCTTACAGCTTGTTCAAATGTGTGTAAATACCTAAGGGACCAAACTGCTGAGGTCATCGGTCCTTAGACTTACACACTACTTAAACTACCTTAAACTAACTTACGCTAAGAACAACACACACACCCATGCCCGAACGAGGACTCGAACCTCCGGCGGGAGGGGCCGCGCAGTCCGTGACATGGCGTTTGTTTTAACACGAGCTCAGTCACACCAAGAGCAGTCGTGTGCCGCTTGCACGGACGGAAACAGTGACCTAGGTTACTGGAACGTGGACGCGACAGGGCTGGATCGGGGTGGAGAGACGGTCTCCCATTCAGCAGGATTAGGCGGGGCCGGAAGCGAGGGATTAGCGGGGAATGCAAATTGAGCTGAGTCACGCCAGCATATCGTCATCAGCTGCCCCTGTCTGACACAGCCTCCGACAATGCGGGCTCCACTTTTCTCCCTCCTCTAGTGGGGGCTTCCTTTATCGGATTCCATAGTTTCTGTTCATTGGCCGGGCGATTCGGAGTCTCATCCGTAATTTCCCTCATGCTGATCCACGCTGTAAGGGGGGGGGGGGGGGGGATTCAAAAGTCGTGTCCCATAGGACAAAAAGAGAGAACCAGGACTCCACTGGCAGATGGATCAAAACAAGAAAAAAATATCTGATAAACATGGACTCCAAAACGCTGCCTTACGAGCTGTGAGCAATTGTTCACCTTGGTTACTGTGAAACACATCTACCGAATACGTGCTCAGAGCTCTTAAGGTTATGTACTTTACAGAAAATCTTTCTCTTGTTTTGGTTCATATTACCACCTCTGAATATTTGTCGATGGAGTTCTGCTTCACAGTATTTGTCCTATGGGACATGATGTTTATATCACCCTTTACATTATGTTCGATATATACCGATTTCCGAAGACAGCAATTTCCTTTTGGCGATAAAGTTAGTGTCACAAAAATGCATTAACATACAAGAAAAGCTTTCGGAATATGGCACTGTACCAAACAGACTGTGTGTCCCAAAAACCGCAATTATATACATTTCTGACAATAAATGTATGCGTACAACCTTCGTGATGCAACACCAGAATCTACCTCCTCGAATTAAAACGAGGAAACTGATTTCAGATGTGAAGATGGCACAATTAGTCATTTGTACGCCTGTGCTTACAAGGCATCGACTGTATGAAACTGAAGAATACATAAGTCAATGTTACAGCTTTCACTAAATGTAACCTTGATATTGGGAAACGCAGAATTGACAGAAAAGTAGTCCCAAGGACAAAATTTTCAAATCTTTAAACTAAAAGTAAGGTATACGTGTTAATGGCGCATGCCTCAATCACCTTCGTTTTTATGACCACACTGTCAATATTCAGTCACTAAAAGAATATCTGAACAGAATAAATTAGAATGTAGCCCTGAAAACCAGTTACAATACTAATACAACTAAAACCAACACACAAAAAGAAAAATGAGGAACGAAGTTACTGAATCGGTTTTTCTTTTCTTTTTAAGAAATAACAAGAAGAATAAACCTTTTTTCTGGATAGCTTACAGTAAACAGAACGTAATTTCTGAAACTAAGTTTCCGATACACATGAAACAGAAATATAACAATCTGCATTACCAGTTTGTGCTAATCGTTGTGAGATATGAACTTTAAATGTGAAAACCATTAAAAACACTTGTGCTGCAAGCAAATCAAGAGACGAATGTAGAATTTGCTATGAGAGAGAGCAAGAAAAGCGATCATAATTTCAAGCTGGAGAGGAAGACTTACTGTAGACTGTAATGAAAATGGTTCAACAGATCGCGCAGACAGCCGAACGGATTGCAAGAGATAAGAAAAACAAAGGTGACGAACCAACTGCAGCTGACTGTATGATGTTAGAGAGTTTTAGGGAATAATGTGTGGAAAAGTCTGGAGGGTCTTGATGCAGTAGTCCATTTCGAATGGCGAAGGAAAATGTATGTTGCCTTTATAACTTCGTTTCTGTCTTGACATGACAGCAGTCATTAATGTAATCGGATTTTATCAGTATACTATACGCTAGACTGTATCATAAAAGCTGTGAAGAATGCAGGTGGCGCCCAAGCATTACAGACTGTCCCGTGTGAACGTGGCCAGCGCTGGGTCACGGGTCAGTCTTTCGACTACCGCCTGCACCAAAGCGTGCCACGCCAACGTCTTCCCACGCAACTTTCTACGAGTCCAGTCCCTCGAATCGATTCCCTGTCTGAACATTATGAACCGGTCGACCTGCTGCCATTATGCCGTTCCCAACCACAATGCACTGTCGGCGAAAAGCTATCGAATAAATGCATAAAAACTGACCATTTTGTGAGTCACTGAAGCTAACAGGTTTACATAACTATTAACTAACTGGGAATGAAGGAGAATAATTTAACTCTCTTGTGAGAAAAGAAGTGGCAAGAAAACTACATTTATGATACGTTAGAACTGTGCGGCCCATCGGGACAAGAAGCAGTAATGTTTCGCGGGCAATGATCTTCCTGTGGAGATGTATGACACTGAATACGACGCAAAGCACTAACTTGTTACAGATGTTCAACCCAGAACATACTTCGTAAAATGTTTCGGCACAGAACACGACGACATTGAAAATCTTTTGCTACAGAATCCCTCATTGTTCCATATACTTATCCCTGGTATTATGACTTTTCACCGTATCTAAATGGAAAATATAGTGCGTAGTTTCTGGCCGTGTCTCGGTGGTAGGCAGAGACCTCATACTGCCATGTATAGACTGGAAGACGAGTCTGAACAGGAGGCAAGAACAAAAATATTGCTACATTGTCCTAATTGTACTTTTCGAAACAAAAATAAATGGAGCACTGTGGAAACTTAGTGGAACTTCTGGTAACAAGACATACCCGAACTTTTCGTTTCAGCGACCGCAGACAGAGAAATCAGCGACCACTATTGCAGCATCACTGGTTACTGGCACTTAACGTGAAATTAATCTATGGACAACAAGTGGGACAAAAAATTGTTATAAAGTACCTGAGCAGTATGAAGCACACAACCAGGTGTAGGAATGAGAGACTGGAGGGTTTCAGCCATAAATTCTGACATTTTGCAGCAGATGTGCTAGACACGTTTAACGTGTGGGATATGGTGAGGGATAAGAAGGAGCCAGGACGGTTCCGTAAGAACAGACATTGACCAAAGTACCGAGAGCTGCAAGGCAGATACAAACGAAACGGAACCTTTCCTGACTAATAGAAGACGACACAATCAAAAATCATTCAAGGGCAGTCCTGCGAGACCCGTTCAATGAATTTAAGTTCAGATGCTCGTCGATCATGTTGGCATCAAACCGCAAGATAGTAAAACGAATATTAAAATTCTGATTTCTGTCTTCCGAAATCGATTCACTGATCACGCTAAGTTTAGAAATAAAGAAGTGTAGAACCAAAAATCAGCTCAAGTCACTCAGTAAGGCAAGACCACTAAATATGCGGAGGAATTTGTCCCTCTTCTAGCAACGGTTGTTCATAAATTTTTAGAACAATGAAGAGCTACCCGTTACAGCAAGAAGGCAAAGGCTGTTCCATTGTAGAAGTAAGGTTGCAGGGGAGTTGCGCATAACTAAAGACTTCTCTTAATGATGTCAATTCATTGTAAAATAATGGAACATATTTTGTACTTCCACTTGATGACTTTTCTGGAGGCTCAACGACTCCAATGTAGGAATCGACACGTTTCCCGCGAGCAAAGACCGTAATGAACGTATCTTCCTCTTTTCGTTTTTTAAATTGAGAAAGCAGTAGATAGAGTAATCCTGGTTGACATGTTTCGTATCTTCAAGAAAGCCTTCCGTACCGTTCTCCACCGTCTTCTCCCAAACAAAACACGTTCTTACGGAACGTCTTAACAGGTAAGCGACTCGAATGAAGACTTTAGAGCAAACACAACGTAGTACTTGGTTCTTAATGGACAGGTTTCTTCAGCAGTGGAAGTAACGTCGGGCGTAGCTCATGATTGTGTGATAGGACCGCCACTATTAACAATGTAACGGTCCTTACAGATAACATAGGTAGCTTTACGAGGCCAATTGCGGCGAAAGAATTTGTGTATTGGGAATTGACATAGAAAATTGTTAGGAGAGGCACAAAAACATACAACGATCAACTCTGGTACAGAGGTTTGCCACTGATTATCAACACAGATCAGTGTAACATGATACACGAATGTACATTAAAATATTCAATAGCGTTTTCTTTCGCGAACAGGGTTATTTATTGATTTTCTGCGTAGCTGGGAATTACGATTCTAGGAACTTCAAATTCATGCTACCTCTGTGATTCCATTGTACTTGTCTTTGTGGGTTGTCGCATGGAATCTAATTTGTTGAATAGTCTCGCTTTCTCTTTCATGTTGTCTTCCAAGTATTTTTCATTTAATACTGTGTGATTATCTGTAATGATTGTCCACCTTGAGACTCTTAAGCATCATGAAAAATTTTGTTTCGTAATGTTTGTAGAAGTTCATTCCGGAAGTCGCTCCCCATGTCGTGCTTCCCTACAGCAGTGTATAGGTAGTATTTTCACTCGAGTTTCGGTCCACATTAATGGTGTTGTTGTTATTTTACGAGTACTTCGTTTCTTTCTAGTAACATGAGGTATGAACGTCGTCATTTATTTAACTATACTCCCAGATATTTTATTCGATTTTTAGTCCACAGATCTCTAGCTGGGTTCTGATAAATGGTCTCTCTCTCTCTCTCTCTCTCCCTCTGCATGCAAAGAGTGCTGACAATGTTTTCGCTCCGCGGCTCTATTGTAACTTTACTGATCTTTGCCCCTTGCATCTTTTTAAGTGTCTTTATAATCTTGTATGTTTCTTCAAAAATGTGTGATGGACCATGTCGTCAGCTAAGAGAGTTTTTATGGAAATTGTTTCTAGAAGGTCCGTAATTTATAAGCTGAATGGTAGTGATGTATCTCCCGAGCACATATGTGATTATCTTTGTGTCCGAAGGTTGTGTAAAATCTTCTTGTAGCAGGCTGCTATTGTCGTATCTTCATAGATTGAGACCAGATCTTATCATGAGCTTTTATTGTATATGGGACTCTCTCTCATCCAGAAACTCTAATAAATCAAGGAAAAAGGGCTATATTTACGCTACTGTAACAGAATACTCGCTAACCTCTACTGAGGTATCATGTCTTAAACAGACTGCGACATAAACGTTTTCTGGGTATGATACCGCATCGTATCATATAAAACTACTGCTCGGGCCTCGTGTTGACAAAATGGTTCAAATGGCTCTGAGCACTATGGGACTTAACTGCTGAGGTCACCAGTCCCCTAGAACTTAGAACCACTTAAACCTAACTAACCTAAGGACATCACACACATCCATGCCCGAGGCAGGATTCGAACCTGCGACCGTAGCGGTCGCGCGGCCACGGTTGCAGTGTCCTTCTTCTGTGTCTACCGGTGCGTTCTAGCTATGCAGTGACCTTTATATTTTGTTATTACTGTGCACTGCGTATGCCATTACGTCATAATTTTAAAACGATAGTTCATTTCATTGGTCACTTAAAAAAGACGGAGAGGGAACTCTATTTTAATAGGTTACTGCTGTGGAATTAGAGCGTAACCTCTGTAGTCTATTAGCTCTTGTATTATGTGCCATGATTGGTGGTCACTGGCGAATGAGAAGTTGGCGCCGGCCGCTGTAGCCGTGCGGTTCTCGGCGCTTCAGTCCGGAACCGCGCGCCTGCTACGGTCGCAGGTTCGAATCCTGCCACGGGCATGGCTGTGTGTGATGTCCTTGGTTAGTTAGGTTTAAGTGTTCTAAATTCTAGGAGGCTGATGACCTCAGATGTTAGGTCCCATAGTGCTCAGGGCAATTTGAACAATTATTTTTATTTTTATTTATTTATTTATTTATTTATTTTTTGAGAACTTGGCTCCTGTTTACCAAGTGCTGGACGTCGGCCGTGCGGCGGCAGTTACTCGCCGGTATTGCTCGCGCCTCGTGTTGACAAAATTGTTCAAATGGCTCTGAGCACTAAGGGACCTAACTGCTGATGTCATCAGACCCCTAGAACTTAGAACCACTTAAACCTAACTAACCTAAGGACATAACACACATCCATGCCCGAGGCAGGATTTGAACCTGCGACCGTAGCGGTCGCGCGGTTCCAGACTGTAGCGCCTAGAACCGCTCGGCCAATTGGGCCGGCCCTCGTGTTGACAGTGCCTTCCGTTGGGCTGTTTGGCCAACACGCACGCTTCGCTGAATTTCATTTCTTTTCCGCAATCTTGCTGATGTACTGCCACTGCAGATTTGTTTTGTTGCCCTAGACGAACATAGCGCTCGTGTTCCCGAATGCGCGTTGCTATTGGTGTGCCAGTCTCGCCGATGTATGCCTCTCCACATTCGCATTCCACCTTGCACACACCTGCAGTGTGTAGTGCACCCACTTTTGCCCTTAGGGGAGCCTAGCACGTCCTGGATCCTGCGACCACTATAGAAGACAGGCTGCAACCCAACCCGGCGGAGGTGTCTGCCTGTTGGGTCAGTGAAATTTTTCACATAAGGTAAGCCCACTGCTGGCTGCAGTTTGTCTATTTCTTGCTTATCTTTCTTACTTGTATTCGTCGACAAGCCTGTGTGGATCGACTTATGTCTGTAAGCCATTGGCTAGAAACGTTGTGCGAAGCCTTTTAAGCTCAGGTGTTATGTTTTGTGCATCACTTGTTGTTGTTGATTATGATGATGACGATGGCGATGATGTCGCCGACGACCTGTGTGAGGGAACAGTGGGGTAGCTGAAGCGCCAGGACAGAGGAGGGAGAGCTGCACACGTCTGAGAAGGCAAACCGCTGGGTGGAGGTGACAGAGAGGGAGCCGCAACAGGCGGCACAAGTCACGCCGTACCTTGAGCGCCACTCTCACACCGCTTCAGCCTAACTTTTAACTTCCAGGTAATTGAGCGATTGCGCCGATGTCTAACGAAATAATCAACTGAAATAGGGCCCATTCTCCGTTTATAAACAAATTAAAATCACACTGTTCTACGATGTCTTGTATATAATTTTGTTAATGTATTTGAGCTTCTACTAGAACTTATAATAAATGTTATCTTTATTGTCTAACTAGCTGAATACCCGACTGACCAGGTATTTATTTGTTACCTCTTCCACATGCCTCCTGACATCCTCTTGCTTTTTCACTTGCCGACTAGCCTCCTCGTCTTCACCATACCTCCTACACCTCCTCCTCTCTCCGTCCATCTACTCTCACCCTCACTCTCTCCACATCCACCTTCCCCCTATCCATCTCACACTCTCTGTCTGCACATCATCTACTTCCCCCCTCTCTGTCCATCTTTCCCCCGCTCTCTCCATACCTACCTCTTTCTCCCCTTCTCTCTGTATCCACCTCCTCTGTTTCCCACACTCCAGTGGGAGCTAGGCGGTTCTTAGCGCTACAGTATTTCTTTCAAGATAGTAAATGTTACGTGCACTAAGTTGTTACTAATCGATCGAGTGGTTCAGAAGGAGATGTAGAGCACCGATATATACGCACATGCATACATATTTATTTTTTATACAGATTTCTATTATTAGTCAAATATTCCATTTACCTGAGTACTTCTGATCTCCCACTGATCGGATAATCGAAGGTATATTTTCAGCCATCTTATTGGCGACAAAGATTTGGTACACAGATTTCCAAGTATTATGGTTCAATGTGATATTCATGAGAGTCTAGCAGTCAAACATTAGGGTTATCAACAACTACTGAAACTGCCTCGATATATGTAGACAATGCCGTACTCACGAAAATCTGGATGACTGGAAATTTTGAACACACCATTGTAAGCTAAGTAATGGCTAAACCTCTAAGGAATGTTAATATCAGTGGGTAACATGGAAGAGCTACACGTGAAATACACACCAAACGCAGTAACTATTGGTAAATCGGACAGTTGTGGCGCGGGGCGGTGACGATTGGGGGGCGACAGCAGGTGGCGCCTCCGCACGGCGCATAATATGACAGCGCGCTGCGCCTGCTCTCGCACGTGCGTGCCCGCTGCTGTACCGCTGTCGCCCTTACATCAGCGGAAAAACACCTGCGGCAGGCGGCGTGCCGTCACGACCGCGCGCCTCGCTACGCCACGCCACGCCACGCAGTGCGTCGGTCCGGCCTTTTAAAACCGTGGCGCTTCTCTACACCCGGATAGTAAGCGCAGCCCGTCAGCTGATAAAATGTCCAGAGCAATAAACTGCGCAATGAGAAACCTCGCAACCTCACTCGTGGCTTGTGAGTAGCTGCCCACTCTCAGCTACTACTAACAATAAACAGTTTTCATTTTATTAGTAACAACTCAACCAGCTGTTATTGGACCTGCAAAACGAATCTTTAGCGTCCACAAACTTGAAAAGGTGTTCTTCGTAGAGCGTTATTCATCTATATCAACGTGATTATTCTGCTATTCACAATAAAGTGTCTGGCAGAGGGTTCAACTAACTACCTTCAAGTTATCTCTCTACCGTTCCACTCTCCAACGGCGGGCGGGAAAAACGAGCACTTGAATTTTTCTGTGCGAGACCAGATTTCTCTTATTTCATCGTGATGATCATTTCTTCCTATGTAGGTGGGTGCCAACATAATGTTGGCAACTCTAGGAGGTTATATCTATAAACAAAAAAAAAAAAACAAAAAAAAGTCGAAGGGCATAATTATGTGAATCTTAACGCAAAATCGCAAAATAAATTACTGCACCATTCAATATTTGCATTTCATGAAAACCTATGGAAATAAGAGACTCAAATGTTCATAAAATATGGGTGTTTAATACTAGTGCTGAGCAGGTACGTACATACCAGCTCATAGATGCTCTTGAACCATAAGGAATCAGGCGATCTTGCGAAACAAACCACTGGCGAGCAGTTAAGCGTCATTACTTTACTGGTGGGATGAAAGTTGTGTAACATACTATTTTCTGGTCGCATCTCTTGCCAGACCTATTCCTTATCGTTGTGGTAAGAGTCAGTTTCCGGTTGCAGGGGGAAGGAGATGCTTGTTCGGACTCAAGATGATGGGATAGTCTTTTCCTAGTTCTCCTAAATGAGTGGTGGTCGAATCTGACAAGGCTGATTTCGGGGACAGGTAATCTTTCCACGACGGCCAGCGTTTTCCAACATACACGGCACTGAAACTTGTGAAATCCTGGCAGCAAGCCAGAAGCGCTGTAAGGGGGAGCAGGAAATAGCCATCGAAAATGCCAACATACAACTCCTGATTCTCACTGGCTGGAAGGCCAGAATGTTAAATAATTTCGTTGAGCGATTTTGAGCTTGCGAAATCTACGAGTCGAGTCGTCCGACAGGTGTCGTGGGGTTGTGGGAGGAAGTAGTTGGTCTTCGGTGGCAAAGCTTGTGTTTCAAAATCGTAATCATTTAAGAGTTTGTGATCCTTTTGTATCAACGGGGCTACTTTCCAGTATGGAGAACCTGAAATGCATTCGACATTTAGCTCTCGCGCGTGGACGTGGAATTATGCTTGGGCAATTTTCCGTTTCTCTGGGCGGGTGTTAGGGATCATGGAGTGTGGACTTGCTCGGATAGAAGATGCCTGATAACAGAACGCGGAGCCATTAGCTAATAGGCATGGTGTTGGATGAATGTGGCAGCTGTGGTTACAGTCAATCAAAGTCAATACATTTCATTTGCTTCCTTGGAAATTCTGAGTGTGGTGTCTTTGTGTCCATTTTTCTTTATTGGCGTTGTGCCGCATTGCTGTTGTGTTACTGCAGATCGTCGTTGATAGTTGTTCAGTCAGTTGGACGAAGTGTGGGAACAATAAGTGGTGCACATATTCCACCCATTGATCGGATCTCGAAATTTTTTGGTTGGGGTTAATGGACTAAGCAGCTCATGATAGCTCATGATACAGTTAATATGGAGTTAGTGACTTAAGCCAAAAATTTGATCGATTTATGGAAGTATGTAGCAGTGGTAAAAACTAGGCACTCAAAGCAATATTGACGACATAGCTAATAAATAGTTTAAAGAGAAATAAAAATATGGGTTGGGCTGGTATGTAGATGAGGACAGACAAGGTGTCTCCCAAGACTGATCACGCACCTGCCCCAGCCAACCCTATTATGGGCGAACGCAGTTAACCAACGATAATAATATGTGTGAGAAATAATTAAATCAGTAAGCGAGTGAGAAATGGATTGTGTCCCCCAGGGGATCTGCATACGACATAAGCCATCACTCCCAACCCCCCCCCCCCCCAAATAATCTCTTACAGCCAAAGTAAGAAAGAAGGCAAAAGCACCTACTATTCATCAGAGTGCCATCCCTAACTTTTTCAGTTTCAATTAATTTTTATGTACGAAATATAATTTGCTGTGAAAATGATTATTGAATATGCAGGGCCTGTTTAGAGTCTCCAGATAACAGGTCAAAAAGTCATGCAATAAATTGAAATTGAATTGAAAAAATTGCTATTCCTAAAACGGAAAATAGGGTGCAGCAGAAAAAATGGACTAATTGCATCTAAAAATCATTAAAGTGGAGAAAAACAGCACTGTCCAAGGCATCTGGCAAAGTAGGTAGGATCAATGGCCCCAGAGATCCATAACGCGGCGGGTCAGCCCCAGTCCCAACAAATATGTCCCCCCTCCCTCACAAATAGTTCGAAACGTTGCACCTGAGAATGAATACAACTTTCACGGAGAAAAAAGCTCAACTGTCCACGAGTCGTTCTTCAATATTAGACACACAGAACATCGAAGACTATGTTTAGCATCGATGTCAGAAGGACGGCGCATTCCGCCAAGATGTGGGTTACTGAGCGTAAGGCTCCGTAACCACAGCGTGTACATGGCCCATGCAGCAGTAGTCTCCTTGTGACGTACAATTTTGCAGTGAGGACGCGTGGGATAGCTACGAAAGTGCTCCTGCTGTTATGCGGAATCGCAACCGAGACAATAACTCCAAATGCAGGTCCACTGTGTCTAGCTCGCAGACAGGTTGGTTGCAGGCCTCGAACTGGCCTCCTCCTAACCGACACATGGCCATTACTGGCATCGAGGCTCTACTACCTTTCATCAGAAGACACAATAGACCACCATCCCGCCCTCCAATGAGCTCTCGCTTCATACCAGTGAAGTCGTAAATGACGGTGGTTTGGGGTCAGTGGAATGCACGCTACAAGGCGTCTGGCTCCGAGCTATCCTTGAAGTAACCGATAACAGTTCGTTGTGCCACTGTGGTGCCAACTGCTGCTCAAATTACTGCTCCACATGCAGTACGATGCGCCAGAGCCATACACCCAACACGATGGTCTTCCCTCTCGGTAATGCCATGTGGCTGTCGGGAGCCCGGTCTTGCCACCGTACGTTCTCGTGACCACCGCTGCCAGCCATCATGTACAGTAGCTACATTCCTGGCAAGTCTGCAGTATCGCAGCAGGAACATCCAGCTTCTCGTAGTTCTATTACCCGACCTCGTTCAAACTCACTGCAGTTTTGATAATGCATTTTTTTCGCCTTGAAGGCATTCTTGACTAACGTCAACTCACCACG
The DNA here is from genome assembly GCF_023898315.1 of Schistocerca nitens. NCBI lineage: Eukaryota > Metazoa > Arthropoda > Insecta > Orthoptera > Acrididae > Schistocerca > Schistocerca nitens. Next base: position 608,053,964 of record NC_064617.1, on the reverse strand, counting down.
TCTGTCCGCCTCGATAGCTGAGTGGTCAGCGCGGTCGAATGATGTGCAAAGGGGTCCTGGTTCGATTCACGGCTGGGTCGGAGATTTTTTCGGGTCAGGGACTGGGTGTTATGTTGTCTTGATCATCATATCATCCCCATCGACACGCATGTCAGCGAAGTGGCGTCAACTAAAAAGACTTGCAACAGGCGACCGCTCTACTCGACGGGAGACCCTACCCACACGACATTTCATTTCATTTCAACACGTCAAAATCGAAGGTAACTGACGCTCACCACTGTTACAGAGTGTATTTAAAGTAAACATGATTTGCATTCTCATAGTGGCACTGCGATTGGTATGAAATTTGAATAGACATCTTTCAGATGCAAAAACCGGCCTACCAACGTTCGTTTATGTCCCAAAACTCCTCCTTGGTGTTGCTATTTTTTTCCATCAGTGTATGTGGGATGATTGTATTCTCTGTGTTTTCCTATAATTTGGCAGGCTAGAGAAACACCATCCAACCAAGATCTCCCCATCCGAAACCCTTTCTGCTGTTCTACAAAGAACGCTTCTGAAAGTATCTTTAGTCTACTTGTGACTAGTTTTGCATATATCTTGTATCCAGAGTTCAAAGGCTAACACCTCGATAACTATCACATCTTGCGGTCCCGCCCACCCTCCCCTTTTTTTAACGAATAATGGGGTAACAACTGCAGTTTGTCAGTCTTCTGGTATATCACTGTATTTCCAACAAATATTTAAAAGATTTAATATCTTTAAAAATAATGATTCTGAAACCTGATGCAGCCTTTAGTTCTTCCATTGATATAAGATCAACACGTCGTCAGTAACTGCAGTTCTCATATTTTCCTCACCACCTGTCCACTCACTCTCTGAAATAGGGTTAATTTGAAGTTTATCTCTTTCATTTTCATTAAGTCGTTTCAACATCTTATAGGCTTTAGTCTGTTGCCTCTGTACACCATGGTTCTTTTTACTCAGAAAGTTTTCCCAGTTTTGTTGTTACATTTTTCTTGTTTCTCTTCTAACACTGCTGTGTGCCACTTATACTCGAGACAGTCTTCTTATTTCCTTGACTGCAGACACCTGAGGTTACCTTGCTTCTTACAGTTTATGTTGTTTGCTAATTCTTGGTAGCCGGCCGCGGTGGCCGTGCGGTTCTAGGCCCTTCAGTCCGGAACCGCGTGACTGCTACGGTCGCAGGTTCGAATCCTGCCTCGGGCATGGATGTGTGTGATGTCCTTAAGTAAGCTAGTTTTAAGTAGTTCTAAGTTCTAGGGGACTGATGACCTCAGATGTTGAGTCCCATAGTGCTCAGAGTCATTTGAACCATTTGAACTAATTCTTGGTTCCAGCTGGGTAGCCGGCCGGGTGGCCGAGCGGTTCTAGGCGCTACAGTCTCGAACCGCGCGACCGCTACGGTCGCAGGTTCGAATCCTGCCTCGGGCATGGATGTGTGTGATGTCCTTAGGTTAGTTAGGTTTAAGTAGTTCCAAGTTCTAGGGGACTGATGACCTTAGAAGTTAAGTCCCGTAGTGCTCAGAGCCATTTGAACCAACCAACTGGGAATCTTCTTTTCCTGTTGAAGTCTCGTTTTATTTTTATACTTCATCCTTTTCCCTAAAACTTCAACAGCAGCTACCCGATTTATTCTTTCTATTTCTTTCCAATATTCATTAAGATTCTGTTTTTCTTACACGCCTTTTAGTGATTCATCTAACGATTTCTGTATAGTCACCTAATGCTTGGATTTAGAAGAAAATGTATTTTATAAAGTACTTCTAGCGTCTGTTTTTTGTTGGCGCTTTTATTACCATACAGTAAGATTCTTAGATTCTTTTTGGCGTCTCGTAACACAAACAAAAGATCAAACGTTCAAATGAGGTATCTCTCGCTACGGGAAGAGTGAAACTTGGCTTAGTACGATGACATAACTGCAGAACAGAAGAAGGCGTAGGTCTTCAAGATACTGTATGTCTTTCGCTGTCTCAAAATCTGTCAGTCAAAAATTGAGTCAAAATTTGTGCTGCAATAATTGACACTTATCGAGAAAAACTATGCCGAAGAGCATTCACCTATCCAGCGTCGGGAGGATCCAAATCTTACAGGAGGAATTCATTACCACTTCCATTTGCAAAGTGGGGGGCATACGACATTTAAAATAAAATGCTAACGACATATCCTTTCGCAGAATCGATAATTTGGAAAAATGCGAAGTGTACTCTTTCTCCTCTGGGTCTGAAAATATTTTATTGTCGCCGACCTACATAGGGAGAAATGATCACTGTAATAAAACATGAGAAATCAAATTCCGTACAAACGTTCATTTTTCCGAAGCGCTTTTAGGGTGTGGAACGGCAGAGAAACAGTCGGAGGTTCGAAGAACCAGGCACTTTAGGGTGGTTTGTGAAGCAGTGATGTAGGCGTACTAATCCTATAATTTCCGTCTGTTTCTACGCCGCCTGACTTGTTAAATACCCAGTAGCTGGTAATAAAAACTGAACAACAGAGCTGAAAGGAATGTGAAAGGCTACAAAGAGGAATCCACGGTCCTTACTGCAACTAAGACAAATCATGCGTCACATTTATCAGCTGTTTTCACAATGTTCGATACAGTAATTGCCTTTCCGTTATTGACAGTCCGACTAAAAAGGTTCTTAATCGTCAGAGTTCTCCAGATCACTTAACAAAAGTAAACTATTGTCAAAACACGAAGGAACAATTGTTGTGAATTGCCGGTTTTTACGAGCTTCGTGACATTAATGTTCAGCTATATGAGGAAGCGAAAATTACGGTAGTGTTCGCCAGAAGAGTGGCCTGCTGCTCAAACAAAACGCACCGCTCAGTGGCAGTGGAATAGAGGAACTCCGCCAAACGCGAATGCCTATTTTAGCATTCTCATAAGCTAGCGAATATAGGTGATAAAGTAATCACAATATACCAGTGCCTAAAATCAGTGTGTATGTTTGGCCATCTTTAAAAAACGAACCCTCAGTGAAGCAAAGCCACTCGCCGATGACTGGTCGCAGACGTGTATGAAGTGAGACAGGCGGCAGCACACAATCGAACAAGTGGAGATGCATCCACCGGAAGAAGTCTTACTCTGTTTGGCGTCGCTTCCGGTCTGAGCTAACTGCGGCGTATGGTAAACACTGCCCAGAAAGTCGCAGATAACTATGCTCTCATAAAATGTAATGCACTTTTGCGTTGCCGGCCGCGGTGGTCTCGCGGTTCTAGGCGCTCAGTCCGGAACCGCGCGACTGCTACGGTCGCAGGTTCGAATCCTGCTTCGGGCATGGATGTGTGTGATGTCCTTAGGTTAGTTAGCTTTAAGTAGTTCTAAGTTCTAGGGGACTGATGACCACAGATGTTAAGTCCCATAGTGCTCATAGCCAGAGCACTTGTGCGTTCATAATCAATTTAAATGACATGTGGAATTACCATCCTACGAAATACTAACTTGGCAAAGCGAGAGGCGAAATTTTCCCACTCGTAAAACAGGGCCAGTTGTGTCCCATGTACCGGATCAATCCCCACACATGAATTTCACAATAAAAACAAAAATCTCTTAGACATCAAAAGCTGAGCAAAATGCTTTGTTCATGTCTTTACAAGAAGTGTAAGTGTTTGAAGAGATTAATAAACATAATGGCAAAACACTGTAAAAGTTCAAATCTTTACAGCACGATGACCAAAAGATTGAACTTACCGTATTCACGTATCCTTAAAACTGAGTTTCAGACCAACATTCGGCATCCCCTAAATTCGAAGTAGCAGTTGGTAACCGCTACCTTTCGCCTGTAGTTTACACAAGAATACTGTACATCAAGGGGCTGAATACGCCATCGAAAGTGTATACTGTCGCACGCTACTGCTCACTAGTGTGACAGGATGAATGCTTGCACACCGTCCCCTGTGCGGTTACTTACGTGTAGCAACTAATTTAGATATTGCAATGATCAAGTTACGTGGTATTGTTAGTCACTGTCAGCGTCTTACGGTTCACGCGCATGGCATCAGTACAATCTGTGTTCCGCAGCAGTTCTCCCGAATCTCTACACTCTAATGGTTCTATAAGCGTAGTATAATCTTATACCTAGTAGCACGAGCAGCAAAGTTGAGTAATCTTCCTCCAAGAACGCGAACTGTCTGTTCTAAAATCCGACAGCTCCCTTTACTTTATGCTGGCGCCTTCGAAAGCGACGACGCAAAGTAACACTTAACACTCTAACAACATTTCGTGCTCGCCGGACTCTTCTATAAATCCCTCTTTATACCTTAAAAGTCCTTTTAGAGAATGCTAAGACAACCATATCCGGTTTAGCAGGCAACTCTATAAAACAAAATATAGTTTAGAGAGAACGCATGAAAATCCAAACATACATATTCTCTTCACGTTTCATTCCTTATTACAATTCTCCAAGATGTTGCAAACGTAACAAAACATCAGTGCAGCAGAAGCGTAAAAAAAAGTCTGACTTGCAGGTCTGCAAAAGTACTGTTACTGGAAAGTGTTGCTATGTACGCCACTTCCGCAGAAAACTTGTAAAAGAAATATGGCTGCTTTACTCTGTGCAACAGTTACATGAAATAATAGAGTAACCCCCCCTAGAAGAGCTGTCTGACGCTTTTCATTATCGTGTGAATAATAAATACTATTCTTTACTATGATCTTCTGCGTAATAATTAAAAAAATTCCCAACGTTACAATCAGAAAAGAACCATTGTCCGTTCTCTGGTAAAAGCTTCCGTCACAAATTCTAAGTAAACAGCCATTTTTGCATAGATACAAAAAGACGATAGGTGGGGTGCACAACAACAAAATAACGCGACATGGGAAAATTGCAAAACAGAACATTGTCGTACACTGGAGCTGGCAGTATGCCTTGGGCGCCAATGCCAGCAAAGCTGCGTTATGACAGCACGCAGCGGACACGGGTGGGAAGGAACGTACAGCGGAGTTCCCAGTAGCGCGAAAGCGAGCTAATGTTCACCACAGGCAGAGACGAACGTTTCCGCAAATTAAGAGTGATCAGCCAAATCGTGTGTGACAGTGTTCAGACAATCCTGGAAATAACGTCTTTGGCAACGACTAGCGCCGTCTTCGGAAACGGTCACAGGAATGTCTCACCGGTGACATCAGCAGCGCCATGACACAGATCGCCCGCGCCGTCTAGCTGGCGACCTGCAGTGGTATGCGGAAGCTCCGGCGCTCTGCGCGCACTCAAGTTTCCCTCTGCATATGGAATCTTTACCTCTTGCCACCGAATTTGGCAGTTCATCTTTGTACTCTATGACACTGAAAAACAGCACTTCCTTACCCGAACATATACTTGCGTCCAGCTACAACACTCTAATGCAACGTTCTATAGAAATATGTCATTTAGCTAAAAAAGTAAACTCTTTCTGGGTAATTTATGCGCCCCGAGCTCGACAGTAAAAGTCTAGCCGCAATAAAGCAACGGTGCTGCATCAGTTTCTATTACTTGATGCATGAAGAATGGTTAAAGTCCCGTCGATACTGAGGTCATTCGAGACGGAGCAACAGCTCAGTTGGACTAAGACGGTGATAGGAACACACTCAACATTTGTCTGAAGTGCAGTCGTGGAAAACCCACTTTCAAATTATCCTGTCCCTGTCTAATACGAGAACTAGGTCGACAATTATTATTTAAATACCATCTAAACTAAACACAGCAGGTCTACTTCTGATATACTGTCACAGGTATTCCTAACTGCACTTCCGTATCGGTAACAAACAGTAGATAAACTGGAATGAGACGGGGTGTAAGTCGTGCTTGGGTAGCTCAGATGGTAGAGCACTTGCCCGCGAAAGGCAAAGGTCCCGAGTTCGAGTCTCGCTCCGGCACACAGTTTTAATCTGTAAGGAAGTTTCATAACAGTAGGTAAACTGTTCTCAGTTGTTGGTAGTATTCGGTGCAGATTTCGCAACTAACTTTAACATGAGACTTTACACGAATTACTGTACACCGATAAAAGAATAAATTATAAAATAACATAACTGTTAACAATAGTAACTCACAGTTCGCTCCAAGATAAGTCGGGTCGGACGCAGGCTCTTCATTCAGTAGCCCCACAGGGACACACATCAACATGCGTCGCATGCGGTTGAAAAGGAAATGTCGTAGTAAATCTCACGCGCGAGTCGGTCATCACTTGGGTGTGACGCAAGAGCGCGGTGAATGCGTCAAGCAGCCGCGTACGCGAAGCCGTGAATGGAGTGGCCCGCTGCGTTATTTACCTGCTCGAGGCAGCGGCAGCAGCCGCACGTGCTGCTGCTAAGGCGCCCGGCGTCGACTGACGGCCGTCGACGCGACCGCTCGCCTTCGGGTGCAGCTGTTCGCCTGGAAAAGCCCGTCCCCGACTTTCCTCCCACTTGCGTTGACGAACGGGCAGTGTGCCAAACGGCACTGACGTCACTGTTTGGCACGCGTGAGTTATGACGTCACCTCTTCCTGCTAGTCGCGTCAGCGCAGACCAAACTTTATATGGGCGCACTCGAGAAATGAGTTCTGATTCTACACAATCGGAAAATAATTTTGGAAGAAAATTTCACTTCCGCTGCGTTCTTAGTATGACGAATCTGTATGAATTCGTCGTGGCCGGAATCATGAACACATCTATGAACTGACCTTTTAGTAGTTAATTTATGGACACTAATGACGAGGATAACTTGCACTGGTCGAAAATTAAGTGTAGTCATAAGGCGACCAACAACCATGAACCGCACACGTCTTCGCAGTAAACAATGTTATTTTGCAGTAGGAATTTACATCATTCGTCTACAACCACCCTCAACCCTCAGGACCATTCAACAATTTGTCTTGAAGAACCTGTACGTCTTATATTTTAAGGAAGGAAGGTAAGAAGAAAAAACTATTCTTTGGCATCTCCATTCAATTCAGTTCAGTCTTATTTTGAGTCAATCTCGAGTTATCTTCCTGACTGTGCTTTCTTGGTTATTGTTTCCGGACGCGAATGGTGTACAACACAATTTCAATCATTCCAAGGTATCACTAGTCGAGGCAATGGTTTTCTGCTTCACAAGCATTCTGATCATTGTCCTTTCGCTTACCATTCATATTCTGTGTCATTTAAAGAGCATTTAAAGCTGTCCTAGTAATATGCAGCATCCAGGTTTACCGACTTGCTCTCGGCATTAGCGGTTTCTCATCACTTGACACTCCTAGAAAAGTTATTCTGAAACTTTGGCTCTGAGCACTATGGGACTTAACATCTATGGTCATCAGTCCCCTAGAACTTAGAACTACTTAAACCTAACTAATCTAAGGACAGCACAGAACACCCAGTCATCACGAGGCAGAGAAAATCCCTGACCCCGCCGGGAATCGAACCCGGGAACCGGGGCGTGGGAAGCGAGACGCTACCGCACGAAAACTTTGTATTACTAATAGTGATGACTGTATTATGCAAATCAGCGCAGTCGCACTTCCCATGTATGCACGGTACTTCGAATTTTCATGGTACCGATGACGAGTTCTCTTAATCTCGTTGCCACTCTTAACAATTTTCGTGAGGACGGAGATCCGTGAGAAAACTGGGTTGACTGAACGACATTCGTATCTGTTGTAGTCAAAATGCGTGTTGTTTCTTTTACGTCAGACGCAACGTGTTCATTCAAGCTGAGCGTTCTGTGCCTATCGCTCATTCAGAGCGCGTTTTACCCTAGTGTTTGTTTGCAGCATCTCTCCACGGCGTTTTCATTATTCGACATCACCGTGTTTTTCTTTTAAATCATTCAATAATATAATGCAAAACTCTGGACGAGTTACACACATCGTCATCGACAAGCTTGTCTTCATTACATACATTTTTATCGGCAAGCTTGTCTTCATTTCATCCTTGACAATTACTGCACTTTTTTTTTTCCTGCAAGCTTGTCTATTTCGAGCAAAAGAGGAGCACGTTCAAAGTGAAAGGGGAACGTTGCATTCTGGATTGTGTTCTATCACAGTCGAGATGTAATTAATGAGTCCTCAACTGCACTTGGTGTTAATTTAACACGTTAGTCATAAGCAACTAACCCGTCGTATTTTGTGTTTGTATCTGGAAACTATGTCCACTGGAACACGAACACGCTGCCTTCATTGCAGTTATCGTATCGGTTGTAACCAGTGGCGACCTCTGACTGCTAGCAGAAAAACAACACCCTGCTCTACAGACGGTTTGGAACGCCTCGCGCGGGAATCCCAGACATTGACTTCATCATTGTTGCGCTGCACTTTCCCACCGCCCACACGCGCAGCCCAGCACTACGCGGAACGTGTTTCGATTCTAATAGCTTCAGCTAATGTGAGTCCAATTATTAACTGTTACCTGCCGTTGTAATCAACACTTCCTAGTCCCTCATGTTTCGTTATGTGTTCACTATTTGCAAAGTACGCTTTCGTCCTCACTACTGCCCACTGTGCTGGGTAGCACGAACTAACGCACAATAACTTTTCATCCTAATGTATACACTTCTTTCTTAATTAAAATTAAATTAAAAGATAGCCATCCTCAAGAATCATGAACAAATGGTGAATTCTATTCCGTCAGTTACGACTGTTTTATGCCAATAAATTATTTTGCGAGAGATCAAGCAGCTAGCGATATCGACTTTATTTATGTAAACAAATTCAAACCTTTCTACAGACTGAAGACCACAACAACAAGGAGATAGATTTACTCTGACAAATTCCCAGAAAAGTAATATGAATGAAAATTTTTAAAAGTTGTTTGGAAACTGTAACTTAATCCCCAAAATCCATTTTTTAATGGAAGAGTGGCTCGAGCTCGTTCCTTCAGCGTATCTGATTAATTCTCTATATCTCACCACTGGCCAGCATATAACGCGATGTGGTTAAATGCTGTGAAATACACTCCTGGAAATGGAAAAAAGAACACATTGACACTGGTGTGTCAGACCCACCATACTTGCTCCGGACACTGCGAGAGGGCTGTACAAGCAATGATCACACGCACGGCACAGCGGACACACCAGGAACCGCGGTGTTGGCCGTCGAATGGCGCTAGCTGCGCAGCATTTGTGCACCGCCGCCGTCAGTGTCAGCCAGTTTGCCGTGGCATACGGAGCTCCATCGCAGTCTTTAACACTGGTAGCATGCCGCGACAGCGTGGACGTGAACCGTATGTGCAGTTGACGGACTTTGAGCGAGGGCGTATAGTGGGCATGCGGGAGGCCGGGTGGACGTACCGCCGAATTGCTCAACACGTGGGGCGTGAGGTCTCCACAGTACATTGATGTTGTCGCCAGTGGTCAGCGGAAGGTGCACGTGCCCGTCGACCTGGGACCGGACCGCAGCGACGCACGGATGCACGCCAAGACCGTAGGATCCTACGCAGTGCCGTAGGGGACCGCACCGCCACTTCCCAGCAAATTAGGGACACTGTTGCTCCTGGGGTATCGGCGAGGACCATTCGCAACCGTCTCCATAAAGCTGGGCTACGGTCCCGCACACCGTTAGGCCGTCTTCCGCTCACGCCCCAACATCGTGCAGCCCGCCTCCAGTGGTGTCGCGACAGGCGTGAATGGAGGGACGAATGGAGACGTGTCGTCTTCAGCGATGAGAGTCGCTTCTGCCTTGGTGCCAATGATGGTCGTATGCGTGTTTGGCGCCGTGCAGGTGAGCGCCACAATCAGGACTGCATACGACCGAGGCACACAGGGCCAACACCCGGCATCATGGTGTGGGGAGCGATCTCCTACACTGGCCGTACACCACTGGTGATCGTCGAGGGGACACTGAATAGTGCACGGTACATCCAAACCGTCATCGAACCCATCGTTCTACCATTCCTAGACCGGCAAGGGAACTTGCTGTTCCAACAGGACAATGCACGTCCGCATGTATCCCGTGCCACCCAACGTGCTCTAGAAGGTGTAAGTCAACTACCCTGGCCAGCAAGATCTCCGGATCTGTCCCCCATTGAGCATGTTTGGGACTGGATGAAGCGTCGTCTCACGCGGTCTGCACGTCCAGCACGAACGCTGGTCCAACTGAGGCGCCAGGTGGAAATGGCATGGCAAGCCGTTCCACAGGACTACATCCAGCATCTCTACGATCGTCTCCATGGGAGAATAGCAGCCTGCATTGCTGCGAAAGGTGGATATACACTGTACTAGTGCCGACATTGTGCATGCTCTGTTGCCTGTGTCTATGTGCCTGTGGTTCTGTCAGTGTGATCATGTGATGTATCTGACCCCAGGAATGTGTCAATAAAGTTTCCCCTTCCTGGGACAATGAATTCACGGTGTTCTTATTTCAATTTCCAGGAGTGTATATGGGGAAAGTAAGACTGTCTCACAGTACATATAATAGTTGTCATACGTAAAGGAAGATAATATTGGTATGACTTCTGTTTACGTTTTAAATTCCCACTCAAGAGCACTTAAACTTGAGACTGCTGCTGACTGACCGTCGGGGAGATAGTCGAACGCAGGATGGACAAGACACACGTCATCAGCGCATTTATCACAGGCAAATTGTGAAGTGCACCTGCGAGACTGTCTCTGAGACCGTTCGGGTAATGAGCTTTTCATGTGGTGTAACTTCAAAGGCATATGGTGAGTACCGCTATTGGGATAAAAACCGCCACTCTCAGAGTTCGCCGCCGTCGGCAAAAAGGTACTGATCTCCGCAGCTCGTGGTCGTGCGGTAGCGTTCTCGCTTCCCGCGCCGGGGTTCCCGGGTTCGATTCCCGGTGGGGTCCGGGATTTTCTCTGCCTCGTGATGACTGGGTGTTGTGTGATGTCCTTAGGTTAGTTAGGTTTAAGTAGTTCTAAGTTCTAGAGGACTGATGACCATAGATGTTAAGTCCCATAGTGCTCAGAGGCATTTGATCTCAGGAGTCGTCCTCCACTGTCGAGAATGTTAACCGCCGATAGGCAGGACACAGTACATCAAAGCACCCGTCGATATAATACTGGACGACAACATCCAGATAACTCACCTCATTATGAGGTACATAAATCACCGTCCAACAGGTGACACTTGCTCACCAAAAGTCACGCGGCATAGAAATTAACATGGGCGCAGGAAAACTGCCACTGGACATTCGAAACGTGGAAAACGTAATCTGGACTGATGCGTTACGATACACGTTCCTACATGATAGTTACATGGCGCGAGTACATCTAAATCCACTTATAGCATTGCATCTCATCTCACTTTCCAAATGGTTACCGTTAAGGTTGTTAGTGAAGGTATATACTCGTGTTGTTATCACTTACACGAGACAAAAAGGGTTAGATGATAATCTTGCCATTCTATCTCTCAAGTGAAAGATACTGGGCATTCTTTTGTCCGCTTTCACATTACCGCATGCCATATGTACTTTCTGCAATTCTTTGCACCATTCCATTGCTCCCCAATTTTGCCGGAATAGTTTAAGATGTGCACATGAACATGAAGGTAATATTCCACAATCACCCCTACCACTCAATGACCTCAACCCTATACAGCATGTGTGACGCACGGTTAGTAGAATACACGGTAGGTATCACGCGCAAATGTACTGTGAGCGTTGACGTCACCGCTGACGCTCTCGCCTCACCACACCGCTTGGACGCTTATACGCATACTGCGCACACATTTTTTCCTTATACACAATTATGTATTCATCGGGATTTTTCATGTTACACTGTGTGATTATTATTAGTTTATTTATTAGTTAAATAAGCAAATAAATCTGGCTTTATTTTAAAAAAAGCTTTATAAGGTACACCGTCTTATCATAACCACTTACTGTTAGCATAAAAAAGAGCCTTCAGCCATTTTGCTTAGGCCAGGGGTTCCCAGACTTTCGTCAGTCCGTACCATTTGATATTTTACGAAATTTGGGCGTATCATTTGTAAGTAGGCTGTTTAGGTTCTTATATTGGTAACACCGCCGCCACGTAGCGCTCTGTATGAAAATCACTGGCTGTGTTGTGTGCAGTCGATGGCTAGTTCGCATTGTTGTCTGCCATTGTAGTGTTGGGCAGCGGCAGCTGGATGTGAACAGCGCGTAGCGTTGCGCAGTTGGAGGTGAGCCGCCAGCAGTGGTGGATGTGAGGAGAGAAATGGCGGAGTTTTGAAATTTGTAAGACTGGATGTCATGAACTGCTATGTATATTATGATTTTTCAACACTATTAAGGTAAATACATTGTTTGTTCTCTATTAAAATCTTTCATTTCCTAACCATGCCTATCAGTAGTTAGTGCCTTCCGTAGTTTGAATCTTTTATTTAGCTGGCAGTAGTGGCGCTCGCTGTATTGCAGTAGTTCGAGTAACCAACATTTTTTGAGGTAAGTGATTTGTGAAACGTATAGGATAATGTTAGTCAGGGCCATTCTTTTGTAGGGATTTTTCAAAGTCAGATTGCGTTGCGCTAAAAATATTGTGTGTCAGTTTAAGCACAGTCATGTATATAATTGTTCTAAGTGGACGTTTCATATGTCGACCCTTAGCCGAGGATACCTCACTGGAATCTTCTGACTTTTTCTTGTAGTTTTTGTAATTAGTGTAGCTTTAGTTTATTGCTAGCGCGTAATTATAACTAGATATTATTTTCAATGCTATGTTAATGTGTTTTCTTATTTTGCTCTTCAAATTGTGCTTTTCTGTGTTGTCGTGTGAAATATTGGACAATAATGGCGTGTGAGAAACGTAACACTAGGCTCCAAAGTAAACTGAGAAATAATAGTGACGACGAGCGTAGCTTATCAGCACCACTGTGTAATGAATTAACAGACATTCAAAGTACTAATTTGGTAATTGTGCATAGGGAAATGGAGCGGGCGGCAAACAATGGTGTGGACAGTGAAACAATTAGCGAACAGGGAAGCATTATCGATCGATCGGTCGGCAACAGCCCGCCTCAGAAATCGGGAATGACAGGACACAAATTTTGCAAATACTGCAGATTCAGGTTTTGGGTCCTCACCGTTTTCTCAAATATGTCAAGACACATTTTCTGCTTGTCAAAATGTGAATGTTGCCGGTGCAACTTCACTGCCGAAAAGCACTGAGGAACATGTTTCAGACACCAGTGCATTGTTATAACAGTTAATGCAACAAATGGGACAAAGGCTACAAAAGTTAGACACAATGGAACAAAATCTTCAAAAGTTGGACACAACGCTTGAACAAAATCAGAAACAAATGGGACAAAATCTTCAAAAGTTAGACACAATGGAACAAAATCTTCAAAAGTTAGACACAATGGAACAAAATCTTCAAAGTTAGACACCACACTTGAACAAACACGTGAAGATTTAACTACTGAGTTACATAAATTCTTATCGAAATGTCAAAAAGTCTGTACTGACGTAAAAACACAAATTTGTGAGCATTTCCAACCTATTTTTTCGCGTCATGAAAATGCATTACAGAATCACGAAGCAGCCATAAAGGAACTTGCAAGCTAAAATTGACTCAGTTGCATCTACCGATTCGGTTACGCAACTTGCAAAAACTCAGGAAAACTTAAAGGACACAGTAGATACTCTGAAAATTGGTTCAGAAAGACACATGGAGGAAATTAGTTCATTATCAGAGAAAGTAGTTGAACTTTCGGATCAGCTAAATAATTTATCTACGAAGGTAGATGATAATCTGAATGACACAAAACCGGTAGTCTTTAATGACACAGAAGAGTGCGAACAAATTAGGAAATTCAAACAAAATCAGAATCAAATTAATACGCAACACCAAAGAGAAATCCGGGAAGTACAAGATCAGTTGACACAGGTAATACAGGAATTACATATTTTAGAGGCCACTCGTGCTCCAATACGGGAAGAGGGACATAGAAATACGGAACAGCCACAAAATAATAACTCAGGGCACTTCGGAAATTATGAAAGAAATTGGCAAGGTACACCGAATTTTGAGATGGAACCGCCGAAACGACGTAACAATGACCGACATGCGACTCGCCGACATGATGATTTTGACTATAAGCTGTTCATTACTACACGTAAATTCAAAACATTTCAGAATTCTGGCAACGACATTCATCCACAACCATGGCTCCATCAATTCGCTCATTGTTTTCCTCCCAACTGGTCATTAGAGCACAGATTAGAATTTATGTCTGGCTATTTAGAGAATCAACCAGCTATAAGAATGCGATCGGTCATTCACGATTGCCACAGTGAAGGAGAATTTTATCATGCCTTCCTCTCAGCATATTGGTCTCAAGCTACACAAGACCGAGTAAAACATAGCGTCATAATGATGAAACATTTCGAACAATCTGAATTTTCCAGTCTTGTGAAATATTTTGAAGACATGTTGCACAAGAATCAATATCTTTCAAACCCATACAGCCCTTCAGAACTCATCCTCATTTGCTTAATGAAATTGCCTGAACATTTAAGAAATATTATTTTGGCAGGACGTTGCAAAGACGACATTGAAGCTTTTCAGGGACTCCTACAAGAATTAGAAATTGACACAGACAGTCGCCGGATGCGAAAACAGGAAAACAATCACAACAGGTCACATCAGTCGCAATTACACGATGAAAGAAATAATAACTGGACACGACAAGGCTATTCTCACAACACAAATCGTGACCAAAACAGACACCATCCGTATGACAACCGTTGGCAGAATAATAGTTACAGAGAAAGATAGCTTTTCCATAGTAATGAATGTGACAGAGACAACCATAGAATCAGACAATATGGGAACCAAAATAATTATTATCAAGGTAGACAGAATAACTTCAGACGCAATGGTCCACCACGCAGTTACTATTCCGGGAGAAATTCTCCACCACATGACCGACAAACAAGAAACTATGTAAACTACCGACAAAACGACAGACCTGAATTCCATCATAACTGGCGAGCTTCAAACAGGGCAGGGCCTTCTCGTCAAGGTGAATTTGTAGAAGTTAGGTCTCCTAATCCCAATAACGACGCGCGCCAACAAAGAAACAGATAATGACCCGCACCGCAGGCAGTCACGCGCACCGGCTGGGCTTGAGAAAAGTAACACAGAAGGCAACCTCGAGAAAAATTTCAGTATTCTTTACATTCAGAAAGTCGCCTTTGAAAACTTCATCACCACATCTTTAAAGGATATTGCTCATGAACAAGATAAAGATCCGATTTGGAAAGACATCAAAAGTAAATGGCATGAAAAGACACACACAGATTCGGCATTATTATCTGGTTAGAAACAACATACTATTCAAACGCTGCACTGTTGATGACAAGCTATGGGTACTTTGCATTCCAGATGATTTTGTTAATAACCTCATTTGGTACATTCATTTCAGCTACGCACATTTTGGTCCACGAAACTGTTATCATATTCTTCGGACGACTTGTTATTTTAACAATATGGAAAGGAGAATTCGAAGAGTCTTGTCTATTTGTAAACTTTGTCAAAAGGCGAAACCATCTACTATCTCACATCGTGCTCCGTTGTTTCCTATCATTCCTTCTAAATTAAAAGAATTTGCTGCTGTTGATCTCTTGGGACCCCTTGTCAGAACATCGAATAGATTTTCGTACATTCTAGTCGCTGTTGAACTTACTTCAAAATTTGTTTCTTTCACTCCGTTACGTAAAGCCACTGGACGGTCTGTATCCAACGCCTTTGTTAAAAATTTCTTACGTGAAGTTGGCCACGTTGCTAAAGTCATTTCAGATAACGGACCACAATTCAGATCTGCTGTTTGGTCACGCATGCTTCGGAACCATAAAATCAAACCTGTTTTTATTTCATTGTACTCACCACATTGTAACCCATCTGAACGGATTATGAAAGAAATCAATAAGCTTTGCAGACTTTATTGTCACAGAAAGCATCAGCATTGGGACAGATATTTACATTTGTTTCAAAATGTGCTGAATTAAATGCCTCATGACTCCACTGCTTTACCACCTACTCTTGTACTGAAGAATGAAGAACCACCGAACAGAATCAGAGAGCTCGTACCTTTCCTGAATACAAGTAAACTTCGACACAAACACATAGTTGATTTGGCTATTAAAAATATAAAATCTGCAGCAGACAAAAGGAGAAAACTACATGGTAAAGCAAATGCAAAGAAATTATATATTGGTCAGAAAGTTCTCATTAAAGCTCATTCATTGTCACATAAGAAGAAACACTTGAGTCACAAATTCTTTATAGTTTACAATGGACCTTACAGAATCCGACGTATACCACATGATAATTGCGTTGAAGTTGAAACTCTGCGTACTAGGAAGAATAAAGGTTTACCCCACATTTCACATGTAAAACCGTTTGTTGAAAGATAATCTGCTTTTTAACTTTGTCTTTGCCATAAAACTTTTCACTTCACATTTCTAGTATGCTTTGTCAGACTTAAGAAACTGTTACCATGCAACAATGTTTGAAGTTAAATATCCAGTCAAGAACCTGGGCAACTTATTTAGACAGTAATTACGAATGCATTGTTATAGTGAACAGACGACACAGTGTTATACATTCTTGCAACAAGTTGCACGATTACGTAACGACTATCAGGCTTACATATTTAGAACTTATACTGCTAATGAGATATTAATGCAACATTTTGGTTTACTTGGAAAGATACTCTGTATTTGAAGTACATTCGGTGAGATTAAAGATGACTTAGCATTTGGTTTCTTTGATAGCTACATGATTATATCACGACGCTATTAATATGTGACACAATTTACATTGTTGCTTTTGCGGTGTATCTGTTTTATATCTGCACAGTTTTTCTGTATTATTCTGGAAAGTAAAACATGTTTTAGTAGTAACTTTTGTGGTATAGCTACAATGAGACAGCCTTTTTCGTAGCACAACAATACGTCACATTATAGTACTTTCTTGATCACGGTAAGGTACGTAATAACTATGATATATATACGCAAAGCATTTCACTTTCGTTTATGATGAGGTAAGTACATTGACTTCAGCAGAACTTTGCTTACAGAGGACGATAACTACGACACTTCCACAGAATTATCTTACAGCAAGACGCACATTTAGCACTACAGGACACGCATTTGAGTGATTAATTTTGCACTTAAACCATTTATTTTTTAAGATTTTTGAATTACAAAGAAAGTTTTCTGTGATACATTTCATTCCATTGCTGTAATCTGTAACACCTGAGGGTATAATTACATTAATCCTCAGGGGGGTACACGCCTACTTTGTGTACCATGTGTTTGGCAAGCACAAGGAGCCCTAGCTAATATGGTATTTGCTTATACAACTTTACACATCGGTACCATATTTCTCTAACACATAAATTACACAGCTATCTGATCATTTAACTGGGAGAGACAAACATTTATTTTACTACATCAGTGACAGATGTTTACGTAATTACACAGATGGATAACTTCAAACTTATGAAATTGTATTTTGTCTGTCCTTTGTGAACTGTTCATATATTTTTCGGAACCACTGTGATACTATGAGAGCTTTGAATGATGTATTTAGTATGGGATCATGATTTTTAAAGTACATTGGGGGTAGATGACACTATTGAAATGAGCAGAGAATTTTTTTAGGTTCTGACATTATTGCAGAAAGCCACGACGTTTTTGAGATTTGACTAAGGTGTTATGATGTTGTTTTTACGACGACGATGTGTATTATGCTGTTGAGGTATGTTTATGATCAATAAGCTGATGCTACATGAGGAATTTGATTGTGCTACATATTTATAATGATGAAATATTGAAGAATGTCTACGAATATGTATATGTGTAATAAGGTAAGGAATAATGAGTAGTGCTTAGGGACACTGATTTGTGAAAAAGCATGTTGGAAACCAAGAATCGTACTTTAAGAGTTATGAAATGTGTGTAAACGCGTGAATGTATTACAATGCCGAAGAACATTTTTTGGACACTGTTGTATTTATAGGATTTTGTTTCTACACATTTGTAACGCAAATTCTCGACCTGTGAAATTTTTTATATGAGGCTATCACTGTAGCGCAAACTGCTGTCGTAAATATTTCGGTAAGAAAGCTAAGTGACCTTGACGTAATGCGTTATGGGCGACCAGCTGTGCGAGTCGCCTGGAGAAAAAGCCATTAGGTCAGAAAAAAAGGACCATTAACCTCGCTATTGACATTCCATTGTAGAAAGCATCGCAAATACGACACGCTCATTACTTGGAAACATATCGTACTTTGTGCTACTTATGAATTGATGGGAAATATTCTTACATCTGCAAACCTGATAATGACAAGTGTCTTTCTACGAGAGTTGAGAGCTACTGACTTACGAAATGCCACATAGCTATTGAATGATGTTTTTATGCTTTGGTTTGCGTAATTGCTTATTTCATTTGATATCTGTTTTCCAGCTGTGTTGCAGAATTGGTTTTATAAAATAAACTTAAATGCATTTGCTAATGTGAAAACTTTCTGTCAACAGATGTATTAAATAATTATTTTATGATCCACATTCTTCGAAAAAAGGAGCTCTTGGAATGGAAAGAACAATAAGAAGGGACTAATAACAGTAACTGCATCTTTTCAACTACTTGCTAATTTTTTGTAGAATTAGTTTTTGTGGTGCACCACTTTAATTACATAGACATTAAGATGTGAATAGACGTTTCCCTTATATGCATTGTTGTCTTTAGTGTACTATTTTTTTTTTTTTTTTTTGCTTGAGCTTTGTCATGTTTAGGTATAAGCTATAGCATTTGCTGCTGCTGTTTGCCAGGCATAGTGCTACTAAATTTCACTTTGTATTACTCTGTTAAGCTAGTTTTACTACTGATTTATTTTTCTTGTTGCTGCACATTGGCTCATATTAGTTGTAATGTTGCATTGCTTGGTAATTTAGATTTACTGTAGCTTGCTTTGCAAATTTCCATTTTTTTGTCATTGCTGTTTGTGTTAATTGTTTTGTGCTGCTGCATTGCCTCGTCCCTTAGTTTAGCATCTGAGCTCAGTAGATTTAAGTTAGCTTAAGAGGGGGTAGACTATATAAGAAACTAACTATGATGGATTGGAAGAAATGCATTGCGAAGCTATAAGAAAATGGTTTGGCCAAAAAAAAAAAGTAGTGTACAGTGGAGAAAAACTATTTTTGAAAAAGGATGTGAACAGAATACAGAAAACATGCTTGGATAGGATTTTTTTTTTTTGGCTGGAGCAAATGTCGATATAAGAGGAACGATCTATGGAATGAAGTTTTGGGTTGGACTGCAGTACCAAATGTTACACTGAAAACAAACCCTGTCATTTCCTTTTGTGTTATCCCACTATGTGTTTGTGTACCCTTGTGTATTTGTTTTCTTCCTGTCTCTGTGTAGTTTCATAGAATTTTTTCTTCTTCTAATACTAAGCTACATTCACTATGATGAGGAATACTGTTATCCTCAAATATAATTGGCATTAATAATATGTTATTTACCTTGTAAATATGCTTAGACATTATTTATGCTGTTTTGTTTTAATGCTTGCGTGTAAAGTTGATGTTTCAAAAGTTATTCTGATCTTTTATGTATTTACTTATGTCATAATTCCTGTAACACTGTTGTATACGTTATTTCGATTCTTTTGTAAAGCCTGTATTACTACAAATGTTATCTGTATTGTTATGTTCTTTAATGATGTATTTTGTACCTTTGCAATTGTATTCTTATGTTATAAAATTGTAATTGACACCAGTTTATCAAATTAAGTAACTTGTAAGTTACATTTCACTGCACTTGTTTCTGTTGGTCATAGTATATGGACAATATGTGAGGAGTAGGGACTGATAGTGTTTGCACGTGTGTTAATAATTCAGCAAGGGACTGGTTAACAGCATTGCTGGTTATAAGGACAATTAGAAAAAAAAACTTTGTGAGTGCACAAGTGGTGGTTTATGGACTTGCTATACTTTCCGCAAGACTCTTCGTTGGTGATTGTGCACCTGCACAGTCGCAACAGATGGCTGCTAGCCATCTCTACAAGGACTGAAGTAGGTCTGCATCTTTGATGGCCCACCAGCACCATTACCTCTATAAGGACTGCAGTGGGTCTGCACCTCTGGTGGCCCACCAATAACATAATCTCTAACAGGACTACAGTGGGTCTGCTCTGTGATGACCTACCTACCAATATTCTTCAAAACGTCGAATGACTTTGCTGTGGGTTTGCTCTGTTGTGGCCCATTACCTGTCTGCATATTGAGAGTCACCACTGTCTTTCCGTTGGAAGGACAACACTATTTCTTCAAGACTGTATGGAAATCCACTACTTCCGTGTGCATTTTCTTTTACTGCTCAGACTTTGAGAAAAACACTGCAATTTTACTGTGATGAATGATCAGGACTGTCTTTATGGACTGTGAGAAAATTTTAGCTTTTGACCAACATTGTATCAATAAGTGTGTGCATTTGATATCTTTGTTATTGTAATTATGAACATTTTTTCAAATCCTTATTGGCCACTGCCCAAAACAATTTGTAAAATTTTTTGTGGGGAGCATGGGGGCTATGTAAGTAGGCTGTTTAGGTTCTTATATTGGTAACGCCACCGCCACGTAGCGCTCTGTATGAAAATCACTGGCTGTGTTGTGTGCAGTCGGTGGCTAGTTCGCATTGTTGTCTGCCATTGTAGTGTTGGGCAGCGGCAGCTGGATGTGAACAGCGCGTAGCGTTGCGCAGTTGGAAGTGAGCCGACAGCACTGGTGGATGTGGGGAGAGAAATGGCGGAGTTTTGAAATTTGTAAGACTGGATGTCATGAACTGCTATGTATATTATGATTTTTCAACACTATTAAGGTAAATACATTGTTTGTTCTCTATTAAAATCTTTCATTTCCTAACCATGCCTATCAGTAGTTAGTGCCTTCCGTAGTTTGAATCTTTTATTTAGCTGGCAGTAGTGGCGCTCACTGTATTGCAGTAATTCGAGTAACCAAGATTTTTTGAGGTAAGTGATTTGTGAAACGTATAGGATAATGTTAGTCAGGGCCATTCTTTTGTAGGGATTTTTGAAAGTCAGATTGCGTTGCGCTAAAAATATTGTATGTCAGTTTAAGCACAGTCATGTATAATTGTTCTAAGGGGACGTTTCACATTATAACCTGTTCACTTTTGTGGAAGGCGAGGGGGAGGGGGATGCGCCCGCAAGATAGAGCGACGACTGGCGCGTAGACAGACACACACACACACACACACACACACACACACACACACACGCACAGAAGTAATAAGGTTTCGTGGAAGATCGTTTTTTACAGAATGGTTAGTATTCACATATGGTACTTATTTGAAGAGGGAAATACGTGGACTTTTGCTGTTCTAATAACATTTCTTCAGAATTCTGCTTTTCATCGTATTGTTGGGTAAACGCAACTTTTAGTATTCCTTTGGCCGCTTCCCCCCCCCCCCCCCCGCAACCCCCGCCCCACCCCAACCGCCCTAGTCACGGGCACTACGAGAGGCTTACTAAATGCATTTCTAAGCATACAGTGCCTTGGGGAATTGGGTTATCAACGGTTTATGTACTGGTCTTTACTGTAAACGCAAACTGTAAGTGATTTTGTCATACTTGCACTTAGGTGTTGGTACAGACTTTATTAACTGCATCTTTGAAAGTTGAAGGAGCTTCCTGGCTTAAATAACGCCTCAGGGTTAACTTAAAACACAATCACCCATAAGTCACACAAGCTGAACTTCACAATTGGAGTAGTTAACGATCTGTCGTTGTAACACGGACACTCCGGTTTCAGACGCAAGGTTCCTTCGTCTCACGATGCCATTTACAGTAATGCCCAACAAAGCCACAATAACGACAATAAACCGTTCACTGCCTAATGACTACTGCAGCGCCACACACTGGAACATCGCACAGTTTGACAGTAGTTGTAAAGCGACACGAAAACTGTCGAATAACCACCAAGACCTGCTCAAAATATCGTCAACGTCGAAAGCCTGTCTCCTGCGTACAGTCCGAAACAAACATTCAGCGGTAAATCTATTTTCTTTAATATTATACAGATGCTACCTTTATCAGTGAATTTATTCACTATCATTTTACATTAAAAATAAAGTAACGTGAGGGAATGTTTTGCGTATACTAGTACTTGTCTAGCCGGCCGGAGTGGCCGTGCGGTTCTAGGCGCTACAGTCTGGAACCGCGAGACCGCTACGGTCGCAGGTTCGAATCCTGCCTCGGGCATGGATGTGTGTGATGTCCTTAGGTTAGGTAGGTTTAAGTAGTTCTAAGTTCTAGGGGACTGATGACCTCAGAAGTTGAGTCCCATAGTGCTCACAGCCATTTGAACCATTTGAAGTACTTGTCTCTTTGACTTGTACGTGCACCGCCTGAAATGTCCTTGTGTACCACCAGCGGCACTCGTACCATCCTCTGGGAATCCCTGGCCTAGGCTGTCTTTTTTTCCATAACTTGTAACTGTAGGCACAAATGCACATTGTCACAACTGCAGCAGTGCTTCTTTTCACAGTTAATGTTTGTTCTACTAATTTCATTAAATGGTGATGTATTTAGATATAAGACCTCGTATACTTCTTTAAAGTAACTTCGTTTTCTTGCTCGAATTTTTATCTCATTACTCGACTCACAAGTGTCCTTAAATCATCTATGGACAATGGGAGATTTGGAACAGCATCAGGTTTCAAATTGGATTTCGGAGGAGGCTACAACAGCTTACTTTGCAAATCTCTTTCATAATACGAATCAGCAAATTGTACTGAGCATACACTATCATTAACAGCAGAAAATTTAAATCATTTTTTTGTTTCGTCTCATTGTTCTTAAGAATACTACGAATTTTTTTTAACTTTTTTCGTTGGTTATAGTAGTTAGTAAAATAAGCGATCGCACAGCAAACTATTATTTTTCCCGAAAAAATATAAAAATCACTCAAAATCCCTCAATAAACGTATATCTGTAGCGTAACTCTGCACTTAATCGTCAATCACGGGTGATGTTCTTATACATAGAGAGGTTGCAGCTATAAAAAGTTGCAGCGAAATGGTGGATGACCTGCAAAGGATCGGCGATTGGTGGCAGTTGGCCCCCACATAATCAAATGTACCGTATTGTGCATAAATAGGCCAAAGGCCAATTATTGTATAAATACACGATTGCACAACACTCACTGCAAACAGTTAAATCCATTATACAGCCTTGCATTCACTCACAAACACAATGATAAGGTATCAACACGGGAGGCCGGTTGAGCGGTCGCAGGGCCTGTTGTGACGTGAGCATCGTAGCTTGCTACTATGCACACACCGCTTGATCCCTATCGTTAATTCTAGTAATCGTCTCTGTGATGCGTTGAAGCGAAATGTACGCTCGCCGTATTAAGCTCCGGCCAGTTTCGTAAGTTGCAGTGGCGGATACATATAGGCGCCCCCCCTCCCCCTCCCTTACGGGGCCACCCGGATTGCCACCCGCGCCGCCCACGCCAGTCAGCCAGCACGCTATTCGTTCGTTTCTTTCGTCAGTCGACTCGACTGAATCGAGTTGTCGAGTAGTTGTACTTTCCTATGTAGCACGCGCGTCCGCGTCATCGTATTTTATACGTTTCTGTCCGGCACATACATAGCGAACACATACCTACGAGAAAAGTCGCGGCCATTCTAGTGATCGCGATACGTGATTCTGTGCGACATTTGTTCGAGAAAAGTCCCGAATATTCTACTGTTTTGTGATTAAAAAGAGATTACTGGGGGAGATTCTTCAATACAAGCAAAAGAGCATAAACTCCCTTAATGATCGTGATTCTGTTATGCAAGCGTTGTCTGTTTGACCTACATCTGACTGTCCTACTTTGCACACGCTGTACAAAATATTTGCTTGTCTACCAGCATCTGCAGTGTGGGGCAGCCGGTCTAGGGTGTCGTGTCACGGTCCGCGCTGCTCCCCCCATCGGAGGTTCGAGTCCTCCCTCGGGCATCGGTGTGTGTGTTGTCCATAGCGTAAGTTAGATTAAGTTAGATTAAGTAGTGTGTAAGCTTAGGGACCGATGACCTAAGCTGTTTGGTCCCATAAGATCTTAGCACAAATTTACAATTTTTACCTGCATCTATTGTTACAGCAGAAAGAAGTTTTTCAACATTTCGGCGTACAAAGACAGGGCTGAGGGCGACAATGGAGGAGGATCGACTTAATGGCTTAGTTCTGTTGAACACTCGCCCTGACATTGATTGACCTATTGACGGTGTAATTAACCAATTTGCCAGGAAGAACAGGTGCATAGAATTCATTATTGAAGGAAGAGAACCACAATTGTAACTTTTTTATACCATAAGATGGCATTGTCTAGTGTATGTGTATGATCAGTTTAAATAGAACTTTCTTAAACTTTGCATGTGACTTGATAATTTTTTATTACGGTAAAAGTAAAAGTAGCTCAAGGTATCTGCAGCGCCCCCTCCTTGAGGTTTTTCTGTATCCGCCACTGGTAGGTTGCACTGTGATTCAGCTTTCGTGGGTCATAATTTCCCAGTACTTTCAGTGTCATCTGTTCATGCCACACCATGGTAAAAAAAAGGAGATGCTGTACGCTATTTGGTTTTTTCATTAGTGTAATTAACAGAGTAAACACTTAACAAAGACAATAATAATCACTGCAGTGAACAAATACATCGAAGTGCATTTACTTCTTTCCTAGGGTGGACCACTGCTTCACCCAAGAAGTGAACAATCATTTCCTGACTAGCGTCGAATAGGTAATTAAACGTTTCACGACAAATGACTGTTAACACAACTCGTATGTTGAGAGAACCATATTGATGGGACGCAATCCGCCGACACGCTACACAATGCCATGCGCCGAACGTTTCTTTGAGTACAGTGTATCTCTCTTCCGACAGCCTTCAACGAAGATGCTAGTCAATCGCCTTTTAACTGTCCATTAATGTTTTCCATGCACAGTGCGAAGAACACTACGGACCGCACGAGGAAAAGGTAATGCTTTATGAACCCATATTTAAATTACCCTGGGGCAGAGTAGCTCCATATTCTAACCTTCCTAAACACGACCCACTACAGCAACAATCGAAGAAACAGAAGTAATCTGGTTGTGCTGTAGCCCACAGGCTGGACAACGAAGATCACTTGCAATACATGACGCGCCGTAACACATACTCTTAGTGTACTTCCAATAAGTGTATGAAGTCCTGGATGAAATAATTCTTCAAAGTAGGAGCCATCTGACTCCAAACATGCACTCGTTGTTTCCCTGATCAAAGTTCTTGCTTGTATGCCATGTCTTTTCCAGTCTGGAGAGTCTTGCAACAAAAATCCCGTGAGTGCGCACTGCAGTACCTTTCTACAAATATATTACTTCCTCTAACATAGCTCTTGCATAATGACTACGATGGTAACATAAGATTATTATTACTATTATTATTATTATGCAATATTCTGCCTAGTAAGAGATCAGCGTCTTCGCACGAAGAATTTCTGATGCCAATGTTTCCTGTGATCAGCTTCTTCCTTCAGTCTTCTGTATCTCCTTCCATTTGTCATGTCATCCAGATGTTTAATTAATCTTTTTCCTCGTCCTGCAGTTCCTGTGATCTCCCTTCGATGACGTCGCATATGAGCCGCTCGTGCTAAGTATGTGTCCGGTCCAGTTGACCTTTCTCAGAAGATTTGTATTCAGAATAGTTTTCTTATCTCCTGCTCTTCTCAGAACATCGTCGTCTGTCAGCCAATATGACCACTACATCTTCGCTATTTTTGTCCATCACCACATTTCAAAATTTCCCACGTATTTTTTCTCAATTCTCCTAATGGTCCACGTCTATGCTCCGCACAGTGCAATGCTCCAGTTGTAGCACTTCACCGGCTTCCTTAATTTCAAGCTCAACTTGCAGGTCACCAGAGTCCTCTTCTTGTTGAATGGAGCTTTGGCCTTGGTGATTCTTGCTCGAATTTCGTTCATGCAATGGGCATCTTTTGTGAGCAAGTTTCCGAAGTACTTGAACAGCACCGGTCTTGATTGTCGACAAGTATCCTCAACAGTTTCTTCCGTTTCGATGTACGCATCACTTTTGATTTCTCGATGTTGATCTCCATGACATACTTCCTTCCAGTTTCCGCCAACATCTTGTGTTGCAATTGTCTTTGATTTTTGGTGAGAACTACCAGGTCATCTGCATACGTGATGGTGTTGATAAGTCGTTCTCCTATCTTGAAGATACTGCATCCTTTCAAAGCTTCTGTCGCCATCTATTCTCCATACAAGTCGAAGATACTAGGCGATAGACAACATCCTTGTCTGATTCCGCTTTCTATTTCCATGCTGTTTGTTCCTCCGTAGTTTAGGCGCACCTCTACCCTTTGTCGCAGGTACAAGTTGACGATTAGTCTCTGGTCTCTCCAGTTGACTCCCTTGACTGTCGAAAGCCATCTGCCAGTTTGTAAAACAAGCAAGAACTACTTCTTTAATAGCCAAAGCCCTCTCGACAAAATGGCATCTCTTGTTTCCCCTCTGTCATCACTTCTTCAATTTTATGTTCCAGCCATCTGTTGAGTATTCTTGCAATGATCTTCACCACTTGTGAGATCCGACTTATTGTCCTGTAATCACTACATTTCTTGGCTTTTAGTTTCTTCTCATCAGCAACCATTGCGACGTCCAACAAGTCCTTACGCCATTCTCCAGTACAGTAGATTGTGTTGATGCATTACGTCAACCCTTTCAAACCTCCGTTTCCGCTTTTATTTCCCCGCGAGTCCACCGGTGTCGTCGTCTTCTGTAGCTGTCCTCTTCACGTCCTTAATCGCCTTCTCTGCTTCCGTTGTCAATATGCTGGGTCCTTCGTCGTCTTCGTCAACAGCCTCCTGTCTCTATTTCGATGTCTTGCGGGGACTTAACTTCTAAGGTCATAAGTCCCCTAGAACTTAGAACTACTTAAACCTAACTACCCTAAGGACATCACACACATTCATGCCCGAGGCAGGTTTCGAACCTGCGACTGTAGCGGTCTCACGGTTCCAGACTGAAGCGCCTAGAACCACTCGGCCACTCCGGCCGGCCCATTATGTTCACTTCACTTTTGATAGCCATTTTTTAAAGGGCCTTATTCCAAATTTTGAGGAAATGAATTAAGAACGGTATCAGATTCTATACACATAGATATAGCTTTCGCATTAAAAGGCTTTATTCCATACATTGTAAATGTGTTTTTGGGACTTCGTTACAGCGACGTCATTTTTGATAGGAAATAATGCCGTCCAATACTGATCATCTTCGCATGCCACATACTGAATATCTCATGCACTACGCGTTATGTTTCGCTTTTCATGATTCAACTGTTGTTATTTCTGAACATGTGCTGTCCGCAGCTCGTGGCCGTGCGGTAGCGTTCTCGCTTCCCGCGCCCGGGTTCCCGGGTTCGATTCCCGGCGGGGTCAAGGATTTTCTCTGCCTCGTGATGACTGGGTGTTGTGTGATGTCCTTAGGTTAGTTAGGTTTAAGTAGTTCTAAGTTCTAGGGGACTGATGACCATGGATGTTAAGTCCCATAGTGCTCAGAGCCATTTTTTTGAACATGTGCGTGAGATTTAAAATGGCGTCAAGAACTGAGTTTGAATGTAGCGAAAGTACAAATAAAAAATTAAAAAAAGCAAGAAAGGAGAACGTAATGTTGAAAATTACGAAAAAATGTTGTAAAAAAATGCAAGAGTGAAAGGTCATGAATACGTGAGTATACTACCCGTAAAGGAAAGTCGGGTTTCAACCATTTTTTATGCATTTTCAGCATCGTAAGTTACAGTCAGGTGTTGTGGCTTTTGAATACATAGGAGGATTACAGAAGCATAAATTCGATCTTTTCTTTCTGGATATATTTATTGTTTTTAATTTTGGAAAGGATTAGACTGGACTACTGGCTATTAACAGGAAAAATTCAAGATATTTAATGTTAACTTGATAAAATTACGTATGATCTCGGTATTTGTATGGTGATCTGATGAAATGGCCTGTACGTAACACTGTAGCTGCTACTGCTACTGGCCGGCCGAAGTGGCCGAGTGGTTCTAGGCGCTGCAGTCTGGAACCGCGAGGCCGCTACGGTCGCAGGTTCGAATCCTGCCTCGGGCATGGATGTGTGTGATGTCCTTAGGTTAGTTAGTTTTAACTAGTTTTCTAGGGGACTAATGACCTCAGATGTTGAGTCCCATAGTGCTCAGAGCCATTTAACCATTTTTTTTTTTTTTTTGCTGCTGCTGTTGACGATCAATGAAACCATTCTATATGTACTGTACTTTGACAGATTTACAGTACTGTGAAAATGAATGAGCAAAAAAGAAACCACACAATACTAAAAGCGTAACGTCGCCAAGCGTATTAATTATTTCCTCAAGAAAGGGCCTTGTTCCAAGATTTTGGTCTTTTTTTTTTTTTTTTTTAAAGAGATTGCAAGGCTTTGCAACTGCAATAACACAAACAACTTACCGGGTAGGACAACAACTTCTCAGAGATAGCACGAATAACAATAAAAACACTCAGCACTCATAAACCGTTCAAATTATCACAAAAATTACAATAATTAAAAAGTAAATCATTAATCTTCAAAATTCATCATTCTTGACTTTCTAATTGTTGTAATTTTTATGATAATTTGAACGGTTAATGAGTGTTGAGTGTTTTTATTGTTATTCATAACTGAAATAATGCCAAAATATCCATTTCAGTCTGTTCTTTAAATACTGGAAAGACCATCTTGCTACATTCCATATACTCACCCGCAGAACATTTTCCTTCGTTCCTGAAAACTAAAGATTTTGTAGTAAGGTCCTTTGAAAAATAATTATGATTTGTCCACTTCTCTCTCCAGATTTTTCCAGTTTTTTCCAGTTTTCTTGCTCTTCGAAATGTTCTTAAGTTACATGTCCCGATCCTGAAATTAAAATAGCCATATCTTGATGACACTCCCTGAAGTACTCCTCAGCCGGAGATCCGAACGGGGAAGTAGTTTACCTTCGTAATTTTTAACTCCAGAAGCTGTCATCATTATTCTCCGTCTTCCGACATTCAGGAAAGATAATAATGTGGTAGCCTTTCCGTTTCCTTTCCACAACGCAGTATCACGGCCGAAGAACCCGATTATGATTGGTCGCCCATGAGTCTTCGATATTTATCTATCTAAAGCATCATTTGCACTGTGCATCAAGTCGATACTGGTGCCCGCTGCTGTCCAGTACCACCCTCCCCAGTTCGCCATATGACCACCCCCTACGACGTGGACGTTGGATTGCCTCTTCCGCCAGCTGCGCCGTAACTGATGGACAGTTCCGCCGTACTGTTGATACTAATCTACGCCTTCGGTGCCGTTGAGGTCTTGGCCGTTACCCTGGCAAGGGGCTCCTCACAAGGTATAAATACGGTGAATTTCGTCACTGCCTCATTTTTTTTCCATCATAAACGTGTCGGCACTCCTGAATGATGCACGTCTTCATTACGAAATAAAGGTCTTTGTATGTGATGTTACGAAAGAAGGGAGGAATATTAGGACTTAAAGTCCCGTTGACGATAAGGTTAGTAGAGAGGTTGCGCAAAACTCGGATTACGGAAGGATAGGAAAGGAATTAAACCTGTGTCAATGAAACCTTCCCGGTATTTACCTTAATTTATTTAGTGAAACCACAAAAAACATAACTATGGTTGCAGGGCGGGGATTTGAAAGCCACTGACTACTGTGCCACGTCGCTTGGTAGCACGTCTGGCGGCATTTTACAAGTTTCTGCAAGGAACTGGCGGTAATAATTCTTAGCATAATTTGCTGTTATGTCTCATCATCCACGTAAAATGCGGAATTTCCACCACATGTAACAATCTGATCGAGAGAACGATCACCTTAATTTTTGAATTTCCTTCCCGACTCTTGCTCGTTCCGAGTTTGTGCTAGGTCTCTGATGACATCGTTGTCAAAAGAATGTTATACACTAATTTCCGTACTTTTCCCGCCAGAAGAGTCACTATTTTGGTACAGGAAGGCGTAATATATTGATTCAGCTTGTAGAACGATCGACAGCCAGTTCAACAATGTACAGTGAAACATTTAAAAGCCGGAAGAGCCAAACAAAACACACCACAGAACACGTTGATATTCGCTGTAGCTTCAGTGTACGATAACGTCAAATAAAAGCAGAATTAAAAAATATTAAGTAGTAGCTTTGGAATGTATGTGCTCATAACACACGTTTCTTTCGTGTCCTGTCATTTTGGTGGCAACTAAATGGAAGCTAATTTTCGACATTTCCCTCATAAGTTCCTGTTCATTTAACTTATGCACAGGGCGAGCATTATTGCTTGATACAACTGTGTCCAGTAAGCAGTTCAGCAGTCACACACAAACTGCTATCGTGAGAGCAGTGAGTGCTGCGGGGCTTTGGACGACCCTGTTGTGTAGTCTGAGCGGAAGTCGGCCGGCGCGCCGGGCCAGAGGGGAAGGAAACAATTTGGAACATCTGTGAGGACGCCATCCCAGCCAACAGCAATTGTCTGGCTCGCGACCTGCTGTGCCTAGCACCACTGCATGTTTGTCCCATGGAAATGACAACAAACACTACACGTTACAGTACATTTCTGTGTTTGTCGTAATAAAGCCTGGGTACGTTCTTAATCCAAAACCCTACTATGTTACTTTGTCAGTGGTCATATTAATGTTACTATGTGAAGAGAAAGAGTATTAAACAGTGATTGAACGCTGTTTAAAACTGCTTTGTGGTTTCTACACACGCAGAGTGCAAATCCCCTTTTAACAATGTGCGTCTGCCACAGTGGCAGTTCGATCAATGTCTCGTCTCAACAGCCACTAAGCCTCGTGAGAAGGCCCTTAAACAGGATGTATACAATTTATGCACTCGTTTACGTGTTATCTAATTTCTGTATTCCGCCCCTAAAACAAGAAAATATGATGTTTCTAGAAAAAACACTAACTTTGCTAAACAACAACGATGTAACAAATAGCCGCTATCGAAACAGACGGGTCTTCCACGTAAGACGAAATGACGCCTAGTTGTTGTTACTGAGTAGGTATGAAACAAACTGTTTTTCAGATTGTTGGACAAACAACGCGTCTCGATGTCGGAACAATGAAAACTATCTTACAGAGTTTTTAAATGCTTCACAGCTACCATGCAAGGAACATACACTGAGGCGAAAAAGTCACAAAACACCGATACTCACATATACAGATGACGGAAGCATCGCCCAGGTATAAAAGGGCACTATATTGGCAGAGCTTCATTTGTACTTGGGCGATTCGTGTGAAAAGGTTTTCGACGTGGTTAAGGTCGCACGACGGGAATTAACGGCCTTTCAACGCGGAATGGTAGTTGGAGCTAGACGCCTGGGACATTTCATTTCGGAAAGCGTTAGAGAATTCAATATTCAGAGATACACAGCGTCAAGAGTGTGTCGAGAATACCAGTTTCCAGGTATTACATCTCACCGTGGACAACGCAGTGGCCGACGGCCTTCACTTAATAACCGAGGGCAGCGGTGTTTGCGTAGTTGTCAGTGCTACCAGACAAGCAACGTTATGTGAAATGCCCACAGAAATCAATGCGGGACGTATGACGAACGTATCCGTTACGACAGTGTGGTGAAATTTGGCGTTAATGGTATAAGGCAGCGGATGACTGACGCGAGTGCCTTTGCTAACAGCACGACATTGCCTGTAGATGTAGCTCTTTTCTTGGGCTAGTGACGAAATCGGTTGGACCCAAGACTACTGGAAAACCGTGGCCTGGGCAGTCGAGTCCAGATTTCAGTTGGTAAGAGATGATGCTAGGGTTCGAGTGTGACGCAGATCCCACGAAGCTATGGACCCAAGTTGTGCAATCTGGTGGTGACTCCATAAAATGGTGTGGGCTGTGTTTACATGGAGTAAACTGAGTCCTCAGCTCCAACTGAGCTGATTATTGACTGGAAATGGTTATGTACGGCTACTTGGAGACCATTTGCAGCAAACCACGATGGAATTTTTATGGATGACAATGAGCCATGTCACCAGGCCACAATTGGTTCGCGATTGGTTTGAAGAACATTCTGGACGATTGGAGCGAATGATCTGAGCATCCACACGAATCTCTTCGAACATTTGTGGGACATAATCGAGAGGTAAATTCCTGCACAAAATCCTACATCGGCAATATTTTCGCAAATATAGACGGCTATAGAGGCAGTAAGGCTCAGATTTCTGCAGGGGACTGCCAACGACTTGTTGAGTCCCTGTCACAACGCGTTGCTGCACTACGTCGGGAAAAAAAGAGGTCCGACACGATATGAGGTATTTCATGACTTTTTTGTCGTCCCAGTGTACATTAACTTCTCACGCACTAGTACGCACGGCACTAACATTGTTTCATGAGCATTTAATAACGTATTACTAACTACATATTCGAACAACTTTTCCAAAACATCAGTCTCTCTCTGGCATATACTACATCGACAACAACGAGTGTGAAAAGAAAAGGGCTATATTCTTGCGGTTTCACATTTTATCGGAATAACGATCTTTCTAAACAAAAAAAATATACACAAATACACTTGACCGCTGTTCAGAACGTTGCCGTTATATCTCGAACTGTACCTTAATTAGTATAGGTGGAATAACACAATTTTACGAGCATTTAACAGCCTTAAAAATAAAATTTTTCTGCTCTGCAGACACGTACACACAAAGTAAAAGCTTGTGCTCTGATGATTTTCTCGCTGGAATACTGGCTGGCCGTTTCAGCACACACTACAACCAGACAGCCGACCAGGGGGAGCCTTCGCCACCTTGCTACTAATTAGACCAGTCAATTAGTGTGAACAGAGCACGGCCTGCAACAGGAAGTCGCTGTCGTGTGCACTAACCGTGCCTGGGAAGTAACTCGCCTTCTATAACGAGATCTACGCGACAAGCAGTAGTTGCCGTATCACGTTCTGCAAGGAACCTTCGTCGGTATTCTGCGTAAACTGAGACAAACGCAATATATCATAATCTTCATACTCGTGCAAATAGAGCTTAATATTGAATACTAAGAGTGCACAGCGCAAATGTGAATAGTCCTTGCGTAAACTTACACCAAGCTGTTGCTATATCCCCGCTATTGCAGTTCGTACTATTCAGGTTGGTTATAACTGAACTTCAACTACTTGCGCCAGCGTTGACAGAAAACTATTTCCCATATGGGTATCTAGCTTTACAGGAATTATGTTCAGACTCTGCGCAGTAGGATTTGCGTTGTTGGTAGTGTGACATTACTTGCCGTTAGGCGCCGGTACAGGTACGGCAACGTAGGTTTGAAACAACCGTCAGGGTGCATTACAGCTGCAGCGCGAGTATAGACGCGTTAAAGGAATACGGGTAGAGAAGACCTGTTTCAGCACCGGGGTTGCAGGACACGATTCGGAAGTTCGAATTAACCGGCGATTTGGGAATTGCTCCTGGGAGAAGCCGACGGCCTATTGCGCCACAAACTGTTGAAGTTACTGTTGCCATGGCTGAGAATGATAGAGGCAACGTTCGATCTTCAAGCAGTGGACGAGCTTTGGCACGACGGCTGCTCGTTCCACAGTCGACCGTTCGAGAAGTGCTGCAAAGAACTGTAAAATCGAATGTCTAGTGCGGTTCCAGGTTGTCGTGAATTCAGATGGTCGTCACATTGAACAATGTTCGTATCTTGGAACGTAAAAATTAACAAATGTTATCCCTCATCTGGAAATTATTTTTTCAGTGATTTATTCCTTATTTCTCTTCGCATGTCCTTACAAATCTTTCCACAAAGTTTCATTGCCCCCCACCCCCCGACCACTTGTTTTCCACGAGGGCACTATCAAGTTATCAAGTTCAGTTATAATCACCACGTACAATGCCGAATTTACGAGTGTAAGTGAAGCAGCTGCCGGTATTTCTCGGCGTACGTCGAATGAGATCGTTTTGCTATACGCATCAACGGGGACGTAACGAATATTTTGCTACCCCCTTCATCAGTGGCGTTACTGTCTTCAGGAAATAACTCTGCCTCTGCTGCAGTAGCTATTACAGAGAATTAATAGATAAAATATGCTATTCAGTCTGAAGGCAACAAAGCTAACCTTTTACGGAATTAAACATCGATAGTAAAAAATCCCTTAATTGCAACATTGTCAAAACAGAATACTGTAAAGGACAGATGATTTGGTAAAGATATTGTAACTACTCGAAAGGGATTCGAGCCAGTGCAGTACCTTACAAAATAAGGGAGAAAGTACTGTATAATCCTTAATTGGAGTTCTTACAAAGCAGCTGTGATGTTGGTCATGTGACGACAGATTTTGTTCACAGAATAAATGCGTGGACTTATGTTCTTCGGAGTAACAGTATCAGATTGGGATTTCAACTAGGACATGGATATTGCTTCCATTTGAATCTGTCCCCAGGTATGGTTGCGCCTTGGGACATGATCTCGGCTGTTAGAGCCTCAAGATCCAGCGCCCAGTGTAGTCTCCGTGATCCCTGTGTGCTATTTTATAATTAGTCCAGTCAACGAAGGAAAATTAGGGGAAAATCGTGCACTCGAAATTTTCTTTTACAGTTTTCGGGGGAGTGTCTAGAAGAATATACTAAAAATCCCCACCGGTGGAGTATGAGCATGGGGTCAGTGTTTTTCTCGAGTAACTCGAAAATTGCTGCTTCTAGCGAAAATGTTTTCCAGTAAAAAATTAGAGTACATCAAGAATCCTACAAAAAAGATTCTATTCACTTTTTCTTTAAGGCTCACAGTTTCCGCATTGCAAAGAATGGAAAAAATCACATAATATTAAAAATAGCGTTTTAATGGTATACAGTTGTTTGCTGTTGAATTTAGTGGTTTAAGAAAAACTAGTTAATGGTGTACGACGTTTAAGTGCAGTAGAGACGAATTAAGGGATGACAATGTGTGCTGTTGGGCAGGATGGTGGAGAGAGATGTGGGGTAGAATATCGAGGAAGGTTGGTCGCCGGATTGTGGTTGTAAGCCTGTAAACTGGAGACGGAGCTAGTGATTCCTCACTCTGACTATTCCATATCTCACAAGAAGCAACTGCAGGATATCTCACAAAGTTATACAGACCCTTCTTAGTGCGCCTTAAGAAATCAGTGTTGACGCAGGGCGCGCACAGATGCCCGCGGGGTGTTTATTTTCCGCAAAGTGCACTAACGCAACATGGAATACAGATATGAGTTATTAATAATACTAATACAAGAAACGCACATGGACAACATCTACGTAAATCTCTGCACACAATTCTGCAATACTCGAGGGGAAATAGCTTCTCAGTAATCTTGTATGGCGTCTGTAGAGCTCTTCCTGGGAAGGCAACTTACCTCACGACGATCGCTGCTCGCTTTTTATTTTGCAGGCAAACTATACGTCCCCAGCAAATCCTGCCCGTTTCTCTTACGTGATTAGACAACATGTTTATACAGTAGAGTTATTTTCAGTTTATTAAATGAGTCCTTATTTGCAGTTGTTAAGTGAGCTATGTAAAATATGTTCCTATAAACAATGGCTAAGAAATGTATAATCTGTACGTGTGATGATGTCACTGACATTTTTACTTTTGGTGGGAATGGAACTGGATTAGTAAATGTGACACCTTGCTCTTATCTATTGTTGACAGCGTATTGTAAAGCGATGTAACTATATTGCACTTACTTGGTTGTGAATTAATGAATGACCAGAAAGTTACCGCAATTGTTTCACCATTAATTGTGTTGAATGAAACAAAAAGTTTGTTGTTACCAGTCACTGTTTATTTATCTTCACGACGCGTTTCATAGGTTTAAACCTCCATCATCAGGTGGATTTACATTTGTTAGTATGACATTTGGTGTGTGTTGTGTTATATTTTGGAGGAACATATGGCACTGTGTATTGGAGAAACAAAACACTATTTCAGAGCATGAGTTTGGGTTTCTTTTGACAAAAAATTAAATGTGTATCTAACGGTAAACATAAATAAGTATTATAAAGTGCCTCTAGTGGTCACAGGTTCCATTCACTGTCGTAACACATCATATGTATACTATCATGTTTTGTAAACAAATATGGCGTCGGAAACTAGTGGGTGCATGGATCGTATAGCAGAAGAGAAAACATTATCACAAAGTACAAAGAATATATGTCCTAACAACATTATTGAATAAATTTTAAAGGATTTGGAGGTGTTGTTTTGAGGAGTCGAATACATTTGTTGGAATAAATACTTCAGGTGGTATATAAATCATATTGGCTACAGTGGTAAAATTATACACAAATAATTTTGGTTGGGATTCACAGACAGATATGAAAGGCTGTAGGCAGAAGGGGAGGGAGAGAAAGAGAATGTGAGAGGGAGAGAGAGGGTGGAAAGAGTGACTGTATGACCCGCTTTACAAGGCAAGGGGTCTTAAGATTATATCTATTGCATGTAATAACTGTCTAAAGGTTGGGGTAATACATTGGTTAATGCTTAAAAATATGCAGATGGATGTGCAATTTGTGTCAGTAGTTGATGTACATATAATTTCAAGCTGTTGGTGTGATGATATATCTGTAAATGAGGTCAATCTCTTGTACACTTGGCAGCTGCCATGGTAACATAACTAAATATTTATGGTAAATTTAGTAAAGAGTTACCAACCGTGCACAGGCAGTGTGACGACTCTAGCGAGCGACCAAATGGTGTAAATTGCCCTGAAGATGACCCCATCGCGGGTTGGAACCGGTTGGCGGCAAATCTCCTTAATTGTCCTCAGTTTTTGGGGGAGATCAGGCCGGACAATTCTGAGTTTCAGACTTCCAACAGTCGATTTCGTATAAATGACTGAAGTTCCAGTTCTAGGACCCCCATTTCCAGAATCGACATCCTGGTGGCCAGCTTGACCAACCAGTCAGTCCGTTCATTTCCCGAAATCCCAACATGACCAGGGAACCAAAAGAAAACGACTGGCCACCCAGCTCGATAGAAGTCAGGGACAAGATCCTGGATAGCTGTAACCAGTGGGTGAAGTGAGTAGCACTGGTCTGCAGCCTGAAGGTTGCTAAAGGGAGGCACTACAGATTAAGATACCCTTGCTAGTGCAAGAACGAACATGGCTAAGGGCTAATTTAAAAGCCATTAATTCAGCAGTGAAGACATTGAACCCTTTTGGCAGGGAGTGGATTTCTCTGCACAGTGCTTGTGTGTATACAAAGCCTGTTCGTCCGCCGACTGTTGAGCCATTGGTGAATACCTCTTCCGAACTCAGATACTTCTCAAGGACAGCCAAAAACAGGTGGCTAAAAATTGTGGGGTCAACGGAATCTTTTGGACCAAACGAGACTTCGAAGCAAATCCAAGGTCGGGGCACAAGCCAAGAAGGCTACAGAGGCGACAATGGAGTTGCAATTCTAAACAGAAACAATGAAGGCGTGAAGCAATTGTAAACCCAGTTCTGGGTCGCTGCTTGGGAGGTGGAGCTCCCTTCCACGGAAAAGGACGTGGTAATTGGCATATTCAGGGAAGCTACGAACGTGTACAGCATGAGTCAACAGCTGTTGTTGGCGCCCAATAGGCAATGGACTAGTAGGCTATTCACAGGACTAGTTCGAAAGGCTCCTGTCGCAATCTGGACCCAAAGCAGGTTGTTCACAGGGCTAGTTCGATAGGCTCCTGTCACAAGTTGGACCCCACAATTATGAATGGGATCCAGTATCCGCAATGCTGAGAGTGATACAGACGCAATGCAAGACTCCCACAGTAAAGACAGGTGAACCCATGTTGTGTCATAAGCCTTCTGTAGGTCGAAAATGACATCAATGAGATACTGACGACGTGCAAAGGCCGTCCGGATGGTGGACTCCGCGTGAACCAATCATCAACAGTGGAGCGTCCTTTGCGAAAATCGCTCTGAGATGCAGCCAAAAGGTCCCAAGACTCAACGAGGCAACACAGCCGCTTCCTCACGATGCATTCGAGCACCTTACAGAGAATGTACGAGGGTAAGGCTAATTGAGCGATAACTGTCATCTTGAGGGGGTTCTTACTCGGTTCCAGTACTGGAACTGTCGCGCTTTCTCGCGCTGTTTTATGAGCCGAAAGGCAGGGTGATAGATCTAGACGCACGTGCGCAAGGGTAATGCTCAGCGAAATGTTCGGCGTCAGCGTCTGGATCAGTATAAATTGCACTGTCTAAGGAAATATTTGGTATAACTGCAGATAACTGGAAGCTGTAGAGACATCTGATCTTTGTCTGTACCTGTGATTGAGAGGTACATGATACAATGATGGAAACTTACCATTCCCAGGATTCTTGCATTCATCGTTTTAAGAGGTAGCGGACGGGGGCACGGAGCGGTTTAAAGGCAATAAGATGCACCAGTGAAGGTTGCCGCTTATGACGTTGGGGAGCCCGCCTACAATCTCTAATGTCCACCAGGGTGCCGTCTTCCAGTGGAGGGATCCCTATGAAGAAGGGATGGCTTGGTTGGCTGCCAAAGAATGGCTGCCATTATGTGCTGAACAGCCGCATCGATACTGCCTTGTGATGGGGAACCAAGGATGACAGCAGAGGTGAACTAGTCCCAGTCAGCATTATGGAGAACCCATCTGGGCAGGCGTCCACGTGAGCAATGCTGAGGGACAGATAGGAAGATTAGGAGAGGTCACTACCACACAGGTCATCGCAGAACCTCCTGTAGATATATGGTAGAAGACCAAGACAGCAAAAGGAGAGATCAATGCCACATTGAAGTGGGGTAACCAGAGTTCAAGATGCAAAGATCGAGCTGTGCCAGTAAATTTTCGATGTCTTTACCATGCCCAATGATCATTCTTCCATCCCAAATGGGCTATGGGTGTTGAATTCGCTTAAGACTAGGGAAGATGGTGGGAGCTGAGAAAGTAATGCAGGCAGTACATCCTGGGACATGACACCATCAGGAGGGAGATAAACATATAGATGGTAAAATACTGATGCGTCCATACCAGAACAGGCATAGCCTCCAATGGTGTATCAAGAGGCCCAAGGTCACTGTATATAGAGTTCTGCATGTACTTACAAACTTCACCTGATACTCTCTCACAGTTGATACGATTCTTAAAATAACCTCAGTAGCCACGAAGGGCAGGAGCCCAAGTTGCTGGAAACCATCTTTCCTGGAAGGCAACACAAAATGCAGGGTATGTGTTTAAAAGTTGCTGTGTCTCAGCCAGGTGACAAAAAAATTCTTTACTATTCCACTGGAGGATCAGTCTGAATGCTGTGGAGGTATGAAGCGACCGTGGGAAGGGGGGGGGGGAGGAGCGGCGCAGGTTCAGGAAGGGGGGGGGGGGGAGCGGCGCAGGTTCATGTTATGACTCAGGCTGTGGCACACTACCTGTGGAGATCTCATGCCTCAGGAGACACCGGGATCTCAACCTTGGAGTTTCCTTTATCTTAAAGGACTTCTTTTTGTCCTCCTTGTCCTTATATTCCTAGAAGACGAGGACTGAGAAGGTTTCCTTGAACTGATTTCAGGAACAAAGTAGAAACGAGAAGTCTGACGGCCAGCAGCCTATGGTTACTTCTGCCATCGGCTGGCGTCTGTCGTGAACCAGCAGAAACCATGGAAGAAAGGCTCCTAGGGCTGGAGGATGATGAGATGCCTCCGGCTGGGGGATGGAGACAGGTGCCCCCATCAGGTGGGGATCCAACGCTTCTGAAGTGGGTGTGGTGGAAGCAACAGAAGGGCTCCCAGCTGTCTGGGAGGCACATAGCAGTGGGCAGTTCTAAGGACCCACTGTAAGAGGTGCAACAGGGGAAGACATTATCGACAGAGAAGGCGACGATGTGACAGCTGTAGCGTAAGATTCTGTCATTTATCTGGGATTAGGATGCTCATCCTTTTTCTGGCCTCTTGATACGTAAGCTTGTCCAGAGTCTTAAGATGCC
Organism: Schistocerca nitens; assembly: GCF_023898315.1. Taxonomy (NCBI): domain Eukaryota; kingdom Metazoa; phylum Arthropoda; class Insecta; order Orthoptera; family Acrididae; genus Schistocerca; species Schistocerca nitens. The sequence goes on along the minus strand of NC_064617.1, from coordinate 608,014,059 downwards.
TGGATTTTCTTCTCACGCTTAAAAACGAAGCAGTCTGGTGAGTAGGGTGAGTGGAGTTACGCTTAAAAATGGAGCAATCTGGTGAGTAGGGTGAGTGGAGTCACACAGATGAGGGAAGAGGTACAAGAAACGTTGGCTTGCAGCAGACGTCCACAATCCCTGCAGATGGGAGTATCAGTGCAACAGGAAGACATATGTCCAGACTTCACACGCCTGAAGCATCTCATATGAGGAGGAACATAGGGTTTCACGTCACACAGGTAGATTGACACCTTGACCTTCTCAGGCAAAGTGTCACCCTTGAAAGCCAAGATAAAGGCCCTTACGGCAACTCTATTCCATTGGCCCCCTATGGACACTACAGACGAAGTGCACAACCCATCAATCTAAGTTGGCCCGCAACTCATCATCAGACTGCAGAAGAAGATCACAGTGAAAGATAACGTCTTGGACCATATTGAGACTCTTGTGGGGAGTGACAATCACGGGGATGTCACACAACTTTTCACAAGAGAGCAATACCTGTGACTGGACAGGAATGACGTTTGATTAGGAGAGAACCGCTCTTCATCTTACAGATGGCTGCAACTTCCTTGTATTTATCTTCAACGTTTTCCACAAAATAATAAAGGCTTTGTGGCCAAAAACGCGTCCCTGCTGGTCCTGGTACAGACCAGATATTGGGGGAGGGGGATTTTGTTCCTTGTTGTCTAGTCCTACGTTCTTCCTATGGCGTTGCAAGGGAAGGGAATGCGTTGGGATCACATTTTGTTGCATCGTACGACGCCTGTCCATTTGAAGAGACTGCTGGGGCCATGTGACTATTCGCTACTTGTGCGAAATATCTGTTAGTGTAGACCCACTCTGAATGGGGGCTCCCCCCGCGGGCGCCACTCAGCCATTGATGGGAGTGCCAATGCTCCAGTCATGACGGTCACATACTCCATGGCAGTGTGCAGCGCAGGCACCAACAGTGTGACCCCTGCTTTGTCAGGGGGGCCACCATCGTGCAAGTACTTAACGACCCCTCCCCCAACAACGGGATGGCTATCGTGCTGTCTTTTGGACGTACTATGGCAACAGGACGGAAGGGTGCCAGGGTGGAAGGGCACAGATGCGGAGCATACACAACAGTGGGCGACCTTTCCTGGACGACACGCGCTTCTGTGAAATTCGGAAAAGATGGCAGATCAAACCATCGTTAATGGAAGGTGATGATACCGCCGGGAGTGAAACTAGAAATCAAAACCAAACTCGTGAACCAAGTCCAAGCAGGATCTGCACCAAAAGGATCATCCGATTGAAAGTTAGAGGAGGTAAGTCTAAGCGAGAATTTGCATCACAGAAAGAGGTAGCAATGCAGCAAAGACGGGACCCCGAGGTAGCCAAGCACGTACTCACCACAGAGTGGTGAGCCCCCCGGGGGGAGGAGGAGGGTTACGTTCAGGAATTGGTGGCACATGTAGAGTGCACTACACTGAGTGGAGCCAATTACCACACATTAATAGCATATCTTCCAAGGAGTGTGTAATAGATGTGATTATGTTCATACCTAGAACAGTAATTGCTGCAATGCACTACGTAACTTGTGGTGAAATAACTGAAGTTCCATAACACCTAAGTGACCTACTTCTGTTGAAGAGGGGAGCAAGCCTCTGGGACTCTTCAAATGTTCGGAGCGCTGGGGATGAGGTGATGCCTTTGATTCCCCTCATGCTGTGAAAAGTATCCCAGCCAGTGATAGTAGAGACAATGAAATCAACATTGTCGAATACATAGTGGCAGCATGTTACACTTGGGACAGGGTCGTCAGTGTGATAAACAGTTGACAGTCCAGCTGTTAAACAGTTTCACATAAAAGCTCATTTAACAACTGCAAAGAAGTACTCACTCAATAAACTGAAAGTAACTCCACTACATAAACACAAACTCGTGAAGTTGTTTTGTCTTCTCACATAAGTGGACTGGACAGAAACTGCTGAGGAGGTATCGTCTGTCTGTAAAACGTGTGCAAGTCAGCGCACTGCGTAGCCAGCTGTTTGCGAGTTATTAACGTACAAAAGTTACCTTTAAAGCCTTCCTCCCCCCCCCCCCACCCCCACGTCGCGATCCCACACTCACGCCACCGGTGGAGATTTTCAGTTGTTATTCATGACACTCCCTCCTACCACTACAAAAATTTGTGATTACACGATTTTCCCTATTCGACCTTGTTTGATCTTCGTTAACTGGGCTAATAAGTCTGTTTTGTATGCTGCCTCATCCTGACGGAGCGAATTTCCCTTATATAGCCTAAAGTGCGATGTAAGGTTGGTTCTCAATCCACGCTATATGTTAAGTGCGCGTCTGCTAGGCTCAATTGAGGATTGGAGACTTCCCCATGATGTGCGGTATTTTTCCAGCACAGCTTTGTTTGAAATTAAAATCGCGAAAGGTTTAGGCAGGAGGCAAAAGTTGATGGTCAATGAGAATGCTCATATTCGGATCCTGCTGCTGACTGACTGAAAGATTTCTGATTGCTCCATTAAATTTCGGGTGTGAAGCAGCAGAATATTTCTGCTGTATGTCGTTCAGCCATCTTCAGAGTGAGCCAAAACACTGACGCTCCAGCACTCGTTGCGACCTTTTAAACATGCCGACCGCGCCATTGCGCATATGGCCCCAGATACACAGGCACCAGTCCGGATGCAGTTAGTTGGTTACAGGTTCTATCATTGGCTTTGAGGCAGTGGCGCTCTCGTACGTCGTCGCTAGTTTGGCAATCTTTACAAAGACTGATCGAAAGGATATTTCACTGTTCGTTAGAGCTTTCCCGATAGTGCTTGGCCCAGCACAAGTGAAGTTACCAAAGAGGGCTGTAAGCGCACACAGAGAGAGAGTGAGAGAGAGAGAGAGCAATATGTTATTGACAGCATGTTATGAACATCACGACGCATTCGCTATTCACCCAGTTTCGTCGTCGTCTCTGGTATTAACATCTTGTAAGTCGCTAGGCGCATGCTTTTCTTAATGACGTCAGCGTCAAGACAACGAGATGACGTGCGTCGTGATTCATTGCGGGGAAACGTTTCTGCTTACGCAATCTGTGAAGACCAAGGGAAAGACGACAACTACGGCGACGAAGACGACCATTTAACATGTGAAATAGAAAGAAAATCCCTACATAAGATGCCATGAACAGCAGTGGCTGCTGCGTCATCTGTGCGGGAATTCTTGTTTGCGTGACCGTAAGTCTTCCAATAGCTGAAGTCTGTGAAAACTTGGGATTCGTTACGTCGATAATGCAATTCACTATTGACACTCTATGTGCAGCGTCCTTGATAACCACATACAGAAACACGTACCCAGACCAATAATCCTTGCAATGCCATGGTGCATATTAACTCTGTTGCTATATTATTCCTCTGCTTATGACTGTCGCAGAAGTAGCTTCAGGCTGAAATCATCTTTTGAGTGGTAAATATTTGGACCGTATGGAGTCTCGTGTAGTTTCTTTCTGCTACGAACAGCTTCTTCATATTTCACTATTTTTTTCCAGAAAACTATCTTAAGCCTTAAAGGGTCCAATCAAGAATATTCGAGAAAATAAACGAATTATTATACAATTGCAGATAGACCTTGGATCCAAATACAAGCGCCAGAAAATACTTATCACTGCCATATTTGTCACTGATCAGCAAAACAACATCAATAATCAGACGTTTCATGTATATTCTGTCGCCGGTTATAATTTTAAGCACATGAACAAAGAAAGAGAGCAATGGGGCGTTGCATTCTCAGTATTCAAACAACAGGTTTGGCAGGCAAAACCTGGTTACGCTATTGCAAACAGAAGTGAAAATTGCAAGTCACAAACTAAAAAAATATTTTTCTGACAGCATGCGCAAAAAGGCATTATTGTGCATCAGTGTCATTCACCGAAATCAGTTTTATACATCTCAAGAAACCCGAACAGGCATAAAGCCTAACAATGGACGAAAGATAATGAAGTCAAATATAGTTCGTCTTCAAGCAGCCGCTAGTTCTGTTACAAGTGCTGAAGGTGTAAACTTCAAGCTACGTGAGATCGGTGTAAATGACGTGAAAATCTGAGCCAAAAAAAGCAACGACCAGCATTTGTCAAAATAACTGTAAAAGAACAATGGCAAAAGTTTAGTAGTGGTAACATCGGTTTGTATTAAAGGCATGCAGTCGAAGGTAACGATAAAAGTGTACCAGCCAACCTTTCAGTCATCAGTATATGAGAATAAACGTTGCTATATACATTATAACTAATGAACCCGGCAATGCTTCACAACTGCTGAGATGTATGTATGGGAATTGAATATACTTCCTGATCTCCTTCTCCCCCCTCTCTCTACGCACCACATTCTTCCTCCTCTCTCTGTCCACCCCCCCTCCCCCCTCGGTCTACTTCCTCTTCCCCCTCTCGGTGAACTTGAGCCATATTTATTGTTACATCCAACGAAATCCTGATTGAAGTCTGTTAAAATAAATGGGTAATCGGTTGGAATCAGTGGTATATGGGATATGAGGAACACCTCTTGCTACTGGATTTTTGAGAATAGTAACATCACTGCATCACTGACAGGATTTCATATAGTTTTAATCTGCAAACGGGTAGCATTACAACGTTTCGGACGATTCAGATTCCGAAGTAGTATTCTAATCATAAGTCCTTAATCCATATATACAACTTCCTGTTTTCTGTTAAAACCGCCATGAGGAAGAAAACAAAATAACATATAGCTCTGTATTCAAAAGGAGAAAGAAGATATATGGCGTCGACAATTTGTCCAATGGTTTAATTGCTCTACTAGCGTAGTGAACACTGACTGCGAGAAAAAGAAACAAAACCGCACTTGTTCACAGCACAGCATTTTCTGTCTTGCTACGGGTTTTAACAGGAAACCTGTACACTGACTTTTTTAATAAAATCTACTATGTCTGTCTGGATGTTTATGAGAGTATCGCGTAAAAAATTGAAGTAAGTCGGTCAAGAACTTTTCGAGATCTTCGCTAGCAACTTTTTCTTATTATATAGATTTAAAATATGTAGCTTATGTCCGTCAAAATGTTTATTGGAATATCGTGTAAAAATCTGATGTAAATCTGTGAAGAAATTTTCGAGATTTGCGACAGAAACGTCTTTGTATTTTCATTCGCTGTTTAAATAGATTAGATAGCTCTGTTGAGTTTTACCTGCATAGCCAAAATATTTCACCGATCATGAACGATTTCCTAACTTGAAAAAGTGCGTGCTTTCTTGTTTCTAAATTTTTTTATTGATTAAGTTAGTACATAAATGCAAAACAGATAACAAAAGCGCTACCAGAAGGAAAGTACGTTTAACGGTCAACAACGTATAAAACCGTAGCATATCAACAACGCTTCCTACTAGGGGATGAACTAATGAAATATTTTGGTTCTCAAACGAAATTCAGAACAGTTAACATCTCATTCACTCTTTCACCGCCGCCAATGATCTGGCGACACGGCATGTTCACCTTGAGCTACGTTAACGAAAGTACAAATTCGAAGACTATTTATAAAGATTAAAGTTGTTTCCAACTTCATGTGAACACTTGTTGAATATTACACTCCTGGAAATTGAAATAAGAACACCGTGAATTCATTGTCCCAGGAAGGGGAAACTTTATTGACACATTCCTGGGGTCAGATACATCACATGATCACACTGACAGAACCACTGGCACATAGACACAGGAAACAGAGCATGCACAATGTCGGCACTAGTACAGTGTATATCCACCTTTCGCAGCAATGCAGGCTGCTATTCTCCCATGGAGACGATCGTAGAGATGCTGGATGTAGTCCTGTGGAACGGCTTGCCATGCCATTTCCACCTGGCGCCTCAGTTGGACCAGCGTTCGTGCCGGACGTGCAGACCGCGTGAGACGACGCTTCATCCAGTCCCAAACATGCTCAATGGGGGACAGATCCGGAGATCTTGCTGGCCAGGGTAGTTGACTTACACCTTCTAGAGCACGTTGGGTGGCACGGGATACATGCGGACGTGCATTGTCCTGTTGGAACAGCAAGTTCCCTTGCCGGTCTAGGAATGGTAGAACGATGGGTTCGATGACGGTTTGGATGTACCGTGCACTATTCAGTGTCCCCTCGACGATCACCAGTGGTGTACGGCCAGTGTAGGAGATCGCTCCCCACACCATGATGCCGGGTGTTGGCCCTGTGTGCCTCGGTCGTATGCAGTCCTGATTGTGGCGCTCACCTGCACGGCGCCAAACACGCATACGACCATCATTGGCACCAAGGCAGAAGCGACTCTCATCGCTGAAGACGACACGTCTCCATTCGTCCCTCCATTCACGCCTGTCGCGACACCACTGGAGGCGGGCTGCCCGATGTTGGGGCGTGAGCGGAAGACGGCCTAACGGTGTGCGGGACCGTAGCCCAGCTTCATGGAGACGGTTGCGAATGGTCCTCGCCGATACCCCAGGAGCAACAGTGTCCCTAATTTGCTGGGAAGTGGCGGTGCGGTCCCCTACGGCACTGCGTAGGATCCTACGGTCTTGGCGTGCATCCGTGCGTCGCTGCGGTCCGGTCCCAGGTCGACGGGCACGTGCACCTTCCGCCGACCACTGGCGACAACATCGATGTACTGTGGAGACCTCACGCCCCACGTGTTGAGCAATTCGGCGGTACGTCCACCCGGCCTCCCGCATGCCCACTATATGCCCTCGCTCAAAGTCCGTCAACTGCACATACGGTTCACGTCCACGCTGTCGCGGCATGCTACCAGTGTTAAAGACTGCGATGGAGCTCCGTATGCCACGGCAAACTGGCTGACACTGACGGCGGCGGTGCACAAATGCTGCGCAGCTAGCGCCATTCGACGGCCAACACCGCGGTTCCTGGTGTGTCCGCTGTGCCGTGCGTGTGATCATTGCTTGTACAGCCCTCTCGCAGTGTCCGGAGCAAGTATGGTGGGTCTGACACACCGGTGTCAGTGTGTTCTTTTTTTCCATTTCCAGGAGTGTATTTGTCAACTTAGCGGAAAATCCGAGAGCTCTTCAGGACGAGTCCACTGGTGCGTAACAGGGCCCCTTCGGTGCCTGCAACTGCTGCGCCACCGCTGCCAGGCGGGTAGCATGCACGTAAGGCGATTCCGCTGAGCGTGTAGTATAACGAGTATCACAGTTCAGAAATAATACTTCCACACAATAGCTATCTTAATGCTAACTGCGTAGAATAACCCGATTTGCACTTTAAGCAGTGCGTGGGATAAAATACGTCACACAATTCATGATGAACTCCTGTAATCCATTAAATGCGTTGTTACATTCGAGGAAGCACATGGTAACCGTACGTTCTGTTTACGAAACCTGTGATGGGTTACATTAACATAGTACTGCTGCTCCACGTCTAGTCAGGAAGATACCCGCATGGCACTGGTGGCTCAACAGCTGCAGACGCCAAAGCGTCCTATTATGTATCTGCGGACTAGTCCTGGAGAGCTCTCGGATTTTCCGCTAAATTGACAAAATTAAGTTCAACAAGCGTTCACATGAAGTTGGAGACATCTTACATCTTTAAAAATATTCTTGGTATTTGCACTTTTGTGGACGTCGTTAAGGCTTACGAATGCTGGACGACACACAGCAAGCATCATCAGGCTGAAACAGAGAAGTACCTGATTTCTCTCTTCTAACAGAAACGAAGAGAAACTTACATGACAGTATGCAATACGCACCTGTATCCTTTGACATACGCAAAATTCAATCTCAGAGAACAATGTAAATCTTCGATCAGACAGCCGTTTACAAAAGTGATTTCTTAAGTTAAATGCAATATTCTCAGAGCGTCAGGCACGTTCATAGTGAAAGCAACTACATGGAAAGCGATTTTTGATGCGGAATGACTACAGTCGCACATCTGACGTACAACAAAGCAGTTCAGTCTCGAATTATAGGATCAGTATTCCCATGTAAAGTACGTGAAGCACAACGTATTATCAAATATTCAGAACACACCCGATGTTATTTCGTGTACAATAAGTTAAATTCTGGTTCCTTCTGCGAACTAGACATTCCTTTCCCTTGGATATCTGCTACATATAAAGATAGCCACTAACAACTTTCTAAATGTAACATGTGACGTTTGACAATTTTTTTGTACCCTACTAGCGATTTCCTAACGATGCTAGTAAGCAGCTTTGTGGTGTTAGTGATGGTTCGCAACTGCGGAACAGCTCCCCCCTCCCTCCCTCCCCCCCCTTCTCTCTCTCTCTGACACGCACACACCCACCCACACTTCTAATATAGTGTTTCACACCATAATTTCAGCAAGTATCGTATTTACATATATAATTTTTAATAGAACACTAGTAAATAATGGTTGTTATCCAATTTTCTCTTCATGCAGGTCGTTGTGGCAGCTAGGTTTTCGCTTAAACCGGGGGCGCAAAGAGCCCGCGAGAGACAGCAGGGGGCAGGAATGCAGCGTTATTTATGGAGCAGGTTGTGGGGCGAGGCTGGCGCCGCAAATAGCGGCACAATGGATGACGTCAGAGAGCGCCTAGACACAACTTCCTGTCGGGGTCAGTGGCCGCGCCGCCAGTCACAGCTGACGCCGCCCGCTGCTCCTGAGGCACAAGCCCATCCCACAGCGCACGCGTCTCTCACGGACAGCTATCTCACGGGTTAGCTTGTCAGAACGCCTCGGTTATCGCCAGTATCCACGCTGTCATTTTAAGCCCAATAAAAGTGGTAACACCGAAAGACAGAGCTTCAAAACAAAACTTTCGGGTATTTAAACAGGCCCGCTACTGCCCAACGGCCGGGAGAGAGGTGTGTTGACCACATGCCCCTCCATACCGCATTCGCACAACCCCGCAAGGCAGGCGATGACAGGGAGGCCCACAGACTTCCGTTATCCCTTCCCTCTCTTTTGTTACATATTAATTAACTTCAATAAATCGCCCCTTCTATAATACTGGACTACTTCATTATAAAAGTTATCATATGCCACAGTGGAATTGTAAACAAAATATTGTTTCTGTCAGGTTTATAAAATTCAGATTAAAACACACTGTGACTTTGATCACCTTGATTTTACGAATATTTTGCTTTGAAATTAATTCCAGGGTTGCGAATTCATTAGCGTTAGCTGTATTAGGTATAGATCTACAAGTCAATGGTGAAATGAAAATCTGTGCTTGACCGGAACTCGAACCCGGATTTCCAACTTGTTGCGGGCGGTCGCCTTAACAACTTCGGCTAACCGTGCACGCTTCCTGGACCGACCGAAACTTCCGTATATCACACAGTCTACATCCTTATTTCGCACACCACTAAAGTCATCACCTAATGCTCGCAACGTTACCTGGATTCCCGCAGCAGGGACAACAGACAACGAGGAATCGATACAAATTATGTTACTGTCGTGTGCCCGCCTATGTCTGTAATACATGCAGGTCGAAAGAACAGACACTGTTGATGACCAACAGCTGTACGAAATATTTCGAAATTAATGCGCTGACTGCGATTTCTCCGTCAGCTGCATAGTATGGGTTGGTCCGGGGAGCGTGAACGTATAGGCGAAGTTTTTGCGGCGACCTTTCGCGACGAGAGGGAAATGGTCCGGTGCAAATTTTCATACGTCACTATTGGGTAGATCTACGTAAGGAATTCACAGCCCGTGAATTAATTTCGAAATATTTCATACAGCTGTGGATCGTCAACAGTGTCCGTCCTTCCAGACATGCATATTCGTATTTTGTGTTGTTCCGCCCGAATTAATTACTGTCCTTGCAGAACTAACATCTTCAGTATGACCATAATCGACTCTTTTGTTCAAACTATTGCTCCGATGACTCGCTGTCAATAAAATGTTAGTTGTTAAATACACTGATTCATTGAAAACCATGTGTGGTACTTATCTAATTACAAAACGTCATCCTGACATAGATAATGCTAGACCCACCAACAAGGTAGGGTGCTCACGAATGGGGGGAATAATCATATACGTGTGAACCACAAATCCGACGACAAACTTTCACTGGTGGTAGTATGGACCAAAACAAGGAAAAATGTCTAGTTAACATGGCTCTAAAATACTTGTCTTAAGAGCTATGCGCACTAATTCAGTAGAAGAAATATATCAATAACGATGATCAAGTACTCATACCTCTTAAGGTATTCACTAGAATTGTGTTTTGGTCCATACTGCCATCCTTGAAAGTTTATCGGCGGATTTCTGGTTCATCTGTATGTAATTCGTGACAAACCAACATGCCGAAATCTTAAAAGAGAACAAAACCCAAATGTTTACTTTGTGTACTTTATGAAACAAGCTAATACTTCCCGCCATTTGATGTGATTACGTGGTTCCTTGGGGTATTTTTCTTTAGTCTAATAATGCAATGAAGTGAGACAGCAATCTAAATAAGGAGAATTGGTTCATAACTATTATTATTTTTTGTTCGTGGTGTGTGTGTGTGTGTTATTTACGATTACCTGTTCATTGCATTGATACATTACATAAAGAAAATACACCAAACAGACCTATTGCTGTAGTGCTTCGGAAGCCACTTTCTATTCCCTATGAAATCGTTGCGTCAGATGCTAGTCTGCATCGCACCACCTACAGTGAAAGTCCTGTTTCTGTGCACCAAGATAATCTGAAACATAAATTCTTAAGTGTCTCTCTATTTTTCGTTTTATTACGCATTTCGAGTCCAGATGCTCTAATTTGTGGAAGCATTGGTACCACATTCGACTCTCGAACTTTCCATAGTCTGTAAAGATCCCTCCAATTTCTGAATGGTTTTTGGGCTGCAGTGGATTCTTTAATCTGGTCAGTATGTTTCCTGTCCTAATTCTATCCTTTTCAGACAGACGAAATTATAATTAGCATTGTAGTTATGATATTTGTCTCTCAAATTCCTGGCATTCTTTTCGATGTCTGAAAGAATGTATTACTGAAATTACAAGTGGGTACATTAGTACAATATGGGAGGTGCATTATCGAAGCTCTCTGTTCCTTAAGGTATGTCTAGCAAAGTTGCGGGTAGGTGTGGCGGAAGACGAAGTTCGTTTGTGATTACGTTGACATATGGTTGACATATCTACTTAGTGGAATCGCCAATTACTTGGCTGCACAACGAGACAGAAATTACACCTCTGCGATTTCCCAGTTTCTCACTGAAACCTGCAGTGTTGATCGCGACAGTGAAAGCGAAAAAATGAGTGTAAATGTCAAATGATGGGCGCAAGCTTACTTAATTTCACTTTTTGAATCTTTTAGAACAAGGATAATCTGAAAGAAACAAGCAAAAAGGAGATCAACCTTTTTTGCTTGTTTTTGTACCTCCTCACCGATTTTTTCATAGTTCCACATTGAGGGAATGAATATGAACCTGAACGTTATAAACAGCCAAATAAAAGCAGGCCTGTCAACTTTTCATGTTCACTCACTTGACTGTTTCACCGCCTCAGTCTTCCATATCAGTTGTTTTCCCAATAACACGAACTATGATTTGTTTGAGTTTCTAGCGACTATAATACACAATCTGTATTCCACCATGTGTCCTCCATAACACCAACATAAGCTGTAAAAAGCTTTGTTGTTGGGGCATTTATCTGTACAGACAAATTTTCATCAAATGAAACGATAACAACTGGAAGAAACAGTAAATTGTGTATTTATCGACACATATTTTCTTTTGATTTGCAGTTGGTCGACAGTAACGTAGCTAAGGGTGGTGAGAAAAAGTTTTCGTTATTTAATATCAGATTGCTTTAAACCTCAATTCTACAGCGATTATTAATGCTCAAGTTGAAAGCTACAGTCCTCCTCGTTAATGATCAATCTACACTTCCCTTGCCGAGTGCCAATTTGTTATTCTGCAGTCGTACGAAAAGCGGCTTACAAGAAGCACATCGCATGTAAAAAAAAAAGAGGAAGTGAGTGTGCATAAGAGAGAAAGCGAGTCAGGTTAGCCGTTTTGCAGGCGGCAGAATCGAGCCAGCTGGGCGGCCGCGAGACACCAGACGGCGTGGCGGTGAGGAGCCGGCAAAGCCGCCTGCCGCCACGTACTTTCTCTCGCCTCCGCCACATAATACGCCCTCCGTCTCCGCAATATTTTATCCCGCGCCTCGCCGCACCGTGACAACGCCGGAAGCCGAGAGCGGCGGCGGAGGCGGCGGCGGCGGCGAGCGCGTAAGGTTCTCGTCTCCACAGAGCAAGCGGCAGAAGGGAAGAAGGGAAAAAAAAGACGAGAAAAAAGGAAGGTCCCGTCTCGGTCTCGGTGGTGCGGGCGGCGGGCGGGCGGGCGACGGCTGACCTGAATGGCGGAGCTCCTCAATGGGCCCTGCTGCTGCTCAATGACACATTCAACAGGCGCGCCGTGGCTGCAGCCGCCGCCGCCTACAGAATCTGCGTGTTACGGACGCGGCGGCGCTCAAGCCTCCGTCCTATTGCTTAGCGCGATGCCCAGTGTGTGCCTCGAGTCAAACGTAGCCTCTTCGATACCTAGCCCCTACGTAACAGTTGTGGCCCGTTTTCTTCCTGGGGCCCAAGACGTGTGGTTAACGGTCCTATTGATAAAATCTGTTGCAAAACGCTTCGTTACGACTTACTGTCCCGATTGTCGTGACCACTTGTACTCTTGCCTTCTGTTAACCCCTCAACACACTATACTTCAAGTAAATGACGGCAATATCGTCATCGACGTCCACTCTATGGTGGATACGCCGGGATCGCAGCAACTTTCTTCACTGTATAAGGGAGAAATAATCATGCGATCTCAAAATTTTATTTATTTCCATAATCCTTTCACAGTAATACAACTATGTTTTCATTGAAACTAAAAATTAGATTGAAGAACAGGGTGAGTTATTTACGTCGAAACATATAAAGTGCTTAACATTTATTTCAGGCAGTACAATTAGCAGCGCATTTCCTTTATGCGTTAAGTGTAATATTCTGTTACGCGGGGCTGATGGGACAACCTCTGACAGGGCGTCCGTACGCTACTTGTACAATCTTGAATTAATTAAATGAATTGTGTAAATTGGTTATATCATGTTATCCACTGTTGTCTTTTTGTATATATATACACGTTTTTTAGCTTTTTATGTTCGGACGTAATAACTCACAACTTTTCGTCCCATTTTTAGTTGAAGTGAAAACTGAATTATATTTCTCTGAAACCAATACACAAAGAAATAAAATTTGATAGACGCATGGTAAAAATTTTACTCATATGTACTGTCCCCAAGGCTCGTTAACACAAATATACAACGACGATGATAATAATAATGCATTATAAGACGGTAAATGAATTTTTATACCAGTGGTGCCGCTTCCATGATTTAAATGTAACTCGTCTGGGACTAACGACTACTCCATGAATAAATCAGTGCACAAGCCATCATTTTGTATATACTAGCCTTCTTACATCCGAAACGTTAATTGGCATTCTGCAATACGAACGGCAACATTTGCTTATGGTACCGCTTTAGCTAACCCTTATCTACACATGAGTAAGTCAGTTCATTTAAAACCGCAGAAATCTCACTTAAGTAACAGCAAATGGAACAAAAGACTCTCAGGATAGCTTTAATGATTAGCCTACTTCTTTCTATGAATTCTCTCAACGTAAACGCACTGGTTACTTTTACAAAGCTTGTATTTCGCAGCTGTGCCGCTAGCGCACGGATGGTACAATCTGTAGCATGCTGGACCCAAAGTAACGAACACAGGTCATTCAAGTTGGTCACCAGTTTTACATGGTTCGAGTGAGAAACCATGAATTATTGGTTATGAACTGCATACTGAAGCTGAACAAATTTCAGAGAGGTAGCATATTGGACCTGGACAAATTGAAAGAACCAGAGGTTGTTGAGAGATTCAAACGTAACATTGGGCACCGATCGACTGAAACAGGGGAATGGGTAACTTTGAGGGATGAAATTGTGAAGCCAGCAGAGGATCTAACTGGCAAAAAGGCAAATGCCCATTAGAAAACCTTAGATCGCGTCCGAAATATTAAAGTAAGTCACGAAGGAAGAAAACAGAAAAATGCAGCAAAAGAAAGTAACCAAACGAAATACCGCCGACTAAAACATAACATTAACAAGAAGTGTAAATTGACAAAGCAGGAATGGCTAGACGAAATATGCAAATATGAAGAAGCATGCATAACTAGGAGAAAGATAGGTGCCGCCTATAGGAAAATTATTCGAAGGCATTTTTGGAGAGAAAAGAGAAGCAGCTGAATGAATATCAAGAGCTCAGATGCCAAGCCAGTACTTCTCAAAGAAGGAAAATCTGGACGGTGGAAGAAATAAATAAACAAGGGAAACAATTTTAAAGAAACAGATGAGACTGAGAAGTGAGATATGACATTGCGAGAAGAATTTGACACAGTACTGAAAGGCCTAAGTCGAAACAAGACCCCTGGAGTTGACGACATACCCTCAAAATCATTGAGGTGGGAAAGGCAACCATGACAAAACTATTCCATCTGGTGTGCAAGATGTACGATACAAACAAAATAGCCTCATACTCCGTTAAGGATGTAATAATTCCGATTCCAAAGAAATCAGGTGCTGAACGGTATGAATACTACCGAACTACGATTAGTAACTCATGCTTGCAAAATACTGACATGAATTATTTACAGAAGAGTGGAAAAACTGGTACAAGAAAAAATGGTTCAAATGGCTCTGAGCACTATGGGACTTCTTCTGAAGTCATCAGCCTCCTTGAACTTAGAACTACTTAAACTTAACTAACGTAAGGACATCAAACACATCAATGCCCGAGACAGGATTCGAGCCTGCGACCGTGGCGGTCGCGCGATTCCAGACTGTAGCGCCAAGAACCGCTCGGCCAGCCCGGCCGGCTGTGCTGGTACAAGACGACCTTAAGGAAAATCAGCTTGGGCTCTGAAGGAATCTAGGAACACGTGAGGCGATACTGTCACTACGACTTCTCCTAGAAAATACTTTAAGGACAGGCTAATCTACGTTTATAGCAGTTTCAAGACTTAGAAAAGAGCTTTTGACACTGGAATACAGTCTTCGAAAATCTGAAAGTAGCAGGGATGAAATACAAAAAGTGAAACGTTATTTACAATATGTACAAAACCAGAAGCAGTTGTAACAGTTGAAGGACGTGAAAGGGAAACACAGTGGTTGAGAAGGGAATGAGTAAGGTTGTAGCTTTTTTTGTGATTAGCCGATGACATTAATTCAACCAGAGACTGCAAAGGACTTGGACCAGTAGTTGAACGGAGTGAACAGTGTCCTGAAAAAAACCAACAACGGTATATCAAGGATAATGGAATGTAGTCGAATTCGGATGATGCTAAAGGAATTAGATTATGAAATCAGACATTTAAAGTGGTAGACGAGGTTTCCTTTTTTGGCAGTAAAAATAACTGATAGTCGAAGTAGAAACGATATAAAATGTAGAGTGGCTATAGCAGGAAACGTATTTCCAAACGAGAGGAATTTAAGTGTCAGGATGTCTTTTTTGAAGGTTTGTCTTGTGTGAGACTTCCACAAAAGTGTAAGGAGATATAAAATGCTAATGTCACATTTAGGATCTGAAGTTCCTATATGAGGGCTGCATGGTCCTTTCGATTTGTTTATCGTTCGCTGTCAGATAACTGCGGGTGAGACAGCACTGCAAAACACACGGCGAATTTGATGCACTGATGTAATCCGTAAAACCCTACCTTCTCAATAAAGAATCTTAATTCGTCATTCAGAGTCAGCATCTTCTAATTCCCAATACAAGAGAGGATTCTCTGCTTCGTTTTTAACACACAAAACAGTATACGATTGAAGAGATATCGTTAGCCCAGAGGGACGAAAGGACGCAAGTTACGTGAGAATGGGTTAAGTGTCATCAGAATTGCCGATAATCTACCAGAGCCATTGTATTCAAATATGTGGGCAATGAAACCTCTTGACGGAAGTGCTTTGTCAATGCGATATTGTTATTAGTGCACACCGAACTGAAATGGCCAACATTCACTATTTATTACCACCCGTGATGGAACCCCCATTAGAGCTCAATATAAAGCAAGTTCAAGAAATTCCTTCTGCCATAAAAACGGAGACGATGTTGAATTCTCGCTGTTCACAGTTCCAGAGCTGCCATTTTTTTTTTTTTTTTTTTTTTTTTTTTGTTCGCTGTGCTGCCTTCCATTCAGTTCAGTTCACTTATGCCAACACAATTTATGCCACATACCACTGGCAGTGAGTTTAACACGCTATGCAACAACTTATGTCATACGGACAACAATGTTAACGCTTTGCGCGGTCACTGCACACGAACCGACAGGGTTACTCCTACTTCCACGGAAAAATTCAAATAAATTACAAACAGAACCTGGTTCGAAACAAGCGTACATGGCAATGAACAATAAGCGCAGCAAGCATCAGAAAACATTCCTTTAAAGGAATATCCCAATGACAGCATCCAAAGGGGAAAAAAAACTACTTTTTCAATACAGCAACATGCATACGGCATGATGCAAATCGGGGTTGCATCACATCAGCTGCTCAACAAAAGTGAAAATACTTGCACATGTAGAACATGAACTCCCATAATTTTAGAATACAGTTCCTACGGAAGTGCTACCAGAAATACTCCATTAACGAGAATTGCAAAAGAAAATGCTGTTGCTGTTCTATGGGAACAATAATAATTCAGCACTGTTCAGCTCAGGGGCATTTTCTTGCAGATGAACAAACATACGGTAGTTCATCGAAGTCTCTTAATACTCTCACAGTCACAGGACCTTGTATTTTGACATCAGCTACAGTAAATACTAGATTGGTGGATTCAATTACAGTACGGCTCACACACCTGTACCATGCTGCGCGTAAGGTGCACGAACGAAATCAGAAAAAAATGGTGACCTTTATAACAGATTTCAGTATTGAGCGCATCACTACACGAAAATTTAGCACAAAATTTGGATTTGAAAACTGACAAAGAATCCATGACTTACCGACCTGCGCGTCGAATGACTGCAGCCTGTACAGCACAACGGTCCATGCCACACCGCCGCCTGCAACAAAGTAAATGTTCAGTTCAGGGGAGGTGCCCACTCATTGTTAACGGCGTGCTGCCAAACAGGTTATGACGGCGCCATTTTACTTTCTGTTGCTCCACTTCCGACCGGATTCTGGTCCGGCGGAACCCGCAAATGGCTCGACCCTTTAGTAAGTAGCCTACTTAACTGGAATTTAAAAAAAAACTGCTCTCGACATGTCTTTATCGGACGAGGGGACGTCTTCAGCGCATATAATAAATTGAAACATTGCGTTAGTAGTGTATACAGATACACTTGTATTCCATAACGAATTTGTGCCGTCGTCTATGACACCGCTATCAAGATGAAAGCGCGTGCTAGGTGGTTGTCATCCAATTCGCGTAAACGTTACTGCAATAGGCTCAACATCGCCATAGCTGTATTTGTATTTACGAATACAGCTTTTGTCAATGACTTATTTACACGATGAAATGTAATTTGTGAATATTGTTAAAGACAGAGGATTCAGTTGCATATTGGTTAAACTGAAGATTTAAGGTGTAGTATATTTCCAGTGTAGAAGATATGTGTCGCTGAAATATCGTGGTACCGAATTCGAGAAATACGTTTCCACATGTACATTTCCAGCGCACATCCAAAATGTGATGGCTTCCTGCAATATACATATTACGTAACTAACTTCTTATCACACGGTTTTCTAAACAAAAGACAATTTATTTAAAAATGTGGGTTTATTGTAAGAATTGTGATTGCTATTACATAATAACACAGTTCAACTGCTTTGGTTTATATTAACTGTGTCATTCGTTACATTGTAAGGAGATCTTCGTGGAGGGAATTTCCGTAAAAAGTAATGTAGAGCACACGTTTAACACAATAATTGAAGGCTTAGTTCTTTTATATTCACAGATTATTACTGCAGTGGTTCTCAACGGATGCGAAGCGAGAGAAAGATAAAATTTATATTATTTCTTCACGGAGAAATACAATAAATTTTGTGTATATATTACTTCAAATGTATGAGTGCTATGTAATATTAGACTTTTTTACATCTTGAATATGGTTGTGATCAATATAAATTACAATATTTACTTATAGTGATCATAAATAATGTAACAGTATTGATAATCACCTAGCGTCATAACCAATTCGTCGTCGAAGTAGAGGTTGAGGATCAGTGCTTCAGGCTACTCTTAAATTGTTACTTGCTTAGTAGCACAGAGTTTGTGAACTGAGTTGTCGGTTGAAGAAATGATACATTATTTACAATAATTTTAATCGAGGAATAAATACACTGAGAAGCAGTAATTAGCTTCGAGTAGCTTTCTGCAGGATGTTCTTGAATTCGCTTCACAAGCAGTATATACGAAGAACTGATAAAAACAAAATTTATGTGCTATGACGAGCAGTTTTGTTTGCCACATAAGAACTAGTATGGAATAGCTCAGTACGTCTTGGTCCTGTCTAGTGTCATACGTATGGATCAAAGCGCATTCACCCAAGACATGACTGCCTTTTCCTATTTATTTGATACTGAAGATTTAAGTAATGTGGTAAAACAGCTTTCAGGTAGCCTGTTTGCACATTTAGTGAGTATATTTCATAAAAGTACTAATCATTATTTAATATTCTGTGAAGTGTAACGTATGCACTAGCGTCGAATGTGAGTTTGTTGCTCCCTCCAGCAAAAGCCATGTAATGGTAACGAGTTACTTTTCGATTTCGATGCACCTACTCCAGATATCCTAGGAAGTTCTGGCTCCTGCAGGATATTGGTTGTCGTGATACATCCTGAACTACGCATCAGTGTAACTAACGACATATTAAGCAGCAAATCGGTGTCCAGCAGGATGAGTTTGGAGTTGGAAAACTGATATGAAGAAGGCACCAATCGGAGGCGATTAAATAAATAGCGAAAAGACTGGATAACAATCAAAGAGCCGCATTTGTTGAATGTGGTGGTGAGGGGGTTATAATGTAAACACGTGTACTCTGTTACTGTCGGCGCAGAATTTTCTTCGATATTCTCCCCCGTTCTTCCGTGTTCTCTCTCCTTGAAAGTGTTTCTCAGATTGCTCGGTGGTGTAACATATTACCGGTGCGGAGGGGTGCGCTACAATTTCTATTTTGCAGGAGACAATCGTAGAGAAATGCTTCCACTGCAAGAACTGACATGACGTTTTTGGCGGTCTGGGCACGTAAAGCAGCCGTACCTCTTTAATGGTCAAAACTACAGAAGCAGTATGTTGACAGTCGTGGGGCATATTCAAGACACCAGCCACAGCCCTAATTGTCGACAGCCGATCAATTGCACTCCAACCTGTGTTTACTCTATAAAAATGACCTTAGAATTCTGTTTTGTGTGTAGGTGACAGTAATTTGCAGTTTTTATAACAAATATGTACATGAAGATAGCTCTTTCCTTCAATTCCAGTTACGATTATAATCTATTGATTAACTGAATTATTTTTTAAGAAAAAGGCCGTTAACAGTGGTCATCACAGAATGTAGTAATCCTTTACTCTGCTATATGGAGAGCTCGGTGGCCGGTTCATTTTCTTCATGAAGCTTGGACTTCGGGATTAAACGTAGTTACTCTGTTCAACGTTTGGCTCTGAGCACTATGGGACTTAACTTCTGAGGTCATCAGTCCCCTAGAACTTAGAACTACTTAAACCTAACTAACTTAAGGACATCACACACATCCATGGCCGAGGCAGGATTCGAACCTGCGACCGTAGCGGTCGCACGTGTTCAACGTTTCAGATTAAGTATAAGTCAGTAAATGGATGTCATACGCGTTGAGTGCTACATCAGAATGTTCGCAATAATATCTTTATTATATTTTATATGTATATCCCTATCGCTAACTCGGTTGCGCACCGCACAAAACTGATGTAAGGCAAGGTTTCTACTTTTAAGAGTTTGTGTTAAGTTGCTCGAGTATAATGAGAATTTCAATTTTTTTAACTAAATTTTATGAGAGGTTTTAGAGTTTAAAGCGGTTACTAGGTTCTCGCTCTGACTGACAACTGGCAATGAGAAGTTTTAAGAAACGTAGATGTCTTGGAATATCGTGCGCTCTCGGAAAGATGTTGGCACGGTGTCGGAACAGAACAGGAGCCAGCTGGAAAAAGCAAGGGATATTTCTCACGCGGAACCCTCGGTGTTGCCTACCCTCTTTCCCAGTTCGGCGTCCTCCCGGTAAAAACAGGCCCAGCTGAACGAAACGCGCCCCTTGGGAAAACAAACAGGCGGCTCGCACGCGGCCATGTATTTTTTCCCACGCGCGGAGGGTTGTGTCGTCGTTATCTCGCCGGTTCCCACAAGTAGGGCGCGGCGCGGCGAGGAAGCAGCGCAGCAGTGAGCTCGCAGCGCAGGCCTGCGCGCCGCGCGCAGAAGGGCCTCAGCCAGCTCGTGCCAGGCCGAGCAGTCCCTTCCCTCTCAAAGGCGGAGGCCCGCGCAAAAGCGTGAGAACGCGCTCGGCCCCCACACACAACGGGGAACCTGTCCCGCTGTGAGAATTTGATCACCGGCATTGTGTGTCACATTCCTGCAGTGGCCGAGGCGGTGCGCTGCGGTGCGGCAGGGCAGCGACCAGCCGCTCTCGCCGAGCCGCCCAGCGCCGCACATTTAACGCGGCGCACCGACCAGGTGCTAGGTCGGCCTTCGCCAACACTGCTTTCCAGAAGACAATACGGCAACTTGTTCAACTGCACGAAAGTGGATGGCGTGCACACAGCGTCGTATCAGCACTTCCCCTTGCAATATTAATGTACGGCTGTCCGATTACAAAATCGGCAACAATTTTTCAGAATACACTAGACTCTTGCTATTCCGGCGATTCCTTGCACAAATGGGTGCCGCAATATTGAGAGTACCATAAATTTAGTCTTAACGCATAGGAAATATACTTTATTAAATCTGAAGATAGACTCATTTTCGTAGAAAACTTAGTTCTTGACTGTGTACAAGAGGCGTTTGAGAAGTCGTTGCAATGTCCGAGAGATGGCACCACCGGCGAGTATCGAGGTATTGTTTAGTTAGTAGCATCTTTGGAAAGAACGCACACCAAATTTCAGCCATATTGGTCTATTTCTTTGTGTTTGGCATTCGTGTGAATCAAGGAAGTCGAGTGATTGTCAAAAAATGGACGAAAAAGAATTTCGCGTGGTGATTAAACATTGGGAAGCAGAATTAGGACAAATTACACGGGAAGAAATGGAAAAAGCTCTGAAGAAGATGAATGGGGGGAAAGCCCCAGGACCTGATGAAGTATCAGTGGACATGATAAGAGCAGCAGGTCCAGTGGGAATGCAGTGGCTATATAGAGTACTATCAAGCGTGTGGAGAAATAGTAAAATACCTGACGACTGGAGAACAGGAGACATTGTTCCCATCTTCAAAAAAGGCAATAAAAGACTTTGTAAAAACTACAGAGGAATAACCCTCATGAGTCATACAGCCGAGATTTTTGAAAGAATTTTACTAAATCGAATAAGTGAAAAGATAGAAAAGGAGCTGAGTGAAGAACAGCATGGGTTTAGGAAAGGAAGGAGCACGATCGACCTGATATTTTCTATCCGTCAACTGATGGAAAAAAGTTGGGAGTATAACAAAAGTGTGATAATGGTTTTTATAGACATAGAAAAGGCATATGACTCAGCTGACAGGGAAAGACTCTGGCAAGAACTGAAGAAGATAGATATAGAAGAAGGATACATTAATGTTATAAAGACAACGTACAGAGGCCACAATTGTAGAGTTAGAACACCATTGGGGAACTCCGAATACTTCGAAATAAGACAAGGACTTAAGCACGGAAGTATTCTATCTCCTGCGCTTTTTAATGTTGTGATGGAGGGAATGAATAGGGCAGTTAAAGATATAGTAAAAGAAAAAGACAAAAAGATGATTTTTGCAGATGATATGGTAATATGGGGTGATAAAGAGGTAGATGTACAGTTACAGCTTGATGCGTGGAAGGAAATAATGAAAAGGTATGGATTAAAAATAAATAAAGATAAGAGTGAAGTAATGGTATTTGGAAGAGAGAAAGGAATCAATGGAAATATTACCTTGAATGGAGAACCCCTCAAAGTGGTAGAAAGTTTCACTTATTTAAGGAGTGAAATATCTAGGGATGGAAGAATAACTAACGAAATTAATAGGTTACAGAAGGGAGGCAATTTCTACTAAACAATAAAACATCTGATTTGGAATAATGAAGTTTCAGAAAGAGCAAAACTCCTTATGTATAAGAATTATTACATCCCTGTTGTCACCTATGGTGGAGAAACATGGACAATGACAGAAAGGGACTGGAGCAGACTGCAAGCAGGGGAAATGAAATTTCTCAGAGCAGTTAAAGGAAAAACAAGAATGGACAGAGTAAGGAATGTAGAGATTAGAAAGGACCTCAAACAAGAAAGTATGACAGAAGAAATTGAAAGAAAGAGATTAAGATGGTATGGGCATGTTAAGAGGATGCATGGGCAGAGACTCCCCAAAATTATGGAAGAACTAAAGATGGATGGGAAAAGACCTAGAGGGCGCCCAAGAACACGGTGGAAAATGGGAGTGAGAATATCTGTTGAAAGGAGAGGTGTGACCTGGCAGCAAGTGGAGGAAGAAAAGTGGTGGGAGGACCGAGCCAAATGGAGAGGACTCGTCAGCACCCAGACCCGGCAGTAGCTGGAGCGGTATTCGGATACAGATAGATTAAACATTACTTTATGAAAGGCAAAACGTCTCAGGAGACTAAAGAGAAGCTTGATAAACATTACGTAGACTCTGTATCTTCGATTAGAACAGTTTATAAATAGTTTCAAAATTTTCGGAGTGGCCATATGGGCACAAGTGATGTTGAACGTTATGGGCGCCCTGTGGATGTTACGACTCCAGAAATTATTAATAAAATCCATGCTTTGGTGATGGATGACAAAAGATTTAAGGTGCGTGATATTGCTAGTGCTGTGGGCATCTCGAATGAACTGTTACATAATATTTTGCATAAACGTTTGGACATGAGAAATCTATCCACAAGATGGGTTCCGCGATTGCTCACGCTTGACAAAAGTGTTGCAAGAATGGTTTGCAGCTGTTCTAGAAGAATCCGCAAGACTTTAAGCGTCGTTTCGTCACTGTAGATGAAACATGGATACATTACTATACTCCTGAGACCAAACAACAATCTAAGCAATGGGTTACCAAGGGAGAACCTGCACTAAAAAAGACGAAGACCAGTCCTTCGGCCGGAAAGGTTTGGAACTCGCAAGGGGTAAGCCTCATCGACAATCTGGAAAAGGGTAAAACTATTATAGGTGATTATTCATCGTTATTGGACCGTTTGAAAACCGAGCTGCAAGAAAAACGCCGGCGATTGGACCGCAAAAAAGTCCTTTTCCATCACGACAATGCACCAGCACACACCTCAGCAGTTATGGTTGCAAAATTAATGGAAATAGGATTCCAACTCGTTTCACATCCCCCCTACTCTCCAGACTTGGCTCCCTCGGACTACTATTTGTTCCCCAATTTGAAGAAATGGCTGGCGGCACAAAGATTTTATTCAATCGAGGAGGTGATTGCATCAACTAATAGCTATTTTGCAGACTTGGACTATTCCTATTATTCGGAAGGGATCAACAAATAAGAACATCGTTGGACGAAGTGTGTAAGTCTAAAAGTAGGCAATGTCGAAAAATAAAAAAGGGTTACTCCAAACAAGTAAGTAGTTTTTATTTTTGCACGGACTTTTCAAACGCCCCTCATAGTAGTATTACTATGAAACCTGTCCTAAATTTTTAGTTGTCAATATGATAGTACGCAATGACAGGATGCTTTATCACATAATGGGTCGCTATCGGACGTCCTTTCCACAAGCTACTAACAAACTGTCGGATCCTTGATACGCAAAATCAGTGATGTATTTCGCTCTAAGACTGACAAACAAGCTGCTAAGCGGGTGGTCATAATGGTTTGGCTCATCAGTGTATCTAACCTGTAGCTCTTGATTATCTGTTTGTTAAAGTTTGGTCATAAGCAGTTGCATGTACAACACTGTACTCAGTAACAATGGCTTTCTGTGAAGAACTTCAGTTCAATTTACGTCCAATTTCGAGTTTCTGCTTGAGTTCTAGCATAACATGTTTCCTTTTAGAAATGATGATACTGAACGACAAGTAAAGCCGCTTTTTCAAACCAGTATTGCACTGTTCAACATCGTAATTAACTGACAACATTGTTGCATACGAGAATTCATTACTGTATGCGTCATTCCCGCTTGAGCGACAAGAGGTTGTACGTGGGGCGGGAGACAGAGGCCGGGCTATTGACAGCCGGGTTAGCGAGAGTTTAGTATGACAGCAAATTTTAAACCTAATTGCAGCATCAAGTCCATGGGTGTATCAATCATGCGAATAAGTGAATATCTGTGCCAATATTTGAAACGTTATTTTTAAATAACGGGTGCTGTAGACCGAGGATCTCAAACTGATTACACATTTTTGGATTTCCAGAGGACTTCTGACACCGTTCCTCACAAGCGATTTGTAATCCAATCGTGTAAGTACGGAGTATCGTCTCAGCTGTGCCACTCGATTCTTGTTTTCCTGTCATCAAGGTCACTGTTCGCGACACAAATCACATGTAGCGTTCCCAAGGGAAGTATTACAGACCCTCTGCTGCTCATGATCTATATAAATGATTTAGGAGGCAATCTGGGCAGCCCTTTGAAACTGTTTGCAGATAATGGAGTCATCTATCGCCTCGTAAAGTCATCATCAGAACATCGAAACCAATTGCAAAATTATGTAGACAAGATATCTGCATTGCGCAAGTGGCGATTGACCCAAAATCTGTTAAATTTCGGTTACACGAGAAATCTGACAAATTGGATGGCAAACCAAAGACTGCGTTTTATTCGCAGCACACGTTGAAGATAACACGGGCCTACTAAAGCAACTGCCTACACTACGCTGATCTGTCCATTTGTGGAGGACTGCTGCGAGGTGTGGGGATCCGCACATGATATGATCGACGTATTACATGGAAAAAGTTCAAGGAAGGGCAGCTCATTTTGTATTATCTCGAAACAAGAGAGAGAGATTGCCACGAATATGATACCCGAACTGGGGTAGCCGTCATTAAAACGAAGTTGCTTTTTGTTGCGGCAGGATCTTCTCATAAGATTTAGATCACCAATTTCTCCCACCGAATGAGAAAATATTTCGTTGGTGCTATTCCGGAGAGGAAAGATAAAGAAATAGCTTGAAGGTAGTTCGATAAGTCCTCTGTCAGGCACGTAATTGTGAATTTTAGAGCAATCATGTAGATGTAGATGTAAACAAAATCAAAGAAAATGGCACATGGCCTCTAAGAACACGAAACACAGCGGTTTTCACAATGTGCCGCGCGGGGTAGCCGTGCGGTCGATGGCGTCTTGTCACGGCTCGCGCGGCTCCCCCTGTCGGAGGTTGGAGTCCTCCCTCGGGCATAGGTGTGTGTGTTGTCCTTAGCGTAAAGTTAGTTTAAGTTAGATTAAGTAGTGTGTAAGCTTAGCGACCGATGACCTCAGCAGTTTGGTCCCATAAGACCTTACCACAAATTTACAAATTGTTTTTAGAATGTAATGGTCGCACTTCTGTCAAATGGAGAAAGCAAAAGCTAAACCTTGATTACTTAAGATATTATGAATCAATGAGTATTCGACAAAACAGGCTGATTCGTGAACTAACTCGGTTTTGTGATTTTAGAATCATTCCAGTTCAAAACAACCTGAGTTTGTACGTGGTAATGCAAACATGGGAAGTGATTGGAGCCGACAGGGTCTTCACAGACAAAAGAAAGCAAGCTATTAATACCATTTAATTCAAAGACTTTCTGAGGGTGACCGGAGAGACCACCTCTACCTACAAAGAAAGTCACGGAATGTCCTTACAAAATGTTGAAACTTTAGTCTGTAGAGCCCAAATTACAGGAGACGGTAGCATGGCGCTGAGGCGAGTGGGATCTACTCCAGAGACGAGGAAGCAAAGTCTTTACAATAGTTATTCCACTAATGCTATCTATAAATGTGCTATTGGGAAGGAATTCATCATACCATGAAGAATACAACGGTATACAAACTCCGAGACAAGCTGTCACCTTTCCTCGTACATAAATTCAAGTTAAAAAAAAAATCCTCTCGGAAAAAAATTATCTGACTCAAGGGATTCAGTTGCAAAACGCTCCATGATTAACAAGTAATCATGAATGAACAACAAAATCCATTTGTGTACAAAGATAATGCATTTGTTTCTTCGGAAAAATGATACTTCGAAATTCATTATAGACTCTTCTCCCTAGCACTGTTAAGAAATGTCGGTAAAGCGATACCATGGTCATATAATGGTGTTGATTGCTGTTACCCGAGTATGCCGAAGCTACGCCGTTGATATTTCGGTCTGAATACGACGTTGCTGAAACAATCTAGAATTGCAATTTTATTATATCTATTATTCCTCTCCAGAGAAGGCATAGAAATCAATAACGAGCAAGAGCTTCGTGGCCACTTTGCATCTCAAATACAGTAGCTACAAAATGCAGCGTGGCAGAAAGATTTTTCTGCTTCATCCGGTAACAGGCTAGAGAGGGTGCGGAATGTAAGCAGTCATACCATAATCACAGTTGCTTCATATAATTTGAATATTTTCTCTTAATTTAATTTAAAAGAAATTATAGCATTAATCACGCCGAACGTCCATCTCAGCACTGTAGTATTTTACTAGTGATTGTCCTACTGAAGGTGTCCTTGCTTATTTTGAGCATCAACCAACACGATATGGCCCTGATGTCAAGCAGTAACAGATGGACAGTTAATCATTTGGATACCAAGATCACATCGAAACTGAAGACCACGAAAAGGGGCAAAAGTTAGACTAGGGTAGACTTATAAAACTGTAGTCAGAACCGATACCTTCACCGATCATAAGGAAGACTCGTTAGAACTATTGAATACAATAGTCAGCAAACTAACTTAAGACTAAAGTGACGAACCGTAGCAGGAAGGAGAACAAAAACTTGTTTAACTTCAAAAATCTGAGAAAGACAGTGCCCAAAAGTGTGAAGTAATACCTGTAGTTAGTAAACAAGAGCATGCAGGATGACCTAAGTACGGAAGATGGTCAAATGTAGATTGCCACAGGATAGGAAAGCTTGTTTCAGTAATTGAGCTTTACTTTTGTTGCATAACAACGTGGAATTCAGGAAGCACTTCGTAAAATTGTATCTTCAACTGAAAGTGGACAATGGGAAATACATAAAGAAAATGAATTTCATTCACTGAATGGGACATTATAGAAAACTGTAAGAATTAAATAACAGAGGTATAAAATGGAGAGTTCTAGTAAAGAATGGGCGGAAAGAAATACACAAAAAACCCTTACGAGATGAAGGAATAGGGTAGTAGTAAGACATTTGCCAAAGTATCCATAAACAGTTTAACTAGCTCTATAATAACCATTAATGAGGGAAAAATTATAGCTGTATACAAAACTAAATATTCAAAATAGATTGTGTGTAGTTCTATTTATAGGTGAAAAGGTAAGTTCGAACAATGCAAGACAAAATCAAAATCGGCATCTTGTCAGCTTCAAAAAATAATCAATAAAAACCTTGTTAAGGAAAAAAGGGAGGAGCAGGGGTTAAAATGAAAACCAAACGACATAACAGCATTAGATTTAAGACTAAGAATAGCAGCATTGGTGTTCTTGTTATTCATTGACTTAGCGGTTAGAATAGTGTACCTTCGGGCTTTTCGTAGATGATGCGATTATACAGGGTGTTTCTTCTGAGAGTTGTCAGGTGCATTTTCTCTGGTGTTTCAGAAGATATTTGAAATTTCGTTCTTGCAATGTGTCGGTGGAGTCAGCCCAAAGAAATATGGCTCACCATTCCTTTCGCGCGATGCCCAGTGTCGACGGAGAGCATCGGTCTATTTCCAGTTACAAAAGGAAATATTTTTAAAGTGGGCCCAAATTAGAGATTCGTGTTACCAGCATGTATCATCAAGAACTGTAAAACACGAAGAATAACCAGTGCTCCTGCAGCGACTGAGCAGCGCTGCAGCTCGGCGGTAGCTGTCAGTGCACGTCAGGGCAGCACACGAGACGCGGGCTAAGTAAGGTTTTTCTTTCTGTTTTACTGTCCCTATTAATATATATCGCTAAAATGGATCTCGCACTACATTCATTTGGGACCGCACTGTCTACTGAGCACGTAACATTTTAACAGAAAACAAACCGATGCTTTTCGTCGACACTGGGCGCCGCATGCAAGATGCGATAAACAATATTTGTTTCATCTACATCTACATCTACATCCATACTCCGCAAGCCACCTGACGGTGTGTGGCGGAGGGTGCCTTGAGTACCTCTATCGGTTCTCCCTTCTATTCCAGTCTCGTATTGTTCGTGGAAAGAAGGATTGTCGGTATGCCTCTGTGTGGGCTCTAATCTCTCTGATTTTATCCTCATGGTCTCTCCGCGAGGTATACGTAGGCGGCCGGCCGTGGTGGTCTAGCGGTTCTAGGCGCTCAGTCCGGAGCCGCACGACCGCTACGGTCGGAGGTTCGAATCCTGCCTCGGGCATGGATGTGTGTGATGTCCTTAGGTTAGTTAGGTTTAAGTAGTTCTGAGTTCTAGGGGACTAATGACCACAGATGTTAAGTCCCATAGTGCTCAGAGCCATTTGAACCATATACGTAGGAGGGAGCTATATACTGCTTGACTCCTCGGTGAAGGTGTATTCTCGAAACTTCAACAAAAGCCCGTACCGAGCTACTGAGCGTCTCTCCTGCAGAGTCTTCCACTGGAGTTTATCTATCATCTCCGTAACGCTTTCGCGATTACTAAATGATCCTGTAACGAAGCGCGCTGCTCTCCGTTTGTTTGGGCTGACTTCACCTACAAATTTCAAAAACGAAACTAAAAGTATCTCTAGAAACACCAGAGAAAATACAACTGACGATTCTTAGGAGTGACACTTGGTATATGAGAAAATACTAAACGGCAAAGGTGGCAGCAACTGGATAATTCCAGTTACATCTCCACACAGTATCAACCTCGAGCAAAGCCTGGCAACTACCTCTTCGTGTAGACGAAATTAAAGATGTGGTTCAAATGGCTCTGAGCACTATGGGACTCAACTGCTGTGGTTATCAGTCCCCTAGAACTTAGAACTACTTAAACCTAACTAACCTAAGGACACCACACACATCCATGCCCGAGGCAGGATTCGAACCTGCGACCGTAGCAGTCGCACGGTTCCGGACTGCGCGCCTAGAACCGCGAGACCACCGCGGCCGGCAAAGATGTGAACTTCACGAAACGCAACAGGTGGTATCCTGTTAATAAAGAACTAATGAGATACTACTAGTCAGTCAAATACTGCATTTGCAATGTGTAGGGACGTGGAATGGAACGACCACATGGGCTCAGCTGTAGAAAAAGGAAATGGCTGGTTTAGAGTTTCTGGGAAACCACTGTTTGACTACAAATGAAAATGTATGCAAAACACCAGTATGGTCCATATTTAAATTACATAAAAAGTACATGTAATCCAAATTAGGTCTGATTAATGGGACACAGGGTATATGTAAGTAAGATTAGTGTGAATGGCCGCAAGCTTATTTCTGTGGCGAGAGACTAGCAGTAATGTTGAAAAATCATTGGCAAACGCTAATAAAGACGCCATACATCTGGCGAGAACTGCTTGGAAAACTGCACGAACCGGCTTTCAGGGCATACACTATAAACACCATTCAGGTCGCTACGTATCCACCCCAGCAGAGATTGCTCAGCTAAAGGAAGGGGAATAAGGGCTTAGAGTAATTACAAGCCTTGTTCTATCGGTTCTCGAGAACTGTCAGTCAGAAATTTTAACCAAGAGATGAACAGTGCTGTTGTGGTCATGGGTTTAATTTGTAAGGGAGAGAACATTCAAGGAGACTGTGCGTCACGCAGATATTTACTCGAAAAATTCTGAAACCGTTCCATCCAAGAAGTGTTAATCAACACATTACTTACTCCCGAACGTGTCTTACGAAATGACCATGACGGCAATATCACGGGGGGGTTCTTACGAAGGCGTACCGATTGTCGTCTACACGCTACAACATTCATGAATGGGAAAGGGGAAGGACCGTATAAATTACGTGAAATACCCCCCCCCCCCCCCCCCGAGACACACAGTAAGCCGTCTTGCCCAATACAGACACATTTAAGGCTCTGAGCACTATGGTACTTAACATCTATGGTCATCAGTCCCCTAGAACTTAGAACTACTCAAACCTAACTAACCTAAGGACAACACACAACACCCAGTCATCACGAGGCAGAGAAAATCCCTGACCCCGCCGGGGGAATCAAACTCGGGAACCCGGGCGTGGGAAGCGAGAACGCTACCGCACGACCACGAGCTGCGGACAGACACATTTAAGTATATAGATAACGCCTACAAGTTCAGTAGCGCGAGCTGACGGCATTTTACAGTGTCCAAGATCGGTCAGCAATCGCAACGAAGCCCTCGAGCAAGACGTTTACACCCAAAGTGAACTGTGGATTACCCAGCCCTCGTATGAGGGTCGGCTGCATAAAGTGCAGCTAAGTATGCGGCAGAGGTAACGTTAAGCGTATTCAAGCACAACTCTTACATCGCGGAGAGAGAAATCACACCGACACATGTACTCTAGTAGAACTATTCGTTCCATGAGAAATGGTTGTCAAGTTGGGGTAACCTCGATTCGCCAGCTGTCAGGTCTGGTCTACGTGGATCCTAGGGCAAAACTCTGCGAACGGATGCTTCTGAAGCTTCGGCTGCGTATGGTGTCCCGTGTGCACTGGTAATGAGTTTCATACCGTCCTGCCACAGCGGTATTTCTGAAATGAATTCCGAGGCTGTGGCTGGTTCTAGCGATGGGTATCCCCTGACTTCACAACCTACAAATTAACAAAACTGTTTTCTATTAGGAACTATTTAGCTTGCAGACGCAGCCAGAGGCGAACCAAGGCCCTCTGAAAATTAAAGTCCCCACAACGCAGCCTAAGAAACCAGAATGGGTTGTTACTGAGGAAGTACCAGGCATCGAGCATGGTCCTATGATTGGGTACTACCTGTATAGTAAGTTAGTGAGACAGTCTCGTGTACTTTTGAACAAACGAAGTCTTAGTAATGGAAGGAATTAAAACTGAATTGTTGATCCACAACGTAATAAACATTTTTCCACTACAACCCACACACCACCCGTCGTACAGCCACACGCTTACAGATATGGTCACAACGAGAAAAACTGACAAGTAAGGACGGATATCGGTCAAACTTTGGCACCAGTTTACATGACGCAATATTCGTAACTTACACTTCGCAGTCCCCAAAGCTAAAACAGCTTCACTCTATTTGTAGGAGCCCTGAACACACAGATCGTGACGCTGTAACCGCTGAGCGATGATGGATCAAGGGGCACCAAATAATCTGTGAGCTCACATTATATGGAAAAATTAATGAACTTACTAACAAGCTAGCAGCTCCCTACGACAAACGTACAATCTTGGTCCTTGGCTGACAAATGACTTGCTTCAAATGATGAACGAGGGGGATGCTGCTCACAAACGTTTAAAGTCATCTGCGAAGTCTGGGCGCTACGAAAAATACAGAAAGGTGTGTAATAGGGTAAGGCATTATATTCGTAATGCCAATACCAAGCGCGCTCCCACCATCATATATAGCCGTAAGAGCCCCACTGCTCTGTGGAAGAATGTGTTTAGTTTGGAAGGAGGAAAGACAAAATCAGAATGAATCTTTTTCGGCATCTGTCTTCCCCGACGCTGCACAGAACTGTCGCCAGCAGGAACCCCTAGACTAATCCTGACATTTTTCATCTAAAACATAAACAAGAAACACAAGAAAAGCAATAATAAGATTCTCCATCCGAAGCTATATGCCTTGGCAGTACATGATCAAGAACTTCCAATTTTTCCGCCGTGAATGTGATATACTTCACTCAATGAGGAATGTAGTACGCCATATCCGTAACAAGGAAAATCCACAATCATCCTATAATATAGACCAACCAGGATTTTACCCGACGTATCCAAGGCCTAAATATAGAGACAAAAAGCTTCTTCTGAGACAGACATAAGCTTGTCGTGTTGGCTATGAAAAGTCATCCTAGGGGTACATTCCCTCAGTAATGCCATACGTGTCAGCCTTGGCTCACCTTTCTTCTCATAGCATGTCAGTAACATCGCGTTGGATCTGTTCTCCTGTAAATATCGTTTCTACGCTGATGACCTCCAGGTTTACTTAAGTAAAATATCAAAATACATCTATTGAAAAACACTTCGGGCTCTTCGTAACTGAAGTGATAATGGCATGGCAGTATGTAACACTGCTTTTTACTGGCTGGCGTGCTTCTAAAAATTGTCCCTGAAAAAGTCCTGTGCGTAACAACATAGAATTACACTCAGCAATATGTCATGGTTTTGGCGAAGTGATTTCACGACAGAGAGCTTGCATTATTGCCGCTCTCAGAATCCTGAACTGATGACGATTATTATGTAAAGTTTGTGAATACTATCGTGGCAAAAGATTAGAAAGGCTCTTATGTCTATCCTCGCTACACCTTTTCGTAACTAATGGGTTCGACTGTTTTCTTTATCCGCATATAGAAACGATGCCATATAGAAAACGATGCACGAAAGTAACTGCCATTAAACGAGTTGAGCTCTTGAGCAAATTTAGGTTGTTCTTTTAGGCTGACGTTTGAAGAATTCTGGTCATAGTGTTCATCTGTTACCTGTCTATTTCTGGTACCAGTTACTTGCGGAATACAGCTCTTTATCCGTACAAGATAAAAAGCGCTGTTCTTAATTTGCGCGCAAAATAACAAAACGCCTTTTAAAATTGTTATATTACAACTGCTGTTTTGTCGTAAGTGAGAGAGGCGTTATCATTAATCGACTAACAAAAAAAACCTACATTTTTTAAAACAGCTGAATTATCATTTTCATCTTATAAATCTGTTCCGCTTTCGCGATGGAGCTGCGTACAATACGATGTATTTACGATATACTCACAGCCTGCAATAACCTATTTGTCTGTCTTCGCTGTAAATGTAACACCACCCCGAAGCTGAAATTTTGTATTTATTGGTAGAATAAGTTTGCCGTGCTGTCAAGAGCGCAAACACACTGGAGTCATTTTAGCCGCACTTTCTCACAAAAAATGTGGTATGAACACAAAATATGAAGTGCATATTTTTTAGATCCTCCATTCACTTAAGGGAAGTAAATGGAGTGCGAATTCTATGTATTTGGATACATACGACTCAAGGACTGTCCTGTTTGATACCTCTAATACGCAGATTCCAAACGTGGCCGGTAACTAACCAATATGAGCGATGCTCAGGGACGAAACAAAACTGAAGATAGAGGCACATATTACTTAAAGCGTACTGGAATGCGCTCACGTCACGAGAACTTAGGGAAACTCGTGAAACAAACTACGCCAATTGAACATCAATAACAATGCTACTATTTGACAGACAGAAAATAGTTATCTAAAGACAACAACTCTGTACTAAGCTAACTGACAGTTCGACAAGAACGGGTTAACCGTACAAAGTAGTTTCCCTGTGTTTTCCATCTGTGGAAACGTGTTAAGTCACAGTTCAATTCGTTTCGAAATGTACCAATGCCGCCAAGGTGACAATGTACTTAAAAGGCGGAGTGTATATTAGACACTATTTTACTCATTTTTTTAAGGCTGTGTTCGCTCTGTCCCCTAGTTCTCGCTGATTACAAATCGCTAAGCAGAGCTCAGTTGGCATGAAACTGATGATAGACTTGCAGTCTTGGCTTTGGCGGCGGTACACCGCAACAGACTGTCACACGGAAAAGTAATATTTTCCGTTAACAATCTACAGACTTTATTTAGGGTGACTCTTCCTTCAAGTCGAACGAGATCTCAGGTTACAATGTTTCGGTATAAAATTCATAAATTTTTTAATCGCCTTTGATAACTGGAAGTGTTCCCACTAGTTGGAACTATGAGTTAATCTTGGTGTTGATGAAACTAGTTCACATCATCAAGCTCAGCCTCATAAGGAAATCCAGCTACTCCTAACTCTTATCATCCAAGACTACCTTATTATCAGATTTTCATTCTGACTGTTTCTTAGTAACTTTTTACATTAACCGTTAAGTGCAGTAACTCCACAAATAGTCAGCCGTGAGAATGTCGCAGGAGGTCAAGCTCGAAATTTCAAGAAGAATGTCACTACGTTCAACAATCGTAAAGACAAGGACGTGAGTCAAATAAGGATTGAATCAGCGCACCAAAGTGTCGACCGTTACTCTGACACTAGCCCCTCGAAAGAGAGAGTTTCCCTTCGTCATCTAACTCAACACCTGCAATCTCTAATGACTATGTATGAGCAAGTTATTCTTGTCTGTGAAACGCCAATGTCGCCAAGTATCACACACGAATTCCAGACAAGCGTAAATTGCTTAGTTAGTTCCGTCGAGGTTTGTGAGGAACGGTATAAATGTTGAGTGATAACTACGTAGTACGTTGTACCATTTTTAGAGTAAGAGTTAAGTTATATCTGTGTGCAAATTCATATACACTGGTGTCCAAAATTAAAGCAACAAACCGCTATTTCCCCGCCCTGTGTCTAATTCACGATATAATCATACAAACTGTCAACCAGATGTTCGTAAGATCGCGCTCTGCACGAAAGATGGCATTCCGGTCAACGGACAACCATGCCAACGACGTCAGGGCACCTATGAAACGAGGTAGTGTTTGCCGGGTAGCCTCACATCCACAGTCACTGTGTACAGTCACAAAGGTGTAGTACGACGCAGAGAAGATGCCTACCACACACTCTGCGGTGGAGGGCCACAGAAAGAAAGGAAGCAGAACAGTTGCAAATTGATATGGCCCGATGGCTTAATGTGAATTATTCTGTTTCTCGGATGTGGCGACAGTTTATAGAAACCGAAACTGTATCCCGAAGACAAGGGCAGGGCCGACCACGAGTGACCTCAGATGAGAGGACTGTTATTTGGCTGTAAGGGCACGACAGTACCACTTTAGTACTGCACGGCTCGCAACATCCACTGGACGTATTGTATCGATGCAAACGGCGCGCAGAAGGCTTCGGCAGAATGGCCTATATTGTCGGAGACCTGCAGTATCTAACTCTGACGGGTCTTCACGGATGGGAACATCTAGAGTGGAGTCATCGACATGCCACCTGGACGGTCGAACAGTGGGTCAATGCTTTCACAGATGAGTCCCGTTTTGGTCTGGAGAGTGATTATCGACGGATTCGCATCGGGGAGGGGGGGACGTCAAGAATGATTTCGGGACCTAAACGTTGTGGAAAGAGACCTACATCGATGAGGATCCCTAGTAGTGTGAGCAGGGGTTATGTATACCACTCGAATCCCTCTTTATGAAACTGTACAGGTGAATTGGCAAGGTTTAACTGCTCTCTGGCATCGTGAAGAGATCAAGGGATCTCATTTGCGGTTGTTGCGGGTCCAGACTTCGTGTTGATGGAAGATAATGCACTGGTGGTTGATGTTTTCTTAGAAACGGAAGATAATGCACGCACGGCGTGGCCTGCTCGCTCTCCCAATTTGAATCCCAGAGAGAATGTCTGGAATGCATTGTGTAGACGGCTTGCTTCACGTCAGCATTCACCAACGACTCTCCGAGACTGCGAGCAGTTATGCAGGAAGAGTGGGCGTTACTGCCTCGACATGAGACTGATGATATCATTCACAGCATGCCTCGTCGTTGTCAGGTCTGTATTGCTGCCAGAGGTGGTCACGCCACCATACTGAACAAATTAACCAACTGTCGGAATATATGCGCAAATCAGTTAAGTAGGATATAAACGAATAAATTATTTGTCTACCGTTATGCATGTTGCAATTGTTTACGTTCTGAATTCTGTACATTGTTTCTACTTTACTGTCACCTGTTTATACTGTTTCGTGGCAAAATAAGAGCAACCTTGCAAAATTCCCGTTTGTTGCTTTAACTGTGGACACCAGTGTACTTCATTCACTTACGTTTAAACCAGCTCATATCTGACGAGAAAGAGGAAAAAATTAAGTATTGGCCGACAGATATCGTGGAGGAAAGGTGTATAGGGGCCTATCAATTCTTCCGTGAATTTTATACAGGGTGTTACAAAAAGGTACGGCCAAACTTTCAGGAAACATTCCTCACACACAAATAAAGAAAAGATGTTATGTGGACATGTGTCCGGAAACGCTTAATTTCCATGTTAGAGCTCATTTTAGTTTCGTCAGTATGTACTGTACTTCCTCGATTCACCGCCAGTTCGCCCAACTGAAGGAAGGTAATGTTGACTTCGGTACTTGTGTTGACATGCGACTCATTGTTCTATAGTACTAGCATCAAGCACATCAGTACGTAGCACCAACAGGTTAGTGTTCATCACGAACGTGGTTTTGCAGTCAGTGCAATGTTTACAAATGCGGAGTTGGCAGATGCCCATTTGATGTATGGATTAGCACGGGGCAATAGCCGTGGCGCGGTACGTTTGTATCGAGACAGATTTCCAGAACGAAGGTGTCCCGACAGGAAGACATTCGAAGCAATTGATCGGCGTCTTAGGGAGCACGGAACATTCCAGCCTATGACTCGCGATTGGGGAAGACCTAGAACGACGAGGACACTTGCAATGGACGAGGCAATTCTTCGTGCAGTTGACGATAACCCCAATGTCAGCGTCAGAGAAGTTGCTGCTGTACAAGGTAACGTTGACCACGTCACTGTATGGAGAGTGCTACGGGAGAACCAGTTGTTTCCGTACCATGTACAGCGTGTGCAGGCACTATCAGCAGCTGATTGGCCTCCACGGGTACACTTCTGCGAATGGTTCATCCAACAATGCGTCAATCCTCATTCATTCCAACGTGATCAAATTGTAAATTTTCATAATCAACATGTGTGGGCTGACGAGAATCCGCACGCAATTGTGCAATAACGTCATCAACACAGATTTTCTGTGAACGTTTGGGCAGGCAATGTTGGTGACGTCTTGATTGGGGCCCATGTTCTTCCACCTACGTTCAATGGAGCACGTTATCATGATTTCATACGCGATACTCTACCTGTGCTGCTAGAACATGTGCCTTTACAAGTACGACACAGCATGTGGTTCATGCACGATGGAGCTCCTGCACATTTCAGTTCGTACGCTTCTCAACAACAGATTCGGTGACCGATGGATTGGTAGACGCGGACCAATTCCATGGCCTCCACGCTCTCTTGACTTCAACCCTCTTGACTTACTTTCATGGGGGCATTTGAAAGCTCTTGTCCACGCAACCCCGGTACCAAATGCAGAGACTCTTCGTGCTCGTATTGTGGACGGCTGTGATACAATACGCCATTCTCCAGGGCTGCATCAGCGCATCGGGGATTCCATGCGACGGAGGGTGAATGCATGTATCCTCGCTAACGGAGGACAGTTTGAACATTTCCTGTAACAAAGTGTTTGAAGCCAAGCTGGTACGTTCTGTTGCTGTGTGTTTCCATTCCATGATTAATGTGATTTGAAGAGAAGGAATAAAATGAGCGCTAACATGGAAAGTAAGCGTTTCCAGACACATGTCCACATAACATATTTTCTTTTTTTGTGTGTGAGGACTGTTTCCTCAAAGTTTGGCCGTACCTTTTTGTAACACCCTGTATAAACAAACAGAAAAGTCTGCGCGTGCCGCTGAAGTCGTTCATGGTTAACTACGTCGATGAATTCGGTATAACCAAGTGATGAATGTGATTTAGTTAATTGAGTCGACAATTTTCTCGTTCTGCGTGTCCCCCCATGTTGTCAATGTGTCGTATATGATTTGGAAGGGCCTCTGCCTTAATATAAAACAGGCGAGAGTACTGTTCGCCATGCGGATACAATCAATTTCAATACTGAGCAATACGAACCTGCTAACTACCGTATGCTAAGAAATGCACTATGAACGGTAGTTTCATTTTACCTATATTTCGCAGCTGCAAACGTGACTGTATTCAGTACACTGGAAGTATGAATTGAAAGATGCCTTCAGTCACAAATTTTCGTGTTCTATTTAATACACGATGAACTTCGGACCCTATGGGTCCATCAGTATCAGGTGTAACTTGTCTTAATATATGATTTATTTTTGCTCTTGAATGAGGTGAAATCCATATTCCACATAATCCAACAAAAGTGTTTTTAACTGTTTAATACCACCATCCACTGGATTCTCCAGCCTGTTCATGCATATCACTTCACTGAACAGGCACAAATGTTTATGCAAATGTATCTCTTGAGTGAAGTGATATGCAATGAACAAGATGGAGAAACCGATGTTGATGGTGTTACAAAGTTAAAAACGATTTTGTTGGATTATGTGGAATATGAATTTCACCTCATTCAAGAGCAAAAATAAATCATGTGTTAAGACAAGTTACACCTGATGAAGGACCCATAGGATCCGAAATCCACCGTGCATTTAATAAAACACGAAAATTTGTGACTGAAAGCGTGGTTCAATCCATTCTTCCAGTGTATAAATGGTAGTAGTTTAAAAACATATATGTCCCATCCAGCCTGCACCGTTATTAGGGTAGTGCAAGGCCAGATACAGGAAACAGTTACTGTCATACCAATATCGAGATCATAGAACTTGGAGCATTATTAAGACTCAACAAGAATTAAAAATGTGGTCCGCAGTTATGTTACTCAAGGAGACGTTCTGGAGCATTCTGATTCAAATAGCGGCTACGGAGGAAATTCTCTCACTTCGTATATAGCGAAGAAAGGTGATCACATAACACCTCAGTTCCTTGTTGGTAAATTCCAAAGGTGCTAGCAGTGCTTTATCAACGAAGTTGTGGTTTCTATAGAGAGTTATCATTCCGAGTCAAAGAGAAGTTAATGATGGTGGCACCCGCTTCTTTGCGTGTTAGCTCTCTATCTTACTTCTAAACTACTTGACAAAAAAAATGTAAAGCACCCAGGAGGGGAGGAAAAAACGAATGAAAGATTATGAGCTGAGAGGGGTCAAATTTACAAAGAACTTGGCAGTATGAGCCGACCTACGAGTATGACGCTAGACACCTTCTGGTACGGATGCATCCACTGATTCTATTGGGAAGGATGTCATGAAGCCGTTGTATCTTCTCCTGAGGCAAACTAGCCCGCAACTATTGTAACTGATCCTTGATATCCTCGATACTGGCAACTGACATCCGAGTTGATCCCACACATGTTCTACAGGATCCAACACAGCAGTACCTCATCATCATGCAGACAATTGACGCAGCGTGTCCATTACTTTTTCTCGGAAGTAAGGCGCAGATATGAAGGGGTTACGATGTGCTTGGTACACATTAAGGCGAAGCTCCCCTGTGGCGTCAGACGCGGTTGGCCGGAACACTGACGACGAGTATGTCTGTCCTCACGTTCCCATGCAGTCCAACATAGGGCCACTGTCACATCCAAAAGCCCCACAGATCTGGATATCGTACAGTCAACCAGCCGGCCAAACGGATACCCACAATGAGACTCCTTTCAAACACTTTCAGGTACTGATTATGATACCTCACACCCTTACGTGACATCTCCGTGTCCTTCACAGATATCACTCAACATCTGACTTTTATGCCCCTTGTATACCCCATCATGCCTGGTAATAGTACACTCTCGTGGCCGTTCTACCTGTCACAGACAACTGCACCTCAATCCATACCGTGTCACTAATCTGTACATCTGAAGACAACCATTTTCGATTCAGATCTGTCAATAAGGAGCCTATAGCTGTGAATTGCATTTCCGAAGTTCTGCCCACATTAGATAAGGCGAAGATAGGGATTGGTCTTAATTGATCTCCTCTGGACGAGATCAAGTCGTCAGTGTGGTTTGAAAGATATGCCTTAATTTTGTAAAACGATGAGATGTAATTAAAACAATTGCCTTTCCATAGACTCAAAGAAGCGCCGCGGACATCCTGCGGTAGGTGAAGACCACAGTTTGTTCTGTTAGGTAATATTAATGAGTCAGTCTCAAGAAAGCACAAGTTAAGGTATCTGATGATGATATTATTATGATGTGTTGGTGTAGACACACGTCAGCACAGTATTTAGCGCCCATATGGTAGCAGCAACTATGGTACTGTGATACAGGGATTCCGACACACGTGTTGGAATACGGCGGGAGAAAAATTCTTATGGAACGGTTCGACTTACTCGGGGGCCGAGATTGCTGGTTATCACACTGGAAACTCACAGCAGCAGTAGAGATCGACAACGATATTCTAGGGTCGCCCGCTTCCTCATTACTTAAGTCGTTCCTAAACACATGAATCTGGAGCTCACATCAATACCTTTAGCGAAGACTACCGTCACTTAAATGCAAGAAGGAGCAAAGTGATTTCGAAAACATGTGCTGTTCCTTCCACAAACGCCACAGAGACAGTTTATGCGCCCATCTCTCATGTCGATCGACCAGCTTCACAGAAACCGTTGGGACATGTCAGCGTTGTAGAATACTCCTAAAAGTCGTACCAATAGAATTTCTGAGTGTGCAGGGTCCAGCACTAACAACGATATGAGATGAGTGTTATCCGATGATGTCATGATTGTTAGCGCACTTACGACTTTCTGATTCTTGAGGTTCTGTTCAGTGCAAGGCTTCCAAAAGCCTCTTACAATCGTGTTCTCGTTCATATTGCGGTACAAAAACATCTCCTACAAAGTGGCCGCTTGTTTGTACATATTATATCTCTCGATTTTACCATTTTTTAAATGATGTCATATCGAAGGTCCAATGGCGATTGATATAGGTACGAAGGGTAGTCAAAGCTGTACTTATCACCGCAAAAATAAAGTTACGTAATTAATTTATTTTTCTTTGGTAGCAGGTACATGTCAATGTCACCGCGCCACAGTATCGTACCAAGCCATTCGAGGAGCTAAAAAGAAAAGGCGCAGCCTATCTCCCCTTATCAGTGAGCTGCCGTCGAGAGTTTTCATTTCGCATGGGTTTGCGCCCATATAAGCACTGAGAACAGGTGGTCATTCTTCTGGAGGACGCACTGTTGAAATCTTCAGGCCTGACACGTAAGTAAATGTGGAGTTCGTTGACACAGAAATGTCAACTACAAGATGACAGTATCGACGAACAGTACGTCCACGACTGACCCCCGGCGGCACTTCTGACAGAACATGCTTCCAGGACAACTTTCGTTCCCATGAGACCCGTAATTCCCAGGAGATGGTCAGATGCATAGCATATGCGTGGCTTTTGTCGTGTTTCGGACAGGAATACTGAGTGAAAGTTAAGCTGACGCAAAATAATGCTTAGTTCTTCGTATTCACTTAACAAAGTTTGGACAACACAATGGGTCACTATGACGCGTACTTCCAAAAGACTTGCTGCAGGCAGTTTGATAAATTCGTACCTTTCTTGGCAAAGGATACACATACGTCTCTTCCTTTCACATAACCACAGTGCTGCACTTTAAAATGTTAGGTGTCTCACTTTTGTAAGTATGAGTAGTATGTCCAAGCTGACGATATCAAATGTTTGCTGAAATCTAATAGTGTCAGTTTGTGGCCTGACGGTTATCAATGACATAACATACTTAAGATAATCATTTACCTTAATTATTTCAGTGTTTGTGCTACGGTGTCTGCGAAAGCCGGACTAAAATTTGTCATATAAGGTGAATATATGCAAGTATTCAGTTAGTTGATGCTGAACAATATATTCCAGGGCGTCAGATACAACGAATATGATGCTAACTGACCCGTAACCACAACATGATTGTGAGTTTTCGTTCTTAGAGACTGGTCGAATTGTACTTTTTTTCACTGTCAAGGAAACATCACCAACCAGACCTCATATTTTAAGGATAACAAGTGCACTTGCAAGTTATCAGCTCCGGCAATCGATCCAGGGCGTATCTTTGGGCCATAATTCTGATATTAAACAGTTACGATCTTCTGAATGTACAGCTTTTAAATTTCGCGCGGACCGGTTGTTCGTAACTCGCTTCGCCCGGCAGCCG
Organism: Schistocerca nitens; assembly: GCF_023898315.1. Classification (NCBI taxonomy): domain Eukaryota; kingdom Metazoa; phylum Arthropoda; class Insecta; order Orthoptera; family Acrididae; genus Schistocerca; species Schistocerca nitens. The sequence goes on along the minus strand of NC_064617.1, from coordinate 607,971,867 downwards.
AGTCCTAATGCCCGAGCGCTAAGTATTCCACAGCGGAGCGAGTTGCTCTCTACTCGCAGGATGTTGAAGGCGAGGGAAAAAGGAGGGGGACACAACTGCCCAAAGTATTATGAAATCTTTTACGAGAACATGTTATTCTACGCGAAAAATAGACAAGTTTATCTCTCACACATGTACTTTCAAAATTATTCATCAATACACTGAGGTGACAAACGTCTGGGATACTTCCTGATATCGTGTCGGACCTCCTTTCTCCCGGCGTAATGCAGCAACTCGACGTGGCTTGGAGTCACAAGTAATTGGAATCCCCTGCAGAAATACTGAGCCACCCATAATTGCGGAATAGTTTTCGCTAAAGGACTTTCTGCACCAACTGCCCTCTTGATTACTTCCCAGTGACGTACGGTGGGATTCATGTCGGGCGATCAGGATGGCCATGACTTTCGCTCGAACTGTCCAGAATGTTCTTCAAACCAATAGCGAACAACTGAGGCCCGGTGACATGGCGCATTATCATCCACAAACGTCCCGTCATTGTTTGGGAATATGACGTCCATGAACGAATGCAAATGGACTCAAAGTAGCCGAATATCCAGTGGATCCAGTCCACTCCATGTAAACACTGCCCACGCCATTATGGAGCCACCACCTGCTTGCGCACTGCCTTGTTGACAGCTTGAGTCCATGGCTTCGTGGAGTCCGTGCCACACACGAACCCTACTATCAGCTCTTACCAACTGAAACTGGCACTCATCTAACCAGACCACGGTTTTCCAGTCGTCAAGGGTCCAACCGATATGGCAAACAGCCCAGGAGAGACGTCGCGAGTGATGTCTAGCAGTTAGCAAAGGTAATCGCGTCGGTCTTCTACTGCCATAGCCCATTAACGCCAAATTTCGACTAATCGTCTGCTGCAATAGTCCATTGACATCAAATTTCGGCATACTGTCCTAACGGGTATGTTTTCAGTACGTTCTACACTGATTTTTGTGTTTATTTCACGTAGCGTGCCTTGTCTGTTAGCACTGACAACAGTACGCAAACGTCGCTACTTAAGTCGTTGAGTGAGGGACGTCTGCCACTGCGTTGTCCGTTGTGATAAATAATGCCTAAAATTTGGTATTCTCGACACAGTCTTTACACTGCGGGTCTCGGAATACTGAATTCCGTAACGAATTCCGACATGGAACGTCCCCTGCGTCAGCTCCAGCTACAATTCCGCGTTCAAAGTCTTAATTCCCGTCTTGCGGCCATATCTCGTCGTGCGGCCATAATCACGTCGGACACCTTTTTACATGATTCACCTAAGTACAAAAGACAGCTTCGCCGATGCACTGCCCTTTTCTATATTGTATACGCGATACTACCGCCATTTGTATAATTCCATATCGCTATCCCATGATTTCTGTCGCCTCAGTGTATTCTCGTATTAATATTCTGTAGGTATATATACGCCTCAAAACCAAAGTGAGTAAATCCAAGCAACTGAAGAATTATTGTGAAATGAAGTTAATGATTTTATATTTACGATTTCATCATGCCAATCACATTGAAGAACAGCGCACATCCTGAATATGTAATTCATGTCAGCTTTAAAATCCCAAATGAAAATAACATAACAGAGAGATAATAATGAAATAGCGCTTCGACAATTTTTTAATAACGTATCATTCATTTCATTCGTTTAGACTGCATTTGCGAATCGCAACATAAAAATGTTCAAACCAAAGATATCTCTGGCACAAGCTACAGGTTATAAACCGCGCACTTCGTCATAATGAATAAAGAATGTTGTTGATGTCACAACGGTATTTCACAAACCTCTTACTCCGCCGTACAGTATTTCGCATTTGGGCATTAGGCGGCAGCAGCAGGGGGGAGCGAATGACTGGAATTTAAAAGCTGTGCATTTATAAGGTCGTATGTGCATACTGTCAGAACTATGGCCCACATTTTCGCGCGGAATCGACTGAAGTGGCTGGTATTTTGCAATTCTGCTTTTTCCCCCCCTTCAAATATGAGGTCAAGTTGGTGATATTTACTTGTGAGTGGAATATAATCAATTCATGGGTGAAGATTAAATTGTGTCAAGACTGTTACTAAGCTATCTGCTACATTATTGATCTTGGCAGAGCTGATAATTTTGTTGCCAATCGCTTCAGAAGATATTAAAATTACTGGTTTTCATGTTCTGTTCATTGCAACGTGGTGAAATGTGTCAGGATGTGTTTGCGGGTTATAGCTCTTAACAGCATGGTGGATAACTTTTGCTGAAAATAATTTGTTAAGTTCTCAGCTGACAGTTGAAATAAACTTTCGTGTTTTTGTCCTTGCTATATCCAAGGTACGAAAATTCTTCCACGGAATCAGGCGCTCGTGCTATTGTACGTAATAGAATGAGCATGCTCGTTCGGCATTTTGGACGTACTGCTTTACTCCGTTTCGCAGTTTTACACATTCGTAATGTTCAGGCTTCGCACGATTTTGTGTCCTATGTTGACACCCAAACCTCAAGATGTCAGATACTCAGATCGCTACCAAACGTTGTACGTAGATATAGTGTGAACCAAAACACGGATTTAGTTCGTGCTATGTGCTGTTGTCCAGTAGAACATGCGTAAACGGTAACTGAAAGGAACATCAGAACTACGGAGAACAGGGAAGGCGTATCTGTGAGTGATAGTTTTGTAGATCTAGCGTGCATGAGGATCTAGCGTGCATGAGTTAGTAGAGCGTGATGTCGTCATAGCAAAGCGCCCACGTTAAAACCCCACTAATGACTAGTTGTTTTAAGTGTTTACGCGTTAAACTTATGTGGGAGCACATTTACCTGAAATGTAAAAGAAGTTTCCGGCGTTTATAGCAACGGTCTTGGCAGTCTGCTCTCGCTTCGTTAATGAAAGTAGCAAACCTATAGAGCACATTTGGATAGTTATGTTTGGTATGTGACAGGACAGACAATGCTCACGATGAAGCGGCTAGTGCATTTGTAGTTTCACAGAATAAACGTAAACAATCGGAACAGTAGAATAAAGAAACAATTGCATCACACGTGCAGGAGTGTTAATAGTTCCATATAACATTTTCTCGCATAATACAGTTAAAAAAAATTGTAATCATTGGGATATGAACCCTGGACCAATGGAACGACGATTTAAAGCTCTACCAACTTCCCCACAAAGCTCTACGTGTCAGTTACTCACAGTTATGTCCTTTCTGTCCTCCATAGTTCTGGTGTTACTTTTAATTAACATTTACGCCCGTCCTACTGGACTGCAGCACGTAGTACGAACTAAATCGGAGTTTTGGTTGATACTCTATCGACATGTAACGTTTGGTACCGATGTGAGCGTCTGACACCTGGAGGTTTGAGTGTGAGCGGCCTGGAGCTGAAGCCTGAGCTATAACTTTTACTTTTTCCATGTTTTTCGTTGCGATTGCATCTATAACCGTATGTTTGTGTACTGTGAGAAAAGCCCAGTTACTACGGCCTATATTTTTCTTTGAATTTCCCTAGTGTGGCGTTGGATGTTTCAGTAATTTCCTTATGTATTGCTGTCCCATAGTTAGGGAAAGCTCCATTTCTGGAATGTCGATTATATAATTTTCTAAGGAAATGTTTGTTTGAAGTTTTCACCATTAAGTCTTGGAGATAGACGCACGTACTTGTGAAGAAGAACTCTTAAGTTAAGGATAGACTCTCTTTGCGATTTCTGCATGGGATCTTTCGTGTCCAAGCGTTGTATACCGTGTCTGTCTTTTACAATTCTTTCATTGTGCTCCACATGAAGTGTCTACTCGAGACGAGCTGTCTTGGGGCGCTGTAGTAAAATGTGATTCAAACACAGTGAATTGTAGTTTCCTTGTATCCTTTACAACAGCGCAGTCATGAAGACCGGTCTGTGAGTGAGACACTGAGGCCCCTTGCGTCGGATGCGAAAGACAAGCTCGATAGCCCGCTTCTTGCTGCTCGAGAGTAGGTTATATGCCAACACCGGTTTCATCCTCCCACTACTCTTCCATCGGCACATATACGACTCTAAAGACAGACACTCACACTAATCTGTGCTTAACATACAAATCTAACGGGAAGGTGTCATTGTGTACGAAGAAAGCAAACCTTGCCAGTTAGTCAGCTGAACCTGTCCCTCGAGGTATCCCAGCCAACAATGTAATGATTTTAACTTCTCTACCTACAAAAAGTTTTATATTTGAATAAGTTGCGTCAAAGCACATGTTACATTTACTGTACAAGATATCACTGTAGCACGCCCGCGGCATCGACATCCCACGTCATCGACATCTACACTCCACAAGCCACCTTATAATTTGTGGCGGAGGGTACTTTGTGTACCCAGTTACAGTCCCAAAAAGTTCGTGGGAAGAACGATTGCAGGTAAACCTCCGTGTGGGCTAGAGTTTCTCTAATGTTATCTTCATGGTTCGTTCGCAAGATATATATAGGAGGAACTTGTAAAAATAAACCACATCTTGATGCAGAACGCCTCTCTTGCAGTGTCTGCACCTCTGTAATACTTTTGTGCATACTAAATGAACCTGTAACGACACACGCCGCTCTTCTTTGGATCTTCTCCATTTCCTCTATCAGTACCGTCTGATAAGAATCCCATGCTGAAGAGCACTAGTCAAGTATTGATCGGACCAGTGTTTTGTGAGCCATTTCCTTTGCTAATGGACTACATTTCCTGAGAATTCTTCCTATGAATCTGTCAGGTATCTGCCTTACTCGCGATTAATTTTATGTGTTCGTTCCATTTTAAATGGCTCCGCACGCTTACTCCTAGGTATTTTATGGAATCAGTTGCTTCCAACGACTGCTTTGCAATTTTATATTCACACAATAATGGTTCTTTCTGTATATATACTGGCAATACGTTACATCTGTTTACGTTGAGGGTCAACTGCCACTCCCTGCATCAAGCGTGGATCCTCTACAGGTCTTCCTGCATTTCGCTACGATTTTCCACCGTCGCGTCTTCTCTGTATACAACAGTATCATCCGAGAAAAGCCTCTTGGATCTTACGACGTTATCTACTAGGCCGTTTACACATGTTTTGAAAAGTAATAGTCCTATAACACTCAGTTGGGGCACGCCCAAAGTTGCCCTTACGCGTGAACACTTCAGAATGACGTGCTGCGTTTTGTTTGCTAGAAACTCTTCAGTCCAATCACACAGTTGGTCTCATATTTCGGACGCTCGTATTTTGTTTATCAGGCGACACTGAGGAACTCTACCGAATGATTTCCAGAAGTCAAGGAAGACTGCATTTACTTGGGAGGCTGTATCTACTGTTTTCTGGTCTCGTGGGCGAGCACAGCGAACCGGGTTTCAAAAGAGCGTTGTTTTTGGAACTCCTGTCTCCATAAATGTCATAATTTGCGAGCATTAAGCATATTTCAAAATTCTGCAACAGACTGACTTCAGAGATATAGGCCTATAGTTTTGTACCTCTGTTCGACGACTCTTCTTGAAAACGGGAATTACCTTTTTCCACTCATTAGGAACACTTCGCTCCTCCAAAGCACTACGGTGCACTGCTGTTACAAGAGGGGCATGTTCTTTCGCGTATTCTATGCAGAATCGTATTGGTATCCCAGCAGGTCCAGTGGTCTACCCTCTGTGACATGAAGCTAGACACATCACGGTTGCTGTACAGCAGGAAAAAGTATTTAATATCTGGTATACTCGACAAGAACATAGAATGTGCGTGCAACCACGTGTGCAACTAGCATAACAAAGTCACTCGAGCATCCATTAGAGCGATAAATCCTTGCATCACGACAAATGCAAACTGGCATTAGCACTGTTGGCTGAGATACTCATTGCGGGCTCCGACACACGAAAAGAGTTTCTTTGTTGTAATCCGCTGTCCATTTCATCCTTGGTAATCGTGAATGCTGACTCTCAAGTGCGACTGAAAAAAAAAAAAGTGTCGGTAGCTGTGCTGAATGCCTGAGGAGTGTAGTGTCATGTTCGTATTGTTGATTAAAAAGATGCGAGAAGCTGAAACGTGGTGCCTGTAGTCTACACATGAGTGTAATATGTACATATAGAATACTTTGTGTTATTGGTGGCAACAGGACAAGGGCTGGAAGAAATCCGGCGTGAGCACGCAGGCTTCTCTCCGAGTATAATACAGCAACGATTATCCGAATACTGATCAACCGAAAGATCGACAATTGACGGATGCTGAAATGACTGCCAGTGTCAGCAACGACCAAGAACACTGCGATGACAAGGAAGAGGAAGAGCCTGAAGACAACGACCGTGCTCAGAAAAGACCATCCCCTGAGGAAACTTTTCACTGCCTTCAGACGGCTACGAACTGGTTAGAACAAGAAATAGGACGTGATAATGTTCAAAAGCTGTCTTTCTCCGTGTTGTTTCTTAGGACGTATGTGTGTACGGTTTTGCGTTTAATGCGTTATTTCTTTGCTTCATTTTCTCATGGGCACTGATACAATATCTCTAAGTCCATCTTTACACAGATGGTTGCGGGACCTCGGCTGTGCACTATAAAATGCCGAATCAAAATACCTTCAGCAGTCTAAATTTCCATTTCTTATTTTATTTGAGCAACCAGTTTCAACGCTACATTGTGGATCTTCAAGCCCCTGACCGACTTGTAGGAAGAATTCCACGTCTGGTCCATCCAAAGCAAGGGCTAGTGTTCAGTGACTGGTATCCGCAGATTTATTTGCTTCTTAACACAGTGGTCTCTGATCGAATAGATCGCTGTGTTAAGAAAAAAAATATAAAGATACCAGTCACTGAATACTGGCACCTATTTTGACTGGACCAGATGTAGGATTCTTCCTACACGTCGGTCAGGGGCCTGAGGATGGCGTATTGTAGCGCTGAAACTGGTTGCTCAAAAAAATAACAACTGGAAATTGAGACGGCTTAAGGTGTTTTGATTCGACATTTTTCTGGTACAATATATTTTCGTAAATGATGGGTGATCCGAAAAATTGGTTATCTGAACGTCCGCCGCCCACAAATGTTTCGAATAATCGAAGCTCTACTGTAGGACGGCGAGCCGAGATTAACGCCCTCATCTGACGGACGAATCACCAACAGTATTACACACCCTTAAATACTGAGGGAAGGTCTGAGATTTAGTCCAGAAAATTTGAGCAATGTCCGGTGATAAAGAACTTTACACCGCCACCACCACCAGTACTCGAACCTGGTACTGGCCGTTTGAGGGCAACCGAAAACACCTTCTTTAGTGGTCTCTATTTCTCTAAATTTCTTACTGTACTGTGAATCATGAAATACGGACACTGTCTGGGAAGAAGCACCACTTCAGAGAAGAGTTTCCACTCTACTTATAAAGTTTCACGTGACGTTACTGGGAGCTGCCAAAGGATACGAAGTAGCCGCGAAGGGACCAAACGAAGGGTTGCGAGCAGATTACTTCCACACACGGAGCTGGTCGGTCATACAGCACGCACACACACCACTGCCTTATGCGGCCGCCGAGCAGGGGGGCCCGTATAAGGGAGAAGCATGCCCCCCGCCCGCTCGCCCGCCGGTCTAGACCCAGACGGGGACGGCGACGGCAGAGACGGGCAAAAACTGGCGCCCGGCCACACCAGGCCACGTGGGAAAATATTCAGCCGGCGAGCCGGGCCGGGTCGGGCCGTTCCGCGGCCTCGCCACGCCCGATAACAATATCATCGATGGCCGGCGTGCGCACCTGTCGGCTCAGACAGAACAGCGCCGCGACAAACGAGCGAAAATCGCGCCGTCGTGAAGGCTCAACCCTCACCAAGCTGCTGTCTCCACGTAAAGTCTGTGAATGTGCTCGGTTCTTCAGCCGTTTGTTGTTCTCCTTGCACAATAAGTCTAAATGGATTCGGGAAACAATCTACTGTTCCACAACACAGCAGTTTACGACGAGAATACTCGCCGACACCTAAAGTTGTTCATAATCGATTCAGTGTTCTGTCTATGACAAAAATATGCAGTTTTCTTCTGTCGATGGTCACATGAACCTATCAGAACATGACGTACAAAGAACGTCTATTTTCTCTCTTTGTGGTATTTAATAAAAAACTCGCCTCCAAAATAATATATACTATAAGCGTGGAGGGTCCGGCTTAAAAAAAAAAGGGGGGGGGGGAATCGAAAAATTGCAGTACCTGTTCCAGGTCATGAGCCAAACGACGTAGAACACGTGAGGTTTTAAATCGGCATAGACACTAGAAATACACACGTGCGTGCACTTACGTAACCTGTTCGCTGCCTTCATGCTTCAACAGGGAACATTTTGACAATCATTCCAGCTTTCGAAATTCCTAACATTGATCAACAAGTCATTTGCATTAACGATAAAGCCTTTTACATATGGACAGTTGCCCAGGATTCCCAGGAGATACTCAATGACCATTCGCAAATCTTGTAGGCAGTCCGTTTGTGTCGCTAGGCGATTAATATAGACGGCACAGATCGATTTAATATGTTGTTCCTCGATAAGGAGAAGACGGGTAGTAAACTGACTGTCCTCTGAATAAATAAAGTCATTTACATTTGTATGAAGGGTGAATATAGAGAGATCGACATATAACGATACTGATCGCGAAGGGTGAATACAACAGCGAGATTGGCATTTGACAATGTTGACCATGAAGCTGCAATCAGAACAAAATGATGTACTATACAAAGGATGCACTCATAAGAATACGTCCATGATAAGAGACCACATCCGCTGAAAGTAGCAGTATATGCAGAAAAGCCCTGCAGTTCTCTGATGCTTCACTGCATTTGGAGGCGCAAGCAAAAACCATCCGACACCATTTAAATTTGCAGGCTCGCCGAGAATAGCACAGCCTCTTACGTCCTTTGGCAGTTGGTCAGGAAACCACGGGACAATGACGATCGCCGAAATGACAGTGGTGGCATCTCCGCTCTTTGATGAGCCTTGTCCCCACCATCTGGTTAAAATCATTGTGCAGACACATTACAACCTATGTACAAAAAATTCGTATTGACTGATAAATCCAGATATGACTCGTGAAATACATCAGATTTGTGAATGTCATGCATCCCGGATAATACATACTGCATCAAGTTGCCGGTCGTAATAATTTCTGAGCACTTTCCTAGTATGTCGAGCATAAATAAAGTAACAATGTGTGAACAAGGATACGCTCTAATTTTATCATAACAATCCCAGTAGTACCCCACAGTGAAGTAGTATCTTTACCAAATTGCGTAGGTTATTAAAACAAAAAAACGCAAAAGGGCATTCGCAGGTAATCTTTTCTTCACAGGCAGCTGTACTGGCACACATAGGGTATCGCCATTCAGTCCTTTCCGTCTTCGTGCTGCAGCAGAAGTCATCGATGTCTATAGGCACGTATTGTTGTCATATTAAACGTCTGCACTAACTGGGAATCGTTGCCACCTATGTCCTTTTCTCAACTGACCGGAGATGATTATTACTGGGTGCCATGTCAACAGCAATATGAAACAAATTGTTGAGGCTCTCTGGTTGGACGTATCAGACCGTACTCCCTCAAAGCCCCGACAAAGGAAGAAGTGGTAAGCTGATTTTCATTAACATTCACGGATAGCTTAACAGCTCTCTCTCTCTCTCTCTCTTGTCCTTAAAAACCGAAGAAGACTAACAAATCAATTCAATTTCGCAGTAATAATGAATTACAAGGATGTCAATATTTGCACGCATTACGCGTTGCCGGCCGCTGTAGCCGAGCGGTTCTAGTCGCTTCAGCCAGGAACCGCGCGACCGTTACGGTCGTAGGTTCGAATCCTGCCTCGGGCATGGATGTGTGTGATGTCCTTAGGTTAGTCAGGTTTAAGTAGTTCTAAGTCTAGGGGACTCATGACCTCACATGTTGAGTCTCATGGTGCTTAGAGCCATTTGAACCATTTTTAACATTACGCGCTATCAGATGGACAGTATCGCAAAAGGCCACCAGTGAAAGAGGTTAAAAACTCACACATACCGTAGGATGTGATACTACCACAATATTTCTCATCAGTCCCATGGGGTAATCTAACAGCATCAGCCTATGCGAATTTAACTCTGTTTATTACCCAGCTTCTATTTGTTTCGTAACAGGTACGCCATTGATGCTTAAAACAATTAGGCAAAACATGTTTTGGTAATACGTAAATAATAGTTAAAAAAGACGAAGACCACAGTACTGTTATTTATGCACAATCCCATAAACAGGAATCTGAAATCCCACATTTTCTCGATGCGCATTCATATTGACCATAACAATTTTCGCGATAAAAGAAACGTAGTGCCGTCATAACATACAGTCTTAGTAAATGGCGTTGAATCAGAATGCATTAGCTACTTGAAAACTGGATGCTAGTATGATCAACATACCATAGTCACTGAAGCAGGCAACGTTCGGGTAGGCCACTAATATTCAAAATGTCTTCAGGGACATTGTTCCTATCTACATTCCGAGCACAATACGTAACCGCAAGTATGACAGTAAGTTAAAGCCCACCTTATCAGGCTGTAACTTGCATACAACTGAGCCGGGAGGTACAAAGTGGATCCCTGATACGGGATGTATAACGTCTGGCAAATAAGAGGAACTGTGCAAGCCTCTAAGCATCACCATCACCACCACCACCCAGACAAACACAGAAGCACAGCAACGGAGCGTCAATTAAATTTTAATCGCACCGGACATCAAACTTTAGAACATCTTGTAACGTATTTTCTCACTGTCGATGGGCTCCGATTGCGGGAGGGATAATTATCTGATCCGGATTTCAGTCCCGAAAGTAATTTTACGTGCTCAAATTTTTGTGCAACGAATAGCTGTAGCCATGCAGATGGGCAGAAACCTCAATGGACTTTTAGAAAGGTGTCTTTAACTCCAAAGCGTACATTCCCTCCCTTCTTTGTAGGCAGCCCGAGGGCGACAGGACGTAGAGAATTCCTGGAAAAGAGCGAAGTGTCGCACTCTTGCTTTCACTGCTCGAAAACTTTGGTGAATTTCTTGTGACGTCAGAGGGCCTCGTTGTTAGTTTGCCAAGTACGGCCACGAGTGTGGTGGTTCTATTAGCTGTAGACTGATCTGTACCAATTAGAATGCTCATAAGTGAGGAACAAGACGAGGATTCTGTAGCTGCGGTATCAATTGGCGAAGAACCGCAAATTTTTAATAAACATTGGGAGTTACACGAAACTTTCTTGGAATCGTGGAGCCAGTGGCAGCAAATAGCTGGAAGAGGTGCTGGTCAAAGGAACAGACTCCGCGATGTATTCACATAGGAAGAAAGTGTACTGCATTGTTCTCGAGAAAACGGGTGTTTGTATTGTTGAAATATTCCGACCTTCATATCATTGAATTGTTATGCCGAAACACTTTCCTTTATTGATACTGAAGAGGATGCGACAAAGAACTAGGATGAGGTTAAATTTACCTTTACCCAATCTGACTGCTACAGGGCACTGATCAGTTCTGTCGGCGTTTTAACCTAGCCTCGCGAGTTAAATTGAGACTGGCGATAAAAAACATGTTTCATTTATATAACTGTCCACATGACTACCGAATACAGGATGGACAAGGCACACGATAAGAGCTTATTTCATCTTGGTCGGATCGAGGTGTCCAACATACGGCACAGTCCTTGGAGGTTTTCACGCGTCGCCGTATAAAAGGCGTGTTCCTATTACCTCGGTACCACCACCGCCAGTCAGCTGATGTGGGCAACAACGTTTTGATGCCTGATGTCTTCAAGTTCTGACAGTTCTGAACCTATCGAGTGGTGCACTGCTGGCTGAAAGTTCAGGTAGCCTTCGGGGTGATGAATGCGAACAGTCACGCGTTATCGGACAGTAAGTTGCAGTTTTGTTCGCCGGGGAGTTCCCACGTAAACATCCCTCGCACGAGAATACCTCCACCACTTGCCTGAATGGGGCCTTGTTGGCAACTCTTACCCTGTCATAAGTGTACGCGAGTACAATGGTGCTGTTCGTGTGTCCGTGCCAATATCTATGCCCCGTGCAGTAAGCACAACTATAAGAGTGAAGGCGATGATTTCTGTGCCCCATTGCGAGGAGTCGAACCTTGCTCACCGCATTTAGTTTCCAGCATTGAAATGACGAGTGTTTTGTTACACTGTGGCCAGTCTATCTGCTGTTAAGGTATTCGCAATAGTCGACGGGCAACTGTCGGAATCGTTAAGAGTGCGCTCGACGTAAATGAGGGTGAGGGTGCTTATGTGACCACCTGGATCACATGACTTCGGTCTTGTTGAGAATACCTGGAACGCGAAACGTAACGCCTTGGAGTAAGCTCTGACCAGTTTCCGTGAATTGTGAGCGGTAATTGCGCAGTTATGGATCAATGTTGGTCCAAAAGCTTTTGGCGCCTCGTGGAATCTGTGCCACAACGCGTTGCCGTTGACGTCGGGGCGAAATGTCACAGGAATAATATTAATGTGGGTCTTCTCTTCGTTTATCTGAAGTTAACTGTTGGTTCTTTTTAAAAGTAATATTTCAGGCGTTTCGGTTTTCAGTAATTTCGTTAGATATACTTAGTCATAAGACTTCCTTACTTAGTGTTCGCTTCTTCTCCTCTTAAAAACGTGATATGAAATTGCGTCTGTACGGGCGGTCCTCACGCTCCAGGTGTCAGCGACGCGCGCAATCCCACTGCGCTACGGTCGGCGATGAGCTGTTAATGGGTGGATCCGGATAAACTGTCTATAAATTTTAGTGTTAGCCCAACCGTATGGGTTTGCTACGACTTCACCAAAATAATAATAAATTACTTCTGTAACAGGGTGGTATAAAGTTAAATATCATAAGCACAGAAAAAGACGGAAATACTAAAAAACTATAATAGTGGTACAGTTTTTAGCTGACGAATAGCACAGTCTTCGCATGAGCTCGGGAGAGTAGTAACGCTATGCGAGAGAGAGAATCGTGCCTAGAGAAGACTCTCTTAGTTTTAACGGTGAGCAAATTTTATCGATGGCAACGTTAAAGTTGAAAACAGTTGTAAATAATGCGTAAAATGAAATTGCTTGAGACGATAAATCCTATTTATTATCCCTACATCACAACCTGGGTGATAATATTATTTACATTGTTTCACCTAAGTGAAACGGGATTAGAAAATGAATTCGTTACCAATGTAAGTTAGTATCACAATGAAAATAACAGACGATCACAGAGACGTCAGACATTTTGGAAATAAGCTAGGTGCGGTAAGTATACGTCTCAATAATCGTAACCTCTGATGACAGGCAAACCCGTCTTCGACAAGCCCTTAAAATATTTACCTAAAACCGTTGTGTAGTTCATTTGTGTAATATCCGGCAGCGATACCTAAAGCAGCAAGGTCGATAGCAACGTGACGGTCTGTTCTGTTATACGCCACGCGTGACCACGTCTTCTAGGTTTGATAAATGGACCAATCCGATCGTCTCCAGGACGGCTTAAGGCAAGGCACAGAGTGACGCCTACAGGGAACTTACAGATACCGAAACCAAAATCCATCCCGTTATCTTTGAACACCACGATAACGTCCCTCGTGCCTCTTCCTTTCTACAACAGAACACGCCCGATGCCATAACCGCCCACATCCCAACTATCCTCATTCTGTCCACAAGAGTCACGCTGGTCACATGTTTAACACCTTGACAATTTGTTGTTTGCAGTGCACCCTTATTGATTACATCTCACATTGTGCATTATGGTACCACTTTCATTACAAGCTGTCTGATGAGCGTGTGGCATTGTTGGCCGGAAGCCCCCATCTGGGGAAGTTTGGCCGCCTAGTGCAAGTCTTATTTCAGCCGACGCCGCACTGGGAGACTTGCATGCCGGTGATGAGGATGAAATGATGATGAGGACAACACAACACCCAGTTCACCAGCGGAGGAAATCGAACCCGGGCCCGCTGCATGGGAGGCAAGCACGTAACCACTCAGCTAAGGAGGTGGACGTTTTAAATGACTAAAGCTGGTAATCTAATTGGCTTTTTTATGCTGCGATCAGGACAAATTTATAGTGAACGAACCGCCTGACAAAAAGTGAAGCACCCTCAAGGAGAGGATAAATAAAATGAACCGTTACTGTTTTGGAGGAAATGTGATGTTATTTCAGTGATTATAAAAAATGGTTCTGAGCACTATGGGACTCAACTGCTGAGGTCATTAGTCCCCTAGAACTTAGAACTAGTTAAACCTAACTAACCTAATGACATCACAAACATCCATGCCCGAGGCAGGATTCGAACCTGCGACCGTAGCGGTCTCGCGGTTCCAGGCTGCAGCGCCTTTAACCGCACGGCAGTGATTATAAAATCGAGTCAAACTTACAAGGACTTGACAGTATAAGCTCACTTATTAAGTGTGACGTTCCACCCCCTACGGCCTGCATGCATGCACTTTGCCGGTTTGGAAGGGTGTTACTAAGCAATATGGCCAAAATCTGTTGTAACTGGTCATTGATATCCTGACTAGTAGGACATAAAACAGAGTTAACGTCCGAGCTGATCCCGAGCGTATTCTATTACGGACAAGCCTGGGGATCTAACTGCCCACGGGAATACCTCAACATGATGCAGACAGTTTAGACAGACACGTGTCATGTGTGGGCGAGCATTGCCCTGTTGGAAAAGGCACCATGATATTGTCACATGAGAGGCAACACATGAGGTCGCGGGATGTCGGAGTTCCCTAAATCACAACTAGTCGTGATCGGAAGTCATATCCAATGGCTCCCCACACCATGCCGCCAGGAGTAACAGCGTTATATACCTTACCAAAACACTGGAAGAATGGGATCACTCGCCAGGCCGTCACCGTATTCACAGGCGATGGTTATTCGTGGTCCTGCAGAACCGCGATCATTGCTGAAAACTCTGCGATGCTGTTCAAAGAGTCCACGCTTCGTTGTCGAAGGCTTCGTGTTGTGGTGTTAACAGCAGCCTACGTGTTGGGCGGTAATTCCCTAATCCAGATGCTGCTAGTCTCACACCAATGGTGCGGGATGACACAGAATGTTACTTTTTTTTCCTCGGTTGGCAGGCACAGGTAAGAAGGGATTACGATGTGCTCGGTGCCCAATATGGCGGTCCTCGTTTGCAGTGGCCAGATGTTGTCGACCGCAAACTTGACGACGAGTGTGTCTGGCCTCGCATTCCCAAGCAGCCCAACATCGGGCCACTGTTACATCCGAATGCCCCACAAATGTGGATATGGCAAGGTTCGATCGGTCAGTAAAATGGAGGTCCACAATAAGGTCCCTTTCAAACACTGTCAGGTGCTGATAATTGTGTCTGAGACGAGTACGCGGCATCTCCGTGTCTTTCACAGTGATCACACAACATACGACGCTGTTCATGACCCTTATGTTCCCTAAGAGGCCAGGTAACAGCACTAAAGACGAACAACATAAATGCACTCTGTTGACTGTTCTACCAGTCACAGAGAATCGTAACTCCGATCGTTTACATTCCAGCCAATGGTATTTACATGTACTAACTTACATTGACATCCGACCGTGTCTTCATCAGGAAGTGTATCACAGACCGCAAGTCTCCTTAACTGATTATACCAGGTCTTACAAATGGTCATGAAAGTCCTACAGTGACAGCTGGTCGTGCAGTCAGTGACGTAGAGAGCAACCACAGTCTTTATCAAGAGTGGGTAACGGACTTACGCGAATTGATATGTCGACGTAATTTCACCGTTCAAATTCTCAACGTCAGCAATCTTCGATGCAGTCGTTATCAAGGATTCTACCATATATTGGAGGCACGGAATCGGAAAGTTAGACTACAGATTTTACGATGGGCAGATCCATCATTAAAACAAATGCTTCCAGTTTCGAACTTGCACAAGTGGTAGAATAAGCCGCGCGGAGTGGCCGCGTGGTTTGAGGCGCCATGTCACCGATTGCGCGACCCCTCCCGCCAGTGGTTCGTGTCCTCCCTCGGGCATGTGTGTGTGTGTGTGTTGTCCTTAGCTGAAGTTAGTTTAAGTAATGTGTAAGTCTAGGGACCGATGACCTCAGCAGTTTGGTTTCTTAGAAATTCACACACATTTGAACATTTTGTAGAGTAACATCTCGTTCCGGATCAGGAAACGCCCCTATCCCGTTCAACAGTAAATATTCCTCCTCTCAAGCTAAGCAGTAAATGTCGCTTGAGGTTACAGCTTTTCCTCAAAAGTGATACTGAGCACGATATAATTCTTTCTTATCGGACGATTCGTATCCTCCGGGTTACTGCCGAAACCAGTGAGATTGCCGTCATGACCAGATTATTTTTGTAAAGCATTCGCCTCGCCATTACGTCAGTAGAGCAGCAGTCTATTTCCCCTGTAGTATACTGGCTCGTGTGTCATGATCGCAAAAACTAATAAACTCGTTCACCGCAACCAAACCCAGTGGAATCCATTAACCGTCATGACATATTAGCTGCTTCGAGGATACTTCCGCTCCGTTCCACCCCAAATGATATGGGAAAGCAGAAGGAATGGTACGGACATTTAAGACAACAGGGCACTCACCCTCTGACGAGAAGATCTCCCACCCCCTTAGCAGATTTACGGAAAGGCCAGTCACCGGGAAGAGCACTGCTGAACAGCTTCCATCTACTCTGCGTATCTCCCGTCTCCGCGGCCTCACAACACTGACCACGTAAAAGGCCTAAACATTACGCACTTCTGGGATATGCTGGAAAGTCGCGGAATAGTGAAGTCGTCTGTTACCTGTGAAGTGTAGGGAGCAAGTTGTGTTATCCGATGGGACACAGGGCGCAGATAATAATTTACGACAGTTTATCAGTTCCTAGAGACGTGAATAGAGATCGGCAGGGCTACGTCTTATGCGCGGAAATCGTCGTGGAATCATTTACGTCCACTTCTGTGGACGAAGAGTTTTACCGGCAGTTACGATTTTCAAGGTGACTGAGATGATATCGCGCAGTGGCCTGTGATGATTCAGCGGCAGCCTAGTGCTAAGCCGCGGAGCTAAAAAGAAGCTGGACACAGTGGAGCTCGAAGGAGAGGTCGTTGTTAAAGGGGCTAACCGTTTTCTTTGAGATTGAAGAGTTTTTATTTTATTTTATCGACAGAGTGAGTCGATATTTTATGGCGTGTCTGAATTTCATACTTTTTCGACTCGATTCCGGAGAGCTGTTCGTGGCGTACTGTTTTCGGTCCCGTGATCACATCAGAAATCTGAGTGCAACAAACTGCTAAAACATAGTTGCAATTAGTGGTGTAAAAATTATGACCATTTAGTCTTATCTCACGGGTTGAAACGAGATTGGCGGCGGTTAACAGAACTATTTCAGAAGTACATGAGTCCAGAAAGTTATATCAGACTCTAGTGATTAATTTTTCCGTAACTTGTAGTTGCGAAGCGAATTCGGGAAATCTTCAGCAAGCTTGTATCATGAGAACTTTGACAGCGGACGTTTCTTTAACCGAGCGAGGTGGCGCAGTGGTTATCACACTGGACTCGCACTCGGGAGGATGGCCGCGCGGGGTAGCCGCGCGGTCTTGGGCGCCTTGTCATGGCCCGCGCGGCTACCCCCGTTGGAGGTTGGAGTCCTCCCTCTGGCATGGGTGTGTGTGTTGTCCTTAGCGTAAGTTAGTTTAAGTTAGATTAAGTAGTGCGTCCTCTTAGGGACCGATGACCTTAGCAGTTTGGTCCCGTAAGACTTTACAACAAATTTCCAACGACGGTTCAGTCCCAAGTCCGGCCATCCTGATTTAGGTTTTCCGTGATTTCCCTAAATCGCTTCAGGCAAATGCCAGGATGGTTCCTCTGTAAGAGCACGGCCGACTTCATTCCCCATCCTTCCCTAATCCGATGAGACCGATGACCTCGCAGTTTGGTCTCCTCCCCCAAATCAACCCAACGCAACCCAACGTTTCTTTCGCGACTTTACGATGACAGGAGGGGAACGAACATGACGTTACACTCTGTAAGGCGCCGCCCTACAGTACCGCTGTTACAACTAGGCCTACCTTTTCCCCCTTCCTAAACCATTCGTGAATACGCTCGAGAAGAATAACTGTCGGTAAACCTTCGTATGACTTGAAATTTCTCGTTGTGGTCATTTCGTGAGACGTTCGCAGGACGACATAATATCCAGAACGAGTATTTTACTCTGGAGCAGAATGTGTGCTGATTCGAAACCTCCTGGCAGACCTAAACTGCGCGCCGGACCGAGACTCGAACTCCGGAAAACTTCTGTGGGGCTTTGTGAAGTTTGGAAGGTGGGAGATGCAGCAGTGGCGAAAGTAAAGCTGTGAGGACGGGTCGCGAGTCGTGTTTGGAGAGCTCAGTCGGTAGAAGACTTGCCCGCGAAAGGCAAAGGTCTCGAGTTCCAGCTTCGGTACAGCGCAGTTTTGATTTGCCAGGGAGTTCCCGGACGTAATATGTTTCCCGACTCTTCCTAGGACGTACTCTCTCTCTCCGTGATGCACAGCGCTTCTCTTTTACCATCTGCCACTGGTGTTGTTGCGGATCTGCTTAAACCTCTCATCACGCCTATTAAACAATCCTGTGACGAAACGTGCCGCTTTTCTTTGGAGATTACCTCTCCCAAAAAGTTTTCGTTGGTGCTGAGCCAGTCATACAGTATTTTTTGAATGAATACACTGCCAACTGAGTGTATTCCTACTATATTTTTCTTCGGTACAATACAGGCTCCGGCTTTTACGCTAGTATCGAGTACAATGTCTTGTGTTTACTGCTTTGGCTGACTTTATCAGATATGACGTGCTTGTACAGCAATACGCTGCAAGTTGTTAATTTTGTACCATTTATATCAATGTTCAGCAAATGCGTTGAACTGCGTATTACTCATCCTGTATAGTAGACAACAAAATGATGTTAACGGTGTAAGAACACTGTACTCTATAATGGCGACGCTGGACGCCGCGTGGTGGCGTTGTGGGCACGTGATGCGGTAACAAAGTTATGTAATCACTTAACACTTCCGGGCTGAGATGCCGTGGGCCATACATAAGACTCTCCCCTGACGTTTCGCATTCGACTGTGGAAGGCTTCCTCCGAGGACAATCGGCGAACTGCAACGAGAGCACGAGTAAGCGCCATATACATAAGCCATCCAGAGGGCGCCGCTGTCAATCACGTGACGTCGGCTATGCTATGATCTCTGATATTTCCAACTTTCTCAGTTGAAATTAATCGATTGTCACGCTGTTGCTGCAATGTTGACATCCATATCTTATCTTTTGCAGATATTAAACATCCTCTAGCTACACCTGGTGTCTATAAAATTCTGTGCAGCTGTGGAAAGGTCTATATAGGCACAACAAAAAGAAGCGTCAACACCTGTCTGTGTAAACATAAAAGGAACTGCCGCTTCGGACATACTGATAAATCGGCTGTAGCGGAACATATGTTTCAAGAAGGTGATCATGAAATAAAGTTTAGTGAGACGACCGTCACAGCACAGACGTCGCATTATTATGCTCGAATGTACAGAGAGGCCATTGAGATTGCCAAACACTGCAATAATTTTAATAGAAAAGATGAAGGCATTAAGCTGGATAAGATATGGATGACAACATTGCAACAACGTGACATCGATTAATTTCAGTTGAGAAAGTTGGCAATATCAGAGCTCATAGCACTGCCGATGTGACGTGATTGACAGCGGCGCCCTCTGGATGGCTTATATATACGGCGCTCACTCGTGCTTTCGTTGCAGTTCCCCGATTGTCCTCGGAGGATGCCTTCCGCAGTCGAAGGCGAAACGTCAGAGGACAGTCTTATGCATGGACCACAGCACCTCAGCCCGGAAGTGTTAAGTGATGACAACACCTGCCGTGAAAGCCTTCATTCTATGATCAAAGTTATGTAAGCGGAGTAGACATGGACGGGGTATCGCTTGGCGAAGATATGGGCTGCAAATGGGGAAATCCATTGAGATAAGCGACTTTGACAACGGACAGATTATTATTACGAAGAGCCTGTAAATGAGTATCCCGAAAACGTTGAAGGTGATCGAATGTTCACGTGCTACTGTCATGAGCAGGTACTGAAAGAGGGAGGATAACTGTGAAACTACCACAAAGCGCTTAATGGTTAGATGGCCACTACTCTTCAATGAAAGTGGGATTCGGAGGCTTGTCTGCTCTGTAAAGTAGGATAGATGGTGATATGGGCATCTCTGCCGAAAGAGCACAATGCTGGTGCACGCACAAGTGTTTCGGAGCACACCGTTCACCGTACATGGTTGGACATGGAACTCCGCAGCAGACCACCCTTGCGTGTTTACATATGACACAATGACATCGTCAATTACGATTGCAGTTGCACAGGATCATCGTGATTCGTTCGTCTATCAATGGAAACGTATCGGCTCTTCGAATGAATCACATTCTAGGTACATTAGGTCGATGGTCGCCTGCACAAACGCCGCCATCGAGGTGAACGGTGACAGAGTGCCGCGGACACAGGCTAGTGGGAACATTATTATGCTGTGGGAGACATTCTCCAGCTCTTGCACGGGACCTGTGGTAGTAACCGACGACACGCTGACAGCAGCGAACCACCTGCATCCCTTCATGCCTCAGTCTTCCGTCACGGCAGTGTCATATTTCAACAGTATAATTGTGCGTGTCTCGGAGCCAGAACGGTGCTAGAATGGTTCGAGGATCATTATGGTGCACTCAGGTCGATGTCTTAACGACCAATTTCGCCTGGTGTAAATCCTATGCAACCAATCTGGGTCGCTGTCGGACGCCATAATCGCGTACGCAAATCAGGGGCCCGTTATTCAAGCGAGTTACTTGACCCGTGCAAACTGTAGCATCCCTGATACGCAGAATCAGTGGAGTATTAAGCACGTTGCCATAATGTTTGGCTCATCAATGTAGTTCGTGAATGAGTTATGTTTCCTTAAGATTCTCCCAGTGTATATGAGCCCGGCCTCTTCCTTTCTTACGATTACGTTTTTGTGGCCCTACCACTTCTCGCTGTAGAGGGCTATTCCTAGGTATTTTGCAGTAGTTACTTTTTGCAGTGATTTTTCGGTAATAATGTTATCATATAACTACCAGTCCCTTGAACAATTAACAAACCCTGTCGGACTTTCTGCCAGCCGCTACATTTTTCTGACGTTGGTACCTTCCTGTAGTCAACTGTATCGTCTGCGAACAGCCTCATAGAGCTTCCAACACAACAATTTGCGAAATGGAAGCACACTCCGAAACATTCCTGGACAGTAAGTAGTGTCAATCTTCCAGCACAAGAGACTTAAACCGGCTAATAGTGAGCAGTCCAACGAAATCCGCACGCATCGTGCAAGGGCGAAGTCGAGCGCAGTGTCTGGCCGGTGGTCGCCTTGTGCTAGAGTATGGCACCGCCGGTGGCTACGAATATAGGAAATGGGGGCGTCTGCGGCGCGGCGCGCGCAGGGCATCGACCCTCGCCGGCGCTTGGCAGCCGTCCGCGGCACGGGGCCTTGAGACCTGCCGAGCAGCGCACGCTGGGCCCGGCCGCGGCCGCCTTAATTACGCCTGCAGCCAGCCGCCAGCCGCCGATCACTGCTCCGCCCGGCCCGGCCCGGCTCGGCTCGCCTCGCTCGCTCCCACTCCACACGCTACCTGCCTTTTAACTCTTACATCACTGCAAAAGGCGCCCAAACAATTACCACTGCTGCTCTCTTCTGTACTTCGCAGATACACACTTGTATCTTGTGTGTGGCAGAGGATGTTAGATTCGTCTCTCCTGGTTCTTCTGTCCAATTTGCGCCTGCTGACATTATCAATATCCGGTGGTGTGAGCCCAAACTGCTCTGTTTTTGTCCTTGCACAGTAAGGGTATCATATCGACGGGCTGCAAAATTCTTTGGAATACGGATATTCGTAGGGCATTGTTCTTGTCGACAATGCAACTTTTTTCCCAAGCGTTTCACCGACTCCAGACTGGGGTTCCTTTTCGCAGTTTGGGAGAAAAACTTTTTTTTTTGGGAGGGGGGGGGGGTGGAGAACGTTTGGGGAGAATCAAACTTTTGGGGCAATTTTTGGGGAAGAAAATTTCGGTACTTGTGAAATTGGGGAATTATTTTTTCTGGCTAACATTACTGCTAATGTCATGTGTGGTATTTTCGTTCAAACAACACATACTTAGCTTTCTATGTGCCGACTACAAGTCACTCTTTCTTCAACTCAGACGAATCACCTTTCCCTTTCTGGGAGACTTTAGGCTCACTTACGTGATGATCCTATGTGACGTCACTATGACGTGTACATGCCCAGATTCGACCGTATGGTATGTCTATCGAAGTTCGTGGGCATATTGAGTTCTGAGGTGATTGCCATTTTGCCGTTCTAGTTGAAGCTTGTATTTGAATGGTTTTATGTCTTAACGTATGTCCTATGAATATGTGCTGTTTCAAATACTCAGGATCTCTCGAAAACGCACCCGTATTGCTACGTTTTGTTATAATTAAATGTAAGGCAATGACAGATCGGCGATGAAGAGCCTTCGGGAGATGGCAGTAGAAAACATGGTCATCGATTTTGTGTGCTCACAGTACCGTAGAGGATAGAAGTGTAGAGTTGCAAAGTGAGATAGAGGTGATTTTCTAAATCAATAAAACAATCTAAAACGCATGAAGGAAGAAAATGTGGCACCCCTAGAACAGCGACGATATTACATGCGTTTTTTTGTTAATTACTAAATATAAATCCAGACTTCACATTCTCAACTAAATTTCAATGAAAAATGCTGCAAACTGTATCACAGCCGGCCGAAGTGGCCGAGCGGTTCTAGGCGCTTCAGTCTGGAACCGCGCTGTTGCTACGGTCGCAGGTTCGAATCCTGCCTTGGGCATGGATGTGTGTGATGCCTTTAGGTTAGTTAGGTTTAAGTAATTCTAAGTTCTGGGGGACTGATGACCTCAGCTGCTAAGTCCCATAGTGCTCAGAGCCATTTGAACCATTTATTAGAGGGAGGCCGCGACTTTTTGTAGAGTATCCCATTAGAGTCCGTGGCACTCTATCGCGCTGAAACAAGCCAGTGCTGAATTGTGCAGCTCTTCTTTGAAGCTTCTTTATATCGTGCGTTAAATCTATTTGATAAGGTTCAGACCAACGAGTCACACTCAAGAGCTGATCGAACGAGATTTTTACAAGTGACTTCTTTCATGGTGATTTAAACTTCCTTGACAGCTCTTCCGACTAATTTATGTTTGTCGTATGCCTTCCCCGCGGCTATATGACGATGTTCCAACTCTAATGAATCATACGCCTTGCCGCGATGACAAGCGTGCCTCAACGATACACACTGCTGTAGGTGGAACCGCATGGAGTGATGTCTATTGAGAACTCAGATTAACATTTGGTTCCTGAAGAGGGGCAGCTGCACTTTTAGTAGTTGCAGGACTGCCAGTTTGAACTGGCCTTTAACATTAACCAATATGGCCTTGTATGTTAGCACAGCGAACAGCTGAAAGTGAGGTGAAACTGTAGCTGTTATATGTGCCTAGGACACGCAGCTCTCCTGTATAGCTTAATGATAATGAGATCTTCTTCAGCAAAATATTTTGTAGCACCAAATCTTCGGGCGGTGACTACTCTGGAGAATAATGCCATAAGGAAAAACAAAACTGGCGTTACCGGTTGGAGAGTAGAATTAAGATCCCTTAATTGGGTAAGTAGGTTAGAAAGGATCACTACTTATTTAGAGACGAAGAGAATTGACAGTGTTGATGAATGTGGCCCTTGACTACATGGTGTCGCTGAACCTTAACTAGCTCTCAACACAAAATCCAAAATATTTGACGGTGCTGCCTGATCGCTAAGCGTAAAGTCAAATGATACCTAGTCCTTTCGTCTATTTATGAGAATTATATCACCCTTATTAATTCTGGTGGTCGGCTGCCAGAAGTGTTTGTAACTTACAGGTACAACAGCATGTAAGTCCAAAGTGCTCCATTCAAACGAAAATTTGTATCTGTTCCAGGCCGCTGATGATGCCATAAAAAAAAACTCGGGCAAAACGCGTTTGGAAAAACATAAAAAATCATTAACACAATGTTATTTCCCAAATTATAGCCGGCCGTGGTGGCCGTGCGGTTCTAGGCGCTGCAGTCTGGCGCTGCAGGTTCGAATCCTGCCTCGGGCATGGATGTGTGTGATGTCCTTAGGTTAGTTAGGTTTAAGTAGTTCTAAGTTCTAGGGGACTGATGACCTCAGATGTTAAGTCCCATAGTGCTCAGAGCCATTTGAACCATTTGAACCAAATTATATACGTAGCAAATGACATATGACAATTTCTTGAGGCACGGCGACGTTGCATTTCGATCACTCTCCATTAAGAACCAACTTACCAACTCCGATATTCAGTGAGTACACACTTTGTTTACGAGGCGATGGTCCCAGGCTTTAAGAAGCATTGGCAAACTAGATTTTGTCCAAAGTAACAAAGTTTGTATTTCACTTATTGCAGAAACTGTTCCTCGTCTCGAACTGGGGTTCTAATGAATTGCCGGCCGGAGTGGCCGAGCGGTTCTAGGCGCTACAGTCTGGAACCGCGCTACCGCTACGGTCGCAGGTTCGAATCCTGCCTCGGGCATGGATGTGTGTGATGTCCTTAGGTTAGTTAGGTTTAAGTAGTTCTACGTTCTAGGGGACTGATGACCTCAGATGTTAAGTCCCATAGTGCTGAGAGCCATTTGAACCATTCTAATGAATTATCTTGGGAAGTTATCTGTGTACACTCAGATACGTAGTCATCGTAACAGAATTATTACTGCGTTTATGAGGCACTGTAAGCGACTTCCTGGTCCGAATTAGGAATCCCCGTCTGGAAGAAAAGATCCTCCTCGTTTCTTCTACCTTACGGACCTTAGGTGGTCGTTCCCTACGTAATACAATCGTACACCGAGCACATCTTTGTCGCCCAATCCTATCACTTCATTTGGAGATATCTACTTTATGTAGCAAACCTTAAAGTTCAAAATTATACAGGTGACAGAGGATCCTAATCTGAGTGTTTTTAGATCGGGTACTATTGGTAAGAAATTAATATTTCAGGCGATACGCGGTCTTGAATGAACACTGCGTGTGAGGAACATGTTTGTAAACTACTCCTGTTTCTTGACAAACAACTAATGAGGAGGTACTGAATAGAATTGGAGAGACAAATTTGTAGCACAGCTATACTAAAGGAAGAGATCGCTTGTAGGACAAATTCTGAGACATTAAGGTATTACCAGTTGTGTATTGGAGCGAAGTTTGGGATGTAAGTATCGTAGAGGGGTCCAAGAGATGAATCAGTGCGCAAATTCAGAACGATGTAGGTTGCGGTGTTATTCGGGGATGAAGAGGCTTGCACAGAGTTAAAGTAGCGTGGACAGCTGCATCAAACCAGTTTTCGGACTAAACGCCACCACCAACAACAACAACAACAGCAACAGCAACAACTGTCTATCGCATCGTGGTTGGCGGCGCAACCTTGAAAAACAATATACAACGACCCGCGATATTTCCTCGTCGGAGTAAACAACTGTTTACTTTTCATGGCAGGTTGTCCGAGTGACGGCATTGCTCTTTACAGGAATTTTCAGGTTTGCATTTATATATGTCGCAGCTGAGTATGGTGCCAGGAAAATCCGCGAATATGCAGAGAAAAGTTTCGAAACAGGCCTAACCACAATTAGAAGAAATTTATCACTGTGAATTGAAACTTTAACTGGGCCATCCAACAATGATACTGAATCATGGGGAAGAAGATTCATCAATTGGGCCGTCCAACAATGATACTGAATCGTGGGGAAGAAGATTCATCAATACTCATCCGTCAACTTAAAGGCCGTCACAATTTCTATGAGCTTAAACAGTTATTTCAATGAAAATCTAAATATATTCTTACCACTATGTAAGAACTCTACTGAATACCTCAGCCCGTATATTTTTTTACCAAAGGAAACGGAAATCCTATTTACCTAGTCTTAGCGCGATAGGGCTTTTATATTACAGCTACAACTTTTGACTGGAACTTACGTCAGCAATATAGTTCTGTTAAGTTCTCAATGTTCAGTTGTCAACCAATAAATCAGAATCTTAATGAGAAACGCATATTTGGAATCCAAAACGCAATAGATTAATATTATCTAACTGACTACATAGTTTGACTAAAAATAAATGAAATTACCTGGTCTTTGGCTACGGAAGATGTATCTGAACGTGTTCACTGTTTTCCACAACTGACTGTAAACAGCCCATAGAGTATCTAGTCTCAAACTGCAGCCTTTGTTTATCGATTTTCACTACTTTACCGTGCATTTCCTTAAGCAACAAAATTCAGTACGTGTTTCGCTGGTCACTGTCATTGCCTGGCATTCATTTAACCGTTGGGAAGTAGGAAAGCACGGCCGTGGGTATGGTACTAAAGAGCACAGTAACGCTGATTCACGAAACATGGCAGATACTCTTGGCGAGAACGACCTGTTGTTCCTTGTAGATAAGATTTGTTTTCCTCTTACGTTATGCAATCGTCGTCTGCTAACGTTGCCCTCTGATAAGGCATCCGGACTTCGTGTGTTTAAATAGCTTGACCGCGTGGGAGACAAGACTTAAATGGCTGAGATTTAAATACCTCGGAGAAGCAGCATTTAAACGGCTGAAGCATCAAAGTCCCCCCCCCCCCCCCCCGCCACCCGTCATTCCTAGTCTCTCTCTCTCTCTCTCTCTCTCTCCCTCCATCAGTTATTCCTGTGCGTTACGAGAAACCAAATACTCTTGTTCTCCAAATTACGTGACCCCGCGCATTTAGCAGGAAAAGCGAAACTGATCGCAAACCAGAATAATCGAACTAACTTTAACACTGAAACATTGTCGAGTAATTTTTCATAAAATGGCAACATTCGGCAGTTACGTGTTGAGACTGAGCAGCCATGAACCTGCTATCGAATACCCACGAACTGAAAAGTAAATATTTACATGGGCAGTTAATAGTATCCGCTGCAGTCGATGGTGACAACACTGGCGGCCGACGGTGCTCTGAAATGCGAATCGTTTACAACAAAAAGGAGACGAGACGTATTCATAAACGCTGCACGCACAAGTCATGCTTCAGATACATTCACCGGCCCTCACTTCGAAAAGTTTTCTGCTACATTTATACTTAATTTTTTATGTGTGTAGCTGGAACAATCATACAATGAGCGTGTCAACTACACTTCCGTTTAACAAATAAGATAAGTTTCTAACGATAAGTTTCTACTTTCTTGCTAGGAGTGACGATTTAAAACAGTAATATGTGATGTGTTCAGTTTACTGGAAAGCGGACTGGCATTATTTTTGTGCGCTGTGATCAATCATGTTCCTTGGTAGAATGAATAGAGGTACATTTTCAATAATATTAAAAAGCGTAAGAGTTGGGTGATGTGTTACTATTCCAGAGATAGAGTTATAGATCTGAACATGAGTATTAAAATGCATAGTCTGTTCATCAGAAAAAGGAATAATCTTCAACGGTGCTGCCATGATGCGGATGAGGAAATCTCTTAACCTTCATGTTTAGCCCATTTCGAGTCTCGGTAGGTCTTTAAGTGATTACTGTTGTCGTTGTCAATAGCCATTTGATATCATCCAAGATACAGGTATTCCAAACAGCCATCCGTACCTCAGGTACGCCTCAGAAAACAATTTCGTAATTTGATTTTCGTAACAAATTAGCATTAGCCGACGTATTCAAAGCATTTTGTCCTGCCGCGCCGCGCGTTCTCACGGCTCCTCGATAGACCGCAATTTCCGTGCACATGCGAAATGGTTACAAAGCAAAACGAAGACATAATTTCAGTTGTTCATGTCACTGTGTTTATCCCTCCAAGTGGTACATCATAACGAAAACTATTTCACCAATCACTATTAAGTGGATGTCGATTTTAGATTGCACTTCAGTACCACTGCTCTAGATGTTGTAACTTGCTATTTTCTCTTGTACTATCAGATTTCTATTTCCGATTTTCGGTGAAATGATTTCTGCGCATCATGACAGAAAGATTCATCGACTCTACAGATCTTCAAGAAAAATGCATATACGCACGGTAACAAAAAATGGTTCCAGTCCCTCTGTTCGACTAATAATGACTGCTGGGGAGGCAGATGTAGTTAGGTAAGTAGGGAGAGTGTGTGTGTGACACACACAGAGAGAGAGAGAGAGAGAGAGAGAGAAACTAGGGCCGACCATCAAAAGCCCTAGAAGAAGTAACAATCTGACGTTACCATGGCGGAGCGTGAGAGCGATAACTGACGACTGGCCAATCAATATACCTATCCATGCTCTGTCGCTACAACAGAATTCTGCGTTAATAATTTTGGTGGCAAGTACATGCGCAACTAATAACTTGATTGCTAAGAGTGAAACACACGATCATTCGTTTGCATACCCATAAAACAGTCATTACAAAATGTCGTAGAATCGGCACACAAATGCTACTTAATACCGCAGACACAAGTTAAAATAGGCCTGGCAGGGTTCTGTCGCAAAAATATTCTTGGTTTAAGAAGACAATTGTAATTAAGGGACCCGCAAAGCCGTCTCACGCAATCATAACAGATTCTAATAAGCAGCATATCGATATCACCAGATCCCGATTGCGTATCGCCTCATTCCTCTGCCTTCCTCAACGACCGCAATCTACCTCAATGCTCAGGTTTTCTTATCTACAGAATCACATTTTTGATGCATGTAGCTCTGAATATGATAAATTCTTTTACACTATCTAAAATGTGGAGATGTCTTCTGTGCAGAAAACTCCTAACGGCCACAGAACACATTCATTCTTTTCAATGAGCATAACACGAACAGCACTCTACTGACCGTAGTGAGAAGCGACTGCCTGTAGAGGATTTACTTACTTTACGGTGTGCGTTGCCGTGCAGGGCCCATGCTGGTAACTGCAGCTTTCCCGGGCGGAGGACACTGTGCTGCCGGGAGAGGCGGCGGAGGCACTCGCAAGTAACGAAGTGAAAACCACAGCGCAATCGCAAGCCGCACACCGCGTCATCCCAGTCACTGACGACAGGTGGGAGCCGAGTCAACAAAACCGCAAATTAGGTCGCAAAAGGCAGAGGCGGGGGCGAGAGAGCGACCCAGGCCATGGGACGAGTTTGGCGAATGCTGCGCGCTGCGCAGTGCCGGCGGAGCTGAGCCGCTCGGTACGCCCGCCGCCAGGCCACTGGATGTTTTAATTCCTGGCGTGAAGAACAGGAGGCCCGCGCTGGGTTATCAACCGGGACCCTCGGGCTGCGCAGTTCCCGCGCCGCTGCAGCCCGTCGTGTAATTTCATAATCGGATATCGAGTCGAAGTCGATGGCGACGCCTAGCAACAAACTCTTTGACCTTAATCTATATTTATATCCAGTGAATCCCACTTTTCTCCTTGTACATAAGACGTATTTATAACAACAACATAACATTGCTGATTCCATAGCCACCTCACAATTCGTGTGAAACTGTGTTTTAGGATTCCTGTAATAAACTCATTTTTCGAATATTGAAACCAGTTAAATTCATCACCCCTATTTTGCTATCACGAACTGAGGATCTAAAACAACTAAAGACCATAACGGGACAATCGATTTCATGGACGAAGAACTCGTTTGGCTAATTCAAAAACTGTGTCACATGTGAACAAAGGGAGCCTGTTGCGTAACATTCAAATTAAATAGAAAGATGTTTGAAAAGCTGCATTTATTCAGCAGAAGCTGGAGGCCATAACGTATTGTTTTACAACTATAAGTCAAACTCATCAGCTCAATATTACATAAATCGTAATATTTAATTATCCCTACCTTTGAAAATATTACAGACTAGCAAAATCTAAGGCGAGTTTTGGAATGAGTACGAAAATCCCTTTTACGTGATACACTTTGCACATCAAATCTCAGTCGTTTAAAATGTCTTAAAATGTCATTTAATTCACTAACATGGCAGACAGTGTTGTGCAGATAATAGTGGACTCGAGTATGGTTGTTACCACATTAAGACACATTCACACAAATTTAAAGTGCAATGGAAATGACTCTCTTACGTTAATGTTAACATAAAATAGCGCTACTCTTCAGACAGATTAATTTTATTAATTTTTCTTATTTTTGATATTTCGCTTGTTTGATCTCAAATGTCTTCAACTATTGGAGAGATGTGATAGATTTGAGAGAGACGACAAACAATAGTACACAGTGAATTGTTATGGTGGTAGATCGTGCAGACCTCCAACACTTAATTTCTGTGAATACCATTCAAAATGTAAGTTTGCAACACAGCATAAACGATTCCGATGTCAGTTGTTGCCGTGAAATTCCTATTTGAATTGTTCACGTAATAAATACAAGTTTGATTTTTGCAAGAAAGAAAACAGCAACCCCGGCTGGTTGCTGTTTTCTTTACTGCGAGAATTATCTTTTATTTTTTGTGCACAGACACAGTCCCAAAATGTCAGTTCTCCACAAAATAGCATAAGTAATACATGTTGTGCTATGAAGATATGTTTTTATTAATCTGTATTTACATGGCACATAATTACTAAAAACCGACAGTACAACTGCACTTTGGGATCACAAGTGACTATAGCCATTCAAATTCATCACACGACATTGATGAAAGCCACAACTTGGATCTGTGGCAGGATTGAACGGTAGCTCAGACTTCTTTTTATCGACTCGAAGCTCAGGCAACGCCACGGCCGACGGGTCATATCGGCGCTTCCATGCGTCGCCCTGCCAATGGCTGGCGAGGCTGAATACAGGGAAGACTACCATCTCTTTTTCAGAACCACAGTTTCGATTCTTTGGGAGTTTTATATCAATCAATCAACGGCTACGTAATAACTTCGTGAAGCAAGGAGTAGCGATAAAAAAGTAAATCAATCGCGAATACGAGATGTCCATCAGTTAC
Organism: Schistocerca nitens; assembly: GCF_023898315.1. Taxonomy (NCBI): domain Eukaryota; kingdom Metazoa; phylum Arthropoda; class Insecta; order Orthoptera; family Acrididae; genus Schistocerca; species Schistocerca nitens. The sequence goes on along the minus strand of NC_064617.1, from coordinate 607,940,931 downwards.
GTTGAACACTACGGTGCGATGCTGAAGCTCATTTAAAAAGAAACAAGCCGGAGACTGTAAGATCAAAATCGCTGAAGGGATGGTAATGCTACTGTCTACGGAAAAGGTGCGGTCCATATAAAAGCTCTGAGACCCCAAAGTCACCGCTGTAGGGACATGGGCGCACACCCACGTGACGACAGGGCGAACGGGTGCACGCTTCGACCGTCCACTGCACTCATTCGCGCTGCAAACAGGGTACTAGAGACTTCAAAAGCAAACAGGGGTGTAGTGAGTTTCCTTACAGCGAAAGGAGGGCGTGACACGGAAATTCACCGAAGAATGACACAAGTGTACCCAGAGCACTGTCCGTTGCAGTTATGATGTTCAATCCGACCTCTGTGGCAATGGCTCGCCTGTCTTCAATAATGAAGGCATTCACCTACTGGAAAATTGTATCGACAAAGTTGGGTGGCGTTCCAGATCATGGGTCTCCGGACAACGTCCGTCTTTCCTCGAATCCACCTTGATCCTTGCAACAGACATGCGTACTCTCGTACGCTTGTGCCAATCTCTGATGAATCTCCATTCCCCGCACTGCTTCCGCTGTCAGCTAATGCAGTACACCTCTTTTCTCTCCTTTGAACACTCCAGTTCTGTGTTTTCAACAATACTCAGTGCAGTGGACGCTCGATGCGTTCATGTGCTCGCTCTGGGGTGAGTGTACGCCCACGTCCCTCTAGCGGCGAGTCTGGGCATTGGCGATTTCTATGGACCACACCGCAATTGCATTACGATCCAGCGCGACGGCTATGGTCGCAGGTTCGAATCCTGCCTCGGGCATGGATGTGTGTGTTGTCCTTATGTTAGTTAGGTTTAAGTAGTTCTAAGTTCTAGGGGACTGATGACCTCAGATGTTAAGTCCCATAGTGCTCAGAGCCATTTGAACCATTACGATCCCTTTAGCTGTTTTCGTTTAACAGGCTATGACTCGTTTCTTTTTGAACAATCGCAATATAAGCAAGTCCAGAGGATATGATAACTTGCTAATTCCCTGAAGCATATAAAGTGCAACTTTGAATTAAAAAATTATAAGAGAACTTGATATTTGTCATTATAGTTCCAAGCGAAGCTGGATCCCCTGGCCCTTGCATAACCAGCTTGACATTCATTTAATTAAGCCATTATGCGACGCCTTTTACTGGACCTTAACTAACAGAGCCACCAAGACAAATTTATTAATGGAAAAATAGTTACAAGAAAGTAACGTGACTGGAAGGAGGAGGGATGAAAGTCGTGAATAATTACTGCAGTATTACACTGTGATCCAAACAATTCCACAAACTAACCTTTCCGTTAAAATACAACAATGAACGAATTATAATCTTTTTGGTGATATACATGAGTGCCATTTATTCACTCCACGGTCAAAATTAGGCAATTGTACATGCATCATTTTGTCCACTAACTTCCGAACTCTGAGCGTCGGTCGCAGGTACGCTAATTCAGAGAATGTGGAACAAAAAAGGCGAGCGTCAACGTGCTTCACTAGCTGATATCCCGTATATGCTTTTTCGAAGGTTTTAGCCATTTTGTCATTCTTGCACATCTGAGAAACTGAAATAATTTCATTGTGAAACCAACATTTTTTAGTACCTCGAAGCTTACAAACGTACTTCACAATGAGAAACAGTTATTTATCACATTTTAAAAGCTCGGTAACGCGTGCAATGTCCAGAATTTTATCGTCAGTTCACAATTCACTAAAAGAACTTCCTGCGGTATTTGGTCATTGTCAAAAGGACAATTGCTGTCACCTGACGTTTCGTCTCTTTCTACTGAAGACAGCGCCGATGTATCTTTAAATCAGAGTTAGTCAGGAAGTCCTTCCGAAGTTTTTAACATGTTTCGGTTGGTTCAGCTCTCAAAGTGTCAGAAAAAGCCGTTTCATCAAATTGCGCATCACATTCAACAGTCTCTTAGTTCCAAGACATGTTAGCTTACGACAATATGACGACAGCTATCAGTTGATCTAACGATTACAAACGTAGAGCTCCACCTTGATGATGATGATGATGATGATCATCATCATCATCATCATCATCATTATTTTGCGGCTACTGCGCAGACTCTACAGCATTTGCCAGGAGTATGATATACTTTCGCTGAGGCTAAAGAAGAACGCACGTATTTGGTAACATAGCTATGTACTAAATCACTTCATAAAAAAACTACAGTTTTATCGCTATGCTGGAATTCCACATATCAGTTCTTTCACTTAAACCATAGCAAAAATTTGCTTGTGGGCTTTCCATTCGTAACTCTTCCGACTTCCGTGAGACAGGGAACTATTCATAACTGCCAGGCTGGCCAGTTTTCCCGAATACAACTTTTAAGCGAGTTAACTTTTCCACTGAGTGCTATGCACCACGATACTAAACAGTATGTCAATATGTCATCCGTTCACAATGTTTATTTTGGATTATGTCTCACATCATGTGTAGATGTCTGCATGTCTCCGGTAAGTTTTGTGACCAAATGTTAGATCAAACGGTTAACTATCTTTACACGCAAAAAGTAAACAATAACAATATTAATAACATTGAACCCTTTCTTAAATGGCCGAGGTCGTTTCCTCTTCTTCTGTTCTGAGCCCGAGGTCGCTATTGCCGAGACGGTAGCGAATGCCGTCCGGTCAGCCCATCGGAGACGAGCATGGCGGGCGGCGGCCTGGCGACCCTACTGCGAGCGACATTCCCGTTTTCCAATTTCCCCCGCTTCTTACACGCTGCAACGGATTAGCGGGCCGATCTTCGCATTTGTTACGATGTAGAAACTAGTGGGATCACGAAAAAAATATAAAAGTCCGTACATTCATAGCAGGTTCATTTATATAAATTAAACTTCAGCCAAAAGTCGGGGTTAAAAGCCACGACGATCTTAAGTAAAAGGATGTTATCTGCTGAGATTAATATTTTATTTAAGGCCTAGAAATATTTTTTTCTACTACGAGTGCATGTTGTAGAAACCTAGAGACAGTAGACTGCGTTTGTAATTATATTAGTGATGATTTTGCGCCACCAGGAGATAAAGCACAGCGACAAGATCGCAATAGTTTTAGGCTGAAGCCACCCTAAACATTCTGATGAGTGATGTTTTATCGAAAACTGAATTTGTTACCGGTTTTGTAATTCTGAACACAATTAAGGCTCAATGAATGTGCTGACGATAAAACTGAAGCCCACACTTTCCGAGAAAGAGTTTTAAGTTAAATGCACCTTCAGTCAAGTGAGAGACGATACAGCGAGGAAAACAGTAGCAATTTCGCTATACATAGCAAAACTAAGATTCTCTCCAACATATCGATTCTGGTGAAGGTCTAAGCGTCGAAAGGAATTGCTTTTATTTTCAAAATGTGTGAAACAGAAACCGAGAGTGAGCGAAGGTTACACTTCATGTAAGTCGGTCATACTGTGTCGGCGTCAAACGCGAATTTGTAAACAGAAATTAAAATAAAAGATAGGAAATTATCATGAATTTAAATTCTGTTATTGTATCCTAATGACTTCAATGAAAAATAAGATTCTTTTTACACAAGCTACCAAATTTACCAACTTTAAGTAAGAAGAAACACGACAGTGAAATGATTCGTGTTGTTGTAAATTAAGTATTTACTCGGCTTAAATGTGTTTCATAACACTCAAATTCAAGAATTTATAATTAGTGTTTCACATTTTGAGTAACGATACCGAAACAGTTCACTCTGCTTCGGTGAACACAATTCAAAATTTAAATTTACTACGCGTGAATACTTTTATCTCACAGAGAAAATCCTTTGAGGACTGCGTGAACATTTTTCGTCTCCTAAATACGCAGTGTGCCATTTTTGCCACACGCTGGCCATGCCGCAAACAGAGCGAAAGTGCGCCCGTCGCGTCGCAAATGGCAACCCAAAAGCGCCTCAACTGTCTGCGTCCCAAATTTAGAGCATATTCGGCTAGCTGAGCGTGGCGGCGGCGTGGCAGCTTACTCAGTATTGTTCTGGTGCTTTCCAAAATAGCTGCGCGGTATATGTTTCGTACGAATACATAAACTGAAATGGTGTTAAGCCATAAAATCTTTTTTTTCTGGTTTATCACCAAGAGAAATTCAATGAATGTTGTCAAAGATGCAGAGAAGGTCTGCTCCTTTATCTTCAGCAGTTAAAAGGTTGGCAGGTGGAATCAAAAGAGGCCGTACATCTCCAGAAGACGGCCACGTGAAGGACAAGAGAAAGTGCAACCACAGCATAAAACACTTAGGAAGTGCGCAGTGCTGTGTTGGGCGATAGACGATTAACATAGGTATTAAGAGAAGAGTATGGGTTACTGTGCAAAAAAATTAACTATGGGGAAAAGTTTGCACAAAGTGGTCGGCGCCTTTGTTCAGCGCTGACCACAAGCAAATGCAAACATCAATTTCTCAGCAATAATTAGATCTTTTAAAAGAACTGAATTTTGTGCACCGAACAGTTTGGTTGAGACATGGGGCCACCACGATGTATCCCAAACGAAACTGGTGCAATGCAGTAGACGGTTCTGCCGCAAAATAGCTTTGCGTTTTTTTCTTTATACCGAAGGGGTGGGTTTGTTTTCTATGATGCAAAAAGGCTTTTTCGTGATTGTCTTTCAAAGGTTAAAAACAACTGGTGATATATCACGCATGTCTACTGAACGAACTGGATGAAAAAACACGTGGAAGGATGTCTGAATTTTAAACGAAAACGCAGGATAAACAACATACCTACAAAAGAGCTCGTACAATTGTAAAATCGAATAATTTGAAGCACGAATTGTTGGAGCACACATCCTGATCGGCAGCTTCTGACGCCACTTATTTCCATATTTACAGAAATTTTAGATTGGCGTTACGTATCCCGTGCAAAAATGGAGCTACATCTAAAAATAAGTGCACTACTTTTCCCCTAAAAAACAATACTTACACGTCATTCAAGGAACATTTCCTCTTGCCCTTGTATAGCCTAAGTTGATACGATCGATCATAACGCTAATGAAATCTGAAATATCCCTTAAGTTCTGTGTAAGAACTGACCGCAACTAAATTCTGGCCGTTGTCCTTCGTAATATAATGGAAAGGCTACAATCGCTCACCTCATATTTTACAGACATACCATCAAATCAAAATTCTACTACTCTTCCTCCTGTTTCAGATTACAACCATTCGTTTATCCGAAAACGAAGCAGTTGTTTGCAACTTGATAGCGAACACCAAATATCCGCCAAACGCAGGAAGTAATCTTGGAAGCTGACAAATATATTATGTAGCTCTTACTCACCTTTACAAGACGCATGGGCAAGAGTCATAATGGAAATGTTTCTGATGACTAGTCCCGCAAAGACTAAAACAGAAGGCCATAATTCAAACAAAATTCCAGAACGTAGTTAACGATGTTCCATTTCGTCACAGAACTCTTGTTTTATGACTGTTGTATATCGATGTCGTCAGCTTGTTCGCCACAGTGCAGGCTGACAGAATGACAGACACATAGTAGGGGCGCTTGGTTTACATGTCGGACACCTGCGTGTTTCTTCCAAGTTTTAGAGACCAGTTGTCATACGAAAAACGGCAGTAAAATACCCCGTGTCACTGGACAGTCAAATTAACAATAGACACAGATTCATCATGTCCCACGAGAAAGTGTGATTCAGTACATTCCGCTGCTCTCGCTATTCGCAACAATGCCGTCTACATTCACCAATACATAAAGGATAACCCAAGAACGATATTTGGACGGTGAAATGAATGCTGATGATTATTTTTGCACTGACTTTTTTTATTATTACATCAAAACAAACGGGCAGTATTTTGGCAGAATGGTTTCTCATTTCGTAAAATCTGTTAATAGTACTTCGTAACATGTATCTGACATTCGAGGGAAAAGTATTTCCGGAGCTTAATGAACAAACAAATCTTTTGTTAGCTACGAAAACATAACAATAGCTATTGAAAACTGTCTTCGGGAATCCAGGTTACTGCACAGAAGTTAAACAGGGATTATTAAAAACATCGATATAAAAGCAAGGAAAATCAAAACACGACATATGACAGTCCGGAAATCTTGGTTAAGGATTTTTCAACCACTGAAAGAAAATAACGCAATGGATTGGACCTTTCAATGTTTTTCTCCAGCCGCTCCGGTCAGTCGGAAGCTCAAACCATTCACGCTTCCTTCGGCAGCCATGAACTAACGTCCAACATTTATACACTCACTCTTCCAGTAGCTACAGTCTTGCTGGCTCATGAACGGTTCGTGCAGAGCGAAGAGCTGGCCGACATAGTTCCTTTGCAAAGAGAAACCTTCTGTGTTGAGTGTGTCTCCGTATGAAACACGTAGAGCACAAATGCAAAGTCGGAAACGAGCAGCTTTATTAAACGATTCAAACCTTACGTCTGGCACAATGTTTCACGTATTTCTGCGGTGTTGGAAACTGGAGGAGGGATGGCCAGTTGAAGCAAGTTTGTTAAACATGCCAAAATGACTATTTGACGACTACTCTCAGACAGATGCCCATGTTTGTGCTAAGGTGAAGCACGCACGTTCAACCTCTCTTGGAGTGTTCGGGTTTCCTAAACGATCACGGCGGCAAGCATACGGTAAGTAAGTGTCTAATAAACGACTACCTTCCATACGTACTGAGGCGTTTCTATCAAAACAAATAACAGCAAAACCTTTCGAAATATGATCGTATAACGTCTGTATAACTGTCAAAGATATTACTTACTAGAGCAAAATCACTCAAAGTGCACAAAAAATTTAAATTCTTTGTTCCTTCTTGAAATCATTAACATTCAGATGAAAGAGGAGATGAAGTTGTTATTTTGACAATGTATTCTTCGGTGGAGGTCGTGAAAAGCGAATCCTTTGAGCACATGATGAACAAATCCTAGCACGGCGAGCAGAAGTATACCCAGACGACTGCGACGGGCTGAACGTGTGCAGTACGTGCACGGCCACACGCACCATTGTGAATTGTGGCGCCAGTCGGCGGCGGCAGCTGGCTGCGGGCGACAGAGGGCACTTTGTGCGGGCACTGGCGCTATCTATTGGGGTCACAACACGCGCTCACACACAGGCAAGCGGCCGGGATATTCCGGGAACGTCGGGCTCCCGTATCACCAAAGCCTTCTCCACAGACGCCTACGGTGCTGGCGCCGTATGTTATTCATACTTGTTTATCGAGACGTCCTCGCGTCTCAATGGTAGGTCTCAATACCTACGTCGAAATCGGACGTCTTTTCGACACTGATAAGAAATACGCAATGGTGACTATATGCCGCGAGTGTCACACACAATGACTTGAAGCCTTGCCATCCCGGCTACATTGAGAGTCCATTGCGTCCTCACTTTTTGTTCTGTTGCGCACAATACCACGTGTGTAGCCTACACTACAGCACTTATAAAGTGCATGAGACATGGATTTCGCAACAGAATTAAGAGCTAAATATCTCAAACTGATGACGATACATAAGCATAGCGTGAGGGAGAAGGAAGAGAACGGCACGGGAGCGTGGTAGAAATATTATAGCTTGCTTGAAATAAGAGAAAAATTCAACCTTATCTGGAACCATCTCTGAGTGGTTGATGTTGGTTTCTTGTGTTTCGTTGAACCTTCCGAGACTTTTCAATTTGTTTACTGCGCCTTTGGCATTCGAATGGGGGAATTACGTAGAGGTGTGTGTGATATTTCTTCCTGTGCATCTGGGCATGCGCTGCCTTTAGGATTAACACTGCGAATCGTAATACTTTAACAGAGTTCTAGGGTCAAAGTTACTCGAGGAAATCTCACAGACATTCAACTATTTCCTACTTTTCCGCACGCCACAGAATCTTCCTCTACGAATTCTGCAGAAATAGTATCCTCAAGAAGGTACATACCTCGTGAAATGATTTAATCGCATCTCAAGAAATTGAAAATCATACTTTATAGTTTTAAAGACTTCATAAATATGTCATATTTAAATTGTGGTTAATTCGTTGTCCCACTTATCCATTCTGCTGAAATTGGTCTTTCAACCTCCGTTAAGCTCTAAAAGTTTGACGCAAACACTAGCATGACAAAGCTTTCGGACAGCTATGATGTGTGTTCGAATGCCCCAGGTATTAGTAGTAGAATATTGGCGGCAGAGGATAAAATTCAACTACTAAGGATTTTAGACGAATCCTGACGGGCTACAACCAAAGTTCTAACCTAATGTTAGCCCGAACACCACAGAACTTATCCAGGAGTTTATCTTGATTAAAGAAATACGAAAGTATAGATAGCCGGCCGAAGTGGCCGTGCGGTTAAAGGCGCTGCAGTCTGGAACCGCAAGACCGCTACGGTCGCAGGTTCGAATCCTGCCTCGGGCATGGATGTTTGTGATGTCTTTAGGTTAGTTAGGTTTAACTAGTTCTAAGTTCTAGGGGACTAATGACCTCAGCAGTTGAGTCCCATAGTGCTCAGAGCCATTTGAACCATTTTTGAAAGTATAGATAACACGTCCAAGTGATTTAAATGAGACCTGCTGTCTCGAAAACCTCGACTATCAGAATGATTAAAAAAAAAAATTAAGCTACAGTAAATCCATTCTCACCCCTGAAATGTTCCCTGAAATACCAGTTCTATTTAGAGTCAAAGAACAAGCAGTAAAAAGTAGGTGGCAAGTAACACCACAAGAATTTTAAGCTCAGTGCTTTATGGTGCTCTAATCTCCCTGGTACTGTCAGAAAAATAGCGATGTTTTCGATGAAGAAAGAAACGAAACCGAAAATGAAGGACATGAACCGCTACCAAATCTATCAAGACAGCCTGTTATTGCCCGAGGGTTCAGTTGGACGTTGATTATTTAAAATGAAACGCTTTCTTCTTCAATGCTCAGTGAACAGTGAACATACTACCCGGTCTTCGCACGCAGTACTGGCCTCCAGGAAAGCGAATCATATTAGTGGATAACCACTGTCATGCAAATACAGGCGTAACACACGATCGCCGATTCCTCCAGCGAGTAACCAAATAAATCTCTCTTCAGAGACTGGCTGGTGTTGCACCCACTGGAATGTAGATGTGCGTTACGCGACAAATGATGCTGCAACAGCCTAACGAAGAGGAAGTATGAGTGCATTTTAATGTCTCATTGAGGTGAAGTAAATTGGAAATCGTGCGTGAACTCATTTGCCCATGGATGTGGGAGAACATCGGTGGCGACCCTGTTAATGCATTCACCTACGAATCAGACCAAAAAAACAACGGAACGCTGAAGTCGTGATAGCGGACTGCATTTTGAGCTCTTCATTCCTGGTTTTAAACCACAACAACACATGTTTAGGAAATCTGCGAAGGAAGACTACACAGTTATTATCTAGCAACTTTGTTCATCTTTATGTTACGCTGCACTGAAAACTTCAATTCATGACCACATACAGCATCCTGATACAGATATTTAGTTATTACGAATCGAGGAACTGTAAATGTTCTGGCACAACGTACGCACTGGGAAAAGCTGTCACGACTTGGCGTATTAGAGGTATTCGGGACAGAGCCATCGACAATTATTTTTGTTGGGATTTCTTCATATCTTTACAGCTCAGCTTATTTTTTCACTATACATTTTTACTCGGAACTGAAAACACACAATTCGATTACAAAATTAGATTTTATGTTTTATGCTTAGAGGCAGACAGCAATACGAAGAACCCGAAAGAAAGAATGCAAATGTAAAACAGGTTCCTACCACCAGTACATTCTAGAAGTAATGCACTTCCTGCGGTTTTGAGGATGAATAGGCTACTTAGATCAAACTAAGGAGATGAAAACAACTTCCACATGTAACCAAGTCATGACAGAAAGCAACAAGGGGTCGTTAGCACAGCGTCCTCAGACCACAGTACAAAGTCAAAATTTTTGTGGCTTAATCCAAAACAGAAGAGTACAGCTTGATTACTCGGTGCTTCATGCCTTCCCCTCAACCTCGTCGTACAGTATCCGACTAAGGACGACTTCTTTCTGCACTGATGTTAAACAACAATACGGTAATAAAACAACAGTCCCTCGTGTGTTCAGTCTTGTGATGATACTGCTTAAACGTGCACTCGTGTGGCAATGTTAGCAGGGAGGTGTGTCCAGCAGCCAGTCGTCTTTGTGCCCGTTGGCACTTTCGCAAGCTGGACCGCTGCGTCCTAAATGTAGCTAGTCAGTTTAAGGGATGAGAATGCCACGAAGCACAGGGTAGGTCTGGAAGCTATTGGAACCACGTTATGTCCACCACTTCTCTTTTCCTGTCACTGTTTGTATATCGTATTCGGATAGGGGAATAGGAATTTTAAAAGATTACTCGTAATGTACGAACTTCGAGATATGTTCCGTTGAAAATTGAAGACAGCACTCATTAGTCAATTGCACAGAGAACACGTTTATTATTACCTCTATCACACATGTGGCTGTACGTATCATTTTCTCTGATATAAAAACAATCTAACTACATCCGAAGCAAAATACGACCCAGTCTTGTCCTCCAGGCCAGGCACACTCTTACCTCGACTGGATTAGCACGTGGATGTAATAAGTACATATAGAGTACAGTGTCGGGTTTGCGCTGTTAATGACAAAGTGAAAGGTACCAAATGACTCCAGTGCCATCAAATAGTCTGCTCCATTTAAAGAGTAGCAAGTAGGTCGCTGACATCAGTCACCACCAGTCGGATGGATCAACATCAGCGGAGTCACGTGCCCTCACGTCACTCCTTCTTATGACTTGGTGCACAGCCTGTTAATCGTGAACTTTTGCTTCCCAAACCGTTGCTGTGTTCCTTTGACAGACGCATCTATCAAGCTCGACATATTTAACTTGTTCCACAATACTCAGCGAATATTTACTTGGCTTTTTGTTTTACTTCATGTGTGACTGCATTTCGATTCTGTCGAACAGAACAGTTAGAGGCAGAAAGCACGTAAACCGGAAGTATGGTCTGTCAGAGTTCAAAAATTGTTTTTTAAGTCTATGTTTGTTTAAAAGTACTAAGACGCACTATTTCGAAATTTCATAGTGTAGTTTTAACAGAATACTTTCCAGATATTTAAAAAGTGTTGCATAACAAGTCGTCCGGTAACATCTACCCGAAACATTGATTGCGACTCAAAAAAATGGTTCAAATGGCATTGAGCACTATGGGACTCAACATCTGTGGTCATCAGTCCCCTAGACTTAGAACTACTTAAATCTAACTAACCTAAGGACATCACACACATCCACGCCCGAGGCAGGATTCGAACCTGCGACCGTAGCAGCAGCACGGTTCCGGACTGAAGCGCCTAGAACCGCCCGGCCACATCGGCCGGCTGATCGCGACTATTTTGAACAGTACAATGATGTGCAAAACTTACGGACGAAGTAAACTGCACAGCTGGCTGGTGTGGCCGAGCGGTTCTAGGCGCTTCAGTCTGGAACCGCGGTAGGGCGTTCCGTTCCTCCACCAGCCTGCTCGATGGTCATTGATGCATGTGGACGTGATGCAGTACGCCTGCCTAACGCATCACGCACGTACTCGATGCAATTTAAGTCGGGGAAAAGGCCTTATTCCTCTCTTTTCAAGAGCTCCTCCACCCGCGCAGATCGATGCGGTCGTCATTGCCATATATAAAAATAAACTCAGGGCCGAAAGCGCCCCTCAAAATACGCACCTGGGGAAGGACTACAGTGTCACGATAACGTTGACCGTTGAGTGTGCCGAGCTCCAAGATTTGGACGTCAGTATGTCCACGCAAGATTATACTTCCCTACACCATGACACCTGGACCACCAACACCATCACGTTCGGCAATGCTGGGCGTACCCTCGTATGGCGAGTATTGGGAACACGTATTGCGCCCAGGAACGTTGTCGAACATGACCGGTTTCGTGGTCCAGGTGTTATGGCCTGGGGAAGCATAATGTTGAATGGGAATAATGGTCTCCAAATCTAGGAACACGGTACACTCACCGGTCCATGTTACTATGACGCTGTACTCTTTCCCCGCGTGCGTATTTTGTCGGGTGCATTCGCCCCTGACTTCATTTTTATGGATGACAATGCATCGAAGAGCGCAGGCGGAGTAGCTCTTGGAACGAGAGGATATTCGGTGTATGGAGTGGTCTGCACGTTCCCCCGACTTAAATGCTATCGAGCAGGTGAGAGTGTTGGGAAGAGGTATTGCAGTGCCTTCACATGCAGTTGTCAGCCGGGTTGGCGTAGGAATGGAACGACCTCACAACAACTCCTTTACCATCTTGTGGCCAATATGCGACCATGTTGCAGAGCATGCAACGCCATCCGTGATGATCAGATACACTATTAAGGACCATACTCCGTATTTTTCAATGTCCAGGGTACTATCAAGACTTCATATATTAATATGCTTTGAATAAAAGTGTCATTTCTGTTTGTCTGAATGCGTATTCCTTTCAATTACCTTCTGCATTATACTGTAACAGTTCTTTGTATGAATGGTCCAAGTTCCATATTACATGGCAAAGACACATGATGCGAAAGTTACTTTGATCCTTACGTTTTTCACATCAGTGTATACATTGCTGAACTATGCAGCTGACGTACCTATTTACGAAAACAAATGGTTTGGTCCTTAGACGCAAAGAATATTACCACAATATAAACGTTCGCGAATGACTGTAGTGACACCATCTTTCCTAAAGCCAAAATTGAAGAATTCTGTCGGGAACGTCTAGTATTCTCCACAGCGATCACCAAGTAACTCTTTCTCTCGCTCACAAGTATCTCCGCTGTTAGATTTAGATATGTGCATCTGTGTGTTGGTCCCGCTTTTCCTGTTTCCTTATCTGGATCAAGATCCTTTGATTACTTTTAGTTATGGATTTGCTTCTTGCAATGAGCGTCAAAGGTAAAGAATCCCTAGCGCCAATTTGTGATATAGTGTGAAATATTAGCTTGTATTTTTGCTGTCGGAATTGAAGATAATGTGCTAAGGAATGTGAACAAGGCGATGTTTATCCTCTCTGCACAAAAATGGAAAACGAAGGTTGAGCAATCGTTTGCCTCTTGCAACCTGTAGATTCCTAGGACGTCGAGATTAGAGCACACCACAAAATTGGCTTCACTGATTTTTGAACACGTACCTTTTTAAGGCTTTAGCGAAGGTTCATATTGAGCCACTAGAAGAGCGATCATGAGTTTTCACCCCACAACAGTCCGACATCTGCCATTAACTGCACGACGAAATGCACTGGCGTTTGTAAGGCAATTGTCTGCAGAAATTACTGCAGCAGTTTCGTGACGAACCGCGTATCATCGACTCAGAACAGTTGATAATGTCAACTGTGTGTGTGTGTGTGTGTGTGTGTGTGTGTGTGTGTGTGTGTGTCCCTCACGTCACTGCTATGATCCTCTCATTTATTGTAGAGTTAGCAACTCCGATACTGGCTCATGAACGAATGTAGGAATGTGCTCTAGTCTCAGAAGATTGGATCGTGAATAGAGGAATGAATGAGGAATGTGCTCTCCACAGACAAATCTACTGGAAGTCTGCAGAATGATTTTCGTCGCACATTCATCTGCGAGGAAAAATGCCAGCCGGAGAAATCAGAGGATCGCTGTGGAAAGAGAGTGATGGTGCTGGTGGCGGTGAAGCCTTTGTGTGGGAAGGCATCATGATGTAGGGGGATACGAAGCTCCCCATCTTGATGGCCGTTGCACACGGTTAACGAAAGAGCACAGATATTCGATACCGTAACAACACTCGCGACCTTTTGCAGATAAAGGACAATAATACTCGACCACATCGAGCTGCGCTGGTGGATGAATGTGTCGCATGTGAACATACCCACCGGCTGCACTGTCCAGGGATGTCTCTGGATTTGAAGCCTATAGTGAGTCTCCCGGAAAGCACTGTGGGAGATTAACTGCAGCCAGCCAGCTACTTTGCTTTCTTTTGGAGAGGCGTAGCTTCGATTTGAAAACTTTTCTAGTAACATAATTTGAACATGGCTGCATGTCAAATGTCATAAGCTATCATTAACCATAGTGAGTCTCCCGGAAAGCACTGTGGGAGATTAACTGCAGCCAGCCAGCTACTTTGCTTTCTTTTGGAGAGGCGTAGCTTCGATTTGAAAACTTTTCTAGTAACATAATTTGAACATGGCTGCATGTCAAATGTCATAAGCTATCATTAACCTTATCCTAGTTCAATAACTCTTCCGATAGCCTGTTCAGGAAATATGCACTCTTTCCCTATGTTTAACTTTTAGACGCTATTGTAGGGAAGCTTGCTTTCTTGCTCAAAAGGATATTTAGTTGGTTAATAATGCTGTAGCTAATATATTTGTTCCTTCGTATTTGTAAACATGGTATGAAGTGGATTTGTGGACGAGAGGCAGCGATGCATAATAATTGAAACGGGTTTATTCGATGGTGGCTTGGTAAAGTCAGCGACACTAACTGTGACATACTGCTGTCGGGAAGAAGAAATCGGAAGTTGTTAATTTTCACGGGGGAAGACGTGGGAATCTCGTTATCAATCGCGGAATCTACAGCAGCGAAGTCTTAGTTCTCCATAGTGATCATTAGAATTGTGCGTTCCCCCGTTTTCCGACCTCCTCCTCCTTTCAGCTGCTTAAGTATGACCAACACCATTTTGTCTGCATTGCTTTGGCATCATACTAGCCCCCTCTGTATGTGTTAATACATTTATTATAACGCTTGATTATAAAGCCAAGAATGTAAGTAAAACGAAACGCAAGTACTAACGGTTTGTCTGCGCCCCTCAGATACCCTGGCGACGATTAGTATATTATGCACACTGAATCAAATCCCATACTGTCAGTAAGGGATACAGCGTCCGCCGACACGCATAGCTTATGTAGAAATGCCGTCCTTAATTTTGGTTGTGTTCACGTGTGACTGGAACACTGATAAAAACCACTGCATGAATAACAGGGGAGTAAGGAATGGAAATGAAAAGGATGGGAAAGAGACAGGAAGGAAATAATAATTTCCAGACGCACAGGGCATTGCGGCAATGCAGCGGCGAGGGTTGAAAATTTATGCTGGACTGGGACTCTTGAACCTTCCATAGAACGGTTGCCTTAACCGCCTCGGCCATTCGGACACATTTTCCGTACGAGCCAAATTCCCAGCTTCCCACTCGCCGCATTTCAACGACACCCGTCCATTAACCCCCTACTAGCAGGCTTCTGATTTCCGTAGCAGTTCGGACGTTGGTCGTGCATCCGCACTGACACTTTTTCAAACTGCGGTCGCGGCTATATGTATATAGACATGTGTGGTGTCTGTTCTGTGGCACATGTTCGACAAAACAGACACCACTCATATCTATAAAAGTCACTGCTCCTGGGTGTGACAGCTGGCAAGTGAGCAATCCCTTCACAACATATTCTGTACTTACACGAAACTTTCTATAATGGTGGTACGCAAATGGGACACCACGCAGAAAAGTCCTGGTGGGGTAGAGTGACACGAAATGCTTCAATCTTAATATATTTCAGGAAAAACCCCACGATATTAACGGCTCAAAATTTGCAACGCCCTCATGACTTGCTTGGTTTAAATTGGAAACCTCTGACCAACAGTGCAGCAATACCTACCGCTTCATGTGCGATGGATGTAAAAGTGAACCTGCAGTTCACAAGAACGCGCTGTCTCTCCAATCCTGGACGGGACAATGCGGCTTGGATGCACTATTCAGTCTGTAAACATGGTTCGACAGGTCGTTTCGAGCTTAAAACGTGCATACGGATTTCGGCACGGAGATTGTCCGCGATATTGGCTTGCACCGCAGCTACATAATTCGAATAACCAACTTCTTCCACGAGGCAGAGAACATCGAAGATCTGCCACATAGCGATCGCTTGCAGTCATGAACACCAGCTGAAGACAGCTACCTAGTAATTATTGCTAGCAGGTCCACCGAGGGGAATGCAACAGAACTACGTATTAATTTTTGGATGTCTGCGTCGACCCAGAGAGTACTCAACCGTCTCCACACCATAAATTTGGCCTCTGGGTGTCAATTACTACCAACAGTACAACAATGCCCCCGTCCCTTCGCCGACACCGCAGTGCTCCTGGGATGGAATCGGGTTGTCTTCGGCGACGAGTGCAAGATTTGTCTGGCGCCTGATGATCTGTCATAGAAAAGTGTGAAAGCGGTCGGTAGCAATGTACGTCTCAGGTATGCAGTCCCACGGGTTTGGCACGAAGGTGAATCAGTCATATTTTGGGTCGGTATCATGTACGGAAGTCTGACTGGGTTCATCGATGTCGAGGGTTATGGGTAACTAGAAGACAGTACTGTATCTGGACGAGTTCTTCCAATATTTTGTCCGGAGCAACACATCACACCTGTATCAAGAAAATTTTCCTCCAATCGCCAGGAATCACAGGAGATGAACGGCCTGCGTTATCTGCTGAATGAACGCGACCTAGCGTGCTTGGGACTAATTGATACTCATGCTGCGTCGTCTTAGGAACTCTCTTCAACAACTGGGTGACCACAGGATGGCCGTCGTCTAAGAGAGGGACAGGCTGTAGCAGTAATGTCAGTTTGTCTCACCCTTTTTGTAGACACCGTGCCAACGATGATCCAAGTACGCTACGAGGCCTGGGGTGGAGAAACACGATATCTAATGTTACCAAGCTGTAAATACTCAGTAAATCTTCGAGTAAGTTTCATGGTGCATTCATAGATCTTTTCCCATCGACTTTAAGCCTATGCACATTCACAGGCGGTTGAAAACTTTTTTCCGAGCAAATTATACGACGCATTTGTTAATGTCTGTATCTCCGACGTCTTTCCATGGTCAGTAGACACATCCGATCGCCAAAACCAAAACAGTTCTGTATCCAGTCCTCTTAATGGGTTTATTAATCAGTGTGGTTCCAAAACCAAATTGTATTTCTTGACAAGGCGTTGCAGAGCAGCATTGTATATCAATTGTTAAAGATGAATGCCGCTTTTAATTAATTCTTCAGCGGAAGAGGATGTGACAAGCTGACGGTGTAACTACTGTTTTAGCTACACTAAGCTTAATTTGAATCGCAAGTACCTCATGCCGACTAGTTTTTATTTGTCTGTATATAACATGCATGACATCTATACGTTGCGATAATTAATTTTGTATCGATTTTTGGGAGCTACAGAATAGCACAGCACTTAAAAGAATTATAGTCGCATATAGTAAAAGTAAACTATATGGTCAGTACAAAAGAAAACCCTATTTAAAACGAAACGAAATTGCTGCATACAAGCAAAGTAGATCAGCGACCGAGCTTGTTCTGTAAGAACGAGCACAACGGTAAGAAGCTCTAAAGTTCTTTCATTTGTCGACTGTATCGTGAAGGATAGGCAAATGCTCACTCTGGTACAATTTGGACATTTCCAAATTAAAGGGTGACAATTATTGAACTATATGAAATAAAATCGTCATAATTTCTGAACGGTCTGCGTTAGGCCGCTCAAACTGCACGGTTGTCCGCGCGCCGTGATGGGAATTAGTACGAGCATGGTTGGTACGATCCAGCGACGTAGCCCACTTTCATTTGAATGGGTTGGTCAATAAGCAAAATTGGTGCATTTGGGGGACTGAGAATCCGCATTTCGCGATCGAGAGGTCTCTTCACCCTCAACGGGTGCAATGCCCAGTGATGGAATAATGGGTGCGATATTCCTTGATGGCACGATGACTACCGAATGGCACGTGAAGGATTTGGAAGATGATTTCATCCCCATTATCAAAAGTGACCCTGATTTCGACAAGATGTGGTTCATGCAAGACGGAGCTCGACCCCATCGAAGCAGGAGAGTGAAGTCCTTGAGGAGCACTTTCGGGACCGCTTTCTGGCTCTGGGGTACCCAGAGGCCAATGGCTTGGATCTCGATTGCCCGCCATATTCTCCGGATCTGAACACATGCGACTCCTTTTCATGGGATATGTTAAAGACAAGATGTACAGCACTAGCCCCAAAACCATTGATGAGCTGGACACAGCCATTCAGGAGGTCAACGACAGCATCGATGCTCCGACACTCCAGCGGGTCATGCAGAATTCCGGTATCCGTCTGCGCTACATCGTCGCCAATGATGCCAGGTATATCGAACATGTCACAACCTAAATCCGAATATCTGTAGTCACGTTTACATGTTGAATAAAGTGTGTGCACGCAGTAGTTTGTAACCAGTTTATTTTTTTTTTTTAATATAGTTCAATAATTGTCTCCCCATGAGTGGTTGTACCTCCATGCAGCTATCAGTTTTTTCGCTTTGGTTTAATACTTTGTCTTGTTACCAACCATCCAATTTCTTTATCATGCAGAGACGGCTATGTCAATCAATGAAACCTTCTTTGTACCTTTAATAAAGCGTTAAGAAGCAACTGGCGAAAATCGTATTTAATTACCAGAAAATCCATGTTACCTGATGAAAAACGACTTTAACCTGTTACGCCTTTCGTGAAAGTCTGAAATTGAGTCTGATTTCACGTTATTTCTAACGGCACATTTTACCCGAGAATCTTTACTGGACCAGAATGACGTTTCTGTGATGAACATCTTAATATGGTTGCCCAAGAACGAACGGTCATCTCTCATCAGTGGTGGATCTACGTATCTGCGAGTCCTCTCACTTAGGTGTCCTCTCACACTATGGCACCTGTGTCTTTACCTCCAGCTCCACTTCCAACCGGCTGGACGGTTCTCTCTATACAGGTGTAAGCTGAGATCCACTGTGTAGAGAAAACACGGGACTTGGCCCAAACGACGACCCCCGTCACTCTGGCCCTCACAGACGCTCCTTTGGGTTGTACATGGGTCACAGGAGAAGCCACACTCAACATCCGCCGATTTACCCTACGTTTTATGATACGCCTTCCTACTTTCCCACCCATCAAGAAGTACCTGAAGGAATACAACATTCTGTGGAGTGGATGGCCTATTATCTAGCTCAACAGGAGACTAAGCTGCCCTCTTCGCCACGATACTTTGGAAGACATTTCTACTTCAGTTTTAATATTAGGATCCACGTCACACTCCTTGATTTCCGCATATTTTCACATGCATGCAGCTTTATTTTGCTTCATAATTTGGGATCAATTTATGGTGTGTACTGTTCGAAAAACATGTAGTTTCATCTGTTTGGTTTCTTATCCGTTCATCATTCCTTTTTATCATTTATATATTTGAAACGTAAAGTTTAGTTAGAACTCAGTTACTTTGCTAACCCTGATTTAATTTTTTATGCTTGCAACTTTATACTCTGCCAAAACTATGCATGAAACTTGACACTCACTGTTGTACACTATACAAATATGTAGTGTTAAAACGAAATACGAATGCAGTGACAGATCTGACAGGTACCTCTCGTAATCTGCATACAGTGGTTAGCCTCATGACATCCGTTTCATGTACTGAACAAGTTACACATAAATATAGAAACAATTTAACGTACTGATGAGTACGGAGAGGTGAGAGCTCTCCGACTACACTGAACTGCTTGAATTCGTGACTGGACTAGAAGCTAGATGAAAAATATTTCAAATGACATGAAGCGTCATGGCGAGGATCAGGAACACACAAATCTGACATAACTTCGCTCATTTCACGGAATGCATCTGCACAAAACCGTGTGGGACATCCCAGAGGTTGAGACTTTGAGAGTCATATACGGGACGAGCAGAGTTCAGTTCCACACTCGTTTAGGTCTTCCTCAAAATGGAGAAGAATGATTGTGTTTTTCTAAGAATAGATTACTGCCATCACCCACTCCGTTCTTCGACCGACGTGGCGCTTGATTTCTAATGACCTCACTTCCCACCCTTTTTTTCTTCTCTTTTGCTGCTACACATCTAGAAAAGTGATCGTAATGGACATTCCTTGAGACAGTTGCCCCGCTTTCCACCTACGGGGAGTTGCCGGTCCCTGGACTTCCCTGACAGAGACGTCCCAGACCACGCACCCTCGAGGCGCGGCTCAGAGACGCCGCAGATCGCTGGGGCAAAAACCGCTGCATGCTGCGGTGCGGCCGGGGCCGGGGCCGCAGCCGGCTGGCAGCGAGCGGTGCTAACTACCCTGGAGGCCCCTGGCCCCAACTTTCAATTTGGCACACATTATAATGCGGCGGGTCCGGCCCGCCAGCCGCCACTTCTCACAGTCGGCGGGCCGCGCCGACGCTGCTTTCGCGCCTTCCTTCGCAGCCGCTCAGCAGTCGGACCGCCCCGTTGTGTGTTTCGAGTACTCTGCTGAGCCTCCGTGATGAAAAAGCTGCCAAAACGCGATTCAAATTGCTGCAAGCGAAGAGTCTGGCAATAAAGCTGACTCGATAGAGCGCACCGACGGCCAACATCCGACGCGGTAGATTACTTCGGCGTTTTATTCCTCGCATCTCTCCATACAGTCAATTCAGTTCCCCTTGTAAGTTCATCTCTACAGGAAAAGAGCTCTTCATCTCACGGCGGAGAGCTGACACTCGTGATATTTCAGATGGCTGACATAACTCCTCCGTGATCTGAAGCCTTTCAAGTGATTATCCTTTCCTTTGTGCGAATGTATCACAAAGATATTCACACTGAATTGACAAAAACATTTATCTACATTATACTTTGTACGTAGTGATTCACATCCAGAGATATGGGTTTGATACGTATTGGATAAGACGAACAATAAACCATTGCTTGTTTCCACGTTTAAATTTCCTACGAGCATTAACGCAAATTCTAATTCGGCAGGTGAGTAATACGGTGTATCCTTACCACACGAACTTGGCTCTACCTCTCAATAAGGGTCAACCGCATTCTCGATAAAGGAGTACTGGACAGTTTCGTGCGCGCCAACTGTTCCGGTACTTCATGTCTGGATTAAGTCACAGCTAAGATTGGCTAATGGGGAGTGAAAAAGCGACATTGGAAAACGTGAAAAAAATAGTATGTAAACAGGTTAGACGCTGATTACATACTTTAGTCTTGAGTCATACCTCGTGTTCATCGCACGGAGGTGAGGTCTGGCGAGGGGGTCGGCTTATAAATGGTATTGCTACTTGCAACAGCGTTCTCGATACACGCCGTTGTTCGTCATTACATTTTCTTCCTCTTTGGCTTCTTGCTGTGAACCTGAGGCATAGTCGTCGTCCTCGAGACAGCCACTGACGGAGTGGCAGCGGAGCTGAGGACTCCGAATTGATAATCGCTTATTTGCCATACTTCAAGAGCTCCGAACTGCGTGCCGGAACTGAACGATCAGAACGCATTGTCATGCGCTTAAATCGTCTCAACAGCGTGCAACGCTGCCATATATCAGTTTCCATACTGAAAACGTTATTCCCTCATCATCGAACAGGTGAATCTACATTGAGATGGGATAGACAATGCAAACTCGTTCCTTTCTAAGACACTGCATGTATTTATCGACTGGAAACGACACATACTTCTCATAACTTTGCCAAAGAGGGTGAAGATCAACTGTGCTACAACTGTGACATCAGAAAGCTTGCAGCAACTTTCAAATAAAATAATGACATATATTTCCCGTGTGTTAAGTGTGAGCTCTCGGCGAAGAGAAGTAAGGATGCCGGTTCTCCAAACAGCGGTTTCATAATGTAGAAGGAAATAAGCCAGATTAGTAATTAAGGACTCATCAGTTACAACGTAGCACGAGCTCGTGTACGACAGGAATTGAAAAGGGCGCGCGATTTCCAAAGGAGTCATCCAGGCAGTTCTCTTCATTGGATCAGGAAAACAACGCAAATCTACGATGTATCGTGATTATCAGCAAGGATCTGAAATTCGCACCTTCTGAATGAAAATCCACTGCCTTGAAATATGAACGTAATGACGTGTGTAATGACCGGTTAACTGAACTTCGTGATTTTTCATGGGTTACCTTATTTACTTTTCACTTACGGTTAAATAATGTTAGTGAACTTGCTTTCACCAACCCAAGTAAAACACATGCCCCATGCAAGCAGTTGCAACCCAAGAAGCTTAAGCAGATCACTTACCTTGCAAGATCTCTTGACACCAAAATGAGACCATGTTCAATAGATGGCTGCACGGGGAGAAATTAGCATTCTCCATTCAGATATCCCAGACCTCCGTCTAGATCAACATCCATACTCTGCAAACCACTGTGAAGTGCATGGCAGAAGCTACTTCTCATAAAACCAGTTTTTAGCATATCTTACCGTCCCATCAGCATATGGAGCGTGGAAGAATGATTTCTTGAAGACCTCTGCTCGCTGGAGTAAGTCAAAACTTTTCGATCCCAATGGGAGCTATACGTAGGAAGGTTACAGCCTAGTGTATGCCTAGATTTCTCACTTAATACTGGTACTCGTAACATCGTAGACTTTCACGGGATGGTTTACGTGTACCTTCAAGCGTCTGTTGCGTCAGGTTTTCACCATCTCCGTGCCGCCTCTCCCAATGGCTCAAACAAACTTGTGACCAATCGTACTGTCATACTGTATTCGGACTTGCTCCGAACTTGCGATATGGCATTCACCCATCGCGTATCGTCTAGGCGATTGCGCCTGCGTATTCTCACCGAGCTATAGACAATAACAATGTCACGTCTGGTTCCCAGAAAATAAAACGCAAATTTGCACGATTGTCATTGCACTCTAAATTTACGGAAGCTCGAAACTATTACAAAACTTTAGCTATTAAGAGACAAGATTCTTCCAGCAATGGCGTGACGAGGGGCGGAAACAATTTGGCGCGTAACAGGTGAGAGTATGGAAAGAGCGTGCTCGCAGCAAGGTATGGGTGTGCCGACCAGACATGTGGCATGGGCCGCGTGGCGCGTCTCGGCCTGGGGCGATGCGGCCCTTGCAGAGCACACGTCAGCAGGGCTGCTCGCCGCAACGCGCGCAGGGCAGCATCCGCAAGCGCTTCACACCCCCGCAGCCACGTGCGCCAGCCACACATCTGTCAACGCTACTCAACCCTTTTACCATAGCATCATTGTTGGAGCACATTTATTAGTATAACACTTGTTCATAACATGAAGTGAAAGCTGTCACTGCTGTACTGGGCAAATCACTACTTCCTTCTCTGAATGTTGTCTTTACAATTACCAATAGCGACTACTATATGACAGCTTGCAAAATTGGGTCCCACACTTTAAAGTGCCTACGTACATGACATTGCACTTCGTTTCCACAAAGCAAAACATTTTTTCTCCTTACGTACATGTATCACAAGCGACGCCATTTTTTTACCTCTGCAATGAAATTTACATTGTTGGAAAGCAAATGAAGCAAAGCAGAAAAACAGTTACGTATGCACAATGAAATCTGAACCTCTGAACTTTTTGATACGAAAAATGATCTCTCCTACAAATGAACGTTAACGTCGTGGAAGCTAGCATTACGCGAATTTATCAAGAGGACGAGATCCGTTACAAAGATTCTCTGTAATCACTACGTAATTCGATAATTTGCATTGATGATTAATCAAACGTAACATAGTCCCCGTTTGCAAATCTAGCGATTTTAAACACACATTTAGCATGCACAGAAAAAGCGGCCTGCAGACAGTGAAATAATCTGTAAGTCGAGGCAGAGAAAGCAGTCGCATTAAAGCGGGTGACAGCAAAAGCGCAGCAGTAGCGCGTCGTTAACTGATTACTTACCGAAACTGCGACTTATACGCGTCCAATTTACACCCTGCTGCTTTATCCCAGGGCAGCGGACGACGTGGCAGCGGTTTATTCCAAGAGTCTCCTCCGCCGAAGCTGCAGTGATGTTGCACAAGTGACATGGCGACTATCAGCGGCCGAAGTCTGCATAGTAACACGGGTGTACGTCACGGGGCCTCTCCGCACGGCCGCGGAGCCGGCCGAGGAGGAGGGCGTTGGAGGGGGGCGACCTTCGCCGGCTCCTGCCCGCCGCTCAATAGGAGTCAATCGCCGCAAAACAACGCATTACACGCCCGAATCGCGTGCATCGCGACCTTTGGCAGCCGATGGATCCACAAAGGTGCACGTTTTCGACCTGGAAAACAATGAGAAAATTCGTCATTAGTCCGAAAGTCGGGACTGGGAGAACGAGGTGGGGGGCCTAATGGAGGGGAGACAGATGCTGAGTGATCTCAGGGCAACATGGCCGCCGGCCTTGCGAAAAGGAGAAAAAAAAGTCGCGAAGCCAGCGCCGCGCCGCGGCCGCCTGACGAACTCGGCGCTCGGCTCGCCACGGCAAGACAAAATGGCCGTCGCTCAGGCGCGGCTTCGCCGTATTTCGCGGGTTCAACAATTTTTTCCGTTGCTTTCGAGGTGAATAATTCAACTTTTTTGTACGTAATACGGTGTTCCGAGAAATGATGCATCTTATGGTGCAATGAAAGTTAACTGCCGAAATTTAGATTACTCTTAAAAAATTGATTTACGGGTACCCACGTGGCGTAGAATGCTCCGCTATACAAAATAACACAAAACTGATAATTTTTAGACACTTTAAAACATTAATGCACCGTTTCTAATAATTATTTTTGGAAAATAATTTTCACGACTTCTGAAAATTACTTCTAAAAAAATTATCACATTTTTGTGACGTAAGTAGTGGAAGGTGATCGGGATCATATGGCATTAATTTACATTAAGAGTGTTAATCCGAGTGAAATGAAATAAAGTGCACAGAGAAACACGAGAAAATACTGGCAAACGACACTGATATGTAACATGATAGCAAGCAAACTGTACCATTCGAAAATGTAAGCAAAGGGAAAGAAACAACACTTGCAATAATTTTGTTTGTAACAGTTCAATACACAATCTATGGTGATGGAAACGACAATATATTGCTTACACGTTAATTGTCTGACATTCACATACTGACTACAACAGCGTTTATGTGTCTAAATACGATAACAGCTCGTCGGCATCGAAGGGTTGTTCTTAACAAGGAGAGAGATGGAGTTGAAGTGTTTACCACCTAAACTGAAAGAAGAAATTCAAAATATACACTTTCTAAATGCACGAAAGTAATATAAAATGTAAAATATGTGATACTCCCAGACGAACGAAATTCCGCGTTCAATTTATGCAGAAATTCGCGGCGAAACCGAGGGAAGTGTGTCAGTTGAGCAGAGCGCGGGCCTCGGGCACCCTCTGCGGGCCCCTCAGACATGTGCTGTGCAAAAAGGCCAAAACCAGCCGGCGGCCTATTTGATGGATGAAAGCAATCGCGTACAGCCACTGCACCCAGGGCACACACTCTATGGCTCTAATATACACCATCCTCCATTTTTTCGACGTCAGTTGCAAGGGGTTGAAACGGAGTGAACAAATGACTGGAAAAATGGCCAGGATTCGCGATATAGCCTTCAAATTATTGGGGTCACCGCCCAAATGGTAGCCCCACCCGTGTTCTCCAGCAAATAATCATTCTTATTATAAAATTCGTTCGCAGTGTTGCAAAGTCCAATGATGTACATTTTGGAATAGTTATACAAAACTGAGAATTTGTCTAAGGATGAAAAAATGTCTGAAATATAATAATCAGATATCGTCAAATGAGTCAAAATTAATACATCGAAGTGATTTTTGGGGTAGCTAGACTGATACACATTTGTGATGGATTAATATGATGCATAAGACAGCTCATTTTGAGGCAACGCTGGCACAGAAAACTTTGGTCAGAGTGATATCCGGTGACCGAACGCGAACATCGCGTAAGCCATTGCTCAGTTCTCTCAGAATACTCCCTCTACCACCCCTGCCTAAATACTCCATCATGTGATTTGTTGACAATGAGGACTTATTCAGAAGAAACTGCAACATGAATTCAATGAACACGGAAAAATAGCTGCTCTTGGATAACATTTCCTTAAACATTGCACAGAAATGTGCGCAATATTCAGTAGGTTTCATGTTCAATAAACTTCCCTCAGAACTGAAAAAAGAGTGATAGCTCGAAGTCTTCAAATCTATGATGAACCTTTTTTTGTGGCACTTATCTTCTGTTCTGGTCAGAAGTTTCTCACAGTAGTTGTGAACTTTTCTCTGTAACATGTTATATTTATTCGTATACTCTCACAATTTGTGTTTGATTAATTCTTTTTCCTGTACAGTTTCTAATCAGCGTTCTTTAACAATTATGTACTATCTCGTTACATGACCCAGTATCTTTGGCCCGCATGGTCTCACAGAATCCTTATAAATAAACAAAATAAAAAATAAAATTCCAAATTCGGCGGAACCGAAACACCAGAGGTTAAGACTACACTTCGCATAGCAAACCCGATGTGAAATAGAAAATAGCCAGTACCGCAACCACAGTGCCAGACTGTGGTAACGTACTCGTATTAACATTTTATCAACGCGAGCATGTACGAAAATTCACAGGGATTACTACCCTGAAACGACATGCTGCCCTCTCTATTTCTAGGAATTGTCGACGTACGGTAAGTAAACAACATGTACTAAATTTTTATCAGCGACCCTCCGATAACGGACGTAGCGTATCACTTTTGGGTGAGCCAGTGGGTGTCGTGGCGTTGTTAAGGGAGGCACTGCTAGTACACTAACATACCACACATGACGGCTCATCTGCGAATACAAGCACTCCACCGTGACCCATACCGTGATAGTGCTTTTTAACTGTTCTCGAAAAATGCGATATAATAATAAATCTTTAGCATGGAGCTATGTTCGTTTTTTTTATACCGTTGTGAATTGTCTCCACTAATCAGTTTCCAATATAACATTAACTTGAATAATATATGAATGTCAAAATTTAGATTTTCACGTTTGAAATAGATTTAATCTTTGATGCAGTAGGTGAATTTGACATTGACCTTAGACCAGAGGTGTGATGAATGAAATGGAGACTAGTAAGGACACAAACTCAATTTCCCAAAGGAAAATAGTTATCATTCAGATATTGCTCCTTGTAGATGTCTTCAAATACCACAGATCAATAACACTAAAAATTACGGTACATTGTACAGGCGAAATTATTAGATGTAATGCAGCACCAGCTTAGGTAAACACGAATACGAATACACAGCAACATTTGGAACAAGGAAACAAACATATTTTCAACATAAATTGCACAATAAATAAGTAAGGAATCATGATCCAACATTAACGTGCTTAGCAGAATAACTACGTCACAAACCTTAGATGGAAATGACTAGCATAACTGCCGAACAGTTATTTCTTTGGCACCTCAATAACAGCGCAAAAGCAAAGTCAACATCTAAGAATTAGACATTACAATATTGCTATCTGCAACACAGATTACTAGGCCTTAAAGGAAACAATTGTTGACACACAATAAGAGGAGAAAGGCAATGATGGAGAATCAATCAACTGTTCATTAAATCCGCTAACATTTGGAGCCTTGTACACCTACACTTTAATAGTAGCTATAAAAATGAATATGAGTATAGAATTACATACTTTGCATTCGACTCATTATTTCACAAATGTCACAAATACCATAAAATTATCTATCCTGTAACAAAACCGCGTGTGACTATACAACCATCATGCTATAAGACTACCTAATGTGGAGTGGACCTACGGTAGATATTTAAGCTCAGCAAAATTTTGATTGCGAATTCCAAACTCGATACCTATTGCCTTTTCGTTCCTCGCTGACAGTGACTGAAATGAACCACAAGCGAAATAAATGATAGCACCTCTTCGAAAAAGCATACGGCAGTAATGTTTTGTAAAAGTTAAATTCGCGATGAAGCCGACCACTTTGTGTTTCCTTCATATTCCGTCCATCGTTTTACCACACTGATACTTTACAACATTCAGTAATGCTGCATGTCATTTGCAGGTAATAATTTCCGTATATATTACATGAATATCGAATTTCTGGAGTGTACTTTAGGTAGTATCTAAGTTGAAAATTAGTAGTTAAGCCATGCAAGTCAAGTTTCGTGTACCCATAATATCTGTGATGTAATGAAACCTCCTTCCGTTTATTCCAACTTCCCGGAAAGCGATGTCCCATCCACAAATTTTAGTAAACAGCCTACTGCAAGCAAGTATCCGCACCCTTTCTCTTCTATGGCGCAAAACACTTAGTGGAGGTGTCATATTGAGTACAAAATGCTACCAGTGAGTCCACACGTCAATTACTGTTTAATAACTACGTCATGCTAAACAAAAATAATAAAAACTCACATTCCACACACGCAGTCCTATGTGTATCATCGACTTGTGAGTTGCTTCAGTGGATCTGGTTGATACGGAAAACTTAGCAGCTAGCCAATTCACTAATCTACACTGATTACCGGTCACCAAATGGGTGATGCCTGAAATGCCTTTATGCAGACTCCGGAAGCAGGATGCAATGATAAAAATCTTTAGTCAATACAGTTAAGTACCCTACATTTGTAAATTGTATTGTCTGGAGATTCATCACTGCGCCTTGTTTCAGAAGTCGGCAAGTATCAGAAAACTCTTGCAGGCACCACGTCTCATTTCTCTTGTTCCATAATACTTTACGTTTTTCGCGGTAGTACGTAAAATTTATTTCCTTCAACTACATGATACTTTAGATTCGTCAGATGTTCATGTAATACTTTACCTTCTTGGCAGTACTGCATGAGCGAGGCGGGGCTCACCCTTCCTATTGCTCTACGTCAGCGAGTCGTGCAGAAAGGCCCCTTAACCGTTCCCGACGTTATCCCATGAAAGTCGCAAAGGTGTTCGTGGATTGAGCTGCAACCGGTATGTTCAGACGATAGAGGGGGAGTGTAGGTTTACTGAGTTATCGTGTAGCTTTACTGAGTTAATACTTAATTTTCATCATTTCGATGAGTCATCTCTGTACAGCGCTGAAAAAATCGGTCACGTTTCAGACAGTTACTGATATCCAAATTCAGTAACTGCGATGAGGATTTGCGCGGTGAGTAAATACTATAGCCACGGTTTTAACAGATATCCTTAATTTCAGTGCCCTTAGTATGAGACAGGACACCGTACATAAACGAAACTTAATTAGCCCTCTAATCACTGATAACGTTTTGACGTAGAAGCCACTGCATTAGTTCCTTTAGCAGGGATCCCCAAACTATTTTGGACAAGTGACCCCTTTTCCAAAATGAACTGTTACCTCAGACCCCCATGGCCAAATTACCTACTTTTAAGATCAACCCCCTTATTCATAATGATCCGCTAACTTAAAACAGCTGCTACGGAGTGTTATTTTTCATTCTGACTTAGGTCAATAGAAGAAGACAGTGTGCTGTGTTTACCACTTTTTCAGTCACTTTACTTCACTTAATTTAGCTATGTAATAACTTTGTAATATCTTGAAATAAATGAGTACTTATGTGAGTTATTATCGTTCAAGCTCCAATGAATTTCAAAACGCAAATGAACTTTCAACCTCAGTGCAAGCTCGTTAAATAGTAAAATATCAGGAACAAGTTTGGACTTGATCATGAATTCGTCCGTGTTAAATCGCGTAAGCGTCAAATAGAGAGCAAGTCAAAACGCGCCTGAAAGACATACGCTCGAACTAATTATCTTGCACAAACTTGTCCACACAAACTTGCCAAGTTTTTCATCTTGTATGAACTTGAGACTTTACTATAACAATGCTACTTCCTATAAAAATATTAATTATTCTTAGTACACGTAACACAACATAAACAATACAGTACCTACCTATCTTGAAAGTTTTAAATAAGAACTTGTGTTAATTTAATAGGGGTCAATTTTTAGACCTCGTCGACCCCCAAAATCAGTTTTCGTTTATGTCGACCCCTAGGAAACCGATATCGACCACTTTGGGAATCCCTGATCTAGAGGATGCTAGTCGCTACATTTCACTCTCCCCAATGTTTGAGTCACACTGGGTCTCTTGGCATTTCTGAAGTGCTATCACAAATGAAAATTGAGAGTAGTAAAAAAATGTATTACCTATTGAAGATGTTGTGATGTATGTGTTATTGTATCCGTAAAACAGCGCTCCTGGAACATGAGCTGAGAATTTACTACGATCACGAGCAGCTAGGAGTAATAATTTTAACTAGGAAGACAGTGGTGATTAAGTACGTATGATACCGGCAAAGATATTAGCTTACAAAAACATTAAATGCGACCCCATTTGAGTGTGCTCCATCGTCAGGTATGTTGCATACAGAAGTGCTGCTCACCATATCTATTTGAACCTGCTTACTGTGATCCTGCCTTGGTCTCCCCATGCAGTTTTGTCAACCAAGCTTCCCTCCATTATCAAATTGAAAATTCCTTGATGCCTTCATACCTGCCCTCTCGATGGTTCAAAGTATATTAATAAAATTTCAAAGAACGCCTGAAAAAAAAGGAAATTTTTTTTCTGACGAATCCACAATTGGTCCAAGCGGCACACAAAGCCAGTGATAGATGATGGAGCTCTGAAACGTGTATCGGAAATAATAACCTATAAAAGTAGCAATAAAGACAGTCGATAGATTAAATACGACCCAACTAATTTATAACTTTTGAATACCGTGTCAATGAACTGAGCTTCACCGCAGTTCGCCTATATCGTAATTGTATTCTGAATAGGAATGAGTGTCTGGGTTGGAAGAGCGCTGGGGAGGACGATGAAAAAACATCGGTGTGGAGAACCAACATATCACGGTGTTCGTGTGATACGGCAGGCTTACGCCTGTGTCTAGGTAATGCCGGCTGCCAGACGCGCGGCATGCCACTCAGCTAGCCGGCGACCAAGGAGCAAGGCAGCGAGCCGTTTAATAGCAGCCAGGAATGCCGTCCGAGCGGATTCACAAATCAACAGCCACCTAGTGACGTCTGCATTCCACAGAAAACCCTCCGCGGCGGCAGCTGTTCTGCGCCGGTACCGTAAACCGAGAGCGCGTCGACGTGTGGGTCGCCAGCGGCCGGCTCGTCTGGTCGCTTCCTGGAAGGCAGCGGGTCCCTCGTCGGCGCGGTATTTAGGTCGGTTCGCGCTTTCTCGCGTGCGCTATGAATGAACGGAATAACGGAGACGGCCGGGAGGGAGCGCGCCGGAGCCGGCGGCGGCCGCTCAGCCCGGCATTCCCTGGCCACCGGGTAAACGACCTTTAAATCCCGACTGCCGACCTCCCTTTCATTCGCCGCCTGCCACCGCCCTCTGCCGACGTGCACTCCTCACACGCCTCTCAGGCATTTCAGCAACTCTAGTATCGTACCGTGGTTCACACTACTCACAGTGAAGATTCGCCCCTGTCTACTGCCCATACAACGGCAACTACACAGTACGCGTGAAAAGTTCGGTGAACGGCTTCAGGAAACCAGAGCTACGAGGGCGTGCTGAAAAGTAATACCTCCGGATCTTTTATGTGAAAACTCTTGAAGCTTTTTAAATGAAACAAACGTTACAGTTTCTTAGACTTTCCCGGCGATTCGTTGTCATCACGTAGAATCGGGTACGCTGCCGGTGGACTGTGTCTTTCCAACATGGTGCTTCGATGTCCTAACTCGGCGTCTCTATCTGGTTTTTTCTTCTCAAGAAACATGAACAGCAACATAGGCTTCTTTAACGTTAATGTTATTCCTTCTCAGGAAACACCTGATGAAGACGCTAGTTACGACGTCGAAATATCGTGTTGGGAAAACGCGGACCACGCGCAGTACACGCGAGCCTACGAGATAACAAAAACGTTATTAATATTCTATAGCTTTAGTCTTCAAGTCTACACATTTGCAGCTCTCTGCTGCTAGACGACTCCGAATTGTAGCGTTTAACATGGCCGTGTGTAACACAACTATGTTAGTGGGTGAGAAACAGCGTGCTGTAATCGAGTTTCGTCCACACATGGAGCACCCTCTTCTTCAGCGTGACAATGCCAGACTATACACGAGGGCTGTGACGACTGCAAAAATCCAAAGCCTTGGGTTCACCTTCATCCATCATCCTCCCGCAACAGATTTTCATTTGTTTCCAAAACTTAAAGAACACTTTCGAAGACTTCACTTTCATAGTGATGAAGCGGTGCAAATGAAGTTGTGGTTCCGTCTACTGTAAAAGGATGGTCTCTCGTGGGGTGAAATTGTTCGTAGGCAGAGTGACTATGATGAAAAATAAATACGTAGACATGAAGAATAAAGATGTAGAATATTAATAACGTTTGTCGTACTTCAAAAGCTTTAAAAGTTTTCGCATAAAAAATTTGAAGGTATTACTTTTCAGCTCACCCTTTACAAACCAAATACCTTTATTGGTCTTCAAAATAATGACCATTAGCTACAACACACTCCCGACATGGGTTGTAAAGCTATTTGGAAACAGTAAGCAAACGCTTCTTGTGGAATCACTCTAAGCACTGTAATCACGATTTGTTGAATGTTCGTGAACAATAGTGCTTACACTACCCTTGCTTTACTTCAACTCCTCTGCTCTCATTCTCAAAGACAGCCGCCGATCACCTGCAGGCATCCTTTGCAGTCGTTCGATATCGTATGGGATTGTACGTGTTGACTCGAATCCGGTTCATCCTCGACGCCTCCCTTTCCATCTCTGAAGTATATAAACCCTCAAACAAACCATATAAGCCCCTCAAACACATACTATATTGAAACTTCCTGGCAGATTAAAACTGTGTGCCCGACCGAGACTCGAACTCGGGACCTTTGCCTTTCGCGGGCAAGTGCTCTACCATCTGAGCTATCGAAGCACGACTCACGCCCGGTACTCACAGCTTTACTTCTGCCAGTATCTCGTCTCCTACCTTCCAAAGCTGTGAGTACCGGGCGTGAGTCGTGCTTCGGTAGCTCAGATGGTAGAGCACTTGCCCGCGAAAGGCGAAGGTCCCGAGTTCGAGTCTCGGTCGGGCACACAGTTTTAATCTGCCAGGAAGTTGCATATCAGCGCACACTCCGCTGCAGAGTGAAAATCTCATTCTGGAAACATACTATATTCTCGCTGCTTCAACACTGTACACTTGCACTAGCACCCCAAGAGCCTCCGTCGCCATTTTCTCCTAATTTGAAGCAAAACTTCACGTTAACTCGCTGCTCTAATTTGCAGTCACAGGAGTGCAACGGATGTTTGGGGGTGATCTGTGGCTGTCTTTGAGAATGAGAGCGGAAAAGGTAAGCAAAGACAGTGTAAGCACAATTGCTCACGAATATTCCTAGACGTTGCGGATATCCAACAGTGCTTCGAGCGATTCCCACAAGAAGCGCTCGCTGGCGGTTTCCAGCAGCTTTACAGCCCTTGTTAGGAAGGTGTTGTAGCTAATAGTGATTACTTTTGGGGAGGCCAGTAAATTAGTATTTTGTTTGTCGCTCTTGTTACCAACTTTTCAGACTCACCTTTTATCTTACGAAATTGTTCTGCGAGTGGGTCAGAGTTCGGTAGATTTTAAGCGGGATGAAGCTACCTCTGATAGCCGTGAACGAGATGGCTGACACGGCAAACTAATTAGCCAATGAAACTTCCAGCTACATTAAAAATGTGCGGGACTGCGAGTTAACGATTGGCTAGGACTCAACTGAACTCGCTAATACGCGAATTCTTTATTACCTCCAGCTAAGGAAGAATAAGTTTAGCTTACGATCGAAAGCGAGGACGACGACGTTAATGTCTAAGCATAAAGTCGGATCGGAAAATTAATTCAACGTTGTCTCTTAAAAGGCATCGTCACAGTATTCTCCTTAAGTAATTTACAGAAATCATGAAAAACCAGATTCCGGGTTGAGATGTGACCCATGCTATCCCTGAAAACTAGTCCTGCGCCATAACAAGGGTGCCACCTTGCGCAATTCAGTTAGCCTTATGTCAACTGGACGTTAAAATCTACATTTCCCTTCTCCTCTCGTCTACCTGTCTCTCTACCTACCAATCTCGTACAGACGAATTACCTGCTGACCACTGACATGCCAGATGTAGTAACAAGTCGGGTGCTAGTCAACCGTCCGCTCTTTCCTTCGTATGTGAGTCGGGGATGGTTCAAATGGCTCTGAGCACTATGGGACTTAACATCTATGGTCATCAGTCCCCTAGAACTTAGAACTACTTAAACCTAACTAACCTAAGGACAGCACACAACACCCAGCCATCACGAGGCAGAGAAAGTCCCTGACCCCGCCGGGAATCGAACCCGGGAACCCGGGCGCGGGAAGCGAGAACGCTCGGGGATAACATGCCTCCTAACTCTGTAACGAAAGTACTATTTCTATAAATCTGGACACCCGGAGTATTTTTCTGACAACAGATCGTATGATTTATTTGTTCGATGGTGTCTTCCTTACCGCCGCCATCCTTTCTTATGTGTGAGGCATGACTGCTTATTTCCTTTTTCTTCCCCATAGTTACACATACCTGCCGAGTAAGAGGAGGTGAACTGCAACCGACACTGAAGTAATTGTGAAGTAGTCAACATACCGGAAAAGAACTAGCCTATAGAGAATACAGTAAGCGCTTCACAAGGCACTAACAAGTGATACTTACGAGTGCGACGAGGTAGTATAAATGTCACAAACCCATAACGTGACACGAACTTCAAACAACTATAATCCGAACACTTCCTACTGTAAATCCTTCTTAAAAAATATTTGACAGGGTACCTACCTACCTCAATACCTACCTACCTCAATACGAAATGAACATTTACGTACTCAGTATACAGGGTGTTACAAAAAATGTACGGCCAAACTTTCAGGAAACATTCCTCAGACACAAGTAAAGAAAAGATGTTATGTGGACATGTGTCCGGAAACGATGACTTTCCATATTAGACCTCATTTTATTACTTCTCTTCAAACCACATTAATCATGGAATGGAAACACACAGCAACAGAACGTACCAGCGTTACTTCAAACATTTTGTTACAGGAAATGTTCAAAATGTCCTCCGTTAGCGAGGATACATGCATCCACCCTCCGTCGCATGGAGTCCCTGATGCGCTGATGCAGCCCTGGAGAATGGCGTATTGTATCCCAGCCGTCCACAATACGAGCACGAAGAGTCTCTACATTTGGTACCGGGGTTGCGTAGACAAGAGCTTTCAAATGCCCCCATAAATGAAAGTCAAGAGGGTTGAGGTCAGGAGAGCGTGGAGGCCATGGAATTGGTCCGCCTCTACCAATCCATCGGTCACCGAATCTGTTGTTGAGAAGCGTACGAACACTTCGACTGAAATGTACAGGAGCTCCATCGTGCATGAACCACATGTTGTGTCGTACTTGTAAAGGCACATGTTCTAGCAGCACAGGTAGAGTATCCCGTATGAAATCATGATAACGTGCTCCATTGAGCGTAGGTGGAAGAACATGGGGCCCAATCAAGACATCACCAACAATGCCTGCTTGATGCTAGTACTGTAGAGCAATGAGTCGCATGTCAACACAAGCACCGAAGTCAACATTACCTTCCTTCAATTGGGCCAACTGGCGGTGAATCGAGGAAGTACAGTACATACCGACGAAACTAAAATGAGCTCTAACATGGAAATTAAGCGTTTCTGGACACATGTCCACATAGCATCTTTTCTTTATTTGCGTGTGAGGAATGTTTCCTGAAAGTTTGGCCGTACCTTTTTTAACATCCTGTATAAAACAGAATGATCAGCGGCAGAATTAAAACTTTGAAATTAATTATAGTCATTCTTTAAGCTTTATTTTATGAATTGGTTTAATATAAGACGAATTTACTAATTGATGAAACTTTTCTATTTGTGTCTGCGGAGCACACTGTGACATCTGCAGCAATTCTGATTAATAAATCGTTGTCAAATTCAATTGGATCGGGTTACTAAGAACGCAGGATTCTTTACGGATTTCTATTGTTATTCTTTATAAAATCCAGAAACTGAAGAGAAACTCAACACTATATAATATGTTTGTAAGATGTAAGGCATACAGGAAACATCTGAAAGAAGAGAACACAGTTATTAGATAGTTTCGCATGGCCGCATGATATTTCACTCTCCATGGCATGACCACATTTATTGGCAACAATAAAATTATAGCGAGTGAGGTAACCAATAGGCGTTAGCAAAATTAACAAGAGCAGACTGTGTGCAAGTGTCTAGGGATAGCAGCTTATACTGGAAGTAAATACATATTTATTTTCTGGGTGTATTCCAATCTCTGTCTTCCCTAAACTTTTTACGCTCTACAGCTCTCCCTAGCACCATGGAGGTTATTCCCTGATGTCTTACACACGTGTCCTGTCACCCTGTCCTTAGTTCTTGTCAATGTTTTCCATTCGTTCCTTTCCTCGCCGATTCTGCGGAGAACCACCTCCACGTAATTTCCAACGCCTTCCGTGTATTAGCCTTGTAAACAACTTGGATGCATGAGCTGTAAGGCTGATTGTGCGATAGTTCTGGTAATTATTTGCCTTTACTATCTTCGGGATTGTGTGGATGATACTTTCTCGAACTCTGATGGTATGTCTCCAGATTCATAGATTTTACGCACCAACTTGCGTAGTCACTTGGTTGCCACTTCCCTCAATGATTTAAGAAATTCTGCGCTATTTGACCGATTTCTTTCGAAGCAATATTAAACTTTGATTCTAAAATTTGATCCCCTATGTCTTCCATATCGACTCAATTCTTCCTCAGTCACATCATCAGACAAGTCCTTGTAGATGCCTCCAATGTACTCTTTCCACTGTCCACTCTCATCTGCGCTTAACACTGGAGTTCTCTTTTGCACAGCCGCGCGGAGTGGCCGCGCGGTTAGAGGCACCCTGTCACGAATCGCGCGGCCCCTCCCGCCGGAGGTTCGAATCCTCCCTCGGGCATTGGTGTGTGTGTGTGTGTGTGTGTATGTGTGTGTGTGTGTGTTGTTCTTAGCATAAGTTAGTTTAAGTAGTGTGTAAGTCTAGGGACCGATGACCTCAGCAGTTTGGTCCCTTAAGAATTCATACACAGACACACACACACACACACACACACACACACACACACACACACACACACACACACACAATTGCACTCTTGATGCTGACTACCTTGCTCTCAATTTAATTTAAGATTCTTTGACTTTTCTGCTGAATCATTTATTGCTACGTCCGTTTCTTTATCGATTCCTTCTCTTTTTACCTGTTCCTGTTTCGCCTTGGCTTCTCTGCTCTTCCTGTTTGTATTTCGATACTCCTGACTTTCCCTGAACATTTTTGCACTTCCTTCTTTCGTCGAGCAACTATAGTATTTCTTGTGATACCCAAAGTTTCTTCAACGTTACCTTCCTTGTAACTATGTCCGTCCAACCGCTGCGATTGCTACAATTACATTCGCCTTACAACATGAAAAAAAAAAAAAAAATGGAGTTCACAAGTTGACATTTCCTATCCACCTCTGAAAGCAGGCTCAATACACGACTGGCTAAAACAATTATCGTACGTTAATAGGGCGTATTCAGTCAAATGCCGCACTAGTCGCGAGTGTATTCGTTTAAAGAGACTATGACAAAAAAAATGGTTCAAATGGCTCTGAGCACTATGCGACTTAACTTCTGAGGTCATCAGTCGCCTATAACTAATTAAACCTAACTAACCTAAGGACATCACACACATCCATGCCCGAGGCAGGAATCGAACCTGCGACCGTAGCGGTCGCTCGGTTCCAGACTGTAGCGCCTAGAACCGCACCGCCACTCCGGCCGGCCAGACTATGACACAGCAAGGCTTTGGGAATGCAGGAATTTTCGGCGAAATGCACTGATAAATTCCTCTCGTGATATTAACCGAATGATGTCTCCGTTTCGGGGCGACGTTTCGACAAGTTCGTTACTTCTCATTTTCCGGCAAATTCAGAAGATGACAAAAAGCAACTTGTCGAAACGTCGCTCCGAAACGAAGATATTGTTCGGCTAATTTCCAAATGGATTCAGCAACGACGCTTTTGAATTCTCATTTAAAATTTGTGTATTTTCCATGCACATGTCTGGTCACTGAACTCCCAACTATACTTACCAATGTTGTTTCACATATTAAGAGCTAGATGTGTCTCCGGGTCCACGATATTCCTTTACACTTTTTTTTAATGACAATGATATATAATGAGGCCACCAGACCGATACAGAGGCGCCGTCTCAAATTGCACTAGAGATTTAGAGTTTTTTCGACAACTGAAGGAACGACAGTGCGACATGGCATCCGGCATAAATCCACACAAAACGTCAAGTTCTTATGCCGCCCATCTGCATCACGTCTTACAATCTCAAAAGTTCGTATCAGGACGAATGTAACATACAAAAACATATTATTTTTAATGCAAGGAAATTTGAATGCATAAAACAGACTAGTAGAACTTTGAGAAATGGTGCCACGTTCAATAGTTTTAGAAACGCATTATCTTTACACAACTTTTTGGATATTAAAGAAAATTTTATACTCTTTGTGCAGCCCTACACTGCAGTCTGTTACCGCGTTTGTTAAGATACTGGACTCGTATTCGTAAAGATGGGAGCGGTTCATATCCTGTTTTGATTTAGGTTTTTCGTGGCTTCCTAAGGCAAACACCAGGATAGTTATCTGAGTCATATTTATGATAGTTAACGCTGTTTAAAGGACGGTATGACCTACTCCGAAAAAACGTCGAGAGCCACGAAGAAACTGAAGATTAGAGTTTTAAGCTAATATCACGTAGTAATTCGGCAGGAAATGATCTGATAAGAGACAACTTTGCACATTCCTTGCAGAGCATTCTTCCTGCTTCAAACGAAAAATACAGACACATGTGCGCAAGAAGATTAAGACGTCGGTGTCTGCGTCGCGTGATAAGCAGCTCCACCGGGGGGAGCCAGTGCTTGCGGGGGCCTTCCAAAGGGTGTTCACACCCACTGTGCAACCTGCGGCCGGCTACCAGGGCCTCCGCGACCGAAATCCATGCTGTTGACATCAATGTACACCACACGAGCGCCACGCGATACATTCAGTCAACCACTATGGTATTTTGTACCTCGCAATGTCAGAGATATATTCTATCGATAGACATTCGCAGCTGTCAGACTTTTGTGGAGCCAATCGTTGTCACCAATTTAGCATCGATAATGATGACCGATACAGGCCACGTTGTGTTCCTTAATGCACGAGCGAAGAAATTGTCAAACTCCAGAAATAATGTTCGTTGTTGGCTAAAATCTAACACTGTTAACCAAAATACAAGTTCTTTAAGAAAGTGGTATCAAGAAATAATACACCGAAAATTCCGCATTCCTCTACTAATGGATAAAATAAGAATCTAAGGAAAAATATAATAAAATGATAAATCACCAGACAGGGAAACCGAATTCCACGACAGCTGAGTTCAGTCACACCGGATATATATAATGAAAATGAACAGACTCAAATGATGTCAATAACCTTCAGCTAAAGTCTATTTCTTGCTAATTTATGACATATCGTAAGCGTCGGTTTGGGCATGGACGTCTGAACCGGAACCTTACCACGCTTTAACACAGATGCAGTATTAACGAAGCATGGCATTAACACTCGTACTACAAAGTAATATTTTCATCATGGTGCGTGCATCGTTACTAATTAACTTAGGATAGAGCAATTAGTAATAGATAACACATTCGTTACAAAGATTTTCTGTCCACGACAGATGAGTTTTGGAGTTACTACTCCGTACTGATGGGATATATTTTGATTTCAATTGTTCAACTGCCGGCAGTTTATCACTTGCATTATCCACTACGTATGCGTCTTACGCGGTGAAATACATCAGTGAAACGAAGTTTAAGTCAGTATGCAGACGGTTTTCGTTCTGTCAGTCGAGACTATGCAATGTATAATAATGCGTGACAATTGTAGCAGGCGAATAATTACAATCAGTTTCTATTGCCTGGAAAAAATGGAGTTATGCGTCACTCATGACAGAGAGACTACAAGATTACAATGACTGAAGACGGTGATCAAATCAAACACATTTCAGCAGTCTAATTTCCGAACTTATTTTATTTGGCTACCAGTTTCGGCGATTTTCTATGTCATCTTCAGGCCCCCTGACCGACGGCTAGGAAGAGTCCAACCTCGGTTCCTATCAAAATAGGGGCCACCATTCAAATACTGGTGTCTGTAGATATCAGCTTGATACAGCGACCACTTCAACCATCATCTGCCGACTCTGCTGAATCGGCAGATGATAGCTCAAGTGATCGCCATATCAAGCTCAGTGAAAAATCAAATCTGTCTTCGAGACAGAGCCTAAAGGATGTATTCTCAAAACAAAATGCAAGAAAAATTGCAGTAAAAGGTACTAAAGGGAAAGCTAATGATCAGCGGAGGGTTCCACAATGAGCATCCATAAAAATAACACGACACAAAAATCTGTGAAAAGAAGTTAAATGTGCTAGCGTTATCTGCATGGTGGTTACGTAAGTAAAAGTCTAGGTGCCATACAGTTTGTCATATAAAGTTCGTTTCACAAGTTCTGCATCAAAACTTCAAGGTCCCAATTAAGGGAGAATAACAAATGCTACCTTCACAACGAATTAATGCAATTAGAAGAAAAACAAATATACCAAATAAAATTCAAGTTTCCTGATGAAAGGAAAGTCATATCGGAATACGTAAAACAGTCTTAGCACGCAGACAGACTAAGTAATGCGGAGTAAAACATAGTTTCCTCTAGCAGCAGAGTCTGTTCAACAGAAAAAGTCCCTCGTCAGTGTCATTAAGAGATTGATCCTACAATATCATAGTTCTCGGCTTGTAGCGCAATGTGGTTTGGACGCTTCTCCAGGCCAGTGGGCGATAGATACCCTGTCCGCCACACGCACGCTGAAACTACAAAAGTAAGAAGAACGGGTAGATCCCCTTCATCACTTTAATTCATACTTTCGGACGAGGTAATACTAAGGCAACAGAAAGTGTATCTGCGCATAAACAACAAATTGCAACTCCAAAATCAAGAAAAGTCGTTCACACAGCTAGCAGCGCCTATGTGCAGGTCGTACAGTATGTTCGCAAATGAATCTAGAAAGACAAGTCTATATGGATTCTGGAACAACCTCTGACTACTTTAATCTGCTCCGTGAGCTTCTTTCCGTACATTTACGTTTGTACCCCGCATTTCATCGCACAGTATACAGCGGAGGGTACATGGTGTATGGATCAAGACCATGTTCTCCCCTCCCTATTCCGTGCGCGAAAGGATTATGTAGCCCCGTATTTTTCTTCTTTTGCTGTTGTGGCCATAATACGAGTTGTACACTGCAGGAAGTAATATGTTTGTTGACTCGGGACAGCGGAGTTTTGAGAGTAAAATTCTTCACAACTGGCGGTTTCTTTCTTGTAGCGTATCTCACATAAGTTTGTTGAGTATTTCTGTGAGGGTCTCACGCACACTAGATAAACTTGTGACAAATGGTGCAGCTCTTTGTACTTTCTCTACTCTTCCCTTATTTGAACTTAATAAGGATCACACACTGATGGACAACACGCATACAGATGCTTATCTGATGCTCCGATACTACAAAACATTACTCAACGTCGTAAAAATGTTATATTTCAGGTAATTCGGTCGCGGAAGACAAGACAAGGCAAAGCTGGAACATTCGTTTGTTATTAGGTCTTTAATAGAGTCACAGGATCCCCCTAAGCAAATAATGACTAAACGAGGATAAGCTCTGCATCTTTTGGACGTCACAAATAATGTTAAAAATAAAAAATCTACTGTCTGAAGAAATTTCTGTCAACCGTGCAGAGCATCA
The DNA here is from genome assembly GCF_023898315.1 of Schistocerca nitens. NCBI lineage: Eukaryota > Metazoa > Arthropoda > Insecta > Orthoptera > Acrididae > Schistocerca > Schistocerca nitens. The sequence continues at coordinate 607,899,274 of NC_064617.1, read as the reverse complement.
GGGCCGTAGATTGCCCCTACACTTTTTTTAGATCTACGTATACGGTATAATTAGAGGCAATAACCAGAGCAAACGCAGGAATTAAAACAAATGACAGAAGACGCTTAAATACAATGTTGTCTGTTAATAATCGGGCTACTACTAACCAAACTGAGGATGATATTCGGCAGTCTGGGCACCATCTTCAGCAGATCTGCTCTTTGTTCAAAATGAAAGTCTCTGCGCATAAAACCAAGACTGTGGCTTTTAGACACATATCCAATCCGAACTAAAGCAATCCTTGATAACAGATATATTGAGCAAGCGTCTCACTTTAAGAACATAGGCTGTGGCGTAACTTATCACAATGATCTTGATTTCGATCACAAACTGAGTAAGTAATGGACCATGCGTGGAACAGTTCGAAAAATCATTTAAGAACTCTAAGAAACACAACAAGGAAATTTTATGAAGTGACGACTGTGCCAGTTTTGGTTTACGATACAGACTCACGGTTAACGAGTGGTAAAGATCTTAGATATAACAATCAGAAATGCTCCACGAGACTCGATAACTTTAAAAGTGACGGTGTGCGGCGAGAACTGAATAATTTTAAAATAGATTAGAGAATCAAGGAAAATAATGATGGCTCTCACAGCTGAATGCAAGAAAGTTAAATACCAGAAAAGACCGTATTCGGGAGCAAGAAAATTCAAATCCCCGTCCGGCGATGCGGATTAGGTTTTCTGTGATTTCTCAAAGTAGCTCCAGGCAAATGCCGGGATGATTCCTTTGAAATGGTCACTGCCTGTTTACTACTCCATCTTTTAGCATATTCCGACCCTTTGCTACGTCTCAGTGACTGCCCTGTCGATGGGATGTTAAATTCTACCATCCTTCCACAGAGGTTTTATCGTACAGACCGGATGATTAAAGGAGACACTGATAGGCCAAAGGAACGTTGGCAACAACTTTCTCTGTGACCGGAACTGGTGAAGTACCTACTTCCTGAAAGAAGATGCAGAAGAAAAGTCTTCATTTTTGTGGCCATATTGTCAGTAGCTGCTTTACAATTCCTAGGGGTATTTTTGTTCCATTGTTCCAATAACAAGAAAATGTGTGTTTTTCTCAACAGACGCATATAGCTTTGTTGAAGTGAAGCATAATCAGTGGTGGTGATTTCTCCTTGGTTTTTCGCCTTCATCAGGAAATGCCATCTGCTAACACTTACTCCGTTTCTTTCTTCGTTAGGCCCTGATACTTGCCTGATTTTACGCTTCTTTGCAGAATTGTGCATTTTTATGTGTAGCACAGCACGCTATTTCGTACAACACGTACGAAAAAGTGTGCTGTGTTAAACCCAAAAAATGCACACTTCTGCAAAGCAGCGTACAATCAGACCACAAGTATCAATGTCTAACGAAGAAGGAAACGAAAGGCGTGCTAGGAGGTGGCATTTCCTGATGAAGGCGAAAAACCAGGCACAAATGACCACCACGAATTCCACTTTACTTCAATAAAGCGATAAGCGTCGTTGTGAAGGCGGAACAAAAATATTCTCAGAAGAAAAGTCATTCGTATGAAGCACGTAGAGCTACAGTGGCTCGACAGCTATGTCTGGAGAGAAGGGGAAGAGTACGGAGTTGCATTATTTTCAAAAACTGATAAAAGTGACAGAACTAAAACCACCCAAATGGTTCAAATGGCTCTGAGCACTATGGGACATAACATCTGAGGTCATCAGTACCCTAGAACTTAGAACTACTTAAACCTAACTAACCTAAGGACGACACACACATCCATGCCCGAGACAGGATTGGAACCTGCGACCGTAGCGCTCGCGCGGTTCCAGACTGAAGCGCCTAGAACCGATCGGCCACTCCGGCCGGCTAAAATGTGGAACGCTTCACGATTTTGCTTGTCATCCTTGCGCAGGGGCCATGCTAATCTTCTCTGTATCGTTCCAATTTTAGTAAATGTACCGCCGAAGCGACTACAAAACCACCCACAAATGTCGCATTTGCGTACGACGACCAGGTACGTAACATGCGCCGAATTAAGTTTGCACGGTTTGAGAGAGAAAGAGCGCTGTGGCAGCACCACCCACTCACCTGCGAGTCGAGTGCGTCAAGTGAGGTGAGGCGAGGTGGGCAATTGAGGCGCCGGTGGGTGGTTTGGCGCGACGGCAGCGCACGGGCCGGCTCCCTCGTCTGCCGCTGCAGGTCAGCGAGAGATGAACGCCGCAGCCGCTGAGGCTGAGGCACCCGTGGGTTGGAGGCAGCCGCTCATTTGTTCGGCGCCGCAACTCGTTCCCAGTGCGCCGCGGCGCGCGGGGGCGCCCCCGGCCCGGCGGGGTGGCTAGTCTCCGGCCCGCACAACTACCACACTGCTGCCGTGCTTTCCGCCACCGTATGACGGCACGAAAACAACCATCTCCAGCCTCCCTCGTAACAAGTTACGTCCTCTACGGATCAACTCTGAAGGTGTGGGGCCTCCATTAGCCACGTGACTAGGTACAGCGACGCTCTAGTTCAAACTAGTGTGCGTTATTACTTGAAAGTGCAAGCGGGACACTACTGTCACCGACTCTAGGGTAACGATCGATTTTTTGGAGTCCTCATCGAGGAGGCATGAGAACAGACATCGAACGATTTCACAGATGCGCTGTAACACGTATTTCTGTGAAAGAGTCACTGAAATGCTCGGCTATCATAAAGCGGAATCTTTGGACAAAACAACGACGCAGTTCTCTCCGAAACCGTGCTGCACAAATTTAGAGGAACTGTATTCGAAGAAGACCTAGCGATCATTACACCGCCGGCCAGGGTGGCCGAGCGGTTCTGGGCGCTACAGTCTGGAACTGCGCGACCGCTACGGTCGCAGGTTCGAATCCTGCCTCGGGCATGGATGTGTGGGATGTCTTTAGGTTAGTTAGGTTTAAGTAGTTCTAAGTTCTAGGGGACTGATGACCTAAGAAGTTAAGTCCCATAGTGCTCAGAGCCATTTGAACCATTTGATCATTATACCGGATGATTCAAAACTAAAGAACAGATTTCGATTGATTATTACGGAAAAACTATAAAAGATGGAAATACGTTGCGCATGTCTGTGGCTAAACGGAGGTTCACAGTTTCAACAAGTGCGCTGTTGTGTATTTGCAGCAACATGGCGACCACATCAAAGACAAATCACTTTGTGTCTTGCAATTTGCGCGAAGTCAATCCATTGCATTCCGCCGTCGATTCACCAAGAAGGTGCCTCTGCTCAAACACATTTACGATTGGCACATAAAATTCTTGGAAGTCTGTTGCATATGCGAAGGAAAGAGCACTGGTCGGCCACGTACTTTTGATGGAAATATCGAGCGTATCCGAGATACTTTCACACGAGCCCTCCGAAGTCCTCAAGACGGGAGGCCAGAAGCTTCAACTACCTCAAACAACGGTGTGGCGTGTTCTGAAACGACTCCTGCATATGAAGCCTTACTTGTAGCAGTGAAGATTCCAGTGATTTAATTTTTATGTACAACGGCGCACAGTGTCACTGTCACCTTGGGGTGCGGCGTTATCTTAATACCACCATCCTATACCATCGGACTGGAAGAGTTGGACAACAGGACCTTTTTCATTACTTCCGCCTTCCAGGTCACCAGACCCCACAACCGGCGATTTTTTTCTGTGCGGTACATAAAAGACGGAGCCTTTGTTCCACCGATGGCAGCTACTCTTCAAGAGCTGAGAAATCGAACTGTTGAAGGAAGCTGTCGATTCAGTAAACAGGGACCTGCTGATCCGTGCGAGGAATGAAATGGACATCTGTTTCTACGCTTCTCGAGCAAAGCGCGGTGCTCCTGTTGAGCGTATGGTATAGTGTCTGTCCGAACTTAATCCTCATACAGTGACGCGCCCCACGTGTTTCTTTCTAGTCTTCTTTCTTTCGTAGTCTGTCTGTGATGAACAACTGAAATCTGCTCTTTCTTTTTGAATCACCCTGTTCTGTGCGTAAAATTCATGAGAGTAAGTTAAGAGAGATTAGGGCGCGATCTGAGGCATATCAGTCATCCGCGAATGGAACAGGAAAGAACATCGATAATATTAGCAGGCTGTATCCTCCTCCATGCAACGAACAGTGGTTTGCAGAGTACATACGTATATGAAGATGTAAAGTGATTGTGAAAAACGCCTTGCATTGTAAACAGAAAAGTTCACGGAACGTGCAAGCGAAATACTAAAGCTACGTAAGTCGATAGTTTGCTAATTACGGCACAAAGGACACGATGCAGAGATGAGTTAACTGAATATTTACTTCGAAGTAAAAGCAGCCAAGTATACACAATAAATATACAATTGACGATATGGATAAATGGGTTATTCAGAGACAATTTATGCGAGATTATGAACAATACAAGGAAATACCAATTGTGTGAGAATATGGCAGTTTATTTCACACAGAACTTTAACTTCACGGCTAGCAAAGAACCTCTGAAAAGGAAAGGAAGCAGGGTCGGGGATGGTGATTAGAGAATGGACTGAATACTGATGTGATTTAAGGTGCTAGTTATCTCATCCTAAGGCCGTTCACTTTAATAGGCCTTCGTTCAGGAGATATCTTTTGCCGAAAGCGGACGAGATGACATTCTTTACTATTCATTAAAATAGCCCGTTTACGAAACAGCGAATATCCTATATTAGGCTCCAGTCTGAAATTTACGACTTTCTACACAATAAGGTCATGTAATTATGTGTGACGCCCTCTACGTATATGACAGAAACCTATGAAAGCACAATATTAATGCCCAAGGGGGCCTGGGTTCGATTCCCGGCAGGGGACTGGGTGTTGTGTGTTCTTATCATACGGTGGCCGAACCCCGAAGGGGATATCCCGGCCAATAAATGCCGTACGATCGTTTCAATGCCAAGCAGAATCAAGTATCATCTTTGTGAATGACCAGGAGAGTAAGAGCAAAGAATTTAAAAAAATGCAAGAAAAACCTCTAAAAGAGTCAATACTGTTTCTGGTCAAAGCACCAACTGCGTATGTACGTAATATTTTTATCGTGACTGGATAAAAGTAGATCGAGATTTACGCATGAGTAAAGTATATTTTCTAGGCTATCTGATGAAAACGTCAAAGAAACTAGATTTCAAAGTAATTTTTTACGTCACCGAAAACGAAAACTCGTGCGCAATGAAAATTTCAATCATACACTGAGCTCAGCTGAATGAATTGCATGCGAAACTTTCAAAGGTATTAGTGTCCATTTTTTAGATCGCCATTTTTAAGTTATCAGTCCAGCTGGTAGGAAGCTGCCCTTCATATTTTCCTATCTTGTGCTGATATTTCAATCGCTACGTAATTATTACATCTATAATCTATAGGCCGCATTACATATTCTAATATTCATGACCCTCCACTGTTCCTTCCAGCGCGTCGATGCCTTAGTAGTAGTAGTACAAGACATCCCATTAAGCTGTCTTAAGCTGTCCCTTCTTCTGCAAAGGGTCTCACACAGACTTGCTTCCTCGCCTATTCTTTTCAATCCTTCCGTCATTTCGTACTTTATCTGTACAGTTCATTCTGAACATTCTTTTACAGCATCCCATTTCGAATGCTTCCTGTTTCTGATTCTGCAGGTATTATAAGGCAGAAGAATACGAGGTTTTGTGCGTAAACTTTAAAATGTGTATAGGGGCAATAGACGTCACGGAGTTTACTAATGAAATTCCGAGAAAATAAGTTTTCCATATACAACTCGCACGATGACTACGACGAGAAAATTCGCGAAATTAGAGCTGAAGAGCTCATACAGAGGTTTATCACCAATCATTCTTCCCACGCGCCATTCGCGAAAGGAACAGAGGATTGGGGGGGGGGGGGAGGAGGAATCAGTTAGTAGTACCCGAATTACCCTCCGTCATCGACTGTCAGGTGACTTGGCGGAATACTGAAATAGATGTAGATGTCTCTGAAGATTCTCTTCCTCCACCGCCATCAAGTTATTTTCCCTTCGAATCAGAAGTGGTGAGTGATGAATACTGCAAGCGGTGCATCTACATAGCTACTCCGTAACCTACCGTTCGGTGCGTGGCCGAAGATACCATGCACCAGTCATTTCGTTTCCTGTTCGGCACCCAAATAGAGCGAAGAAAAACGACTATCTATATGCCTCCCTAAGAGCCCTTATTTCTTGTATCTTTTTTCCGTGATCCTTGTGCGAAATGTATGTTGGCGGCAGCAGAATCGCTCTGCAGTCGGCTTCAAATGCTGGTTCTCTAAATTTTCCCAGTAATGTTTCGAAAAGAACGTCGCGTTCCCTCCAGGGATTTCCATTTGAGCTCCCTTAGCAGCCCGGTAATACTTGCATGTTGTTCGAACGTACCGGTGACAAATTTAGCGGCCCGCTTCTAAATTTTTTCAGTGTTTTCCTTTAATTCGATCTATTACGCATCCAAAACAGTTGAGCAGTGCTCAACAACATGTCGCACTAGCGTCCTATGCTGTCTCCTTTACAGGTGAACCACATTTTCCCAAAATACTACTAATAAACCGACGTCGACCATTCGCCTTCCCTACCATAATACTCACACGTTCGTTCCATATCATATAGCTTTGCAACGTTACCCCTAGATATTTAAACGACGTGATTGTATTAAGCAGGACACTAATAATGCTGTATCCCAATATTAACGATTTTTTTTCTACTCATCAGCATTAACTTACATTTTTCTACATTTAGAGCGAGCAGTCATTCATTACACCAACTCTAAATTGTGTCTAAGTTATTTTATAACCTCCTATTGTCACTCAACCTCGACACCTCCCCGTACACCACAGCATCATCAGCAAACAAGCGCAGACTACTGACAACCTTGTCTGCCAGATGATTTACGTATACAGAAAATAATAGCGGTCCTACCACATTTCTCTGTGGCACTCCTCGCTATAACCTTGTCTGTGATGAACTCTCGCCGTTGAGGACAACATACTAGGTTATGTTACGTATTCGAACCGGTCACAAATCAGGAGACCTATTCCATACGCTTGTATCTTCGTTAACAGTCTGCTGCGGGACACCGTGTCAAATGCTTTGCGGAAATATAGAAATATGGAATCTGCTTGTTATCCTTCATCCATAGTTCGCTGTCACTTCGACCATGGATGGAGAATCGAGTGGAGCACATATGTGTTCGCTGACTACAACAGGACAACGAAAAGAATCCTTCCGGAGGCGAAGTACAGGAGAAGGTCGAGCGCTCTGCTTAATGCAAGTGTTCTCTTTCTTTCTTTCATGTGACGCGAATACACAATACCTCAGACGTCACTTTATAACACGGCAAACCTTAAGATAAATTTTAATTCCATAGACAAATTCCCTAAAAGAATTGTCTTTTTTTCTTCTGAAACAATGGTATCAGATTACGCATGTTATTTCAACAATTAAATATTGTTTTACGATTTTTGTGTCCCATCACAAATCTAATGATCTATCATTCTCACTACTGTTTTTACCGACTCAGAGGCACCAATGTCTGAGGTATCGGGTGGAGAATATGAGCAATAAAGTTATGAACGATCTTCCAATCACACTCGACTTGCAACTCTAATTGTGAGCGCTAAAGCTGGTTCTATTACTTTCCGAATTTGATCTATTATTTTTTGAATTTACTACCTGAGAAATAGGAAAGAGAAAAACTTGTGGCAGTTTCACAAGAAGAGTTCAGTATAACACAGTGCGTTATATGTGAATCGATGCATTACCAAGTCTGATTCCCTTGCTCATTTCAACACAGTCCAGCGACGCCGTGATAATGCACGAGCATGGCTCGACGCCGGCCAGGCGAGCGAGCGAGCGAACATCGCTGCGCCAATGAGATCATCCTTTCTTTGACAGTGTAAACGTTCCGAGAAGAGGCACCTCTCTGGGTTGGTTGGCTGGTTGGCGAGACTGCGCTTTTTAACGACGCTGCCGAACGGTAGGTACTATGAATAACCGGCGGCGGCCCGTCGCGGCGGAGAGCCAGTTCTAGAAAAAGAGAGCTACGCCGTCTGCTCCCAATACCTCGTCGTACCGCGGCCGACCAATTGCACACGAGTCTCTGTGTCCACTAATAAGAACCATACCAATAGTCAGGTATCAAAACACAACACACTTTCTTCCGACAAGAGGAAGATTAAGACGTCTACAGAATGCCGCCAGCGATAAAATTATACGTATCACTGTCACCACTTAAGTACAGAGTACTACCACAGAAAATACAGAAAAAATTTCGATAAACATGTATTATGATTTGGAATTTTGACACATAATACCTATTAACAGCGAACATGCCAGTAATAAACCTTAAAAAGGTGTGGTTCAACAGAGTTCTACAGTCACAAAAGTGCAAACCAAAACTCAACAAGGAGCTGGGCTGAAGGATACGTAAAAAACCGTGTGCTCAATACAGTTGCTGCTGACATCATTTAAGTCAATCACTAAACTTCGCAGTACTTTCATACAACCACGACAAGAACAGCTGTCACCTATTTTGAACGGCACATTTAATGCTCGTGTCGTGCGAACGTGTATTACGTAGAGCTTGTGACGAAAATACTTTTTCTGTTACTGTGCTCAACCACTCTTTATGACACCACTAATCAAAACATGTAACAGCGAACTGAATACATAATTATACAACGTCACCTTGAAAAGTTCTTTTCAGAGAACAAAGCCCAGCAGCAATATTACTGATGCAACAGTCTGGCAAACTTCAAGTTAAACAGATAATTTAAAATGGCGAAGAGGACGTACACTTGCACAGTTTCGATGTACAGGTAGAGACAGAATGCTGTAGCGAAAGCATGCAGCCGAGTCAACTAAATCGTCACACGCGCTGGTCCCACACTGGCCTCGGTCCACAGCAAGAAGCGCACAGTCCGACGAGGAAGAGCGTACTGGCCCGAGTGTCGCAGGGCAGGTGGGTTTGTATGACGCAGCGCAGCGCTGCGGCGCCAGCGCAGCCCCCGCCCACGGCTCATTGAAAGCGAGAGCCGACGCATTGTGCGTTCGTCCGTCCCCTGGAATGCCGGCCGGCTGACAACAGAACTCATGAATGAATGAATCGGCCTCCGCGCCGAGCCACGCCTGCCTCGACCAGTTGACTCATGTTCCGGCGCCGCAGCCTGCGTCACCTCTGTTCCGGAAAGCATCGTGCCGAGCGGCGGAAATAACGCTAGTTCTCCAGCTATGGACTGGACGCTGGCTGACTCACGAGTCACGCGGCTAACCCTGCCGCAGGTTATGTCAAGGGCGCGAGACTACATGCCACTCTCTTCCGAACGCGTGCCTGTTGCTTCTACGGCGTTAGTCACCATCACGTCCAAAGAAGCAACGTATATTGCAGTCCCTTACTACGCCTTTCGGCGGGCTGCAGCAAGTGAAGCATGCAACCGAGACACCAATGGGAGCCTTGCATTGTTGGCTATCACAATGTTGCCACTTCCGCTACGCAAAGCATTTGTGCCCTCCAGTTCTGCGTGAGTCGTCACAACAGGTTTAGCTTCGCGCGCCTTACAATTTGTGATGAAATTTGTCGAAAGAGGAGCATAAGGGAGACACTACGGAGATCCGTACTGTACGTTCAGTTCTGAGTTTTGGCGTGATTTTTGCACGAGATGGAGACACAAAAGATTTGTCGTGACAACGTCGTAACTTTGACCGACAGAAGTCAAATGCCAACTAATGTAAATAAGACCATATGTGCATGACAATATACAAATGATTAATGTTACAGAACTGTACATGATTTTTTAATCTGAAAATTCATAACGCCGTGTGCCACAGTCAGAACTAATTAACGCGTTGGCACGTAATCAAAACGAGCTTTGATGTTTTTCCGCAGGATTCTGCTTCCATGTCGCATGGATCCAAGTTTCCAAAGCATCACCCATTGTTGCTGGAGAACTGTAACCAACATATTCGATGCGTGACTGTCAGCTAAACATTAATGTAAGTAATGATACTTGTCGTCCTTTCAATACACCGGGTGATCAAAAAGTCAGTATAAATTTGAAAACTTAATAAACCACGGAATAATGTAGATTTCTTTTTGGTCATCAGTCTACTGACTGGTTTCATGCGGCCCGCCATGAATTCCTTTCCTGTGCTAACCTGTTCATCTCAGAGTAGATAGAGAGGTAAAAATTGTCACACATGCTTGGAATGACATGGGGTTTTATTAGGACCAAAAAAACCAAGTTCACAAAATGTCCGACAGATGGCACAGGACAGCAAAATGTCAGTGACTGCGCATGACAATTTTGTATAAAAGGAGCTGTAATGGGAGAGAATCTGATGCGCCAGCAGTCGCAGCATGTTGACGTTACCTGAAAAGGCGCTTTTAGTGAAGCTGTATTATCTGAATGGCGAATGTGCTAGTTCAGCGTTACGATCCTATCGCCATAAGAAGGGAATTCGAACGGGTAAAGGTCCGTTGACAAATGCAGCTGTGGCAAGAATGATTTCGAAGTTCGAAACCACGGGTTGTTTAGACGATAGACCCCGTAGTGGCCGACCGAGCACAAGGCTTAATGCTGCTGAGACAGTTCAGGAAGAAATGGAGACTGTAGCGGGTTCGTCTATGCACGGGGAAAGCGCTCGTGCAGTCGCACGTCACACCGGTATTCCATACACTACTGTTCGGTTGGTACTTCGGCGTACCCTCCGATGCTATCCGTACAAAATCCATCGGCATTATGAACTGTTACCTGGCGATTTAGTGAAGCGGAGGGCATTTGCGGTGTGGGCGTTTCAAAAGATGACGGAAGATGACAATTGGTTGAGTAACGTGTTGTGGACCGACGAAGCTCATTTCACGCTCCGAGGGTCTGTCAACGCCCACAACTGCAGAATTTGGGCTACCGAAAATCCTAGAACTGTCGTGGAAACTCCATTACACGACGAGAAAGTCACGGTATGGATTGGATTTACCACATCTACCGCTATCGGGCCTTTTTTCTTCGAGGAAATGCGTGATTATGGTTTTGTAACTGCTACCGTGACGGATGAGAGGTACGCCGATATGTTACAGAATCGCATCATCCCCAGCCTGGCTGATAAACACCTGCTGGAACGTACGATGTTTATGCAGGATGGCGCTCCACCCCATGTTACCAGACGCGTGAAAGATCTTTTGCGTGCGTCGTTTGGTGATGATCGTGCGCTCAGCCGCCACTTTCGTCATGCTTGGCCGCCCAGGTCCCAAGACCTCAGTCTGTGCGATTATTGGCTTTGGGTTACCTGAAATCGCAAGTGTATCGTCATCGACCGACATCTCTAGGGATGCTGAAAGACAACATCCGAGGCCAATGCCTCACCATAACTCCGGACATGCTTTACAGTGCTGTTCACAACATTATTCCTCGACTACAGCTATTGTTGAGGAATGATGGTGGACATACTGAGCATTTCCTGTAAAGAACATCATCTTTGCTTTGTCTTACTTTGTTATGCTAATTATTGCTATTCCGATAAGATGAAGCACCATCTGTCGGACATTTTTTGAACTTTTGTATTTTTTTGGTTCTAATAAAATCCCATGTCATTCCAAGCATGTATGTCAATTTGTACCTCTGTATCTACATTATTCCGTGATTTATTCAGTTTTCAAATTTATACTGACTTTTTGATCACCCGATAACTTGCACCTTACTCCACGTTACTTGGGCATTTAAACCATCGTCATGTAGTGATGATTGTTCATTATTGGCCTCAAGAGATCAAGATCGGATGGAGAATCAAACGTCGCACAAAATCTTTAAATTTCACATTTGTTCTCTATGCCGCTCAAGAAAACAACCTGCCAGTCTGTGTTTACCAAGGTACCGTCTAACACGTACCTGACGTCACAACATGAGAGGTTGAAATGAGACTCTCATTACATTTTAGTACTCTGCATGAAAGCGACGGTGTTCATATACACAATGCAATGTGTAGTTGCTGTACAATGAAAGCCGACTCAATGGACCAGTTTTGCTACTAACATATACCCTCAAAGTGCCGACACAAAAGGTTTACAACCAACACAATGCTCAAACGTAGAGCCCATATTGTGGAAGATCCTGTACGGTACAATGAGGCCAAGGAAAAAGATGACTCTCATGTTATGCTGTATATTGGTTGGTTAAGGGATTGAACAGCGGGGTCATCAGCCACTCGATAAAGAGGTAGTTCATTTGGGGTTAGCGATATCAGCTACAAATCTGACCGAACTATCGAAGTATGTAGATCTGGAGATGCCCCAGGGCTCAGCTGTGGCGAGAGAATCCCCACCTTCATCCGACTCCGCCAACGTGATTAAGGGCGACGACTGTTACAGAGTAAAGAATGCCTCCTAGCCGGAGATTAGTAATAGCAAAAGTGAGAAGGCTATAAACATAATGGACATCGATTGGACCGCCTGTAACGAAATAAAGGAAGAAATAATCAGGTCAGTACGTGGTAGGACGAGGCGGGTATAGCCTGGTATTCTTCATGCGACGGGGTCCCCCTCACCGGCATATTCCTTACGGATGGAATGAAACGAGGAGCGTTATACACCTGTTCTTCATATTGCTGGGTTTATTAGAGACGGCAGTAGCCCATTAGATGTTGTTTCAAATCTCACTGAAGAGAGCTCTTCCAGAATGAACTTTATTCCTATACCAGAGAGTGAGCTGATATGAAACTTCCTGGTAGATTCAAGCTGTATGCCAGACCAGGACTTTTTGCCTTCCAGGAGGGCTAGTCCCACAAGTATGCAGGCATACTTCTCTAAGTTTGGAAGGTTGGAGACGAGGTACTGGCAGAAGTACATGTGGGGGAACGGGGAGGGATGTGTCGTGAGTCGTGCTTGGATAGCTCAGTCGGTCAAGAGCTTGTTCACAGAAGACATAGATCCGAGGTTCGAATCCTGGTCTGGCAGGTGGTTTCAAGAGAGATCTTATTTGCAATCTGCAGTCTGCATTTGGAATCGTCAAAAAGAATGTCGAGCGAGTAAGCGCTTCTACAGCCAAACAGTCGTTCAATTCATTCCCTGAAATACCCACATGACTTGGGACCCAGAGAGAGACTTCTGAACAACAGACAGACAAGCTGTATGCCAGACCAGGACTTTTTGCCTTCCAGGAGGGCTAGTCCCACAAGTATGCAGGCATACTTCTCTAAGTTTGGAAGGTTGGAGACGAGGTACTGGCAGAAGTACATGTGGGGGAACGGGGAGGGATGTGTCGTGAGTCGTGCTTGGATAGCTCAGTCGGTCAAGAGCTTGTTCACAGAAGACATAGATCCGAGGTTCGAATCCTGGTCTGGCAGGTGGTTTCAAGAGAGATCTTATTTGCAATCTGCAGTCTGCATTTGGAATCGTCAAAAAGAATGTCGAGCGAGTAAGCGCTTCTACAGCCAAACAGTCGTTCAATTCATTCCCTGAAATACCCACATGACTTGGGACCCAGAGAGAGACTTCTGAACAACAGACAGACAAGCTGTATGCCAGACCAGGACTTTTTGCCTTCCAGGAGGGCTAGTCCCACAAGTATGCAGGCATACTTCTCTAAGTTTGGAAGGTTGGAGACGAGGTACTGGCAGAAGTACATGTGGGGGAACGGGGAGGGATGTGTCGTGAGTCGTGCTTGGATAGCTCAGTCGGTCAAGAGCTTGTTCACAGAAGACATAGATCCGAGGTTCGAATCCTGGTCTGGCAGGTGGTTTCAAGAGAGATCTTATTTGCAATCTGCAGTCTGCATTTGGAATCGTCAAAAAGAATGTCGAGCGAGTAAGCGCTTCTACAGCCAAACAGTCGTTCAATTCATTCCCTGAAATACCCACATGACTTGGGACCCAGAGAGAGACTTCTGAACAACAGACAGATAAGCTGTATGCCAGACCAGGACTTTTTGCCTTCCAGGAGGGCTAGTCCCACAAGTATGCAGGCATACTTCTCTAAGTTTGGAAGGTTGGAGACGAGGTACTGGCAGAAGTACATGTGGGGGAACGGGGAGGGATGTGTCGTGAGTCGTGCTTGGATAGCTCAGTCGGTCAAGAGCTTGTTCACAGAAGACATAGATCCGAGGTTCGAATCCTGGTCTGGCAGGTGGTTTCAAGAGAGATCTTATTTGCAATCTGCAGTCTGCATTTGGAATCGTCAAAAAGAATGTCGAGCGAGTAAGCGCTTCTACAGCCAAACAGTCGTTCAATTCATTCCCTGAAATACCCACATGACTTGGGACCCAGAGAGAGACTTCTGAACAACAGACAGACAGACAGACATAAAGTACGACTGTGATCAGAGAGAAGATAATGAATAGCAGATATCACAGGGTGACAAGAGTAACATCCAGCTCCACCTAAAAACGCTCTGTGTTCCTGGCAACAAATGCTGTTCCTGACTGGCGGGAAATGTAAAAGCATATCCTATCCTATTCATGGTTTTGGACCAGTCGATGTAAAAGACAGTAGCACCCTTAAAGTCCTGAAGAACTGAGAGAAACGGACTCTGAAAGATCATCGGGGCAACTTAAACTTTAAGTCCTTGAAATAGGTCGGTGCTAATGCGTGAAATGAGTACTATCCAAGACGGGGGGAGGGAGGGGAAAAAAATCCCCGAGTACACATTCTCAAGGAGGTTAGGCGGGGCAGAGGGTCTCATGGCACATTTAAACTGGTTATCCTGCCCAAGGGCGGGTTTCAGGGAGTCGACACACCTCAATGCAGAAAGAATTTGCTATTTTGGATGATTAGGAAATTGTTGGATGGTGATTGAATAGTGAGCATGAGTTGATACCATCGGAACTAAAGAGGGAAGATTCCTGCTTCGGCAAGGAGACTGTCTGTGGGACTTGTTTGGAAGATGCCAGTGGACAGTCTTATTCTCCCAATGATGGACTGTGTCCAACGATTTCAGAGCTGAATGTGCTGCTGACCCGTAAACCTGGCAACCATAGTCCAACTGGAATGAGATCAGGGCCCAGTAAATATGGAGCATATTAGCACAATCCGCTCACCAAGAGTTGTGGGTAAGAAAGCAGAGACCATTAAGCTTTTGCATGCAGGTAGTCTTTAGTTGATGAGTATGGTGCAGCCATCTTCTTACATGACTCATATCAAGGTCGTTTTGCTTAAAATACACTCATGCTCAGAAAAAAAAACAGAACACCTTGAACGACTGGAGTTATGATGTTCATATTTCCAGGGCGTGTACATTAGTATGTTCTGGAGAAACAATTAGCATTTCAGTCAGCTCAGTACGGCATGCGTCCTGTTACCTAGTATGCATAGGGTCCGCCATTGGCGCTAATAACTTGTTCTATGCGTGATGGCATCGACGCGTATAAGGCGCGAATGGCGTCCTGTGGTATAACCATCCACCCTGCTCTCACCTAATTCCAAAGTTCATCTGTGGTGGGTGGCATTGGGTCACAACGGTGCACACGTCGCTTCACCAATCCCATGCATTTTCGATTGGCGACAAGTTCGTTGATCTGGCAGGCCAGGGCAAAAGGCTGACCTCCTGTGACACAAAAAAGGCACGTGTTCGTGCAGCAACACGTGGTCGTTCTTTGTCTTGGTGAAAAATGGCGTCTGTGGCGCCGTGCGGAAGGGTATGGCTAAGGGGCGCAGAATGTCATTCACGTAGGTCACACTGGTCACAGACATCTCGACTTGCACAAACTGTGATTTGTGTTTGTACCCAATAGCACCCCAAACTATAAGGCTTTGAGTTGACGCTGTATGTCTTGTGAATGAAGTCGTTGTGATGCCGCTCCCCTGTCTGCAGCAATCATTTCAAACAAATAGAAACTAGATTCGTCCGAAAACACTGTTTGATGCCATTTCTGTCTTCAGTGACATCGTTCCATACACCATAGTCGTCTAGCATGTTTCTGCACTTTCGTCAAAGGCAGGCGGAGAAGTGGATGACGCGCACGTAACTCATGCGGTAATAAACGGCGACAGACTGTCACCCCTGATAGTGTGTGATGTTTTACACTGTTGCGCCAGAGCCGAAGACGAAGATCTACTCGAGGTGTTGATATTCTCGGGGGGGGGGGGGGGAGGGGGGGGTCTGGGTGGTGCGACCTGACCCATCTATACATGTACTACGGCCTTCCGTGAACCATCCAGCGCACACCCGTTGCTCTTCCGAAACACTTCGTCCCACACGAACAGCAGTTTCCCGGATGGATGCATCGCATTCTCTCATGCCAATTATGTTGTAAGGAGTGTGTCAGAACACTCCATTACACTGAAAACAATACATCCAACAACGCTATTTTTTGCAGTGTGTAAGCACTCACATACCGACAGTAACAATCTGGAGGCGAAACATGAGAGTGCGATTCTAAGTCTTGTTGGGAGACGAGGTCTGCCTGCAAGAGTGGAAGTGGTAGTGTCGGTCGAAAACTCGTAGATAGAAGACGTGTCATGCTGCCCTCACGTCGTTCATGGCTGATCTTGCCACACTCAAGGCCTGATTTCATTTATATAGCCACGAGAAATTTAGATGGCTTAACTACGCTTGAAGATGGAATTCAAGGTAAAATTCACAAGCATAGTGCAAAAGCAATTGCAGGGTTAGTCTCGTGATTGTTAGTCCGCGTTTGCAATAATCCAATGTTTTGCTTGTCAGTTAAAGAAGCCTCCTTATCCTCCAAATAATAATAATTATTCTCCACATATTAATAATATGCTGTGGTTATTCAATGTTAATGTAACTTTGAAACTGAAATAATTTGTTAATCTGGCATTCAGCCATTAATGATAACTATGCCATTGTCATTATCTATTATTGGTCACAATGATTCTAAAGTTTTAAATAGACTTAATTCATGAAATCCCTTCTCACAAGTTATTTAGTAGCTAACAGGACCCAAGCAAACTCCTTTTATTAAATTTATTCTTAGTAACAATAAGCTTTAGCCGCTGCTGCTGCATGCTGCTGCGAATTGCTGTAAACCACATGGAAAAAGGCAGTCATCTAAAGAGGTGAGTGCAAAACTTAGGGCCAAAACAAGAGACACTGACACACCACAACATGCCATGTACTTTAATCCAGTAAATTCCGTTGCACACGTCAAATTCTGTATCACTTGAAAATTCTTGCTCAAAAAGGCAGTAAAACAGCTTAGGTATGCATTGCTACAGGTTCATTTCATCCTGTAGTTTTTCATAATCAAATACTCAGTCAGATAGCTTATCTAAATGTGAGTTTTAAGTTTTTCGTTTAACGATCTGTTCAGGACTTAAATGACAGTGAAACTGACACTCATACAACATGCACACAGTGTTATGCAGGTTGGATTCCGCTTACTGATAGCCCAGGTTGCTTATCGAGTCCATTTTCACAGACGAACATAGGCAATATTGGGCTGTAGCTGCGGAATTGGTTGCACATACGTTACATATATTTGTCGCATATACAATGTGCCCCTTTCAAACTCACTGATTTGATGGTACTGTTCGCGCATACGTCTGCGAGGCATCCTGCATGTCTGCTCAAGTTACATTGATCCATTACCTTACGTTTATAGCGACAATGAGGGCCGCAGGCACATTTTAGTGGTAGGTGGTGTTGCGCCGCGATATATCGATGATTGAACCCGAAGGCCGACGTGATTCAAATGCTAATCGTTTCTGCGGAACATACTAATGTACATGTTCTGTGAATGTGAACGTCCTCTCTCTAGTCGTTCAAGGTGTTCCGTTTTTTTCTGAAAATGAGTGTAGTTACCAGTCAGTGAAAGGTTCATTATATAACTCGTCGTGACGGGGGCTAAAGGATGGGGAGTGGGGGCAGGGGAGGGAGGTATGGCTTCCACCTGTCATTCATACTTTTGAAAGGTAAGAAGAAGACGCCCAGGCAGTCGCAAAGTGGGTCGCGAGATGTTCGGCAAACGCCGACGCATTGTTAGACATATTATCATGAACATCCTATGAGAATTATGTCACTGATAGAAAAATAATCAAATAAGTCGTTTTAAGTACCTACGCTGTTACATATGATAAAAGCGTTGAATTTAAGGAAAAGCTGACTAAGTGCGAACTAATATGTGAAACAATAAGAAAAACATTAATAAATAAACTTCAATAGAGTTTTATAGAACAATGGCAGTCTGCAGTTAAATGTATGGTAGCTGAGCATTGGTAACAGTAAGAAAAGAGAAACTACAAATACCAGCAGCAGAAATGAGATTTTTAAAATCAGTTAAGAGAGGTACAAAAGAGGACAGAATAAGGAACGAGTATATTCGTCAGAAGCTGAATATCGCTGTCCCGAATGACAAAATAATTGACTATAGGAAAAATCGTAAGAGCAAGATGGAGGAATATTGACTACCCAGACTGGAAAGATTCTACATACCAATGGGCAGAAAAGACGTTGTTCGACCACGGAAGATTGAAGAGATCGGAACGGGTAAAAGGCCCAGGGTACAAGGAGGAGGAGGAGGAGAAGAAGAAGAAGAACTCAGGACAGTTGTTGATGTTTGGTTGTCCAGCAGACTGCCGAGCTTAGCACTGGTATGAATGGGCATATGTTCCCAAGGAGGAGATGTTGTGCCCCCACTATTCCTTCTTACTGTGTTTAATTAAGAAGCTAGCCTTAGCACGAAGCCAGTTAGAAATAATGAGGCTGGTCTCTGAAGAACATCGCTTGAGACGTTGCATGAACCTTCGCCGACCCTGAATGCCTGTTGCAACGTCTTTGGTCCATCATGGTACCAGTTACGGTGGAGTGGGCCCATACAAAGCGAGATATCATCCAGTGGCGCAGGAGACTTCTACCACAACCTTCTCGATGCAATCAGACAGAGACGGGGCAAAAGTACGATAGAGGCATACAATTGCCAGTTGGCTCTTCAAAGATTCCAGCACAACAAATCGTTTGCGGGCGATCACGGGGAAATGACAGCATCACTGAAAAGTGGTCACTGTCAAAAAGATCGTCGTGTAACGACTATCGCAGCGAATCCACGAGATTGAGGGAAGAGATACTAGGGTCAATAGTCGAAAAGGTGCCATGGGCGACACTGAAGTGAGTAGGAGTACCGTCACTGAGAAGTCCCCTACCAGACGAACAGGTACTTCCCACATTGGGTGGCGTGCACTGAAATACCCAAGTAGGTGAAGAGGTGGGAAGAGCTTTTGGAATAAGGTGGTCATCATAAGGAGGTGTCTTGCTTGGAAGTAAATAAAGGTTGCAAAATGGTGATAGCTTGGGTGTGGGATTGCATGCACTCGCACTGCTATTACTTCCAGTGTGATATTGCGTGGAATCCACCCGATAATATATGTGCAATCCAATGTACAGACCCCTCCAGAAGCTCAATCCAGGCCAATACCATTTTGAGAAGAGTGCATGGTAACCTCGAACAGTTTGATAGTGGTCATCAGTGAAGAGTGTTTCTTGGAGCGCAACACAAATTACAGGACAAGAGGAAATTAGTTGCAGTTCTGGCAGTACCCATTGGTGTCCCCTTGGGTCATCATGCTGAGAGTACGCTTGTTAGACATGAAGGGGCCAGAAGGACAGGTCATCCTCCAGGATCACTGTCACCAGTGCGGGCGGAACAACATTAACGAACGTCTGCTTGGAGTATAACGGGATATCTGACGCCTCTAGGGCCAACGGAGTAGCCTTTTCTCTAGATTTCTTCTTCTCTTCCACAACTTCTGGCGGTCGAGATTTTTGTTCTACGCTGTGGGTGTGGGAACGGAAGAACATCGAGCTGCCCTGGGACACACAATCCGTGTCTCCTTTAGCCACTGGTTGGTGTCTTGCCAATAATTTGTGGATTTCTGGGACAGAGTTCACGAGAGAGAACCGTATCACCGACAGACGTCGGAGGAGGATTCTGGTGCTCCGCCAGATGCGGGGAATAGTTCCGGAAACACGAGAGGGGAGGGTGTTCCATCGCCTATGGCCAAGTTAACTCGTGCTTCTGCCTGATGTCGACGTCGAGGGAGTGGACACATCTGGCAGTGACAAATGTCGATATTACTAAGAATGTATACAAAACATGATATTTCTTCAAAGCTTCCAAATATGAGGGGCTTTCTAGGGCCTTCAGTTCCTGTATTTTCCATTCCTTGGGTAGATTAGCACACTTCGGGGATGGAGGAAGGTGATCGTTCTGGCAACTGACACAAAAAGGTGCTTGCGAACATGGAGTATTTTCGTAAAGTGGTCGGTTACAGTCCCCACAAATTGGGTCGTACGTAGACCACTAAGACGTAAGTCCCAACTGCTGGAATTTAAAACACCGTTTCGGGGTGGGGAAATCCGTTTCACATCGCAGTGGTAACGCACATGATCTTGACCTTCTCTGGAAGCGCGGATGAATGCACAGGTATCTAACTTATTGTCTGGCGGACCTATACGTGTACGTTGTACAAAGTGGTTGCCTTGTCTCTCCAAGAGCTCGCGTAGTTTCTAATCCATTTGTAGTATAGGTCCCGGTGAAAAATTAATCAGTGTACCAAGTTTAGGTTCTTATGGAGTGTTACGAACAGCTACATCACCAAGCTGTTCACAATAGAGTTACTGTTTTAATTAAGATGGAACTCCTCAATTTGCTGAGGCAAGAGATTTCCTCAAATAGGATTTCAACATTTTCCACGAAGAACATTGATTTAATAGAGAGGAAGGCCCATCCATATGTTCGAGTGCAAACCAGGAACTGAGACGAATAACAGACTCCAAGTGGCTTCGTTTTGTTTTCCTCCCTTGGAGTGGCCAAGGAGGGGAAGTTACTGGAGTCCTAACGATTGGCACTGAAATGCCGTCTGTCTGGAGAGACTGCTGGGAACTCGTGGCCACCGACTGGTAACTTTGGTCTCTTTCTGACACCTAGTCCGAACGAGGGCTCACCCCATTAGCGTCACCCGTCCAGTGCGAAGGTCAGCTGGTTGATGACCAGTGCCGGGTACCTTCAAACGGACAGACAGCTACTCGTCGGAAAGCGGGAGGCGGTGACAGCTCCAACGTCAACAGTGCGATCTTTGTTTGGTCAGGGGGTTACCACCGAACGGGCAATTGCCGACCCCACATGGAGTGCCTACCATGCTGGGTATTGGGCAACCTCCCCACATGGCCCACAGCCCGTAAAATTTCAGAAACGTGGTCAAACACAAATTTAGGAGCCGAACTTAAATCAACAGATGTAAAATAAAGGGAACAAAGGGAGAAAACTAATAATCGACATCCTACTAGAGAGCTACGTTGTCAGCAGAGAATCTGTTCTAAAGAATAAGACATGAAAAAGTTACTGTCAGAATGATTCGAGCACAGGAAAGGAAGAAATACTGCAGTGGCTTCGGCCCCATGCTCACCGCCCAAGTACTCGTAAACGAGCTGTGAGCCCCTGGGGGGAACCTTGTGCAGCAGTAGTATCGTGCCCAGTAGGAGACGAAATGTCCCGGGATGAATTGATATTGTGCTTATTGACGCTTTTATTAGCACTTGCTTTCAAGTTAATACTTCTTTGATGGTTCTTCATTCTCTGAACTTGGCGTAGCACTTACCTTTGCTATCACACATCAAAAGGTAGCTGTTAGGTTCACGTGTATGCTAGATTTCTAATGTTTAACAACTTTTTGCCGGTTCTACAATTTCACAGAAGCTGGATTTATTCAGTCAGTTTTTCCTTGGAGTTGCAAGTTTCATGAATGGTAATGTAGCAGTAATTAAAAGAAGTTATAGCGATGAAACAAAGACGGAGTCGGGGCAGTTTTTTGTTTCGGCACTGATGATGTACTGAAAGTGAGCCGGTGGGATAAGTTACGGTTTACGAATTCATCACAATGCTACAATGCTACTCGAATGATTGTTGTGATGTGGCACATCATCTGACTAGTAACATTAATTACTTCTAAACTGAAGGGCCTGGTGATCTAGAGGTAACGTGCGTGCCTGGAAACCGGAAAGTCGCGGGATTGAATCCCGGCGGATCACTGAAATTTTTGTTTGCCTTTTTTTCTAGCCTTCACCTCTAAAGGACGTATGGAGTCGTGAGGAATGATACGTGGTTCAACTTCCACGTTATTATATAGGTTCCCTTTTCCCTGTTGGACAACTGGGCAGATTAGGGATACGCAAGTGCCTCCTTAGAAGTCTTGCACCCGGTCGATGCGGCACGCTAGATTATTACTAATGATCTTCACAGGTTTCCCCTAGAAGAAACTGCAGTGTTCGACATTACAGGAATTGAATATATTAACACGAACACTCTGGTATACGCATCTCATTTGCGGAACTTGTTTTGTGACTAATCTGTATGGCACTGATGCTGTCTTACCAAATCAATGAAAACATGAAAATGTAGCCCTACGAGAATATTTCAGCTCCCTGCTCAATGGAAGCGTTAACGTATGGTGAACCTCAAGTCCCAGTTACAAAGTGCGGCGAAGGTTACGTTTCGTTTGGGCAATCATATCGTGCTTTTCAGTACGGTCTATGCCCAAAATGCAAGGGCAGCCAACTAGTACAGTTTATGAAACGATTTTAGATAGCCACATGCATTCAAGAATCGTGAACTAAAGCGTAATGACATGGACTATGTTAGCGTGTTGTGCTTCTGAGTGGTGTCATCAGCTCCAAGAAACTAATTTCATTTAATGATTAAAATTTATTAAATCACGCTACTACAACAAAACTCACAAAGCATAACTGCAGAGAATGATGTTCAAAAATATTCGAATGGCTAAAATGAAATTATGTAATTTAAATACTTGGCTGCTATATGAAGCTCGAGGAATTGTACTTTCCGTTCACTTTTGAGAAAAAATGAGAAGAAAGACAAACAATTGGCACCTGTTTAACACTTTCAATGTTACTATCGAAAATACACAGCGAGTTTGGAGCGGCCACTGACTTTCCCTGAAACGAAGCAGAGTCGGAAGAAGTTCTGTGATAGTTAACAGTGCTGTTGCCAGCTTTGAACTGCTAAGCGCGATAGGTTGCTGGCGAAACAATAGTCGTCTAAGCAGCTGACCCTGAGGCGTTGTCACGGAAACGTGAACAAAATCAAGTTGTTACTGACCGTGTCACATGCCCGTAACACCCGCGAAGCCCACTTTAACTGGCAAGAACCTTTTCTGGCTGCGCGATCTAAAAGTGATAGTATTATAGGAGTTCCGATTTCAGAGGCGATATTTGCCGCAGACAAATGGCTGATTTAGCTCTTTGTCTACCACTGGGTCGTAAGTGTGTCATGTTAGGCTATCAGAGAACTAGAGGAAATTTTGTTGCATTAAATTACTACGTACCAATGTCCCACTGGCAAAGGGAGGCCTGCTAATAGTTGGCAGAATTCTTGTAATTACGAACTGCACCTCTAGATTGCGCTATCTTAAAGTTTACATGTAAATTCCATGTTTCCCCGTGCTGTGGCATCGAATTACTACGCGCCTGCAGATAGGCAACCCAATTAAGAGATTTACAATGCGGAAAGCTGTCATGCCTCCCCGGGACAATTCCTGTCAATGAGCAGCACGCACTCATTGTCGTTTATCACATCACAAACGGTGCCCATATTGAGCACCTGTAATATAAGTTACAAACATGTAGAGACGCTCTGTCCACTGATGTATGTGTGGTTTCTGTACGTCTTGAGTTTTTGCACAGTCTTCTGAAAACCTGGAAGTCCCTATGAATAACCCACTATGTCTCACCCCTGCCAGGCCGGAAAATGGAACAGGACACACTTTTTTTCATATTGTTACTTCTGTCTACGACTTTAATTAAAATAAACGTACATTAATGTCTAACTTCGAAAAGGAATAAAAGTTAAATGCAAAGAGAGAATGAGCAGTCACAACTGCGGTTCCTCTAATGCACAGTACATGTGCAAAGGGCAACTGAAAGTGGATTTAGAAGAACATTTCTCATGTAAGGTATTACACGCGCGTTACTTGTTGAAGGCAGCACGGATTTGGGTTGGGTTGTTAACGAATTGGAGGAGCCATTCGGACTTCCTTCCCCATGAACCATGTACCTTGCCGTTGGTGGGGAGGCTTGCGTGCCTCAGCGATATGATGGCCGTACCGTAGGTTCAACCATAACGGAGGGGTTGAGAGCCCAGACAAACGTGTGGTTCCTGAAGAGGGGCAGCAGCCTTTTCAGTAGTTGCAGGGGTAACAGTCTGGATGATTGACCGACCTGGCCTTGCAACATTAACCAAAACGGCCTTGCTGTGCTGGTACTGCGAACGGCTGAAAGCAAGGGGAAACTACGGCCGTAATTTTTCCCGAGGGCATGCAGCTTTACTGTATGGATAAATGATGATGGCGTCCTCTTGGGTAAAATATTCCGGAGGTAAAATAGTCCCCCATTCGGATCTCCGGGCGGGGACTACTCAAGAGGACGTCGTTATCAGGAGAAAGAAACCTGGCGTTCTACGGATCGGAGCGTGGAATTTCAGATCCCTTAACCGGGCAGGTAGATTAGAAAATTTAAAAAGGGAAATGGATAGGTTAAAGTTAGATATAGTGGGAATTAGTGAAGTTCAGTGGCAGGAGGAACAAGACTTTTGGTCAGGCGAATACAGGGTTATAAATACAAAATCAAATAGGGGTAATGCAGGAGTAGGTTTAATAAGGAAAAAAAAAAATAAGAGTGCGGGTAAGCTACTACAAACAGCATAGTGAACGCATTATTGTGGCCAAGATAGACACGAAGCCCACGCCTACTACAGTAGTACAAGTTTATATGCCAACTAGCTGTGCAGATGATGAAGAAATTGAAGAAATGTATGATGAGATTAAAGAAATTATTCAGGTAGTGAAGGGACGCGAAAATTTAATAGTCATGGGTGAATGGAATTCGAGAGTAGGAAAAGGGAGAGAAGGAAACATAGTAGGTGAATATGGATTGGGGCTAAGAAATGAAAGACGAGGCCGCCTGGTAGAGTTTTGCACAGAGCATAACTTAATCATAGCTAACACTTGGTTCAAGAATCATGAAAGAAGGTTGTATACATGGAAGAATCCTGGAGATACTAGAAGGTATCAGATAGATTATATAATGGTAAGACAGAGATTCAGGAACCAGGCTTTCAATTGTAAGACATATCCAGGGGCAGATGTGGACTCTGACCACAATCTATTGGTTATATGAACTGTAGATTAAAACTGAAGAAACTCCAAAAAGGTGGGAATTTAAGGAGATGGGACCCGGATAAACTGAAAGAACCAGAGGTTGTACAGAGTTTCAGGGAGAGCATAAGGGAACAATTGGCAGGAATGGGGGAAAGAAATACAGTAGAAGAAGAATGGGTAGCTCTGAGGGATGTAGTAGTGAAGGCAGCAGAAGATCAAGTAGGTAAAAAGATGAGGGCTAATAGAAATCCTTGGGTAACAGAAGAAATATTGAATTTACTTGATGAAAGGAGAAAATATAAAAATGCAGTAAATGAAGCAGGCAAAAAGGAATACAAACGTCTCAAAAATGAAATCGACAGGAAGTGCAAAATGGCTAAGCAGGGATGGCTAGAGGACAAATGTAAGGATGTAGCAGCTTGTCTCACTAGGGGTAAGATAGATACTGCCTACAGGAAAATTAAAGAGACCTTTGGAGAGAAGAGAACCACTTGTATGAATATCAAGAGCTCAGATGGCAACCCAGTTCTAAGCAAAGAAGGGAAGGCAGAAAGGTTGAAGGAGTATATAGAGGGTCTATACAAGGGCGATGTACTTGATGACAATATTATGGAAATGGAAGAGGATGTAGATGAAGATGAAATGGGAGATACGATACTGCGTGAAGAGTTTGACAGAGCACTGAAAGACCTGAGTCGAAACAAGGCCCCGGGAGTAGACAACATTCCATTAGAACTACTGATGGCCTTGGGAGAGCCAGTCCTGACACAACTCTACCATCTGGTGAGCAAGATGTATGAGACAGGCGAAATACCCTCAGACTTCAAGGAGAATATAATAATTCCAATCCCAAAGAAAGCAGGTGTTGACAGATGTGAAAAATACCGAACTATCACTTTAATAAGTCACAGCTGCAAAATACTAACGCGAATTCTTTACAGACGAATGGAAAAACTAGTAGAAGCCGACCTCGGGGAAGATCAGTTTGGATTCCGTAGAAATGTTGGGACACGTGAGGCAATACTGACCTTACGACTTATCTTAGAAGAAAGATTAAGGAAAGGCTAGCCTACGTTTCTAGCATTTGTAGGCTCAGAGAAATCTTTTGACAATGTCGACTGGAATACTCTATTTCAAATTCTAAAGATGGCAGGGGTAAAATACAGGTAGCGAAAGGCAATTTACAATTTGTACAGAAACCTGATGGCAGTTATAAGAGTCGAGGGGCATGAAAGGGAAGCAGTGGTTGGGAAGGGAGTGAGACAGGGTTGTAGATCTCCCCGATGTTATTCAATCTGTATATTGAGCAAGCAGTAAAGGAAACAAAAGAAAAATTCAGAGTAGGTATTAAAATCCATGGAGAAGAATTAAAATCTTTGAGGTTCGCCGATGACATTGTAATTCTATCCGAGACAGCAAAGGACTTGGAAGAGCAGTTGAACGGAATGGACAGTGTCTTGAAAAGAGGATATAAGATGAACATCAACAAAAGCAAAACGAGGATAATGGAATGTAGTCGAATTAAGTCAGATGATGCTGAGGGAATTAGATTAGGAAATGAGACACTTAAAGTAGTAAACGAGTTTTGCTATTTGGGGAGCAAAATAACTGATGATGGTCGAAGTAGAGAAGATATAAAATGTAGACTGGCAATGGCAAGGAAAGCGTTTCTGAAGAAGAAAAATTTGTTAACATCGAGTATAGATTTAAGTGTCAGGAAGTCGTTTCTGAAAGTATTTGTATGGAGTGTAGCCATGTATGGAAGTGAAACATGGACGATAACTAGTTTGGACAAGAAGAGAATAGAAGCTTTCGAAATGTGGTGCTACAGAAGAATGCTGAAGATTAGATTGCTAGATCGCACAACTATGGAGGTATTGAATAGAATTGGGGAGAAGAGGTGTATCTGGCACAACTTGCCAAAAAGAAGGGACCGGTTAGTAGGACATGTTCTGAGGCATCAAGGGGTCACAAATTTAGCATTGGAGGGCTGTGTGGAGGGTAAAAATCGTAGAGGGAGACCAAGAGATGAATACGCTAAGCAGATTCAGAAGGATGTGGGTTGCAGTAGGTACTGGGAGATGAAGAAGCTTGCACAGGATAGGGTAGCATGGAGAGCTGCATCAAATCAGTCTCAGGACTGAAGACCACAACAACAATTCGGACTTACGAACGAGCTTGACTAACAAATTTAAGTTGGCAATAAATTAATTCCATCATAAATGAAAAAAAAACTGCACTGTCTCCGTACGATCTTAGAAGTTTGTATTCACGTAGCAGACAACTGATGTTTTGAACATCTGGTCAGCGGACAGATCAAAACTTTCCTGAAGATCAGCAAGTATCAATCGGACTCAATTCAATGATGCTAGAGAGTGTGTCAACTTCGTCATGAGAGTCAAAGTGAGACTAGCTGCCCTTATAAAAACAACTGATAGAAATAACTTCAGGTGGTGGTGCGATGTACTGCAAAGTATAGATGAAGGGCAACAGGCAGATTCCACATTTTTAAATTTCTGAAAAGCATTTGACACAGTGCCCCACTGCAGACAGTTAACGAAGTTTTTAAGTACAGAAGTTTTTAAGTACAGAACCTAGTCATGTCGTCCTCGACGGCGAGTGTTCATCAAAGACAAGGAATGGCCAGCAGTGCCCCCAGGGAAGTATGATAGGGCCGCTGTTATTTTCTATATGCATAAAAGATCTCGCGGATAGGGTGAGCACCAATGTACGACTGTGTGTTGATAGCCCTGTAGTATACTGGGAAGTATAGTCGTTGAGTGGTTGTACAAGAATACAGCATCAACGGGACAGAATTTCTATTTGGTGTGATGAATGGAAGCTTATTATAAAAATAAAAAAAAAAAAAAACAAGTTAATGCACACATGTACGAAAAACACTCCTGCAACCTGTGTTGGTGTGGATCCCATACACTCGCACTATCGTCCTATATGCGGTCTCCATACAAATACTTTCAGAAACGACTTCCTGACACTTAAATATATACTCGATGTTAACAAATTTCTCTTCTTCAGAAGCGCTTTCCTTGCCATTGCCAGTCTACATTTTATATCTTCTCTACTTCGACCATCATCAGTTATTTTGCTCCCCAAATAGCAAAACTATTCTATTCTATTTAAGCACGTCCTCTACATGAAAAGTATGTGTAGAAGGGTGAAATCATTACGAATTCCCAATCATGCAGTGCAATGCTTTAAGAGACAATTCATATTCAAGAGGAGTAAAATAAAGAATACGACAGAGTCACGTTGTTTAAATATCTGGGGATGACATTGCAAAGCGATATGAAATGGAACGAGCATGTGAGGATTGTGGTAGGGAAGGTGAATGGTCCACTTCGGTTTATTGGGAGAATTATGCGAGAGTGTGGTTCATCTGTCACGGAGACCGCATATAGGACGATAGTGCGAGTGTATGGGATCCACACCAACACAGGTAAAGGAAGACATAGAAGCAATTCGGAGGCGGGCTGCTAGATTTGATACCGGTAGGTTCGGAAAACATGCAGGTATAACGTAGATGCTTTGGGAACTCAAATGGCATTCCACGGAGCGAAACCGACGTTCTTTTCGTGGAACGCTGTCGAGAAAATTCAGACAACAGACATTTGAAGCTGGCTGCAGAGCAATTCTGCTGCCGCCAGCATACATTTCGCGTAAGGACCACAAATGCAAGATGTGAGAAATTAGAGCTCATACGGAGCCACAGAGCAGTAGTTTTTCGCTCGCTCTATTTGCGAGTGGAACACGAAAAAGGAATGACTAGTAGTGGTACAGAGTACCATCCGCCACGCACCGTACGGAATGTAGATCTAAATGTAGAAAGACAAAGCAAAGACACTTTTGATCTGTGGGGAATATCAAAGAATTCTATTTAAGCACGTCCTCTACATGAAAGGAATGTGTAGAAGGGTGAAATCATTACGAATTCCCAATCATGCAGTGCAATGCTTTAAGAGACAATTCATATTCAAGAGGAGTAAAATAAACCCCGGGTGGATTCTTCCAGCAAGGCTGCAGCCGATATATTTCCCAGTCCTTGTAGAAACGGCACGGATGGGAAAACCTGATGTATTTGTCGAAGGCTAAATTCTGGTTATGAGCAGCATAGAAGCGGGCTCATGCTGCGAGCAGCTATTTGTCGACGCCATAGCAAACAATATGACTACATCTCTCGTGACAAGGTTGTATGGCATTTGTAATTGGCTTTTGTGGCCAGGATAACTATCGCACTAAACTGAATTCACAAACTATTTTCTATTCTGGGTAACCGCAGCTGTTGAAAGGCATGATGTTAGGTAAAACTGTTGTTTATTAAAACACAACGGGTTTCACGGCCTAATGCTGCATTATCAGGTGCAACCCACAAGGGAAAAAAAATCAATATACCGTAACAAACAAACGCCCTTTTTCCTATTTATATTTTAACAACGAGTGCTCGTTGTCCAGATCAGTTGAGGCGCGTATGATGTGGGAATCACTGCATTCTTTTGATAACAAATCATTAAAAAATAATGATACACAGGTCAATAAGCAAATGAAGGAGTGGTGAGGTTACATAGCGACTAACCACAGAGAGTAGAGGCACTGAACATGAAGAAGTAACAGGATGCGTATCGCTTTAAGAAAGAAGAATTAACGGTCCATCACCCCTCAATGGTCAACACTTCGGTGTGTCTTCGAGGGATGAAGAATTCAAGAGATACATAAGTATGCTGACGTCGTGTAATATTCTCCTGTATGACACAGTCATGTTTCTAAAAAGTCTCTCCTGAAGATTCCTGGCGCAGCTGCTAGTCTCGAACCAACAATGCCCCGTTATTTCCGACTGGAGGCTACGTGGACCATTCCAATGTTGATACTTACAGGTGCCTGATTAGACAACTTCGGGTTGTTTTCGATGCACGCACATTGCTGTTGTCGTGCATGAATTTGCACTTCCTCTGTTGCATAAAGAAATTAAACGATTGGCAGTGCATGGTCTTCTAAAATGTAAGTAGACTATTCCGATGAGTCCATTATGAATAAAACTTCTACTACAGCTGCAGTTATCCAACCCCAAACAGCCAAGCTTATCCTTCCACTTTACGCTGTCGCAACAAAATGATATATACAGTAGCGTGTGTTACTGGCATAGACATCCTGCCGTCTTCGCCCTAACAAAAATCTTTTTCATCGGATCATACCATCAAGTACGAGAAGTCTTTGACCGCTAGTAATTACTGGAGACAGAATGCGAGCTTATCGCTTACGAGATGTTATGGCTTGTTTCCTTGTAGGATTACGGTGATGGTAACCAATAACAGGAAGGCATCGGTGGACAACAATCGCATTCACTGACTTATTGAGGTTTCTTCCCAGTTGACATTCTACAAGCTAAAATATAAAATGGCTCAGCATTGGTAACTAGTAGTTGCTTTGGGCCTTCCAGTTTTTTTGCGAGTAAGAGGACATTCTTTGCCGTCCTTCTGATATCTCCTTATCTACATTTTCATCGTTACCTAAGAGATGTAAATTGTTTCTGCAAAACTAGCGACTGGGAAATCTGTTCCCAAATAATGACAATACGTCTTTAGATAAGTAAAGCATGTTTCGAAAAGAACTCCTCTCCGTTATTTTCACTTCTTCGTGCTTCTGTAGCTGTTGACACAACTCCCGGGTAATATTTGAGAAAATCTCTCGTGCAGGAGCTTGAGTTGATTGACAAAATCGAACCGGAAAAAGGCCTTTCCACAGATGTCGATTCCTGCCAGATGACACCGAAAGATATTTTTCCTCACGACTGTACAACTGAAAGGGTAACCGATCGCCAATCATTTAACGCTCAGGGATATCCCTTGTGTAACCATAACTGTGGAATACAGAATATCTATCACGGATTTTTGGTGCAGGCTGTTGCTGGTATGTTTGTGTGCCATAGTCACTAAGCTGGAGCACGACCACTGATAATCTCGATTACAGGACGGCTCACGATCGCATCACGATCGGCACAGATTCTTGATTTCGTTTGAACCAGGTTGTTTATCCGAAGACTCTTGTATTGATTTGCACTATAAAAATGTCTTGCCGGGAGTTTCAGCAACGTCTGGCTCCAATCACCTGAACGTAGAAACTACTATTCCCTGACCTATTAAAATGTTGCGCGAGCCATCGCTAAGTCATTTTTCTTCCACAAATGTCGTATGCAAGAAACGGGTTACGGAAGAATAAAAGAGATACTGGCAGACTGAAGCTTTTGAGGTGCCTACCGCGCGCTTGGTAAGTTTATAAGGGCACCAACCGCAAAAGAGAAAGGTCTGGATTCGAGTCTTGGTTGGTACACTTTTGAATCTGTCGAAGTTTCATAGCTCCTCCTTTGTTCACAACTGTCATTGCACACACGGCCGATGAACATATTTGTGCTTACCTCCCCAAAAATGTACCCGCAACTACTAACGAATGATAGAAGCGACTTGAAAGCACCTGTTGCAGGAATTCCAAAGACACAAAACAGGCATCGCCCTGCCACGTAGAGAGTGCAGTTGCAATGACCTGTTGTTTCAACCGATACCAATTCCTGAAATTTGTGGTAAGATCTTATGGGACCGAACTGCTGAGGTCATCGGTCCCTAAGCTCACACTAAGAACAACACACACACACATACACACACACACACACACACACACACACATGCCCGAGGGAGGACTCGAACCTCCGACGGGGGCAGCCTCCCGGACCGTGACAAGACGACCTAGACCGTGCGGCTACCCCGCGCGGCCCAATTCCTGATAATTCAGAAAATAAAGTACACTATGTGCTTCAACAACTTGCGTAGTTTAATGTGGGCACCAACAAACAGTTGTACAGAATTTTACTTTTAGGCCCAGGAAGGGATTAATGTGCGAACGGGAATGTAGAGCTCTTGTTCCTAAATGTTACTTTTGTTTGACAATGTCGATATTGAACGTCGCATAAGCAATAATTGCAAGCGTTCTAGATATTGTCGAGGTCATGATCAGCATGGAAAAGTACTGACATTGTGGCTAGTTTAGAATCGGCTAATGATGCGATGGTACCGTCTCCGACGTTTAGGTTAAAAACACGATAGACTCATAAAGCTGCACCTCCTGTAACATATATACATTCTCTCTCTCTCTCTCTCTCTCTCTCCCCTCCCTCTCTGCGTTCGTTCGTTCGTTCGTTCCTTCCTTCCTTCCTTCCTTGCTTGATGTTCGTGAACTGGAAAACTGTATGCACGGTGGAATTCGAAAGTTTTGTGACAAGGAACAACAATGTAAATCCTGCGCCAGGCAACATTAACTCACCAAAACAAAACATGACACTGAGCATGTAAATTTGGAAAAAAGAAAAGATCATCGACAAATTTCACCTTGGTGAGCCATTCTTTTTCCATTAATTTGGAAGACCTTGTGCATATCTAGGTTCGGCGTTCTTATCGCAAATGGGTGCACCGTCATGCGTAACGGCACCGCAACACACGGTCTAAATAATGAGTCAGGTTTAAGATTGGAGTACCGCTATCAATTATGACCTCGTATTAAGAGCCAATGCGCTAAAATTTAGGGTTATCGAGGATGGCAGCGAGTTCCAAGGGTGACGAATGATACCTAAAAATAAGCACGAAAATTTATTAACAGATTCACTGTTCTCCCAATAAAATATTCTTCTGCAATGTTAACTTCAAAATACCTGGAAGAAATGATTATCAAGTGGTGTTCACTGAAAGAATAACCAATATTAATGCCACAGAAATAAAAACCTACGTTGCGGAAGAAACATAGGTAAGTAATTACACCAAATTACGAAATTCATATATGCTATGCTGTGCAGGTTGCCTGCCTTGACAGGGAGAAGCTAAGAGGGCGTACTGAAAAGTAATACCTCCGAATTTGTTATGTGAAAATTAAAGATTTTTGAGTAAAACAAATGTTGTTATTATTCTTCATGTCTGCATATTTATTTATCAACATAGTCACCCTGGACATGAATACATTTCTCTGAACGAGAGACCAATTTGTTGATGCCATCACACTACAATGTTTGACTTTTGTTGATGGAGCCACGACCTCACCTCTGCTTGCACCGCATAATCACTATCAAAGCGAAGTCCTCGAAGGTGTTCTTCAAGCTTTGGAAACAGATGAAAATCGGACGGAGTCAAATCGGGACTGTATCGAGGATGATCGATGACAGTGAACCCTACGCGTCGGATTGTTGCAGATGTCGCGGCATTCGTGTGTGATCTGGCATTTCCATGCTGAAGGAGAGAGCGCTCCATGTGTGGACGAACTTTTCGAATTCGAAACTGTATTACAGCACGATGTTTCTCACGCACCGACTTAGTTACTTTACACACCTACTTGTTACACACTACAATTCGGAGCCTTCTTGTTGTAGAGGGCTGCGAATGTGTATATATATGAAGAATAAATATGTAGAATGTCAACAAAGTTCGTTTTACTTAAAAAGCTTTAAGAGTTTTCACATAAAAACTTTGGTAGCATTGCTTTTTAACATGCCCTCGTATTTCTAACAAAGAGAAGCTACCGGCGTTCGTCTGCATGAGGAAGATGGAACTCAGATCTTGAGTTTTTCATCCAGCCAATTACATGCTGTGAACCTCAGTTAGTTGGATTAGAAACGCTTATATTTTATTCCAGCGATCTGCCTGTAAACAAGTCGTTTGTTTTGATACTCAAAACACAAACGCCTGGAACAATAACTCCTCTCACTCTGGTTGCAAAACCAAAAATTATACTTGCTGCTAAATTTACGGGCAAGCAAAAAGTATTAGCAAGACACTACAATATTCTAAATTAATTTTCTTGTCGATGTATAGCAATTGTGCGAAAATGAATATTCGATACCAGTGGTAACCACGGAAAACCACGGTTCAGACTTGCTACATTTTTGAATCGACTGTTACCAGCACTACATAAAAACATACGAAGCATTCTAGATATAATTTCATTAGATTAGAACTCTGATTACACACCGTAAAGATGTTATTCTGTGTTTGCATTTGTTAGTCTTGGAGAAGAATATAATGCGATTTATGAGAGTGAACGCGAATATCGAAGCCGTTAAAAGCTCATTGATTTTGCCCAGGGGCCAATTGCGAACAGTGTAATGCGCTCAATCTCTTCGTGATAGTAGCTTACGAGCCCATCGATCCCTGCAACCTGGGTTCTGCCGCTAACAGAAGCATCGGGTGGAAATGAACTCAACAAAAGAGGCAATCAGATTTCCCTCTTTCCTTACGGGCCCGCCCTCCTACCATTCTCTGAAGACTTGCAGCTGCTGTTCGTAAGGGCGAGTGGCGGTTTCTTGGCTCGGCGTGTTGTGCTTGCAAGGGGAGCGGGCCAACTTGACTCGCACCTGGCGCCGACCGTTGCTAACGGCCACGTGCCGGCTGTCCCCCTTGCGATTCCCCAAGGCATACGCAACCTCCAACTAGCCTCTGCGTAAGTTTCGAAAATCGACATTTTTATTTTTCACACAGTGCTGTGCACAACAAATACATGGTATATCAGTCCGTATTTAATTACGTGAATTTCTAGAAACCAAGGATGGATTTACTTTGTCACACTTCCAGCTTGTGCTCGAAACAGCTTTACTAGGAATAAATAGTTCAAATATTTTCTCTGAGCCCAAAATTTATTTGAACAGCATCAGTGTAGTGTTGACTTGGCACAAAGTAGTTGATATTCAACACTGGCATCTTCCGTAGAAGGCTTGTGTGTCATACTGCTGTAGGCGACCTATACTGTCAATGATATTTTGACCTCTTGCCTCCTTTCTTTCTTCTTTGCTTGATGGGCTTTTAGTAATGTTTTCTATTAGTTACAATAGGTGAAGTGGAACTGTGTTATGCGAATCAAAATCGTAAGCAACAGGGGAACGAATCACCGTCGGTCTATGTTTTCCTTGCTTGATTTATATCACTTCAGATGATTAACATAGCGGTTCCTTTAAAACTGTCGCTTTCAAAATTCCGCTTAGTCCTTAATATGAGATTGACAACATGATACTGTCAGCGCCCCTCCTGTTGCCATCCTTCACGTCACGCAAGACAATACAGCAATGGAAAGAAATTTCCCTTGAAGCGGAGGATCGCTAAATGTTATGCATTTCACGACGAAAGATTTCGACAGACGCTATTGTCATCTGATCTTCGGAAATGATGACAGCAAGCTTCTGTCGAAACCCGCCATAGTGAAATAAATAATATTTAGCGATTTTGGCTTCGGAAGAAATTTCTTTCCATTAAACTGACAAATCGCTCCCATCACATAAACATGTGTAACACTACAGGCACACAACAAACTGTACGCCACTTGACGGACACCAAAGCACTATCCGCGGACGGGACCAAAGATACAAATGGCGCTGTGTGTGCATTCAAAGACTATCCAGCGTAAGCTTGGAGATGGTACAGATTACCTGTGGAGATATCTATCATAAGGAAGAGCCAATTTAGAAGCAGTTTAGGACTCAGCAAAGCCCTGAGGAAAAAATTATCACGTTTACTGACTCCTAGGCTGCAGTCATGGAAATGAAAAACAGTTTTGTACAATGACACAACAAGCCCGTAATTTGCAAAATCAGCACAAAGGCACCACGCATACTCGCCACGAGAGGACGCGAAATCGACACAACGCCTCTTTTTAAGTAGCCGCAATTAAGAGCTCGCCGCTTCCCCCCCCCCCCCCCCCCCCCCCCGAATTCTGTGTATTTACAGTATAGACTTAACAAAAATTAGCGTGGAAGATTCAGCACCAAGATCCTACAGCAATACAAAGTTTTACATAGCTCAGTTATTAAGGGGAGTTAGTGTACACTAACTTATTAATGTGTTACCTTTCTGTAGATTGTATTTAATGGCCACCTCGTCTACCGTCATAACACAAGGAATTCATACTAATCCGGAAAAAAGGTCACAGTGGTATCTGCAGTAACGAACAGGCTAAGCAACTGGCTAAACAAGATGCAACGTCAGGTACATGATGCCACCCAAAGGGACCGCTCATTAAGTTCCCACAACAGCTTAAAGTAACTGTGTGAATGAGGAGGGAGGAAGAAAGGAAAACAACAATAAGGAAATATTATAGCACATACACCTTGTGAAACCGACAACCATTGGTATACCCAGCAAACGGTGTCAAAAGAATTTTATACAGCGAAAGCATGTGTGACATTTAACCTTGGTCGGTTGAAAAAAAAAAATGCATCGAGTGGGTCTGATTTACTCCCCTTCTTTTTACATGTGAAGAGGAAGAACCCATGAACCACATCATATTACGGTGTACTGAAAAGATACTTCGGACACTGTGCTATCGGGGGGGGGGGGGGGGGGGGGGGGGGAAGCGCCCCCCCCCCCCCCCCCAACTGCGTACTATTCTTTTAGGGAATGCAGACATCAGAGTTCATAAACTATAGACAGCTGCCAAGGTGCCAAGAGTGTTCATATAATCAGATACACCAATATTTAGATTCTACCAATAAGTAAAGACACATTCTTCTGCTGCTGTAGACATCGGTAGCATTTTGGACGAGGTATAACCCGGGGAAAATCTGCTGTACGGGACCGCACGTGAATACGTCACCTTCGAGGTGACCACATCAGGATGAGGGCAGCCGAGACGAAGAAACACGCCGGTTATAGGAATAATTCCACCTACCCAAAAAAAAGAAGACGAAATGGATACTGACACTAGTGCATCACTCGGCGATTTATACAATACGTTTATAAAATTACACCGTTTATTTTGTAAATGAATTTAATTTTTTACTCTGTAATAGTATTAGGGGGTGTGTATGATCGAACGCAGATAACACTACAAAAACTGCTATGCTATGCGAAAATTATGGATGGCTGTATGATCATGAAACCAAAGGACATAATAAAATTAAAAACAAAGCTCTTGGTCGGCCGGTGTGGCCGAGAGGTTCTAGGCGCTTCAGTCTGGAACCGCGCGACAGCTACGGTCGCAGGTTCGAATCCTGCCTCGGGCATGGATGTGTGTGACGTCCTTAGGTGAGTTAGGTTTAAGTAGTTCTAAGTTCTAGGGGACTGATGACCTTAGATGTTAAGTCCCATAGTGCTCAGAGCCATTTGAACCATTTGAGCCAAAGCTCTTGCCTTGGGCCATGACCAGTAACCAGAACTGCTGCAGTGGTACGAAAGCCGGTCGCGCGTGAATTGTGAAGTGCCTTTTCACAGCACATTGCATTCCTGTACCAATCGATGTGAACGCAGCCTAAAAGTGACATCAAAGCAGGCATGAGTAAGAAAAAAATGTTCAAATGTGTTTGAAATCTTATGGGACTGAACTGCTTAGGTAATCAGTCCCTAAGCTGACACGCTACTTAACCTAAATTATGCTAAGGACAAACACACACCCATGCCCGAGGGAGGACTCGCACCTCCGCCGGGACCAGCCGCACAGTCCATGACTGCACGAGTAAGACTCTCAGTCGTTACTGTGGTTAACTAATTCGAACAGGACGTGGCTCATCTGCCCAATCTATCGGCCAAGGTCTCAACCCCGACAACTCAGAGGGCCTGTTCCTATCCAGGGTTTCGACCATTTATACAATTCACGCCTTTCTGCTCACTGCAGTCCTCTGCTCGCCGAAAAACCGACGTGAGAATTAATGGGCACAAGAAAGTAGAGCACGACGTGCGTTGGGTTCTATGCGGCCGCGGCGGTTAGAACACGGACAGCGACTGCAGGACCCCCGACAAGGGGAGTGAGGCCTATTATTTATTTGTAAATTCGGTCGGTCCAGGCAGGCAGACGGGCGCTTTCTGTGCTGTCTGGCGGCGGCGGCGGCTAAATATACGGGGGAAGGTGAAGGCACGAGAATAGCGCTCCTAAGTATAGCGTGGCGGGCCCGGCGCCGCCGTCGTCTGTGTGTCTGTTGGCCGGGATTGTGTCTGGGACGCGGCCAGCCGGGGTCACGTACTTGCCGGGCGCGCCGCCGCCGATCTGCTCAGGTTGCGAGCTAATATTCAGGGTTCGCAGCCTGCACGCACATATATATTATTCTAAAAAAGCGAAGCGTAGACCCGGCCGTGGTGTGAACTAACTTGGCCACATGAACGGAGATAACCACATTATAAACCAAATAGAGCGCATTGTTACCTGGCAGTGCAAGCACGGAAAGTGATCGCGCAAAATGTCGCAGGCAAACGCGACGGTGTGCTGCTAACTTGTCAGCTATTTTACTGATGAGAAGAAGGGGAGAGGTGTGGTAGTGCGGTAAGGCGACGGAATGTGCATGCAAAAGTTAAATAAGTCGATTGTGTGCAAATTACAGAAGGAGTAAAACGATGCCGGTGAGACAGTGATTCATGTTTCAGCCCTAAAGGCCCGTCCACACGCAACGATCTGTCTGTGCAAATGTCTGCGCACATCACATCTGCGCAGACAGATCGTTGCGTGTGGACAGAAGATTTGCACCAACCTGAGGTGTGTGCAAACCTGGAAGTTGGAGTTGGAGGTTTGAGCGAAACCTCTCAAATCTGTGGGTTCAAACCACATCTGCGCAGACAAGTTGGGGCGTGTGGACAGATCGCCGCAAATCTGGCGCGAAACAGATGTTTCCTCAGTCTGTGTTTGTATTTGTGCGCACAGGGCATTAAAATGGCCGATACTCGTCAGTGTTCTCGAGAGTTTGTTAGTGAATTCATCGAAATATATAGAAACCACCCATGTATGTGGAAGATTAAAAGTAAAGACTATAGTGACCGAGACAAAAAGACAGCACTATACAATGCTCTAATTGAAAAATTGCGGGCAGTTGACGCCTCGGCAAACAGTGAAACAGTAATAAAAAAAAAATCGTTGCGAACTGTTTACCGAAAAGTTTCGCCCTGCAAATCTCGCAGTAAATTTACGTGAGAAAACTGCTTTCGCTTTAGCAGCCACTGTCTACACCATTTTCACTGCTTTCTGTTTCCTGTGGTTGGTCTGAACGTTTTCTGCAACACACGTTGTGAACACAGACCACAACAGAACTTCCTCCATTTCTATATTTCAAAATAACTGAATTAAATTTTTGACGTTTACGGCGGGCGTAGCCACTTGCCACTGATATTTCTTTTCTATACCGACAGATGGCGGGCGAGTAGTAGATTGGGGTTTGTGTCGTGTGAACACACCACATTTGCAGCGATCTTTTGCATGTACAGACATCTGCGCCAATGTCTGCGCAGACAGATCGTTGCGTGTGGACCGGGCTTTAGGGGAAAAAAAGAAAAAATGCACGCAATACGGCGATTCAAAATGACGGACACACTTCCAGTTAGCTCAATTTCTGCACTATAAATTGTGCTCGAATTCCGTCAAGCATATTTGAAAGAGGATGTAATGTTTCGAATACTACCTCTAGAGCGCTACAGAACTGCACTGCCTTCAGCGTATAGCGTGTAAGAAGGTGGCTAATATGCACCACAAGATTTTTTTGCATTCGTGAGTTCAATAAATCGAATCTGCGACTCCAATGTAGCTTGCGTTTCGAAGTAAATGTAACGTTGAATCTCCAACGAGGAAGAGCACTGATCGTTGGAATAAACAATTTCACGAAACAGGCTCTTTGTGTAACGGTAGAAGCCCAGGCCGACCGCGTTTATCGGAGGAGCACGTGGAGCGCATTCGAACGAGCTTTGAACATAATCCAATGGAATCAGCCCGTAGAGCGAGTAGGGAACTTGGACTGCAAACAACTACAGGGTGGTTATAATTAAAGCGCAACTACTCACAGAGGTCCATTGTGGACTGTAATTATCGTATGGCAGCGACACTTAGCAGACATTCTAATTCGTTAATGCGGAAACGATTAACGATGGAAAAAAATTCGTTCCAACTTTGACCACCAGGTGCAAATCAGGCGCTGTGAGTGCAAGAAAGGTGCATAGAAATGTTAGATATGTAATGGTTTAAGAATGGGACGTGGGCAGAAAAGATCGAACAAATGAGAACAGCATAATGTTGATTTTATTATTAACCGCCGCTTACACAATTTGTTCAGTATCAGCATCAGAGACGTCACAAATTGCTGTACAGCGACAGATTTGCACCAGATGGTCAAAACTGGAACTATTTCTTTTTCCCAGGGTAAACAGATTCCGCATTAACGCATTAGCATATCTGTCAAGTTTCGCCGCTATACGGTAATTACAGCCCACATTGGGCCTTCGTGAGAACCTGTACTTTAGTTATAACTACGCGGTATCTGGCGTGTATTGAGGCACCTGTTAGTGTACAAACCATACCATTTACAACTGGTACAGGCTCTTCGCGCAAACGATAAGGTAAAGCGTGTACAATTTTGTGATCGTGTACGGCAAAACATGGAAGAAGATGAATTGTTTCTGCCTCTTGTAATTTTTAGTGATGAAACTACGTTTCACCTAAATGGAAATGTCAGGGGCTACAAAATCCCCATGCAACACTGGAACGGGATAGCCGCAAAGTTGGTGTGCTTTGCGCCATATCGATGACAGGTTTATGGACCTTCCTTTTCTTACGACAGTACAGAATGCTGCGAAACTGGTTTGTTTCTCACATGAATTAAGATTCAAGGGATTACATTTTCCAGCAGGATGGAACCCCAACAGATCGGTGTCAATGT
Organism: Schistocerca nitens; assembly: GCF_023898315.1. Lineage (NCBI taxonomy): Eukaryota > Metazoa > Arthropoda > Insecta > Orthoptera > Acrididae > Schistocerca > Schistocerca nitens. Next base: position 607,858,526 of record NC_064617.1, on the reverse strand, counting down.
TCGACTTTCCTGAATGATTGAATCTCTACCTCAACAATGGATAGGTCGCATGGGGAATGAAGACTTACGACATCACTTCTGAGCACCGAGGTCTCTGAACTCACACGCTACTATTCGTTCTTGTGTGTGTTTGGGGAGAGGGGGGGGGGGGGGAGGGCGGGGGGTTCGTGAAAAATGCAGTTTATGTACCACCTCCTCCTATAGATTTTAATAGCCCAAGATAACGTATCATAGATGCCGTGAACTTGGTGATGCAAGATATTCGTCATCGAATGTGGGATGAATTCAGCTTGTTCCGTCACGTCAGTGCACAGATTAATTGCAGACTTTTCGGCTATCGGATTTCATCTGTTTTTTAAGATGGGAAAAAGTTTGATCTTTGCTGTTTTGGGGATTGCTTTCTATTCCGACAGGCTGTTTCCGGTTCACAGACACTTGGTAGATTGTTGATATCCATGTAGTAGACGTCAAACATAATCATAGATCGTTTTGAATCCTATCTGCTGCAACTTCCTTTCTAATGAAGGGCGGGCATGTATTGGGTAGATTACAATCTTAAACATCCAAAGCTGTACATATTTCATTTAATGGGGTTTTCACCGTCTTACATGGGCAGACAAGCACCAGCCAGTTCTAGCGTATTCTCCAGCTGAGGAACCAAGTGCAAGACCGTTTCGAGCCAACAAGCTTACGAAAAGTTCAAAGCACCGAGTTTTTGCTTCATTTGCTACTAGTTTTTAAGAGTAAGCGCTGTATCGAATGTCACTAAGACATATGTACCTTATACTGTCGTTTGTACTCCGCACGTGGAAGGCGCACACCAAGATCTGTTCGACGGTGGAAAAAGTTAAAGCCAAGTACTTGTGGAAGAACTTGTTTTGCAGTCTTCCCCATTATTCCACTTGCCCTGATATTCAAAGAAAAATCACCATCTTTTTAAAAGCGTGCTTATCATGCTCGTACACTGGACGGTGGACTTATATGAGAATGGACCGTTCCCGAATACTCGAGACTGCAGCGACGTCTCAATTGGAAACGATTGTGACAAAATAATCTAAAGAAACGATTGTAACAAAATAATCTAATTATTCGCTGACTGAAGATCTTTCGGACATGTGTTCAGACACTTCTTAAAGAATCACCTCGATACAGGGCGAGGAAGAAATAACCACTTCAGGATCGTTACACAGGCATTTGAATGCTCTCCATCCGAATAATAGACGAGTGTCATAACAACTGCGACACGTCTTCGCTCAGAGCTAGTAGGCGTGTTTGTGTAAACCAGTAGGTGTGTGGTTTAGAAGGGAGTGACGCGGGGTTGTATCCTGTCCCCGATATTAATCAGTCTTTACACCGAGCAAGTGATAAAGGAAACTGAAGAAATATATGGAGTAGGAATTGAAGTTCAGGGAGAAGAAATAAAAACTTTTGAGGTTTACCGATAACATTGTACTTCTGTCAGAGACAGTAAGGGTCTTGGAAGAACACTTGAACGGAGAGGAAAGCGTGTTGAAAAGTGGATATAAGATCAACATCAACAAACGCAAAACAAGGATAAAGTAATGCAATCGAATCAGATGCTAAGGGAATCACACAGGGAAACGAGACTCTAAAAGTAACAAATGAGTTTTGCTATTTGGGCAGAACAATAACTGATCATGGAATATATATAAAATGTAGACGCAAAGGCAAGAAAGCATTTCTGAAGAAGAGAAATTTGTTAAGTGTGAAGTCTTTTCTGGTGCTATTTGTCTGAAGTGTAGCTTTGTACAATTCAAGAGAAAATAGGCTTTTGAAAATCAGTGCTACAGAAGAATGCTGAAGATTAGATTGGTAGATCGCTTAACTAATGAGGAGCAACCGAATGGAATTGAGGCGACCAGAAATTTGTGGCACAACCTGACTGAAAGAAGCGATCGGTTGATAGGACACATCCTGAACCATCAAGCGATCTCAAATTTAGAATCAAAAGTTAGAACACGAAGGAAGTGTGTGTGTGTTGGGGAGGGGGGGGGGGGGTAAAAATCGTAGAGAGACCAAGAGATGAATTCATAAAGCAGATTCAGAAGATTGTGAGGTGCATTAATTATTTGGAAATGAAGGGACTTGCAGAGGATAGAGTAGCATGGAGAACCGCATCAAACCAACCTTCGGACTGAAAACAACTACAGTACCAATAAGTGTGACCACTAATAAAAAGAGAAGGCCATGAATCAAGTAAGATGAATGTGGCACTTTCCTGTATAGTCTCCCAACGCGTAGAGAAAGGAAAATGAAGACGTGATTTCTAGTGTTTATAAACACCGGAGATTGTAGAACTACAATCGATATCGGAACCCAAACAGCGCAACTATGAATATCCACGATAGCTAGCACAAGAGAGATTTAATATGCTTCGTCTCATAACATTTAACTTCGTAAAATGTCAATCTGCTTTCTGCTAAATTATGATTGTGCAATAAATATCAGGCTGTTTTCTGCGAAATCGTGATTGTGTAATAGATGGCACATGCAAATAAGATTGTATAATCAGCATTCTAACTGTACTGTTTCATTTCGCGTCGTTTCCCAAGATCTCGCTGGCTTGCTGACAGATTAATTCCTGGCTTTGTTATTTATCGATTAACCCCTAATTCATGGATGCAGGGATATCTGTAGAGGGATGACCATCCTGTCAATATCATGGTCTACCAGATACTGAGCCGTAGAATTTAAGAAGAGAATAAAATAAGTTGCCGAAAAGGAAGTTTTAGTAAAAGCGGTCAACCTTACCTATTCTCGATGACAAATAGACGCAACGCATTCAGTCGACCAGAAATCTCACAATTCATTTCAGCAGACAGGTTTTTGTATTGTTTCCAACGTTTATCAGCAGTTTTAATTTTTGTAAATAAATACAAAATACAATGGTAAAATGCCCACCAAATACTTGTGCGTGGTAACTTCCCAGTAATTACGAAAATGTGTTTCACACAATAATCGAATAGATACTGTCATTATGACACTTGCAGTTTCTCCTACTCCTAATATGCATTACCATGCAGAAGAGATTACTTTGACAAAATAGCAAATTTTATCTGTATTGTATATAACTGGAATTTCCCACCTGCAGAGTTCTGGAATATTAAAATGTGCTCGAGCGAAACTTCCGGAGGAACATATTTTTTGCAACATTCCAGTCTTATACAGTACAGGTAAAATTTACTATTTTGTAAGAGTGTAAGCACTTCTGCGTAGCATTTTATGTCAAGAGTAGGAGAAACTCCAAGTGTCAAAGACAGCATGTACTCGATTTTTGCGGGAAGCATTTTTGTAATAATCGGGAAGTTACTACGCACTTTTAGGTAGTTGGCGGACATTTTACCATTGCATTTTATATTCATTTTAAAAAACTAACCCCCCCAAATTGCAGAGAACATCAAACAGGCCGAAAATGATGGCACAAAAAATTAGAAATCATTCCTTACCCATCAAACGACAGCGTACTTTAACAATTAAATGACGAAGAATACTGGTTAAACAAATAAACAGGAACACAATCTCCGCGGATCCTATGTTGATAGCATAATAATTTCAGTTTGGGAAGAAGTAATTTGGGAGAGGGAACAAACAGGACGATAGGTTTTCTGTGTTATCCAACAAGACATATTTTTTTTCTTATTCGAGAACGGTAATGTCAGAATGTTTCTGCACAAGCAAATGTCTAAAAAAGGCCTATTCCAACACCTTACAGTCAATCACAGAGTGACTTTCAAGGATCCGAAGACAGGTGTCCAAAGAGTACCACAGAGGGCAGCCTCTAAACAGTTCCTGCGTGGCACAAGACAGTATAAGACTTTTTTGGTAGCTACGCCTTCCAGTGTGTGTGGAGGAAACAAAATCGTCATGGCAGACTTGTTTTTATGTTTTTCTGGTTGCTGCATTGGTGTATAATCCAAACGAATAAAATTTGTTGCAGTTTCATCTTTGCTTTCTTTTCACTGGTAACTTATTCCTAATAAAACAACAACTCTATTAATATTATTGGTTGCCACAAATATTTGGCTATTTTTCGCCATTGACATTAGTTACTACGAGATTGTTAAGATCGGATTTTAACGTGTGCTCGAGAGTTGATATAGCCAACGAATCTGAAAGCTAAAAAGCCCGCTTGTGGTGACAACCTGACGTGTAACTTAGCTCGAGGACTAGGTCAGGTTCGGATGTTACTGTTTCAGTAACAGAAATTACATTCATAATATTACTCTTAGGTGGATAGATTACGTAACTAATGAGGAGGTATTGATTAGAATTGGAGAGAAGAGGTACTTGACGAGAAGAAGGGATCGGTTGGTAGGACACATTCTGAGGCATCAAGGGATCACCAATTTATTATTGGAGGGAAGCGTGGGGGGTAAACGAAGTACAGAAAGACCAAGAGATGAATACCCTAAGCAGATTCAGAAGAATCTAGGTTGCTGTAGTTATTCGGAGATGAAGAGGCTTGCACAGGATAGAGTGGCATGGAGAGGTGCATCAAACCTGTCTATAGACAGAAGACCACAACAACAACAACAACATAGAATTACCGAACAGAAATGAGAAAGGCTTAAGATGATGTTGCCTGCAGTTGGCAACGAAACGTCAGGAAGAAGTTTTACAGATCGACCACGCCCTCTCAACCCGGAAGTTTTAACTAATGGAGACGCCAGCCGTGAAAGCCTACACGTTATGATTCTTCCGAATATGTTACCAATTACGAAGTTAGGGTTAGCTTTGGGCCTACAAAGGCATTTTAAATTGCTGCAATCGACACGAGCAGCAATTACATTTATCATCTCGATTGTCAAAAATGTTTCACTATTACTTCGAATATATCACGCTTACGGACGCTGTTCTTAGATTTCTGAAACTAATACAGTTCAAATACTCCGACTCAAGACACAATTAAATTTATAATCGTCGCTCACTGCAATGTTTCTCTTTCTTCCCGAAGTATTACTTTGGAGCACGTTATCTCTCTGCTGCTCTCTCATTGGCTGCGTAGCATAACAGGCTGACATACGCTCTTTTGTTCCCATCATACCTCACAACAAGCGTTGACAACATTCCTCCAAGAAACACGTAAGTACGCCATGGCCACTGGCCCTATTCTACATTTTTACTGCAAATCTGCCGTGATCGGGTCGTGCTACGCTGACATGGAAATCAGTTATCGAGAAAAAATGAGAGATCTAAGCGTAACATGGATCTGAAGCCACCCTGTATGGAAAACTTCGTAAATACTATAGCAAAATGAAACTGACGTCAGCCTATTCTTCTGGTTACCTGAATCGTATTCACCCTATCGAAACAAAATGAATGTTATCACGATATTCAAGTAATACTTGCACGTTTTGGTCTGAGTAACTCTGGACGTCATCACGGTGTGACAAACTATTTTGTAGCCAAACACTGGGAGGTACCGCAGTCTCACAACTGAAAGGTGTTGTGTTCAATAAATACGCAGAATGAACGACAATTTAATATGCAATAAACAGAAGAAATGTAAAAAATGTAAAGCAGCAGCAAAGCTCTGAAAATAATCTCAATGGAATATTTACCGACTCAGTAACCTATAACAACACGTAAAAGATGAAATGTAAGAATAAAACTGCCCTATAAATTTATTAATTTCTACATTTATTTATTTCCATAGGCGGTTTCAAGCTACTCTGGCCCACCTTCAACTAAATCTGTTTAATCTATTATTACCGTAATTACAAGACAAGGAGACTCAGCTTAAAATGTGTCAGACTTACTTGAAACCAATCACAGCTCCATAAATAAATACAAAACTCAAAAAATTACTAGTGTGTCTTAATCACTGCTTCATACTGAAAATAAGTCAAGAAGCTTCAACACGAAAACAAGGCAAGCTATTACTGGCACCAAAAATTCGTTATAATCTTTTACATATACACAAGGGACCAAAAACAGATGCTCACGATTCTGCCTCAGCGCCACCGACTAGTTACCGGGACACGCCCACAATACCGAATAATGCAAGGATTTCATACGTACTACTTTATACAAGCTACGCAACGTCGAATTTTTCACGCCTGCTCCAGTTATCTAACACAATGGAGTACGGAGAATGTCGCTCCGACACTCTGGTACTCAAGTGAGTCATGAACTACAGGACAAGAGGGTAAAATTTATTGTTGCGGTGCCATTACAAAATATCGAACAAAATTTTAAATTTAGCCGTGCAGGATGGTCTATACTATTTGTTCAACAACTAACGTGTCAAGTGTTGTCGCCTGAACGACATGGTTTAGGACAATAAATATTTCATAAATACGGAATTACATACCATTTGCTATTCGTGGCTGTGCAATACTAGAATCTTCTATTTCAACCTAAGTTAAATAAATCACAATTCAACAACCGTCACAACAAAACGAAGGTCTATTACCGAGTCACAGATATAACTGTCATACCAAAGATGCTATGCAACACTGACATAGCATCTAAGGAAATGCATATACGGTAAAATTTACCGACGAAACATAACATCAAAATGCATATTGCTATCGATTACACAAGCCTCAAGAACACACTTTCAATTTTTAGGAGTTGAGTTTCCTTCCTTTTAACGTACGGCATCAGTAATAGCAGCTTACAAAACAAAAAAAGACTTAATCGTGGGCAGACTACGCAATAACGATGCGTACGCCCAGTGATTTATGTAACCGAATTTTTTATTATTTAACAATGTCACAATGTTGCTGTGGCTGTTCTTGTGTTAGAAACAAGAATCTATCGTGTTTCTTTTTTAATATTGTTAAGAGGAAATCACAGTTGGTGAAACTTTAAAACAATGCATACCAAGATGAGCATACTCTTTATTTAACATGTTTTTCATTGCAGTACTTCAAGCCAAATCGTCTGCTCTCTGGCAGTAAACAAAGAAACGCACCAAGATGGTCTTGTAGCATCGTCAACACGCCGTCTCTCTTGAACGCGCGCAACAACATCCCAAACTTATTAACGGGCGCGCGCTGCGCCAGACTGTGGCAAGGGCGTAGCGGCGGGCGCAAGAGACCTTGGTGGGTGACGTCACCCGGCAACTTCCGGTCTGCGTCGGCGCTACTCGGCCCAGCCCGGCCAGAAGACGCGACAGTGGCGGCGGCTGGCCATAACGGAATGGTCCTGCCACTTCCGGCCGCGGCAGCCGGCGTCTAGCCGAGTCGCGTCGCGCTACGCATACGTGTACGTCTCCCTGATAAAGAGGGTTATCGGTGGCCTCCAAACGAGCATCTGCGTACGACAGTCATTCCCATGTTGCGTTATTTACGGTTTAGAATATCCGCACTGTGGTGTCACTGCCAGACACCACACTTGCTAGGTGGTAGCTTAAATCGGCCGCGGTCCATTAGTACATGTCGGACCCGCGTGTCGCCACTGTGTGATCGCAGACCGAGCGCCACCACACGGCAGGTCTCGAGAGACGTACGAGAACTCGCCCCAGTTGTACGACGACGTTGCTAGCGACTATACGGACGAAGCCATTTCTCTCATTTGCCGAGAGACAGTTAGAATAGCCTTCAGCTAAGTTAATGGCTACGACTTAGCAAGGCGCCATTAGCCTTAGATAGCTTGTATATAAAGAGTCACTTGTATCGCCACAATCTCCAGATGTCTCATCAAGAACGATGTATACAAGGACGGATTAAAAGTTAAGTAGTCCAGAAGCTACGTACTTTTCTTTATAGCATTCATTGTCTCCTGTTTCAGACCTCACTCCATCCTTCGTGAGTTAGCGCGTGCATCTTGGCCGCCTCTTTCAATTAGTGTGCGTAGTGTTGGCAAGTCTGCCGACACTACACGCACAATGATTATCTGACAAGAGGTATACTGAAAATTAATAACCATGCATATCCAGCTGAACTGAGCGACTGCGTGGACAAAATGAGTAAACAGGAGAATTAAAGTGACCCGGTGCGCTGTTGATAAACTAGACAGAATCATCTTTAAATTTTGCGACACAGCTTGCATTAAGGACGTTTACTTCTAAAATACCCACATCAAGCTGCAAAAGTAAAATAAAACAAAAACTCTTAACGGCTTGTTGTGATTGTTTAGCAAAAAACCTAAATAAAGTTTTCAAAACGTAACTTCCTATTTGTCTGAAAGGAAAAAAGTTCTGTCATTACCAGTTTTGAATGACGGCAGAGAGACATGAACTTTCATTGTGACAACCAATCAAAAACTTAGGATTGCTCAAAGAATGCTGGTGAGATGCATTTTGGAAATTACTAGGAGCAACTAAAATGAAACAAATGGATCAGGAAACACAGCTTTGGAAGACGCACTTAAGACTAACATAGTCCGAAGAGGGCAATCCTATGGTTTAGCATTTGTGGATTTACAGGAAGGTTTTGACTATGTTGACAGTAATGCACTTTTTGAAATTCTGAAAGTAGCAGTTATAATATACAGGGAGCGAAAGTTGTTTTCAGTTTGTACAGAAACCAGCGTGTATGTATAAGAAACGAAGTACATGATATTAAAGCAGTAGCTGAGAATGGGCCTATCCCCAGTGTTATTCAATCAACGCTTTGAACAAGCTGCGAAGGAAACCACAGAGAAATTTTGAAATGGAATTAAATTTCTGGATGTAGATGTTAAAAGTCTGCGACAAAGGACTTAGAAGATTAGTTGAACGTAACGGATAGTGTCTCTAAAAGAACTAATAAGATACGCATCAACGAAGGTAAATAATAAGGAAACCACCGTGGGTGAATTTAATCAAGCGATGCCGAGGGAATTAGTATCTACATGATTTTTAGCTGAGTTTTGTTAGTGGGCAGCAAAATACCCGAAGTAGAAATGATACAATAAGCAGACTGACAATAGCCAGAAACGCATTTTTGAAAAAGAAGTATTTGCGAACATCGAACAAAAGCACTGAATGTAGGGAAGCCTTTTCTGAAGGTCTATTGTGTACCCTTGAAGGAAATGGAAAGTGTACGTTAGACAGTTCAAACAAATAGACATGATAAGCTTTTGACCGTTCTGCTACAGAAGAACGCTCCAAATTATACTGCGTTCATAACACGAAACCTGATATAAACATTACAATATGTATTCTTCCGCGTTTGCTGGAATCTCACTGTGTTTCGCTTCACGTGATGCGGAAGCCAAGCTGTTTCGAGTACATTCAAGTACAATAATAAGGATATGTTTTATGCTACGCGTCATGCGCACATCGACTCAGCGATAACACGGGAGACCAGCTTTACCAGCGCATTTGACCTAGACAACACTGGCCAGCCAAGTTGTCTAACTAACTTGCGGTGATGTGAACAGATGCAGTTAAGACGTAAAAAGAGATGCATGAATACGGCAAAATCCCTACAACATGCTTTTTGGGGTACCAGACGGAAACCATAACACGCTCTCGTTCTTTGCTAATGTAGTGTTATAATTAAAAAAAAAAGAGTGATGAAAGTTCCTAACTTCAACACAGGGCCGGCCGAAGTGGTCGTGCGGTTAAAGGCGCTGCAGTCTGGAACCGCAGTCTGGAACCGCAGGTTCGAATCCTGCCTCGGGCATGGATGTTTGTGATGTCCTTAGGTTGGTTAGGTTTAACTAGTTCTAAGTTCTAGGGGACTAATGACCTCAGCAGTTGAGTCCCATAGTGCTCAGAGCCATTTTTTCAACACAGGGTAATTTTTCTGTGTGACCTATGTGTGACGTAAAGGCGTGTTGCAAGGATTGCTCCGTATAGTTAAATATTGAAGCCACTGAAAGTATCACTTACAGTCAGTCTGTGGTAACCTCTGAAATACATTCCGAGGAATACATTTCAGCACTGTAACTGTCATTTGCTACGTTGATAACGAGGCGATCAACAACCCAGCGTTCGGCAGTTACGTGTGACGAAACTTCGAGCAATAGTTCCTGTACGCCTGGCAGCTTTATACTGTTATTTCTTGTTATAATTCCTTAACTTGGCTCCACATCAGTTCAATTCGGTTCGGACTGCAGGGAGTGCGGTGGTTAAAAATGCAGCATTTACACGGTGTGATCGAAATAGTGAAAATTCTTTTCAATGTTTCTATGACACTTATCACTCTGCCTCGTGTGAGACCGCATCTAGGAACCGCAAAGGCTGCTTGGGGATACGACCTGAAGTAAAAGTACACGTTTTTCACACGAAAATAACAATAGTCATGAATCTGATTTTCACATTTTTATTCAATAATTTTACTCATTATTTTACACGATTTGGTGAAAGGTGGCCGCGCACCCCCTAGAAAGAGCCGGCGGACCCCTAAGGGGTCCGCGGACCACAGGTTGGGAAGCCCTGATCTAGACGATCTTTTACAAAATACCGATAATAAGAATTTATGTTTGCAACGAAAACTGAAATTTTACGTGCGATATCTACACTGAAGAGCCAAAGAAACTGGTATATCTGCCTAGTATCGAATAGAGTCCCCACGAACATGCCGAAGTGCCGCAACACGACGTCGCATGGACTCGACTAATGTCTGAAGTAGTGTTGGAGGGAATTGATTCCATCAATCCTACAGGTCTGCCCATAAATGCGTAGGAGTACGAGGGGATGAAGATATCTTCCGAACAGCACGTTGCAAGGCATCCCAGATATGATCAATAATGTTCTTGTCTGGGCGGTTTGGTAGCCAACGGCAGTGTTTAAACTCATAAGGGTGTTCCTGGAGCCACTCTGTAGCAATTCTGGACGTGTGGGGCGTCTCATTGTCCTGCTGGGACGTATCCTTCGCTCTGCAGGGGACTGTGCGCTGTATGTGTCCCAGATCGGGACTGGAACTCCGAACTTGGCCTTCTTACCAACTAAGCTACACAGGCACGATTCTTACTTTCAGACTTCACAGAAGCTCTCCTGCATACCTTGGTGGACAAGCACACCTGGAAGATATCTCTAGATTGTTTGTAAGTCTCTGCCTGTAACATGATGTTCCGCCGACGTCCAGAGACAATCAGCTTAGAGTCCGCGCAGAATAACATGGCCAGTAGATGCGCAATCGGCAGGGCAGTCGTGGGGAAAGCGGTAGCGGTAGGGGTTACAGGCAGGTGCTGGAGCGGGACTGACATCGTAAACTGAAGCCTAAGCTCAGTTTTTTTGTAAATATCAAATGTAGCCCTTCCATGCCCACATCTGCATGCTGATCATTTGAAATGATAGATGGCCATTAAAAACTGCCTTCTTTCATCGAAAAAGTTTGTAGTTAGTGGAATACCACGGAAAATAGTTAAATCTTTCACAGAAACCATATGGCAAAACACTCTCCTCTTCGCGTGCTATCATTTGCCAAAATCTCACTTGGATATCTCAAACCGTTCTTGAAATATGAGGAATGTTGTGGATATTTCACTCTGAACTTACCGCTGGCGCACGCGATCGCAAATGAGTACGCTACATCAGATCAATTTTCTCGGTATTGGTGACAGAGACCTGAAACAAGTCTAAAGAAAAATGCAATATGCTAGCTAAATTTCATACGCATCAACGTACTATGTAAATGCACCAAATGCAAAATCATAGCGACCCCTGTTTTTCATAGCAAACTTTTGCGAATTTCGCGTAGTGTCTTACCTCCATGCAAAGATCATAATATCAACATCTACATCTATATCCATACTCCGCAAGCCACCTGACGGTGTGTGGCGGAGGGTACCTTGAGCACCTCTATCGGTTCTGCCTTCTGTTGCAGCCTGGTATTGTTCGTGGAAAGAAAGATTGTCGGTATGCCTCTGTGTGGGCTCTAATCTCTCTGATTTTATCCTCACGGTCTCTTCGCGAGATATAAGTAGGAGAGAGTAATATACTGCTTGACTCCTCGGTGAAGGTATGTTCTCGAAACTTCAACAAAAGCCAGTACCGAGCTACTGAGCGTCTCTCTAGCAGAGTCTTCCACTGGAGTTTATCTGTCATCTTCGTAACGCTTTCGCGATTACTAAATGATCCTGTAACGAAGCGCGCTGCTCTCCGTTGGATCTTCTCTATCTTTTCTATCAACCCTATCTGGTACGGATCCAACACCGGTGAGCAGTATTCAAGCAGTGGGCGAACAAGTGTACTGTAGCCTACTTCCTTTGTTTTCGGACTGCATTTCCTTAGGATTCTTCCAATGAATCTCAGTCTGACATCTGCTTTACCAACGATTAATTTTATATGGTCATTCCATTTTAAATCACTCCTAATGCCCACTCCCAGATAATTTATGGAATTAACTGCTTCCAGTTGCTGCCCTGCTACATTGTAGCTAAATGATAAAGGATCTTTCTTTCTATGTATTCGCAGCACATTACACTTGTCTACATTGAGATTCAACTTCCATTCCCTGCACAATGCGTCAATTCGTTGCAGATCCTCCTGCATTTCAGTACAATTTTCCATTGTTACAACCTCTCGATATACTACAGCATCATCCGGAAAAAGCCTCAGTGAACTTCAGACTACGACCATTTACGAGGTGGCGGTTACATCATTGTGAAGTTGACGTATAAAGCTATAAGAAACGGAAAAATGATTTTTTTTTACCGGATAGTTTACGTAAAATTTTCGAGACAGATTGCAGGGCTTGCGCCTTAACTCTGTCACCACCGACCGGCCGAAAGGGGGAAAACAGACGGCCTCCCCTTTCGAACAAGCGAATGAACTCGCCTGGCGCTTTGAACGAAAATTGGTGACTGCCCATCGGCCACCGTATCCTGCGCGGACTTCTGACTGACGTTGGTAGAGATGGGAGGGCCAGTTATCTGCCGCACTGACCGTCATCAGCAGATCATACATTGGCGGGACGAACGCTGACGGGAAAGCCGAAGCGCTTACTTCGACAGCCGGAGCTGTTGGTAGTGGGTCCCGCCGACAGAGGGCCGGAACGGCTGGACACGCTCGTGCGCTGCGGCTCGTTGCTCGTTGTTATGCAGAGAAATGTTTACCCGTCAACGGGACTGGCTGGGCGCGGCATTTCCATATCGCCGCCGCCGCCGCCGCTCGGAATTCCTGGCCCACTTGCGCCGCCGCGGCCACGCTCCCCGGACCCGCAGTGCCGGCTGCCCGCCTCTGGCACCTCAGGTACGTGCTTGAGCGCGGGTGCTCGAGACTAGGGAAGTGAAACGGGAACCAAACTTAAAAGTATACGTGCCTTGTCGAGTGATTCTATTCACGTCACGCATAAGCAAAATGAGCAGATGGGAGTGCTGGGAGGGAGCCGTGGTGCCGTTGACAGTCGCTGCAAATAGCAAAATAGAGCCATGACTATCATAACTATTATTCACAATCGTTAAAAGACTGTGCTAAGGAAGAATGTAAGGTGTCAGGCAAATCCAACACCTTCCATGAAAACCCTGACATGATAGCAAATCCGGCAGTATGCCACATAGCTCCGAATAAATCCTGACATTAAATTAACCAAAGTAGTACGATCAACGAGTGAGCAAATGGAATACCACAGACTAACACAAGAACGCCTAAATGCATGTCATACCTTCCCACCGTGAAACAGACGCAGTTCCGAGGGGAGAAACGAGGACAGAAGCCGAGAGCAGAGTCGTGTACGCTAGGAGGCCCTACGATAAGGGACACCCACATCGCCCGCCGACCACCAAGACCACCCCTCAGCCCAAGTTAAAAGATAGAGCCCTTCATAAGAACAGTATAGATCTTACGATAACACTAAAAGGGCCACACCAGCTGCAAGTTTTAGCGTGAGACTATACGTGTCTCTGTTACGTTGCAAACATTAAAAACAGTGCCCCACCATGAAAAGTATAACGTTTCCCATTGGATAGACAGAATTTTTGTAGGCGGAGCTTAAAGTTAACATTGAGACGCTGATTGGTCAGTTGAAAACACAGCCAGATACCTTTTCTTAAACCAACTTCGGCAAAATTGTAGTAAGGAGAAGTTAGAGAGAGTTGCTTCCGAGACGGCGAGGTGTGTGGAGCTGCGCCGCCCGCTGCCCCCTGACGCTGAATAACCACCGACAAGGTAATGAACGCACGCGATGCCGCATGAGAGCGCATAAGGCTTCATTCAGAACAGCAGAAGTCTCATCTGTTACACCCCCTTTTTACGTAATACTAGTGTCGATCGTCAATTAAACTTCGTGGTATTCACATTTGCTATTAGAAGTTAAAATCTGAAGCGCAATGATTTTTCTGTTATATAATTATTGAGAAGCCACATCAGCCACTGTAATTTACGACAAGTTAAATACGTAATTAAAGATAATTGAGGGTCACTGTAGACCATTTTGATAGTTTTCTCTTTTGTGAAACTTAACTGAAACCTAGATTATAGACGTGATACGGCATAGGCCATCCTTCGATCCCTTGTAGAACTTGGAAACCCATTCAGGGGATATTCGTTCACATTTTTGTTGAACGCATTAGGTTTCTATCATCCTGTATAAAAATATTTCCTTTTATCAATAGTATAATTTATAAACAATGTTTTGTGAGTAGAATAAAAATTCCAATGGTAAACTTAACTGCTTTTTCGACGTTATTTTACCAGCTAACTAAAAATAGGAAAGCCTTGAACCTCTTCCACTAAATTTAGTTAGTATTAAGATTCTTTTACAGGGAGTGCAGTGGAGCTGACGCTGAAATCATTAAGTATTTGATTATATCATCGCTAGTCTCACTGAACTCTTCTGAACTCTACATGTCATGTGTGGTCTGGCGTCTCCTTACCAGCAACAGGTCCCAGGTTCAAACTAGTCAATTCCCTAAAAAAAAAAAACACTCAGAGCGTCGTTGCGCGAAAGTGGTAGGGAGACACGACTTAGAACAAACAGAAACCACGCAGAATGTTAGAAGAAGAGGGTTATAATTAAACTAGAGCCACACCCAGAGGTCCAGTGTGGGCTGTAAGCATGGTATGGCAGCGAAACTTGATAGATAACCTAATGCATTAATGCGGAACAGATTTACGTTGGAAAAAAAATAGTTCCAGTTTTGGGCACCAGGTGCAAGTCTGGCGCTGTGAATGCAAGAAAGAGATATAGAAATGTTTCTATATGTAACAGATTAGGAACAGGACGTGGCCAGAAAAGGCCGAACAAGTGAGAAAGGGATAATGTTGTTCAATATGAACACCAGAGATGTCGACGAGAAGCTGTGCAGCGCCAGATTTACACCTGGTGGCCAAAACTGGAACTAATTTTCTTGCAGCGTAAATCGGTTTCGCATTAACGCATTAGTATATCTACCAAGCTCCGCTGCGATACGATAAATACAGCCCAACTGCACCTCCGTGGACAGCTGCACTTTAATTATAGCCACCCGGTGCAAAGAAAGACGAAAAGTCTATAACATCTGGAAAACACAAGTGAGAGTTACAAAACTAGGCAGTCTTACACAATTTTCTGTGTTATGAGTTACGCGAGGTAAGATTTCAGCTTATCCCAACTTCTGATCCGCATGGAACATGGAGTAGGTAATGAAAGAAGTAAAAGATGCACTGCCTGGAAAAAAAGTGAAGCGCCCAGGCGAGGAGGGCAAAACGAAATGAAATTTCGCAGATAAGTGTCTATGTGTGTGATATTATTTCACTGATTTTGAAATCGAGTTAAATTTTCAAAGGACTTGGCGATATTTGCTCACTTACAAGTAAAATGTTGCACCCCCCCTCCCCCTCCGGCCTGGATGAACGCACTGACTCGATTGGGGAGGGCCTCGTAAAGCCTTTTATCAACTCCCGGGGCAAACTGGCCCGCAACTCCTGTAACTGGTCGTTGATATCCTGGATACTGCCACTGGGGCGGTACTGACGTCTATATCTAGATGCATACTCCGCAAGCCACCGCATCGTGCCTGGCTAAGCTTACCCTGCACCACTACCAGTCATTTCCTTTCCTGTTCCACTTGCAAATAGAACCAAGGAAAAACGACTGCCTATGTGCCTCTGTATGTGCCCTTGTCTCTCTTACGTTAACTTCATGGCCCTTCCCCGAAATGTATGTTGGCGGCAGTAGAATCGTCCTGCAGTCGGTTTCAAATGTCAGTCCTCTAAATGTTTTCTATAGTGTTCCACTAAAAGAACGTCGCCTTCCCACCAGCGATTCCCATATTAAGTTCCCGAAGCATCTCCGTAATACTTGCGTAGTGTTAGAATCTACCCGTATCAAATCTAGCGATCCGCCTCTGAATGGCTCCGCTGTCTTCCTCTAATCCGCCCTGGTGCGGATCCCAAACACTAGAGTAGTATTCAAGAACGGCTCGCACTAGTGTCCTATGGGCTTTGCTGTCTCCTATACAGGTGGACCACACTTTCCTAAAATTGTCCCAATATACTGAAGCTGATCATTGGACTCCCATACTACAATCGTTACATGCTCCTTCCATTTCATATAGCTTTGCGACGTTAGGCCTAGATTTTTGATCGACGTGACTGTGTCGAGCAGGAAATTACTAATGCTGTATTGGAACACTAACGGTTTGTTTTTCCTACTCATTTGCATTACCTTACATTTTTATACTTTTAAAGCTAGCTGGCATTTATCACAACAACTATAAATTTTGTCTAAGTCATCCTGTATCCTCCTGCAGTCACTCAGCGACACCTTCCCGTAAACAAAAGCATCATCAGCAAAAACAACCGCAGGTCGCTGTCCACCCTGTATCCCAGAAAGTTTGTGTGTATAGAAAGTAACAGCGCCCATCACATTTTCCAGGAACGCTCCTGATGGTACCCTTGTCTCTGATGAACATTAGCCGTGAAGGACAACGTACTAGGTTCTACTACTTAAGAAGTCTTCGTGTCACACACATATCTCGGAAACTGTTCCCTACGCTTGTACCTTCGTTAACAGTCTGCCGTGTCAAATGGTTTTCGGAAATGTAGAAATGTGGAATCTTCCCGTTGTGCTTCATCCATAGTTTGCAGTATATCAAGAGAGAAAAGGACAAGCTGAGTTTGCACGAATGACGCTTTCTAAAACCGTGCTAATACGTGGACAGAACGCTTTCCGTCCCAAGGAATTTAATTATACTCGAACTTAGAATATGTTCAAGAATTCTGCAACAAACCTGTGTTAAGGATACTGGTCTGTAGTTTTGCGGGTCTGTTCTTTTGCCCTTCTCATATACAGGAGTCACCTGCGCTTTTTTCCAGTCGCTTACGACTTTGCACTGGACTAAAGATGCGCGATAAATGAAAGCTACTTACGGGGGCAATTCCGTAGATTACTCTTCGCAAAACCGAATTAGGATTCCTTCCGGACCTAGCGACTGATTTGTTTTCAAATCTTTCAGTTTTTTCTCTACGCCACAGACGCCTATTATTATACAATCCATACGGGAGTCTGTGTGATGGTCTGTTTGTACGATTATCTTGCGTGAACGATTTCTTAAACGCGAAATTCGAGACTTTGGTTTTCGTTTGCTATTTTCTACTGCCGCGCCAGACTTGTCAGCGAGTGACTGGACAGAAGCCTCGCTTGGCAGCCAGCTTTCGACCGTCCCAGACGTGTATTCGGACCATCTCTCGGGTTGTACGCCCCTCATTTTGTTGGTGGCTTCTCAGGCACCACATACTGACGTCTGGAGTAAACCTGGCACACCAGCCGGTGTTTGAAACCTACCCCGCTGTTCTGTTTCATTGATTTCATGCAGTCCCGGGCGCCCGCATCCCGCAGTAGCCCAACCCTTGTAAAATCCTGAACGAAGTGGTCCTTCTGAGTCGGTCCCACACGTGCCCTATCGGTAACAGACCTGGGGAACCTGCTGGCCATAAGAGTACCTCAAAATCACGCAGACAGTTCACAGAGGTCCGTGCCACGTGTGGACGAACATTGTTCTGTTGAAAACTGGCACCGCGTTACTGTCACAGGAGCCGTAACACATGAGGACACAGGATGTCTATAACATATCGTTGGGCCAGCAGAGTTCCGTCAGTTACTATCAGTTGTGACCTGAAGTCACGTTCACATAGCTTACCGCACTATAACGCCAGGAGTAACAGCGCCAAACTTCTCCAAAACACTGGAAGAATGCACTGCCGTCATACTCGTCGACGATGGTCATGCGGGGTAGCGCAGAAACGCGATTCATTGCTGAACACAGTGCGACCAGCAGTCCATGCTTCGCCGTCACGGCCAAACCAAACGCAGCCGTCAGTGTTGTGCAGTTAAAGGCAGCCTACCCATCGGACTAATTCCCAAGTCCACTTGCTGTCACTCTCCGATCAATATTACGGCGTAACACAGGATGATGCATGGCGTGCATTACTTGTTCTCGGATGCTTGGTGCACAATACGGCGATCGTAGCTTGTGATGGTCCGAGATGATCGACTGAAAACGTGACGATGACGACCGTCTACCTTCACGTTTCCATGCTGTCAAATATCGGGTCAGTGTCACATCCAAAACCCCCACATATCTTGATACTGCATGGTTCGACGAGCCGCTGTGAGGCCCCCCTTAAATCTCAGCCAGGAGCTGATAAAGCAGTCTCTCACTTGTACGTGACATCCGCGTGTTCTTCACAGTGATTATTCAACACCCGACGCTGTTAACGCCCCTTATATTCGCCACCAGGCCTGGTAACGACACTAAACACGACAATACTAACGCTTTTTCATGGCCGTTCACCTGTCACAGAGAATTGCAACTCTAATCATTTACAACGCCGCCGGCGGGTACGTGTACGAAATTACATTGACATTCGACCGTGTCTCCTGGGTGCTTCACTTTTTCTTTTTTGTGTGGTAGCGTGTTTTCACAAGAGCAACAGAAGAATAATGGGAATAGATTCCAGTGCTAACGTTCTCAGGGTACAGGACCCTTCCTATTGACGGTTGAGAAGAAGCAGAAGACGTGTACGAAGGGATCGACAGCATAGCTAGCACAGAAGGATAGACAAAACAAAGTTGAGGGTGACGAAGATTAGTAGCACGAGGAATAACGAAGTGTTTAACATCAAAACCAGACACGACACACTAGCAAAAGAAGTGAACGAATTGTCCTATCTAGGGAGGAAAATGACGCATATTGGCCGAAGAAACGAAAAAATCAGAAGAACATTAGCTTAAGCAGAGAAAGCTTTCAGAGGAGGAAGAATTTTCTGGTACTGTACATCTTGAGCACAGCTTTGTATGGAAGTCAAACATGGACCATTGGAAATCCGGAGGGGAATAAACTGGAAGCATTTGAAATATGTTGCTATCAAAGAAAAGAATTAAAGAGGACATACAATACGAAATGTAAAAGGGCTAGGTGAGATAGACTCTTTCTAGACGAAGGGGCCGATTAGTGCAATCTGCTACGGCATCGGCTCTAAGCACTATGGGACTTAACATCCATCCGAGGTCGTCAGTTCCCTAGACGTAGAACTACTTAAATCTAACTGACCTAAGGACATCAAACACATCCATGCCCGAAGCAGGATTCGAACCTGCGACCGTAGCAGCAGCGCGGCTCCCGACTGAAGCGCCTAGAACCGCTTCGCCGGCATCCAGAATTGAAAAATAGTAAGGTCACACAAAGACTAGATTACAGAAGATGCTGGGTGTAGCTGTTACGTATGGTTAGAGAGATCGTCACGAGATAGGTAAAGGTAGAGAACTTGATCACACCAGTCGAAAGACGAACGACTAAAGCCAAATTAAACGTGCCCCGCCTTCAGAGATACAATGTGAACACACACGGTACAGCGCAGCAATGTGACAAATTATTTACGTCAGGTGTACAGGCCAAGGGAGGGATGGCATTTTAAGAAATCATGAAAGATTAGAATTAAGTCCCATCGACAATGAAGTCGTTAGAGACAAAGTAACAGCTCGGGCAGAATACCCTTATGTAATGAATTCCGCCATGTCCTTCTTAGTCGATTTGGCGAAACGACAGGAAACCTAAATCTGGATTCTATTTTAGCAGCGATGTAACAATGGAGTAATATGCATCGTGCGTTGGTACTGGAAACATTTTTTAATACGATGACTGAACTGTGAAGAAGCAAAGATTGTTCCGTCGTCATTTCAATAGTACACGTGATGGATGTCTACAAACGCAATTAGATATTCCTGTTAATTAGGATCTTCCAGGAAACTGGTCAAAAGAAGGCTACCTCCTGATCCAAGCGAACCATATTTGTTCAGATAATGTCGAGACAGAGTGTTCAGATGTGTGTGAGATCTTATGGGACTTAATTGTTAAGGTCATCAGTCCCTAAGCTTACACACTACTTAACCTAAAGTATCCTAAGGACAAACAAACACACACCCATGCCCGAGGGAGAACTCGAACCTCCGCCGGGACCAGCCGCACAGTCCATGACTGCAGCGCCCCAGACCGCTCGGCTAATCGCGCGCGGCAATGTCGAGACAGAATCTGATAAGATATCCTCAGTGGTCCGTTCCAAAACTGTCACTATGATACTTTGCTTAATGTACTGACAAGTGATACGATCCTCTCTATGAACGACGGTGCCCATTTCTTCGTAACTGATCCCGTGAACAAACACATTTAGTTTCTGTTCGGATTCAAATGCTTGGCTGTACCATATGCATCCCCTTCACAGTCTGTTCTTACTGGTACGTTGAACTTCCTTACTTGCCGCTTGCGAAACCGGAGGACATGGTTTCAACGAGGTAGTACTACAGTAACTTCTAGTTTGGCCATGGAGGTGACCAGCGATTTTTTCCAGGGCAACTGTCCCACAGAGAAGCGAGCAGTCCGCGGCCAGCACAGTCGTATGTGAGTGTTCCCGTCGGGGATACCATAATGCGCAGATGTAGATTAACCTCAACCACACATTAGGGAACTCGCTTTGACAAGAAAAATGACTGTTGCTGTCTTCCTACGTCTCTTCTCAGCGTGCAGCAGCGAAGGTGGTATTGTTGCCGGTCCTTAAATTTAGTGTGCTTGCGAGGTATGAACTGACATGAACTGCAGTCCATTCATATTAACAAACAGGATACTGAAAATCGTGACCGAGTGCTAAAACGTATGCCTTCTCGAAGCAGAAGTTTCATTTTTCTCTGAATTTCTGTACTAGTCGTGAGTGTCAGAAAAAGTAAGAAACGAATATTAAGGGTTAAACGCTTGTTGACGAGCCGGCCGTTGTGGCCGAGCGGTTCTAGGCGCTTCAGTCTGGAACCGCGTGACCGCTACGGTCGCAGGTTCTAATCCTTCCTCGGGCATGGATGTGTGTGATGTCCTAAGGTTAGTTAGGTTTAAGTAGTTCTAAGTTCTAGGGGACTGATGATCTCAGAAGTTAAGTCGCATAGTGCTCAGAGCCATTTGAACTACCTGAAAGTCTGAAAGAGTCAGTCAAAAATTATCTTTTATTTCTTGTTGTTTCATTTCTCTCGCCCCATATATACGGGGGGGGGGGGGGGGGGGGGGGCGCTGTCAGCGAATTCAAGTCGCCGCTCTTCAGCCATATAAGACAAAGCGTTTAAAACACAGTATAAAACTGGACATGGCAGTTGAAAAAATGAATGATGTACTAAAAAGATGATTTAAAACATAAAAGGAGGACTAGTTGATTAATTAAAAGAATGATAGATTAAACGACAACAGAATATAAAAGTCAGAGGGACAGCTGCACAGTTTAAAAGAAGTAAAAAGGCAATCTGTTGCCTGATTAAAATAGACAAATAGATGAATGAAGTGACGAGCGGGCCTAGACTGTCAGGAAAAGGGGTATCATGAGGATGTAGCAGTTGGAGTAGTGCTTACGAGGGTGTCTGTGTGTACGGATGGTTAGGGGACGGAATCGGGAGAGTGAAGAGGGATGCCATTCCGGACCAAGGCTTAGGATGTGAGTCGAGAGGAGTTGAGAGGAAGGGGATGCTCAAATTTAGTTTCTTGCCTAATTACAACATGGCTGCCACGAATTGTCACGAGAACGCAAAATAAAAATACTTTTCAATTCTGCTTCCACATCAGCCATCAGCATGTTGATGTTAAGTTCAAAGTCAAAAATAAGTAACAAATTCTTTTTCACGTACAGACCAGTGGAAATTTTGTTGCCTGATTACAACATGGCGGACTATGCAGATGACTGGAATCTGCAGGCACGTCGAAGTTTCACGTTCTGAGATCAGAGATGCACAACCAGGTAGTACACAATTCAGTGTCCTCGTGCCTACGTAACACAAGGCATACGGAAATAAACCTGGCGATTACTGTTGTGCCTGTTTTCTTGGTTTCTTTCGACAAATGCGAGGAACTAGTCTGGCTCGTAACACTGTAAAGTTTGCTATGCAAAACGGTAGCCAAGGCCTGGAAATTGATATTTCAGTTCCTGCGTGAAAAAATATAAAGTCAGGACAAGAAAAATCTGGTTTATATCACCTCGCTCAAGCTACAATACATTATGACTGATTTCGGGGAAAATACACACAGTACTTGTGAGTGAAAATGCTAACATCGCATACCTTCACGGTCATTCTAGCTGCAGTTATGCAAAGCGTATCACTTTCCTCCAAGCAGTTGTTCGTCACACTGCAGCCTGGCCCTGGCTGGGATTCGACGTCATCATCTATTTAATAAGAATGATTCCTGCTTCCTCGTTGCAGTTGTGCCACGTGTTCACGCCGTGCTCCCAGCCTATCCTCAGTCCCGCGCGACTAGCGTGCCAGAAACAGCGTCGCCTATAGTTTTTCTCAAATTCGAGGAACCCACCTGAAGCCCCTTTGCGCCGTATGGTCCTGCCATCTGGCGACGCACGCGGTGAACTGCTTCGACAACCCGTGCTTCGTCTTTGTGATATTGCACTGCGAAATGAAACTGCGAGCTGCATGTTCTATGGTGGCGGTCGCGGACGAATGGAACACTTTCAAAGGTGCACGTCGCCAAAAGCAACACCGTGCTTCCAACGCTTCCTGGAACTGCGCATAATTTCTGACAAACCAAAGAAACATACGTATGTCCACGGAAAAGGTCTTCGTTCGCCCCAGATACTTGTCACGGTTTTTCAGTGACAAACGTAGTATCTGTTAATTGACTGCACGTGTTCTCACCCATGGGTTGCCCTGCTACCTTTTGAAGGGCCCTTTAACTGTGAGAAATCAATTGTCAGAAAACAGTGCAGGCAGCATCTACATTGTTTAACAGAAGCACTTCTTAACTTTACGCACATTTTGATCCATACTCCCACGCCATTGTGCAGTGCGTGTTGAGAGGTACTTAGTTTAGGCATTTCCTCTCCTTTCTGTGGAGTGAAGAATAAAATGACCTTATTTAGGTTTTAATCGTTCTAATTTTGTCGTCACAATACTTATTCGAAGTGTTTTGCGGATGCAGTACAACATGTTTAGGTCAAGTGGGCGAAGATCTCAAAATTTTTCGCAATGTTCAGGAATATGTCATACGAATATTGGTGCAAAGTCAAAACCGCAGATACCCAACGCTTCGGCAGAATCCTCCAAACAAATCAGTCTTTACGAAATATTCATAAATGAACTGCTGTGAAAGATGCAACACACAATGTATGATTTTCAGTGTCAACTGGAGTCGATGGTACATGACAAAATACTACTAATGCTATTCGCTGTCTTTCTCGTAGCAGTGTTGCTCCTCAAGTGCGTAAAAACGTAGTCGCCTCCAAATTCCCCTACGTTGTTGAACCCACAAATTAGATTAGCTATCGGAAATGATGGTGTCTTGAAGGGAGGATATAAGATGAACATCAACAAAAGCAAAACGAGGATAATGGAATGTAGTCGAATTAAGTCGGGTGATGTTGAGGGTATTAGATTAGGAAATGAGACACTTAAAGTAGTAAAGGAGCTTTGCTATTTGGGGAGCAAAATAACTGATGATGGTCGAAGTAGAGAGGATATAAAATGTAGACTGGCAATGGCAAGGAAAGCGTTTCTGAAGAAGAGAAATTTGTTAACATCGAGTATAAATTTAAGTGTCAGGAAGTCGTTTCTGAAAGTATTTTTATGAAGTGTAGCCATGTATAGAAGTGAAACTAAAATAGTTTAGACAAGAAGAGAATAGAAGCTTTCAAAGTGTGGTGCTACAGAAGAATGCTGAAGATTAGATGGGTAGCTCACATAACTAATGAGGAGGTATTGAACAGAATTGGGGAGAAGAGGAGTTTGTGGCACAACTTGACTAGAAAAAGGGATCGGTTGGTAGGACATGTTCTGAGGCATCAAGGGATCACCAATTTAGTATTGGAGGGCAGCGTGGAGGGGAAAAATCTCAGAGGGAGACCAAGAGATGAATACACCAAGCAGATTCAGAAGGACGTAGGTTGCAGTAGGTACTGGGAGGTGAAGACGCTTGCACAGGATAGAGTAGCATGGAGAGCTGCTTCAAACCAGTCTCAGGACTGAAGACCACAACAACATCGGAAATGATCTAAATATTTTTGCATAAATCCTGTAAATTACCCGCCCTGTTAACGCTAATGTGATGCACGTTATATTGACAACACCCATAAACCTTTAAAAAACGACGTAAATCCTGGGCTGTTTCCAAGAAACCGCAGCTGATGCTGTTCAGGGTGATTAAAAAAGAAAGAACAGACTTCAGTAGTTTATTACAGACAAAGTGTGAATCATAAAAACACATTATGTGTGCCACTGGATAGAGGAAGGTTCAAAGTTTTATTTTCGCGAAGATACTATACCACACACTCAACATGAGCAGCATGCGTTGCTCAGAAACATGGGAACGGTCATCCATTTCAATCGACACACGAATCAACAGGTCCCTGTTTACTGAATCGTCGACTTCAACAATTCGATTTCTCATGTCTTGAAGAGTAGCTGCCATACGTTCAAAGGCTCTCTCTTTTATGTACCACACAGAGAAACATCGCAAAGTATGAAGTCTGGTGACCTGGGAGGCCAAAAGCAATGAACAGGATTTTACTGTCCTCCTCTTTCAGTTCAAAGTTGTGGGATGGTGTTGTTAAGAAGGTGAAAGTGAGGTGAAGCGCAATCGTGCATAAAAATGAAATCATTGGAGCCTTGCACATGTAACAAATTCCCAGAATTTTGTATGCCAGTCATAAATTTGCTTGTGTATAGCGGACGTCTTGCTGAATAGACGGCAGAATACAGGTTGCACTTGAACAATGGATTGACTACGCGCAAATTCCAGTACACAAAATGAGTACTCTTATTGTGTCCCCGTGTCCAGCGACATGCGCAATGTGTTTCTACCTTTTGTGGTTCGTCTGTAATAAACAACTGAAATTTGTTCGTTCTTGTTGAATTATCCGAACTGTGTTGAAAAACAGGCGATTTCAACAATCGAGAGGTAAAAAGTTAGTGGTGTACTAAAATTCTCATTCCTAGAGGTTACATTTAGTGAAAAACTTATTTCGATACCTTGAGACGTTTATGAAATAGCAACAGTGTTACAGTTGCGCTTGACTCATGTTGTACATCCTGAATCATAACTAATAGCGAAAACTGACTCGGACGAAAGAAAGCGATAGCAAAAGCAAAAACGCCTAGTAAACTTAGTACCCAAAGGAGCCCTATGAGAGGTGCATGATTTCGGCCCGCCACCGACCTCAGCCTTAGTTGGTACGAATGCAATTGAAATGTTAAGTTTTCGAGTAATTTCCCATCTAATTGGGCTCAAATTTCAGTCGTGGTCCTTGGTTGGGAAACGTGCTAGATGATTAATGGGGTACCGGCACATTTTGCTGGTGATGTAGGACGACGTCTAATGCGCCAATTGGGTCCGAGATTGGTAAGTCGAGCGGGTTCTGTACCTTCGCCTCCAAGATTACCGTGAAGGTTGACTGTGTTACCTGTATGTACGGCATAAACATTCTGCATCTGCATCTATATCTATATTTACATCGGCCAATCTGCATGAATTCCGAAAACATCGATGATGCGAAATGCAACGCACACTTTCCTTTAAATGGTTCAAATGGCTCTGAGCACTATGCGACTTAACTTCTGAGGTCATCAGTCGCCTAGAACTTAGAACTAATTAAACCTAACTAACCTAAGGACATCACACACATCCATGCCCGAGGCAGGATTCGAACCTGCGACCGTAGCGGTCGCTCGGCTCCAGACTGTAGCGCCTAGAACCGCACGGCCACTCCGGCCGAACACTTTCCTTCCATGACGTACTTAATGCTTTGGATTAAAGCACCCAGGTAGATGCAGTATTTATCGATTTCCGAAAATCATTTCGCTTATTGCCAAAAGTGCGATCTTATGGAGTATGAAGCGAAATTTGTGACTGGACTGACGATTTTTTGGTACGGAGGAGGCAGCATGTTATCTTAGATGGAGCGCCATCGTCAGATGTACTCCCCAGCGAAGCGTGTTGGGACGCTTGTTGTTCATGTTGTGTATTAATGACATTGCTGAAAATATTAATAGTAACCTCAGGCTTTTTGGCGGATGATGCATTTATCTATGGGTAAGTGCTATCTGAGGGAGGCTGCATACATATTGAGTCAGATCTTGATAAGATTTCAAAGTGGTGCAAGGATTGTATGTAAAACTGTGGACATCACAAAACGGAAAAATTTAGTATCCTATAACATCAATGAGTCCCAAATGGAATCGGTCAGCCCGTACAAATACCTGGGTGTAGCACTTTGTAGGGATACGAAACAGAATGATCACGTAGGCCCAGTCGTAGGTAGCGCGGGTGGCCGACTTCAGTTTGTTGGTAGAATACTGGGGAACTGCAATAGTGTAGAAAGGACAGTGCTTACAGACAACTCGTGCGACCCATTCTGGAGGGTTACTCGAGTGTGTGGGACCCATACCAAATAGGGGTAACTGGGCTTGTTGAACGTATACAGAGAAGGGCAGCGCCAACGGTGACAGCTTTGTCTGACTTATAGGAGAGAGTCACAGAGATACTGAAGAAACTTAACTGGCACACTCTTGAAGATAGACGTTAACTATCCCGAGAAAGCCTATTTACAAAGTTCCAAGAACCGGCGTTAAACGGTGTATACTACACAACCCATTACGTATCGTTCACATAGGGATCGTGAGGAAAGGATTACATTAATTACAGCATGCACAGAGGCATTTAAACCTTCTTCCCGTGCTCCATACGTGAATGGAATGGGAAGAAAACCTAATAACCGGTACAGTGGGACATACCATCCGCCATTCACTTCACAGTTTGCAGAGTATAGATGCAGAGGTAGATGAACACCCATACACCGCAAGCCACGTTGGGTTGTGTGACGGAGGAAGCTTTGTGTACCTTTATTACTTCCTTCCTTTTTTGTCCCGTTCGCGAATGATTCACCGAAGAAAAATTGCTGGTAAGCCTTCGTGTCGGCTCAGATCTCGTGAGACTCTTCTAGCTCTCGGAACTTTAACACTAAACCACACTCTGACGCGGAACGCCTCTCTTCCAGCGTCTACCTCTGATGATGATGATGAAGTCCCATACTCCGTGACGGAGCGTAGGGGAACGATGCGGGAGACCCGCACCGCCGTACTAGGCAAGGTCCTAGTGGAGGTGGTTTGCCATTGCCTTCCTCCGACCGTAATGGGGATGAATGATGATGATGAAGACGACACAACAACACCCAGTCATCTCGAGGCAGGAAAAATCCCTGACCCCGCCGGGAATCGAACCCGGGACCCCGTGCTCGGGAAGCGAGAACGCTACCGCGAGACCACGAGCAGCGGACCGTCTGGAATTGGTTAATCTTCTCCGTAATCGCCCACTAAATAAGCCTGTAATGAAACGTGCTGCTCTGCTTTGGATCTTACCAACTCCCTGTATCAGTCCTTTCTGTTACCAATTCCAGACGAGCAATAACAAGTATTGGTCGAACGCGAGTTTTATAAGCTACTTCTCTTCCAGAGTAATCTTCCAATGAATCTTTCTCTGGCATGTGCCTTTCCTGTGATTAGTTTTATGTGGTCGTTCCACTTTAAATCGCTCCGTACGCATACTCCTAGATATTTAATTGAAGTAACCGCTTCCAGTGATTGTTTCTCAGTCGTGTAAACATAAATAATGGGTCTTTCTTTCTAAGCATTTGCAACACGTTACAATTGTTTATGTTGAGGATCCATTGCCATTCTCTGCAGAAAGCGTCGATCCTCTGCAGGTCTTCATGCATTTCGCTACAGTCTTCTAGTTTTGCGACTTTTCTGTATAAAACTGTCATCGGCGAAAAGCTTCGTGGAACTTTCAGTGCTATCTACTATTTACATACATAGTTCAGTCACAGTCAAATTAATGTGACTATTGGCCATTTTCAACGCAACGTGCGATAACCACACACAGAGGGCAAATGGCAGTACTGACAGTTGAGGCTTATAAAGCGTGTCGGGGGGACGCGGAAAAATCAATGCAGTTGTTATCGTTCAAATGGTTCAAATGGCTCTGAGCACAATGGGACTTAACATCTGAGGTCATCATTCTACTAGAACTTAGAACTACTTAAACCTAACTAACCTAAGGACATCACACACAACCATGCCCGAGGCAGGATTCGAACCTGCGACCGTAGCGGTCGCGCGGTTCCAGACTGAAGCGCCTAGAACCGCTCGGCAACACCGGCCGGCAGTTGTTATCGTAATGGGGAAACGGAACGAGTTATCTGACATAGAAAGAGATATGATAACTCGCTTTCAGGCCAAGGGTGGAAGTATTTCCGAAACGTCAAAGTCCGTAAACAGTTCACGTGTCGCCGTGTACCGTTCATGGCAAAATTATACCATCCCAAACTGGCACTTTGACAACGTATAGATGACAAGGGTGAAAGAGTGCCGCGGAAATGTGTTTGGACGAAAAGACGTGCAACCGTTGAGCAACTAACCGCCGAGATGAACCAATGGGCTTCCAACAGTGTCTCCTCAACGTCCGAACGGCGGAAGTAGCTGCGTATGGGCCTCCACAGCAGGCGCCATGCTCGCGCGTTCACGTTTACTGCTGTTCATCGGCGACGAATGCTTGAATTTATACTCCAGTACCGCCACTGGCCGTCCACTGAGAGGCAACATGTGTCCATACGAGATGAATCACGTTGCATGCTCTATTGGACAGATGGACGCTGGCGTCTGAAAGGAAACACACTGCAAGAATCCGAGGGTGGGACTTTTATGGTCTGGGAAATGTTTTCGTGGCATTCTATGGCTGATCTCGTCATTCTAGAAGTGACAGTGGACCGGTAGGCTTCTGTACCATGTCCACACCTACATGCAGTTTGTTTTTCCTCGGCACAGTGGCATCTACCAGCAGGACAATGCAACGTGTCACACAACTTGCAGTGTGCGTCGTTCGAAGAGCACCAGGGTGAGTTTACCGTACTCCGCTGGCCACTAAACCCCGAGAGTCAGTGGGACCACCTCGATCGGGCTGTTCGCGCCTTGAATCCTCAACCTAGCGCTGCTGGCCACGGCACAGGAGCCGGCATGGCTCCACATCCCTGTCTGTACCTTTTAGAACCTCACTGACTCTCAGCTGTCCGCACTGCAAAATGTGGTTATTCGGGCTTTTCACAGGTAGTTACATTAATGTCACTGCAAGTGTATATTGTAAAATGTAATGAACGTATAACAGTCCCTTGGGGCACGCCCTGAATTACTTTTATGTCTGAGGTTAGCCGAGCGGTCTAAGGCTCTGCAGTCATAGACTGTGTGGCTGGTCCCGGCGGACGTTCGAGTCCTCCCTCGGGCATGCGTGTGTGTGTTTGTCCTTAGGATACTTTAGGTTAAGTAGTGTGTAAGCTTAGGGACTGATGACCTTAGCAGTTAAGACCCATAAGATTTCACACACATTTGAACATTTTATGTCTGAGGACTTCTCTCCATTGACAATTCTTTAGACTTACTCCACGCTTCCAGTACTTCTTGAGCTTTTAGTAAAACAAATATTTGCTGAAAAAAAAATTCTGTGTCATTAAAGATATCACTGAAGCAGGAAACTCTTTGGTCATTTTTGTTAAGCTGGCCAAAGAATGGGAGTTCACACATCCCTAGTGGTCACAAAACAGAGAAGAGCTACTCCTGACAGATTGCGCAGCTAGCTATGGGTAACAAAACCTCAATTATTCTTATACTGGCTACGCGAAATGCCTTTGATAGTCCTTGTTACCCGACCGCTGTGGCCGAGCGGTTCTAGGCGCTTCAGTCCGGAACTGCGCTGCTGCTACGGTCGCAGGTTCGAATCCTGCCTCGGGCATGGATGTGTCTGATGTCCTTAGGTTAGTTAGGTTTTTCAGTAGTTCTAAGTTCTCGGGGACTGATGACCTCAGATGTTAAGTCCCATAGTGCTTAGAGCCATCTGAACCATTTGAATTCCTTGTTATTCGTGTCATCCGCCAAAATTGAAGCAACATTCTGGGCGTGTTACGTCACAGGATTTCTATTAGTTTGTTTTCGTGGATCTTAACATGCAGAACGTCACGTGATCTAGCCTTCATGGAAGTTTTATTCTTCCCATATTCTTTCTTTGTATTCTATTACGACATTTCTCAGCTTGTTTTCAATGTCTTTTTGTGATTATAATTATTGTAAAAGTTCTCGAGGCTTGTACGTACAGAACATGTGGTCACGCCTGGTGTGCCTTTAGGTCCACGTGTCTCCTTACATTGTGATTCGAACGCTCTTTTTTGCTATTTTCGAGTGACTGCAGATTTAATAGAAGTTTTACACATTCTCTGCATAATCATCCGTAACCCTCGGTCTGTCTTTCGCATGGTCACAATACCATCTTTTTTCAACAGACTGAGCTATGCAGCCTACATTGCACACAGATCTTTCATCGTATGTGGTAAGCTTGTCGCTGTATGAGTCTATCAGATGCTGGACAGTTGCACGTTCCAGAGTATTCAGAGGCATTAAAGGCTGGATATGATATGTCAGATGATAGCGCCGTGGAGTGGGATGGCCAACGAGATGTAATATTGCTTTCTGCGTCGTGTCAGACCTCCTTTTGCACGGCGTAGTGCAGCAACTCGGCGTGGCATGGACTCAACAAGTCGTGCAAGTCACTTGCAGAAATATTGGGCCATGCTGCCTCTCTAACCACCCATAATTGCGAAAGTGTTGCCAGTACATGATTTTGTGCACGAACTGACGCCTCGATTATGTCCCATAAATGGTATATGGGATTCATGTCGAGCGATCTGGGTGGCCAAATCATTAGCTCGAATTTTCCAGAATGTTCTTCATCGCGAACAACTGTGGCCCGGTGATATGGTGCATTGTCATGCACAAAAAATTCACTGATTGTTTGGGAACATGAAGTCCAAGAATGGCTGCAAATGATCTCCAAGTAGCCGAACATAACCATTTCCAGTTAATAATGGGTTCAGTTGGACCAGAGGACACTGTCCATTCCATGTGAACGCAGCCAACACCATTATGGAGCCACCACCAGCTTGCACAGTGCGTTTTTGACAACTTGGGTCCAACGCTTCGTGAGGTCTGCACCATACTTTAACGCTATCTGGGAACACTGGTAACATCACAGACTGACATTAGTATGGAAATAAAGCGGCACATCTACTCAGCTAATAAATGCTATTATGAGCTGGTCCCGCAACTTAAGTCCAGAAATCTGCCCAGACGAATGAAGTGTCAGCTGTATAAAACATTAATACGTCCAATATTTACATATAGCTCAGAAACCTGAACACTCACACAACAGTGTGAATAATTAATAGGATGTTTTGAACGAAAGGTGTTACGCAAAATCCATGAGGTAACTAATGAAAATGGAGCTTGACGCAGAGGATATAATTTGCCATTAAAATATACCTCCCTAAATGGGTCGGCCATGTTTTTTGCACGGAGGATCAGAACCCAACATAAGTATCACTGCTGCAAAACCCAATGGCACGAAGAAACAGGGGAAAACCAAGACTTCGATTCTTGGATGGAGCCGAAAGGAGCAGGGCAGGGACGAATGGAACGATGTTCTAGAGCAGGCCAAGACCCATTAAGGGCTGTAGAGCTAGGAAGAAGAAGGAGGAGGACGTGCCTATCTGCGCGTTCAGGGTCTGTTAATTCCCGCAGTCCGGCCATAATCACGTCCGAAACCTTTTCATATGAATCACCTGAGTATAAATTGATAGCTCCGCCAATGCCTTGTGTACGCGCTCTGTATATTTGGATATCGCTATCCCATGACTTCAGTCACCTCAGTATGTAACTTACGTACTATGAATGCAGTCTGTTTAAAAACATCGGCACGTGCAGGGTCTTTCGAAAATGCCTAGTTTTTGGTACGACCTATAACGGCAAACATGGTATTGGTGGTTAAAGGTTCTGCTTATTAAATTTGCGTGTTACGGAAGTATCAGGTTTAAAGGCTTCGACGCATTGAAGGTTATTCAACAATACTATGTGCTTGGTATGAT
Source organism: Schistocerca nitens (assembly GCF_023898315.1). NCBI lineage: Eukaryota > Metazoa > Arthropoda > Insecta > Orthoptera > Acrididae > Schistocerca > Schistocerca nitens. Next base: position 607,826,218 of record NC_064617.1, on the reverse strand, counting down.
TTGTTATAATTAAATGTCAGTTAATGACAAATCAGGGGTTAAAGCCTTCAGGACATTGTAACGTCGGTGTGTGAATTCCTAAGGGACCAAACTGCATAGGTCATCGGTCCCTAGACTGACACACTACTTAAACTAACTAATGCTAAGAACAACACACACACGCACACCCATGCCCGAAGGAGGACCCGAACTTCCGGCGGGAGGGACCGCGCTGTCCGTGACAGGACGCCTCAAACCGCGCGGCCACTCCGCGCGGCACATTGTAATGTTAAAGACGTATATTCAAATGGTAGCAATGCAGCATACAGGTGTGGAGTTGTGAACACAGAAGTGGATTCTAGTCCTGTTATCTGCAAATTTGTTTATTCACCTTCCACATTTTCTTAAAGATTCTGGGTCTTTCTTATTACTTCAATACAAGTGTTTTCTGTAATATTCCAAGTGACGTATACACCCATGAGTCAAAATATTACGACCATCTGTTTAATAGCGTGTTGGCCCACTTTTCAAACATAGTACAGCAGGGATTCTGCTTGGCATGGATTCTACAAGTCCTTCATAGGTTTCTAGAAGTACGTGGCACCAGATGTCACAGGTTACTAAATTCCCGCACGGTAGTTTGTGAGCACGCAGCTCGCGCCCGATATGTGTTCCAGTCGGTAGAGATAAGGGGCTCTTACTGACTAAGACGTCCAAGTAAGTGCTCTACCACGCTCCTCAAACCACTACAGCACTACTAAGGAGACTACCTACACTACGCTTGTCCGTCCTCTTTTAGAATACTCCTGCGCGGTGTGGGATCCTTACCAGATGGGACTGACGGAGTACATCGAAAAAGTACGAAGAAAGGCAGCACGTTTTGTATTATCACGAAATATGGGAGAGTGTGTCACAGAAATGATACAGAATTTGGGCTGGACATCATTAAAAGTAAGTGCTCTACCACGCTCCTCAAACCACTACAGCACTACTAAGGAGACTACCTACACTACGCTTGTCCGTCCTCTTTTAGAATACTCCTGCGCGGTGTGGGATCCTTACCAGATGGGACTGACGGAGTACATCGAAAAAGTACGAAGAAAGGCAGCACGTTTTGTATTATCGCGAAATATGGGAGAGAGTGTCACAGAAATGATACAGAATTTGGGCTGGACATCATTTTTCGTTGCGACGGAATCTTCTCACTAAACTCCAATCACCAATTTTTTCCTCCGAATGCGAAACTATTTTGTTGACACCGACCTACATAGGGAGGAACGATCACCGAGATAAAATAAGGGAAATCAGAGCTCGTACGGAAAGATATAAGTGTTCATTCTTTCCGCGCGCTATACGACATTGTAATAATAGAAATTGTGAAGGTGATCCGATGAACCCGCTGCCAGATACTTAAATGTGGTTTGCAGAGTATCCATGTCGATGTGTGCGGGGAGTTATCCTACCGGAAGATGTCATCGCCATCAGAGAAGACTTCAACCATGAAGGGATGCAGGTGGTCCGCAATAATGTGCACGTAGTTCACTGCTGCCATGGTGTCCACAGGTCCCATAGAAGCCTAACTCCATGTACCCCATAGCATAATTCTGCTCTCACCGTCCTGCATCTGTGGCACGGTGCACGTCTGAAGCAGCCATTCGCCTGCATGACCATGACGACGTGTAAGGATCCAGCCATCGACCTGGTGTAACAAAAACCGCGATTCACTTGACAGGCGACACGTTTCTATTGACCCACGGGGAAAACTCAGTGATGCCGTGCCCACTGTACTCTTAAGTGACGATGGGGTGACATAGGGGTCGTGTGATATGGAGCTCCACGTTCAGCAATGGTCTTTGAATTGTGTGCTCCGAAACGTGCCTGCACCAGCAACGCACTCTGTTGTCGGATCTGTCACAATTCTCTGTCTATCCTGGATTAGAGAGTGGGGGATCCCCCGACCTCCACGTATTGTGATCAGACGTGGACGTCGAGTAGCACAGCCTACGCGTTATTCCACCATCCTTCAGCCACTCTCCATAGTTTCTCACGATAGTAGTACGCAGACAGCCGTCCAGCTTCATCGTCTCAGAGTTTCAGATATTCTCGTTTCTAGCCGCAGCGCCACAACAATGTGTCCTTTATCAAAATTTCTTATAATAGCGGTGTTCCGCATTTGTATAGCTTTGTTGAACATGCTAAGGAACGTGGAACAATGAATTGTACGATTGTTTTTCGCGTCACTGCCTAATCGGACAAGAATTCTGATTTTGCTTTGTCTTCAGGAGAGCTTGCACTACTTGTAATAGGAAATGTTGCAGTCCTTGTTTCAGGTTTAGTATTTCGTAAGTTCTAAAAATTCTGGTACTGAAAATTAAAGCCGGCCTGAGTGGCCGAGCGGTTCTAGGCGCTACAGTGTGGAACCGCGCGACCGCTACGGTCGCAGGTTCGAATCCTGCCTCTGGCATGGATGTGTGTGATGTCCTTAGGTTGGTTAGGTTTAAGTAGTTCTAAGTTCTAGGGGTCTGATGACCTCAGAAGTTAAGTTCCATAGTGCTAAGAGCCATTTTTTGAAAATTAAAGTAGTCATATAACAAGAATGCCTTTATAGTTCTACTAGGAAATGAGAATGATGATGGTAATGATTATTGTACATGGCAAACCATTTTAAAGCTATACCGTGTTATTTGTAATGGAAGTTTTAAAAACCTAATGTCCTGACTCACAGGATATGGAACTTCCCTTTTCACCTTTTATCATTTTCACGGTTACTTTTTGTAGACGATTTTTGCTATTTGGACAGCAAAATAACTGACGGTGGCCGAAATAGAGGCGATATAAAATGTAGACTAGTAATGTTAAGAAAATCGTTTCTGAAGAAGAGAAATTTGTTAACATCGAATACAGTTACAAACGTAGAAAGTCTTTACTGAAGGCATTTCAAATGGCTCTGAGCACTATGGGACTTAACATCTGAGGTCATCAGTCCCCTAGAACTTAGAACTACTTAAACCTAACTAACCTAAGGACATCACACACTTCCATGCCCGAGGCAGGATTCAAATCTGCGATCGTAGCGGTCGCGCGGTTCCAGACTGAAGCGCCTAGAACCGCTCGGCCACCACCGGCCGGCTGAAGGCATTTGTCTGGAGTTTAGCCACATATGGAAATAAAACATGACGATAAACAGAACAGGTTGGAGACTTTTGAATTGTGGAGCTACATAAGAATGCTAAGGATTAGATGGGTAGATCACGTAACTAATGAGGAGGTACTGAACAGAATTAGGGAGGAAAGAAATTTGAGGCATAGCTCGACTAAAGGAAGGGTTCGGTTGATAGGAAACATTCTGAGGCATCGGAGGATCACCAGTTTAGTGTATGTAGGAAAAGTGGGCAATAAAAATTGCAGAGGGAGACCAAGAGATGAATACAGCAAGCAGATTCTGAAGAAAGTAGATTGCAGTAGTTATACTGAGATGAAGAGACTTGCACAGGATACAGTGTCTTGGAGAGCTGCATCAAAACATCTTCGGGCTGAAGTCCTCAACAAAACAACTACTACTACACACAGAACAACATGGCTAGCATAAGGACAATCGAGGAAATGTGCGCTTTAATACTGCAACAGTAGCAATTTCAGGTGCGTCGGTATTCGTAAATGTGTGATTTGCTCTCCGATACACAGCCGACAACTGCCACTGGTGAGTGCTGTGGTTGCAAATCAGGACGAGGAGAACATTCCGTGTGATGATCGGCCAACCACGTTGGAAACCGCGCCTGGACTTCACGACGAGAATCTAGTCCCACGTGAGAACGGCTTCAGGATGCGTAGAGCGAGGTCGCGCTGCGCCCGTGCTTCGGGCCGCACCGCGGGCGTGGCTTCCTAGCCAGCAGGCTGCTTTAAAAGACGCCACGCGGGCGCCACGTGCACGACACGTGAGTCGCGCTTCGCTTAGCCGCGCACAACCTGAGATTCGCGCTGCCGCCCGGCTGGGTCCCACGCTCCAGCTGCTGCTGCCGCGCGTGAAAGACGCGACTCTCTCTGCTATGGGAGATCGTGCAACTCGTCGCAGTTTCCAGCGATGATGAAGGGGTGCATCAACGGAGAGCTACACTCATGCGCCTCTTTATCGTAGACATCATCACAGGAGACTTCGCAGAACGACAAATCTTGGTCTTTCCTCCGTATCTACATCCGTGTAACTACCCTGAAAGACAGTGTACTGCGATTTTCTCTGCTGTTCAGTTCCCGTATTGAAAACGACTCATTATGTGCCCTACTCTTCCTTATCTTATTCCCACAATCCTTAAGCGTGACACTTGGTGGTGACAGTAGAATGTTTGCACAGTCTTGCAGTTCTCAAAATTTACCCAATTGGGTTTCGTAAGAAGTACGTCGTCTTTCCTCCAAAGAATCCCATATATGTTGCCGGAGCACTTCCGTTACACGCCGATTTGCTCTGATATTAGCAGCCCAATTTCGAATTTGTTCGATGCCCGTTGTCATACCCACTTGATAAGGACACTCCAAACAATGCAATAATACTCTAGGATTGAAATTTTATCCAAGGTCTTCCGCATTTTCTCACAATGAACCAACAACAACACATAGTCCGTTAACAATCTGACAGCGTTGTCGATCCTGCCTGATTCATCGTTTATGTATATTGAGAACATTAGAGGTCCTGTTATGCTTGACTGGGCCAAACCGGTATTACTTTGTTTCTGCGAAGATTCGGCGCTCAGAACAACGCACTGCTGGTGTCGAACCTGCTGCCTCCACAAGAGAAGAGTCCCAGCGGTAAGTAAAATCTGCAGATGGTGAACGTATGTCGATGTCAATAATCCTATTTGTGACATGACAGCGCTTTCAGTAACGATTAGAAATCTAGAAACATGACTTTTTGGATGCATGGTGGTGTGCGAATATGAAATCCCAAAATACCTCAATGCCTGTTCTACTGCTGGGTAAGACCAGTGGCCACAGAAACAAAACAGCCTGACATCGAAATGCTTGTAAGCCTTTTTGGATTATAGGAATATTCCTACTTGATCACATCACCACAGATAACATCTCGCAACATATCTCCTACTACAAAGAAAATTAAGGTAGATTTACTTCGTTGGCATGGATACGTCTTGAAAAACGAAAAAACTTATCTTCGCCACCCGAATACGCAGTCTGCACCCGCACACAGACGACGCATTCATTAGCTCGGTATCAGATTTAGAACACGTAATGGGTACTGACTAGCAGTAAGCGTGCGCAGTCGTTTGCCGTGAAATTCAAAACTATTTCGTCGTTCGCCGGTATTACTCCGACAACTGTAAATGCCAGATGACTCTTGGTTCAAAGGGCTACCACTAACATTGTGTCTTCAGTTCATGATGCGTTTTCTACCTTTAGTAATAAAAGTCAAACTACTAAAATGTGAATATAGAAAGTATTTGCACGTAACTGAACGCTACCTGCCACAAAACATGGTAATGTGCTCAAATCAGACACAATCCGTGAACTCTCCATTAAGAACATTACAGGTACTTTCTATCCATAATAAAATTGTAAAATTTGTATGTCTAGTAATTAATAAACATGAGTTTTCAATGTATTTTCAGTTTTATAAGGAACTCTGCTTCATATCCTCCAGCTCTCTCTCCCTTTCCAAGAAACTAATGGATTCCCTTATAAATTAGATCATACGTGCGATCCGAGCCTAAGGACAGCATCTTCAACTGCTGGAAACACTGCGTACAACCTGAAAACTAATAGCAAACGACCGCATAGATGACCTACTTAGAAATATCACGTCGTCATTAAGAAGAGCATCAAGATCGTTAACCACTTCGCAGTACGCCCGACACATCGAAAAACTGTAGGATGATAACGATAGCTGAGCTTTTAGGATCATAAGATGGCCACAAACAAAAATTCCGACGCATAGCTGTGTATTCGCACACGATCCACATTTAAAATCACTTGCCATCCAACCATTATCACATAGAATCTTAACCTCGTATAAAAATTTTGAGTCTCATTTTGCCTATTTGTAGAGTTCCTCAGTCTGTTATTCATTTCCTTCAGATGAAGGTGTCGAGATCAAAAGGTCGGTCCTTAAAGGTTGGGCATCACACATATGCAACGTATCTTAGACTTCTCTGACTGAGACAACTTTTGACCTAACTTCTCTGAGGGGTTTTCTTCGTTCTCAGGTGACTTTCTCTGAGTCAAAGTTGAAGAAGGAGGGTGCTGGCATATCAACATAATCATATATCTTCTTAAAATCAACGAAAATTATAACAAAGTCTTCTTATTAATGGAGCAAAGCCCACAACAGCTTAAAGAATAACAATATGTTCAGTAAATGATGACTCTGTTCTACAATCTCCCTGATATTTCCCAGAGTATGTGTTGAAGTTGCGTTACTCCGATCACTATCGATGTTGAACTTGAGTTCATCCCTGCAGGAATACAACCGGATGACGTCTTCGACAACCGCTGATACTCGTATTTCGACAGGTGCACACCCTGTCTTCTTCAAGGCACAAACGCAACGAGAGAGGGAGGAAATTTAAAACCTCGGTATGCAGAGCATATGCACAAAAGTCACACACAGAACACACACACACACACACACACACACACACACACACACACACACGCGCGCGCGCGCGCGCGCACTAAACATTTGCACTACACACAATCAACAATAACCAACGTCAGAATTCATCGATAGTCGATATTAATAATCAACTGGTGAGGTAGCATTAACTCTGCCCCTCTGTTGTCTGACCAGGGGAAATGGAGATTTTCACGCAGAATTTAAACACAAACCTCTTCTCTATTTATAATTTCACTTTCTAATTTAATCTAACAATACTCGAATAGTTATAAGTGCGAGCCATGGTCTTTCTGCACGTATACAATATTCCGCAGGGTGACTGGTGCCAACGCAATGTTCTGAAATAGGGGCACAAAAGGAAAACTCTGTTTCATATCTTGATGTGTTGGTCAGAGGAATGTTGGTGGTGTGTTCGGACATGCCGTGTATAGGAAGCCGACTCATAGTGAATCGTATCAGCAGGCCGATGCATCTCACCATCCGGTTCAGCGTCGAAGGGTATCTCGTATCTTAGTTCATAAAGCCCACGGCGTCTCAGGCCCTGAAAGTTTGTCAGTTGCGTCTTCCCAGTATGGTTATAGTGAAAGACAGGTCAGACGCGCGTCGCGCTATCGACTAACCGTGAATCGGGTGAGGTATAATCACGAGGTGGCACCGAAGTCTACGGCTATTTTTCCTTATTCAAGTAGCAGAAACAGTATTCCGCGGAAACATGATGTGAAATGTGTTTTTCGACCACCATCTAAGATTATGGCCCTTTTGGGATTCGTTAAAGACGATCTTGGTTTGCGTAAGGCGGATGTCCACCGTATTCCTTGTAGTTATGCCACACATCATATGTTGGTCAGACCATCAGGACTGTTGATGACCGGTGTACTGAGCATAAGAGTCACACAGCCTTACAACAGCCCAGCAAATCTGCTATTGCGAATATTGCCTTGAATTCTAATGCACTTCCACCTATTGGAGTATGCTGTTAAGGAAGTAGTTGAGATTAAATTATCAAATGACCTTATAAATAAAAAAGAAGGTTTTTGTTTAAATTATCCGTAGAATCTTGCTCCCTCCCTGCTCCCACATGGAGAGACAGACTTAATGATTCCTCACGCCTTGCTTACTAATATTCACTATCGATAACTTCTGACGTTATTTATCTTTGGTTGTATGTGGATCTAGTGTTTACAGTCAGTGTTATCTTTCGGTATAAGATCCGCTTGTCGAGTTTTAAATTTCCATGCACAGAGTTGTGCGCCTGTCGAAATGTCAGCGGTTGTGGAAGAAGTCGGCCGGCTGCACTGCAGTCTTTCTCAAGCCGACACTTACGGATCGGTACCTACGATCGGACAGTTGTCATCATCCTAGCGTCCTGAATGCCCTTGTACATAGGGCACACGGATGGACCACCTAAAGGAAGAATTCGAACAAATGCAGTTCAAATCGCGTAAATCGGGAAACCCAGGTTCGAGTCCCAGTTCGGCACAAAGTTTCATCCGTCACCAGTGATACAACTCAATGCTCAAATGCGGCTGACATAATTGTAAGTCTTTGAACTATTTCTTTCTTCTCCATTTCTATTCAGTACCTCCTCCTTTGTTAACAGATCTACCCATCTAAACTTCAAAATTCTTCCGTAGCATCGTATTTCAAAAGCTTCTCTTCTTGTCTGAAGTGGATATCGTACACGTTTTACTTCCGTACCAGGCTGTACGCCAGATAAATACCTTCATAAAGGACTTCCTAACACTTGAATTTTATATTAGAAATCAACAAACTCCTCTTTTTTAAAAAAATGCTTTTCTTGCTTTTGCCAGTCTACATTTTACATTCTCTTTACTTCGGCCATTCTTAGTTATCATGCTGCCCGAACATGAAAACTCATTTACTGCTCTTAGTGTCTCATTTCGTAATCTAACTCTCCCAGCAACGCCTGATTTAATTCGGCTAGTCCTACATTCCATTACCGTTGTTTTACATTTCTTTATGTTCATGTTATAACCTCTTTTCAAGACATTATCCACTCCGCTCAACTGCTCTTCCAAGTTCGTTACTGTCTCTCATTGACTTGTAATATCGGCAAATCTCAAAGTTTTTATTTCGTTCCCCTGAACTTTAATTTTCCTTTTCAAAGCGTCGCAAACGTTAGAATATTGGGAACTGAAGTACGGAAACTGATACTCGAACGCAGTACGGGCTGACGTCTAGTCTACAGCCTTAGATGGTTGCGGTTTAAGGCTGCAGTTAAGACGGCTGACGTTCTCGGACTGTATTGAACTTGATGTGAAACTTGATATCTCAAAACGCTAGACGGCAGCTTCAAGATTGTTACGTCATGACAAAAAATGGTTCAAGTGGCTCTGAGCACTATGGGACTTAACTTCTGAGGTCATCAGTCCCCTAGAACTTAGAACTACTTAAACCTAACTAACCTAAGGACATCACACACATCCATGCCCGAGGCAGGATTCGAACCTGCGACTGTAGCGGTCGCGCGGTTCCAAACTGTAGCGCCTAGAACCGCTCGGCCACTCCGGCCGGCACGTCATGACAACTCACCTTACTATACCTCCACGGTCATCAACTTACGAGGTACATGATGTCAGGCACTCGTCTTGCATGCATTCGAAGAAATTAAATTTTGATCTTGTAACATATACACGGCCCAAACAGATTAATGCAATCAACTATCATAATCCTGAAGAGCCACCTTTGACACCGCGGACGTGCACGACGAGAATCATTGAGGTTCTGGAAGGTAGCGACAGGTATGTAGAGCCATGCCGACTTGAGTGCTGAGGCGAGCTGCGCTATGTTTTACGGGTGAGGATCCATGGCACGAACAACCCGATGGAGATGCTCCTGCAGATTCTCGACTGGCTTAAATCCGGGGAATGGGGTGGCTAGGGGAGTAGGTGAACTCGCTGAACTCATCCTGGTGCTTTTCGGACAACGTGAAATGTGTGACACGTTGCATTGTCCTGCTGATAGATGCCAACGAGCCGGTGAAACACAACCTGCATGTAGGTGTGGTCACGCTCCCCAAGGATAAATGCATACTTGTGTTGATCCACTGCGCCTTCCAGAATGACGAGATCACGCAGGAAATGCCACGAAAGCATTACGGAGACATAATTATCCTTCTATCGTGGTGGACCCTTCCGACGATTGTTACTAGGCCGTGCACGCCAATGGCCATCTGGCCGATGGAGCATAAAACGTGATTCATCTGAAAAGGCAAAGGCCACCTGTCGTCACTTAGTGGACGTTCAGTTGCGTTACTTTTGTGCAAAATCCAACCTTCCGTGATGGTGAACAGCATTTGGCATGGGTGCATGAAGCCGGCGCCGCTGCAGAAGTTCATACACAGCAACGTTCGCTGAACGTTCGTTGAGGAGACTTTGGTGCTAGTTCCTTGTTCATCTGGGAGGACAGTTTCGTCGACAGTTGCACGTCTTTCCGACCTTACACATGTCCGCAGTCGTCGTCCACCGCTGTCATCTACAGTCCATGGTGCACCCCAGCTGACTCGAGGTTCGGACAGCGCCTTTTTATCATGCACGGTATACTTTAAACACGGCGGTAACCGAACAGTACACGAAGTTTTCGGAATGGCCACTACATTGAACATCTATTGGCCTGACATGTCGGGACACACTCTATTCCACTCCGTAATTGAAAACGGAAACCACGTGTGTACGTGTATCTCACCCCTCATGGTAATGTACATGTGAGTCAGTGAAAAAGACCAATAAAAAGGTGTTAGCATGTGGACGTAATGTGCTGTTCCAGTCTTTTCTGTACCTAAGGTCCATCACCGTTCCCTTTGGATCCCTACGTAATTCGGTGCTCTCCGATATACACGATCGAACAGCGGAGGAGTGGTACTCAAGCGTGAACTTTAGGTTACAATATCTCCGGATGTAATTAACATTTTACAATGCAACAAACGGCACTGATTACGTATTTGTTTATATGTTCAGATGTGCTAACAAAACTAACGTGGTTCCATTAAAAAAACGTAGGTTTGTGTTAAAAAACACACTTCCGTGCATTTTTTTAAGGTTTGTATTAACCAATTACACTAGCCCCTCTCCTCACGTTCGGTCTGTGGAATCGATTCGTCAGTATTTGATGTGGTTTACGAAATATATCCAACGGTAATGTTAGGTGACTCACCCTGTATATACCGGGTGATCATAAAGTAAGTATAAATTTGAAAACTTAATAAACCACGGAATAATGTTGATAGAGAGGTGAAAATTGACACACATGCTTGGAATGACATGGGGTTTTATTAGAACAAAAAAAAAAGAAAGTTCACAAAATGTCCGATAGATGGCGCTGGACAGCAAAATTGCTACCGTGACGGGTGAGAGGTACGCCGATATGTTACAGAATCTCATCATCCCCAGCCTGGCTGATAAACACCTGCTGGAACGTACGATGTTTATGCAGGATGGCGCTCCACCCCATATTGCTAGACGCGTGAAAGATCTCTTGCGCGCGTCGTTTGGTGATGATAGTGTGCTCAGTCGCCACTTTCGTCATGCTTGGCCTCCCAGGTCCCCAGAGCTCAGTCCGTGCGATTATTGGCCTTGGGGTTACCTGAAGCCGCAAGTGTATCGTGATCGACCGACATCTCTAGGGATGCTGAAAGACAACATCCGACGCCAATGCCTCGCCATAACTCCGGACATGCTTTACAGTGCTGTTATTCCTCGACTACAGCTATTGTTGAGGAATGATGGTGGGCATATAGAGCATTTCCTCTAAAGAACATCATCTTTGCTTTGTCTTACTTTGTTATGCTAATTCTGATCAGATGAAGTGCCATCTGTCGGACATTTTTTGAACTTTTGTATTTTTTCGGTTCTCATAAAACCTCATGTCATTCCAAGAATGTGTGTCAATCTGTACCTCTCTAACTACATTATTCCGTGATTTATTCAGTTTTCAAATTTATACTGACTTTTTGATCACCCGGTATTTAGGATGACCTAAATCACAGCCAGTCGTATGAATAAAATTTGTCACAGTGTGATGTAAAAATCAGATGAAATTACTGCGAGCTGATTTCGCCCACCCAACAGGCGCATCCGGGAAAAGGAAAAACTACCATTACGGGGATCGTACAGAAGACGACGCAGTCTCTGTAAACACTGTCTCCCGTATGAGTGTCAAGTGTTTATAATTCTCGAGGAGAAGGTCCCAGAAAGCAGTGTAAGGACTGGAGCTCCAACTACTGTCTATAAAAAAGAGCCTTGTGATTGTCATTCTGTTTCCGCTTTGTACGGGACAGCTTAAACAGAGGCGAGCACTGTTATCTGGGAGTATGAAACGCTTTTTCTTCAGATAAGCCACGAACCGACTTTCGATCTCCAAAAGACTCGTTCCACATAATTTCGACAAAAGAATTTGCTAAATAATTTCTGGAACGTGTAACTAACTAACTCACTAGCCAAAAAATATGCCTACGCGTTTACAGGAACGATCTCGAATGTATTGTGCAGCTGGCACATTGTAGACATAAGCGTCAGGGCAGTAGAGGATCAACCAAATACGCAGTTACCTAAGTTTACGACGTTACGCCAAGGAATTTAGTGGATCACAGTGTTCAACGGGTGCTGCCATCGCCGCATAACTGACTCTCAGTTATTTTAAGGGCCTTTGGAGTAGAATAGTTCACACAGCGTACCTCGTCACACTCTCTCGTAATTGGGCATTCGAACCACCAGGCGTACATACGAATCTCTACCCATCGCTGGCCGTAATTAAACCATTAGCTCCCAAATGGACAATAGAGTCCCAACAACCTTTCAATGCACCACATATGATCGGTCGCGAATTAAAACCATAGTGTAAAGCCGATGAAGCTTTGAGCAGTTATGTTGAGCATTGTCTCTAGTATTCCCGTTGATCGCGTCACGTCTCACTTTTCTGTTCTGAGCGCACAGTGAGCACATAAAGAAGCCTAGGAAAATAACGTCTCCGTGTGGAGCGCGTGCTCTTATTCGACTTCATGCTGAGGAGTACCGCGTGATTTTATGTAGCCTGCATAACTTAATTGTCAAGCGTGACACCAAAGTGCAGCAACAGTGCAGCGGCTTCGAAGCAAGACATAAAGACGTTCATGGCGAAGGCGGTGAGGAAAGGAAGCGACTGTCAACCGATGATCTTATTTAGTGAGTGGATCAGATGATTTGTGAAATCCTCTACGAAGGACAATTCAGAGCAAACGAAGAGGAATGTCGCCATCAGGAATTGCCCTTCTTCATGACAACGCTCGACCGCACGCTGCAGTTGCAACAAAGATGCTCCTGCAGCAGTTTCGCTGGAAAGTGTTCGACCACCCACACCATACAGTCCGGTAGTGGCTCCTCCGATTTTCATCTCTTTGCTCAAATGAAATTCTTGCAGTGAGGACTGCATTTTCACACAGACAACTATCTGCCGACCAGCCTGGAGAATTGGCGGAGTCTTCTATGACGAGGGTATTGTAAAATTGGTACCATGCTACGGTAAATGCCTCAGTCGGAGCGCCGATGGCGTAGAGAAGTAGCTAGAAGGTGTACCTAAATGTTGGAAGTCAAACATTTGTGATTTACACGGTTATTCCCATTTCGCGATCGGTCAGACGTTGAAGAAAAAAAAGAAAGAGTCCTGGTACAAAAAGCTTCACATTGTTGTTAACACTGAGAAACGATGCAACACGCTTCCGAAACACTGTTGTACGTCAGATAGGGAAATTAATGTTGGTAGTTGTTTTCCTTTTATAGTTTTTTGCACGTACGCAGGTACATGCCAACGTTACTGCGCCAAAACTCGCGTCCACTGTTCCATATGGGGCAGCTGCACTTGAAACAGATGAGCGCGAAACAAAATGACTAACAACGTATACTGCAAACTCTGATTATGAATCATTGATTCATTCGCTGTCAAAATTTAGTTTCTACTGTGTCGCTAAACATTTGGACGACTATCCAATTTTTAAAGTCGCTCAGAGAATTATTTCGCGTGTCTACCTTCATTTACGACCAGTGTGTAATCATGGTCCAGATCGATCTGTTGAGGAACGGATTGCTTCTTGGGACGACTTTCTCGAGAAAATATTTTTTGGACCCTTTTATCTTCTTTGTTGTCGCTTAAACATGCTTACGACGTTTCTTGAGAAGATTGTAATCTCGTTATGGTTGGCTGCGGATCCATTCCCAATGACTGCGATACCGACGGAACATTGGTTGCTGCCTTGTTCACATGCTTTAACTGAAGACGATCCTGTCAGATTGGAAACTGAGATGTAACAATTTAACATTAACGATTGTCCGTGCTCCGAGAGTACTACTATAATGAAGTATGTCTCTGAGGGAGATGGCATACACATAATCATCTTTTGTGACCGAAAGCGTCAGTGTTACGCCAGGCTTAGCCAATGAGGAAATGTCAAATGAAGAGGAAACGGAAAAGCTTATGCCTGCATGTCTCGTCAGATGGCGCAAAGTCAGTGTTTGTGTGTGTGTGTGTTTTATGTGTTTGTGACACATGGTCTCGCAAGCTCGGTTTTCTATTAACCGGTTCTCGTTGATCATACTGACATCCCAATATCGATTTTGGAAACGAGGTTTCTTTTAGTGTTACAATCTGCTTTCGGCATCTGAGTTGTGATTGGGTTGTTACATTGGTACTTGCTCTATAAAATGAAGGTTAATATTGACTAAGTGGTTTTAATACGAAGGAGGTTCATTAACTATGAACATATTTTTTCTCGGCCAATTTCGGCTGAAAGAAATGCAGAATTTGCTGTGGGACATCATGATTCCCGATTCAGCCCCGATAGTTACGTGAAGGCCCGATAGGTGGCGGCGCTATACGTATGTAACGGAGGTGTGTTCCAAGTAGAGAACTGTCATTGAGGTGGCGGAAAACCGGGGCATCGCAGATATTCATAGACGCTTGCAGAATGTCTATACTCTATGGAGACTGGCAGTGAACAAAAGGGCGGTGAGTCGTTGAGCGAGGGGGCTGTCATCATTGCAAGGTCGTGGAAACCTCTCCGATATCTAGTGTGCCGGTCGGCCCGTCACAGCTGTGACCCCTGCAATGTTGGAACGTGCGGACACTCTCATTCGAGATAACTAACAGATCAGAATCGAACACTTCGCTGCGCAACTGGATGTCTCTGTTGGTAGTGCTGACAAACTCGTCCACCAGTTGGGGTACTCAAAGGTGTATACTCGCTGGTTCCTCGCCGCCTACCGGAAAGCCATAAAGAGGAACGAGGAATCATCTGTGCGGAACTGCTTGCGCATTACGAGGCTGATCGTGACAGTTTTTTTGACGAACATCGTCAAAAGCGATGAAACATAGGTTCATCACTTCGAACCGGAAACAGGACGGCAATCCATCGAGTTGCGCCACACCACCTCTCCTCCTCCGGAGAAGTTCAAAGCCGCATCTTCAGCCCGTAAAGTTAGGCGACGTTCTTCTGGGACTCTGTAGGGGTTATTTTGTTTGATGTCCTCCATCATGGTGCAATGATCATCTCTGAAATGTCCTACGTTACCCTCAGGAACTTGAAGAAACGACTAAAGCGTGTTCGTCGGGAGAAAAATGCAAACGAACCTCCTCCTCCAAGAAAAGCAAGGCCTTACACAAGTCTGTACACCCGGGAGGAGCTCACAAAACTTCAATGGACTGAGACTTTCTGGCAAATTAAAACTGTGTGCTGACCGATACTCGAATTCGGGACCTTTGTCTTTTGCAGGGAAGAGTTCTTCCGACTGAGCTACCCAAGCACGACTCACGATCCGTCCTCCCAGCTTTATTCCCGACAGTACCTCGTCTCCTGCCTTCCAAACTACGCAGAAGCTCTCCTGTGAACATTGCAAGACTAGCACTCCTGGAAGAAAGGATACTGCGGAGACAGGGCTTAGCCACGGACTCGGGGAAGTTTCCAGAAACAAATGTTCACTCTGGAGCGGAGTGGCCTTTCTAATCCGCATCTCGCTCCTTCTAACTTCCATCTGTTTCGCCCAGTGAAGGATGCACTTGGCGGGAAGCAGCACGTGGACGATGGAGAGGTCATTGATGCAGTAAGATGTTGGCTCCGGCGTCGACCAGTAGAGTGGTACCATGCGGGCTACCAGTAAGGTGGCGTCGCATGCAATGAATAAGTTGAAAAATGGACTTTTATTAGCCAAAAGCGTGGGGAATAATATGGTGTTTCGGAATCCTGAATAAAACAATCTGCTCTCAGAAAAAAGTTTGTTGCATTACTCATTAACGCCCTTCGTAGGAGTGCAGGAAAGATATATTCGACTGACAGGGAAGATCTTGATTGTTTTTATTTAACTGAAGAAACGCAAATTTCATCTTTCCCGAAGAATATTGTGATACTGCTCTCCAAGCCAGTGTAGCCTGTTCAAACCTCTTCATCTCTGAATAACGATTGCAATCTACATCTGTTGAGCCTACTTACTGTACCGAAGTCTTGGTCTCCCTCTACAGTTTTTATCCCCCACATTGCACTCCATTAACTAATCGATTATTCTTTGATGTCTCGGGACGTGTTTCATGAACTGATCCCTTCTTTTAATGCAGTTGTGTTATACATTTATTGTCTCCCCAGTTATGATCATTACCTCTTCATTATTTACTCGATCTGCCCATCTAGTCTTCACCATTCCTCTGCAGCACCACATTTCAAATGCGTCTGTTCTCTTTCGTTTTGCTTTCTATGGTCCACCTTTGACATCCACACAAGGCTACGCTCCAGACAAACGCCTACAGAAAAGGTTCCTAACATTTAAATCTATATTCGGTTTAACATATCCTCTCTGTTCATCTTGAGGCCTCAAGAAATACTTAAATTGATAATGAAAGGAGGGAAGGGCGAAATTGTAAAGGAAGACCAAATGTTGACTGTTGTAATGTGAGTGAAATGTATGTAGTTATAGCTCGCAATAGCTATAAAATGAGATTTACAAAGGATAGACTAGCATGCAGAGGTGGATCAAACAACTTCTCTGACTTAAAACCATCACAACAACGCAACGACAACTAGTCTTTGATATACGTACTTACAGCTCGGTCAACCGAAGTTGTCCCGTACGACCATAGAGCTTTAACTCTTTCAGGTTCTTTCTGCGGACAGGACATTAATAACTCAATTGCTCTGAGTGCACGAACGAATCAGGGTGAATCCTTCCAAAAAACTACATGCCCTCGCCGTCAGCACAGAACTGCTGTTAGGTGCTACTTGGTGCTAAACAACACTACTTTGACAGTCTTACTGGCGTCTCGGAACATTTTCAGAGCTGTGTAAAACAAAAGTCAGCTTCACTGCGATACAGATAGGCCATAAAAGTTTCGGAAAAGATGTTGTTAGGAAAGTAAGGTGCGAACGGTCGCGAAATGGGAACCATGTGAAAATCAAAAATATTTTATTTGCAACAATCAGCTACACCTTCCAGCTATTTGTCTACAATCTACATAATCGCCGCTCAGACTTACACAATTTTCGTAGCGTTGTACCAACTTTCCAATAGCTACGCCACAGAAGGCCCCCTCCTTTGTTTTCTGCCAATTCTCTACGCTGATGTTCAACTCGTCGTCTGTGCGAAAATGGTGTCTTCATAGCCGGTTCATGTGAGCAAATATGAAACTTTGGGGGAGCCATTTACGGGTTATATTCCCATCGAAAACGCTACAGGAGCATCTTCATTGCCCCTGCACAGTGCGGTCGAGTACTGCCAAGAAGAAGGAAACCCATGACTGTTGTGTTATGTGGGCTGCATGATATCAGGCGAAATCTCTCACCAGGCCCTCATACGAGGGCTATTCCGAAAGTAAGGTCCGATAGGTCGCGAAATGGAAACCACGGTAAAAATCAAAAATGTTTTATTTGCAACAGTTAGATACACCTTGCAGCTACTTATCTCCATAGTCGCCGACCCGACTTAGACGTGTATCGTAGCGTTGTACCAACTTTCCCATACCCTCGCTATAGAAGGCAGCCGCCAGTGCTCTCCGCCAATTCTCTACGCTGGCCAAGGCTCGTTGTCTTGTGCCGAAATGTTGTCTTCATAACCAGCGGTTCATGTGACCTGAGCTGAAACTCAGAGGGAGACAATTACGGGCTGTATTGTGGGTAATCTCACATTTCCATTTGAAAACGATGCAGGAGCATCTTCATTGCCCCTGCAGAATGCGGCTGAGAATTGTCTTGAAGACGAAACAGCACGACAGTTATGTAATGTTAGCTGCATAGCTTCAGGGGAAATTTCTCGCCAGGCCCCCGTACTTGGCGGCAGACACTATTTTCTAGACATCTTTACGCACTCACTGCGAGCTCAGAAATGAGAAGAGCGACGTGATGCTAACTGGGGTTATACTAGAGACACTACCCAACACATCTGTGCAAAGCTTTATCGGATTTTCATAGTCGTTTCCATTTCGTGACCGATCGGACCTTACTTTCGGAATAGCCCTCGTACTTGGCGGGAGTCACCATATTGTAGACATCTTCAAATACTCACTGTGCGTTAAGAACTGAAAAGAGCTATGTGACGCGATCGACGGGTATACTAGAGACACTGTCCAGCACACCTGTGCAAAGCTTCATCCGATTTTCACTGTAGTCTCCGTTTCACGCCTGATAGGACCTTGCTTTCTGAATAGCCCTCGTATTTTGGCAAGCACTGCGTTTGGGACCCACATATTCTACAATACACTAAGGAGACTACACACGTAACGGCAAGTTTAATAAATACGCACGTGCAGGCATTTTGTACAAGAATGCACAATTCTCCTCCACACAGGACAAGTAAGCTAGTAGAAGCTTGAGTTTGGGCTCCGACCACGTGGAAATCGGACACGAGGATTCACTCGCTTTTGGTATCTTATGTCTTTGCGATGCTATTAAACAGAAGAGGCAACCTATGGTGTTACGACAGGTTAACGAAAGGAAAACCTTCTACCGTAAAATAAATTCTGTGAGTTGGAGGTGCAGGAGCAGGACGAAAATATGCAAACATCTCTAAAAGTGTATGCTTGAACGTAAACGCAGACGCTGGCCATGCCTACAGGTTGTGCTGTTGTATTTCATCATGAAAGGCACTTGTGCAATGTCCTCAACATGTTGCAAGTGCCAGTCGTGATCAGAACAGTGTTTTATGTAGTTGTGTGTGCTTTTTATGTAGGAGCTAAGTGAATTCGAACGGGGTTGGGGTTGGTGTTCGTATGGTGAGTGCTTCCGTAACCAACGTAGCTGTAGTGTTTGGTGTTCCAAGAGGCACCATATCGAAGATTTATACCGCATTTAGAGAAAGCGGAAAACATCATCCGCTGCGTCAAAACGGTGACGGAAGTGTCTGTTGAGCGAACTTGACGGGACGGGCGCATTGAAGAGGATTGGGACGAAAAATGGGAGGAAGACGGCTACAAAAGTCACTGCAGAACTGGATGTCGATCCCGCGAGCTCCGTCAGCACCAAACCAAGACGACGGGGGCTCCGTACAAAGGGAACTGCAGAGAGGGCTGGGATTCTCCCAACCAATCATCAGTGACGCAGGAAAACGTGCTACCGAAGCCATAAAACCTGGACTACGGAGCAATGGAAGAAAGTGATTTGGTAGAATGAATCTTGTTTCACACTGTTTCCAGCTTCTGGACGGGCTTACGTCCCAAGAGTGAAAAATAGCGGGGGTTCTGTAATAATTTGGGAAGCTTATCGTGCTGGTCCATGGACTCCGTGGTTACTCTGCAAGGTCATATTACCGCCGAGGTTTATGTGACCATTTTGGCTGATCAGGCCCATCCCAAGGTACAGTGTTTGTTCCCCAGTGGTGATGCTGTTCTCCAAGACGACAGGGCTCCTGCTCAAACAGCTCGCATCGTCCAGGACTGGATTTGAAAGCACAAGGACGAACTGTCCACCATCGTCACCAGATCACAATTTTGTTAAACCTTTGCGGTCTTCTTTGCACGGAAGGGTGCGTGGTCTGCTATCCACCTCCATCAACGTTGCCTGCGCTTACCGTTGTTTTGCAGGAAAGATGGTATAAGAGTGCACTGAAAACCGCATCGGACTTGCATTTATCCATTTCGAGACAACTGGAAGTTTTTTTGACTGTCACAGGATTTCCTATCCCGTATTAGGCAGGGTAATGTCCTGTATTTTTGTCCATCTCTGTATTTTCACATGATTTGTAAAAATGTTTCAGAAAAAAAGACATACATTTTTGAATCTACAGCCACTCTTAACGTTCTTCATGACTCAAAGCGACGTTGCAATTGCATTTTGTTAAAAGCGCAATGTATGCAACGTCCCTCTTTGTCTTACCGTGATAGGTTTCTGATTTAATACACATGAAAAAAGAATTCTCGATGGAAACTCTTACAAGAACTCGCAGATGATTTGTATCATGTCATTCGACATATTGACGGCACGTAGGTTGCCTGGTAACTTACAAGCCCGGGCATAGCTGCCTGCATTCGTTAGCTTGCACAAGCTGGCATTGCCACAAATCGATCAAGACTAACGCAGTATGTGCATAATTACTCTACATACACCAAAGCATCCAAGTATGTGTTTACAAAATGATTCTTATATATCCTTGTCAAGCTTACAGTGACACGAGTGACAACTTTTGGATAGAGAGTATCGACAATATCAGTGGCGGCAGTCACTGCTGTTACAATCTGACACTGAAGCGACACTAGTGCCCCAAGTGGCGAGAAAGCACATCGTTTTTAACGTCATATGCACCGTAAGTATAACATTTGCATATAAATCGTTTTCTCGCAGACTTAGAAATAGTTATTATATTGTTTCGCCCCAACCTGATGTACCAAGAGACATGAATGATTACGGAACAAATATGAACAAATCCAGAACGCGTGACTGAAATGAAATAAGCTGTAACTTATTCATGAGGAAACCTTTTAAGAGCGCATACACTTTCAGCTTCCCTGCCAAAAGCAATGAAAACCCAGACCCAGCAGCCAATTTGCCCACCCGCTAATCAGCAATCCAGGTACCCTGCTGAGCCACTACATCCATATTCCATCTTCCATGCACCTCCATATCTTATCCATCCTCTCCCTCCGGAATTGTAACCAACTCCCCCTCCCCAACGATAAAAATGTTCAAATGTGTGTCAAATCTTATGGGACTTAACTGCTAAGGTCATCACTCCCTACGCTTACACACTACTTAACCTAAATTATTCTAAGGACAAATAAACACACACCCATGCCCGAGGGAGGACTCGAACCTCCGCCGGGACCAGCCGCACAGTCCATGACTGCAGCACCTGGACCGCTCTGCTAACTCCATCTACCAGTTTTCTCCTTCCCCATTCATCCACCTTACTGACTTCTAGTCGCAACCTGCGGTTCTACACGGCCCCACAGTCATACTCACCATCGCACCTTCACCTGATAATCTTTTCGTGTTTCGCCTAGCATCACCATTACACCCTGGCATCATTCACGCACAAGAGTGACTGTATTTTAACTGTAATATAAAATTTTCAAACGGGTTTTAAAAATAATTAGTATTTTCATCACGCGCATTTTACAAGTCATCGTTTATTGTCACTTGTTTTTATGAACAAATCGTCACTATCGTCCATCTATGTATTTTTTTTCAAAATCATCTGCCACCTTTTATATGTTTCTAACCATTTTTAATTACAGTTTTTGTAACCTTTGGCTGAAGAGCGGTTTCTGTCCGCTGCCAGCCCGCCCCCGTTGTGGAGAATTGAAATAACTGTCAAGAGAAAAAGCTAGCGAATAGACAGTATTTCATACATAAGAAGCATATACATACACTGCGACTTATAAAAAAGGCATCGTTCAATTCGACTTAGACAAGTATGTTCGAACAAGATTGTAAGGGATGGGAAAGATCCTCCGTGATTTAATAACCATGTTGCTACGAAATAAAGCCTTGTCACAAATTTAAGTGAACTCAAAATCTAGCTGTCAAACAAAACCTGAAAGAAGCGAAAATGAGCGTAAGGAAAGCAGTAAGAGAAGAGTCCAATGACTTTGAGAAGTTTTGGTCTCGCGTAAAGTACTGAATTCGGTTTTTGGAAACTGTTTAACCGCAGGAGATTGTAATACCGTCCCTCTTTTCAATCGTCGCACGGAGGCAGAAATGACATGTTGAAATAAGTTATCCCGGAACAGAAAGGCAACTACAATCCCTTAGTAACGGAAAGGCATCTGAACCAGATGATTCTACAGAGATTACGCGAAAGAACTTGTTCGCCTTCTAGGTCGTTGGAGCAACGAAGGGTACCTAGCGACTGGAAAAAAGCGCAAGTCATTTCCGTTTCCAAAAAGTGCTGTAGGACAGCTGCACATAATTATAGGCCCGCTAACTGATGAACCTGGCATTTCCCAAGTATTCATTTTGTCAATTTTCTATTAGAAACGAAAAAAAGTGATCTGTGTTTGTAGTGTAATATGGAAAATATTTCATTTTTATGTACTCGTGAAAAACCCTTTTAAATTATGAAATGATTTCTGTTCTCTGGCCAACGCCTCTTCATGGATCTATAGACAGCTATTGTTTTCGCGTACAGCCGTATGCGCTTCGCAGTTGAGCTGTCAGAATTGCTGCCAGGTGTCAGGGATTTCCTTAAGGTGACTCGACTGTAAGAGTGTCTTAGTAGTAAAGCATAAATGAATTAAAACTTCATGCATGATGCGGCAGTTTTACATGCATCTCAATGTTTATGACATCATATCTCTTGAACTTTGTGTCGTACAATGGTGTGTTTGTGTAGGTACATTCAGTAGCATATGTAGATACTGTCTGCGAAATATATTGCTAATAGAGTTAGTAGCATTGAAGTAATAAACTTAAACGTCATGAATGATGCGGCAGTTTTTCACGTTTGGTTGTGAAGTCTTCTGAAGTGTTACGGGTAGATGGTTCTTACCCAGACAGCGATTGCTGCCTGACAGTAAGGGATATTCGTACCAAGTTTGGTTTAAATCGGTCATCTGATTTAGGATGGATATGGAACACACACACACGCACACACACACACAGCCATTTTTATAATTTGTGTAGATACTGTTGACGTCAATTTGTTGTAGGATTATGGAACTTGTTTTATGCTTTGTGAAGAAGGAAAATCTGCACTATAAAAATCAACACTGGTTCGGCAAAAGACGGCCTTGCAAAACTCGGCTCGCTCTATTCCTCCATCAGATTCACAAAGCTCTAGCGGTCGGCGCTCAGGTTGACGCCGTGGTCTTTTGACTCAAAAAGGCGTTTGGCACTGCCGTTTAGTGAAAAAAGTACGAGATTACTATTGTACCAAATTAGTGACCGGTCTGAAGACTTATTTGCAGATAGAGATCAACGCGTCGCTCTTAACGGAACAAAATCGAGGTATATAATAGTAATTTTAGGAGTAACCCATGAAAGTGTGATAGGACCCACCCAGTATATGTAAATTATTTAATGGATAGCGTTAGCAGTTCAATGTGGCTGTTTGCAGATGACGCTGTTGTCTGAGAGGAGGTAGCAACGTCAGAAGACTGTATCGAGCTGTAGGAAGGTCTGCAGAGGACCGACATATTGTGCATACAAAGGAGATGAAATCCGTCATTGTACTATTGGAGACAAATTGCTAGAAACAGTACTCTTTGCAACATATCTAGGAGTGTAAGCATCCGGAGCGACTTCAGTGGAATGACCACACGAAACAAATACGAAAAGAGCATGCCAGACAGATTCATAGGCAGGATCTCGAGGAAATACAATTCATCCACGAGAGAAATGGCTTGCTCGACCGATTCTTAAGTATTAGTCATCGGTCTGGGACCCTTACCTGGCTGGTGTAATATAAGAGACAGGATACAACAAAGAGCGAAGTGGTTCGTCACGGGATCGTTTACTCGGCATGAGAAGCTCAATAAACTCGTGTCAGACTCTACAAGAGAGGCGTTTTGTATTACGGTGGGTTTTACTATTGTAATATTCTTAGAGAGTATGTTCCACGAATAGTGGGGCAACGTATTACTTCCTCCAAAAAAATGGTTCAAATGGCTCTGAGCACTATGGGACTCAACTGCTGAGGTCATAAGTCCCCTAGAACTTAGAACTACTTAAACCCAACTAACCTAAGGACAACACACACATCCATGCCCGAGGCAGGATTCGAACCTGCGACCGTAGCGGTCGCGCGGTTCCAGACTGTAGCGCCAGAACCGCTCGGCCACCAGCGGCCGGCTTACTTCCTCCCACATACATCTCGCGAGACGGCCACAACTAGAAAATTCAAGAAATTAGAGCTAATACGGAGCTTTACGACAGTCATTCTTCCCATGCGCTATTCGCGAATGTAACAGGGAAAAGGGGGGGGAGAGAGATCAGATAATAGTACCAGAAATACATTCTGTCACACACCGCACACACTGACAAGTGGTTTGCGGGATATAGATGTATATGGCTATAGGTGCAAAAAGGAATGACACATCGTTATCGTTTCCTTCCGCCTTACAGCGATTTCGGCGTCTAATTTTTGCACGTTCTTACACTTGATTTGGTTTTCGAACACTCGA
This sequence comes from Schistocerca nitens, assembly GCF_023898315.1. Taxonomy (NCBI): domain Eukaryota; kingdom Metazoa; phylum Arthropoda; class Insecta; order Orthoptera; family Acrididae; genus Schistocerca; species Schistocerca nitens. Next base: position 607,802,040 of record NC_064617.1, on the reverse strand, counting down.
ATAATTTTATTAAGCTCTATCCTTAAAGGTCGTCTGTGTTGAAGATTCTGATGTTTGTGAGCCTGTTTATGTCTCTGATGTAGAAAAAAAATATGGAGTTGGTTTCTTGGAAATTTGTGGTAAGATCCTATGGGACCAAACTGCTGAGGTCATCGGTCCCTAGGCTTACACAGTACTTAATCCAACTTAAACTAACTTACGCCAAGGACAACACAGACACCCATGCGCGAGGGAGGACTCGACCCTCCGACGGAGGAAGGCGCGCGAACCGTGGTAAGGCGCACCAGACCACGTTGCTACCTCGCGCGGCCATTGGTTTCTTCTGTAGATGGAAACTATTTTATTGCTCTCGACATATTTTATCACGGTCGTGTGTCAGTTCCCTCTTAGCAGTTGTGGTGACTTTACCCTGCGCGGCCATTGGTTTCTTCTGAGGTGGAAACCATTTTATTGCTCTCGACATATTTTATCACAGCTGTGTGTCAGTTCCCTCTTTAGCAGTTGTTGTAGTGACTTACATGGAACATTAAACAACGAAGGTACTGCATTACACACTAGTTTATTTTTTGCTTCGGGAACCACTTCGGCTTAAAATGAAGCGAACAAAAATATTCACGTTATAGTGTACGCATGAGGGCGTACTGAAAAGTAATCCTCCGAATTTTGTTACGTGAAAACTCTCAAAGCTTTTTAAATAAATATTATTAACATTTTACAGCTTTACCCTTCATGTCTGCATATTTATTTCTCAACGTAGTCACCCTGGCGACGAACACATTTCTCCCAACGAGAGATGAGTTTGTTGATAACGTCACTGTAGAGTGTTTGACTTTGTTGACGGAGTCACAACCTCACCTCTGCTTGCACCGTATAATCACTATCAAAGTGAAGCCACCGACAGTGTTCTTTAAGTTTTGGGAACAGATGAAAATCGAGTGGGGCCCAGTGGGGACTGTATGGAGAATGATCGATGAACCAAAGGCGTCGGATTTTTGCAGATGTCGCAGCGCGTCGTGTGTGGTCTGGCGTTCCCATGCTGAAGGAGAGGGTGTTCAACGTGTGGACGAACTCTTCGAATTCGAAACTCGATTAGAGACGCTGTTTGTCACATACCGATATAGTTACGTTATACACCGTCAAGTTAAATGCTGCAATTCGGAGCCCTTTAGCGGCAGAGTGCTGCAAATATGTAGACATGAACAATGAATACGGAGAATTTTAATAAAGTTTGTTTTATTTACAGAAGCCTTAAGAGTTTTCAAATTCAGAGGTATTACTTTTCGGCACGCCCTCGTATGCACGTCTTTCTTCGAAAGGTCATACATATCTTCTATTACTTACAAGGGAACCTCCCCATCGTACCCCCCTCAGATTTAGTTATAAGTGGGCACAGTGGATAGGCCTTGAAAAACTGAAAACAGATCAATCGAGAAAACAAGAAGAAGTTCTGTGGAACTATGAAAAAAATTAGTAAAATATACAAACTGAGTAGTCCACGCGCAGCATACGCAACATCAAGGATATAAACGATCATATATTGAACCATCTTTATCAGTTGGCAACATCAAGGACAACGGGAGTCAAGGAGCGCCGTGGTCCCGTGGTTAGCGAGAGCAGCTACGGAACGAGAGGTCCTAGGTTCAAGTCTTCCCTCGAGTGAAAAGTTTAATTTTTTATTTTCAGTTTATGTGACAAACTCTTATGTTTTCATCACTTTTTTGGGAGTGATTATCACATCCACAAGAAAATCTAAATCGGGCAAGGTAGAAGAATCTTTTTACCCATTCGCTAAGTGTACAAGTTAGGTGGGTCGACAACATATTCCTGTCATGTGACGCACATGCCGTCACCAGTGTCGTATACAATATATCAGACGTGTTTTCCTGTGGAGGAATCGGTTGACCTATGACCTTGCGATCAAATGTTTTCGGTTCCCATTGGAGAGGCACGTCCTTTCGTCAACTAATCAGACGGTTTTGCGGTGCGGTCGCAAAACACAGACACTAAACTTATTACAGTGAACAGAGACGTCAATGAACGAACGGACAGATCATAACTTTGCGAAAAAAAAAGAAAGTAAAATTTTCAGTCGAGCTACTCACGCTAACCACGGGACCACGGCGCTCCTGAGTTCACATTCTCCTATGAAACTCAAAGAATAACAAATGCGTGTCTTCTGCATATTATTGCTGCACTACACTACATACGCTCCCTTTTGTAGAAACTATGTTACAGAAATGATAGCCCGTTATTCACACTGATCGGATCACGTTAAATAGTGTGGCCTACTGGCCGCTTGGTGCGCTGCTGTCGCAGAGTGTAGCAAAGATGAGCAGGAGTGTCGGGACTGTATTTGTTAGGCTGTGTTGTCCGGGACTCCGCGTGAATGAGGGTCTGCGATGGTGGAGTAGGCGGCCGCGCGACGCCGCGGCGGTGGGGAACGGTCGTGGTGGTGGTGGGGGGGGGGGGGGGGTGAGGCTTACGTAACGGCGCCTGGCTGCGCGCCGGAAGTAGCGGCGGCTTCCTGGGCGTCGCTGGGCCGCGACCCGCCGGCCCGCGCTCCCGACAAAAGACGGCCGCGGCGCGGCTCTGCGCCTACTCTCATCCGTTATCGCCGTGTCAGCGTTGCCGGCTGTGCTGTTCAGCCCGCATCGACCCGGCAGCACGCGCGACTGACGACATTCTCTCCTATTCCGTTCACGCACTGAGCGACGGAAATGTGACAGTCTACATGCCCTAATCTCTCTTATCATATTCTAATGACCCCTACGCGAGGAATACAGGCTGCCTAAAATGAAACTTGCAATATTCGAGAAGGCCTCCACGAAAAATGAGTGAACGCAGGACAACGAAACGTTGTGGCGACGTTTGTAAGGACATGCGGTAGAGATAGTGTAGTATATGCTAAATGCGTGCCATATACAGGGTGTTACAAAAAGGTACGGCCAAACTTTCAGGAAACACTCCTCACACACAAATAAAGAAAAGATGTTATGTGGACATGTGTCCGGAAACGCTTAATTTCCATGTTAGAGCTCATTTTAGTTTCTTCCACCTACGCTCAATGGAGCACGTTATCATGATTTCATACGGGATACTCTATTTGTGCTGCTAGAACATGTGCCTTTACAAGTACGACATAACATGTGATTCGTGCACGATGGAGTTCCTGCACATTTCAGTCGAAGTGTTCGTACGCTTCTCAACAACAGATTCGGTGACCGATGGATTGGTAGATGCAGACCAATTCCATGGCCTCCACGCTCTCCTGACCTCAACCCTCTTGACTTTCATTTATGGGGGCATTTGAAAGCTCTTGTCTAAGCAACCCCGGTACCAAATGTAGCGACTCTTTGTGCTCGTATTGTGGACGGCTGTGATACAATACGCCATTATCCAGGGCTGCATCAGCGCATCAGGGATTCCATGCGACGGAGGGTGGATGCATGTATCCTCGCTAACGGAGGACATTTTGAACATTTCCTGTAACAAAGTGTTTGAAGTTACGCTGGTACGTTCTGTTGCTGTGTGTTTCCATTCCATGATCAATGTGATTTGAAGAGAAGTAATAAAATGAGCTCTAAAACGACACATGTCCACATAACATATTTTCGTTCTTTGTGTGTGAGGAATGTTTCCCGAAAGTTTGGCCGTACCTTTTTGTAACACCCTGTATACGTTTCAGGTTACAAAAGTTGCTGACTATCTGTTTCCACGACAGTCTGGATACTATTTCACAGTTGTTCGCAGCACTTTTAGAACGGTGGGACACGGAATGTTCAGCTGTCGCGACACAGCTCGGGCCCTGCTTGAAGGTCGTGCATTGCGTCCACCATTCTTAGCCATGGCAACAGTAACTTCTTAACAGTTTGTGGTGCAGTAGGCCGTCGGTCTCTCCCAGCAGCAATTCTCAAATTGCCAGTTAAACTTTCGAGCCGTGTTCTCGAAAACCGGTGCGTTAAGAAGACCTCTCCGTATTCCTTTAACGCGTTGACACTCGCTTAGAGCAGTAGCGCGATTGCTGTTGTCTTTACAAAACAGCTTTACGAGTAAAGTACTGCTCACCTTGACCAGACTCATGTCTGTTTACAACTGCAATTGAAACTGATGCTTACTCTTCAACTCCGCGCCACCGCACCAGTACCGTCGCCTAAAAGTAAGTCATTTCACTAACAGCACTAGTAACGCAAATCCTGCAGCGCACAATATGAACATAATTCCCATGAAGTGGGGCACCCGTACGGTAAACAGTTTTCCGTCTACGGTGGGTCAAACAGCGCATTTAATTCTAACCACCCAGTACGACGGTCGCAGCATAATGATGGCACATTCTTCGTATTACAGGCTTTCCAAAATTTCCCAACAAGGTTTCATCTTGATGCCGAGTGTTCCCATTAAGTTCCTCGACCATAACTGTTACACTGTGTTACGATCCTAACACTGCGTCCCTGAATTCGTTCATGCCTACTCGATAGCGTCTCCAAACACTGGAACGATAGAAATGATCGCTCTAGTATTTATAGCTGTTTCCAGAACAGATGCAATGTGTTTTTGGAAAAGCCTCCCAACAAAATTAGGACATCCATTCACATTCCCTAATACCGATCTTCGTACCGCTTCTTGAAATTGCCCATAAAATACGATGTGAAGTCCCCAGGATGTTCGCCACTAATCTTATAACCAGACACTATCAGGTTCTTTCTCTTTGTTAGGAATTCTCTTACATTTGCCCATATTTAAAGAGACTGCAGTTAATTATACCAAGTGGATTTACGTCAGGTGAAAGCTATCGGCAACAAAAGAGAGAGTTGAACCCATGCACTAATGAAGGTGACACGGGTTACTTATTCCTAGCATGTTTCCGCTTTTTTCTGTTAGTTCGTTCGTCACGCGTTTCGCTGTAAGCGCACATGTTGCTTCTATCTACAGTTGCACCTGAGATAAAACAGTTATGCCTTAAAGGTTTCCCCTTTCTCCTCCGTTCACCCCTTCCACGCACGTTGCCTTCACCAATTCGACCGCAACTCCAGGAACAACTTTTCAACCTCTACAGTGTCACATAACGCAGATGGAAACAGGGGTCAAGACGTTTTGTGAGTATCCTGAACGTAAAAAACCATGAAAAGAAAATGTCCGCTGAGATATAATTGAGAATGTTCACGGAGATATAACCTGGAATGTGTGGAACACGCTGAACACACTGCGATCAGAGATAGGGAAGTTCAAGGCCAACGTGAAGTAGTAGCGCATCCAGGAAGGGTGACGGCATCTCTCTCTACGCTAAACAGTGGCATTGGCTTAGCACTGGCTAGTGCCACTTACAACAATGGAGCCAAATTTTGTGACAACTGAGAGTCAATGTATTAGAAACAGATAAATAGTACACATCACAGTTTTAACACAAGACGCAACTTTGATACCCATTGAATAATTCAGAAGATTCATATGCCATTGTACAAAAAGATGCTGAATCTTTTGTCTCTCCCAGCGTGTTTAAAAACGAAGGATGCAATTTTGACAGACCAAAAAATATTGTGTTGTTTCACCTGCATCAGACTATTCAACTAAAAGTACAGAATACTTCAAGTAGTAACACACTGAAAGTATAAGCAAATTACTTCGAAAAACAAGACTCTTTAAAGCCGGAACTTCCACTCGGCGAGCTGAAGGTCATTGCACTTAAATGGCAATTATCCCAAATTTTCCATTCAGAGCCATGAAACATCTTATGATGAATCTTCACGAGAAACCGGAAGTGTGCTAATTCGATGAGAGGTGTACATCCATGCCTTTGCAAGGAAAGTGCCTCTACGCAGCTCCTACGAAGCAGAATGAATTCTGCTGTCTGGATAGGAGCGAAAGATGTTCGTAATCCGCCTGATTTCATGGACCCAGTAAGACAGAAGTCGACGGATTCGCTGTCAGTCGATTAGGTCTTAAACTGTTCAGCCACGTCAAATGAACTTCTGCTACTAAACTAATTTTGCAAAATACAGATGAGTCTACTGCTCTGGAAAGAGTATGAAGGTGTCCAAAGCGCTACATGTACAAGGCACTGAAAAAAGTGTTAACTTCAGCATTAAGGATGAAGGTCGCTAGTTAACAACAAAGACTTAACAAAAGAAGTCAATGAAAGACGCTTCTGACGGACAAATTCATATCTCGACTGTGACGTGGTTATCAGCGGTTCAACGACGGATAAATGCTGTGATGGCAAACTATCATCTCACAAACATTTCGTAACGGCAGCTATCATCCAGCAGTCTGACCGGTCTGCCGTAAGTGTTACTGTTCATGTCTGTCAGCAACACGCAAAGCTGATGTGTCCTACAACGTTTCTCTCGATCCACTCCACACTTATTAATGTCACAAAATAGCATAAGTTAATAACAGACAGAGCAGTCAATGAGAATCATTTGATAACGAAATGCAATGCGAAGAAATGTTTTTACTCATTGCGTCAACTTCTGTGACTGCATTAGTCAGATGTGATGATGTATTCAGCGCCAACGATCACTATGTTATGAAATTCCTTCCTTTATTCAAGTCTTGGCTGATTCGGCATCTACGTACACCTTGAGACACTTACATTAGCGAGTTGTACGTTACAAGGCACAATATATGCCATTAGCAACTGGTCACACACTCCAATTTTGGAACCTGTAGTTCATTTACTCTACGGCTTCTCACGAAATCTCTCAGGAGGACGAAACTAAGAACACAACACGTGATGTAAAAATGAAATGTGTAGATGAGGGTACTTTTCGCAGGTTGTTACATTACGGTACGTTCTCATTTCAGTCGCTGAAGGAGCATGGGAATGATGCGTGTACGCTTATGCACGAGATATACACACTCGATGCGAAGGGAGTAGTTTCTGCCGGGAAAGGCTGTTTCTTATCACACTTATTTTCTAAGGTTTTCGTTGGAATAAGTGCTGTTCTACAAGAGATTTGGTAGTCTTCTCATCATATCATTTTTATTCTCCCACAAGTCAAACAAGTATGTGGATTGTAAATAATAGATTTCAGCTATCAGTCGTCCATTTTAAATTTTATTGGCAGATCTACATTTCAGCTAGAAACTAGCCATTCTCAACGTACTATCATTTTTGATCAATGCATGTAATGCCTGTTGGTCGGGCTTCACAGTTCATTGAATACTAGTAGTGATCAATTAACTGTGGATGAAGCCCGACCAAAAACAAAAATGATAGTACATTGAGAGTGGCTAGTTTCTAGCTGAAATCTAGATCTGCGAATAAAATTTAAAAAGGACGACTGGTAGATGAAATCTCTTATTTACAAGTCAATGTAACAGTCGCTGCGTGCAACAGCCTTCTGAACGGAAGGTAATGTGATGAAGTATGTGGGTATTCGTGTATTCTTTGATTATCTACGCCTCATGTGCGACCTGATACGGACCCTGTACACCCGAAAAATATTCCGTATTTGTACGAAATGAGCGCCTGCAGGAGCAAATTATTAAGGGCATAGTCTACACTTTTACATTTTGTGAAGCGCACAAATACACATGGCTCTGCATTAAGAGCAGGCTGATATAGTGTTCGGATCTGCTTTGATATTACTGCAATTGTTACTGAATCGAATGTCATTATAGCTGCCTTTATCGTCTGCATAAAGTCCGAGTTTGCAACAAAACTGTCGGCTAAGTAGCTAGTTACGTATGCTTACAAAATCGTACGGGATATTAACAGCACGCTTAGCGTTAGAAGGTTGTAACGAGTTTCAAGCAATTCTGGACTACAGCATCTCCGCTGGTGTTCATCGCGGTGGTGATACGAGTAGCAATGGTAGTACAAAACTTCCATCGCAGAACGAAGTACTACGTCTGTGCCTGTGTTCTTCAAGGAAAACAGCCCCGTACTGGTCCCGTATCTGGCAAGAAGACACTTAATACGTATTCACTCACACTATTTGTAGCGTCAGACACGTGTTTATCAGCAGGACCCGAAAATCTGCAGAGTACAGCGAGGCAGCAGACGAGCTTTTGCCGCTGGCACGCAGTGTACGACAGGCGAAGATCTGAAGATCGACACACGTGGCCGAAACCGCTCACGGCTCGAACAAAGGAATGAATTTGCTACGGTGCTGCCGCTGGCACTAGTACACGAACGCACAGAGTTTCGGAGCGGGGCTGCCCTGGCCGGCGCACGCATTTAAACGCGCGCCACCGGACGCACTCACCTGGCGGGTCCGTGCGGCGCGGCGGAGTCCGGAGCCACGTGCGTCACTGGCGCCCACTGCGGCGGCGGCGCTCAACTGACGCGGTGGCCATTGATGCGGCCGCGACACCCTCCGCCCGGCCGCGGAGTGGGGGCGCGTTCCAGGATGACTGGCGCGGGGGACGCGGGGCGGGAGCCGCAGCGCTCCGGCCGCCCATGTGGACGCCACCTGCACGGCTGCGCCGCTAGTTGGCACTGCGGTGCACTTCCATAACCTACTTACACTGTCGTGACAAAAGTCGTGGGATACCTCCTGATGTCGTGTCTGACCTCCTTTTGCCCGACATAGTGCATCAACTCGACGTCGCACGGATTCAAGTCGTTGGACGCCGCTGGAGAAATATTGAGCCGTGCTGCCTCTTTAGCCGTTCATAACTGCGAAACATCCCCATGAACCGTGGACCTTGTCATTGGTGGGGAGGCTTGCGTGCCTCAATGATACAGATAGCCGTACCGTAGGTGCAACCACAACGGAGGGGTATCTGTTGAGAGGCCAGACAAACGTGTGGTTCCTGAAGGGGGGCAGCAGCCTTTTCAGTAGTTGCAGGGGCAACAGTCTGGATGATTGACTGACTTGGCCTTCTAACACAAACCAAAACGGCCTTCCTGTGCTCGTACTGCGAACGGATGAAAGTAAGGGGAAACTAGAGCCGTAATTTTTCCCGAGAGCATGCAGCTTTACTGTATGATTAAATGATGATAGCGTCCTCTTGGGTAAAATATTCCGGAGGTAAAATAGTCCCCAATTCGGATCTCCGGGCGGGGACTACTCAAGAAACAAAACTGTCGTTCTACGGATCGGAGCGTGGAATGTCAGATCCCTTAATCGGGCAGGTAGGTCAGAAAATTTAAAAAGGGAAATGGATAGGTTACAGTTAGATATAGTGGGAATTAGTGAAGTTCGGTGGCAGGGAACAAGACTTTTGGGCAGTTGAATACAGGGTTATAAATACAAAATCAAATAGGGGTAATGCAGGAGTAGGTTTAATAATGAATAAAAAAAAGTAGGAGTGCGGGTAAGCTACTATAAACAGTATAGTGAACGCATTATTGTGGCCAAGATAGACACAAAGCCCACGCCCACTACAGTAGTACAAGTTTATATGCCAACTAGCTCTGCAGATGATGAAGAAATTGATGAAATGTATGATGAGATAAAAGAAATTATTCAGGTTGTGAAGGGAGACGAAAATTTAATAGTCATGGGTGACTGGAATTCGACAGTAGGAAAAGAAAGAGAAGGAAACGTAGTAGGTGAATATGGATTGGGGCTAAGAAATGAAAGAGGAAGCCGCCTGGTAGAATTTTGCATAGAGCATAACTTAATCATAGCTAACACTTGGTTCTAGAATCATGAAAGAAGGTTGTATACATGGAAGAACCCTGGAGACACTAGAAGGTTTCAGATAGATTATATAATGGTAAGACAGAGATTTAGGAACCAGGTTTTAAATTGTAAGACATTTCCAGGGGCAGATGTGGACTTTGACCACAATCTATTGGTTATGAACTGTACATTAAAACTGAAGAAACTGCAAAAAGGTGGGAATTTAAGGAGATGGGTCCTGGATAAACTGAAAGAACCAGAGGTTGTACAGAGTTTCAGGGAGAGCATAAGGAAACAATTGACAGGAATGGGGGAAAGAAATATTAGAAGAAGGATGGGTAGCTTTGAGGAATGTAATAGTGAAGGCAGCACAGGATCAAGTAGGTAAAAAGACGAGGGCTAGTAGAAATCCTTGGGTAACAGAAGAGATACTGAATTTAATTGATGAAAGGAGAAAATACAAAAATGCAGTAAGTGAAGCAGGCCAAAAGGAGTACAAACGTCTCAAAAATGAGATCGACAGGAAGTGCAAAATGGGTAAGCAGGGATGGCTAGAGGACAAATGTAACGATGTAGAGGCTTATCTCACGAGGGGTAAGATAGATACTGCCTACAGGAAAATTAAAGAGACCTTTGGAGAAAAGAGAACCACTTGTATGAATATCAAGAGCTCAGATGGAAACTTAGTTCTAAGCAAAGAAGGGAAAGCCGAAAGGTGGAAGGAGTATATAGAGGCTCTATACAGGGGCGATATTCTTGAGGACAATATTATGTAAATGGAAGAGGATGTAGATGAAGATGAAATGGGAGATATGATACTGCATGAAGAGTTTGGCAGAGCACTGAAAGACCAAAGTCGAAACAAGGCCCCGGGAGTAGACAACATTCCATTAGAACTACTGACATTCTTGGGAGAGCCAGTCCTGACAAAACTCTACCATCTGGTGAACAAGATGTATGTAATAATTCCAATCTCAAAGAAAGCGGGTGTTGACAGATGTTAAAATTACCGAACTATCAGTTTAATAAGTCACAGCTGCAAAATACTAACGAGAATTCTTTACAGACGAATGGAAAAACTGGTAGAAGCCGACCTCGGGGAAGATAATTTAGGATTCCGTAGAAATGTTGGAACACTTATCTTAGAAGAAAGATTAAGGAAAGGCAAACCTACGTTTCTAGCATTTGCAGACTTAGAGAAAGCTTTTGACAATGTTGACTGGAATACTCTCTTTCAAATTCTGAAGGTGGCAGGGGTAAAATACAGGGAGCGAAAGGCTATTTACAATTTGTACAGAAACCAGATGCCAGTTATAAGAGTCGAGGGACATGAAAGGGAAGCAGTGGTTGGGAAGGGAGTGAGACAGGGTTGTAGCCTCTCTCCGATGTTATTCAATCTGTATACTGAGCAAGCAGTAAAGGAAACAAAAGAAAACTTCGGAGTAGGTATTAAAATCCATGGAGAAGAAATAAAAACTTTGAGGTTCGCCGATGACATTGTAATTCTGTCAGAGACAACTGACTCTGAGCACTATGGGACTTAACATCTCAGGTCATCAGTCCCCTAGAACTTAGAACTACTTAAACCTAACTAATCTAAGGACATTACACACATCCATGCCCGAGGCAGGATTCGAACCTGCGACCGTAGCGGTCGCGCGGTTCCAGACTGAAGCGCCTAGAGCCGCTCGGCCACCATAGGCCGGCTGTCAGAGACAGCAAAGGACTTGGAAGAGCAGTTGAATGGAATGGACAGTATCTTGAAAGAAGGACATAAGATAAACATCAACAAAAGCAAAACGAGGATAATGGAATGTAGTCGAATTAAGTCGGATGATGCTGAGGGAATTAGATTAGGAAATGAGACACTTAAAGTAGTAAATGAGTTTTGTTATTTGGGGAGCATAATAATTGATGATGGTCGAAGTAGAGAGGATATAAAATGTAGACTGGCAATGGCAAGGAAAGCGTTTCTGAAGAAGAGAAATTAGTTAACATCGAGTATAGATTTAAGTGTCAAGAAGTCGTTTCTGAAAGTACACCCCTGGAAATTGAAATAAGAACACCGTGAATTCATTGTTCCAGGAAGGGGAAACTTTATTGACACATTCCTGGGGTCAGATACATCACATGATCACACTGACAGAACCACAGGCACATAGACACAGGCAACAGAGCATGCACAATGTCGGCACTAGTACAGTGTATATCCACCTTTCGCAGCAATGCAGGCTGCTATTCTCCCATGGAGACGATCGTAGAGATGCTGGATGTAGTCCTGTGGAACGGCTTGACATGCCATTTCCACCTGGCGCCTCAGTTGGACCAGCGTTCGTGCTGGACGTGCAGACCGCGTGAGACGACGCTTCATCCAGTCCCAAACATGCTCAATGGGGGACAGATCCGGAGATCTTGCTGGCCAGGGTAGTTGACTTACACCTTCTAGAGCACGTTGGGTGGCACAGGATACATGCGGACGTGCATTGTCCTGTTGGAACAGCAAGTTCCCTTGCCGGTCTAGGAATGGTAGAACGATGGGTTCGATGACGGTTTGGATGTACCGTGCACTATTCAGTGTCCCCTCGACGATCACCAGTGGTGTACGGCCAGTGTAGGAGATCGCTCCCCACACCATGATGCCGGGTGTCGGCCCTGTGTGCCTCGGTCGTATGCAGTCCTGATTGTGGCGCTCACCTGCACGGCGCCAAACACGCATACGACCATCATTGGCACCAAGGCAGAAGCGACTCTCATCGCTGAAGACGACACGTCTCCATTCGTCCCTCCATTCACGCCTGTCGCGACACCACTGGAGGCGGGCTGCACGATGTTGGGGCGTGAGCGGAAGACGGCCTAACGGTGTGCGGGACCGTAGCCCAGCTTCATGGAGACGGTTGCGAATGGTCCTCGCCGATACCCCAGGAGCAACAGTGTCCCTAATTTGCTGGGAAGTGGCGGTGCGGTCCCCTACGGCACTGCGTAGGATCCTACGGTCTTGGCGTGCATCCGTGCGTCGCTGCGGTCCGGTCCCAGGTCGACGGGCACGTGCACCTTCCGCCGACCACTGGCAACAACATCGATGTACTGTGGAGACCTCACGCCCCACGTGTTGAGCAATTCGGCGGTACGTCCACCCGGCCTCCCGCATGCCCACTATACGCCCTCGCTCAAAGTCCGTCAACTGCACATGCGGTTCACGTCCACGCTGTCGCGGCATGCTACCAGTGTTAAAGACTGCGATGGAGCTCCGTATGCCACGGCAAACTGGCTGACACTGACGGCGGCGGTGCACAAATGCTGCGCAGCTAGCGCCATTCGACGGCCAACACCGCGGTTCCTGGTGTGTCCGCTGTGCCGTGCGTGTGATCATTGCTTGTACAGCCCTCTCGCAGTGTCCGGAGCAAGTATGGTGGGTCTGACACACCGGTGTCAATGTGTTCTTTTTTCCATTTCCAGGAGTGTATTTGTATGGAGTGTAGCCATGTATGGAAGTGAAACATGGACGATAAATACACTTTGTAATAACAAATCGAAATTTCGCGCCGTTATCCTGTAAATTGGTAAGCGTGCTACAAACAGCGTGCAGAATAACCTGTAGGTGGCAGCATAGTGCAGATGCCCACATACCGTCGCAGTATCGGTATAAAGATGGCCACCCCACTTGCGACTTGCACCAGGGAAGAACAGCGTTCTGTTATTCGGTTTTTGCGTAGTGAAGGTGTGAAACCTATTGAAATTCATCGACGAATGAAGGTTCAGTACGGTGATGCATGTTTGTCACAGCAGCAAGACTACGAATGGAGTAGGAAGTTCGCAAATTGTGTGACTTCAGTGGAAGATGCTCCTCGTCCAGGTCAGGCACAACGAGTTGTGACTCCACAGACCATTGAAGCAGTTCAAACCATAGTGAAGGAAACTCGCCGGGTGACACTGAATGACATTGCAGCATGTTTACAGATTAGTCATGGGTCAGCACACCATACTGTGCATGATGTCCTCCAGTTTCACAGTGTCTGCAAGATGGGTGCCACGGCAGCTGACGTATGAAATGAGAGAACGACGTGTTGATGCTTGTGAAGAACTTCTTCGGCGCTTTGAAGGAGAAGGTGATGGCTTCCTTGCAAGAATCGTTAGTGGGGACGAAACCTGGGTTCACTTCCACAAACCGGAAACGAAGAGAGCGAGCAAGGAATGGCCCATTCTTCATCACCAAAACCAAAGAAGTTTCGAACCGAACCATCAGCATGGAAGGTTATGCTGACTCTCTTTTGGGACGAAAAAGGCGTAATTTTGGAGCATTACATGCCTAGAGGGACCACTGTCACCAGTGCATCATACACAGATCTCCTAAAAAATCATCTGCGGCCTGCAAACAAATAAAAAAAATGGTTCAAATGGCTCTGAGCACTATCGGACTTAACATCTGTGGTCATCAGTCCCCTAGAACTTAGAACGACTTAAACCTAACTAACCTAACGACATCACACACATCCAGGCCCGAGGCAGGATTCGAACCTGCGACCGTAGCAAACAAATCAAAGCGACATGGATTGCTGTCAACAGGTGTCCTTTTGCAACATGACAATACAAGGCCCCACACTGCCCGTACAACAGTTGCAACAATCACAGACCTGCATTTTGAGTGTCTTCCTCATCCACCATACTCACCAGACCTTGCCTCAAGTGATTTCCATATGTTTGGACTACTCAAAGACGCAATGGGAGGAAAGAAGTTCAATTCTGATGAAGAGGTACGCCACGAGGTGAGTGAGTGGTTGCGCGGACTGCCAAAAGAATTTTTTTCTAAAGGAATTCATGGACTTTATAAGTGCTGGAGGACTTCATTGAGCGTGTGGGAGATTATGTAGAATAGTGATACAGCTTTGTACCACTTCTGCACAATAAATAATATTTTAAAAAATATTTAAGGTTTTCATTTGACTCACCCTCGTATAATATTTACCGACGGAATAGAAGTCCTGTTACTTTCGGATAGTGTCGCAGAGGGCATTAGCATCAGCTAAAATACTATTATTAGTAAGTTTCCTATTCGTAACATGACTCGTTTCCAGTACACAATCTGCTCTGCTCGTATCGCGTCTGCTTAACTTGTCGTTTCGTTTGTTTTTCGTACGAGGTAAAACGTGAGTGCTCGAAAATTACAAACAAACGTATTTATACTTACAGAAAAGATTTGAAAAATAATCCCAATCGTGCAACAGACGTATCGATTAGTAAGCGGAAACCAGTTAATCGTCATCGGCGAAAAAAAAGTCCAAGGTCAGTTCACTTTCAATATTAAAAAACACAAATTGAAACTTTAAACGCCTTTTTTTCAAAATAGTGTTTTTCAAGTTGACAGGAATTATAACTTATGAAATATACATGCAGTTACATTATAACTTTTTGTAATTTGTGAGTCGGCGTTTTTCCTATATAGTACATAGGATTTTTGTTTTAAATTTCACTTTCGATTTTTGGTGCACTAAAATATAACGTTTTTCTTTGTCAAACAAATTGATTTTAATTTCAGACTGCCGCCATTTTTAGAAAGCATTTTTTAAATATACCTACGCACTATAGTAGCAAAAATCGTCAGTTAGAAGCAGTTTTTGAAATTTTGTTCAAGGTTGAAAATTGTGACGTTCAGAGCTCCCACCAACCGGCTTCGCACTCAGTGAAGGCCTTAATTCGACGTTATGTAATGTCCTCTGGGTGCAAGATTTTTACTTAAATAAATATTTAGTACGATCTTAAGGGTGTAAATAAAGGTCTGAAGTCAGTTTTGTAATTTGTTTGTTGTTTTATTGAAAAAAAATCATAAATATCTGTTCCAAAATCGAGCGTCACCCTGATCTACTCCCTTAAAACCTGCGCCGCTTAGGAGGGTAGACTTGGTAGTGACATCAAAATGACGTGTTTGTGTCCGTCAACACATTTCGAGTAAGCTGAGCCAGCACTGACACCACCTTCTCCCGGAATTGAGTGGACCCTCGGAAATCGCAGAAACAACAGCTAAACATCTCTCCTCGCAGCATTTTAAGCTGTACTCTCAAGTTCCTGCCCATCCACACCCTCGGAAGTCGCGACATATTCGGAAATAAACAGTCAAATATTTGTGACAAACATGGAAAACAAATGTCATTGCTGCTCATTTCACTCACAGCAATTTAAGCTGTGCTCTTAAATTCGTGCCTTGTCACACCCTCGGAAGTCGCGACTTATTCGGGAAAGGCGGCGAAATATTTGTGACGAAGAATGCATACGTCATTGCTTATCTTTTCACTTGCAGCAATTTCATCTTTCCTCTTCTAGTCAGACAAAGTCACAAATTCAAAGACATTTGTGGTCACTGACGTGAACAGTGACTCGTTCGGTAAATATTTCTTGTGTACAGTGTCAACCACGCAACAACAACAGTGTAAACTCTGATTCTGCGCGATCCCTCGAAGCTAAAAACAAAGTGAGGAGGAGGTTAGCGTTTAACGTCCCTTGGACGGCGAGGTGATTAGAGACGAAGCATGATGTCGGATTAGAGACGGCTGGAGAAGGAAAGCGGCCTTTCCCTTTCAAAGAAACCAGCCCGGCATTTGTTTTAAGCGATTTAGGAAAATGATGGAAGAATACACTGCGGGGTGGGCCTCGAACTGCATATGTATCGATATTGTTATTAATTGGTAACCTACGTGAGTTATTACGTTATGAGCTCCAGGTAGTCTAGCTATAGTAAAGAGACGCGAAGTTAGCCGCCGGTCGCCAAATACTGATAGTTAAATGTCTACAGGTATCTGTTTCAGATTGATGCCAACCTCAGCGACCCCAAAGCAGTGACACTGTAATTGCGTGACGAAGTGTTGTTGAGTTTTCTGTGTAACAGTAACTGTACATATATTTATATACTTTATGTGGGATGACTTACAATCACAAAGTTCACTAAGTGTTTCGAATGTCATTTTCAGGATTCCATACCTCAACCGATAAAAAGTTCCGCTTTCTGGCCATAGACAGACGAATCGGGCCCGACCCACCACCGTGTTGTCATCTGCCAAAGGCATCACTGCATGCGGTATGCAGGGGCATGTAGTCAGCACGTCAGTCTCCCGGTCGCTGTTGAGTTTCTTGACGTTGGAGCCGCCACTTTTCGGCCGAGTAGCTCCGCAACTGACCTCTGAAGAGGGGCCGACGTGATTTAGTTATCTTTTTTAAAATTTGTATAAATGATGGTAACTCCTTGAAGATACGTGGAGAGGGCGGTAGACCGAAAGGCTGCTATTGTTACGTTCATCTGTAACACTACTAATTCTCGTTAATGTCTTGTAATGTCGTTGGAAGTCATAGCTTTGCCTTGTTTCTCCTTAGTAGTAGCAGGTAAGGAATCTTCTTCTGTGCCTTTCCTCTTACTAAATAGATAAATTTCTTCACGCTGTCACGTCGGTAAGGCATCGTCTTCGTGGTATAAGATTTTCGTGGTAGGAATCTTAATAGGTGTAGGTTTTTTCTCCTACAAATTACAACCCTGTCCAGACTTTTAATAAACACGGTATTGAATACGTTTTTATAGAAGTTTACACTTTTTTCCTTCACACAAACGATGGAGTGTTTCTGTAAGGCATCCTCCCATGGGGGCTTCGGAACAAGAGAAGTGATTAAAGCACTCCGTCTTCAGGCCACGAGTGGCCTACCGGGACCATCCGACCACCGTGTCATCCTCAGAGGAGGATGCGGATAGGAGGGTCGTGGGGTCAGCACACCGCTCTCCCAGTCGTTATGATGGTATTCTTGACCGAAGCCGCTACTATTCGGTCGAGTAACTCCTCAATTGGCATCACGAGGCTGAGTGCACCCCGAAAAATAGCAACAGCGTATGGCGGCTGGATGGTCACCCATCCAAGTGCCGTCCACGCCCAAAAGCGCTTAACTTCGGTGATCTCACGGGAACCGGTGTATCCACTGCGGCAAGGTCGTTGCCAAGAGAAGTGATTAACAGAAGAAAACTGTTAACAAAAGAACATTAAATAATTGAAATTACCGACATAACTTTGGTTCTATAGCGCATGTTGTATAATCCTGTTAGGTTTATCTCCTGATAAATCGTGAGAAAGAGAGAGACAGTTTTAAAAAATGACAGTCTTCCAGGTATCCCAGTTTGATGGACTACAGGCTGAGTGCACGCCGTAAAGCGCTGCCAGTACTGGAAGTCGAGGCCGAGCCCTGCACCTGCCAGCCAGCCCCGCTGAGCAGTCAGCTATGGAACTGGTACAGGATCACTTTGTTGTACCTCTGGTTGTCTGTCCCTCCCTTAATACCACTCTTTCTCAGGAACGGGTTGAGGTATTAAGTTGAAATTTATGAAATTTTTGTCACATACTAAGGACTACGGTCCCCTCGCAGTGTAAAAAGTGTTAAGCTTCTAAATCAACACAACCACAATGTATTACGGCCATTTATGTGACATGTTTTGATACTCGCAGACTCACTAAAAAAAACCTATAGATGAAATTTCTAAACACGTAATTAAGTTTGTACGAAATGCTCAGAGCACGAATCCTACTCGCACTTGTCCGTTTTTCTTTCCTCCCTCTACTCATTGCGTTGTATTACAAAAAACTCAATTTAACTTTATTTTCCTTTCGTACAAAAAATATATAGGGTCTGAAGATGAACGCCTCTCTTATGCAATTCATAAATAGACGCCGGCCGATGTGACCGAGCGGTTCTAGGCGCTACAGTCTGGAACCGCGCTACCGCTACGGTCGCAGGTTCGAATCTTGCCTCGGGCATGGATGTGTGTGATGTCCTTAGGTTAGTTAGGTTTAAGTAGTTCTAAGTTCTGGGGGCTGAAGACCTCAGAAGTTAAGTCCCATAGTGCTCAGAGCCAGCCATAAATCCATGTTGCTTCCGTTTGAAATTTACACCACAGCAGCTTATTCGTACGATGTACACAAGCCCGTGAGCTCCGTGAGCTGGCAGCACAGGAAGACACAAGAAAATGTTCCTCCTCTGATGTCCTATCAATACCCAGTGGCTGCGCTATTTAGCGGTCTGCCCCTGAGGTAAACAGCCACCTTTACGTAGCTCAAGGCCGAATTAATCAACGTCAATTGAAATTAAGCACATCTTAAAATATTACTGCCTCTGTAACCATACCCTAGGCAAAGCGGGTTTAGTCAAGCAAATATTGAAACTGAAGAACAACTCGAAGAAATTGCCAATACGTCTGAAACCGAAGAACAGCTTGAAGAAACTGTTAATGCTTATAAAAAAAATTTGAGCGGTGGTCATACCGAAAACCATATTCCAAAGAAAAATATTGAAGAGGACCTAAAACCTACAACGTCTTCACATCAAATTCTGTCTGAAAAACACGAGATGATTTCTTCAAAAAGAGCGTCCGCGAAAGAAAATCTACTGCAAGCAACAAAGATATTACGAACCTCACAAAAAGAATTTCCTCTTTTTCAAATTGATGATAATGTACGAATACAAGTCCCTGATGTCGACCGTGGTCGTACAGATAGCCGAAATGCGTTAGCGATTGTTGTTGGAATAGAACACTCCGACTTCTATAAACTAGCAATTAAAAATGGTACCCTCAAGCAGCTTTACACACGTAATCAGTTAGTAATTTGTAAGGAAAAGTTACTTTCCATAGATGAGATTTCTTTTCAAGAAATGTCGCTGAAAGAAGCAGCTGCAGCTAATTCGAGAAGCGGGGGACAAGGCTATACACGCGGTCACTGCAAAAGGAAGTGTTCCAGAAATAAATGCAGTTGTAAAAGCAAGGGACTCTTGTGCAATTCAAAGTTTCATAGTAGTTAAAGTTGTTGCAACAAATAAGATTTGAATCACATAAGTAAGCAATTTTTTATAACTATTATTTTCTTTTCTCATGTAGAATGTACTGTGTATTTTAATTCCTGGTCATTCCTTTCAGAAAGAGAGGCGAGAAAGTTACGTCACCCTTGTGACGTTTTATAGCGACTGAATTACGGGGAAGAAAATATGAATCTCCATCATGTTCAACATTTACCATTAGTGCATGGTGAATGTCAACATTTACCAGTGTAAGTCAGAAATAAGGGTATTTAGCAAATTTTTCGGACATACACTAAGCGATTATGTGAATGTTGACATTCACCGGTGAAAGTCGACATTCTTCAGATGTCGGTGTTTCAATGTATGTGTGTGTGTGTGTGTGTTCCATATTTCCTCCTAAGCCACTGGACCAGTTTCAGCCAAACTTGGTATAGAGATCCCTTACTGCCAGGCAACAATAGCTGTGGCGGTAAGAACCTTCTACCTATCAAGTTCAGGAGATATGAAGTCATAAGCAGTGAGGTGCATGAAGAAGTGCCAGATTATTTAAGACCTTTAAATGTATCACATCTGTTCTACAAATTGTATTCGCAAT
Organism: Schistocerca nitens; assembly: GCF_023898315.1. NCBI lineage: Eukaryota > Metazoa > Arthropoda > Insecta > Orthoptera > Acrididae > Schistocerca > Schistocerca nitens. Next base: position 607,782,057 of record NC_064617.1, on the reverse strand, counting down.
AAATTTCGTAGGCAAGGTCCATATTTGCCGCTAAATGCGTCTACACAAATATATCATGATACCACACGTATTTCAGGAGAGGTGGCATCATAAACACGAGATGCGTGAAAAACTGCCGCGTCATACATGAAGTTTAATACTTTTATTCTTTACTACTGAGACACTCCCACAGTCGAGTAAACTTAAGGAAATCCCTGACATCTGGCAGCGCTTTTGACAGCTTTCAGCTGCGAAACGCAAACGGCTGTAGGCGTAAACAATAGCCTTATACAGAGCTATGGAGAGGGTCGTTTACAAAATAGGGTCGTAGACACACGAAACAGCTGCGCCCAGCGTACAGAAACAGTCTAGGATCATGTTTCTGAATTCGGATACTGTACTCACACGTTTGTTCATTATGGATACTTCTTTGTACGACTGCTTCGTAATTTCAAAGGTGTTTTTCGATACTTCACTATAAATGCAGCTCTTTTTTTCGTTTTTTATAGAATATTGGCAAGATTTACACCAAGACAATTGTAAGACGTGTATATTTCTATTGCCTATTGTCAAACCAACATTTATAAAAGATGTTTATATTTTATTAATAGGATTAAGTTGGAATAATTAATATTTGTCATGTTGGAAATAATTGTGGTAGCAGGGAAAGTCTGCACCAAAGTATTGTTGGCAAGAGAGGCCGCACATTGATATAATTTTAAAAAGGGCGGGAGAGACAGCTTATGGATACATTTTAAGAAAAGAACTGGAAAGACCGCGCATTGATACATTTTGTAATGGTAGCAGGGATTGTCTGCACCAGAAAGCATTGTTGGCAGGAGAGACCGCACTTCAGCGTTCGTAGGAAGTCAGTAGTAAGCGAGATGGGAAGCGAGTCGGTAGCAGGTCTGAAGCGAGAGGTTGAGAGGAGCGGTGTGCCTGCCAGCCACTAGCTATGATTTACAGGAGATTATAAACGGATGTACAGAGACATCAGCTAACTATTATCATAAGAGGAACTAATATTATTGAATTAATTTTTTGAGAAACTCAAGACTACTGAAGGTATGTTTGCGCATTGCTAGTTGTAAGATTATTGTAAAATGTAAGTCCCATTTGAACGTTTGTAAAATCATTTCATTCAGAATATAATTAATTTTTGCCAGCAATATTGCATTACTGATTATAATCCATCTCCAAAACCATCAACGTAAAACTTCGCAAAATTTTATTGTTGTCAAGTAAAGGTTTAACTATGAATTACGTAACTTCAGTCAAATAAATTAAAGAATAACGTCAGCTTTACTATTAAAGAATAACGTCAGCTTTGGTAATAAATACAGCCAATTATTAAGAAAGCTCACCAACAGCTAATAGAGTATAGTAAAACAGAGTAAGTATATTCATGTCGCAGTTCGATGTAGCAGTCAGATGGCGATCCAGTAACAGTAAAAAAGGTAAGGAACAGTTTTGGGTTATTGTAGCTGACGACTGAGGGCCACGACGACGACACATTATATGTTTCGTCGAAATAATCAGAGAATAACTTTTAATAAGTAGCATTTAAATTTGTATGCGACGATTGAGAAAGAGAATAATTTCAAAGGAAGATTTCATTTGTTATTATCAAGCAAGAGGTAGAAATCCTAAGGGAAGGTTTCATAGGTTATTGTAAAAGGGAAGGTTGCGTAACAAAAGAGATATAGAGGAGACGGGAAGGTTTCACAATGCCGAATTTGTCAGCTAGTTTACATATAACGAAGCGCTGTCACAGGAATGAGTCGTTTTGCTTCAATGCACACAGCGTAATAATCACAACGAGCAAACGTAACTGTAAGGCTGCTGAGAGCGTCTGTGTCAGTGGGAATCAAGTGTTGGTGGGGCTCGCGGTTCCCAGACGTACTTTGCGTTAATATGCACCCAGCAACTAACAGCCGAAGCCAAGAATCCAAGAAATGTCATTAAGAGCTTCTAAAGTGTATAGTTTTCCTGCTATGTAAGAAAAAAAATTATAGACAAGGGCAACTACTGACGGCCTTGGGAGAGTCAGTCCTGACAAAACTCTACCATCTGGTGAGCAAGATGTATGAGACAGGCGAAATACCCTCAGACTCTAAGAAGAATATAATAATCCCAATCCCAAAGAGAGTAGGTGTTGACAGATGTGAAAATTACCGTACTATCAGTTTAATAAGTCACAGCTGCAAAATACTAACGCGAATTCTTTACAGACGAATGGAAAAACTGGTAGAAGCCGACCTCGGGGAAGATCAGTTTCGATTCCGTAGAAATATTGGAACACGTGAGGCAATACTGACCTTACGACTTATCTTAGAAGAAAGATTAAGGAAAGGCAAACCTACATTTCTAGCATTTGTAGACTTAGAGCAAGCTTTTGTCAATGTTGACTGGAATACTCTGTTTCAAATTCTGAAGGTGGCAGGGGTAAAATACAGGGAGCGAAAGGCTATTTACAATTTGTACAGAAAACAGATGGCAGTTATAAGAGTCGAGGGAAATGAAAGGGAAGCATTGGTTAGGAAGAGGGTACAACCTACCCTCTCCCCAATGTTATTCAATCTGTATATTGAGCAAGTAGTAAAGGAAACAAAAGAAAAATTCGGAGTAGGTATTAAAATCCATGGAGAAGAAATAAAAACTTTGAGGTTCGCCTATGACATTGTAATTCTGTCAGAGACAGCAAAGGACTTGGAAGAGCAGTTGAACGGAATGGACAGTGTCTTGAAAGGAGGGTATAAGATGAACATCAACAAAAGCAAAACGAGGATAATGGAATGTAGTCGAATTAAGTCGGGTGAAGCTGAGGGAATTAGATTAGGAAATGAGACACTTAAAGTAGTAAATGAGTTTTGCTATTTGGGGAGCAAAATAACTGATGATGGTCGAAGTAGAGAGGATATAAAATGTAGACTGGTAATTGCAAGGAAAGCGTTTCTGAAGAAGAGAAATTTGTTAACATCGAGTATAGATTTAAGTGTCAGGAAGTCGTTTCTGAAAGTATTTTTATGGAGTGTAGCCATGTATGGAAGTGAAACTAAAATAGTTTAGACAAGAAGAGAATAGAAGCTTTCGAAGTGTGGTGCTACAGAATAATGCTGAAGATTAGATGGGTAGAACACATAACTAATGAGGAGGTGTTGAATAGAATTGGGGATAAGAGGAGTTTGTGGCGTAACTTGACTAGAAGAAGGGATCGGCTGGTAGGCCATGTTCTGAGGCATCAAGGGATCACCAATTTAGTATTGGAGGGCAGCGTGGAGGGTAAAAATCGTAGAAGGAGACCAAGAGATGAATACACTAAGCAGATTCAGAAGGATGTAGGCTGCAGTAGGTACTGGGGGATGAAGAAGCTTGCACAGGATAGAGTAGCATGGAGAGCTGCATCAAACAACTCTCAGGACTGAAGACCATTGTACGACACTCCTCAGACGTCACGGTGCCTTGCACGAGCTCCATTGGACCTGTCGATCCCCAAGTGAATATTCCCTAGAGCATACTGGAACCGCCGCCAGCTTGTCTCCGTACCGCAGTAGAGGTGTCAAGGAGGTGTTCGCCTGGAAGACTACGGATTCACGCCCTCCCTTCGTTATGATGAAGAAGGTATCGGGATTTATCAGACCATGCAATGCTCTGGCACTGCGCCAACGTCCAGTGTCGATGATCACCGGCCCATTTCAGTCGTAGTGGCCAATGACGTGGTATTAACATTGGCACATGCACGGATCGTCGGCTGCGGGGCCGCATCGTCAGGAGTGTTGGGTTCAATGTGGGTTCAGACACGCTTGTCCTCTGTCCAGAATTAAAGACTGATGTTAATTCCGCCACAGTTCGCCGGCTATCCTGTTTTACCAGTCTGCCCAGGCTACGACGTCCGACACCTGTAAGGAGGGGTGGCCGCCCAACCGCACGACGTCTGGACGTGGTTTCACCTTGGTTTCGCCACGTGTTGAGGAAAAGTCGTGCAGTTTCCGAAATGCTCGTGCCGAACCTCTCCGGGCCATCACAATCTGCCCTCATTCCGACTCAGATAGATCGCACGTCTTCCCCATTCTAAGCAGCACAACCGACGAAGCCAATAAGGCGCCTGTCGCATTGATGGGCCGTCGTTTTGACGTCACTTGTCACAGCGGCTGCTACGGGGGGGAAGACTGTGCGTAGGTGGTTAAGGAGCCGCATAGGCTTTATCATTTTCTGTTTAAAAGGGGGTCGCGCCTACTCGTCATCAGCAATTTCGTCCAAATTTATGGTATTTGACCAGAAACCAGACTGACAGAAGTGGGAGCTCAGTAATCCAAGCGTTTAGAAGCAATAGTATTTTTGGTGCTGGTCGGGCGAGGCGTGGGCCATTAATATGAGCCTGGTTAGTGGGCAGCAGTTTGGCGCAGCGGGAAGAGTATAGAAAGGTAATCCCAGGGTTTTGGAATCGCAAATGTGGAAACTTTTTCTTTAATTTTCGATCTTTAGTTACCTGCACTTGAAATAGACCGAAATATGCTCAATTGATGTGATAAAAATCTACCGAGAGGAAAACAAATTTCTTCTGTTAATGGCCTCGTGGGCTGTACAAACAAGTCAACAATTAATTAAGAGATTTTACAAGTAGAAGAAGAAGCATTGCTACGTTGCAGTATTAAAGTGTGAGTCCCCCCAAAAGCTCCCCGTTAGTGCAACCTTGTAATGTCTATTTTTATCCTCAACTAAAGAAACCGACCAAAAAGCTTCAAAACTGCCCTTATCTCGTAGAGAGAGAAAAATAAATTACATCCCGAGAGGACTTTATCAAAACACATTCCACTGTACGTCACCAGCTTTTCCTTTCTGAGTCATCAGTCTTCTGACTGGTTTGATGCGGCCCGCCACGAATTCCTCTCCCGTGCCAACTTCTACATCTCATAGTAGCACTTGCAACCTACGTCCTCAATATTATTTGCTAGATGCATTCCAATCTCTGTCTTCCCCTACAGTTTTTGCCCTCTACAGCTCATTCCCTGATGTCTTAACAGATGTCCTATCATCCTGTCCACTCTACTTGTCAGTGTTTCCCACATGTTCCTTTGCTCTCCGATCGTGCCTAGAACCTCCTTCTTCCTTACGTTAGCAGTCCACCTAGTTTTCAACATTTCAACTGTAGCACCACGTCTCAAATGCTTTGAGTCTCTTCTGTTCGGGTTTTCCCACACTTCATGTTTCACTACCACACAGTAGTGTGCCCCAAACGCACATTCTCAGAACTGCCTTCCTCAGATTAAGGCCTATATTTGATGTACACTTCTCTTGGACAGGAATGCCCTTTTTGCCAGTACTAGTCTGCTTTTGATGTCCTCCTTGCTCCGTCCATCATTGGTTATTTTGCTGCCTAGGTAGCAGAATTCTTTAACTTCATTTACTTGGTGACCATCAATTCTGATGTTAAGTTTCCCTCTGTTCTCATTTCTGCTACTTCTCATTACTATCGCCTTTCTTCGATTTACTCTCGATCCATATTCTGTACTTATTAGACAGTTATTCCATTCAGCAGGTGACGTAATTCTGCTTCACTTTCAGGGAAGATAGAAATGTCAATAGTGAATCGTATCATTGATATCATTTCACGGTAAATTTTAATCTTACTCCTGAGCCTTTCTTTTATTTCCATCTTTGCTTCTTCGATGTACAGATTGAACAGTAGAAGCGAATGGTTACATCCCGTCTTACACCCTCTTCAATCCGAGTGCTTCTTTCTTGGTCGTCCACTCTTATCACTCCCTCTTGGCTCTTGTACATATTGTATATTACACGTCTCTCCCTACATCTTACCCCTATTTTTCTCAGATTTTCGATCATCTTACATCATTTTACACTGTCAAACGCTTTGTCCAGGCGCATTGTCCAGGTCGAGGAACCCTATGAACGTGTCTTGATGTTTCTTTAGTCTTGTTTCCATTATCAACCGCAACGTCAGAATTGCCTCTCTGGTGCCCTTACCTTTCCTTAAGCCAAACTGATCGTCATCTAACACATCCTCAATTTTCTTTCCATTCTTCTGTACATTGGTTTTGTCAGCAACTTTGATGCATGACCTGATAAGCTGATTGTGCGATAATTCTCGCACTTTCAGCTCTTGCAGTCTTCGGAATTGGGTGGATGATATTTTTCCGGAAATCAGATGGTATGTCGCCAGACTCATACATTCTACATACCAACGTGAGTCGTTTTGTTGCCACTTCCTCCACTGATTTTAGAAATTCTGATGGAATGTTATCTGTCCCTTCTGCCTTACTTGATCTTAAGTCCTCCAAAGCTCTTTTGATTTTTGATTCTAATACTGGATCCCCTGTCTCTACTAATTCGACTCCTGTTTCTTCTTGTAGCACATCAAACAAATCTTCTCCCTCACAGAGGTCTTCCATGTACTCTTTCCACCTATCCGCTCTCTCCTCTACATTTAACAGTGGAATTCCTGTTGCACTCTTAATGTGCCACCCTTGGTTCTAATTTCACCCGAAAGTTGTTTTGTCTTTCCTATATGCTGAGTCAGTCCGTCCGACAATCATTTCTTTTTCCATTTCTTATTCCTGAGCGCCTTGTATTTCAGTATTCCTGAATTTCCCTTAATATTTTTGATCTTCTTCCTTTCATATTTGAAGAAATGATGCATTGCACGTGGTTTGCTGCCACTTTGCGTGATCCCATAGAAGGTATTATGAATGTTAGGCAAGTTTGATTTCGTACAGTAATTTTAAAACAACCATGTAAATGTAAAATTGTGGTGTTTATAACGTTTGCAAGATGGCGAGAAAATTATTGCTCTCCTGCTTTTACCACGAATATTACCCCAGCACGTGTATATCATCAACTATAAAATAATAAAAGTATGTAATTGTATATACTAATTTCTCGTGTGCGCTTTCTAGTCCCTTCCTGCGAATTTATTTGGAATCCCAAATTTGTCTTTATATTTCCTTTCCATGCATTTTATTAAAAGGTTTGTAAAAACAATATACTGATCATCATTTCAGTTTATTTGTAAAAATTGATAAAAAGCGTTCCCACATAAGGACGCCCTTCAGATTACCGTTCATATAATGTTTCCTCTGCGTCAACAACTGCTTGGAAATTACGCTAACCTCTAACCTAAATGATCCATGCGTGGCGCGACCTGCGCCAAAAATGCTATTTTTTCTAAACACTTGGCCATCTGGAGCTTCCACTTCAGTCATGATCATTTCCCCCAAAACCCTGCATATACTATAAATTTGGACGAAATCGATGATTACGAGTAGGCCCGGTCACCTTGTTAGTGGCTTAACCCTGCACCTATACATTACACATTTATCTTGAGCGCCTTAAATAATTTTTTGCCCTGAAGCCAAATAAAAAATACGCGAGAAAAATTTTTAAGGTCCGATCGGTTGCGAAATTAAAAAACACACTTAAAAACCCGATGAAACTTTGGGCAGATGTGTTGCACGGTGTCCTTAGTATGCTAGTCGATCAAGGCTCGTTATACTTGTCAGTTTTGAGTGGGCAGTGAGGAGGTAAACATGCCCGGAACAACAGATTCCCCTACCAAATGTGAAGAGCGTGCTATAATTCGATTTCTTCACGCTGAGGCCGGCCAGTGTGGCCGAGCGGTTCTAGATGCTTCAGTCTAGAACTGAGCGATCGCTACGGTCGCAGGTTCGAATCCTGCCTCGGGCATGGATGTGTGTGATGTTCTTAGGTTAGTTAGGTTTAAGTAGTTCTAAGTTCTAGGGGACTGATGACCTCAGATGTTAAGTCCCATGGTGCTCAGAGCCATTTGAACCATTTCTTCACGCTCAGGAGTACCGAAATTTATCAACAAATGAGTTACGTTTGCGGTGAAACTTTCATGAATGACAACAAAATGCTACAGTGGTTCAGGAACTTCGAAGCAGGAGGTAGAGACGTTCATGATGCAGCCGATCACGGAAGGGAAGGTAGTGTCAACCGATTATCTTGTTCAGCGAGTATCAGGCGATTGAAAAAATAGTCGGCTCACAATTTCTGAACAGTGATTCGTTACCATACATTTCAAGGTCATCTCTCTAAACCGTAGTGAGTGAAAGACTTAATTACCACAAACTCCATGCGAGTTTCATTCCCAAGATGTTGGCCTTAACGTTTCTCCAGCTCTACCATAATGAACAGCAAGAAGGGGACAAGGCATGGAACCATTTCTAAAACGAAGAAAAAAAGGGAAATCCAAACAGTGGATGAATTCCCATTCCCCCAGTATACGAAAGACGTGTAAGCGAACCTTCGCCATCAGAAAGTGTATGGCTACAATTTTCTGGGACCGAAAAGACCTTTTGTTGGTGGAATTCACGGCACGACCATCGCTGCAACCTCATACAGTGCGATTCTTCTACATCTCTGAAGGGCAATTCAGAACAAGCGAAGAGAAGTGTTGCTATCAAGCTTTGTCCTTAGTGGCGTTTCCTATCACTGAATGTCTAAAATCACTTAAAATCTAAGCCTCTTTAAGTTAAATGTTGCTAGAAATCCATCGCAGTTACGGAATCATCGACTACAGCGATGAGTAATATTCACTGTAGGTCATTTCAGAAGACTGGTCCCTGCGTTCACTTTTGCTGAGTTCCAATTATTAATAAATGACTAGAAACAGTACTTAGAGTACGTTGTTTATTGGTAAACATCGTTCACAGAAATCAGTTTTCACGACAAGAAAGTGTCGATCATATTATTTTAGAGTTGCCAACTTAATTTTGGCAGACAGTCACAAAAACTTCACGAATGGCAAGTCACACGACCTACCACGATGACATATTGCAAGGAACTGGTGTTGGTGTCTCTCAAAAATGTATACATAATCATGGCTCTCCCCACCTGGTTGGGATATGAAGTCACGAAAACGAAGTATAAATATGTAATTCGTAGCATAAGTGAGCTGACTCGTGACCAACAATATTTTAATTTATAATACCGTATGTTTGACACAAAAGAGTTTGTCACTTCTAAATTAAATCAGTTGTACTGTACACAGATATGTAAGCAACAATTTTGAATCTTCTATTCCATCCTTAAATCGTTCTGCCATCTTAGAAAAATGAAATAAACGTAATCTTTACGAAATTTAAAATGACTGTAAAGTGTTATGTAAAATGTCTCACTTTAAGTGGGGATGTAATGGATTTGTGTCACAAAAATCGATTTTTCTTATTTTCTTACTGTACACAATTTAATCTGTAATGTGCGTGGCCGGTCGGTGTGGCCTTGCGGTTCTAGGCGCTTCAGTCTGGAACCGCGTGACCGCTACGGTCGCAGGTTCGAATCCTGCCTCGGGCATGGATGTGTGTGATGTACTTAGGTTAGTTAAGTTTAAGTAGTTCTAAGTTCTAGGGGACTAATGACCACAGATGTTAAGTCCCATAGTGCTCAGAGCCATTTGAACCATTTTTTGATGTGTGTGAATTTTATCATGATTGCAACATCAAGAATGCCTTTAAAATATTAGACTGTTTAACTCTGCACTGGCAGTTGTGAGGATCTTGTCCACATCTGAGGACCAGTATGGAGTTAGATATACTAAATATCTTGGTCATGGGGACTCTTCTTCGTTTAAAGTAGTAACAGATAAAAAATCGTACACTACCGTAATAGAAAAGTTGCAATGTTTTGGCCATATCCAAAAGAGGCTTGGTGGCAGGCTTCATCACTTGCTGGAGGAGAAGAAAGGCGAAGTGCTTGATGATGGCAAACTATTAGGAGGGAAAGGCAGTATTACTCTGAAAGAAACTGATTCTTTTCAGTTATTTTATGGGAGGGTTCTTAGGAAAAACACAAACAGTTTAGAGCAAAAAGGCGAGCTGTGTGGGCAGTTTTTTTGCATAACTAGGCGCTGAACAAACAACATTGCATAATATGTATCCGAAAGACCATTGGTGTAAGTACAACATAAGAAATGAGATGTATTCTCGTAAACATTCATTACCAGAACCTGTTATGAACGCAATTAAGCCCACATTCAGGTTTCTTGCAAACCCTTATTTACTTAGGAAGTGTCTTCATGAGAAGGAAGATACAGAATGCAAATGAAAGTCTCAATAATTTAATTTGGATTAGTTGCTCAAAAGGGACAGTCCGTGACTTGAAGACTCAAATTAGGTGTCTGTGATTCAGTTTTATGTTTTAATAATGAAAATAATGGCAGAATTGAAGTGCTGAAGAGAGGTGTGTTTACAACAAATGGATTTTATATCATGAATGAGAGCAGGGTCAAGAAAACTATCAGATCACTGTCTTACCTTGAAATACAGGCCAGGCGGATTCGAAGGGGAGAGAAGAGAAGTCAGGATGATGAGGAGTATCAGTATGGAGGATTTTAAAGCTGAGGTGCGCTTATTAAATGTGGAAACATGAGAAGAAAATTTTTTAACTTCATTTCCTTGGTTTTAAATTTTTTGCATTATGAGAACCTTTTTCTCAAAAAGTATATGTGCAAATGCTATGCAGTTTCCAGAAGCTGTTCGAAACATGCTGCTGTCCAATTGGAACTAAAAAAAAAAACTATATCCTGCGAGTACATTCAGATTTTTATAGATTTATGTGTAGAAAAAAAATAATTTTGTATGTGCAAAATTCAAAGCGCTGTTAATAATACAATTTGTACCACAAATTAATGGTTGTAGTCCAGTGGTCTTATAACCATCTTAGGACACTACAATAAAACTTTCAGAATCATTGCATGATTAGAATTTGAGTTATTTATTTCTATAAAAGGACAATAAAACATTAAAAATTAAAATTTATGGCAAAATATTAATCCTGCATCTTTTATTATATTTTTCCATTAAAATACAGCTCTTTTTCTTTATACATGCAAACTTTTAGATCTCTACATTAATAACTATGTCTGTAATGATTTTTAAAATAAATTTTTACATTTTCGGTTACATTTCCCCTTAGAACACTTGTTGCGGTGATTTCAAAACTGGTCTTTGATTTCGCATAACCGGCAGATTTCCAAAGTTATGGATAGCAAAATATTGAGACTAATATGTCTAAATATTTTGTCAACATCAATTCACGTGTTGTGTTATGCAATCCAGTCGTAGGAGTAAAACATGTTTTATCCTCTAACATTAGATGAATTACCTCAACATTTGAAAACTTCGTTTAATTATAGTTTGATATTGCACACTGAATTCCTTTGACAATCGTGTAATTCGCTAGAAGAGAGGGTCACTCACGAAATCCATTATCCTATCGTGATTTTTAGTTGTTATCTACAGAATCAGCAGACAGTCAACAATGTTGTGTTGATCTAAAAAATATGTCTTGCGTATGACAAAAATGGGATTTACGTCATATCAAGTTATCGTAGGTGTCACAACTGACTTTGCTCCCATAGTCGACAGTCGGTTCCTTACATTATATCTCATCTTGTTCATGACAAGCTCGGTCGCACACTGCAGCTGCAACAACGACTCTCCTGCAGCATTTTCGGTGGAGAGTGCTTGATCACCACTATACAGGCCGGACTTGGCTCACTCTGATTTTCATCTCTTTGCTCATGTGAAACGCTGGCTAGGAGGACAGCATTTTGGCACAGACAACGGGCTGCAGACGAGCGTAGAGAATTAGCTGAAAGCACAGACAGCTGCTTTCTATGTCGAGGATATTGCGAAGTCGATACCACGTTACGACAAATGTCTAAGTCGGAGCTGCGAATATGTGCAGAACTGGCTGAAAGGTGAAGTTAAATATAGCAAATAACATATATTTGATTTTCATCGTGGTTTCCATTTCGCGACCGATCTCAGCTTGACAAAAAAAAAAAAAAAAGCCCTCTTACGAATCAAATGTTGTTTAGCTATCAGGGAGACACTAACCAATGTAACTGCCTTTTTTGTAACTTTGCTCGCTACTAAGATATAACCAGCAATGCATACATCTTTCTTAATAGTATCCTATATATTTCATTCGTCAGTCCACTTCTTCTCCTTAAGACCTGTTCCAAAGCGCATACCAGTGAAACGTGCTCATAAACATGTCTTCGTTAAAAACGTAGAACTATTTTTTGACCCTTCTGAACTAGCGCACTGTGCAGGTACCTGGCCTAACGTAACTCGTCCACCCGCTGCATTCGAAAGTAAACAAATGGAAGCACAAGGAAAATACACACCGGTCATTTGGTCATCTGTCTTCAGTTGAAAGTTTGCGTGATTAGAATGTACACTAACGAAGAGGAGGTAAAAATGCTACTCATCTTTGGATAATGTAAGTTAATAGAACAGTAACTGCAATAATATTTTCTTTTTTAAAAGACGGGTACATGCAGCACGTTGCAATTGTGATTGAAGATAGATGGAATGCTACTCAGACAGATAAGTTCTGAAAAAATGGTTCAAATGGCTCTAAGAACTATGGGACTTAACATCTGAGGTCATCAGTCCCCTAGACTTAGAACTACTTAAACCTAACTAACCTAAGGACATCACATACATCCATGCCCGAGGCAGGATTCGAACCTGCGACCGTAGCAGTCGCGCGGTTCCGGACTGCGCGCCTAGAACCGCTAGACCACCGCGGCCGGCTCGGATGTTCTGAGTATGAAACGTGCGAAAGCAGAGTTTGTTCCAAAAGTGTTGAATGACGGAAAGAAAACAGCAACAAATGCAAGAAGCTCCATTGTGTAGCTGGACGAAGTCAACAACATTGAAACTTCTGAGACAGATGATGAAATATCCATTTGTGGATATGATAGACATGAATCGTCCTAGTGGAAACATTCTGTATTGTGAGGACCGAAAAAAAAAAAAAAAGCTGGGGAAGTGCGGTCAAACGTGCAGGCTATGCTCGCAGTGGTGCTGGCATTTAGCGGCTTGGTGCACCATGAGATCTTGCCACAAGGAGCACCACTCCCGAGTGTTTCAACGCGAAGCGACCCGAAAAAATGTCACGATTTGTGACGAAACAGTTCATGGGTTCTGCACCACGTTAATGCACCTGCTCACATTTCATTGCACTTTCGTAAATGTTTCGTCAAAAACAACACTAATTATGACCCACACGTGATTCCACATGACGTTTCTTCTGTTTCCAAAAGTAAACAAAATCTTAAAGGGTTATCGTTTTTCGAGGATAAATCAGAATAAAAGTGCATTGCTGAGATAGGTAAAAGTTATGACAAAGATCGAGCTTAAAAGGATGAAAGATATTTTTTTGGCTGTTTTATGGAACCACAAACTAATGAGTCAATGAGACAAGTGGTACCGCTTATGTTCAAAAGCGGTTCAAATGGCTCTGAGCGCTATGGGACTTAACATCTGTTGTCATCAGTCCCCTATAACTTAGAACTATTTAAACCTAACCAGCCTAAGGACATCACACACATCCATTCCCGAGGCAGGATTCGAACCTGCGACCGTAGCAGTCGCGCGGTGCTTATGTCTAACAACCGTTCTTTTTACTTGTTCTCGGTCGTCAGTGCACATCATAGGTCGTGGTACTAATCCATCCAGTCCTTGTTTTTATTTGGATTGTTATCATAGTCAAAAAACTACTATCACGTCCATAAACCTTGAATGGCACATTTCGTTTTCATGTGTTGTGTTTGGGTAGCACGCGTTTTGTGTGTGTATGTGTGTGTGTGTGTGTGTGTGTGTGTGTGTGTGTTTGAATGTGCGTGTGTTTGAATGCTGGAGCAATTCCCGGTGCATCGTTAGTGCGTCGTACCTACAACTCCCTCTCAGAAAAGAAAGGTAGACTGTCCACATCTGAGGGTAGATATTTACTGCAAAACATGGTTTCGCTCCACTACTAGTCTCCCTATCGGCACTTCCTTCGTCTGATTCCTGCACTTAAACACATCAAAAAAAAGTTTTGCATCACCTCTGTTCCGAGAGTTCGGGAAACTGTACAGAAAATTGGACTAGAGATCAATATAAACATCATTTCCGCCTGGACACTTGCCTTGTTGGTAGCCCTCCCTGGCACAAAGTAACAATGCGGACGCGATCGAACCGCGGTATTGATCGTCTAGGCATGGTTGAACTACAGACAACACGAGCCGTGTGCCTCCTTCCTGGTGGAATGACTGGAACTGATCGGCTTTCGGATCCCCTCCGTCTAATAGGCGCTGCTCATGCATTATTGTTTACATCTTTGGGCGGGTTTAGTGACATCTCTGAACAGTCAAACGAACTGTGTCTATAATACAATATCCACAGTCAACGTCGGTCTTGAGGAATTCTGGGAACCGGGCTGATGCAAAACTTTTTTTGATGTGTGTATATTTAAAATTAACGAGGCTAAAATATGTGCATTTTACTTACCGTTGGTAAATCACTTTATTTTGTTCTCTTTAATTCTGAACCGGCAGAAAGTGAAAGATTACGGGCTGCCAATGCTTAGTGTATGACCACTGCCACTAATAATGATAATAATACCGTGTACAGAACTATAGCACCCTTTATGTAGTTACTGTTGTGTAGAGCTGTTAATTAGTTCATTTATGTGTTTCGAAGTGAGCAATTAAGCAATCGCTTATCTATTGCAGGCACCATCTACAACTTAGGGAAGAATTAAAGATATTTAGCGTTTGTTTCATATATGTCTTACCTTTACCGTCATCAGTGTATGGTACAAAGCGAGACTCGTATGTGTGTAGTAGGTGTGTCCAGCTTTTTATTTCCTTACGCAAACTGGATTTATTAGAAGAACTTGAAGTTCATGTACACCTTGTTAAGAGAGACAGTAACATTTTGAACCATCAGTTGGAACTCGCGAATAAGCACTTCCTTGATGGATTTAAACCGCTGCTGACGGTCACGTAATTTGTGTTTACCGATCTCCGCTAACATCCGCGAATGTGCCGTTTTCCTCAAAATATGTCTTCTCTACTGTTGAGTTACTGACATTTCATATCACGGGGTTTCCTTTTTCGTGGTCTTTTCAAGATATGTTCCTACAGTTGATATTCAAAAAAATTGTATTGGTTTTTTTATTTACTCGTATGGCTAGGCCCCCACCCCCGTGGGGCAGGCCGTTCGCCGGGTGCCCGTCTCTCAATTTGACGCCACTTCGGCGACCTGCAGTCGATGAGGATGATGATGAGGACAGCACAACACCCAGTCCCTGGGCGGAGAAAAATCCCCGACCCAGCCGGGAATCGTACCCGGGCCCAGAGGATTGACAATCCGTCACGCTGACCATTTTCTTTCTTTTTTTTTTTTAATCTCATTTTGTTCGTTTTCATTCGTTGTATCTGCTGGGGGTGGACGTCGCAAGACACCCGTTTCAGTTCGTCGTTGATCCATCAACTCAGTTTTTTTATTGCAGATGTGATGTTTTATTTGTCATGTGGATTGTTATATATTTGTATGTGTACGTTACTCCGGATTGTGGAGAGTACAATAATGCAACAACTATCAATAATTTGGTCGTCTATTTGAGGTCACCAGGGGCTAAGGTCTCCTCCTGGTTATTTTGATGAATTGCTACGTTTGTTTTAATACAGTTTTCTTAAAAAAAAATGTTCGGAACTACCCTCGCATTGCAAGGATAGTACCGTGCCATTTTTTTCTGCATGGGTAGCCGGTGGTGAAAGGGTACAGTACCGCCCAACATTGAAAATAGGTACGAAATTCTTGTCAGAACAACACATTTTTTGTATAGAAGTAACTCAATTTCAATTAATACAGCGAAGCCGGATACCAGTGTGGGAAAGAATGACAATTTATTTATTTAATTGATCACATGTGCACTCCCTCAAAATAAATCCCTACATCCAGTTTGGTGAGATCTGTGAAATGAATGAATGTATGGTCGTCTGCTAACCACAGATAGTGAATGGGAATATATGATCATCTTTGAGTCGATCCTTTGGCTACCTTTGGTGAGATCAAAGAGATGGAAGTTACCAGAGCTTTGGAGCGTCTGAAAGGTGGCTGACCAATAAGGTAGCAAGGTGCTTCTCCCACTTCGACAGAGGTGCGAGAGAACCGGAATACGGCCATGTTTCGGCACTCTGGCGCTGAACCTTCTGCTGTAAAGACCTGTTTTTTTTTGTTGTGCTCCGTAATGAAAGTGTGGAGGCATGGTATGGATGTGGAATATTTAAGAGTAGTTAGAACTAATCATTTCTCTTTCCCAGGAACTTTTGTGGGGAAAATTACAAAGTGAGGCAGGTAATTTTAAGGGGATTGTAGTAAACCAACGGTCACAATGAGCCCACGTGTAGTTATAAGTTGAGATACTAGCGTGTGTACAATAAGCTGAAATATTTAAGAATTAATAGCGTGTGTACAATAAGCTGAAATATTTAAGAAATAGCGTGTGTATCATAAGTTGAAGTATTTAAGAAATATCATTCCGTGTGACGCTAAATTTAAACTCTGAGAGAGAATCAAGGTGAGTCGGCCGTTTTTCCAGCAACGCCACTTGGCTTGCATTGCACAGGAAGACGTGCGTTTATCTCCAGAGTTCACAGTAGGAAAGTAGAATTACAAAGTGGGGCAGTGTCGTGTGAAACTGGGATAGATATTGATTGAAGTGGGAAAGCGGAAAGTGTTGATGATGTAACAGTTCTTTATGTTGTATTTCATATTGTTGTGTTGTATATGTCATGTAATTTGGGTATGTGTGTTTTGCATGGGGGTAGCAAGGTAGTTTCGAAAGATTTGTGGGTATGCCTGTTCCTTCTGTATCGCTCGATCTGGAGGAAAGTTTCGTGAGGATGATTGTGAGAGGCGAAGTGTGAGGTATAATAAAAGATCCACCATCCGATCCAGGGAGTGCACTGTTGCGGTAAATAGATTACGAGACCATAGTATAGAGATTCACTAACGTAAAGCCATGCCCACTGGGCGGAATTTCTCATGTGATTTTGTTGTAGGTTGTAGAATTTGTGTGTTTAGGAATAAATCAGATAGTGAATAGAAAGAGATTGGTGGCCTTTTTCATTAAATTGTATGTTGTCATAATGTCCCGAATTTATATAAAAGCCGTTAAATCAAAGACAAAAAGTAAATGTGGTATTGCCAATGCGTAGTGTGCAGTCAGAGTTCTATAAATCACTGATAGTCAGATGCGTGTTTCCGTTGCGTGTTATTCACACAGGAGGATAATATGTAACTAAATAGTAAGATACGAGAATTCATGTTACTCGATAAATTAAGGAAGAATCCACTCGCTTGGCAAGCCACTCATCTTGCAGGCCTGACTGCTTGATGCCACAGTATGAGTAAGGCAAGTGGGTGCCTCTCATAATTTCGACCCTGCCAGGATCATTTTTGTTTGTTAGAATATTTTTGTTGCCAGGATTCCTTTTGTTAGGATATTTTTGATGCCACGATTCCGTTTTTGTCACGATAATTTTGCTGCCAGGATCATTTTTGTTAGGATATTTTGTTGTTAGGGTTTGCTGTTCAATTTTTTTATGGAATGTATTGTGATAGCGCTAAGAAGTAAAATTTTTTTCTGTTTGCAATTTCTTTCTGGATTGGTGAGGATCTTTTATTTGTTTTATGTAATTAATTGCGGTATCGCACAAGGCTAGAAGATCGTTTTATAATTTTTTTTGCGTAATGTCCGTAGTAACTAGGTCGCAGGCTAAAAGTATAGTCACCATGGAGAATAACGATTCTGGCGTGAACGTAGCAGTGCAGCAGGAAGTAGCTGTGGACCATGGGTTAATGAGGGAGAAAGACAAACACTCCGAAGAGGCCGTATTGTTCAGTGGACCGCTGCAAGGGGATCCTTTATGCGGCGGGCTTTGTCCACGAACGTGGGCTTTTCCAGACGACGCGGGCGAGCCGAGATTAGGACAGGTATGCAGTGAAAGTGCAGCTACTCTTAGCGAGGCTACGGTTTCACAGGCGAACGAGGTGAGCACGTCGAAAGTTGCAAATGACGATATGATGCTGCAGTTGTTACAGAGTTTGGTGAGAGATAATAAGGAGAGAGATAGGAAGAATGAGAAGAGAGATAGGGAGAATAAGGAAAGGTTAGAAGCGATGAATAGGGAGACTAAGAAAGGATTGGAAGCAAATAACGAAAGGTTAGAAGCGATGAATAGGGAGGCTAAGAAAGGATTGGAAGCAAATAACGAAAGATTAGAAGCAATCAATAGAGATAATAAGGAGAGAGATAGGGAGACTAAGGAGAGATTGGAAACAATGGATAGGGGAAATAAAGAGGCAATGAGGGAGCTACACACAGTTATCGATGAGCGTCTGTCCGCAGTTAATAATCGGTTAGATGAGGGGGAGAAGAATCTGGATGCGGTGAAGGAAGTATGTGACGCCGTGAAAGAAAAAGCTAATAATTTGGAGGTACGAATAAGTGCAATAGAGAGCAATACTACTGAACGTAGGGACGTTTTGCCGGATGAGCGAATCAAAGAGGTAGTGGTCAGAATGAATACGATTAGTGCAGATACAGAAAAGATCAGTACAAGAGGCGAGACAGGTTCTGACAGTACGCAGCGAGAGGTTTATGCCGATCAGGATGAGATACAATCACCATTACAGTTTAAAGAGGCACAATTAGAAATAAGTAGGAAACATAGTGAAGAACTGACACAGTTGCAATTAGCGTGCAGAAGCGAAGGTGAAACACCACCAGGTAGATTGCAGGAGGAGAGTGAGATAAACTCAAAAGGCGAAAATAGGCAGAAAGAGGAAGACGAATTCAGAGAGTCAGAAGAACGGTTGTGTCAGATAAAACAGGTGGCAGACCCAACTGGGTATGGTCCAAGGCTGTCTCAATTTCACGATTCGTTACCTTCATCGTAGGGACTGCTCCTCAAAACGAAGTTTGTGTATAACTATTTGAGGGACGAGGCAAGAGCGAAAATGGAGGAAGACCTTAAAGACTGTAGTAGCTATTTAAATGAATTCTGGTCGAAAAGTAAGGAGGACCAGGTTACGCAAAGCATATTGATGATGCCAAATCGTAACGAATGTGGTATAAGGGATTCAGTGTCATGCTATCAGGAGATGTTCAGACGAAACAGGTACTTGGATGTGACATACGAACCAGCGGAGTTCATTAGGAGCCATATAACGAAGTTGCCAGAGAAATTGCGCAGAGGTATAGTGATGGCAGGCAGAGGCTTAGACGATTCCGCGTCATATCAACACTTGGGTAATGAGAGCGATATCGTGAACGGAGACAGGTCAGATAGTGTTGAGGGTAGAAACTATCTGAATTACAGAAGAGCATGGAATCCAGGCATTTCATTCTTATCATAATGGATTCAAGAATAGGAGAAACTAATCCAACATATCAGCCCTTAATATCTTGCTCTTAAAACACATGCAGCTGGCACTGAAAATTATCTATGTAGCAGACAAACTCAACTAATATGTAGGAATGCAAATACCATACTTCTGATCAGAGAATAAAACGCCAGTAATGGAATCTATTAGGCTGGTATCTCAGTAAAATTTGCAAATTTTATTTCGAACAATAAAGTAAAAGAATTGTTATGTAATAATGCCAATGAGTCCAGTTGAATTAGTGTGATTCGATTATTGTAGATACTAAACAAGTAATGTAAGAGGTAAACATTGTGATCGAAGTTTTTAAATTAGATGCCATCTGATCTATAGTATGTCATTGTCGTGGTGACAGCTATAATGAAGTGCTGTGTATGGTTGTTTGGAATCTGGTGTTAGTGAAAGAGGCCACTAGCACCAAAGTTACTAACACTTGGGCTGCCCAATTCTCCCAGCTTGTATATTCTCTGCACACATTTAATTTTCGTGTAAGCACATATTCCTAACTAGCGAATTCTTTATTGTGTATAGTGGACCATTCAGAGTGAGGCGGATTGTACATGAAAATGCTGTACTGATTGAGACGATCAAGGGAAAACAATCTCGTGGGCTTCATCACATTTCTAACATCAAATTATGGAAAAGTTAAGGATAGATCTAAGGTAGGCAATTTATGGTAGATAGTGTATTTAATTGTGATGTGTAACGTTGTGCAGGGTCAAATCGAACATAAGAATTTTCAGGCGGGATGTCAGGAAGTGTGACGGAATAGACTGGTCGAATGAGTCATGAACAGGAGTCGACAGAGTGGTGTATGTACGTATTTTTTGTCGTATGAATAAGGATCAAGCAGAAACGACGTGATGATTAATGAGTGAATAAAGATGGTAGATAGAGAAGCGACGTGATAAATAGTAGTGGATAAAGGTGGTATATGAGGAGAAGCGACGTGAAGCAAGGTGATTAATAAAGAGAGATTCGACGTGATGATACAGTGGTAAATAAAGGTGAGTAGAATTAATAATGTGGAGATGTCTCAGATGTATGTTACAGAGAGGCCTGTGTATGATGCGATAGAGATTGATGCCAATGGCGAAGGAAGACCAGGAAATGATGGAGTAATGGACGGACGGAGAGCTGAAATACGAATGAAGAGATGAGGACAACTGCACAATGTGAAAGGACGTAAAGGGAGTATGAGACCAAGATGGTGAACGTTGTGGAATACTGACGTAAGATGTAATATAGGTGTAGATCTAATTCTTAGCATAACAATTGCGATTTGAGAAAAATAATATTTTTTGTTGTTGTTGAAGCCTCGTACCAGTATAACTAATCAAAACGGTACCAAGGATGTGTGCAGTTATTTTTGCAGGTTGATTAATTTGTGTATTTTTTGTTCTTAGATGAAATGTCGCGATTCTAAGTTGAGATTTAGCATAAAGTGAATGCAGAGGTAAGCCGATGGAAAGAGGTGCCAGAGTGAACGGACGAATTCGGAGACTGGAATGCTATCTCCGAAACAGCTTCATGTGTTATGTGGTTGAGTATAAGGGAGCAAAGGTATGGTATGTTGTCGTGAGTGTGGTGGTGTTAAGGTTAGCTGACTTCTAGACCTATTCTGTTAGTGTATTAATGGATTGAATGAGAGGGAAAATGTGATGTCTGGTGAGTGAGAGTCGTAGAGTAGTGTGATCAATGCGCACACTCCTGTAAAGGGGATGCTACCGATCTGTAACTAAAACATTATTATGTATTGTTTGATTGGGACGAACCTCGATGGCAGGTCAGGATCTGACATCATGTGGATGGTTCATACATGTCCTAGAAATGTTGTTATATATAATAAAAAAAAAGGTAAAATATATAGAAAGATACTAATTTCAGTCAGTCAAAAGCATAAAGGTGCATTGTATGTTGTAGATTTAGAGTCATCAGCTTCTAAAATGTTTGTTGTGTTAGGATGTTAAAGTAGTTTACTATTTAATAACATGTGGTAGGTAATTGTGAGCCTTGTGGATTATTCTTATTTTTTTGTTAGAGCACTTTCAAGGGGTTATAATTTCAGTCTGTCACAAACACAAAAAGTTCATTGTATATTGTAGTTTTAGAATAAACAGTTTCTAATATTTTTACTATGATAGGATGTTAGAGTAGCCTACTATTTGATATTGTAATTATGAGCAGTATAGATTGCTTATTATTCCTTTTGTTTTTTTTACACTTTCATGTTTTATATGAGGGACGACAGGTACAATGAATAGCACGAGTGTGGGCTGTCTATAGAAAAGAGATAAATGTTGATGTTGTATGTGTAGAAAACTAGGGTGTATAATTTTAATGTAAGAATTTCCTTTTGTCTGTAATGTTGCGAGATGCACGGAAGATCTGGCTAATTGGGTGTCGTAACGCCCATACCGCTAACGGGCCGAGCTGACGTCGCCATGGCGACAGGCGACACAGCCGCGGCACTCCCCACTCAACTGTCGGACGAGGTACACTCCACGCGCCCGCTACAGCAGGTCAACGGCCTGGGGCGACACGCACGTATCACTGGCCATTCATGAGTTCCGCCACCCTTACGACTGGGGAAGGTATCCCGCGGAGGCAACAGCGGGTGGTTTCTTCTGCTCAACGGCGCGCGCAGCGGCGCTACTGCAGAATGGACGAGGCGCGGCAGAGCCCGGCGAGCATTTTTTACCAGCAGCTATTAACTTGTACTGGACTGTGGAGCAGTGAAACAAGATGACTGCTCGTTACGTCTCCATAAGGTGGAAAGTGAAGGACTGGTGTTTCCACGTTGTGAGTGGTGGAAAAGATTTTGTCTTTAGCAGACGGGACGATAGTTTTGTTTTGTCTTGACCACTGAACGGTGGGATCCATAAACTTTTGACAGTGACTTGTTAAGTGGGCTTTGTGAATTGCATGTGGGATGCTTGGTATTCTTAAAGAGGACAGTTGTCGTTTGGTGACTAATTATTGTATGAATGCAAGAAACTAGAGTGGGACATTGACATTTGCACTTGTAATAGGAGACATTTCTTTAATTGGTGCGGGAATAAGTGCTGTTTGTTGGAACTTACGACTTTTAATTACACCATGAACTGAAAGGACAGAACCGTGGGTAATAGTAGTTGTAGGGCCATTTTTTGGACGAACAGATTCGTGTGGATGGTACTCTGAGAGTGACTATGACATTTGTGTTTAATGAGAGATACAGTTTACTGTTCAGTGCGTGTTCAAAATGCCAAATTGAGTGACTCAAAGACTTTCGTCCAGGTAACCATGGGAGAGCTTTGACACCGAGACAGTGGTTCTAGGAAAACTATCAGCAACTTTTTGACCCCAAGAAAATCACAGAATGAAATGTTTCCGTGTGACTCGCAAGATAGGGAATAATGTATTTGTAATTGTGTAAATGTTTTTTTTATATGTTTCATTCCTGAAGGGACAGCAAGCGTAATTGTATTTTATTAATATTTGTGTTTAGAATAGTTAGTGTTTTTTTTTGTTTGTTCTGGGTTATCAAGTTCACGTAGCATGTTTATTAGAATATTTGGTACAATGATGCTTTAATTATAAGCCAGTGGCGTAATACTAACGTAGCGGTTCATGTAGCATTGATCAGTAAGATTGTCACAGGGGACAAGAGTTTGCATTGCACAACAAATATCGGAATTAACTGATGTATTTTGATGTCGTGCATAGTAATAATCTTGTTGGTGTTTTGACTGAAGCCACTTATTTTTATTATCACTGTGGTGATATTTCACATTAAAGTGTAACGAAGGCTAGTCGAAATGCAAGTTCTTGTCGTCTATATGTGTGACAACAGAGAAATGAACAGTAGAGTAAGATAAGAGAGCTACTGGTAGATTCAAGCACTTATTGCTAACTATTTATTGCGAGTATTGATCAAAGTTGATGGACTGACTAGCTCAGCAGCAGGTATTTGTACTGATGGATATAGGACAAGGTTAAACTCACTGTCGAGTAGCTGTGGCAATTGTTTAGGTGATGATAGTTAATGAGGTATGACATGATGTCTTAGACGAACTATATTACGTAACCAGTATGTAACTTGTGGTATATTTCATTGTTTTTCTTCTCAGTTTTTATTTCTCTGTAGGTTTGAGGTATATTTTAGAGTAATGGTATGGAGCCTGACATTCTACGTGTAACTAGTGTACGAATTTTTTTCTTTTGTTGATTTTGTTTTGTATTTAGACTTTGCTGTGTAAGGGTTTTTACAGCGCAATTTATGAATGTCAGATTACTTGCTCTGTGTTTGGACGGTGAGCTATTTAAAATTTCATGAGTACAATTAGTATTTTTTTTATTTTATTTTATTTGTTTTAGAATTATTGAAATTTGGATTACTCATAAAAATAACGAAGATCCCAGTAACTAAAGCAAATTTTTATCTCAATATTATTTTTTCATTTCTATGATGTGATGTTTTATTTGTCATGTGGATTGTTATATATTTGTATGTGTACGTTACTCCGGATTGTGGAGAGTACAATAATGCAACAACTGTCAATAATTTGGTCGTCTATTTGAGGTCACCAGGGGCTAAGGTCTCCTCCTGGTTATTTTGATGAATTGCTACGTTTGTTTTAATACAGTTTTCTTAAAAAAAAATGTTCGGAACTACCCTCGCATTGCAAGGATAGTACCGTGCCATTTTTTTCTGCATGGGTAGCCGGTGGTGAAAGGGTACAGTACCGCCCAACATTGAAAATAGGTACGAAATTCTTGTCAGAACAACACATTTTTTGTATAGAAGTAACTCAATTTCAATTAATACAGCGAAGCCGGATACCAGTGTGGGAAAGAATGACAATTTATTTATTTAATTGATCACATGTGCACTCCCTCAAAATAAATCCCTACATCCAGTTTGGTGAGATCTGTGAAATGAATGAATGTATGGTCGTCTGCTAACCACAGATAGTGAATGGGAATATATGATCATCTTTGAGTCGATCCTTTGGCTACCTTTGGTGAGATCAAAGAGATGGAAGTTACCAGAGCTTTGGAGCGTCTGAAAGGTGGCTGACCAATAAGGTAGCAAGGTGCTTCTCCCACTTCGACAGAGGTGCGAGAGAACCGGAATACGGCCATGTTTCGGCACTCTGGCGCTGAACCTTCTGCTGTAAAGACCTGTTTTTTTTTGTTGTGCTCCGTAATGAAAGTGTGGAGGCATGGTATGGATGTGGAATATTTAAGAGTAGTTAGAACTAATCATTTCTCTTTCCCAGGAACTTTTGTGGGGAAAATTACAAAGTGAGGCAGGTAATTTTAAGGGGATTGTAGTAAACCAACGGTCACAATGAGCCCACGTGTAGTTATAAGTTGAGATACTAGCGTGTGTACAATAAGCTGAAATATTTAAGAATTAATAGCGTGTGTACAATAAGCTGAAATATTTAAGAAATAGCGTGTGTATCATAAGTTGAAGTATTTAAGAAATATCATTCCGTGTGACGCTAAATTTAAACTCTGAGAGAGAATCAAGGTGAGTCGGCCGTTTTTCCAGCAACGCCACTTGGCTTGCATTGCACAGGAAGACGTGCGTTTATCTCCAGAGTTCACAGTAGGAAAGTAGAATTACAAAGTGGGGCAGTGTCGTGTGAAACTGGGATAGATATTGATTGAAGTGGGAAAGCGGAAAGTGATGATGATGTAACAGTTCTTTATGTTGTATTTCATATTGTTGTGTTGTATATGTCATGTAATTTGGGTATGTGTGTTTTGCATGGGGGTAGCAAGGTAGTTTCGAAAGATTTGTGGGTATGCCTGTTCCTTCTGTATCGCTCGATCTGGAGGAAAGTTTCGTGAGGATGATTGTGAGAGGCGAAGTGTGAGGTATAATAAAAGATCCACCATCCGATCCAGGGAGTGCACTGTTGCGGTAAATAGATTACGAGACCATAGTATAGAGATTCACTAACGTAAAGCCATGCCCACTGGGCGGAATTTCTCATGTGATTTTGTTGTAGGTTGTAGAATTTGTGTGTTTAGGAATAAATCAGATAGTGAATAGAAAGAGATTGGTGGCCTTTTTCATTAAATTGTATGTTGTCATAATGTCCCGAATTTATATAAAAGCCGTTAAATCAAAGACAAAAAGTAAATGTGGTATTGCCAATGCGTAGTGTGCAGTCAGAGTTCTATAAATCACTGATAGTCAGATGCGTGTTTCCGTTGCGTGTTATTCACACAGGAGGATAATATGTAACTAAATAGTAAGATACGAGAATTCATGTTACTCGATAAATTAAGGAAGAATCCACTCGCTTGGCAAGCCACTCATCTTGCAGGCCTGACTGCTTGATGCCACAGTATGAGTAAGGCAAGTGGGTGCCTCTCAGTGTTATGTGGAAGTTATTCTTTTTTTTTTGTTACGTTGTTTTAGCTCATATTTGCTCTTCTTTCCCAATGCATTTTTAACTGTTGTCCTCTGCAAATAGAAATCTAGCTTCTGCACTCTGAATTTATGTACAGTATTATTCTGTCAGCAGATGCATTAGTAATTTTTATACGTAATGTACACCTGTAAATTTATTGCATTTTTAGTAACCTTGTAGAGGAAATTTCATTCTCACTTTAAACTAAAATGCTGTTTCCAGAATGACATTTTCACTCTGCAGCGGAGTGTGCGCTGATATGAAACTTCCTAGCAGATTAAACCTGTGTGCCGGACCGAGACTGAAATTCGGGACCTTTGCCTTTCGCGGGCAAGTGCTCTACCAACTGAGCTACCCAAGCACAACTCACGCCCCGTCCTCACAACTTCACTTCTGCCAGTACCTCGTCTCCTACCTTGAGCCTGTACGTTTGAACAGTTGGCCTTTGTCTCCGGCATGGTGAATACTTAGGTTATTTTAATATTTTATCATTTTGCTCCTGTTAAATTTTATGTTGACGAGAGCCTTTATCAGTGAGCGAATACGTTTGCGAATATATTCTGGCGTACGCTAAGTGTAATCTGGCTGCTTCCTTAAGCCAAAGCATGTGATGTTTCTGCTTTTTATATCAGTTTTATATATGACAAGAGTCGCTCGACTTCAGCTAATGTAATTCATCTCCATGTGATGTAACAAGTGAGTACGCTTATCTCACAAATATTTTTCTGTTATAAATATTTTTATTTTGTAAAAATAATTTTTGTGACCACTTATATACGATTTTAGGTTCAAAATGGTTCAAATGGCTCTGAGCACTATGGGACTCAACTGCTGTGGTTATCAGTCCCCTAGAACTTAGAACTACTTAAACCTAACTAACCTAAGGACATCACACACATCCATGCCCGAGGCAGGATTCGAACCTGCGACCGTAGCAGTCCCACGGTTCCGGACTGCGCGCCTAGATACGATTTTAGGGCTCACTCCTTCTGAGGAAGATGTTTTAGAAATATCGAAACCTGGGCCAAGGGCTAAATAAACCTTTGGTTTGCAACTGGTTGGCTGATTTTTTCTATCTCTTCAATAGTTTAGTTTCCTGACTGAAAATGTGATTTTACCTCTCAGCGGAGGGTAAGGGGGGGGGGGATGAGGAATAATCCCCAGGTTGGGCACCACTGAGGTAGTCGAATAAACGGAATTCTTTCCAAAACACAAAAATACCTGGTATTGTTTGAACACACTTGTGTAACGCGTGAAAAGAAGACCGAAAAGAAGGGCTACGGCACTGAGGCCATTAGTAGTGTAACATACAGCCCATTTTCCGCAGCAGATCGTGGTTTATGTACTGGACCTGTGGGAAGCGGTACCTAATGTTTGTCATAAGGATGCCTTTCTGTCACAACTACCTCTTCACCCACTTCCACAGGACAGGTGTTTCAGGCTCCCCAATCTTCCCCTGCGAGTGCTGTCGCGACAGCGAGTCACAGTGCACAAGAGGTAAGTTGAAATATTAATTTCTTACCTTTATCATTATCGTCCTCGTATGAGAAAAATACTGACAACAGAATTATCGTGGTCGTTTTAAGAGATTGTGTGTGTAATTCTGTTCACAGTGAAATCTTCTCTACCACCGCACGGACCTCTTTTATTCTTACCTTATGGAAGTCATCGTATAACTACAAGATCATTAAGCAGTCAATGTATATGTATTATTTTTATCTTTTTCCCATAAATAATCTACAATTTTTTTTTTGCTGTCTATCACGATTTGTCATCATCGGTTATTGTGTACTTTGTTTGTGATTATACTTTTGTTGTAATCTTCAAGTGGGCCCCTTACGTAATAAGGAGATGGCACCAGGTTACGTACATCTAACGTCAATGAAACATGTAGAGCATTCTGTCGGAAACATTTCGTTACAGTTATACGTACCAAGAGCAATATTGTAAAGAAAGAAAGGCAGGAAAGATTTGAACTCCCTGACAGACCGAAGAAATTGATTGATGCTGAGCGACTGTATGATACAGTCATCAAACGTATTCTCAAGTACTGCAGAGACACTCGCTGTTGTTGACCTATATGAATGGTCAGAGACAGATGGAACCGTCGACAGGCGAGCCGGATTCTTTGGTGTGTCTGCTACCCGTAAGTCACTGATCACAAGAACGAACACGAAACATCTTCCTGAGCGGAGCAAACGAGGTCGTCATTGGTGTGCGGGGCAGAAAATCAATTTTTTCTGGAGTAGTTAGTTACGGTACGATTTATCACAAGGATATGAACCTGGGGTATGTGTGGTGGATGCTGTTGTCCTCTGTCGCAGCTACAGTGGAATTCGGTCGAGCTGGGACTGCTGGCTTTTGCTCGATACGAAATGAATGTATGTCTTGGTGAAATCATTTTAGCCAGTTTACTCCTGACAGCATAATAGTGCAATTATTCACATGAGTACTAAAAGAAATCAGCTAAATTTCGATTACGCGATAAGTCACACAAATCTGAAGGCTGTAAATTCAGCTAAATACTTAGGCATAACAAGTACAAATAACCTAAATTGTAACGATCACATAGATAATATTGTGGGTAGAGCAAACCAAAGACTGCGATTCATTGGCAGAACACTTAGAAGGTGTAACAGGTCTACTAAAGAGACTGCTTACACCACGCTTGTCCGCCCTATTCTGGAGTATTGCCGTGCGGTGTGGGATCCACATCAGGTGGGACTAACGGATGGCATAGAAAAAGTACAAAGAAGGGCATCTCGTTTTGTATTATCGTGAAATAGGGGAGATAGTGTCACAGAGATGATACGTGAATTGGATTGGCAATCATTAAAACAAAGGCATTTTTCGTTGCGACGAGATCTTCTCATGAAATTTCAATCACCAGTTTTCTCCTCCGATTGCGAAAATATTCTGTTGACACCCACCTAAATAGGGAGAAATGATCATCACGATAAAATAAGAGAAATCAGGGCTCGAACAGAAAAATTTAAATGCTCGTTTTTCCCGCGTGCCGTTCGAGAGTGGAACGGTAGATAGACAGCTTGAAGGTGGTTCAATGAACCCTCTGCCAGGCACTTTATTGTGAATAGCAGAGTAATCACGTAGATGTAGATGAACTGTTAGTACACTTATCCCACTGTGAGACAAGGTAGTGAATGCCTTCATGGAAAACTGCAAGCGATTGCCTACGGAACCATAATTGTATCCAGGCGTGCACCTGTTCGTCCGGACCAAATCGACGCCCACGAATGTCTCTCCTGAAGGCTCCAAAAAAATGGAACCGCATGGCGAGAGATTGGGGCTGTATGGGGGATGTATAAGGGCCTCATAGTGAAATTTCTGCAGCGTATCCGAACAATCTTGGCAGTACGTGGGCGGACATTATACTTCAACAAAATTTTTTTAATCGGGCAGGTAGGTTAGAAAATTTAAAAAGGGAAATGGATAGGTTAAAGTTAGATATAGTGGAAATTAGTGAAGTTCGGTGGCAAGGGGAACAAGACTTTTGGTCAGGTGAATACAGAGTTATAAATACAAAATAAAAAAAAAAATGGTTCAAATGGCTCTGAGCACTATGGGACTCAACTGCTGTGGTCATAAGTCCCCTAGAACTTAGAACTACTTAAACCTAACTAACCTAAGGACATCACACACATCCATGCCCGAGGCAGGATTCGAACCTGCGACCATAGCGGTCGCACGGTTCCGGACTGCGCGCCTAGAACCGCGAGACCACCGCGGCCGGCTACAAAATCAAATAGGGGTAATGCAGGAGTAGGTTTAATAAGGAATAAAAAAATAGGAGTGCGGGTAAGCTACTACAAACAGCATAGTGAACGCATTATTGTGGCCAAGATAGACACGAAGCCCACGCCTACTACAGTAGTACAAGTTTATATGCCAACTAGCTTTGCAGATGATGAAGAAATTGATGAAATGTATGATGAGATAAAAGAAATTATTCAGGTAGTGAAGGGAGACGAAAATTTAATAGTCATTGGTGACTGGAATTCGACAGTAGGAAAAGAAAGAGAAGGAAACGTAGTAGGTGAATATGGATCAGGGGTAAGAAATGAAAGAGGAAGCCGCCTGGTAGAATTTTGCATAGAGCATAACTTCATCATAGCTAACACTTGGTTCAAGAATCATGAAAGAAGGTTGTATACATGGAAGAACCCTGGAGATACTAGAAGGTTTCAGATAGATTATATAATGGTAAGACAGAGATTTAGGGACCAGGTTTTAAATTGTAAGACATTTCCAGGGGCAGATGTGGACTCTGACCACAATCTATTGGTTATGAACTGTACATTAAAACTGAAGAAACTGCGAAAAGGTGGGAATTTAAGGAGATGGACCTGGATAAACTGAAAGAACCAGAGGTTGTACAGGGTTTCAGGGTGAGCATAAGGGAACAATTGACAGGAATGGGGGAAAGAAATACAGTAGAAGAAGAATGGGTAGCTTTGAGAGATGAAGTACTGAAGGTAGCAGAGGATCAAGTAGGTAAAAAGACGAGGGCTAGTAGAAATCCTTGGGTAACAGAAGAGTTACTAAATTTAATTGATGAAAGGAGAAAATACAAAAATTCGGTATGTGAAGCAGGCAAAAAGGAATACAAACGTCTCAAAAATGAGATAGACAGGAAGTGCAAAATGGCTAAGTAGGGATGGTTAGAGGACAAATGTAAGGATGTAGAGGCTTATCTCACGAGGGGTAAGATAGATACTGCCTACAGGAAAATTAAAGAGTCCTTTGGAGAAAAGAGAACCACTTACATGAACATCAAGAGCTCAAATGGAAACCCAGTTCTAAGCAAAGAAGGAAAAGCAGAAAGGTGGAACGAGTATATAGAGGGTCTATACAGGGGCGATGTTCTTGAGGACAATATTATGGAAATGGAAGAGGATGTAGATGAAGATGAAATGGGAGATATGATATTGCGTGAAGAGTTTGAAAGAGCAGTGAAAGACCTAAGTCGAAACAAGGCCCCGGGAGTAGACAACATTCGAACGACTGACAGCCTTGGGAGAGCCCGTCCTGACAAAACTCTACCATCTGGTGAGCAAGATGTATGAGACAGGCGAAATTCCCTCAGACTTCAAGAAGAATATAATAATTCCAATCCCAAAGAGAGTAGGTGTTGACAGATGTGAAAATTAGCGAACTATCAGTTTATTAAGTCACAGCTGCAAAATACTAACGCGAATTCTTTACAGACTAATGGAAAAACTGGTAGAAGCGGACGTCGGGGAAGATCAGTTTGGATTCCGTAGAAATGTTGGGACACGTGAGGCAATACTGACCTTACGACTTATCTTAGAAGAAAGATTAAGGAAAGGCAAACCTACGTTTCTATCA
Organism: Schistocerca nitens; assembly: GCF_023898315.1. NCBI lineage: Eukaryota > Metazoa > Arthropoda > Insecta > Orthoptera > Acrididae > Schistocerca > Schistocerca nitens. The sequence goes on along the minus strand of NC_064617.1, from coordinate 607,751,030 downwards.
TTTGTTGACTTAGAGAAAGCTTTTGACAATGTTGACTGGAATATTCTGTTTCCAGTTCTGAAGGTGGTAGGGGTAAAATACAGGGAGCGAAAGGCTATTTATAAATTGTACAGAAACCAGATGGCAGTTATAAGAGTCGAGAGGCATGAAAGGGAAGCAGTGGTTGGGAAGGAAGTGAGACAGGGTTGTAGCCTCTCTACGATGCAATTTAATTTGTATATTGAGCAAGCAGTAAAGGAAACAAAAGAAAAATTCAGAGTAGGTATTAAAATCCATGGAGAAGAAATAAAAACTTTGAGGTTCGCCGATGACATTGTAATTCTGTCAGAGACAGCAAAGGACTTGGAAGAGCAGTTGAACGAAATGGACAGTGTCTTGAAAGGAGGATATAAGATGAACATCTACAAAAGCAAAACGAGGATAATGGAGTGTAGTCGAATTATGTCGGGTGATGCTGAGGGAATTAGATTAGGAAATGAGACACTTAAAGTAGTAAATGAGTTTTGCTATTTTGGGAGCAAAATAACTGATGATGGTCGAAGTAGAGAGGATATAAAATGTAGACTGGCAATGACAATAAAAGCGTTTGTGAAGAAGAGAAATTTGTTAACATCGTGCATTGATTTAAGTGTCAGGACGTCGTTTCTCAGAGTATTTGTATGGAGTGTAGCTATGTATGGAAGTGAAACATGGACGATAAATAGTTTAGACAAGAAGAGAATAGAAGCTTTTGAAATGTGGTGCTACAGAAGAATGCTGAAGATTAGATGGGTAGATCACATAACTCATGAGGAGGTATTGAATAGAATTGGGGAGAAGAGGAGTTTGTGGCACAACTTGACTAGAAGAAGGGATAGGTTGATAGGAAATGTTCTGAGGCATCAAGGGATCACCAGTTTAGTACTGGAGGGCAGCGTGGAGGGTAAAAATAGTAGAGGGAGACCAAGAGATGAATACACTAAGCAGATTGAGAAGGATGTAGGCTGCAGTAGGTACTGGGAGGTGAAGAAGCTTGCACAGGATAGAGTAGCATGGAGAGCTGCATCAAACCAGTCTCAGGACTGAAGACCACAACAACAACGTCCATATGTTCCCAAGGTTGTTGAGACTACCATCCAGAAGTTTTGCTGGGAAGGCGTTACACATTCTCCAAACACTCCCTATCTCTCCTCATGCGGTTGTCGTATTTTTGGAGCCCTCTAGAAAGACAGTTGAGGCCGTTGATTTTCTTCAGACGAAGAGTTGCACGCCTGGGTACGATCATGGTTCCGTGGTGTATTGGTACTTGAATTACGTAACCATTACAGCACCTCAACTCAACCTCTCGATACCAGCAGTATTCTACTGTGTTTCTGTTAACTACTTAACATATTTCTGAGACAACATTCAGATTTGATTTCATTTTTGATACATCGATATGTTTATATTGCAATGATATTATTCTTATATGTATTCTTTCTTTTGTCTCTATGATCTTTGACGTACTTGTAACTCTGATTTTTGGGCGCGTAAGCGATTAGTTGTTAGTGAGTCGGACCTTGAGAAGGTCAAGTCTTGGACGTCATGTTGGAAAGACACATATTGTAGTCAGCTAATAAAATGTGAACTTTAACAGTGAGGAAGATGTTGTCAAGTATGTTTTGTATTGTGAAGTGATGTTTTGTGTGTTACGTGATATTGCAGCAAAAGTAATAATGAAGAAGTGTAACTTAAATTCGTAGTGCTGATTACTTTTTTACATCACCATTGTCCTGCAAAAGTGTAATCTTCAAGAATGGTTTGTGAAACACATCTATAAACCTTTTGAATATAGCAGAATAAAACCTTGGCCTCTTTGCATCCGAGCTTGGAATTATCACCACCTAGATTTTTGACGATTGGGCCATGATTTTACAACGAGACCTGCGTGGGAAACACGAAAAGATGAGTGACTAGTTTATCCATTATATCATGAAATGACTTTATTAACTGTGCTCTAATGACACCTGCCACATAATAACTTTTTTCTTGCCCGAAAATGCAGTATTTAGCAGCGTGAGCAACACCACAATCATTATAAAATTTTGACCTCTGTTGTGGTAGGGTTGTTAGAGTGGGCAACCCCAAGCTCTTCTCCATGTAGGCATCGACCGTCTTGTCTCAAAGTGGGATAAATGTATTAAGATCTATGGCGATTAAATTTGGAATAATAAAGAGTTTACTTACACATTTCCATCTGCCTCGCCTTCATTTGACTGCCACTTGTAGATGAAGACTAGCGAATGCTGGACCTGCGTTGATAGACCTGACTTAAGGACAGGACACATTATCATCATCATCATCATCACCATATCACCATCATAACCATGATGATCAACATATTTATCTGTAAGTATTTTCTAACGAAAGTTACATCTTGAGGTCTTACAAATTTCAACTGAGTCTTTTCGTCGTGGCCTGATGAAGCAGTCACACCTGTGGGAGAGTATTTTGTTAAATGAACAGGAAAAATATTTAGTCCGTTGTCAGGTGTTTAAATGGCTATAGGTATTTTGGTAGTATTGACGATTATTTATTTCATATGAAAATGGGTTAAACAACCTGTATACAATTTTGCTACAAGAACGAAATAAAGTGCATCAATGTTTCATAAATGTAAATATTGCTTTTGGTGAGTCTACTGTGAGTAAAACAAGGCTTTGCAAATGGTACAAGCTTTTAGAAGAAGATTGTGAATACGTTGAAGATGACGAGCGACCCTGGATGCCCCAGAACATCAACCGAAAGAAATGAAAATTCGCCGAATCATAATCAAATAAGTCGCTGTGGATGGTGGCATATATACTGGCTCCTGCCATTAAATTGTTTCGAATGTAGTGTTAAATTTGTTCCAAAATTGTTGAATTTTGAACAAAAACAGCGGCGAATGCAAGCTACTCAGGAGTCAACAGATGAAGACAACGTTGTAGAGTTACTAAAACCAATCATAACGGGTGACAAAACATGAGTTGACGGATGCGTCGGTGACGCTCAATCGTCCCAGTGGAAGCGTTCTGGATCGCCAAGACCGGAAAAAGCTAGACAACTGCGACCTAACGTGCAAGTTATGCTAATAATTTTCTTGTGCTTGAACAGTTTAGTGCATCATTAGTTCCTGTCATAACGTGAAACGAACAGTAAGGAGTCCTATTCACCGAGTTAAACGCCGTTTTCCTGAAACAATCCGAAAACAATGTTTGATTTTTAGTGGAGCAATTCATGGTTTTTGCACCACGATAATCCATCCTCTCATATTTCTTGTGTGTTCGTGACTTTTTTGCCAAAACAATGCCCTAGCCTCCATATCCCGATCACGTGACCTTTTTATTTTCCCAGAAATAAAGAAAACTTTAAAAGGCAACCTTTTAGGAGCATAGGTGCTGAGCTTCCCAAAGATGGAGTTCGAGATATGTTTTTGGAATTGGAAAAAGCGCTGGTATAAGTGTACAATCTAGAATGGGGAATGTTTTGAAGACGATGACATTAATGGTTCAAATGGTTCGAATGGCTCTGAGCACTATGGGACTTAACGTCTGAGGTCATCACTCCTTTAGACTTAGAACTACTTAAATCTAACATAAGGACATCACACACATCCATGCCCGAGGCAGGATTCGAACCTGCGACCGTAGAAGCAGTGCGGTTACGGACTGAAGCGCCTAGAACCGCTCGGCCACAACGGCCGGCCATTAATGTATCCCATTAAATCTGTCCACAGTTAGATCCGATATTCACCACAATAATCATGTTATTTCTTCATCTACATCTACATCTACATAGGTACTTCGCAAGCCATCGTATGGCGCGTAGTGGAGTGTACCCTGTACCACTATTTGTCATTTCCTTTCCTGTTCCACTCACAAATAGAGCGAGGTAAAAACGACTGTCTTTATGCCTCCGTATGAGCCCTAATCTCTCGTGTCTTATCGTCGTAGTCCTTACACGCAATGTATGTTGGCGGCAGTAGAATCGTTCGGCAGTAAGCTTCAAATGCCGGTTCTCAAAATTTTCTCAGTAGTGTTTCCTGAAAGGAACGCCGCCTTCCCTCCAGGGATTCCCATTTGAGTTCCTGAAGCATCTCCGTAACACTTACGTGTTGTTCGAACCTACCGGTAACAAAACTAAGAGCCCGCGCCTGTATTGCTTCGATGCCTTCTTTCAATGCAACCTGGTAGGGAGCCCAAATACTAGGGCAGTATTCAAGTATAGGTCGCACCAGCATCCTACATGCGGTCTCCTTTACAGGGCAACCACTCTTTCCTATAATTCTTCCAATAAACCAAAGTCGATCATTCGCCTTCCTTACCCCAATTCTCACATGCTCGTTCTACCTCATATCGCTCTGAAACGGTGCGCCCGGATATTTAAACGACTTGACTGTGTCAAGCAGGACACTAGTTATACTGTATCCGAACATTACACGTTTGATCTTCCTACTCATACGAATTAACTTACATTTTTCCGCATTTAGGACTAACTTCCATTCATTACACCAACTGTGAATTTTGCCTAAGTCGTCTTGTATCTTCCTATAGTCACTGAACGTCGACACCTTACCGCACACCGCGGCATCATCAGCAAACAACCACAGATTGCTGCTCACCCTGTTCGCCAAATCATTTATGTATATAGAAAACAACAGCGATCCTGTCACACTTCCCTGGGGCACTAGCGATGCTTTCTAAAAACATGCTGATTCGTGGATATAAGCTTCTCGGTCTCCAGAAAATTTATTATATTCAAATTGAGAATATGTTCAAAGATTCTGCAGCAAACAGAAGTTGGGGATATTGGTCGTTTCTTTGCTTTCAGATCTTTAAACTGGTTCTCTATCCCAGGTATGATTATTACTATGTCGTCCGTACGGGAGGCTGTCCATGGTGCCTTCCTGTCGGAATTTCCTAAAAGTAGTGTTGTTGTCCACCCACCTTGTACTCTTAATTTACTTGCTTGTATTAAGCATTTGCATCGCCAGTCAATTACGTCATTTCTCTTTACCAGAATCTTTCCATTATCCACAGGTCTCTTTCAGATAAATCTCATTTCACGCCTTATCTTATGCAAAATATCTTTCTGCCAAGGAAAATGGATATTTTCTTCTACAGAAGTAAGTTATTTCCTCAATGTCATCACTGTTTTTTGATTTATGTAAAAGTTCAATTGGTTCAAATGGCTCTGAGCACTATGGGACTTAACATCTGAGGTCATCAGTCCCCTAGAACTACTTAAACCTTACTAACCTAAGGACATCACACACATCCAGAATTCGAACCTGCGACCATAGCGGTCGCGCGGTTCCAGACTGACGCGCCTAGAACCGCTTGGCCATAGCGGCCGGCTATGTAAAAGTCCTCCATCTTTTCATGCTATTTTGTCTAAAACTGACATAGTGAGACCGTGGTTGTGTACAATTAGTGTAGGTTCATTCTTACAAAGAAGAATAGGAGTATTAATAGTGGCTAGTGGCTGGTTGCTGTCTTCTTCTTTGTAAGAATCAATCTACATCTTTTGTCGAATTACCGATTTTGTGAAGATGTACATAGTGATGGGTCTCTTCCTAAAATTCTTAGAGCTCTTTCTTGGTGATTACAATAAATCGTGCGCCCTAGTATGGTAAGGCCGTTTTTGTATAAATCGTAGTCCTTTGACTGGGACTGGCAATATTAGCCAAGAGTTTTTTGTATCAACTCTTTAATACAGGCTGTAATTACATTAGAGATGGGCGAACGCTCTTTACTCCGAAATACCAGTTCTTTGTATTGTGCACATTTTATTATGGTGTAGTACGCTTATCGATCATATCTAAATAATTAAGTATATCACAAAATATACGGATTAAACTGACTGACGCTGGAAGCCAAAATCACATGACCAGAAGCAATGTAAATCACACTACACTGCTGGACGAGGAACGAGTCACTGATCTTTGGTGTGCCTGTAGGGTAGTTGCAGCGTTCTTCCGATAAAGGTCACTTCGTCCACCAAGAGCTCTGCTCGCTCATAAAATTACCGACAGTTTATACGATACTGTTCCATTCTGGTAATTGTCAAGCACAGAAAACTCGTGCCCGAAGTCGATCGACTTCCATCCATTTCGGCCGATCCACAGCTAGGAAACCTTCTTCCGAAGCGTTGTGAACAAACTATAGTAACAGTGCTGCTGACCTACGTTCCGCGTTTTCAGAGCACATGCGGTTTACTCTCTCGGTCCTCTTTTTAAAAATACAAGCACCGGTCGAGGTCTCTCGGCGCTTTATGTCCGAGCCTACCTGGCCTACGCCTAAATCGACCTTAAGCTTACAACAGCAGTCAGTCAGCCCAAAACCTAAGCTTTCCAAGACTTTCTTCGCAATTAACTTGCCCGCTGGACACACCAATCACATTATAACTACGTGCCAGACAGCTGGATCAATCAGTCCAAGACGTGAGCCCCATACAACCTCCTCGTAAATAAAGCTGCTCGTTGTATCACCCAGTCAGATTAAAAGTATGTACCGGACTGGAACACGACAGTGATCTTACCTAATGAAGAGTTCAGGAACGCCTCTCGGTCTACTCCCGAATTCAGTCTGCAGAGCAAGTCCCTGCCTCTTGCGCATGAGCAGTGAGGCCTTCCTAGAGAGTTCAGTCGAGAAAAGCATCGCCCGTAAAAATCGAGGGTACTGATTTCAGTCCCGATCCAGCACAGAATTTTAAATCTGCCACGAACTGTCAACAGCACTTGCAGAAGGAGAAAATACTTGGTTTGCAAAACCTGCTTCTAGCCGGAGATAGTGAGAAAGGCAATTTATCAGATTATGAGACCTGAATTTCTCCTGGCGTATGTAATTTTCAAACAACTTACGGCAATGCAGCCTGGTGACGTCGTCTGCAAGCTGAGGTATTAAAATTCCTTACGCAGTGATTTCCCTCTGCAGTTTGCCTTGAAAAAGACAGGGTTGTCCCCCGTCTAATACTGGCCAATGTTGACGACGTCATCCGGCTACATTCCCGTAAGTTATCTTATTATCAGATCATCCCCAGTCATCAGAGTTCCTTCTTTCGCGGGCCACATCCAGTCATTTTAGTTGTAGTGTGTTGACATCTCATTTTAATACAGTTGCATTTTTATGAGCAATATCAAAATTAAGACTGATAAATAAGTATTTTACGTATTACAGTAACGAAAATGTGTTTCGCTTGCAGTGAAAAGGCTCTTATAAATGGATCCCTAAGAAATAAGAACAAGGAAGCATTTTCACTGTCAGTCTCAAGTGGTAGCATTCCTCTTTCTTCTTTTTTCTTGACACTCTTACCTGTGGCGTCTCTGATTTCAAACGAAGTCTAAAAAGAAAACTTTGCAGTTGTGTCATTCTTGCGAGCTTCAATCTTTAGCGTCGTCTTCCCAGTACATGTGCGTCTTTTCAACTCATTATTTTATTTATGAATCTCTCAAACACAATTTTCTGGTAGTTATGGTGTACTGCTTTTAGAAATGTAGAGTATTTGGCATTGATGATGAGAAGATATCAACATAAAAAAATATTTTTTCAACATCGTTCTCAGACCCGCAACTCTTAGATTACGAGTTTCATATTCTGCTCATAATTTTTCTTTCTCTTTGTTCTCATAGAACATAACTTATGGACTGTCGTGAAATTCAGTTGTACGAATGGAGTATGCTAACACAATATGCGTAAAATTAATGAGCACCTCGTGTTCACCAGAGTTCAGCAGTTTCAATAGTTTGTTGCCTTGCTTCAGTTTTATTAAAAATTTATCCTTCTCCTTGCATATTGGATGTTTTTTGAACATATTACCAAGTTTCCATAGATATCTCGTCTAATATATTAATTATACAAGTCGGCGTCAGCGTAAGATTTCTGTTCCTTGGTTAAGTCTAAACCTCTTTTAAGGACGTTGTTTTTATAGGGACTGTTCGGCTGCCTGATGCAAGTCTTTCTATTTATCACCACTTCGGCGACTTGCACGTCTCCGTAAAGGAAGTGGGATAAAATGATTGTGACAAAAAAAAAAAAAAAAAAAAAAAAACCAGCACGTCACAGATCCTTCGATCAACACGTCCAATTAGCATGCTGATTACATGTAAATATGTAAGTAGAACCCTCATGCCTCGTATCACTACTGTAATTTAGCAAGTAGTTAATCTTTGCGCGACTTCTAAGCATTAAAGTTGCAGACTTTAGCTCACGATGCTGTCGAGATAGATTTCTATGATCAAAACCAAATCTTGCTGAGAAGACGTGTCCTGCAGTGCGCTACTGCCGAGTTAAATACTTCAACATTACAGGACATATGAAGTACACATCACATGTGATGATCGAAGTGTTTACTCAGACTAGTAATGCAGACACACAACCCCTCGACATTGGCCGGTGATGTGAGTTCTTTCGAAACGCTGAACAGGCGGTACATATGCTGTTCAAGGTCGACGATGTGGCCCACCAGACTATCAGACAAAACACTTCTCATATGCTGCAGATCCAAACGTCTGTTGGATTTAGATCAAGAAACCTGATAGGCAAATGTGACATACCTCAACACCGCCTGCCATCTACCATAAACGGACGTACCACACATCCAAACTCAAGTGTCCTTTCGCACCAACCCCAAAGAGGAGAGAAACACTAACAGTATATTTCCCAACAGTACCTGGCAGCGTGTCCCTCGAGACAGTCAAGTACGCTGTTCCATTCAGTTTTCTGGGTAAGATGCACGAGCTCATCGCAATATCGTCGGTAATTCCACATCACTTATTGAGTCCAAATCTGTATTGACAATTAGCGGCAAGCGTTTCATTAGAGTTAACATCTGGCTCTCCCAGTATGAGACTCATTGGCCACATAAGGTTGCAGTAAGGATATATTTTGTTCAACGCATTTATGTTAGTACCCACCCACTGTAGAACATATGGTCCTAGGAATCACCCTACAATTTTTGTTACAAATTTTGAGAAACACTCTGAACAGGGTACCACATAGTAGACGAGAAAATGCGAGCGGTAACAATAATAAATATAAAAAGGCTGTAGTATTGAGTGATCCTTTAGTATCAGGTCTGGAAAAGTATTTTCAAAGTTTTCCATTGGCCTCATTAACTACCTATAATTTACGTAAAACCCATCCATGAACGCAGTCATGAGTTATGAGTATTTTACGTTATCCAACAGATAATAGTGCCTTAGATTAAATATGCTAACATATGGCGCGTTTCCTCTCATAGTGTCCACTGTGCGTCAAGATGTAAAAATTACTAAAGCCTGTCTTCATAGTGGTGAGATGTTTGATGACCAGAAACATGGACATATCGGCCAATTTTCATACTCGCTTGGTGTCCATCTTCTGGTGTACAGGCGATGTGATGTTAGCGAGTCTCCACAGTGCCACAACCTGCAAAGAGCCAGTATGAACATGGAGAAAGAAAGCGTTAAAAATCTGCAACATAATATGCAAGGAATTTAAAATCATGTACCACAGCTGTCTGAGAACAAACGTAGAGGCGTACTGCTTGAGAGTCCAAAGAAGATCTCGTAAATAGCAACAGTTGCGGTAGCATAAACAGCAATCAAATATCTGGTACAATTTTTTGATGTTGTTTGTAGTAAACCTTTCATGGTAGCGTAAGGTCGGGGACGTCTAAAACTGCGGTGGACATCGTCAGAGACGTTGCTCCTCCGTTGAGTCTTGCCGACTGACGAGTCGGACGTCTGAGAGCGACGTATATATACTGAAGAAAAAGGGCCGTGGCCGGAATTCTCAAAACGATACCTTTTCTGGAGGTTTCAGTTCTGAGGCAGACCGATGGAAGTGCGGAACACAAGGTTTCTCGAAAAGTAACGGACAGACATCTGCGTAAGAACTTTAATCATCATCCACAGCAAAAGAGCAGTTTCATTAGAAGTCTTGCCGAAAGAGCCAAGAGGACTTGCACGCCGAAGTACCTGGACGCCGAATTAAAACACCTAAAGCAGGATTTCGAAAAAAAAATGGCTACCCGGGGCAAGAAGTTTACAGAATTCTACGACCTAATAACTGAAGGCCGAAGGGCAAGCATGAAAAACAACGACGAAAGAGTACAGTTTCTCTCTCTTGTGTTAAAAAAGTAGCAGATCAGATCGGAAAATTTTTTCAGAAACATAACATTAGACCGGATTTTAGACCAACAAAGAAAATAGGTAAAGCTCTCCGATCAGTGAAGCGTAAACGCCCTCTTCTGTCAGCATGTATAAAATTCCGTGTACGTGTGATAAAGTTTATATTAGAACAATCAAGAGAATCTTGACTACACGGCTAAATGAACACAAAGTCTTCGGACGAGGGAAAATAGACAGATTGACTGTAGCAGAGCATGCTCTTCAGCCAGGAAGTCACAAAGTGAAGTCTTCTGAAAAAGAATTTTGTGAACGACGACGAACTATTACCCACGGCTATGTAGAGAAGCCATTGAAATATATAACCGTAGGAATGATTTTAACGGGAAAGAAGAGACCATGAACTTAGCGACATATTGACAGTAACTCTGCAGAATCGCTAAACAGTTTTTTTTATCTTTTACAGGACGACAATCGATAGTTAAGTTTTACTTTCGACAAGGATCATCTCTGCTTATTACGCGTAACTCCGGCCACGCCCCTCTTTGTTCATTACATGTGTCGCCCTCAGGCTTCCGACCCTTCAGTTTGTAAGACTCAACGGAGGAGCAACGCCTCTGACGATGTCCAGAGCAGTTCTGGACGAAACGTTAGGAACAAAAGAGTTTCTTGGACCACGACCTTGTATCACGAAAGGTTTACCAGCAGCAGTATCATCCTGTCGTGACAGCCTTCATTCTATCACAGATTTTTCAACGCCTGAAGATAAGCACTAGGGGCTCGAAAAAGCGTCGCTAATGAATAAATGTGTAAGATAGCACATTAATTGGGAAAAATGTACATACGTTTCATTATAACACAGCCACCATAAAAAATTTTATGGTCACGTTATTCTGCAGCAAGGTCGAAGTCATTTACTCATGAAATCTACGACGGAAGTTCAAAATGTAAGTTACACATTGTTATGGGAGTGAAATTCCTGTGAACAACGGTCGAAACATTGTACCAGTCGTTCAGATGACAGAAATCCGATCCTTGCTCACGGAGGCTTTCGAGAACGAATGTATGGTCCTCATCGTTGGAAAATATCTTTTGGTTCAAAAATGGTTCAAATGGCTCTGAGCCCTATGGGAGTTAACTTCTGTAGTCATCAGTCCCCTAGAACTTAGAACTACTTAAACCTTACTAACCTAAGGACATCACATACATCCATGCCCAAGGCAGGATTCGAACCTGCGACCATAGCGGTCGCGCGGTTCCAGACTGTAGCGCCTAGAACCGCGCGGCCACCCCGGCCGGCAAATATCTTTTCTCCCAGACGTACTTTCCGTTTACCGGTAAGATTGCGTGGACTTTGTCTCGTGCGGTCGAAGTCGATGGCTTTCATTCTTTGTCATCACCCACGTCTGTGCGGTCTTAGCCAAACTGATGGCACCATTTCACTACGGCTGGACACAACACTGCGAATTCAGTCCACATACTTCCGGAATTTCACGGTGAATTGCCTGCAATTTCGATGTTTTGTCCACAAGACTCGTACTGTCCGGCGCACTTTAACTTTGGAGTATGTTTCCACTTGGCGCTCCACTTCACTCCCACACTGTGAAGCCCCTGTCATCCGTTCCGCACTAGAAGTGTGTCCGCAGGAAACCCAGAACATCTATTCTCTTCTGACAATGTGCCACTACCGTTGGGTGTATGATCTTAGCATCGGACAACATGGACGGATTTAACTTCCAGTGCTCTACAGAAAACAGCTCCGAGTAATAATTACGCTACACGTACTCTCACTGTATGGTATTGTAGCCCTTAAGGAGAAATTTAAAAAATGTATATTCTCTGACTAGCTCTGTATCTGTGCTCCTTAGATCCATTCAAATTGGCGTAGGTGTGAAACTAACTCGGTCTTTCCCGCAGTCTGGAAGTAAGACCAATAAGACGATGAGGCCGGAATGCCCGGAGGGCCATCTTGCAGACACCGGTAGAACATTGCAGGGCTGCTCTGGTCAGTGTCAACGTCTCATGGTTCTTACATCTTGCGTCTACAGGGTGAGTCACTAACTATTGCCACCAAGAGTAACTCCGAAAGTATGATAGGAGGCGAAAAGTTTGTGGGAGAAAAGTTGCAATCGACAACGAGAGCCATAATATGACGTCGGTTTTTTGTTGCTCGTTGGGGTCGCTACAGAGATATGACGGTAAACTTTTTTAAAAAATGGGATGCTATAATTTGGTACTTATTTTCTAATAGCGGCTATAGACGAATCCAATGATGTGTAACAGTAAGGTCTTTGAAGGTCGACGAAGGTCACAGAGGTGGCATCAATGCAGTGCTGCAATCTTTTTATCATGGATTGAGTGGTATTCCATATCACATCGGCACTTATCGAAGCACATGCTCTGACAATTCTCTCTGAATATCTTCAGGTGTAATTGGAACGTCTTTATAAGCAATGTCCTTTACAAATCCCCAGAAGAAAAAAGAAAAAAAAAACCAGAGGCGTCAAGTCTGGCGAACGAGCCGTCCACGACACATCTCCGCGTTCAATCCAACGATTTGGGAACTGCCTCTGCAACTCATTCCTAGCTATCGGCGAAAAAGGTGCCGGACACCCACCGTTTTGAGGTATTTCTTCCAATAACAGACCTAATGTTTCTTGCAGGAATTTGGTGTACTTCCTACCTTCCTTCGATGAAATAGGGGCCTATAATTCTGTCCTCCTGAATCCTACATCATACATTCACCGACCACGGTTTGTGGTGTACAATTTCCCGCAGCCAACATGGATTTTGAGTTGTCCAATAATGCATGTTATGCAAATTAACATTTCCATGGTTCGTGGATGTAGCCTCTTCAGTAAATAAAATCAAATTAATAAATGTGTCATCCCTCTGAATCTGAAGCTGAGCCCATCGCCAGAATTCAATGAGACGCATACAATCCGTACTAGGTCAAAAAAATGGCTCTGAGCACTATGGGACGTAACTTCTGAGGTCATCAGTCCCCTAGAACTTAGAACTACTTAAACCTAACTAACCTAAGGACATCACACACATCCAAGCCCTAGGCAGGATTCGAATCTGTGACCGTAGCTGTCGCGCGGTTCCAGACTGTAGCGCCTAGAACCGCTCGACCACTCCGGCCTGCTCGTGGCCATCGATTTGCTTCGGAGGAAGAGCTGCACGCCTGGGTATAATCATGGCTCCGTTGGCAGTGGCAAACATTTTTCCATGAACGTGTTGACCGTCTCGGCTCACAGTGGGATAAATGAATAAACAGTTACGGTGATTACTTTTGAAATAATACGATTCATTCTTTTCAAAGCTTAATATTTTCCGAAGTATTACATGTACAAATATGGTTGATGTACGAATAGAACAAAAATGTTCAAATGTGCGTGAAATTTTATGGGACTTAACTGCTAAGGTCATCAGTCCCAAAGCTTACACACTACTTAACCTAAATTATCCCAAGGACAAACACACAGACCCATGCCCGAGGGAGGACTCGAACCTCCGCCGGGACCAGCCGCACAGTCCATGACTGCAGCGCCTGAGACCGCTCGGCTAATCCCGCGCGGCCACGAATAGAACCGTAAACTCATCAAACTTGCATTTCGCTCTCTATAAATGTTCTGCGAGTGCCCCTCTGGTCTCACAATAGACGTCCAAGCGGTAATCAAGATCGTTCCATACCTTACGTAGCAACATACTGTCAATGATCATCACATTAGCATTTGATGTTTTCTCTGAGCTGTCCCAGTGTTCTTGACAACTGGGGGTACGCAAACACGGTCCTTAATATATCCCCAGAGGATAACGTCGCAGTGCGTTAGATCAGGCGACCTGTTGCAACTGGTGTCTGGTGGTGAGGGAGGCGAAAGAACGGAGCCACATCATCTTCACCGCTGCTCCCAATGCAGCGATGAACAAGTTAGTCGTTTCAGTAGTGACGAACATCGATGGTCGGTCTTGGTGGAAGACGAAATTCTTGGAATTAGTAGTCAGTTGTGAAAACCGCCACAACTGCAGCATATGTAGGCAAAAGTCTCATACAGCTTCGTCTGCGATATTGCTCAGACGACATTAACCTTCGGCGAACCTCCTTCATCAGTCAGAATTCAATAAGAATTCTGGCGATTAACCTCTCTAGGTAAATGGAAGGTTGCTTCGTCACTGAATGTCAGCTGGAGGCGAAATGTTCATCCTCAGTTGCTTTGTCACTATTTTATCAAGGCACCCGTAACGCTAACAGATGGGTGCTGTACAAATTTGCGTAGTGAGTTTACTGCTCTCTTATACATCAGTCACAACTATGCGTGTAATACTTTGCAAAATATAGTTTTTAAAACGAATGAATCATTTAGAGCAGTCCTGTGTTTAGATACACCGATATCAAGAGGTTAATAACTGCGACTAGAAATAGTGTGACAGACGAGTGTTATGGGAGCACGGAGGGTTCAAGCCAGGTGCCTTGTAATCGAAATAGTGAGCGTCGGCCGTTATCGGGAGATAAGGTGGTGGGGTGGCTGCAACCGCAGCGTTTGAGGGGCACTGAGGAAGGTATTGTCCAAAGTCAGGGCCGCTATGGAACTGGGCTCCAGCACGTTCACTGGAAGGCCTACGAAGCTCTCCAAAAGTGTGCTCGTGGCTCGCGACTGTAGACAGTTGTAAGGCAATTAACAGCATCTACACCTTTCCGATAAAGTGGTTGCCACCAAACTATCGTCCTATCTCACTGACGTCAATATGTTGTAGAATCCTAGAACACATTCTGAGATCAAAATAATCTGGTCTACGTCTACATCATACTCCGCAAGTCACCTAACGGTGTGCGGCGCGCGGTATTTCTGGTACCCCTCCGCGTGTGAAAAGATTTATTGTCAGTAAGCCTCCATATTAGCTCAACTTTCTCAGATTTTCTCGTCGTGGTCATTTCGCGAGATGAATGTGGGAGGAATTAATATGTCATCCGACTCTTTCCGGAAAGTGCTCTCTCGAAATTTCAATGCTAAACATGTCCACGATACATAACGCCTCTCCTGGAACGTCTGCCACTGTAGTTTGTTGAGCATATGTGAAACGTTCTCGCGCCGACCAAACGATCCCGTATCGAAACTCACAGCTTTTCGTTGAATCTTCTCCATCTCTTTTATCAGTTCTGCTTGGTAAGGATCCAAGATAGATGAATAATACTCAAGAATCGGTCAAATATGCGTCTTGTATGCCACGTCCTTTGTCGATGAGTTACAATTCCTTAATATTCTTCCTAAGAATTGGTGTCCAGCAACTGATTTTCCTAGTATTTGATTTATGCACTCATTCCATTTAAGGTCAGTCTGGATAGTTACCCCCAGATATTTTACTCTAGATATTGTTTCCAAAAATCTGTAACCAATAGTGTAGTTGTACTGTAGTGGATTTCTCTTCCTTTGTACGCGGAAAATGTTGCATTTATTTACATTCAAGCTCAACTGCCACAGCCTGCATCATTCATCAATCCTCTGCAGGTCATTCTGCAAATCGATACTGTTTCCTGGCATTGCTACTTTGTTATATACTTAATAAGAAGAATGACCTTCTTCCTGCCAGCCACCATGGGTTCTGAAAACACTGATCCTGCGAAACCCAACTAGCGCTTTTGTCACCTAACGTCCTGGAGCGATATATCAAGGCAGTCAGAGGATGCAGTACTTCTTGACTTACTAAAAGCATTTAACTAGAAACCATCCATCGATTATTAACCAAAGTACAATTTTGTGAAATAGCAAACAATATTTGTGATTGGATTGAGGATTTATGGGTAGCGAGGGCCCAGCATGCTATTTTGGATGGAGATTCATCGACAGAAGTAGGAATATTTTCAGGCCTTTCCCAAGGAAACGTGTTGTTCGTATCAGTGATCTGACAGACAATATTAATAGCAACCTCAGACTTCTTGCAGATGATGCAGTAACATATAATGTAATACTACTTGAAAAATGCTGCACAAATTCTATTTAGTTTTTGATAAGAGTTCAGAGCGGCACAAAGATTGGCAGATTACTTTAAATATCCAGAAAGGTAAAACTGTGCACTTCAACAAACGCATTAAGTGATATTCTACCCTTGTCCGTTTTTTAGAGTATTACTCAAGTGTATGGAACTCATAGCGAATAGGACTAACAGGGAACAATGAACGCATACAAAGATGCACGTTACGAATGGTACAGCCTTCTTTTATTTTTATTTTATTTTTTATTTTTGTTTATTTATTGCCGGTCGTTGTGGCCGAGCGGTTCTAGGCGCTTCAGTCCGGAACCGCGCTGCTGCTACGGTCGCAGGTTCGAATCCTGCCTCGGGCATGGATATGTGTGATGTCCTTAGGTTAGTTAGGTTTAAGTAGTTCTAAGTCTAAGGAACTCATGACCTCAGATGTTAAGTCCCATAGTGTTTAGAGCCGTTTGAACCATATTGTTTATTTATTTTTTGAGCTACATACATGTTGTCCGCGGTCTATACGTGATTGGAAAGCGAAGAGATAGTAAAATGGCTCTGAGCACTATGGGACGCAACATCTTAGGTCATAAGTCCCCTAGAACTTAGAACTACTTAAACCTAACCAACCTAAGGACATCACACACACCCATGCCCGAGGCAGGATTCGAACCTGCGACCGTAGCAGTCCCGCGGTTCCAGACTGCAGCGCCAGAACCGCTAGACCACAGCGGCCGAAGAGATAGTAATATGTATTACAATGGTAAGCACCCTCTATCATGCACTTCACAGTGGTTTGCAGTGTATATATGAAGATGTGGAAGTCGGTCAACGTAAAACATGCATTTTCAGTGTGTGAACCTTTGGTTTTTAAATTTAAAAAAATGTTCGATCGCTACAACAAAATTATTGTATACAAACAGTCTGAAGATTGGTGTTATAGCAGACTCTTAGAACTCCACTCTGGTTTACGGGGCACTTCCCTTCCTGTGGCACTTCCCTCCCTCCACCTTCGGAATTTCACCCAACCAATTACAGAACAGCAGCGCGTTAATCTGAAACCAAGGTTCAGTCTGGCACTTCTCACATACGCCGATCATAGCATGAGCTTACCTTATGTTCGAGTATAATGATTTCTCTGGAGACTAGAAATCTACTCTGTAGGAATCAGAAAGGGTTTCGAAAAAGACGATCGTGTGAAACCCAGCTCGCGCTATTCGTCCAAGAGACTCAGAGGGCCATAGACACTGGTTCCCAAGTAGATGCTGTGTTTCTTGACTTCCGCAAGGCGTTCGATACAGTTCCCCACAGTCGGTTAATGAACAAAGTAAGAGCATATGGACTATCAGACCAATTGTGTGATTGTATTCAAGAGTTCCTAGATAACATAACGCAGCATGTCATTCTCAATGGAGAGAAGTCTTCCGAAGTAAGAGTGATTTCAGGTGTGCCGCAAGGGAGTGTCGTAGGACCGTTGCTGCTCACAATATACATAAATGACCTTGTGGATAACATCGGAAGTTCACAGAGGCTTTTTGCGGATGATGCTGTAGTATATCGAGAGGTTGTAACAATGGAAAATTGTACTGAATGGAGGAGGATCTGCAACGAATTGACGCCTGGTGCAGGGAATGGCAATTGAATCTCAATGTAGACAAGTGTAATGTGCTGCGAATACGTAGAAAGAAAGATCCTTTATCATTTAGCTACAATATAGCAGGTCAACAACTGGAAGCAGATAATTCCATAAATTATCTGGGAGTAGGCATTAGGAGTCATTTAAAATGGAATGATCATATAAAGTTGATCCTCGGTAAAGCAGATGCCAGACAGATTCATTGGAAGAATCCTAAGGAAATGCAGTCCGAAAACAAAGGAAGTAGGTTACAGTACACTTGTTCGCCCACTGCTTGAATATTGCTCACCAGTGGGATTCGCACCAGATAGGGTTGATAGAAGAGATAGAGAAGATCCAACGGAGAGCAGCGCGCTTCGTTACAGGATCATTTAGTAATCGCGAAAGCGTTATGGAGATGATAGATAAACTCCAGTGGAAGACTCTGCAGGACAGACGCTCAGTAGCTCGGTACGCGCTTTTGTTGAAGTTTCGAGAACATACCTTCACCGAGGACTCAAGCAGTATATTGCTCGCTCCTACGCATATCTCGCGAAGAGACCATGAGGATAAAATCAGAGAGCTTAGAGCCCACACAGAGGCATACCGACAATCTTTCTTTTCACGAACAATACGAGACTGGAATAGAAGGGAGAACCGATAGAGGTACTCAGGGTACCCTCCGCCACACACCGTCAGGTGGCTTGCGGAGTATGGATGTAGATGTAGATGTAGATAAGAACCAGACACAAAAGTAAGGACAACTTGATATGCAACGCCGAATCTTAGGATCTGTAGTTCGACACCGATCCACTGGTCCATCATAAATGACAGGGTACCGCAAGAAACCTGTGGCGCCAGGGAACGTAGTTGGGGAGTGGAAGATTGGGCAGTTTATTACTGACGGTGGTTGGGCTGAAACAAATTTTTATTTCAGTTTCTCTTATTTTTCCCAATCTGAACTTCATTAACAAGTCTTGCGATGCGGCGCCAATTAGTAACACCTGGCATCCCTCGAGTGAGCCAAGTTCCAGATGAGAGAACCTGACCGTATCGACGACGTCGGCGTGGGTAGCACCCCACAGCTGCGGAGAGTACACGACCGATGGAAAGCGGAAGCTCTGAAACACCAAGGTGATTTAACTTCAACCGACACCGAACTGACAACTTTTAAAACCCCAAAGAAAAAGCACCACATCGAACAACATTCTAGACTCGAACAAAATGGACTGAATAAGCATTCAGTAAAGAGTTCAAAATTTCTGGCCTCATAAAATATGAAATGGGGAGGCATCACGCACTGCGATTAACAAACTACACTGACAACAAAGTAGCTACATAGGTAAGAGATACTCACAACAAATTAGTTACATACATAACGTTTACTAAAATTCACTGCACATTATTAGACAACAGCGGCCGCTTTCGAAGCTAGAGAATCAGTGTTTAACGACACTTACAATTGTGCCTATAGGCATTTATCATAATATTATACGTCGGGTGGTCACCCTCTTACGGTAATCGGAACTAGCCATTGCTTAATCAAAGTTTTCATTCTATGGATGCTTCCGTTATTTCCTTCTAGAACACACATTAAGGTTGAATAAGGAACACTAGTCCTTAAATAACCAGACATTTTAAGCAAAGATACTGTCCACTTGCATAGAGTGTTGTGCATCAAACTTGTTTCTTAGGGTTGAGTCCGCAGCTCGTGGTCATGCGGTAGCGTTCTCGCTTCCCGCGCACGGGTTGCTGGGTTCGATTCCCGGCGGGGTCAGGGATTTTCTCTGCCTCGTGATGACTGGGTGTTGTGTGATGTCCTTAGGTTAGTTAGGTTTAAGTAGTTCTAAGTTCTAGGGGACTGATGACCATAGATGTTAAGTCCCATAGTGCTCAGAGCCATTTGAACCATTTCTTAAGGTTCAATTTAATTTACACAATGGACAATGTTAAGCACAGTAAATAATTTAACTAGACAATATTACAGGTTAAGCGGTTATAATGCTAAATTTTGTAAGGTCCTGACATCGGCTGAGAAACTGCTAAACTGAACACTTTTCATTTATGTTGTACAACAAACATAGTTTGTTACATTGTAAACAAAACTTTAGGCAACGGACAGTATTCTACGTTAACATTGTAAACTAAACATTAGGAAATGGAGAGTATTATGCGTAGAATGAATAACAACAATCATATTATTTTTATTAAGATAACTTTTACATGGACTTAAACCAATTACAACTGAACATGTACTAGCTTGATCAAAACTAACATAACGCAAGCTTACGACAGTATTCTTCATAATAATCAACGCTATCGGCTAATTTGCCTCTTAATATATTAAGAACACTTCTCGCTGTATGTCTTTGCAGTGAGAGGTCAGTGTAACCACTAAGGACAGCAAACAACCTCGATAACAAAAACATATCCGTTGTCCCTTAGCTGCAAAATAAGAGAACAACTAAAATACACACCCATGCGTACAATAAACAGAACTAACCAGAGTACAAAAGCTTTACCTAACACAAACAGTGTGGACGTCGTTCATTTGAACCATCCAACACACCACAACAAAATGCAAGTCACACTGATCAACACACGGCGGCCGGCCGAAGTGGCCGTGCGGTTAAAGGCGCTGCAGTCTGGAACCGCAAGACCGCTACGGTCGCAGGTTCGAATCCTGCCTCGGGCATGGATGTTTGTGATGTCCTTAGGTTAGTTAGGTTTAACTAGTTCTAAGTTCTAGGGGACTAATGACCTCAGCAGTTGAGTCCCATAGTGCTCAGAGCCATTTTTGAACACACGGCGAGAACATGTAAATATACATCCATGTATCCCATGGACAGTTAATACCGAACACCACAAAGATACTGAAAGCAAATAGAGACCATCACAATGTTAATCTTATTTTGTTTTCTTTTCTTCTGCCAGCCTTGTGGGCTGTTCCGACCTCATCGCCTCTTCTGCGCCCTTACCACACTTCTTCTTCCAATAGCATTGTACTCCAATTGTTTTCGAGGGATCAAAATGGTTCAAATGGCTCTGAGCACTATGGGACTTAACATCTATGTTCATCAGTCCCCTAGAACTTAGAACTACTTAAACCTAACTAACCTAAGGACAGCACACAACACCTAGTCATCACGAGGCAGAGAAAATCCCTGACCCCGCCGGGAATCGAACCCGGGAACCCGGGCGGGGGGAAGCGAGAACGCTACCGCACGACCACGAGCTGCGGACTGTCAAGGGATCATCTCAGGTGACATACGCTCTTTCCAGTCCTTCTTTCTTTGAATTACTTTTTCAGTTAATGGCTGTAACCCCCCCCCCCCCAGTTCTTTCCTTATTTCTTCTTTCTTATTCTGTCTTTTCCTGTGGTGCCTTTCACTGATCTGAGGAACTAAATTTCTAATGTTTGAAGTTGTCTTACGACTTCTGCTCCTGAAGTCCATCTTCCTGATCCGTATAGAACTGTGGGTTGTGGCGTGATTTAATGAAATTTCATTTGGGTTTATCTTCTAGTTTTACCAGTCAATATTCTTTTTATCGTACCACACAAGTGTTGATAGGCGTTAATTTTCATATTTATGCCTTTCTCTTCTTCAAAAGTTATATCTAATCCTACACACTGGAAATGGGACACCTGTTCTATTATTATGTTATTGAAGATTATCTTAGACCTTATAGGATACTTTCCTAAAAGGCCATTGTTTTGGTTTTTATTGTTGATACCTTTAGATTATATTTTAGGCTTATACTGTTTAATCTATGTACCGGTATTTGATTTGTCTTCAATTGTCCTGTCTGATTGCCTGGTTGTCGGCAGAAAGTATTGTCGTTAGAAACTTGTTTGGTCTAATTCTTATACCTGTCCATCTCCGTTCACTGATCACGGCGTCGAGATAGATGTTCAACAGTATGGGTGACGTACTGCAGCCTTGCATTACTCCCTGGTTTATCTCTATTTCTGATGTCAGCTTTTTGCCAGTATCTATTATTTTGGTGTTTTTGTATAAACCCTGCGTACTTTTATCAGTGTCTAGGTGGTTCAAATAACATGAGGCTCCCTTCCGGCTGTCTACATACAAGTTTTCCGATGTTTCACTAAAACATTTAAGGGGAATGGCTGGATGGTAACAACGAAAACGCCGCGACCACCTTTCCACCGCACCCTTCTCCAATGCCAGCTTATTATCCGTCTCTAATGTCTTCGAAGTCTATGGGATGGTCATCGGTGAGCCCAACATGGGTCTAGGAAGTACTGTATGGTTGAAATCTGTGCGGCTGCATCTCTTGTAAGACTGATGACTGGAAAGAAAGGGTTCAGCGTTGCAAGGGTTAGAACATGTGGACTATGAATTGGTGGAAACTTGGAGTAGGTTCCTAAGACTGTGTTACCCTATTATGGAGACTTTAAACTTTTGGGTGCCAGAGTTCATTCAGGGTGTAGTCATTGTTGCCAACAGAGGACTGTGTCTTCCAAGAAGATGTTGTCACCGATCACATGGTGGGAAACATTGATGTTAAACACAATCAAGTAATACAGTTTCTCTGACCTCCTCAATGGCTGTCATTTGATGTGTATTGGAAAAACAATTAAGGGACGGTTACGCTCTGTTGCAGCTCTAAAAAGACTGAAATCTGCATCTACATCTAAATCTGCACCCACGTCTGTTCTCCGGAAGCTACCTTAAAGTGCAAATACGCTTCTCAGGTTTGCCGCCGGATCGTACTGCGTAAACCTCACAATACTTCATAGATGCAAATGCTCCATATCTTCAGGTGGTGGTAGTTGCTGCAGTCACTGCTGCAAGACACGTGAAGTGTATTTGCAACAGACCCGTCGCGGAAGCCTGAAAAGTCCCACCTTATAGCGTGTGGCGGAGGATACTGTATTGGCCACTGTCATTCTGAACGACACCATAAAATCCAGTGTAGCGCCACTTCGATTCCCACAACGAACCAAGCTGTTTCTGAAGTCAGACCTATACCTAAATCATGTAAGCGGGTGTTCAAACTTCTTTCTCCAATTCGTCTAAATATATAACTGTGTAGCTTACCTAGAAAGATATTCATAACAAAGTATCGATGATTAAGAATTGGTCCTACAAGTACTTACAAACGATATATTCTGATTTCCACAAGAAACGAGGGTTGAACCCAAGTGTCACGGTGCGTGGGGCTTTGTTCTAGTGATTTCTAGTACATGATACAAGACGACGGCGTATGTCAGAGATGTTTTGTTGATTCAGGGAGAGATAGAGACAGTCATTATGAGTGTTACTGTCACAAACAAATGTCCTAAAAAAATTAAACAGTGATTAGTGGCTAGTTTCGATTGCACGTTGAGCTTCAAGAAATGCTATTGCCACTAATAAGTAGCAGTTGTTAGCTTAGTGAAACGAGGTTGGAGCAGAAAGGTCATGTGCGGCTCGTGGAGTGTGGTGATGGATGAGAAAGTGAAATTTCGAGTACAGGGGTAGTGCAGCTTTGAGTAGTGCATTTTTCAGAGTATACTTAGATCGTGCTTGATGAACGGCGTTATTCGGAAAAGTTCAAAAGCTCGTTGGCCGGACTGTAGCGATGGAGAGATGTTACTAGCGGTTGTAGAAAAATTCGATGTGCAGAAGAAAGTGGAATCTGCTTTTTAATCATAAAATCCGATCTAATGTACACAGACGAGCCAAAGAAACTGGTACATCTGCCTAATATCGTGTAGGGCCTCCGAGAGCACGCAGAAGTGCCGCAACGCGGCGTGACATGGACTGGAATAATGTCTGAAGTGTGCTGGAGGGAACTGACACCATGAATCCTGCAGGGCTGTCCGTAAATTCGTAAGAGTACGAGGGGGTGGAGATCTCTTCTGAACAGCACATTGCAAGACATCCCAGATATGCTCAATAATGTTCATGTCTGGGGAGTTTGGTGGATAGTGGAAGTGTTTAAACTCAGAAGAGTTTTCCTGGAGCCACTCAGTAGCAATTCTGGACTTGTGGGGTGTCGCATTGTCCTGCCGTAAACGCTCAAGTCCGTCAGAATACACAGTGGACATGAATGGATGCAGGTGATCAGACAGGATGTTTACGTACGTGTCATCTGTCAGAGTCCTATCCAGACGTATCATGAGTCCCATATCGCTGCAACTGCACACGCCCCCCCCCCCCCCCCAATACAGAGCCTCAACCAGCTTGAACAGTCCCCTGCTGATTTGCAGGATCCAGGGGTTCATGAGGTTGTCTCCATATCCGTACACGCCCGTCCGCTAGATACAATTTGAAACGAGACTCGTCCGACCGGGCAAAATGTTTGCAGTGATCAACAGTGCAATGTCGCTGTTGACGGGCCCAGGCGAGGCGTAATGTTTTGTATCGTGCAGTCATCATGGGTTCACGAGTGGGCCTTCGCCTCCGAAAGCCTATATCGATTATGTTTCTTTGAATGGTTCGCACGCTGACACTTGTTGATGACCGAGCATTGAAATCCGCAGTAATTTGCGGAAGGGTTGCGCTTCTGTCACATTGAATGATTCTCTTCTGTCGTCGTTGTTCTCGTTCTTGCAGGATCTTTTTCTGGCCCTAGCGATGTCGGAAATTTGATGTTTTACCGGATTCCTGATATTCAAGGTACACTCGTGAAATGGTCGTACGGGAAAATCCCTACTTCATCGCTATCTCGGAGATGCTGTGTCCCATCGACCGTGCGCCGACTATAGCACCACATTCAAACTCACTTAAATCTTGTTAACCTGCGATTACAGCAGCAGTGACCGATCTAACAACTGAGCCAGGCACTTGTTGTCTTATATAGGTGTTGCCGAGCGCAGTGACGTATTCTGCCTGTTTATATATCTCTGTATTTGAGTACGCATGCCTATACCAGTTTTTTGGCGCTTCAGTGTATAAATCTGGGATTTTCGAAGCGGATAATGTGGCCAGAACTGATATATGAAAAGCATTAACACTGCTTCGCGAGCGCAGTTTAACTATTTGATGCAATAACAGAGTGGAAGGAGAACAACCTGGTCTGCTGCTCAAGTGTATTTCCGACTGGTATCGCTTCGCTGTGTTTAGTGGGCGGGAAACAAGCGGCAGCGACAAGAGAGCGGAACATTGCGCTACACGCGAAATCACTTAGAGTGGGAAGATACGTGGCTTTCAGATGAAAGGTTAGATGTGAAATAGTTTTACCAAACCCACAAACGTAAATTGATGAATGGGCAGTAACACGTACTGGGCCACAATAGCACAAAGGATAACCCGACAAACACAGAAACTCCACAAAAGTCTGATTTTATCTCGGTCATTTCTGTTCGTCCGCTACTTTATAAAAGATTTCTTTTGGCGCAGAACGACTCACTTGCATGTGCTAGTATTCTTGTTAGGTTCTCCTTGCTCCATCCGCAGACGAGACGGTGCACGTTTACGCACGGGGCACTTTTACACAGGGTACTTTTTGCGAGAACCACTCTTGCTAGAGAATTGCCGGCAATGGCAATTAGTACTGCCATTTGATAAGGACTCTCACAAACTTCGCAGCACCATGTGAGTGAAAGTCTTAGAGCGAAGAACATATTTGTGTTTTTGCGCAAGGTGAGTAAATTCTGTTACTCAGATATCGAAGCTCTTATGGGGCATATCTTTTAGAATTGCGAATACAAAAACTTGTGTTCGTGTGCATGAGATTGTTTTACTTCACAAGGTACATTTGTGTCATTTGAAAGTCTGAAAGTTACTGCTGTAGTTTTGAAACTAATTCACACGCAGTTCTATTGGTGCACGTTACGCACCGCTGTTACGTCAGTCAAGAAAACTTTAAGACAACAGCAGCTGGAAACGCAATAATAAATTAAAAACAAAATAAAAAAAGAGAAGCAGAGAAGAGTGAAAGGTAGACATTGCTAAGAAAGCTATTTCATCCTAATGAATCTCAAGCAGAAAGAATTAATTTCATGAGACAATTGCTGGTAATGGGGAGAAATAGCTGAATGAAGAACAAGGAACGATGTGGATAGTCCTACTTCTGATGTCATCATTAGTGTTCTGCGCAAAGTTAGGTTTTAAAATAGTAACAGGGCTGTGTAATTTCCGCTTCCCTATATGTCGTCCATCATATTTTATCTCCACCTTCATCTCACTCTCCTCTTACGAACTAGTCCTTCCAAAGCATTTGTTAGCATGCACTCCCGTCTCGACGAATGTCGCATTCAGTTCTTCCTTCCTCTTATAACCTGCAGCAATCTGATGAAAATGAAAAATTGTCTTTGTACTTACTGCTTAGAACGATACAACCAATTAAGAAGAATTCACGAATTGACTTTCTAAAGGGAGGGGGGGGGGGGGGGTGTTCGCAATGACTGTGGCACAGGGAACACATAATTTTTTGTGCTCATAAACTGGAACTCAGACAGTGATGATGAAAAGGACTTTACTTAAGATTTAAACGTCTATGTACACCATAGCATTGCACCAGGTGGATGTTCTACAAGAAAAAAATTAATTAGTGCCAGCATAACTTTCGTAATTGCTGTAGGTAAGCCTCTAATTTTGTTTCTCCATGCCCCATACCCAGGGCACGTTTACGCACTCGACTTGGGCCTGCGTAAAATTATTTTGCCTCTTAAATTTAATGATCTGTAAGGAGTATATACACTCTAAGAAAAAAGGACGCATCACGAAGAAATTATCCGAATGGGACGGGAATCGATAGAGGTGATGTACGTGTACAGGTAAACAAACGATCAGTGTTTCAGAAAAATTAGATGATTTATTCAAGAGATAGAGCTTCACAAACTGAGCAGGCCAATAAACCCTTGGTCCACGTCTGTCCCACATGCGGCTTGGAATCGATGAATAGATTTGTTGGATGCCCTCCTGAGGTATACGTATGGTGCCAGATTCTGTCCAATTGGTGCGTTAGATCGTCAGAAAACCGAGCTGGTTGGAGGACCTTGCCCATAATGCTCCAAACGTTCCCAGTCGGAGAGAGATCAGCGGCCTTGCTGGCCAAGGTTTGGTATGGCAAGCACGAAGACAAGTAGTAGAACCTCTCGCCGTGTGCGGGCGGGCGTTATCTTGCTGAAATGTAAGCCCAGGATGACTTGCCATGAAGAGCAACAAAACGGACGTAGAATGTCGTCGACGTACCGCTGTCCTGTAAGGTTCCTGCTATGAAATGAAATGGGACCCCAGGCCTTTATTGCTGGCTGTCGAGCCGTATGATGGGCGACTGTCGGGTTGGCATCTCCAGACGCGTCTACGCTGGTCATCGGAGCTCAGTTCGAAGCGGCACTCGTCACTGAAGACAAAAATATTCCAGTCAACAAGATTCCAGGCTGAAGACGTGTCTGGAGACGCGCCGGACAGAGACGGGATACCGAGCTGTCTGTCGCCCGCCATACGGCCATTTTATTTCATAGAGGGACCGCTTTGGGGGTCACCTGTGGCACCTTTACATCACAGCGGTATACACTACTGGCCATTAAAATTGCGACACCACGAAGATAACGTACTACAGACGCGAAATTTAACCGACAGCAAGAAGATGCTGTGATATGCAAATGATTAACTTTTCAGAGCATTCTCACAAGGTTGGCGCCGTTGGCGACACCTACAACGTGCTGACACGAGGTAAGTTTCCAACCGATTTCTCATACACAAACAACAGTTTGCCAGCGTTGCCTGGGGAAACGTTGTTGTCATGCCTCGTGTAAGGAGGAGAAATGCGTACCATCACGTTTCCGACTTTGATAAAGGTCGGATTGTAGCCTATCGCGATTGCGGTTTATCGTATCGCGACATTGTTGCTCGCGTTGGTCGAGATCCAATGACGTTTAGCAGAATATGGAATCGGTGGGTTCAGGAGGGTAATACGGAACGCCGTGCTGGATCCCAACGGCCTCGTATCACTAGCAGTCGAGATGACAAGCATCTTATCCGCATGGCTGTAACGGATCGTGCAGCAACGTCTCGATCCCTGAGTCAACAGGTGGCGACGTTTCCGAAACAACAACCATCTGCACGAACAGTTCGACGACGATTGCAGCAGCATGGACTATCAGCTCGGAGACCATGGTTGCGGTTACCCTTGACACTGCATCACAGACAGGAGCGCCTGCGGTGGTGTACTCAACGACGAACCTGTGTGCACGAATGGCAAAACGTCATTCGATTCCTGGGAAACCCTACATTTAAGCAGGGTGATGCACCAACGCATGTTGCAGGTCCTGTACGGGCCTTTCTGGATACGGAAAATGTTGGACTGCTGCCCTGGCCAGCATATTCTCCAGATCTGTTACCAACTGAAAACGTTTGGTCAATGGTGGCCGAGCAACTGGCTCCTCACAATCCACCAGTCACTACTCTTGATGAACTGTGGTATCGTGTTGAAGCTGCCTGGGCAGCTGTACCTGCACACGCCATCCAAGCTCTGTTTTACTCAATGCCCAGGCGTATCAAGGCCGTTATTTCGGACAGAGGTGGTTGTTGGGTACTGATTTCTCAGGATCTATGCACCCAAATTGCGTGAAAAAGTAATCACATGTCAGTTCTAGAATAATATATTTGTCCAATGAATACCCGTTTATCATCTGCATTTCTTCTTGGTGTAGCAACTTTAATGGCCAGTAGTGTATATGCGCATATTTAAGACAACCATATCTCTAGCACTTAACGTCGAGCCGAATAAATGCTTGCATAAGGGCCAAAGGTGGACCAACGCATTATATCTTTGTTCAATTTGCGAAGCTCTTTATCTTGAATAAATCATCCAATTTGTATGAAATTGTGACAATTTGTTTGTCTCTACATGTAGATCACACCCACCCGTTTCCGTCCCATTCGGATAATTTCTTCGTGCTGCGTCTTTTTTGTTGTAGAGTGTATACCAAACTATAATAACAATTTTATAAGACAAAACAATTTTGAACACGATAATTCCAACGAAAAAAACTTTTAAAAATTCCAAAAGAAATCTTCCTGAATGTGCCTCCGTCCGACCTACGATTTGGTGATTAAGTCAATGGACTGTCATTCGGGAGGACTGGTATTTAAACGTCTCACGTTCTTATCCTCTGTGGGTGCCAGAGACCAAACTGTAGTGCGATCGGAGTGTGTGCTGTTTTTGAGCCTTCTCTGAAGTTTGGAAAGTGGAAAGGGTGCTGGTAGAAATGAAGATATGAGGGTCGGCCGTGAATTCTGCTTGGATAGCTCATCGATAAGTACCGGGTGATCAAAAAGTCAGTCTAAATTTGAAAACTGAATAAATCACGGAATAATGCAGATAGAGAGGCACAAATTGACACACATGCTTGGAATGACATGGGGTTTTATTAGAACCAAAAACATACAATAGTTCAAAAAATGTCCGACAGATGGCTCTTCATCTGATAAGCATAGCAACAATTAGCATAACAAAGTAAGACAAAGCAAAGATGATGTTCTTTACAGGAAATGCTCAATATGTCCACCATCATTCCTCAACAATAGCTGTAATCGAGGAAGAATGTTGTGACCAGCACTGTAAAGCATGTCCGGAGTTATGGTGAGGCATTGGCGTCGGATGTTGTCTTTCAGCATCCCTAGAGATGTCGGTCGATCACGATACACTTGCGACTTCAGGTATCCCTAAAGCCAATAACGGCACAGACTGAGGTCTGGGGACCTGGGAAGCCAAGCATGACGAAAGTGGCGGCTGAGCACACGATCATCACCAAACGACGCGCGCAAGGGATCTTTCACGCGTCTAGCAATATGGGGTGGAGCGCCATCCTGCATAAACATCGTACGTTCCAGCAGGTGTTTATCAGCCAGTCTGGGGACGATGCCATTCTGTAACATATCGACGTACCTCTCACCCGTCACGGTAGCAGTTTTGCTGTCCAGCGCCATCCGTCGGACATTTTGTGAACTTTTTTTTTGTGCTAATAAAACCCCATGTCATTCCAAGCATGTGTGTCAATTTTTACCTCTCCATCTACATGATTCCGTGGTTTATTAAAGTTGATCACCCAGTATACACGATCCAGTCACATTAATGTCACCGCTGCCTATGTTCGTTGTCAACGTGCAATATGCGTCTCCCCCAGTCGGAGGTTCGAGTCCTCCCTCGGGCTTGGGTGTGTGTGTGCTGTATATAGGATAAGTTAGTTTAAGTTAGATTAAGTGGTGTGTAGGCTTAGGACCGATGATCTTAGCAGTTTGGTCCCATAAGACCTTAAAAAAAGTGCAATAACTGCCCACAGCCAGCAGGTGGCAGTGTTAGCAGTGGAGGACATATAAAACGTGTCGGCGGACGAGGTAAACAATGTAGTCGTTGTCGTAATGAGGAAACGCAGCGATTTTTCTGTCGTCCATAACGGCATAACTGTCTGCCTCGGTAGCTGCGCAGTCAGCGCGGCGGATTGCTAACCGAGGTGCTCGTTTTCGATTCCCGGCCGGATCGGAGATTTCCTCCGCTCGGGAACTGGGCGTTGTGTTGGCCTCACGCTGGTAACATCATAACTGACACTGCACTATAACGCTAGCTGTAGGGGCACTTCGAGAAAGGCAATAAATTAAAAACAAGGATCACGATTATTGGCTTTCGGGCCAGCGGTGTAATCATTTGCGTAACGGCTAAGTTTGTAAACTGTTCGCGTGCCGCCTTTGTTGTTGTATACCGTGCTTCGCAAAATAGCGCTATGTGAAACGTGCGGCGAGGCAGCTGTGCTGCACCACGGCAGGATAAACGACACCTGCGGAGGTGTGTTGGGCGAAAGGACCTGCAACTGCTGAGCAGCTGTCCACACAGATGAACCTAGGGGCTTCCAACAACGTCTGCTCAACGGCCGTCCAGCGATGGTTGCTGCGTATAGACCTCCGCTGTAGGAGCCTAGCTGACTGCTGTTTATCGGCGACAAAGACTGTAATTTGCACACCAGTACCGCATCTACACACCCACTGAGAGGCGACAGGTAGCCTTTTCAGATGAATCACTTTTCATTCCTGCAGCGCAATTCACGAAAAGAGTAGTGATGTTCTCCAACTAAGGCATAAAATAATATCACTTTTTATGCTCCATCGATCAGATGGCTGTATGCGTGTACGACGTGAAACGTCTAAAAGGAAACACCCTACAGCAATTGTCGGATGATTCCAGGCTGGAGGAGGATGCTTTGTGGTCTAGGGAATTTTTTGGTAGCATTCCCCGAGTGACTTCGTCATTCTGGACAGCTCACTGGATTAACACAAGTGTGCATCTATCCGTGGGGACATGCGGTTTGTTTTTCATTTTGCACGATGGACTCTGCCAGCAGGACCATGCTTCGTGTCACACAGCTTGCACTGTACCTTTGTAGATCGAGGAGCGTCAGGATAAGTTTATTGTACTCCCCTGGCCACCAATCTCCCAGTTTTCAAACCTAATCGAGGATCTATCGGACCACCTCGGTCGGGCTGCTCGCGTCATGGATGCTCAAACGAGAAACCTAGCGCAGTTTGCCACGGCACCGGAGTCGGCATGGCCCCACATCCCTGTTGGTACCTCCAAGAATCCCACTGACTCCCTTCCTGCACGTCTTGCAGTGGTCTGCGCTTCAAACGGTGGATATTGAGGCTTTTAACAGGCCGGCACCTTAATCTGACTGGACGTGTAGTTGGCTTGAGGACTGCTGATTCCAACACTCACTCCTCCAAGCCTTCCATTAAATACACTACTGGCTATTGTAATTACTACACCACGAAGATGACGTGCTAAAGACGCGAAATTTAACCGACAGGAAGAAGATGCTGTGATATGCAAATGATTAGCTTTTCAGAGCATTCATACAAGGTTGGCGCCGGTGGCGACGCCTGCAACGTGCTGACACGATGAAACTTTCCAACAGATTTGTCATACACAAACAGCAGTTGACTGGCGTTGCCTGGTGAAACGTTGTCGTGATGCAGCGTGTGAGGAGGAGATTGGTTGAAATGGTTCAAATGGCTCTGAGCACTATGCGACTTAACTTCTGAGGTCATCATTCGCCTAGAACTTAGAACTAATTAAACCTAACTAACCTAAGGACGTCACACACATCCATGTCCGAGGCAGGATTCGAACCTGCGACCGTAGCGGTCGATCGGTTCCAGACTGTAGCGCCTAGAACCGCACGACCACTCCGGCCGGCTGAGGAGGAGAAATGCGTACCATCACGTTTCCAGACTTTGATAAAGGTCGGATTGTAGCCTATCGCGATTGCGGTTTATCGTATCGCGATATTGCTGCTCGCGTTGGTCGAGATCCAATGACTGTTAGCAGAATATGGAATCGGTGGGTTCAGGATTGTAATATGGAAAGCCTTGCTGAATCCCAACGGCCTCGTATCACTAGCAGTCGAGATGACAGCCATCTTATCCGCATGGCTCTAACGGATCGTGCAGCCACGACTCGATCCCTGAGTCAACAGATGGGGACATTTGCAAGACAACAACCATCTGCACGAACAGTTCGACGACGTTTGCAGCCGCATGGACTATCAGCTCGGAGACAATGGCTACGGTTACCCTTGACGCTGCATCACAGACAGGAGCGCCTGCGATGGTGTACTCAACGACGAACCTGGGTTCACGAATGGCAAAACGTCATTTTTTCGGATGAATCGAGGTTCTGTTTACAGCATCATGATGGTCGCATCCGTGTTTGGCGACATCGCGGTGAACGCATATTGGAAGCGTGTATTCCTCATCGCCATACTGGCGTATCACCCGGCGTGATGGTATGGGGTGCCATTGGTCAAGTCTCAGTCACCTCTTGTTCGCATTGACGGCACTTTGAACAGTGGACGTTACATTTTAGATGTGTTACGACCCGTGGCTCTACCCTTCATTCGATCCCTGCGAAACCCTATATTACAGTAGGATAATGCACGACCACATGTTCTAGATACAGAAAATGTTCGACTGCTGCCCTGGCAAGCACATTCTACAGATCTCTCACCAATTGAAAACGTCTGGTCAATGGTGGCCGAGCAACTGGCTCGTCACAATCCGCCAGTCACTACTCTTGATGAACTGTGGTATCGTGTATAAGCTGCATGGGCAGCTGTACATCTACACGCCATCAAAGCTCTGTTTTAATGAATGCCCAGGCGTATCAATGCCGTTATTACGGCCAGAGGTGGTTGTTCTGGGTACTGACTTCTCAGTATCTATGCACCCAAATTGCGTGAAAATGTAATCACATGTCAGTTCTAGTATAATATATTTGTCCAATGAATACCCGTTTATCATCTGCATTTCTTCTTTGTGTAGCAATTTTATTGGCTAGTATTGTATTTGGCCACCGGTAGAAATAGAGGTACCCACAGCGATCCCTCGAAAATCCAAAATCAAGTTACCACTATATTCCTCGAGGGAACGATACATTCCACAGAGCAGCTTCCCATTCCAGTAGGGTAGAGTGAGGCGGCAACGTCAAGTGGTGTAGGAGAGGCGCGGTCAGAGTAAACAGCCGTGGCCGAGGCTGCGGCGAAATGGGACAAGGTCGCGACGCCGCCGGCGCGGCTGCCGGCTGGTTTCGCGCACATTCCAGGCCGCGCCACTGAGTCAGGCCGGAGACGCACAAGCAGGCAGACGCCCCGAGACAAGGCTCTCTATAATGGCGCGGCGCGGCGCGGCGTCCAGCTTCCCAGTGTGCCAGCGCCCCAGGGCCGCAACCTCGCTCCCGTCTAACCAGGCTCCCCCTCCGGCCATCTTCCACCCCTAGTCGCGTTTTGCGAGCTCGCGTCGAGCGCTGGGTCGTTTCCTATCCGATCTCGCCGTGACGTGCCGAGTTGCTTCTCGCTTACGGGAGGACCTTACAGACTGCTCTGCGCTCTTCCATTCTCTCCGTACATACAAGATTTTACGATCACTGCCAGAACAGCAATTCCGCAAACAAATACGACAGAATCCTCAAAAAAATCTGGAAAGTTACATTTGAAGTTAAAGAAGATGTGCGAGCGCTGTTGAGTATAAAATTTTCGACATTGTTAACAGTGTTGTCAGTAGTTGCGTGAAAGTTTTGCATAGCAAAGTCTCTGCTCCGAATTTCTCTCGCAGCAACGTCTTGTTTTAAATTTTATTTACATTCCGAATTACTCTACATAGGACATACTCCAAGATGCTACACCAGGCGGGTGTAAAATGAATGTGCGTAACGGAAAATAATAAACGCTAAAATGAAGATTTGGCCCTTTCTGACTACCCCCTGAAGCAGATCTTAGGATCTCTTAATGGACGTCTGCAGCTCGTTGTCTCGCGGTCGCGTTCTCGCTTCCCATGCACGGCGTCCCGGGTTCGATTCCCGGCGGGGTCAGGGATTTTCACCTGCCTCGAAATGACTGCGTGTTTGTGTTGTCCCGGCTTCGATTCTTGGCGGGGTCAGGGATTTTCACCTGCCTCGAGATGAGTGGGTGTTTGTGTTGCCCTCATCATTTCATCACCATTCATGAAAGAGGCGAGATTGGGCTGAGCAAAAATTTGGAATTTGTACGGGCGCTGATAACGGCGCAGTTGAGCGCCCCTCAAACCAAACATCATCATCTTAATGGACTTTAACATAAATTACAACCTAAACATAAATGAATGATTAAGGCAACTAATACTACTAAATGATAAACGTTGTTCCTGCTTATATAATTATTGCACTTTTTTAAAAAAAAAACCTTTATGTTACAAAATTTACATATCCTAAGTAAATTTACTAATCAATTGCCCTACTCTGCCCCATATTATGACTGCGCGATTTAATGTCAACAACGCGAAATGACTGACATCAACTACGTACCAAACACTAGAAGACACTACTTTCAAAGATGATCTGCGGTGGTGTGGAAACTCAGTGGAAATAAACTAACGTGATCACAGCTGTTTAGCTTTTATTGCCCTAATAAGCGGAAGCAATTTGCGATATCACCGAATGTACTGCGTCCTGTGCGTACTCGTCTGCGACGATGGAAGAATTCCAGCCACAAATTAACTCTTTCAGCCGGCCGATGTGGCAGAGCGGTTCTAGGCGCTACAGTCTGGAACCGCGCGACCGCTACGGTCGCAGGTTCGAATCCTGCCTCGGGCATGGATGTGTGTGATGTCCTTAGGTTAGTTAGGTTTAAGTAGGTCTGAGTTCTAGGGGACTGATGACCTCAGATGTTAAGTCGCATAGTGCTCAGAGCCATTTGAACCAAACTCTTTCAAACGCTAGGACGCCAGAAGGCGGTCCTCTGACTAATATACTCTAATACTGTCTTCTCCTCTCTGTGTTCTACAAACTAGAAACGCGAACTGCCAGTCACAAGGATGGAGTTCAAATAACGTCTCAACATAAGTATAGGCAGAGGAAGTGCTCTCAATTACTGAACGCTGCCTACTCAACGACGACTTCCAACCCGGAGGTGAAGTCCAGAACCGTATAGGTTTGCAACAGTACCGTGCGTAACTGTTCTAACTATAAACTCTCCTGAGAGCAAAGACAGCAAGTCCGTCTGTACCAACAAAGCTGATATCGAGCGACCGTCACACCCGGGCGCTCACAACGGAAGACTTTGTCTCTCTACCTCTGGCCTCCCAGCAAGGCTCGGCTCCCCACCCTCGTAATTCCGAAAACGAATCATATTCCGAAACCACGGAATATTCTCCCTCTCTAGAGATTCTTCCAAACGGCGACCAACCATATTTTAGTCTTTTGTCGTCCAGCGCGGAAAGCTTGCGAGGAAAATCCTATACTCATATGGTACGCTTCTGAGTAAAAATCCGTGGAAATAACCCAGCCTGCGAGGTTTCCGAGATGGCACTTTCTAATTCTTCTCAGCTGCGTCCAAGATTTTCGTATTTTCCGAAGTGTAATGCTTCCCGTCCGGCTACATAATCGGCCGGTCTCGACTCTATTGCGCCCCTGCGCTCAACTTTCCGAACGTCCGTGTTGCTACTTCCTGTGTTTAAGCAGGACCAACACACCTGTGTGGGCCTTCTACCCTGGGCTTGAGTTCCGCCTGCCGTTTCATTTCCACTGTCGTTCCAACCTGTACTAATATGATAATAAAGACACTCCATCACCTTTCATGTTATAAGCGTTAACAATTATTTACAATGCTTACGTGACAATGTCAGTCTTCTTTATATTTTCATATATACGATGTACAACCTATCACATGATACCTATTTGTGTTTATAGATCACAGCAAAGTATGTGGATGGGCGCTTGTAAGGTGCGAAATTACAGCCATCTTACAGTACAACGTAACAAATGGTTCAAATGGCTCTGAGCACTATGGGACTTAACAAAATGGTTCAAATGGCTCTGAGCACTATGGGACTCAACTGCTGTGGTTATCATTCCCCTAGAACTTAGAACTACTTAAACCTAACTAACCTAAGGACATCACACACATCCATGCCCGAGGCAGGATTCGAACCTGCGACCGTAGCAGTCCCGCGGTTCCGGACTGCAGCGCCTAGAACCGCACGGCCACCGCAGCCGGCACAACGTAACAAATAATGGTTACGTTAATGGCTGTTCCGTTAGTTCGTAGTGGAATATTGTACACATTTAAAATAAAGAAAATACAGACAACTTCCCTAATATTCTATAATACAGGTTAACCCAAAACTCCATTAACATTTGAAAATTCAGTACTTCACAAAGTATTGTAGGTAGACACGTAAAAATTGACGCACATGCTTGAAATGACATGGGATTTTATTGAAACCGAAAATGACCAACAGATGGCTCTTCATGAGATACAAAAGCAACAGTTAGCAGTTTATAACAGAAGCTCAAAATGTCGGCTGCCATTCATCAAAAACGGTTGTAGCCGGGGGACAATATTGTGAACAGCACTGTGCAAAATATTAATAGGTATCGTGAGAAACTGCCGTCGGATATTGTCTTTTACCATTCCTAATCTAGGCGCTTCAGTCTGGAACCACGAGACGGCTACGGTCGCAGGTTCGAATCCTGCCTCGGGCATGGATGTGTGTGATGTCCTTAGGTTAGTTAAGTTTAAGTAGTTCTAAGTTCTAGGGGATTGATGACCTCAGATGTTAAGTTCCATAGTGCACAGAGCCATTTGAACCATTTTTTGAATCATTCCTAATGAGATCGGACGGCCGCGTTAGACTTGCGACTTCAGTTAATCCCACAACCAATAATCACACAGATTGAGGTTTGGGGAGGCCAAGCATGACGGACGTGGCACCTGAGCACACGATGTTCGCAAGAGGTCTTTCACATGTGTACCGAAATGAGGTGGAGCAACATCCTGCATAAAAGTCGTGCCTTCCTGCAGGTGTTTATCAGCCAGCTCAGGGATGAGCTGACTCCCTCACGCATTACACCTCATTTTGTACAAGATTCTCATGCAGCGTCACTTGACGTGTTGCTGCCCAGCACCATCTGTTTGCCACTTTTTGCATTCGCTTTTGGTTTCAATAAAATCCTATGTCACTTCAGGTATGTGCGTCAATTTTTATCTCTCTGCCTACATTATGCCGTGGATTAGTGCATTTTCAAATGTGAACGGACGTTTGGGTCACCATGTATTTATATATTATCTGAGTAACTAGTTTCAGGCTGTTTGGACATTATCAGGTACAGGGCAATACATGTGGGTGTGAATTTTGTAAGATCAACAATTCTAAAGTAAGTGCTTCCAAAGAGCGTCCCAATTGGCTCTCAAAGATGATAGTTATTAATACTCGAATTAAGACTGAAATTAGATAAGATATGAAGTAGAACTATAGCTTAGATAAAGCATATGACATATTGAGCTAATGAACATATGACAGATACAACAATTGTGGAAAGAAGAAAAATAAATACGTTTCAAGGTCTTGACCAAACAAAGAGTCATAAACAAGTATAATATTTCACGTGAGACACGTATGTGGCTAAAATGGTAAGTGAAAGAACAATAATTTTATCAAGTAAAATTGTAAGGACGTAAAACCATAGTAACAGTATTTACAGTTTCAGGCGGTGAGTAAAGGAACTGTTTTCGATACTTCAGAAGTAGGTTAGGGCCAATATCCATCAGTTTATTAGTTTCAGTTATTTGAAAGTGGTTCATATTCTTCCCATTGGTGGGGGGAGGAAATCATGCTGCCGGCGGTTGCCTCAGGACCACAACACACTATAAAATACGTGAAGTCAGGATTTGCTGATGCTGCTACGAGCTGCAAAAACGGTCGCTACAAGTCGTCTCATTCACTCAATTAGGTTTTTAATGCACGTCCTCACGAATGACATTCTAAATCGTTTCTGTTCGATTGCAACGCTGAACTGCACTGGTTAGTCGGCGAGTATCACGAGGGCAGTGGAAATTACAAAAGGCCCAGGCGAATGGGGAAACCAGTGTGTAACAGCTTTCCCGTCAACTATTTCAACTATTCGTACTGCCTGTACGCACCAAAAAGGCTAGGCTCTTGAACATTCCTTCCTGCATGTGGTGATGTGGTGTAGAGAGCGCTGTTGGGAGCTACTACAAGACAGAGTGGTCGGTATCATGACTGGGTAACAGTGGTACCACAGATGATCACGCGGATGGGATGACACGGATTAATGCAACTTACGGAGCGAGACAGTTCACTATAACGTCATACGCCATCATTGTATTTCTGGCTGAAGCGAGATTCACGACGGAACAATCTGTTGTCATTCGGAGGCCAATATTTTGACCAGTAAGCCCACTGCGGTCGGAGTGGCCTATGATCTGGGTTCAGATTTTCTGCATACTAAAAATGTCAGAGACCTCTGGCACGTGTGTGTGGTGTCTGTCCTCTCAGAGTGAAGGACGCTAAGAGATTAATATCCCGTTACCAGGGAATTCATTAGAGGCGGATCACAAACTCAGCTGGACAAACTGAGCGACCTGGCTCAGTATTTAAGAGACTGGACTGCTACGGGTGGTTCGCACTGGAACAGAACGAACTGTCACGGGTTGAA
This sequence comes from Schistocerca nitens, assembly GCF_023898315.1. Classification (NCBI taxonomy): domain Eukaryota; kingdom Metazoa; phylum Arthropoda; class Insecta; order Orthoptera; family Acrididae; genus Schistocerca; species Schistocerca nitens. The sequence goes on along the minus strand of NC_064617.1, from coordinate 607,712,394 downwards.
ACAGAACGGAAGGGCACCATCAAATGGTGGAGGGTTCACACTAGATGGAACGTCAGATTATCTCGCCGCTCAGTTGGGTACCAGGGGGAGATAGTGAGATTATGACTAACCGTCCGACTTACAGAAAGTCGGAATATAGTAGGAGCATTACGAAAATAGCAGTGATAGTAAATCAAACTTTGCGACAGATGTTTTTGACACAAGTCGTATGGTAAGTTTTTCACACTACTGGGAACCGAAGAAACATGAAAAGTGTCGTCCACACTTTTTTAAAACATAACAATGTATATATTCATGAAAATGAGCCGTTTCTGTACATTATTGTCTCGTGAGATGGCCTGGTTATCGATGAAACCGGAATACCGACGTGTTCATCAATAGTAATTCCGCCAAAGCATATGCCTTCCTGTCAACCCTACGACGTATACTTTAACTAGAATGTGGAGGATTACATTCGCCGATTACAAAATTGCTCTTTGCTGATCGCAGAGCAAAGAGAATCCGCAAGTAGAAGCGATGGATTTAATAAAATATATGTCTGGATCCGTAATCGATTGCAGGCTCCAGCTTTCGAGAAAATTCTTTTATATGCTTGGTTTGCTGCGAAATTATGAGCAGATCATTAGGTATTTAAAACATTAACGAAGCTGCTTTTCCTAATGAATAATCACAGTAAAGAATGTGACTTAGCGGTGCTTAGATTTTTTGTGCTTTGAATATTTTGATGATAGATATCACACTGGGGAATTCACTGATTCTATTATAGAATAAAAGTAAAAATTAAAGCAAAAACTGATGTATTGGGTCAAATATATATATATATATATATATATATATATATATATATATATATATATATTACTTTCAATTAATGCCAGCCGGCCGATGTGGCCGAGCCGTTCTAGGTTCTTCAGTCTGGAACCGCGCGACCGCTACGATCGCAGGTTCGAATCCTGCCTCGGGCATGGATGTGTGTGATGTCCTTAGGTTAGTTAGGTTTAAGTAGATCTAAGTTCTAGGGGACTGAAGACCTCAGATGTTAAGTCCCATAGTGCTCAGAGCCATTTGACCCATTTGAATTAATGCCAGTTGATTAAGTTATAAAAGATCTATGTTGATAAAATCTAATTTTAATAATATTTGAACTGCTGATTTATTTCCTAAATAATTATATTGTATTATACATGTATTACATTGTATTATTTTATTCAAGAAAGGTAGTAGGAGTAATCCACTAAATTACAGGCCCACATCGTTTACGTCGATATGCAGCAGGATTTTGGAACATATATTGTGTTCAAACATTATGAATTACCTTATAGAAAATTGTGTATTGACACATAGTCATCATGGGTTTAGAAAACATCGGTTCTGTGAAACACAACTAGCTCTTTATTCACATGAAGTGTTGAGTGCTATTGACAAGTGATTTCAGATCGATTCCGTATTTCTGGATTTCCGGTTGGCTTTTGACACTGTACCACACAAGCGGCTTTTAGTGAAATTGCTCGGTTATGGAGTAGCCTCAGTTATGCGACTGGACTTGTGATTTCCTGTCAGAGAGGTCACAGTTCGTAGTAATTGACGGAAAGTCATAGAATAAAACAGAAGCTATTTCTGGCGTTCCCCAAGGCAGTGTTATAGGCCCTTAGCTGTTCCTTATCTATATAAACGATTTGGGAGACAATCTGAGCAGCCGTCTTCGGTTGTTTGCAGATGACGCTGTCGTTTATCGACTAATAAAGTCATCAGAAGATCAAAACAAATTGCAAAACGATTTAGAAAAGATATCTGAATGGTGCGAAAATTGGCAGTTGACCCTAAATAACGAAAAGTGTGAGGTCATCCACATGAGTGCTAAAAGGAATTCGTATAAATCAGTCTAATCTAAAAGCCGTAAATTAAAACTAAATACCCAGGAATTACAATTACGAACAACTTATGTGTACATTAAGCCAAAACGCTGCTTTGTGTAGCATTTTTAATTATTGTGACTTTATTTGCATTGGCTATAGGCCTATTTCTGCTCAAAGGCCGTTTTCAAGCACCCTGCAACATATAGTACGGTACTTAGATCATATATCTGTGAGTTTTCGTAATAACTAATTATTTTGTACATTTGGCGTAAGACTTACTTCCATACTACATCGTTGACGCTCTTGCTGTCAGATATCTTACTTGGTGCGTTTTTAAGCAAAGCACAGACGAAATTATAAATTGCTTGCTAAGTAATGTCTCAGCAGTGGAATTTTTCTTTGTTGGCCAGTATGGTTAAGATCTTGTTAATATTTTGTAAGTTTGACAGCTTCGAGTTATGTCAGCGATGTTACGTGGTTACAGATTTGTTTTCATAAATCAATGGAGTTGTGTGATAGTAAAATCTTTGCAGCTGTATATTGGTGTTCGTTTTATGAAATTATCCGTGGTCAGTAATTTCAATAAAATTATCAAAATAATTTTTATGTTTTAAATCGGTTTGTTTGTTTAAAATTTTTTCTGGATATTTGCGGGTGTGTATATAGATTTCTGTCTCTTCCAGAAAGTTCAGAATTGGGCCTTTTGGTGTTATGTGGAGAATTTGCATAGAATTTTCAATCAAGATTGAAAATTCGATGCAACTACTAAGGAGACTGCCTACACTACGCTTGTTCGTCCTCTTTTAGGATACTACTGCGCGGTGTGGAATTCTTACCAGATAGGACTGACGGAGTACGTCGAAAAAGTTCAAAGAAGGGGGGCACGTTTTTTACTATCGCGAGATATGGGAGAGAATGTCACAGAAATGATACATGATTTGGGCTGGACATCACTAAAAGAAAGGCGTTTTTCGTTGCGACGGAATCTTCTCACGAAATTCCAGTCACCAACTTTCTCCTCCGAATGCAAAAATATTTTTTTGACACCAACCTACATATGGAGAAACGATCACCAGGATAAAATAAGGGAAATCAGAGCGCGTACGGAAAGATATAGGTTGTAAGTAGGCTGTTTAGGTTTTTATGTTGGTGACCCCATGTAGCGCTTTGTATGAAAATCGCTGACTGAGCTGCGTGCAGTTTGTGGCTGGTTGGACTCATTGTTGGAATATTCGCTATTGTTGTAGTGTTGGACAGTTGGATGTAAACAGGCCGTAGCAGTGTTGCCAATTTAGCGACTTTGTCGCTAGAAATGGCGACTTTTGCCTTCGTCTTAGCGACAAAAAAAAAAAACGTTTTAGCGACAAAAATTATTTAGCGACTTATCTGGCGACTTTTGGAGTAATGACGACTTTGGAAGTACAAATCAAAACTATTTTGGGCCAGTATTTTCATTAACAAAACTAAGATTTTAACTATAGAATGGGTACTACACTGACTTTGTTCTAGATTTACTAAGTTAAATTAAGTTCTTGGCAGATCATGTAGCATTGTTCAGCATTTAGTAAACCTTGAGAGGTGGCATGAGCCCCCTCTCATATTTCTATCTTACGATTCTCCTCTCTAGTTGCATGCGGTGGAGGGTTGCTTTTCCTTAACACGCGTACTTCCCACGCAGCGTCTCTCGTCACCCGGGTGGGCCGGTGACAGGCGGGCTCTGTGGAACTGGAGAGAGTTAAGCCGACGTGTGTGAGGCAGTCGAGTGAATGCTTTTCAGACGCCGACATTGTCAAGAGACACGCCCGCTGGGGTGTGAAGTAGCGGCTGGGCTAGAGGTTCCGTTACTTCATAGAAACTTTGCGAAAACACTTTCTGGCGGGCTACCAGCGAGGCGTGGGAATGACTTGTGTACCCACGCAGTTGTGGCGGGAAAATTCCCGCACTTTCTGCAAAATCAGCACAGAAATTGGCGCCAAGAATCTCCATTGGTGGAATGGTAGTGCTCCGGCAATGGAGTGGAATTTCGGCCGGTTTTCGAGTTGCTGATTGGAACGTAACCACGGCCACTGTCGTGGGGGCGGGAATGTTCGGTGTTCGGCCTGTACGGGTGCTCTGGGTAGTCGGCAGTCGCCTTTCGGACGAGGACGTCGGAGCAACCAGCCCTCGCCTGCGGTACGCCAGATCGTGTTCTGGGAGATAAGAAGACTGTTGGTAATGTACGTCCGCAGCACCGGCAGATAGGGATTTTCCTAGGTGATAATCAGAGCTCAGCAGAGCGCGCCTGTTCATCCTTTTCTAACTTTGTTCAGTTTCGAGTAGCAGCAATTACTATTGGGTTAGCTGTGTGTCTCTCTTGAGATTTGAGTGGAAAGGAATTGGCTCCACATACCACTTCGTCTTAAACCTCACGATCTAAGTTAGGGACAACTTCACCTTTATAGTGTTTGTATGAATCTCCAATTTTAGTCAATTTGATGTTTTATAAATATTTCCTGTATCTCTTTTACTATTCTGCGTTTAATCTTAATAAATCATATTGTTATTTTGGACAGAACTTTCTTTCTGTTAATCAATAGAGCAACCCTATCATTCCTCACTATGCTAATGAAACCTTTGTTTATTTAACTTATTTATCAAATTAAATTATTGCAGGTGCCAAACTCTCTTCTACTCCACTAGCAGGGTTGATTAGAGTCAGTTCGCGTATTTGTTTTATCCTTGTGCAACAGCAAAAGTCGGAGTTAGAATAGGGGGGGCTTAGAGCATGATTTACACATGTGGATTCTAGTAGAATTTAGTGATAAATACACTACTAGCCCCGGCACCTCGCATAAAATGGCGACCCTGCCAGGATCTTTCCTGTGAATCTCTGATAAACAAACAGGATTCTTAGTAGGAACATTCAATTTTTTTCTCTCTATTTTTTTTAATGATTAATACCCAAGTTTTTTTTGGTAGTTCCGCGTTTAGTTTTAAGTAGCGGCGCATGACTACAGTTTTTGTTTTCAGTGTATATATTTTTTTGTTCATTGTTTTTTTTGTGTTTCGCTGATGTGGTGTCTGTACCGCATCGCACTTTGTCGGATTTGTGTGCGGTTTCTGTACCACATCAAATTGTGTTTGTGATTACAGCGTTGGAACAGCGTTGTTGAAATTTTATGTTTATGTGTAAAAAATATATGGAGTAGATTAATTTTATTGTGCATTTTAGATGAATTTGTTTTTATGAATGATAACGAGAAGTAAGGCACGACTATTATCGGGCGAAGCTAAAACAAAAGAGGATAGCATAATGGATAAGGGGCAGTTTACTGACGGGAATAGGTTCGGAGATGAGATGGGCACATTTTTAGCAGGACAGGACGCCAGGGGCATTGATGAGGAAGGTGATTTGGACGCGATCTCAGAGCAGCGTTGCGGCCGTGATTATGATAGTGAAGTAGAGGATGAAACAGAGACAGGCACACAGGTCGAGACGGTAGCAGAAATTTATAATCAAACGAACGAGAGCAGACAGGGGCTAGCTCGGCCACGTCAGAGCTCTAGCGCCCAGGTGTCCAGAGTTACATCTCCCACGTTTGAAGAGGATCAAAAAGATGACGTAAACCCAATACTGAGCTTCCTACGATCCATGAAAGAAGAAGATGAGAAACAGCGTAAGAAGGACACTCAGACTATAATTTCGCATATAGGGGAAATTCGTGGGGAATTATTAACAATAAAGAAAGAATGTGGAGAAGCAAAACAAATGTCAATGGTAGCACAAAAAGTAGCAGGCCTAGCCAAAACTGCAGCAACAGGGGCAATGAAAATCGCAAGAGTAACTCTTAAACTCGCAGGGCGCTTGCGACGTGCGACACAAGTCCACTCGAAATCCCTAGCGGCCTTAAAGACTCAAGGTAATATTGCGGTTACGAACATCACGAAACGAATGAAAGAAGTAGAGAGTCGGATAGCAAAACTAGAGCGAAATGGGCACACGAGCACTGCGCGTTCGGATACCAATGATGGAGCACACAGGATTGTGTCTCCGAGGAAAAGCCCGCCGTGCTCTAGCCCAGTGACAGCGTGCGGAACAAACAATGCACACGCAGAAACAGCGAGTAATAGCTCCAATAATTGCAGCCCACTTAGAAGAGTGAATGCTGAATGCCACTTCCACTGTGATACAGACGTAGCACATCACAGTTATCAGCAAGATAGATCAGGACACTCCGCAGACGTGCAAGTATCGGAAACGTCTGACAACACCAGTGCGAGGATCGGACAGAATTTTGATCACAATCACTTCCTGTCGATACTCAAATTCCAGAAGTTCAAAGATAATGGAGGGTCGATGCATCCGAAGAGCTGGGTGATGCAATTTACTAATTCATTACCGTCGTCATGGCCAACCCAGGCCAAATTAGAATTCATGTGTGGACACATCGAAGGCCAAGCCGCGGAAAAGATGCGGGGCGTGGCAGCGACGTGTCGGACTTATCAGGAATTTGTTGGTGCATTCCTGCGGACCTACTGGTCAAAGGAAACGCAAGACAGGATTAAAGAGGAAATAATATTTTGTCCTGAACTGGAAGTGTCCGGGCATAAGAGCGCAACCAAATTTTTTGATGATTTACTCAAGAAGAATCAGTTTTTAGATAGTCCATACAGCAACGGAGAAATTATTAAATTTTGCTTTTCGAAATTGCCAGTTAGGTATCAACAGACACTTGTCGGGAAGTGTGGATCTGACATAGATGCATTCAAGAGTCTACTGCGCGAACTCGAAGTAGTCTTCGATAAACAAGACGCAAAGGACAGGAAGAAGGCGCAAAATAACAAATACCACGGGCCAGCAAGGGAAGACGACAACAGATCGCATAATCGCACTGGTCAGTTAGGAAACCAGGGTTACCGAGATCAAGGTTACGCTATTCAAGGTTATGGAAACCAGAGACACGGAAACCAGAACGTCAGGGAACAGGGTCAATCCAGACAAGCAATCTGGGACAGGAGGAATGACGAACGGCAAAGCGACCGTAATTGGAGGGAGCGAAATCAAGGACAACAGGAGAGCCAGGAGATTGAAATTAGACCTCCAAATCCTAATGCACGTCAGAGGAGGGGGAGTCTAAGAAGGGATAGACGCTGAAAGGAAAGAAGTCCATAGGACTCCACCACATATCTCACATAAAGGAGTTCGTAGAATAGTAGTAGTGTAAGAAATGTACATAGTAGAATAGGCAAATATATGAACCTTTGTTCGGGGAACAATAATCGTTACATTAATAGATTAAGATTGCTAAAGTATTAACACGTTGCGTTGTCTTGCATAAGAATTTACTGCTGCTATCCTCTTTTTGTTTATGTTTGCGATCTCCAATGTCGATGGAGTAGGAGACACTACCTTTTCATGAGCAATGTTTTTGTCCTTTCCTATCTGGTGTCCATGTTAAGGGATAAGGATGAGTGACGAGACGTCGCACAAACGGGCGCATACAAGAACGTGCTCTTAGAAGCGTTCTGAGAGGTCGTGATACGCTCCATAGCGGCCACAACCAGTTCGTGAGACGTTCATACCAATGCTTGCAGGCACGCGTCAGTGCACTGCACGATTGTGGTATATTGCGCGATTTCGAGGGTGAAGATGGGCAGTATAGTTTTTGCAGAGCTGCGCCGGTATCGTTGTCTTGCAAGTCGGGGTGAACCTGTGAGCATTTGACTCTAATGGTGCCCTAGACGAGAGAAATGAGGGCATAAAAGCCTACCATGCTAATGTGCTGGTTGGGGATTTAGCGTGCTGCTCGTTTTTGTCACAGATGAATCACCAAGGAATTGTACTTGGATATTCGTGACATACTGTGTAGCTGGCGTGTGTTGGGTGTCTGAATCCTCAACAGGAACCAGTCCTGGCTTGGTCATATTACATTGCTTCTGGAAAGGTGTACTTCGATCGCGAAAACCGCTTCACATAGAGAAGGAAGTTGCAACTATAAATTTATTGTCGTGTATAGCCATGGCTAACCCAGTCTCCGGAGTTTCAGTGAGGCGTAATGAAAACTCGGAGGTCATGTCGTACGGCGCGCACATCACTGTCGTCAATAGCGGCGAGCAGCAAGACATCTCAGCGTAACAGGAACTATGTAAGGGTATTGTATAAGGTAAATAAAAAAATAAATAAATAAATAAATAAATAAATAAAATAAAATAAATAAATAAATAAATAAAAGGGAAAGTACGATACTAGGATAAGTTAAACTGTAGGATTTAACAATAACTAGATTAATATTGTGGGGGTTTTCTACCACAAGTGTGGCGCGCGCCTGTTGAGTTGCTATTTTTCAGGTCACCAAACCACAGACCCGAGATGGAGGGACGACGGGCGAGCGAAAGTAGCGTAGTTGCATGTTCTTTATAGCACAGTAAAACTTAGACCTGCATAACAACATAATTTAATTAAAAGACGTAGAATGTAGATCGTTGGGATATGGTAGTTAATTCTTGAAGCATGTCTACTGTCGATCTATATAATTAATAGTAATATTAGTGCGGGCCCGCACATTTAGTTGTTCATCCATTACAAAGCATCAGTTATCACACACCATGTACTTACTGAGATCGGTCTCTACACGTATATCAAAATAAATTATTTCCATGTCTAGATTAGATGTTATAATGATTGCCATAGATTAATAACTATAAAAGTAAAATAAGAGTGTCTGAAATGACAGACCATCAATGTTTCATTAGGTAAATTTATTATAACATAGAAGGTCATGGGAAAAAGTTAGGCATAAGACTTTTGTAAGAATTGTACAGATGACGAGGAACGTGGCAATGCAGAGGCCAGCCAGCGCAAAAACAAGAGGTCTTCGGCTACCTGCTAGAGGGCGAGCGACCCGTCCTACACGCTGACAGTCACCCGGCTGCCTACCTGAGGGATTACACGGGACCTTTGCCCCGCCACAAGCGAAAGTGGGGCTGGCCGTTGACCCTGACATGCGACAGCCTGCTAGCTCTCCGGACGCGGCAGCCGCTTGGAGGGATTCCCTGCGGCAGACCACGTCGTCGTGAGTACACGAAGAAGATCACATATCGTGTCAGAACCTGCGCCTCATGTGCCTCAGGACAGAAAGGGACGCTCTATACTCACCTGTTTGGGTTTTTACAACTCACTAGCATTGGCCGATCTGCATACACAAAGCAGTATCGTGCCACACTAACAAATGTATGGTCTCATGTCTTACTTCTCCTCTCTATTAGAGAGCAGTTTTTAACAATAGTCGCTCCTAGTTCGATCCTGTATGGATGACCTCACACACTTGTGGAGTCACTCCACGTGCCATCATCCCTCGTCGAACTGCAATATTGGGAAACATAAAGTTCTGTCCAGCGAGAGAAGAGACCTAGACTAGTGATGTATCCCAACGAGTAGACCTCAGAGACAATTAATCGACGTGAGGAGAGCCTATCACTGTGTCTTCCTACCATACGGCCGTGATCATATGCGTGGGTCTGACTACAATCTCAACAGCGTACTGCAGACACTCCAGAACTCCCTATTGCTGTTGCCACAACGTAGCAACTACAACCGACGTTTAGCCTTATGTGATGTCAGTACAGTGGAATCAGTGAAGTGCCACGGATATTTCTAACAATGTGATTTAGTGCCTCATTCTCAGCACAGTCGTGAACTTTGTGCAATGTGCACGCACAATTTGATGCCCCATGAACCTTGTTTTTTTTGTTTTTCTTAAATTTCTTTCTCTTATGTTGTTTCTGTAATGTATGTTATACCTTGTATGCGTTTGTGTTTTACACTGTAATTCTTATTACAGATTACTGTATTGTTCTCCACATCATGTTTTTTTTGTATTTTGTGTTTATTGTTGTGTGTATGCTAACAGTGTGCCTGAAGTCCCCATAAACTGAAGCAGATACCACCACTGTCATTGTGAATGGACCATCAGTTCAGGGAACATTTTGTAAAGGTTATTCTTGCTGCAGGGAGACAGAATGAATCGGAGGTTGTAACTAGATCCTGAAAACTCACAAAGAGAGTGTTAACTTAAATATTATCATGTGTGAGTGAGGTCAGGTTAGTTTAATGATTAAAATTGTTGTAACATCTTGGGCATTTAATTGCGGAGCACTCCAACTCTGATTGTAAAGAATAAACTGCTCCATATTTGGCTCAGATGCCCGGGCCATGTTTAGAGCGTGAATGTCTGCGTGAATCGGTGTTTGGAAGGGGCTCCCTGGGTATGGATGTGTGATGTGAGTGTTAGTGTTCCATATTAAGAAGGTGAAGTTGGCTACATCATAAATAATCCTCCCTCTATGAGTTGCATTTTTCAGTTGCAATGATCTTTTTTATAGAGTGCGGTATGTGGAGTCACTTTGTAAGATTGTTCTTGGGCGATTGACTCACTACCTTGCTCCTAAGTGAGCCAACCGCTCACCAATTACAATCTAAAATGGCGTAGGGGCAATGAGAGGTGGCATGAGCCCCCTCTCATATTTCTATCTTACGATTCTCCTCTCTAGTTGCATGCGGTGGAGGGTTGCTTTTCCTTAACACGCGTACTTCCCACGCAGCGTCTCTCGTCACCCGGGTGGGCCGGTGACAGGCGGGCTCTGTGGAACTGGAGAGAGTTAAGCCGACGTGTGTGAGGCAGTCGAGTGAATGCTTTTCAGACGCCGACATTGTCAAGAGACACGCCCGCTGGGGTGTGAAGTAGCGGCTGGGCTAGAGGTTCCGTTACTTCAGAGAAACTTTGCGAAAACACTTTCTGGCGGGCTACCAGCGAGGCGTGGGAATGACTTGTGTACCCACGCAGTTGTGGCGGGAAAATTCCCGCACTTTCTGCAAAATCAGCACAGAAATTGGCGCCAAGAATCTCCATTGGTGGAATGGTAGTGCTCCGGCAATGGAGTGGAATTTCGGCCGGTTTTCGAGTTGCTGATTGGAACGTAACCACGGCCACTGTCGTGGGGGCGGGAATGTTCGGTGTTCGGCCTGTACGGGTGCTCTGGGTAGTCGGCAGTCGCCTTTCGGACGAGGACGTCGGAGCAACCAGCCCTCGCCTGCGGTACGCCAGATCGTGTTCTGGGAGATAAGAAGACTGTTGGTAATGTACGTCCGCAGCACCGGCAGATAGGGATTTTCCTAGGTGATAATCAGAGCTCAGCAGAGCGCGCCTGTTCATCCTTTTCTAACTTTGTTCAGTTTCGAGTAGCAGCAATTACTATTGGGTTAGCTGTGTGTCTCTCTTGAGATTTGAGTGGAAAGGAATTGGCTCCACATACCACTTCGTCTTAAACCTCACGATCTAAGTTAGGGACAACTTCACCTTTATAGTGTTTGTATGAATCTCCAATTTTAGTCAATTTGATGTTTTATAAATATTTCCTGTATCTCTTTTACTATTCTGCGTTTAATCTTAATAAATCATATTGTTATTTTGGACAGAACTTTCTTTCTGTTAATCAATAGAGCAACCCTATCATTCCTCACTATGCTAATGAAACCTTTGTTTATTTAACTTATTTATCAAATTAAATTATTGCAGGTGCCAAACTCTCTTCTACTCCACTAGCAGGGTTGATTAGAGTCAGTTCGCGTATTTGTTTTATCCTTGTGCAACAGCAAAAGTCGGAGTTAGAATAGGGGGGGCTTAGAGCATGATTTACACATGTGGATTCTAGTAGAATTTAGTGATAAATACACTACTAGCCCCGGCACCTCGCAACCTGAATGTGGGAATTGCCTACAGAGTAAGAAAACCTTGACTATAGAACAATTCATTATTCATTACCCACTAGCCAGTTATCGTCGATAGCGTATTGATCTATAATTCTTCAACTTTTGAAATCCCTTTATTTTTCGAATTGACAAAAAACATACGTAATATTAAGTATAATAAAATACATTTCTGTCCAGCAACCTCTAATTTTTCGAAATTTTAACTAGCAGTCAAATTATTACCATATGCACAGTGGTAACGCAAGAACAATTCGGTGATGGTATCTCAGACATTATTACGTTTTAAACAATGAACAATAGGACTGATATCGAGTTACTGATTGAGTAGATTGTTTCATGACCTCTAGTTCGCCTGAGTTTTAATGTATTTTCAGTGATTATAAATTGGTGAAACTTACGTTGTGGTGACTTACATAAGGAATTTACCGCAGAAGAATAAGCAGTACCCTCAAAAATATCGGGATGCGTTCGAAGCAGAACCTGAATTCAATGAATGGGCTGAAACCAGTCGTTGGAGACTTATCCAAGGCAAGATGTCAAGTATGTGCAACAAAGTTTAATGCTAAATTTTGTGATATTAGAAAGCATTCGAAAACTATTAAACATAAACAAAAAATTGATTAAAAAACACAAACCACCTTACCTGTGAAAATCGTTCCGAAAACTACAGTTAGAATAGCAAGCAGAGCGGAAGGCGCCCACTCTTTATTTATTGCTGAACATTGTTCTATTTTAGCTGTAGATCATTTAGGAATACTGTGCAAGAAGGTGTTTTCCGGTGACGAGGCCGCTAAAAACGTGCAATTACATCGTACAAAGTGCACTAACATTATAACTGAAGTTTTGGCTCCATATCTTACGCAATCATTGGTTGAAGATATAGGTAACCAAAAACACAGTGTACTAATAAATGAATCCACAGATGTATCAATATCTAAAATGATAGGTATCGTTATACGGTACTATAGTGTAAACAACCAAACCATTAGATCAGCATTTCTCAAACTCGCTGTAGTAGAAACTGGCTGCTGTCCTTGTGAATTCTTTGAAAGATCTCAAACTTCCAATCGCTAATATGGTAGTAATTGGCACAGATAATGCTTCTGCAATGGTTGGAATAAACAATGGGCTTTTCGAACAACTCAAGAGTGAATATGGTTTGAAGCATTTGGTATTGATCCGTTGCTTGTAGTTTCGCACGCCTCAGTGAATACCATACCTAGAAACATAGAGTTTCTTGTACGGGAAACCTACAATTGGTTGTCCATTTCACCCAAAAGACAAGAGGAATATAAAAATGTTTATGAGACAATAAATTGTGGAAAACAGCCACTAAAAACTTTGAAGGTCTGTGCAACACGTTGGCTTTCAATTGAACCAGCAATACGAAGAATTCTGGAGCAGAGGGAAGAACTAAAGCTACTTTTTTCACTTGCCATGGTTCAAGACAATTGTTAGACTGCCGATCTTTTGTACAAGATGTATTGTGACGATTCAAATCATCTTTACATGTTTTACCTTAAACATGCTTTAAAAGACGTACAAATAGCAATAAAAGCTTTTTAAGGAGAAGACAACGGCCCCACTAAATTACTAGATACACTTGTATTTCTCATGCAGTCACTCGGACAAAGCTTATTTTTTCCAACTGTTGATTTGTTGACAACGCCAGTTCCAAGCGAATGTATGTACACAAATCCGCACCTTGGCTTTATGTTTGAACAGAAATTGTCTGAGTCAAGTTTGTCTGAAGAAAATAAAGTTTATTTGAAGAAGAGATGCGTTCAGTTTAGTCTGAAACTCATAAAATAAATTCAACAAAGACTACCAAGTAACGTTACGATCCTGAAAAAAAAGTCAATGCTGAATGTTGAAGAAACACTAAAAGTGAATAAAAATAATGCTGTAGCGGATGTAGCCAAAGCATTGGGTTTTAGTGGCGATTTCATAGACGGTATGCTGCAAGAATGGCATAATACTCGTATCAACTTCATTAGGTGGAATAACACTACTAATACAGTTCGATTTTGGAGTGAGGTTTTGCAGTATAAAACTGCCGCGGGGGAGAATCCTTTTTCTTTGATTTCACAGCTAGCTATGACCGTTCTATGCCTACCGCATTCAAATGCAGAAGTGGAAAGAATATTCAGTTTTAGGAACATTATAAAAACTAAACAACGTAACAGATTATCGCTAAAATCAATTAATGATTTGATCATATTGAGAGACCAGCTGAAGAAACAAAATAAAGATTGTGCATCTTTTGACATACCGTCAGACGTATTGGAGATTATTGGAACGAACGAAAGTTACTCTTTTGCGACAAAACCAGTCGAACTGCAACATCATCTTTTGAGCGACGTTCAGCCCTCTACATCAACTACAGTTCTGTCAGAGCATGAAGCAGAAGGGTTATTCGATCTTCTGAGTGACGACGATGAATAGCCCACATACCGGTATGTATATATTTTGTAACCTAATTTGAGTTCTTGCTTTCTTTTGTTGCAAATATAGTTGTATATTTCTAGTATATTTGACTACTGTGATTGAAACAATTTATGTGTTGCATCAATTATGATAACATGTTTATTTAAACGTCAGCGTATTTTATATGTATGTTGTTGCAAGCGATGCGTCATTTAATTAAGACAATATAACAATTACGTATGAGACAATTTTTATTGATATTTTATTCCCCCCACCCCGGCACTGGCTTATTGCACCATTCACAGCACGAAATTTTCAGTACACCCCTAGTAAAATCAGTTTTAGCGACTTTATAGTGACTTTTGATATTGAATCTAGCGACTAAGGTTTTTTAGAGTTGGCAACATTGGGCCGTAGCGCTGGGCAGTTGGAGGTGAGCCGCCAGCAGTGGTGGATGTGGAGAGAGAGATGCCAGAGTTTTGAGATGTTAATATGAGCGGACTATCTGGACGTGTGTCCGTCAGTAAAAGGAAATTTGTCAAAATCGATATATATATATAATGACGTTTGAACACTATTAAGGTAAATACATTGTTTGTTCTCTATCAAAATCTTTCATTAGCTACCTATATACCTATCAGTAGTTAGTGCCTTCAGTAGTTGGAATCTTTTATTTACCTGGCAGTATTGGCGCTCGCTGTATTGCAGTAGTTCGAGTAACGAAGATTTTTGTGAGGTAAGTGATTCATGAAGGGTATATGTTATAGTTATTCAGGGCTATGCTTTTGTAGGGATTATTAAAAGTTGCGCTAAAATATTGTGTGTTAGTTTAGAAATGAACAGAATAAGTAAATAGAAAACCTGTGCGAGTACGTTCAGTTTTACTTAGCTGTTTCTATATCAAATAATGTAGAAGTTTACCAACACAGTCATTCTTTACATTCAAAGGGAAGTTTCAAAGTGTTTATTCTTTCAGCGCGCTGTACGAGATTGGAATAATAGAGAATTGTGAAGGTGCTTCCATGAACACTCTGCCAGGAACTGAAATGTGATTTGCAGAGTATCCATGTAGATGTAGATGTATTTCTCGTCGTCACAAAAATATTGTTATTGATTTCAGGTACATTCAACACAACAAAAGGAAAATAACAACATAATAAGATTGCATTTGAACACGGAACGGAAAAATTCGAACCTGTCCTACTAGCCATTACACTACCAACTCGCTTGGTATAACACCGTGTGTGCGAACTGATGCCGTAGCGTCAAAACTTTGAATGTCACTTTCTCGTAAACTATTAAGTGTTTGAACCTACGACAAAATAAGTGTCCATTTATTTCTCCTTTCTTTCACCAAGCGAAGTTTCGACTGCGTCAGAGAACGATCTATTGCGGATCTTTCTTGTAAGATACAGTTTCGGGAAGCTGCTGTTGTTACTCCACGCTCGCGCATGCACCATAGAGTTCCTGCAGTATTTCCGCACCAGAAAAATAGCTCACCCAATCCCTACGGGCCTCAAATGTTGGTCTTGAGAAACTAATATACTATTCAAATTAATCAGCATGTTCTTCATACTTCATGACTACTACTGTATGGTGTAGAGAGAGATTGATCTCTATTGATTCCGTGGAAACTGACATGTTTCATTTGCTGCGATTTGTAGACTTTTTTATTCTTTTTTTCTGACTCTCTCCCTGAAACTATAGCATTCCTGAATTTTTCGATGAAATTGCAAGATAGTATTGTAGTTTGGGGCTGCATCGCACCGCGACTGGCGTGACGGCAATACCAAGCGGCAAAAACTACTCACTGCGTTGTCGAGTTATCAAAGTGTTTAAAACGACTCAAAGAGATCTTCAGTTACACGTATTTGGCATTTGTTTCTGTATTGGGGCAATTACCCCGGGAGAGAAAATGATGCCTGCATTAAGTATCTTGAACGCGCTGTTTAAAGCCTTTCCAATATACTCCAAGATGAAATTACTGTTAGAATTGTCCACTGAATCAAATCTCACAAGTGCCGTAATATTTAAAATATCATTCTGTTTTAAAAATTACACCTCGATAATTTACTTATGAATGTTGTGATAAACCTAGAAGGGTCGTTAGTTTGAAACAACTGAGAAGTAAACTACGAGCAAATCGCGCCAACTGCTAGATGATGCATAGAAATTCCGTTCCATGGTCACCTAGGGTAAACCTCCTCTTGTTAATTTCTTTCCTCGTTTTGAAATATGAAGAAACCACAGCACAATTGCTTGATCCACAGTCTCTTGTTACATGCACGACCGGTTTCGGAACACTTAATCAACTAGTACCTAGTTTTCCCTTTTGTGTTGACGGTCGTGCAACACGGGGGACGGTCGTTATGGAATTTTTGTCCCTTTTACTCTTTCGGCACGGAACCTTCGGATCCATGACAACATTGGGGTGAGGATGACATCAGATAATTAAGTGATTTTTTTTTCTCACAAGACGATAGAACTTTAAGTGTTCCGAAACCGGTCGTGTACACAATAAAAGATTGTGGGTTAGGCAGCTGTCATGCGAGTTCTTCATTTTCAAAATCGGCTTGTACAGTTGCGACTGCCCCATATCCAGAATTCTTTTTAGTTCCTCTCTTCTTAAGCTGTCTGAAAATTGAAAAGCTCATTCATCAGACGCTTTTCGCTGCTATTGACAAAGCATCACCAGCAGTTATATTGCGATTGTTACTATCAAACGATACTTTTGGTCTCTTTGGTTTGTATAGAATGAATGACAGTTTTGCTTAAGAATGACTGAGCCGCGCTGCGGCTCGCGTTGGTGGTGTTTGTAGATTTCCTCCCTCTGTTGGAGGCCAGACGGTATCGTTTAGTTGGCATGGTTTGCGGTTGTTTGTCTTCTTCTCGTGTTGACGGGCGCCACTCAGTTTCGCAAGCGTTGCCTGTCCGCTAGTGGCAGCAGCGGCGGTTATCGATATGTAGTAACTGTTGCCCTATCTTTGGGGCGAGGTTTTTGTCTTTCCGGGGTCGTGTTAGTGTGCCAGTTCGGTTGGGGACTCAGGAGGAGCCAGGTCCGCACAGTGCCAGAACGCGCCGGGACTGCTGGCGGCACGCATGGACTGCCGCATGGAAGGGCTGTCGTCACGAGGGTGCACGACCTCGTCGTAAACCGGGTCCAACAAACATTTCAGTCCAAGTAGAGAAACCTCCACCATTGCTATTGTATTTGCTGTTTTACAGCAGGTTTCTAAATTTTTTCACGCCGTTCTGGCGTGTAAGGACTTCAGCTGTGATTGTGGTCACTTGCCTTAAAAGTCTAATTCGGTATTTGAATTTACGGAGTAAGCCTTTAAAACCTTATTTACTGACATTCCTAGGGGCCTGATGCCTTCTGTCGTGTTTGTGGCGACTTACCTTTAATATTTCAATACGTGTAATTTGTAAGTTGCAGCGAGTTTTAAACAATTCTTAATTTATTGCCAGTCCTGGCGTGTAAGGCCTTCTGCCCAGATCTCAGTGGCTTGCTTTTAAAACATTATCTTCTGTATCTGTATTTAATGCCGATTTGCTAGATTGTAACTCACTGAAAACACTATTATTTTACACAGGTGTTTATTCCTTCATTAATAAATGGTTCAAATGACTCTGAGCACTATGCGACTTAACTTCTAAGGTCATCAGTCGCTTAGAACTTAGAACTAATTAAACATAACTAACCTAAGGACATCACATACATCCATGCCCGAGGCAGGATTCGAACCTGCGACCGTAGCGGTCTCGCGGTTCCAAACTGTAGCGCCTAGAACCGCACGGCCACTCCGGCAGGCCCTTCATTAATAACGTGTGGTATTTTTATTTGTTGTTGAGTCTGAAATCACTGGTTTAAAATAAATTGTGTGTAACCGTAAAAGACAATCAATAGTAACTGATTACGGCCAGTCCACAATCGTAACCGAATCCTGCCATCCCTTGACTACCAGGTCACAATGACATATTTGACAAACTACTGTCGGCAATTTTTGTTCCTTCTTTCACATTCTCATCGCTATTGCTTCTCCTTTCATGTTAACAGAATGTGTAATCTAACTGGCACTGCAATGATTGACTTGTTCAATTTCCTTTATGTTTTTTGAGTTGTATTTTTCGGTCATGGCGAAAAACTTCATTGCACAGTTTGCTTTTGTGATTTGAAAGTCACAGCATATGAACTTTGATTAACAAACGGATACATCCACAAACTGTATTTTGTTGGCTCTTCGTTTGTGTTATTATGTATTAGAGGTGGTTGCAATGATAGCATTAACGAAAACTGTTTTTAAGTATATAATATTAAAATACACATTATTTGCACATTTGTTCATAACACCTGGTAATGCTAAAAAAGCGAATCACTTCCAATGAATTAATTTTTTTGTTACCAGTTCGCTTAAAGCAGTAAACAAAAATGCAGACGACAGCTACAGAACCGCGGGAATAATTTTTCCTGCTCTTTATTTATGATGTTCGAGTTGCAGTCGGTGCATCTGGAATTTATTCGTAACTACGCTTTAGACCCAAATCATAGTTACAGAAACTGTATTAAAAACTCATTGGCCTATACTAGGCCTTTTGCTCCCAGTCAACGTAGTGGCAACCGGCAACGCCACTATGTGACCGTCGATTTACTCCCTGGTTTGGTTCAGAATTATTCTCGTATTCACTCGATATATTCTTGTCACCTTCATTATTCTGAATTATTCTCACATAAAGGATAAGCCTGCCGGAGTGGGCGCTACGGTCTGCAACCGCTACGGTCGCAGGTTCGAATCCTGCCTCGGGCATGGATGTGTGCGATGTCCTTAGGTTAATTAGGTTTAAGTAGTTCTATGTTCTAGGGGACTGATGACCTTAGAAGTTAAGTCCCATAGTGCTCAGAGCCATTTTTTTAAAGGATAACACAGAGGTGGAAAATTTATGAAATTGAGTCCAAGAAGTTCATCCCAACAAAAACTGAAGCTTACTTCGCCGTTTATGTTGCGAATTCTCTGTCTTGGCCATGTCTGGGACAACAACGAAGCGCTGTACGCCACAGTTATACGCTAGCTTACCTGGCGAGTGTGTAAGCTTTCGGTTCTAACATCGCCGGTTAGTAGACTTTTACCTTTTCTGTGAAAGAGCCACTAATAGGCAGAGGAACAATCAGTAAAGAAATACTAAGATAATTTCTCCCTCATAAGTTTTGTTGCTACCGTGGCTCTGTACCATGTTACTCTAAAGGTGACAAACTTGCTGAATTGCACACTCGTTAGATTTTTCTCCTTTTCTCAGTTTTGTTGACAAAATTGTGGCACTGAATTATATATTAACTTGATTTTGTCATGTATTTACCCATAATACTACGTCTGCATACTTTTGTGGTGGTCCTGTAACACTACTTCAGTATGACTGTGGACTGAACCTAGAGACAGACCGTTTAGAAGCCGAAAGTGCGAATTATCATGCTAATTCGTGACGATCTTGGATACTTTGTTTCATTAAAAAAGCTATTTTCGTAACGTTTTCACGATAACCTGCAATTCATTTGTACAGGGTGTTTCAAAAATGACCGGTATATTTGAAACGGCAATAAAAACTAAACGAGCAGCGATAGAAATACACCGTTTGTTGCAATATGCTTGGGACAACAGTACATTTTCAGGCAGACAAACTTTCGAAATTACAGTAGTTACAATTTTCAACAACAGATGGCGCTGCAAGTGATGTGAAAGATAGAGAAGACAACGCAGTCTGTGGGTGCGCCATTCTGTACGTCGTCTTTCTGCTGTAAGCGTGTGCTGTTCACAACGTGCAAGTGTGCTGTAGACAACATGGTTTATTCCTTAGAACAGAGGATTTTTCTGGTGTTGGAATTCCACCGCCTAGAACACAGTGTTGTTGCAACAAGACGAAGTTTTCAACGGAGGTTTAATGTAACCAAAGGACCGAAAAGCGATACAATAAAGGACCTGTTTGAAAAATTTCAACGGACTGGGAACGTGACGGATGAACGTGCTGGAAAGGTAGGGCGACCGCGTACGGCAACCACAGAGGGCAACGCGCAGCTAGTGCAGCAGGTGATCCAACAGCGGCCTCGGGTTTCCGTTCGCCGTGTTGCAGCTGCGGTCCAAATGACGCCAACGTCCACGTATCGTCTCATGCGCCAGAGTTTACACCTCTATCCCCTCAGCGCCGCTACCATTGCTGCACGAGAGACATTCGCTAACGATATAGTGCACAGGATTGATGACGGCGATATGCATGTGGGCAGGATTTGGTTTACTGACGAAGCTTATTTTTACCTGGACGGCTTCGTCAATAAACAGAACTGGCGCATATGGGGAACCGAAAAGCCCCATGTTGCAGTCCCATCGTCCCTGCATCCTCAAAAAGTACTGGTCTGGGCCGCCATTTCTTCCAAAGGAATCATTGGCCCATTTTTCAGATCCGAAACGATTACTGCATCACGCTATCTGGACATTCTTCGTGAATTTGTGGCGGTACAAACTGCCTTAGACGACACTGCGAACACCTCGTGGTTTATGCAAGATGGTGCCCGGCTACATCGCACGGCCGACGTCTTTAATTTCCTGAATGAATATTTCGATGATCGTGTGATTGCTTTGGGCTATCCGAAACATACAGGAGGCGGCGTGGATTGGCCTCCCTATTCGCCAGACATGAACCCCTGTGACTTCTTTCTGTGGGGACACTTGAAAGACCAGGTGTACCGCCAGAATCCAGAAACAATTGAACAGCTGAAGCAGTACATCTCATCTGCATGTGAAGCCATTCCGCCAGACACGTTTTCAAAGGTTTCGGGTAATTTCATTCAGAGACTACGCCATATTATTGCCACGCATGGTGGATATGTGGAAAATATCGTACTATAGAGTTTCCCAGACCGCAGCGCCATCTGTTGTTGAAAATTGTAACTACTGTAATTTCGAAAGTTTGTCTGCCTGAAAATGAACTGTTGTCCCAAGCATATTGCAACAAACGGTGTATTTCTATCGCTGCTCGTTTAGTTTTTATTGCCGTTTCAAATATACCGGTCATTTTTGAAACACCCTGTATTAGCACAATGCATACTAAATGATAGTTTTTGTTAGGTTATTGAACACAGCAGATAAACATACGACATAAATAACTCAGCAGCAACATAATCTCCGACAGTATCTAAAACAGTGTGATAATGTTCGGATAATTTCTCGAATTGTCTATAGACAATATGTCGTTAGTACTTCTTATCCTCGAACGTTATGCTGTGTCAGCAGACAGTAAACTGTGCAGTTTAGCATAACGATGAAGCGAGAGGTCTCGCAAATTCTGTCACCGACTGTATATATGACTATTTAGTGACGAATGGCTTTCCTGTCTGTCACTGGGACCGCTAGTGTGTTCTCACCTGTCAGCCGGTACAACTTTCACATCAACGAGTGTCGCGACTATATGTAATAGACTGTGGTTACACGGTGTTAGCGTAATGTCTGCTGACAGTATCTAATTTTTTGTCCGACGTGCTTGTAAGTAAGCGTGCCGAGAATAGTTAACTTCTTATGCTAGCGCACGACATATCCGCCCCTCGCCAACGGAAAACTATCTTTCCGAGGATGCTTGACATCGCCCTATGAAAAGCGCTGAGGAAGTTCCGTTCAATGACGTCCAATGTGAGTCGACTGGGAGGAACGGAGTTAAAATGACCCTCGAGAGACTCTGACCTAGGTATGCAATGGTTTCCTTGAGATAATCTAAATAAAGGCCGATATGATGGCTTAAACAAGGCCACAGCTGACTCCGTATTTTTCTTGTCCACTCTCGGCCCTCGACACCGACGTCGCCGGGACACTTTTCGTGACCAGCAACTGTTTTTACGGTCTGATTCTTTTGACTTCTCGCTTCAAGAACTATAAAAGTATTACGCCACATAGAGGCTGCTATTTCACGTCACGTCACTTAGGCATCAACGAGGCATAGTTAAGTGTCATTTAACGTTTACTGCTGGCACACCTTACAAGGCCTTCACGGCTCTTTTACAGCCCACTAAGTAGTAGGTGCACCTAACAGGGCAGGTCGAATGGTATTGTTCAGCTAACACTCCCGTTACCGCTTTTTAAATATAATCATTTATTTGCTATGCCTTGCTTTTAACGTCGTTTAAGTTTTATACTAGTTGCTTACTTCCTTCACGCTGTTACTGGAATGATATTGCTGGGTCGACAATTTATGTCTGATTAAGTCAGCATTTCAACTACCTTGAGCTGTTGGACCATTAGCTTTCGTATTATACGTGAAGAATTTTACGTAATTTAGTTTTCTCCATTATGGAAGTGAAATTTTTCACAGATCCGTGACTGCTTTTGTAGCTACCAAGAAGCGCACACAAGCTACTACTCAGTACCTATGGTTTACTGATTCACTTTATTACGTTGCAATAGCACATCGCTGACAGCAAATGTCTCGTCTTCTTATGCAGGAAATATTTGATATCATCAATGAACCATGTAGGTTACGCTGAGAAATCGTAATGCTCCTGATCAAGACAACTTTGTAATAATCAGAGAAACAATGCTGCCCGACGGTGAGAGTAGGCCGCAATTAGATATGGATAAGCAGTTAGGGAGTCCATCGACAAAGTGACTGTGTGCAGCTTGTTTCTTAATGGAATACACTATCCAAAGCCTAAATAACCACTTTTTACAGACCGGACCTGTGCGACACATGCAGGAAGAAAGTCAATGAGATTCTGGAAGAATGTGAAGATATGCCACTCCAGTACCGTGACCAGCTGCACAGATTCTCGATTGGATTTAAATGCTGGGACTTTGGTGGCCGGGGGAGTACAGTTAACTCATCCTAGTGATCTGTGAACCACTCACGTACACCGTGAGCTGCGTGACTCATTGCATTGTCCTGTTGGTAGATATCATCGTGCTGAGGAAAAACAAACTGCATGTACAGGTGGACAGGGTTTCTAAAAGATAGATGCATGCTTCTGCTATCCATTGTGCCTTTCAGAATGACGAGATCACACAGGGAATGCCACGGAAACTTTCACCAGACCATAACATTCCCTCCTCCGACCTGGATCTTTCCGATGGTTGGTTCAGGGCGTTTGCTTTCAGAAGTTTCACGCCGATGGAGCATAAAACGTTATACATGTGAAAAGGCCACCAGTCGCCATTCAGTGAACGTCCAGTTGCGGTATGGGTGTGAACATTCCTGCCTTCGTTGCCGATGAACAGCAGTCAGCATGGATGCATGAACCGGACGCCTGCTGCAGAGGCCCATACGCAGCAACGTTCGCTGAACGGTCGGTGGCAAGACGGTGTTGATAGCCCTTTGGTTCATATTGGCGGCCAGTTGTTCAACACCTGCACGCCTATTCGGCCGTACACACCTCCGCAGCCGTCGTTCACCTGTGTCGTCTGTGGCCCATTGTGCACCGCATTTGCCCGGCGCCGGTATTGGGTAGCGCCACTTTGCCATGACTTTAACCGCGGCGGCATGCAGTTTACAAACTTAGCTGTTTCGGAAATGCTTCCAATCTTGGCCCGAAAGCCAACGGTCATCTCCTCTTGGGCGTCAGAAAAACCTCTCAGTTTGCGCATTACGATTAAGACGGCACAGTTTTCTGTGTACCCCCTATGTGCTTTATATATACTCCACTTCTCGTGCTGCCACCAGCCGTCTATGAGTGGCTATTGCAAACTGACGTCGAAAGCAGGCGCTTGTGAAAAAAACATACGTTTTTAAGAATATCTTTAAAAGTTTGCATATTGTTACTGTTTACGACTACTTTTACTTAAGGACATTTGTTATTCCATTTTAGTTTCATCAGTTACGGGCGTGTTTCGTGACCATGTAAACGCTCTATCTTCATGACGCAGAACGTGTTTGAATACTCAAACATTTAGAGACTAAAAACTCTGCTATGGTTCATTACTCGTCGCACAGTTGGCGATCCTGATAGCTTATTAGAAATGTTCAACTAACTTTTCGTTTGCATTTGTTATTTCGTCTGGTTTTTTTATGAAAGCTACTCCTCCAAATGTAATAGCTATTTTTCTACTGCAAGCCATGAGGGTTGGAACTTAAATAGTGGCAACTATTTATTCACAACCGATACAAAAGAGTTACATGTTTGCACCTGTCCTTCAAAGTAGTCACCAGCTTTGTGTAGAACCCGTTGCCAGTGATGTGGAAGGCGTAGTATATTGTTAGCAGAGTCCGTTCTGTTGATGGTGTGAATGGAACGGTCTACTGCCTGTCGAATCTCTGGAACAGTTCTCAAGCGAATGCCATTGTCAGAGCAGAGTAGTACTGTTCGTTTTCGGAGCATCACCTGCGACCGGCTTTGCGAAAGAAGCGGCGACACTTTCTGCGCAACCCACCCGTCATTTTGCACGACAATGCGCGGACACATACAGCGCAAGCTGTGGCTGCCCTGTTCGGTCGATGAGACTGGGAAGTTCTGTACGATCCACCAACGATTTAATTAATAATTCTGGCAATTGATGTGATATATATAGGGATCATATCAACCCGTACCGCATCAACAACAGCCTGAAGATGACGCTTTGAAGCGCTGAAACTGGTTGCAACAAAATAAAATAAAACCATAAGGACGGCTGTAGGTGTTTTATTTTATCACAATACTTCAGATTTCTTTTCCCATCCTTCCCCAGTTCAGACTTATTCTCCATCTAGACAGGTGTCCAGAATTAAAAAAAATGGTTCAAATGGCTCTGAGCGCTATGGGACTCAACTGCTGAAGTCATAAGTCCCCTAGAACTTAGAACTACTTAAACCTAACTAGCCTAAGGACAACACACACATCCATGCCCGAGGCAGGATTCGAACCTGCGACGTAGCGGTCGCGCGGTTCCAGACTGTAGCGCCAGAACCGCTCGGCCACCAGCGGCCGGCTCCAGAATTAAAGCAACAAGCCTCTATTTCCCCGTCCTGCGTCTAACTCACGATATAACCATACAAACTGTCAACAGATGTCCGTACGATCATGTTCTACACGGAAGATGGCATTCCGGTGAACAGAAAACCACGTCATCGATGACGCCAGGGCAGCTACCAAACTGAGTAGTGTTTGGCGGGTAGTCCAACATCCACAACTGCTGTGTACACGGTCACAGACGGTGCAGTCCGCCACAGAGAAGATGCCTGAGATTCTTTGCGGTGGAGGGCCATAGGGAAAGCGGAAGCAGGACAGTCGCAAACTCATGTGGGCCGATGGCTTAACGTGAATCGTTCTGTTCTTTCTCGGGTATGGCGGTACTTTATAAAGACCGAAACTGTATCACGAAGGCCAGGGCAGAGCCGACCACGTGTGACATAAGAAAGAGAGGACCGTTATATCGATGTAAGGGTGGGAAGGTACCGCCTTACTACTGCGCAGCAGCTGGCATCTGACCTCGCAGCATCCACTGGACGTCTTGTATCGAGGCAAACGGTGAAGAGAAGGCTTCGACAGATTGTCCTTTATTGTCGGAGAGCTGCTGTACGCGTGCCTCTGACGCGTCTTTACAGAGGGGAACGTCTAGAGTGGATTCGTCAACATTCCATTTCGACAGTCGAACAGTGGGCCAACGTTTTTTTCACAGATGAGCCCCGATTTGGTCTGGAGAGTGATTCTCGACGGATTCGCATCTGAAGGGAATGTGGAACACGATTTAGAGACCCGAAAATTGTGGAAAGAGACCTATATCGAGGAGGATCCCCAATGGAGTGAGCAGAGATTATGTTGATCACTCGAAAGCCCTTCATGAAATTGTACACGTGAATCGGAAAGGTTTAACTGCAGACTGCAATTAGGTATCGTGACGCGGTCTTGGGACATCATGTACGGTTGTTGCGAGGTGCTGTGTAAGCAGACTTCGTATTGATGAACGATAATACTTGACCTCAAAGAGCACGAGTGTTTGATGTTTTCTCGGAAACGGAAAATACTGCACGCATGACGTGGCCTGCTCACTCTCCCGATTTGAATCCCACAAAGCATGTCTGCGATGCACTATGGAGACAGGTTGCATCGTATCAGCATCCACCAACCACTCTCCAAGACTTGCGAGCAGCTCCCCAGGATGAATGGGCGTTACTGGCTCAACATGACGTTGATGACGTTGTTCACAGCATGCTCCGTCGTTGTCAGTTCTGTATTGCACCAAGAGCTGGTCGCACCCCATAGTGAGCACATTAACCATTTGTCGGAATGTGTGTGCAAATCTTTTAAGTTGGAAAAACGAAGAACATTTTCGTCGACTGTTATGCATGTTGCAGTTGTTTACGTTCTGTATTCTTTACACTGTTTCTACTTTGCTGTCACCTGTTTATACCGTTTTTTGGCAAAATAAACAAAGATTGCAAAATTTACGTTTGTTGGTTTAATTTTGGACTCCAGTGTACAATGAAGAAGTCGTCGATGGGACGCTAAATCCTAATATTCCTTCCTTGCTAATGCAGTAGACCATCTTCTAACCATTGCCCAGACGGAAAATGGGTGGTAAGTTTGTTTATTTGTGTGTCACCTGTTGAGTTTGGGTTGTTGTATGGGCTGTTTGCTCTGATATTTTCTGTGCAAAACTTGCAGAAAGTCAATCTGAATTTTGCTTATGCAGCACACTTCATAAATATTATAAACAATATCGTTGAAGGCCTGCCTCCATTTATCTGCGTTTTGCCTCACATTGTGTTACCCTGAAATGTTCCTTCTTGCTTTTAAAATATCACACTTGACGTTTTTTATAATGCCAATTACACAGTGGGACGCTTTTTGGACGAAAGAACTTTAGGGTTCAATGGGCCGTAGACGATGATCGATAGTACAATCAGGAGGAAGAAAATCGATCGGCGGTGTCCTTTTCAGAAGATACTTTCCGGCATTTCCCTTCAGGGAACGAAAGTCTAGTTGACCTGACGGGGCGCTGAACCCTGTTTCTTCCTAATGAGAGTACGGTGGCTAAACTAAGGCGTCAACTCGCTCAGTAATGAACTGGAAAGAGAAAAATATTTGAGAATGCTGCTGTGTTTGCCAAAGTTGGGACTAATTATAAATGCGTCTTGGCTAAGATATTGCGAAAGAAATGCTTTGTTTTAGGATAGTGTCCCTGTAGTACATTGTATCTCGTAGACAAGCAACAGTAGTGAAATTTCGGTAAGGTGAAAATAGATATAATCAACGAACTTGGCCAGATTTGTTAATATTCATTAAACATTTTCTTAGGGAATACCTGAAACATGTGGGCAAATATAGCTTCTTCCTTTTTTACGTATTTTCCCTAAGTTTTTTACCAGAAAATAAGAAAACGGTGATACAAAATTGTAGGTAGAGAAGTGTAAGCTGAAAAAAGATTTGTAAAATTAGATCCAACGCATGGAAATGATCAAATGTGGGGACGCTCAGGTAAGTGCCGTGAACACGAACTGCAGATAGGAACTGATGGGCCGCTCCACGGAACTCACGGACTTCGAACGTGGTCAGGTGATTGCGTGACACTTCTATCGTACGTCTGTACGCGAGATTTACACACTCCGAAACATCCCTAGATCCACTGCTTCCGATGTGATAGTGAAGTGGAAACGTGAAGGGACGCGTACAGCAAAATAGCGTACAGGCCGACCGCCGACCTCGTCTGCTGACTGACAAAGACCGCTGACAGTTGAAGAGTTTCGTAATGTGTAATAGGCAGACATCTATCCAGGCCATCTCACAGGAATTCCAAACTGCATCAGGATCTATTGCAAATACTATGACAGTTAGGCGGGATGTGAGAAAACTAGGATTTCATGGTCGAACGGCTGCTCATAAGCCACATATCACGCCGGTAAGTGCCAAACGACGCTTCGCTTGGTGTAAGGATCGTAAACGATTGAACAGTGGAAAAACGTTTTGTGGAGTGACGAATCACGGTACACAAATTGGCGATCCGATGGCGGGGTGTGGGTATGGCGAATGCCCGGTGAACGTCATCTGCTAGCATGTGTAGTGCCAACAGTAAAATTCGAAGGCGATGGTGTTATGGTGTGGTAGTGTTTTTCATGGAGAGGGCTTGTTATTTTGCGTGGTACTATCACAGCACAGGCCTACATTGATGTTTTAAGCACCGCCTTGCTTCCCACTGTTGAAGAGCAATTCGGGGACTGCGATTGCATCTTTCAACACGATGGAGCGTCTATTCATAATGCACTGCCTGTGTCGCAGTGACAATAACATCCCTGAAGTGGACTGACCTGCACAGAGTCGTGACCTGAATCCTATAGAAGTCTTTTGGGATGTGTTGGAACGCAGTCTTCGTGCCGGGCCTCACCGACCGACCATCGATACCTCTCCTCATTGCAGCACTCCGTGAAGAATAGGCTGCCATTCCCCAAGAAAGCTTGCAGTACCAGATTAAACGTATGCCTGCGAGAGTGTCATTGAATTTATTTGTGGTGTTGTTAGGTGTTTTTAATCTTTTCTATATAGTATTGTTTATTTTATATGGCACCTTCTACCTAGTTTCCTCATGATGTTTCCTGTCCAACATCTTCCTTAACCGCCTTGAGAACAAAAACCTTGAACAAATAACAAAACCAAAACAGTACACAATAATATATTGGTACCATTACGTTGATTACATAATTTGCTAGATAGATGAAACACCCGACTGGATACTGCACTAACACAGAGACATCAATACTGCCCACCGAAAAATACACTTCATGCTTGAACATGAAAGAGACAGAAAAACAGATTTCCTAAACATCACAACAGAAAAGAAAGGCAACAAGTTTCTGTTCTCAATGTACAGAAAACCTACATCAGCCAGTACACTTATTCACAATAGAACAAAGCACCTTGCAGTCCATAAGCAGGCCCCCTCATATACTTGCTACACAGACTGAAAAGAAATGCAGTGACAAAGATAGCCACACACGAGAACTAAACACAATCAGATTGCCATAGACAATGCTTGCAAAATAAACTTTGTCGAGAAACTAAACCATAAAATAAAGACACAAATGATACAGAACACACGAACAGACTGACAACGCATTACACCAGCAACAGCCACACAACAGAGAACACACAACGGACAGAAGATGAAGAAACCACAAACAAGAAAACATGGCACACCTGACATTTGGCACCAAAATAACACGCAGAATAGGAAACATCACGAGGAAACAAGATAAAATGGTGGCATATAAAACAAACAGCTCTATGCAGAACAGATTAAAAATACCTACCACCACCATCGATAAATTCAACAAAACAGCTAACCTGCAAAGATTATGATACAAGATACATCGAACAGACAAGTAGAAATTTCAGAATAAGATATCAGAACATTTAAGAACACTGAAAAGTGTCAGCACACATTGTACGTTTGTAGAACACCTCATAAATAACAACCACCATCACAGTGACACAGAAACAGACCTCCAAATCCTAAAAAATGGTTCAAATGGCTCTGAGCACTATGGGACTCAACTGCTGTGGTCATAAGTCCCCTAGAACTTAGAACTACTTAAACCTAACTAACCTAAGGACAGCACACAACACCCAGCCATCACGAGGCAGAGAAAATCCCTGACCCCGCCGGGAATCGAACCCGGGAACCCGGGCGTGGGAAGCGAGAACGCTACCGCACGACCACGAGATGCGGGCCAAATCCTAAAACACAGTAATCATGTGTACCAATTTTTATCAGCAGAAGAAAATTACCACATCCAGAAATCTATCACGTGGGACCAAACGTTTATCAATGACCAAACAGTATTATGTACCAAAACACTATTCAACACCATTTCAAAGTTCACGGACATCAACCAAAACAAAACACTAAACGAACGACTGTCGGAAGCGCGTCAAAGACATAAATTTCTGCTGTGAAACTTGTGTCCACGCCACAGTAATATAACAGGACGCAGTATTTACAAACAAGCAGGAGAAATCTTAAATAAACACTGTCAAAATATGAAACAGAATCCATGAATAACCAACTACACGAAATAGTTCGCCATACCTAAGCTTGACAAAACTTTTATCGACGTTCACTGGTTCAGTTTATATAAACAAAAACACGTTAGGTACGTAAATACAAACTTGTCACAACTAAGGACTAGCAAAAGACTAGAATGGTAAGGCCAAACACGGACATAAGCCACGAATTTTACCAGAACATACATTTCGAAGACTAGATGATAAACAAAAAATTCAATGCAGACGATTTTCTAATATCCGCCATGTTTGCAGATAACATGGTGTACTAATTTAGACCTATGGCTGATTGTGGTTGGCAGCCACAGGACAAGGTAAAGTGCACATACAATTTAAATGACAACAAAATCTGATGTATGTTATTCCTTAACCTAAAATTAACCTGTATGTATGTATTTCAGGAAAATAAAAAAAAAAAAAACGGAGGATGCCACAGCTGTGGTGAAACATGTTGGGGTGGTAAACCAAAACAATAATTTGTGTACTACTTGCAAAAAGATGGACCCATCCTTAATTCTTGCTGCCAAAATAGCAAAACTCATAGACCTCTTTTAGTGTCTTATTTTCTGAGATAATTCTCTCATCGTCGCATGATTTAATTGAACTACATTTCATTACCAGTGTTTCACCTTTGTTGATGTTCATCTTGTAACATCTTTACAGTTTACTGCCTGTTCCTCTCAGTTGCTCTTCCAAGACCTTTCCCCATCTCTGATAGAATTACAGTGTCATTGGCAAACCTTAAAGTTGTAAGTCCTTCTCCCTGAATTTCTCTTTCCAAACTTCTACTCAGCATTTTTCAGGACTTACTCAATATATAGAGTATATGACTTCGGGGACAGGCTACAACTGTATCTCACTCCTTTCTCAAGTACGGTTCACCTTTGAGGTCCTTGAACTGTTTTAACTGTAATTTGGTTTCTGTGCAAGTTGTCCTTTCGCTCCCTGTATTTTACCTCTACTAGCTTCAGAATTTCAAAGAGTGTATTCCAGTCAACATTGCCAAAAACATTTGTTTTTTTTCCTTTCTTTTTTTTTTAAAAAAAATCTTTATTCCAGAAAAGCTTATTAATTATACAATCTAGCCCACTGCCTTATGTGATTAGTGGGCCGAAAATAGTGATACAGTGATATAAGTTGCAGCTATTCTAAGTTATATTTTAGTAACTAGTTAGTAGGTAAGCTATAAGGAAAATGCAATTGGGCAAATTAGTGTGTTAATTTACTACTAAGTAGGTAACCTAACTATAGACTAGTCACTAAAGCCTGCAGCGTTACAAATGTGTCAGTTGAAAAGTATAAACCTACTATAGAGCGTTGCTCATTGAGCTAACCCCAATGAGCGTGCCCCTGACACTGGGCAGGCCGAGATGTTGATCGCTGCAGGTTCCTAAGGATAGTGTCTTAAAAACTAAGTCCTACAACTAAACTTATCCTAAGGTCAAATCAGGTGCGTTGTCCAGATCGGTAAGATTGCACCTCCCTCCCCCTAAATCCTGAGGCGCGGCGGATTCAAGACTGAGGAAGTCGGCCTTTCCGCGCCCAGGCGGTTTGGGAATAGGGTACCAGTATCGGTGTTTAGGTAGGTCTCTTATAGGTGCTAATTTAATTCTCTCAGATAGTCCTTTAAGACTTTCTGTGATACCGCGTTAGCCAGTTTATTAATAGTCTGAAAGGTGTAGTGTTGTCTGAGTAGTCTGTATGTGTCATTGTGCGGTAGTTGGTCACGTAACATTGAGGCCACATCATTGAAAAGGGGGCACTCGTAGACTACATGGTCAGGAGTACCCTCCGGAACACCACAGTCACACGCGGGTGTCGCCTTTTTCCCGAATCGACATAAATATGTCGAGTAGGGTCCATGTCCAGTGAGAAAGTGAATTAGTCCCCTGGTTGGTTCGAAATATGACTTTCCCATCCTTTCCCTAACATCTGGTAAGAAATCAAAGGTTCTGCGCCCTGTTTCTTCGCCTTCCCACGAATGTTGCCATAGCTGATCCCCTCTTAGCCTAATCTCAACTTTGTTCTCAGTCCTGCTTCCTAGAATTTCCTCTGTTTTCTCCAAAATCCCCTTCTTTGCCCACTACCAAGCGGGCTGCTCCCGAATTTTGATATCCAAGGGGCAGAGCCCCATTATGACTAACAGGGCTCCTCCCAGTGTAGTCCTGTATGCCACCCACTGATCTCATAATCATGTTTCTCTGCACTCTTCTCACTGTCATGGCGGGCACCACCCTCGTGAGCCTGTGTGCCCAGACTCCCGAGCCGTAACCCACTATTGAGGTGAGTATGCTATTGCGATAAAGTTTGATGAGATGTGGTGGGAGATGAAAACGTTTGTGTCCAATGGAGATGAGGTTGTTGAGTACTTGTAGGGCTCTTTGAGTTACGGTTTCGATGTGCCTGCCGAATGACCACCTTTCATCAATGATGATGCCGAGATAGCGAGTCTCACGTCGCCTGAGAACTGGTGAGCCCTCTATCCTGACAGTTGGATTGCGAACTAGTTGTCCCTTTAGAAGAAGGTATGTGGACTTAGCTGGTGAAATCTTCATCTTTGTGTTTTGGCACCAAATTTATAGTATTTCTATAGCTCTTTCTATCTTGGGCTCTATGTCTTCTCGGCTACGGCCGCCAACCAGTAGGAGGAGGTCATCTGCGTAGGCTATCACCTCTAGCACCTCATCACTTTGCTGTAGTTTGTCTAGTAAGGGTTCCATGTGGATGTCCCAAAACAGGGGACCCAGTACGGAGCCCTGGGGACATCCCTTTGTGATTGTTTTTCTTACTCTTGTGCCAGGGGATGATAGCCAGACCTCCCGATCCTCGCAATAGCTCCTCAGACACCCATACAGCGGCCCTGGACACTCCTTCTCCCGTAAACAGGAGAAGAGCGAAGGCCACCACAGGTTGTCGAAGGCGCCACTTATGTCCACCATAATGCCGACTACGTACTTGTACGGGGTAGAGCCGCAGACCTCGGCCGCCAGGGCGATTGCATCAGATGCCGATCGCCCAGGCCTGAAGCCGAACTGCCTGCTGCTCATCCCGCGCAGAACTCGGTGCGCAGCCAGTCTGTCAGCCAGTAGTCTCTCCAGAACCTTCCCAAGCAGATCAAGCAGGCAGATTGGTCGGTAAGATTTTGTTTCTGCTGGGTCTTTGTCGGCTCCTTTCTTTATGATTACGACATTTGCCCTCTTCCAGATTCGAGGGAACTTTTTCTGCCTGAGACATTCATTGTACAGGTGAGTTAGAGGGACGACTATCTGGGGGGCCAGGAATTGCACCACCTCCGCCACAATGCCGTCTGGCCCGGTAGCTTTCCCTCTCTTCAGGGATTTTATATGGGCAGCTACCTCCTCTTCAGAGAATGGGTAGACTGCCGTATCATTTCCATATACATTGTTGTTGTTGTTCTCACGCAGCTGTAGTTGTTCGTCTGTCTCTCCATCCGCAGTGTCGTCAGGCAGCAGGGACTGGAGAAGGACCTCAGCAGTTTCCTGCCAAGACTCCGTCATCCCGTCCCCACGCCTGACGGTTGAGAGCTCCATCGGAGAGCGGATTTTCTCACGGACAAGCTTATAGGGGACTCCTCATGGGTCTAAAGCTAGTTGGTTCAGAACAAAGTGTTCCCAGCTTTTTGATCTTACTTCGCGTAAATGCTTTTGTAAATTGTCTTTAGCTTCCCGGTATAGCTGCAACCATCTTTGTCTTTCTAGCCAGACGACACTGCGCTGGTAGTGCCTCCTGAGCCTTCTGACAGACCGGCGCATCTCCTCTAGCTCAGCAGACCATGGTGACAGAGAGGCCGCCATGGCCTTCCTCCTAGTAGGTACAGCGGCTTTCACCGCTCGAGTTATTATTGTCACCAGTTCCTCGGCTCTGTTGTCTACGTCAATGTCCAGGTGTCCGTCACCTTCTGGCAGTGCAGGAATGTCGCACTCCCTAGCAAGTCTTTCCCAATCGGCTCTTTTGTAATTGTATTGTACCTCGCACCCCATGGCCCAGCGGCTCTCCTTGTCTCCTATACTGAAGGTGATGAGATTATGATCGCTAGTGGTGGCGTTCTCTACTACTTTCCACTGCTGGATTAGATACGCAGCATTAGGCGTAGCCAGGGTCACATCAGTGTTGGTGCCTTGGCCACCTCCCGCCACGTAGGTCGGAGGGTTGCCTGGCTTGTTTTCCACCACCAGCTGCAAGGCCATGATGGCCTCTTCTGCCTTCTCTCCATTAGGGTCCCTGGTGCCGCTGTACCATAGGGGGGATTTGGCGTTTATATCTGCAGTTATAATTGCTTTCCGCCCCCGCAACGCCGTGATAACTATGGTAAGGTGTGCCAAGTGTCTCTCAATGTCATCACCATACTGGAAATACATGTTGATGAAGACAGTTGCTCCTGTTGGAGACTGCAGCTCCACGACAAAAACATTTAACATATCTTCTAAAACAGTTGTGGGGACAGTATTGCCTCGCGTGTTCCTGCGAGGGTCACTTTTTTTTCAGTATCTGATTAGTCGCGAAATTAAAACTACAATGAAAATCCGATGAAGTTTTCCACGGATGTGTTGAGCAGTGTCTCTTGTACGCCCGTCGATCACGTCACGTTACACATTTCAGTTCTGAGCGCACAGTGAGCAATCGAAGATGTCTAAACCAACAGTCTCCCTCCAAGTGTAAAGTGTGTGCTGTCATTCGACTTTTTTCGTACTGAGGGGTTCCACCTGATTTCCAGGCAGCCCACATAACATAATTGTCATGGGTGACAGCAATGTGCCATCATGGTGCAGGAACTTTGAAGTAGACAGACGTTCATGGTGCAGGCGGTCAGGGAAGGAAGTGCATGTCAGTCGATGATCTTATTCCACGATTAGATCAGGGGATTCGAGAAAATCGTCTACGAAGGGCAATTTAGAATAAGTGAAGAATTTTTAAAGAATTTTACTAAATCGAATAAGTGAAAAGATAGAAAAGGAGCTGAGTGAAGAACAGCATGGGTTTAGGAAAGGAAGAAGCACGATCAATCTGATATTTTCTATCCGTCAACTGATGGAAAAAAGTTGGGAGTACAACAAAAGGGTTATAATGGTTTTTACAGACATAGAAGAGGCATATGACTCAGTTAAGAGGAAAGGCTCTGGAAAGAAATGAAGAAGATAGATATAGAAGATGAATACATTAATGTGATAAAGACAATGTACAGAGGACACAATTGTAGAATTAGAACACCATTGGGAAACTCTGAATACTTCGAAATAAGACAAGGACTTAAACAAGGAAGTATTCTATCTACTGCACTTTTTAATGTTATGATGGAGGGAATGAATAGGGCAGTTAAAGATATAGTGAAAGAAAAAGACAAAAATATTATTTTTGCAGCTGATATGGTAATATGGGGTGATAAAGAGGTAGATGTACAGTTACAACTTGATGCTTGGAAGGAAATAATGAAAAGGTATGGATTAAAAATAAATAAAGATAAGTGAAGTAATGGTATTTGGAAGAGAGAAAGGGATCAACGGAAATATTACCTTCAATGGAGAACACCTCAAAGTGGTAGAAAGTTTCACTTATTTTGATGAAACGTGACTTTCTACTGACCTGTCCACAGTGTGTACCTCTGGGCCACTGCCAAAAACGCCACGGGCCCCCGTTCCACGCACTCTGTTCTCGCGGCATAACTTGGAGATATAATCTGTAGTGTGTCTTTTGCGTCCGGCGCCGAGGGCCGCCTGCTTCAAAGCCAGGCCAGTCTGACCACCGGCAAGTGAACTTCCGGGCTTTCTGCGAATTTGACTGAAGGCTGTTTCCCTCGCCGGCTTTATGACCTACCGCGTCCGCTCACTCGCTTGCAGCTCACTGCAAAATGCTTTCACGGAGGCTACTTATTTAGGTGATTCGGTAAAGGAAATCATAATCTACATTAGTTGAGTAGTGGCAATCACTGCTACAGTTACATCTTTCATTTGTCAGTGGGGATTAATTATTCATATTTGATTTGTCTTTTTGTTCTGGATTTTACATCAGTTGTGAGGTAGTTTGGGAAAAATGGTCGCGTCGTAGTAGCGGCATAGAAGTGGCTAAGAACCATTTATTAATGTCCATGAAAATTTCATTAACCACTCTTTCTGAGACTAAAATTTATTTGCTGTTTATTAAAATGTTCATACAATCTACACACAAAACAATTTTACTATTTGGTATTATTACTGATCGAAGGTTTGTTAAGAAATACAAGAAAAGGTAAGGGCAGAAAGATGGAACATTATGGGAGCAAACATATAATTAGCTCCCAGTTGCGTGACGACCAGTAGATTACTACACGACTTTTTCCTGCTGACCTCTTTGTTTACTTTTTTCTGCCTCGATGTTATACGAAATAACGTACGAAATACTTACCATAATAAAACGACGGTTATTTCGACCGAGCTGCAGTTACTTTCTTCAAGCACTGGCAGTCCACATCCTAAGGAAGACTGTTGCAACGCGGCCGAAATGTCATTTATTTTGTTATTTTGATAACCGCACCGACCACAGGGGACATGAAGTTATCGCTGTGTAACAACGGATCTAGCCTTCATAATGTCCTCAAATCAGGAAAGAAGAGAATGCACAAGTTCCTTCATGTACACCATATCCACCTGAAGCCAGTTATTGATGATTATATTCATTGAGTTAACAAATTGCGGGGCTGTTGATAGCTACGTTTCAGCCGTCTTTGCAAATAACCTGCGACAGTGTTTTCGATCGTCCGTCAACTGAAGAACGTACATACTGCCCTGTGAACATGGCTGTCGTCGTCTTGGATGACGGGAGTGTCAAGAACATTCTCATCATGAACAAGTACAAGAATGTTGAAGTAAACAGCCCAGTTCTTGTTCAAGACTACCTGAATGAGTGACCCCAATTTAAGGTATGAAAAACACCCCAAAACCACCCTAGAATCATCGCCGGCTTGAATAGCACCCGCTACACTCTGCGGGCTAAACGTCCATTGGGCCATCGCTGCGCTCGACACCTTGCAACATTTTAAAAGAGGCAAAACTGGGACTTTCTGGACCATGCTGTACGTCTCTGTCAACTACTGACCAGTTTTTGTGCTGTACGGTGCAACGAGGCGTGACAGTCCTCTTCTATCGCTGTCGGTTAGCATACTTTTACGACCATAATCTTAACGCCGCGGTGAGCAAGCTGGCACAGTGGTGAGCACACGACTCCCATTCGGGAGGACGACGGTTCGAATCAACGCCCAGGCACTCTGACTTCGGTTTTCCGCTATTTCCATAGATCGCCCCACGTAAGTGTCCAGATAGTTCCTTTGAAAGGACCAATTTCCTTCTCCATCCTTGAAACAATCTGAGCTTGTACTCCGTCTCTAATTACCTCGATGTCGACCGGACGTTAAACCCTATACTTCCTTTCTTCTCTTGCTACTCCGTGTTACTTGGCTGCTACTAGTACACCATTCCTTGGAGACATGCTGGACAGTCCACCTTGATACACCAACAAATCGGGCAACTTCACTCACTATGATATCAAGGGCACGTCCAAACGCGATGGCTCGTTTCTGTCATTCAGTCACGTCTCCACGTTTGCCTATCTTAATGTGCTGGTTTCATTCATCCGACTGGCTCATACCTCCTGCTTCACTGACGTCAGCGATGAAGAGTCGTGTGACAGCCTTGTATCGGGGGATCCAACACTCCAATCCAAATAACTTTTTAGAAACAG
The DNA here is from genome assembly GCF_023898315.1 of Schistocerca nitens. Taxonomy (NCBI): domain Eukaryota; kingdom Metazoa; phylum Arthropoda; class Insecta; order Orthoptera; family Acrididae; genus Schistocerca; species Schistocerca nitens. The sequence goes on along the minus strand of NC_064617.1, from coordinate 607,674,635 downwards.
TGTTTCTGTTTTTTCATTTATCAGTTTCCAGATTTCTCAGCTAACGTTCGGAAAGCAACGAAGTCTCGAAAATGGTAAGTATTTTTAGAAAATTACGAACCGTTTTTAACATAAAATACTGCACAGTTCCTTGGCCACGTGGTTGGGCTTGCATGCTGACCGACCTGGAGATCGTTCCAGCAGCTAAAGGTGCCTGTTAACAGACTGCCCATATTTGCTACCAACAACAAATCCTACACTGTTCGAGATTCCATGGATAGGATCATCAAAATACAGGAAGCTGAATAAGGAAAAGACCGCTAACTGAGAAAAAAATAACAGGCTAACTTTCCGGAACACATTCGAAAATGACTGAAAGTAATACCCCCGCTCCCCTCCCCTCCTCTTTGTTTAATCGCTGGCATAACTATATCCTGTGCCACAATCACAGTGATAAGTGAAATATCGACAATGGTAAGTGCAAATTCGATTTTTTATTGCATAAACTGTGACACTGTCAAAATTATGAGTTTATTGCTACTACAGTTTTTAAATCAACTAAATGTCATTTGTATATATTCCATAAATATCCGGAAGAATGCTTTTTAAATGTTACATTTATATGGGAATGAAAGAGGAAGCCTCCTGATACGATTTTGCATAGAGCATAATTTAATCATTCCTAACATTTGGTTTAAGAATCATGAAACAAAGCTGCATACGTGGAAGAGACCTTGAGACACCGGAAGGCTTCAGAGCTGTATAATGGTTAGACAGAGATTTAGGAACCAGATTTTAAATTGTAATACATTTACAGGTTCAGAAGAGGATTCTGATCACTGAAGAAATTGCAAAAAACGTAGGAAATTGAGATGGGGCCTTGATAAGTTGAAAGAACCGGAGGGTGTTGAGAGTTTCAGTTGGAGCATTAGGCAATGATTGACTAGAACAGTGGAAAGGAATACAGTAGAAGACGAATGGGTAGCTCTGAGGAATGAAATAGTGAAGGCGGCAGGGGGTCAAATGCGGAAAAGGACAAGGCGTAGTGGCTCGAGGACAAATGTAAGGATTTAGAATATATTTCAATAGAGAAAAGATAGATAACGCCCACAGGAAAATTAAATAGGCCTTTGTGAAAAGGAGCAGCAGTTGTATGAATAACAAGAACTCTAATGGAAAACCAGAACTAAGCAAAGAAGGAACAGCTGAAAGGTGGAACGAGTATATGGAGATCCTATACAAGGGAGATGCACTTGAAGGCAATATTATAGAAATGGAAGAGACCGTAGATGAAGGAGATGGAAGTTGCAATGCCGTGAGGAGATTTTGACAGAGCACTGAAAGACCTAAGTCCAAACAAGGCCCCAGGATAAGACGACATTCTGTCAGAACTACTGATATCCATGGGAGAATCAGCCTTGACAAAACTCTTCCAGCTGATGTGCAAGATGTATGAGACAGGCGAAATATCCTTAGACTTCAATAAGAATGTAATAGTTGCAGCTCCTTGGAAAGCAGGTGCCGTCAGATGTGAATATTACCGAACAATCGATTTAATAAATCATGACTGCAAAATACTAACACGAATTCTTTATTGATGAATGGAAAAACTGGCAGAAGCCGACCTCGGGAAATGTCAGTTTGAATTTCGGAGGAATGTAGGAACACAATAGGTAGTACTGACCCTTCGAATTCACTTAGAAGATAGGTTAAGGAAAGGTAAAACTATGTTTTTAGAACTTGTAGTCTTACAGAAAGCTTTTGACAATGTCAACTGGAATATTCTCTTTGAAATTCTCAAGGTAGCAGGGGTAAAATACAGGGAGCAAACCGCTATTTAAAACTAGCGCAGAAACCAGTAGACAGTTACGAGTCGAGGGGCATGAAAGGAAATCAGTGGTTGAGTAGTGAGTGAGACAGGGTTGTAACCTATGCCCAATGTTGTTCAGTCTGTACATTAACAAGTAGTAAAGAAAACCAAAGAAAAATGTGGAGAAGGAATTAAAATTCAGGGAGAAGAAATAAAAACTTTATTGTTCGCCGGTGACATTGTAATTCTATCACAGACAGTAAAGGTCTTGGAGAGCAGTTAAATGGAATGCACAATATTTTGAAAAAAAAAATTAGGGATATAAGACGAACTCAATAAAAACAAAACAAGAGTAATGAAACATAGCGGAGTGAAATCAGACGATGCTGAAAGAATTAAATTAGGAAACAAGGCACTAGAAGTAGTAGATGAGTTTTGCTGTTTGGGCCATAAGATAGTTTACAGTGGCCGAAGTAGAGAGGATATAAAATGTATAATGGCAATGGGTAGGAACGTGTTTCTAAAGAACAGAAATTTGTTGACTCCAAATGTAGGTGTAAGAGGAGATGGACAGAGAGAGAGAGGGGGGGGGGGAAGTAGGAAATGGACAGATGGAAAGAGGAGGAAAAGAAGAGAGAGAGAGAGGGTGAAGGAAGAGATGGACAGAAAGAGAGAGAGGAGCAGATGGTGTTATATGGGCTGAGGTTGAGATAGAGGGGAGGAGGAATAGATGGGGGAGGAGGGAATGGATAGAGAGGGGGGGAGGAAGGGATGGATAGAGAGGGGGAAGGAGGAGGTTGTCAAAGAGAGGGAAGGAGCAGGTGGACTAATGAAAGTTGGAATAAATATATAGCTGGCAACACCAGGTACTCAGCTAGTTATTTTTGATAATGATGCAGTACTGAACGCAGCAAGATTTTAACTGAATATAGTGTGTTAACTGTAAGACGGCAGAGTTGTGAGGGGAGTGCAGGGAGAGTAGTGAGGGGTGAGGAGCCGTTGGTGGGGGGGGGGGGAGAGGGGGAGAATGCACGCCTACCAGTTGCAGTGCCGGCACTACAAATTGCGCGTCATGCTTACACGAAAGCAGACGAAAGGCTTGGAAGTAAAACTCGCTTTAAATGTTGTTCGTAAGCGAAACTGAAATCGTCATGTACATTATATATATACTATGCGCTCACAAACCATTCATCCGATTGCAATGAAACTTTGGTGAGTTGTTCTCCGAACGCCCGAAACGAGTAATGGACAATGTTTCAACAGACAGCTCACTGTAGCATGCATAGCGCAATTTATTAAAAAAAAAAAAAAAGTAAGAAAAGGCTTGTCATGCAGCGGACTCAGGTTCAATTCTCACTGCTCGCAATTTTTTTTTCATTTTATCTCATTCCCTGCAATGTTAAACTATTAATTATAAAATTTAAATATACTTAAACAGGTCATATAGTTTAACGTAACTGTCAATCTCTATATATAAAAATGAATGTATATATGTCTGCTCTCTGTGCATTCCCAAACCATTCATCCGATTGCGATGAAATTTTGGTGATTTGTTCTCCGTACGCCCGCGAAGGTTCCTAGCCGAAAAAAAAATAAAAAATAAGACACATTCTTGAGGAGATATGACGTCATAAACAATGAGATGCCACCGCGGGAAAATACCCTGATTTATGCATCCACTATTTGAGAATGAGAGCACTTAGCGACTAGCAACAAACGTTACATACAATTTCAAACCTTTACGAAAATTTTTGTCGCTGACACCCCCCTCAAAATAATGAAAGTAAAAAAGGTTGTCGCTTACTACATTTTCTCAGTACATACCGTAAATCTGCCGCAGTAGGCATGACGTTTTAATGTATTATTTCGATACTATTAACTCTAATCGCAACATATTTCGCATACAGTATCCACATATATCAGTAAATGCGCCGGCAAATTTATGTCTCTTTACGACATATAATTCAGGAGATATGACGTGGTAAACATCGAGATGCGTGAAAAAGTGCCGCGTCAGGCATGACGTTTTGTTCTATTGTTTCTTCACTACTAACGCTATTCGCAACACGTTTCGCAAATGTGTTAAAAAAAGTATATAAAACCACGGGCGTTTTCCTAAAAAACGTTGTGCCAAAATTTTAAATCAATCGGTCAACAACTTTCCAAGATTTCTTCCGTTGCGAAGCACGGGCGTACAGCTAGTGTTTAATAAATATCGTAACTGCAGCAATGAAGTACGCTTATCGCAAGGAAAGGAATGGCAGATTGTTTTTCGTATTTATTCAGCCACACGCAATATGAACCATGGACCTTGCCGTTGGTGGGGAGGCTTGCGTGCCTCAGCGATACAGATGGCCGTACCGTAGGTGCTACCACAACGGAGGGGTATCTGTTGAGAGGCCAGACAAACATGTGGTTCCTGAAGAGGGGCAGCAGCCTTTTCAGTAGTTGCAGGGGCAACAGTCTGGATGATTGACTGATCTGGCCTTGTAACATTAACCAAAACGGCCTTGCTGTGCTGGTACTGCGAACGGCTGAAAGCAAGGGGAAACTACAGCCGTAATTTTTCCCGAGGACATGCAGCTTTACTGTATGATTAAATGATGATGGCGTCCTCTTGGGTAAAATATTCCGGAGGTAAAATAGTCCCCCATTCGGATCTCCGGGCGGGGACTACTCAAGAGGACGTCGTTATCAGGAGAAAGAAAACTGGCATTCTACGGATCGGAGCGTGGAATGTCAGATCCCTTAATCGGGCAGGTAGGTTAGAAAATTTAAAAAGGGAAATGGATAGGTTAAAGTTAGATATAGTGGGAATTAGTGAAGTTCGGTGGCAGGAGGAACAAGACTTTTGGTCAGGTGATTACAGGGTTATAAATACAAAATCAAATAGGGGTAATGCAGGAGTAGGTTTAATAATGAATAAAAAATAGGAGTGCGGGTTAGCTACTACAAACAGCATAGTGAACGCATTATTGTGGCCAAGATAGACACAAAGCCCATGCCTACTACAGTAGTACAAGTTTATATGCCAACTAGCTCTGCAGATGATGAAGAAATTGATGAAATGTATGACGAGATAAAAGAAATTATTCAGGTAGTGAAGGGAGATGAAAATTTAATAGTCATGGGTGACTGGAATTCGTCAGTAGGAAAAGGGAGAGAAGGAAACATAGTAGGTGAATATGGATTGGGGGGAAGAAATGAAAGAGGAAGCCGCCTGGTAGAATTTTGCACAGAGCATAACTTAATCATAGCTAACACTTGGTTCAAGAATCATAAAAGAAGGTTGTATACCTGGAAGAATCCTGGAGATACTAATAGATTATATAATGGTAAGACAGAGATTTAGGAACCAGGTTTTAAATTGTAAGACATTTCCAGGGGCAGATGTGGATTCTGACCACAATCTATTGGTTATGAACTGCAGATTGAAACTGAAGAAACTGCAAAAAGGTGGGAATTTAAGGAGATGGGACCTGGATAAACTGAAAGAACCAGAGGTTGTACAGAGTTTCAGGGAGAGCATAAGGGAACAATTGACAGGAATGGGGGAAAGAAATACAGTAGAAGAAGAATGGGTAGCTCTGAGGGATGAAGTAGTGAAGGCAGCAGATGATCAAGTAGGTAAAAAGACGAGGGCTAATAGAAATCCTTGGGTAACAGAAGAAATATTGAATTTAATTGATGAAAGGAGAAAATATAAAAATGCAGTAAATGAAGCAGGCAAAAGGGAATACAAACGTCTCAAAAATGAGATCGACAGAAAGTGCAAAATGGCTAAGCAGGGATGGCTAGAGGACAAATGTAAGGATGTAGAGGATTGTCTCACTAGGGGTAAGATAGATACTGCCTACAGGAAAATTAAAGAGACCTTAGGAGAGAAGAGAACCACTTGTATGAATATCAAGAGCTCAGATGGCAACCCAGTTCTAAGCAAAGAAGGGAAGGCGGAAAGGTGGAAGGAGTATATAGAGGGTTTATACAAGGGCGAAGTACTTGAGGACAATATTATGGAAATGGAAGAGGATGTAGATGAAGATGAAATGGGAGATAAGATACTGCGTGAAGAGTTTGACAGAGCACTGAAAGACCTGAGTCGAAACAAGGCCCCGGGAGTAGACAACATTCCATTAGAACTACTGATGGCCTTGGGAGAGCCAGTCATGACAAAACTCTACAATCTGGTGAGCAAGATGTATGAGACAGGCGAAATACCCACAGACTTCAAGAAGAATATAATAATTCCAATACCAAAGAAAGCAGGTGTTGACAGATGTGAAAACTACCGAACTATCAGTTTAATAAGTCACAGCTGCAAAATACTAACGCGAATTCTTTACAGACGAATGGAAAAACTGGTAGAAGCGGACCTCGGGGAAGATCAGTTTGGATTCCGTAGAAATGTTGGAACACGTGAGGCAATACTAACCTTACGACTTATCTTAGAAGAAAGATTAAGAAAAGGCAAACCTACGTTTCTAGCATTTGTAGACTTAGAGAAAGCTTTTGACAACGTTAACTGGAATACTCTCTTTCAAATTCTGAAGGTGGCAGGGGTAAAATACAGGGAGCGAAAGGCTATTTACAATTTGTACAGAAACCAGATGGCAGTTATAAGAGTCGAGGGACATGAAAGGGAAGCAGTGGTTGGGAAAGGAGTGAGACTGGGTTGTAGCCTCTCCCCGATGTTATTCAATCTGTATATTGAGCAAGCAGTAAAGGAAACAAAAGAAAAATTCGGAGTAGGTATTAAAATTCATGGAGAAGAAGTAAAAACTTTGAGGTTCACCGATGACATTGTAATTCTGTCAGAGACAGCAAAGGACTTGGAAGAGCAGTTGAACGGAATGGACAGTGCCTTGAAAGGAGGATATAAGATGAACATCAACAAAAGCAAAACGAGGATAATGGAATGTAGTCTGATTAAATCGGGTGACGCTGAGGGGATTAGATTAGGAAGTGAGACACTTAAAGTAGTAAAGGAGTTTTGCTATTTAGGGAGTAAAATAACTGATGATGGTCGAAGTAGAGAGGATATAAAATGTAGACTGGCAATGGCAAGGAAATCGTTTCTGAAGAAGAGAAATTTGTTAACATCGAGTATAGATTTAAGTGTCAGGAAGTCATTTCTGAAAGTATTTGTATGGAGTGTAGCCATGTATGGAAGTGAAACATGGACGATAACCAGTTTGGACAAGAAGAGAATAGAAGCTTTCGAAATGTGGTGCTACAGAAGAATGCTGAAGATAAGGTGGGTAGATCATGTAACTAATGAGGAGGTATTGAATAGGATTGGGGAGAAGAGGAGTTTGTGGCACAACTTGACTAGAAGAAGGGATCGGTTGGTAGGACATGTTTTGAGGCATCAAGAGATCACAAATTTAGCATTGGAGGGCAGCGTGGAGGGTAAAAATCGTAGAGGGAGACCAAGAGATGAATACACTAAGCAGATTCAGAAGGATGTAGGTTGCAGTAGGTACTGGGAGATGAAGAAGCTTGCACAGGATAGAGTAGCATGGAGAGCTGCATCAAACCAGTCTCAGGACTGAAGACTACAACAACAACAAAGCAATATAATTTTGCGAGCATCGCTACGTAATACTGGTTTCCTTCTAACAGTAGGCCTACCGGTAGGGGTTGTTGGCGACTCCAGAGATAGGCCAGCAACTGCCTCTTCACTCATTTTGATAATGTTTAGCACAATTGCACAATAAAAAAACGCTCAGCAGTACAGCGCAAAATAATAACGAAGCAGACGACAATGGCTACCTTGTACAACACAGTCAGCTACGTAATGTTGGCAAGAGTCGAAACTGCGTGCCTACCGAAGCCCCCCCGACGTTTACCGACTTCTACCGATTCAGGACTAGGGAGAGATCTGCCATCTAAAAGTTTACACACCGTACACGCCTACCGCGGCTGTCTACGTATTTAAGCAGCGTATTACGACGTGCGCTACGACCACATGCTTCCCCGCAGCCCAGTCCAGCACAGCGCGGCACGACGAGCCACCAATGGTGGCCGCAGCGCGCGACCTGGGAGTTCGCCACCGGCCCGGGTTTTGTTATGGGCGGCGCGGCGGCCCGGAAACGGGCGCGTCGCCCACGCGCCGCCTGATTCACGCAGCCGCGTGCACGCACGTACGCGAGCCGGCACGCACACACGCAGGCGCCTCCACACGTGACGCATCGAGTACGCGTGCCATCTGCTGGCGCCGTACGATCCTGCATGTCAGATGCTGCGTTGCCCAAAGTGAATATCTTTGTAGCGAACGTAGTTTTCTGGAGGGAAAGGGGAGTCCTGAAAACTGCAGCATCGTACGTGAGCCACACCTTTTTCTTCTTCTTCTTCCTGCTGCATTAGGTCACATTTCCTGAACGTCCCTAGTCGACTTTTCGATCATTTTCATTTCCTTTTGGACGGCTGCCGACAAAGGTGAGACACGAAGACATCTTTCTTTGCAACTAAACATTCCCGACAGCCATTGGTGTGGCCATACGATGGCAGTCTGGAGTATCAACTTTTCTACGAATGGCCGAGGGGCGTTCAATAAGTAACGACACACATTTTTTTCTGAAAGCATGTGGTTTTATTCAGGATTCCAATACTCTATATTCTTCCCACTCTTTTGGCTATAAAACTCTAGTTTTCAACGTAATCTCCGTTCAATGCGATGATCTTACGTCACCTTTCTGGGAGGTCCTGTATGCCCGCATGGTACGACTCTACTGCTCGAAGTCGCAGCCAACGTCTTGCTGCCTCAATAACTTTCCCATCGTCCGCGTACTGCTTCCCGCGGAGTGCATCCCTCATTGGGCCAAACAGGTGAAAGTCGGAAGGTGCGAGATCCGAGCTGTAGGGTGGACGAGGGAGAACAGCCCAATGAAATATTGCGACCTCCTCTCTGGTGCAACAGAATAGTGTTAGCCTATGCGTTGTCACGGGGAAGGAGAAGTTTGCTTTCATTTTTGTGGCGACGAACACGCTGAAGTCTTTCTTCAATTTCCTGAGGGTTGCACAACTGTGAGCAGCTGGTCGGCACGCAGGAGATCGGACAGGTTTGCACGACCTTGCAATGATGACAATGCTTGTCCCAGCGACTTATTGTGCTTTCGTTCACAGTCAGGTCTCCGTAGACATTCTGCGAGCGCCTATGAATATCTACGATGCTCTGGTCTTTCGTCAAGAGAAACTCAATAACAGCTCTCTACCTCAAACGCACCTCCGTAACAGACACCATTTTGAAGGCTACGTATAGCGCCGCCACCTGTCGGAACTTCATGGAACTATGGGGGCTGAAGCGGTAATATTCCACGATGTCCCACAACAAATTTCGCATTTTTTCAACCGAAATGGCAGAGAAAAAAATGTTCCATTACTTGTTGACCATTCCTCGCATTATTTTATATGGACGCCGGCACTATTCATTACAAATTTTATCACTGAGTGTGAGATGTTACGGCAACCGAAACATCTGCATCGCATCCATGGCTTACAAGGTTACTTAGAGAAAAATTCTAGTCAATTGATTGGTTTGTACATTAAATGGACAAAACTTCTTGGTTATCAGTCCAAAATTCTAGTAGCTGTGATGAATGGCATCTATTTCTAAATGTTGAAAAATGTAAGTTAATGCAGATGTGTTGGGGAAAAAAAATCTGTAATGTTCGAATACAGCATTAGTAATGAGCTGCTTGACACAGACAAGTCATTTAAATATTTGGGCGTAACGTTGCAAAGAGATATGAAAGAAAACGAACATGTAAGGGTTGTTGTTGGGAAGGTGAATTGTCGACTTCGGTTTATAGGGAGAATTTTAGGAACGTGTGGTTCATGTGTAAAGTATATTGCATATGGGACAATAGTGCGACTGATTCTTGAGTACTGCTGGAGTCATTTGGGATCCGTACCAGAACGGATTAAAGGAAAACATCCAAGCAGTTCAGAAACAAGCTGCTAGACTTTTTACCGGTAGGTTCGAACAATATGCATGTGTTACGGAGATCCTTCAAAAAGTCAAATGGGAATCCTTCGATGGATGGGGACGTTCTTTTCGAGGAATGCTATTGAAAAAAATTTAGAGATACAGCATTTGAAGTTGACTGCAGAACGATTGTACTGCCGCCAACGTACATTTCGCGTAAAGACCATGGGTGCTGTAGTTTTTTCCATGTGGGTGACTGTAGTGGCGTGGGAGTAGGGGAAGTAAATGAGACTCATCAGTGGTTTTGTAGGATATGTAGTAGAGATAGGGAGATACTAGAACAGGAGGGGAAAATTGCCGCCCTTCAGGCTGAGTTAGACAAGGCTAGGGGAGATCTTGACAGGTTAAGGAGGGAGAAGGGTAAAGAGAAGTGGGAAGTGGCAACAGGCAACAGGAGGAAGAGGCCTAGAACTTTGACAGCTTCGTGGTGAATGTGGAAAATAGATTTCACCTGTTGCTTCAGTTGGAAGATGGTAAGCCTCAAGCAGTTGCAGTTATCAACGGGGCATAACAAACTTTCAGCAGAAAATAGTAAAGTTAGAATGTAGGGAAATCAGTAAAGAGAAAGACAGTGTTGTTAGGGAGTTCCCATGGAAGAGGTGATCGCCAAATTTTGCAGGATGAACCTGGATCAGACTACCAGGTCACCAATTTTTTTAAACCTAGGGCTGGTCTGGAGCAGGTGACAGAGGATTTAGGATCACTTTGCAAAGATTTCACTAAGGAAGACACCGTGGTTATAGTGAGTGGGCCATATAACAGTATTGACAGAGATCATGGCTACAGTATAGAGTGTGACCTGGCAAAGATTGCGTCAGCATCGAAGCATACTAGTGTTGAGTTTGTATCTGTTCTTAGGCGCCAAGACCGACCCCATTTGAACTCTTCTGTCAGGAGAGTTAATTTGGAGTTGGAATGGCTACTTACGTCGGGTGCAGGGTCACAGATTGGTGTGGTTCCTGTTGATTCTCTCCATAGGTGGGACTATACTAGGCACGGCCTTCACCTCAACATGAAAGGGAAGGGTAAACTGACTGGGAAAATAGCAGGAAAGTTAAAGGGAGGGGGAGGGGTAGGCACAGTCATGAGTGATAAAATACCAGTGGTTATAGGGTTCAGAAAAGACCCATTTTTAGGGCAGGGAGAACAGAAAGAAACCAAGTTTTAAGAGAGGTTAGGATTGAGACAAACCTCCAGTTTGAGAAAGAAATCAAAAGACATAAATCTAGCTTATTATGCCAACATAAACAGCTGTTCGTTAAGAATTTTCAACGATCAGCAGAAATTTCAAATCTACCCAGTTTTAACTCACCCAATGCGAAATGTCAGCTATCTGTATTGCATCAAAATATTCGAGGACTGAGAAATAAAATTAATGAATTAATTATCTGCATAGATGAATTAGAGTTCTCAAACCCAGCTGACATAATCTGCCTCTCCGAACATCATGTGATCACTGGTACAGAACTTTTAAGTGTTACAGGATTTAGGTTAGCATTTCGATTTTGTAGAGCAGAAATGGAGACAGGAGGAGTTGTCACATTCATCAGGAATTGTCATAAATTTAAGAACATAGACATCCATAAATTTAGTTGAGAACAGCATATGGAAGCATGTGCAACAGAAGTAGAATTTCATAAAAAAAAAAAATCCTTCATATTATTAAGTGTATATCAAGCACGCGCAGGTAACTTTAATTTGTTCATAAACCATCCTGAAGCTGTACTGGCCCATTTAACAACCAAAAACAAATTAATAGTGGCTGGTGGTGACTTCAAAGTAGATTTCCTTAAAGACTTTCCCAATAAGAACTCATTTGAGTTAGAAACACTATCATTCAACTTAATCGCCACTGTAAAGTTCCCAAATAGGGTAGTCAATTGCTCACAAACAGCCATTGATAATATCTTTATAGAAAAGTCCAATGAACAAAATTATATTACAAAACCAATACTCAATGACCTCTCAGACCGTGACATGTAGTTCCTTCTGTTAAATGTCAATGCTGAACAGGATATAATCAGTTAAATCTGAACTCAATAGAGTAATCAGTAAGCCAAAAATTGATTATTTTAGGACATTCATCAGAGTCGTTCACTGGAGTGATGTTTGCAGTGCTCATGGCATGAGTGAAAAATATAACTCTTTTACTAATAAAGTGCTTACCTTATTTGAAAACTGTTTTCCCCCAAAACTAGCCAAGGTTAGAGCAAAGTCTACAAAGAAGCCATGGGTTACTCAAGGAATAGAGATATCTTGTAAAACAAAAAGAAAACTATATCTATCAATCCAAAACAGTTCTGATGTTGATGCTATAGCACATTACAAGAAATACTGCAAAATATTAAAGACTGTAATACAGACATCAAAGCAAATATATTACAAGGAAGAGACAGTCATATCAGATAACAAAATAAAGACAATATGGGATATAGTGAAGGAGGAGACTGGTAGAACCAGATATGAAGAGGGACAAATAGCATTAAGAGTAAATGATACATTGGCGATAGATGTGTATAGAGTTGCAGAACTTTTCAAGAAACATTTGATAACTGTTAATGAAAATATGGGGTTGTCAGGTTCTGTAGATGCTCCATGAATACCTCAGATCAGACATTTCAAGTAACTTCCATAATATGAATTTGACCCTCACTACCCCAGCAGAAGTAATGTCCATCATAAAATCTTTAAAATCAAAAACATCTAGTTGGTATGATGATATATCAACAAAGTTAAATAAAGAATGTAATTCTGAGTTAAGTAACAAATTAAGCTATCTGTGTAACCAGTCGTTTATCAGTGGAATATTTCCTGAGTGGTTGAAGTATACTGAAGTTAAGCCACTGAGGGAGATAAGGAAATAGCGTAAATTTCCGTCCAATTTCACTTTTGCCAGCATTACCTTTTAGAAAGGGTAATGTACAATCGGCTTTATAACCATCTTATCACAAATAACATACTGTCAAAGTCGCAGTTTGGATTTCTAAAGGGTTCTGATGTCGAGAAGGCTATCTACACTTACAGTGAAAATGTACTTAATTCATTAGGCAAAAAATTGCAGTCAGCTGGTATACTTTGTGATATGTCAAAGGCATCTGACTGTGTAAATCACAATATCCTTTTAAGTAAGTTAGAGTATGGTGATGTAACAGGAAATGCTGCAAAATGGTTCAAATCTTATAGCTCAGGCAGGAAACAAAGGCTGTTATTAGGAAAGAGAAATTTATTAAGCTATCAGGCATCATCCAACTGAGAACTAATTACATGTGGAGGTCCCACAAGGTTCCATCTTAGGGTCCTTACTTTTTCTTGTGTATATCAATGACCTTTCATCAGTAACATTACGAGATGCCAAATTTGTTTGTTTGCCGATGATACAAACATTGCAATAAATAGTAAATCAAATGTAGTCTTAGAAAGATTGGCTAATAAAATATTTGTGGACATTAATCACTGGTTCCTAGCCAATTCTTTGTCACTGAACTTTGATAAAACACACTACATGCAATTCAGAACTTGTACAGGGGTCCCACGAGTATATGCCTAACATATGATGACAAGCAGATAGAAGAATTGGACAGTGTTAAATTCTCGGGATTACAGCTTGATAATAAATTCAACTGAGAGGAGCACACCACAGAACAACTGAAGCGTCTAAACAAATCTCTATTTGCAATGCGAATCCTGTCAGACATAGGGGATATAAAAATGAAAAATCTGGCATACTACGCTTACTTTTACTCCATTATGTCATATGGGATTATTTTTTGGGGTACTTTATCACGCCAAGCTAAAGTTTACCAGGCACAAAAACGTGCAATAAAAGTTATATGTGGTGTGAACTCAAGAACTCAAGAACATTCCTTAATGAAATTTGTCATTAAAAATATATCACTTTTTCAAACCAACAGCTCAGTTCATGGAATCTATACTAGAGATAAGAATTATCATCACAAGGATTTAATGTCCTTTACTCTTGTACAAAAAGGTGTGCATTATTCAGGAACACACATTTTCAATATCTTGCCAGCAGCCATAAAAAGCTTTACAACCAATGAAATTCAGTTTAAGAGAAGCCTAAAAGATTTATTGGTGCCCAACCCCTTCTACTGCATTGATGAATTTCTCAGTAGAACCAACTGATTTTGTGTGGTTGTGCGTGTGTATGTGTAAAGTACAATCAAATTTCTGCACCAATTCAGTGCAGTAATGTTTTCATTGTTAATAAGTATTGTAGTAGTTCGATTATATGTTTATTACATTAAAAATATAAAAAACTTTTTTTTATTTTAAGTTTAGTGCGTTGATGTGATCTTAGTAAATGAGAGCTGTAAAATGATCCTTTCATATAGTGTTCATTAAAAAAAAAAAGACGATCATTCCACTTGGTATCTGTGGAAGGTACATTAGCTTATTAGTTTTAGTTGTAAATACTTGTCATTTATTATTGTTTTTCTGACATGTTTTACATCCTGGAGGACTTCCTCACTACTGATCAATAGGAATGAAAGTAAATCTAATCTAATCTAATGTAACCTAATCTAATATCAGAGAAATTAGGGCTCGTACCGAGGCATATAGATAGTCATTTTTCGCTCGCTCGAGTTGCGAGTGTAACAGGAAAGGAAATGACTAGTAGTGGTACACGGTATACTCCGCCAAGCACCGTGCAGTAGTTTCCTGAATATGTACGAAGGTTGTATACCTGCAAGAATCCTGGAGATACTAAAAGGTATCAGATAGATTATATAATGGTAAGACAGAGATTTAGGAACCAGGTTTTAAATTGTAAGACATTTCCAGGGGCAGATGTGGATTCTGACCACAATCTATTGGTTATGAACTGCAGATTGAAACTGAAGAAACTGCAAAAAGTTGGGAATTTAAGGAGATGGGACCTGGATAAACTGAAAGAACCAGAGGTTGTAGAGAGTTTCAGGGAGAGCATAAGGGAACAATTGACAGGAATGGGGGAAAGAAATACAGTAGAAGAAGAATGGGTAGCTCTGAGGGATGAAGTAGTGAAGGCAGCAGACGATCAAGTAGGTAAAAAGGCGAGGGCTAACAGAAATCCTTGGGTAACAGAAGAAATATTGAATTTAATTGATGATAGGAGAAAATATAAAAATGCAGTGAATGAAGCAGGCAAAAAGGAATACAAACGTCTCAAAAATGAGATCGACAGGAAGTGCAAAATGGCTAAGCAGGGATGGCTAGAGGGCAAATGTAAGGATATAGAGGCTTGTCTCACTAGGGGTAAGCTAGATACTGCCTACAGGAAAATTAAAGAGACCTTTGGAGAGAAGAGAACCACTTGTATGAATATCAAGAGCTGAGATGGAAACCCAGTTCTAAGCAAAGAAGGGAAGGCAGAAAGGTGGAAGGAGTATATGGAAGGTTTATACAAGGGCGATGTACTTGAGGACAATATTATGGAAATGGAAGAGGATGTAGACGAAGACGATATGGGAGATAGGATACTGCGTGAAGAGTTTGACAGAGCACTGAAAGACCGGAGTCGAAACAAGGCCCCGGGAGTAGACAACATTCCATTAGAACTACTGATGGCCTTGGGAGAGCCAGTCATGACAAAATTCTACTATCTGGTGAGCAAGATGTATGAGACAGGCGAAATACCCTCAGACTTCAAGAAGAATATAATAATTCCAATCCCAAAGAAAGCAGGTGTTGACAGATGTGAAAATTACCGAACTATCAGTTTAATAAGTCACAGCTGCAAAATACTAAAGCGAATTCTTTATAGACGAATGGAAAAACTGGTAGAAGCGGACCTCGGGGAAGATCAGTTTGGATTCCGTAGAAATGTTGGAACACGTGAGGCAATACTAACCGTACGACTTATCTTAGAAGAAAGATTAAGAAAAGGCAAACCTACGTTTCTGGCATTTGTAGACTTAGAGAAAGCTTTTGACAATGTTAACTGGAATACTCTCTTTCAAATTCTGAAGTGGCAGGGATAAAATACAGGGAGCGAAAGGCTATTTACAATTTGTACAGAAACCAGATGGCAGTTATAAGAGTCGAGGGGCATGAAAGAGAAGCAGTGGTTGGGAAAGGAGTGAGACAGGGTTGTAGCCTCTCCCCGATGTTATTCAATCTGTATATTGAGCAAGCAGTAAAGGAAACAAAAGAAAAATTCGGAGTAGGTATTAAAATTCATGGAGAAGAAGTAAAACCTTTGAGGTTTGCCGATGACATTGTAATTCTGTCAGAGACAGCAAAGGACTTGGAAGAGCAGTTGAACGGAATGGACAGTCTCTTGAAAGGAGGATATAAGATGAACATCAACAAAAGCAAAACGAGGATAATGGAATGTAGTCTGATTAAATCGGGTGATGCTGAGGGAATTAGATTAGGAAATGAGACACTTAAAGTAGTAAAGGAGTTTTGCTATTTAGGGAGTAAAATAACTGATGATGGTCGAAGTAGAGAGGATATAAAATGTAGACTGGCAATGGCAAGGAAATCGTTTCTGAAGAAGAGAAATTTGTTAACATCGGGTATAGATTTAAGTGTCAGGAAGTTGTTTCTGAAAGTATTTGTATGGAGTGTAGCCATGTATGGAAGTGAAACATGGACGATAACTAATTTGGACAAGAAGAGAATAGAAGCTTTAGAAATGTGGTGCTACAGAAGAATGCTGAAGATAAGGTGGGTAGATCATGTAACTAATGAGGAGGTATTGAATAGGATTGGGGAGAAGAGGAGTTTGTGGCACAACTTGACTAGAAGAAGGGATCGGTTGGTAGGACATGTTTTGAGGCATCAAGAGATCACAAATTTAGCATTGGAGGGCAGTGTGGAGGGTAAAAATCGTAGAGGGAGACCAAGAGATCAATACACTAAGCAGATTCAGAAGGATGTAGGCTGCAGTAGGTACTGGGAGATGAAGAAGCTTGCACAGGATAGAGTAGCATGGAGAGCTGCATCAAACCAGTCTCAGGACTGAAGACCACAACAACAACAACAACAACATGTAGATGTATACATGCTGGCTGGTTCGTGTCACTATTTTGGCTGGATAAAGGATGGCCAATTGGGGGTTCCTCATATGTGCGCTGTTGAGCACCGCCAGGCCTGTGGACACTTCAGCGAGCTCTGCACGATGCGGCAAGCCACAATAGAGACGTACCGGGATTTATGGCACCAAAAATGTTTTGCAGTAATAGGAAGGTGCAAATGTTAACCACGTAGAAACCATCGTTAAGGCAGTAACAGAATATATTGTACAATGAAGGCTTTCACGACCGGGTGTCAGAGTTGGTTTTGTTATTTTATGGCATAAATACAAAAATCCTGTTTAGCATGAAGATGGGAAAAGACGATACAATATCTTTTTTGGATGTTTTCGTTGTGAGACAGGTTAATGGAAGGTTGAAACATTAGGTTTTTGAGATAGTCACACATAAGGATAGATATTTGAAAAGACACTCCAACCTTCATTCGTAAAAGAGAGAGGTGGCACCAAAAGTCTTGTTTACAGAGCCAAAAGAATTTGCACGCTGGAACACCTGGACGCCGAATTAAAACATCTGATGCAGGATTTCGAGAAGAATGGCCATTCGGGCAAAGAATTTAATAGGGTTCTGTGCTGAAAAACGGTAATACCGTGTGATGGAAGGAAACGGTTTCTTTCCCTTTTATCAGAAAAGTAACTGATCATGTCGGGAAGATTTTACAGAAACATGACATCAGACCGACTTTAGACCAACTAAGAAAATATATCACGCCTTCCGATTTGTAAAGGACAAACGTTATCCTCCGTCAGAAAGTGGATTATATCACATTCCGTAACTCGTGGGAAGGTCTACATTGTAACTACCAAGAGAAGCATGAATACAAGACTGAAAGGACACAAAAGCCTTTTCCGACCAGGCAAAACGGGAAATCATTATGTGAAGTTTTCCGAAACCAAACTTTTATCTATTATGACTCACTATTATCCAAGACTATGTGGAGAAGCCATCGAAATGTACAGGGTGCTCCACTGATCGTGACCGGGCCAAATATTTCACGAAATAAGCGTCAAACGAAAAAACTACAAAGAACGAAACTTGTCTAGCTTGAAGGGGAAAACCAGATGGCGCTATGGTTGGCCCGCTAGATGGCGCTGCTATAGGTCAAACGGATATCAACTGCGTTTTCTAAAATAGGACCCCCATTTTTTATTACATATTCGTGTAGTACGTAAAGAAATATGAATGTTTTATTTGTTACAATTTTTCGCTTTGTGATAGATGGCGCTGTAATAGTGACAAACATATGGCTCACAATTTTAGACGAACAGTTGGTAACAGGTGGGTTTTTTAAATTAAAATACAGAACTAAGGTACGTTTGAACATTTCATTACGGTTGTTCCAATGTGATACATGTACCTTTGTGAACTTATCATTTCTGAGAACGCATGCTGTTACAGCGTGATTACCTGTAAATACCACATTAATGCAATAAATGCCCAAAATGATGTCCGTCAACCTCAATGCATTTTGCAATAAGTGTAACGACATTCATCTCAATAGCGAGTAGTTCGCCTTCCGTAATGTTCGCACATGCATTGACAATGCGCTGACGCATGTTGTCAGGCGTTGGCGGTGGATCACGATAGCAAATATCCTTCAACTTCCCCACAGAAAGAAATCCGGGGACGTCAGATCCGGTGAACGTGCGGGCCATGGTATGGTGCTTCGACGACCAATCCACCTGTCATGAAATATGCTATTCAATACCGTGTCAACCTCACGCGAGCTATGTGCAATACATCCATCATGTTGGATGTACATCGTCATTCTGTCATGCAGTGAAACATCTTGTAGTAACATTGGTAGAACATTACGTAGGAAATCAGCATACATTACACCATTTAGATTGCCATCGATAACATGGGGGCCAATTACCCTTCCTTCCATAATGCTGCACCATACATTAACCCGCCAAGGTCGCTGATGTTCCACTTGTCGCAGGCATCGTGGATTTTCCGTTGCCCAATAGTGCAGATTATGCCGGTTTACGTTACCGCTGTTGGCGAATGACGCTTCGTCGCTAAATAGAACGTGTGCAAAAAATCTGTCATCGTCCCGTAATTTCTCTTGTGCCCAGAGACAGAACTGTACACGACGTTCAAAGTCGTCGCCATGCAATTCCTGGTGCATAGAAATATGGTACGGGTACAATCGATGTTGATGTAGCACTCTCAACACCGACGTTTTTGAGATTCCCGATTCTCGCGCAATTTGTCTGCTACTGATGTGCGCATTAGCCGCGACAGCAGCTAAAACACCTACTTAGGCATCATCATTCGTTGCAGATCGTGGCTGACGTTTCACATGTGGCTGAACACTTCGTGTTTCCTTAAATAACGTAACTATCCGGCGAACGGTCCGGACGCTTGGATGATGTCGTCCAGGTTACCGAGCAGCATACACAGCACACGCCATTTGAGCATTTTGATCACAATAGCCATACATCGACACGGTATCGACCTTTTCCGCAATTGGTAAACGGTCCATTTTAACGCGGGTAGTGTATCACGAAGCAAATACCGTCCGCACTGGCGGAATGTTACGTGATACCATGTATTTATACGTTTGTGACTATTACAGCGCCATCTATCACAAAGCGAAGAAAGTGGTCCAACTAAAACATTCATATTTCTTTACGTACTACACGAATATGTAATAAAAATTGGGGTTCCTATTTAAAAAACCGCAGTTGATATCCGTTTGACTTATGGCAGCGCCATCTAGCATGCCAACCATAGCGCCATCTGGTTTCCCCCTTCAAGTTTGTAGTTTTTCCGTTTGACGCTTATTTCGTGAGATATATGGCTCGGTCACGATCAATGGACCACCCTGTACAATCACAGTGATAATTTTAACAGAACAGAAGAAGCCATGAAACTCGACACTTATGGGCAGTGACTCTGCAGAATCGACAGATTCTCCCTCACAGGTGACAATTAGTATTTACGTTTTATCTGTGACGAAGATTATCTCAACCAACTTTGATTCCATAAGGAACTCTTGTGTACAGTGACCGTAGACTATAAAGAAGGAGAGGGCACACAGCATTCTGTCGCAATCCCATTAGTTTATATTGCTCTTGCGGATCTAGATTTCGTCTACAAACGGCCATCTTCAATGCATTTAAGTTACAATCCAACAAACTCGCGGCAGTGCATATCATCATACGATATCACTCTTGCATAAGCAGAAGGAAACTGTTTTCATTCTTCCTATAGAGGAGTAAGATCATACGGTGAGATGTAGTGCCACGAGATTGCTGGATTGTAACTCCAAAGCACTGAAGGTGGCTATTTGCAAGAGCAGTAGAAACTAATGGAATTTGCTGCCGGTTTCTGTGTGGCTCTCCTTTCTTAAATATTATCTCTGCTGATCACAAGTAAACTCGACCACGCCCACTTTACACGGTATTTATGTCGCTCTCCGACATCTGACTCGTCAGTCGGAAGACTCAGCGTCTTCAGGACCACCTCCAAAGATGTCCAGCACAGTTCTGGACGAAACGTCAGGAACCGAAAAGTTTCTTCGACTACGGCCATACAGCCCGGAAGACTTAGCAGCAGTAATTGAAAAGACATTCGAAGTGCCCAAGTTGTCTGACTTCACTGTGGTCTTACATCTAGGCGCTTTATACGATACTCCACCCGAAGCTTTAAGTCTCAAAAGTTTGGTCTCTTCACCATGGTGCTGGTCACTTTGGTGGTCTAGTTTTTACTGTTGTGGGCTCCTTAGTTCGGTTCCCGTTGACTGTCTCACATTTTCTGGTGCAAAAATCTGAAAAGTGGTCCACTCACCCCCGTGAAGTCGAATGAGATGCCGTCTGGGAAACAACCGAGAGTAATAAGTCGCCAATGTGATGACAAATACAAAGACTTGTACCAGGCTAATAGCTACATGTAATTTATTTTACCAAGATGTGCAAACAGGCTACGTGCAGAAGGTGCAGTTCAACTGCCCACGAATCTGATACTCAAAGCGCTGCTAAGCCTATGTTTGATAATTTCTCTAAGGACCACCCAGTTTGTAGCAGAGAATTTCTGGTCTTCATAGAATAGAAAAAAAAATCCTTGAGGAAGGCATCTATTCGGATCATTAGTCTTCTGTCTGGTTTGAAGCGGCCCGCCAAGGATTCTTCACCTGGGCTAACCTCTTCATTTTAGTACAGCACTTGCAATCTACATCCTCAATTATTTGCTGGATGTATTAAATCTCTGACCTTCCCTACAATTTTTATGCGCTACAGCTTACTCAGCTGCCATTGAAGTTATGTCTTAAACTCATTTCCAATAATACTGTTACTAATTATTGTAAATGTTTTCAACATGTTTCTTTTTTCGCTGACTCTGCGGAGAATGTCCTCATTTCTGATCTTATCGCTCCACCAAATATTCAAAATACTTCTTCAACATCACATTTGAAACTCTTCAGTTCTCTTCTTTTCCCGTTTTCGCACAGATATGGCCAATATTTCATACGAGTTCTGTTCCTTTGGTCAAGAATGCCTTCCTTGTCTGTGGTAATCCGCTTTTTGTGCCCTCCTTGCTTCGTCCGACGTCTTATTTTACTTCCAAGGCAGTAGACTTCTTCGATGGCCCAGTTTCGATGTTAAGTTTATCACTGACCTTATTTCTGCTGAACCTCATTACTTTCTTCGTTTCACTCTCGATCCATATCCGTATTTTGTATTCAAATGGGTGAAATTGTTCCTCACTTTCACTGAGAATAATTATGTCGTCAGCGAATTTTATCATTGATACTCTTTCGCCCTGAACTTTACTCACTCTTCCGAAGACCTTTTATTTTATTGCTTCTTCGATGCATCGATGGAACAGTAGGGCCGAAAGACTGCTTCCAAGTCTCACACCCTTTTTAATCCAAACACTTCATTGTAATAGTTCACTCTTGTTCTTGTGCGTATTGTACACACATCAAAAAAAGCTTTGCATCACCTCGGTTCCGAGAGTTCCGGAACCTGTACAGAAAATTGGAGTAGAGATCAACATAAACATCATTTCCGCCCTTTTTATCTGCTCATGAAAACCACACATAGCACGTTGTTGAGCCGTGCACGGCTCGCGTTCGCGCCGTTTATTGCTTGACAGCTTGTCTTTGCAGTGCCGCCGTCTCGTTTTTTAGTCGGTTTAACTGGCGTCACTAAGTTGCTGGTTTGCTTGGCCGTGAGTGGCAGCAGCAGCGCTAATCGATAAGTGAACTGTCGTACTATCTTTGGAGCGACCGGTAGTATTTCCGGATCGTCGTGTGTCAGGGAGTTGAGTCGGGACGCAGCGCTAGTGAGGTCCGGACAGCTAGTACACTCGCCGACCGCTGGCGATACACATGTACTGTCCGACGGAAGGAGACTCGAGCGGGAACGACCGTTGGCTGGTCGTTCGGTTGGTCGTCTTATCGGGCGACGTGTATTTGGTCTTTTGACCGTTTCTGGGCCTCGTCAGTTGGTCATCTTGCCGGACGCGGGTCGGTTCCTTCCTTGTGTAGAGATGTCTGGTGGCCAATGGGCAAGTCTTACCTCTGCATGGTTAGGTCCGAGCCAGTATGCCCGGGTCGCCGTGTCTCCGAGTTCCGGACGGACATGGAGTTGTGTCGGGATGGAGCTACAGTGAGGTCCGGACAGCCAAGACTCGTCCGACCGTTGCTGACACACATTACTTGAGTGGGGACGACCTTGGTTGGTCGTTCGATCGGTCGTCTCATCGAACGACGTGTATTTTGTACTGGTTATCTGTGTACTGGAGTAGGCAGTCGATCGGTTGGGACAGAGCAGCATCGAAGTCTCCGAGGCGAGGTCATTAGCGTAGTATTCCGCAGCGTGTTTTTCCTCGCCGTGTTGATGCTGTCCGTACTGCGTGTAGTTAGACAGATTTTGGTGTTGTTCATATTTTTGAGTGGTTATTGTGCCTTGGTTGTTTTTAGACGCCAATTTTGAAGACGTAGTGCTGCTGGTATCTTCCTCCTCGGCTGATATTTTCCGTTGTCGTGCCGTTGGTGGACGGAAGGGAATTGATTAGGTTGTTGGTTGGTCCTTCAGCCGCCCCTGGGTGGGGTTGCGATCTGATTACTTAATCTTTGGCTGCCTATCTCACCTAACCTTACGTTAGAATTACCTCTTCATGCCGATCCTTGGAACACTTCTGAGCTCCATTGTTCTGTTGTTTTTAGATTGTGATTTCTGTTTCAAGTACTATGCGAGGCCTTCAGCCGCCTATTAATTTAGTTTATTTTAATTTTAAAATAAGTTCTTCAGCCATCTTAAGTTAAAACCTTGAAGATTCTTGTCTGAACTAATTTTTTAAAAAAGAAAAAAGGGGGATTTTGCTCTATTGCAAATCCGTCTTATCCAGCCCCTAAGCCTTGAGTTGTTCTATGTTCAGCCGAGCTTTTATGTCAAATATTTTTAGGATAAGGCCTTCAGCCGCCTTAAATTAAAATTTGAAAATTCACTTGTTTAAAACCTTTTTAAATTTTCTTCTCTATTGGAAATTCTTGTTATCCGGGCCTTAAGCCTCAGTTCTTCTATGTCTAGTGTGTGTCCTTCAGCCGAGTATTTACGTAAAATTCCTTTTTTAGAGAGGCCTACAGCCGCGTGTATTCCTTAAAGCAATTGTAATAACTTGTGTTCGGGCTTTCCGCCGTATTGTTTTGAGTCCTTTTAACGACATGTGTGATCAAGTGTTTTTAGGAAAAAAACGTTTGTGTGTTTTGTGCAACTAACAGTAACTGATCTTGGTCCTTTTCCACAACCATAACCTTATCCACTCTGTCCAGCGAAATCGTACCACCATACAGCGAGACCTTCAGGGGAGGTGGTGGTCCAGATTGCTGTACACACCGTTACCTCCAATACCCAGTAGCACGTCCTCTTGCATTGATGCATGCCTGTATCCGTCGTGGCATACTATCCACAAGTTCATCAAGGCACTGTTGGTCCAGATTGTCCCACTCCTCAACGGCGATTCGCCGTAGATCCCTCAGAGTGGTTGGTGGATCACGTCGTCCATAAACAGCCCTTTCCAATCTATCCCAGGCATTTCCGATTGGTTTCATGTCTGGAGAACATGCTGGCCACTCTATTTCGTTATCCTGAAGGAAGTCATTCTCAAGATGTGCACGATGGGGGCGCGAATTGTCGTCCATAAAGATGAATGCCTCGCCAATATGCTGTCGATATTGTTGCACTATTGGTCGGAGGATGGCATTTACGTATCGTACAGCCATTTCGGAGCCTTCAATGACCACCAGCGGCGTACGTCGGCCGCGCATAATGCCACTCTAAAACATCAGGGAACCTCCACTTTGTTGCACTCGCTGGAGAGTGTGTCTAAGGCATTGAGCCTGACCGGGTTGCCTCCAAAAACGTCTCCGAAGGTTGCCTGGTTGAAGGCATATGCGACACTCATCGGTGAAGAGAACGTGATGCCAATCCTGAGCGGTCAATTCGACATGTTGTTGGGCCCATCTGTACCTCGCTCCATGGTGTGGTTGCAAAGATGGATCTCGCCATGGATGTCGGGAGTGAAGTTGCGCATCATGCAGCCTATTGTGCACAGTTTGAGTCGTAACACGACGTCCTGTAGCTGCATGAAAAGCATTATTCAACATGGTGGCGTTGCTGTCAGGGTTGCTCCGAGTCATAATCCACAGGTAACAATCATCCACTGCAGTAGTAGCCCTTTGGCGGCCTAAGCGAGGCATGTCATCGACCTGTCTCCTTATATCTCCCCCATGTCCGAACAACATCACTTTCGTTCATTTCGAGACGCCTGGACTCTTCCCTTGTTGAGAGTTCTCCTGGCACAAAGTAACAATGCGGATGCGATCGAACCGCGGTATTGACCGTCTAGGCAGGGTTGAACTACAGGCAACACGAGCCATGTACCTCCTTCCTGGTGGAATGACTGGAACTGATCGGCTGTCTTACCCTCTCTTTCTGATATTAGCTGCTCATGCACGGTTCCATGGTTGTTTACATCTTTGGGCGGGTTTAGTGACATCTCTGAACAGTCAAAGGGACTGTGTCTGTGATACAATATCCACAGTCAACGTCTGTGTTCAGGAGTTCTGGGAACCGGGTTGATGCAAAACTTTTTTGATGTGCATATATAACACATCTTTGCCTGTAGTTTACTCTCATTTTTCTTACAGTTCCGAACATGTTGTATGTTTTACGTTGTAGAATGATCTTCTAGGTCGACATATCCTATGCATTTGTCTTGACTTTTCTAAAGTCTTCGTTCCATTATCAATGGCAACGTCGACACCGGCAAATTTACATCCAATCGTGCACACTGACAAAACACAGTGGCAAGGTTAGAAAAGAATAGTGACGTCAGCGTTGCTTGTTGAGAACAAAAACGCACCCTTTAGGCATGCAGAAAAGTTTGCCAAGTTATCGTATTACACAGGATTTAACTACGGCCGTATATCGACACCAAAACAAGTCCGAGCCACAGTTGTCTACATCTACATTGACGTAGTTACTCTGCAAGCCACCGTACGTTGCGTATCGGAGGGTACCCTGTACTGCTGCTAGGAAATTTGTTTTCTTGTTCCACTCGCAAATAGAGCGAGGCAAAAACGACTGTCTATATGCCTCCGTATGAGCCCTAATTCTGGTATCTTGAAGCGTGGTCCTTACGCGAAATGTATGTTGGCACCAGTAGAATCGTTCGGCAGTAAGCTTCAAACGCCGGTTCTCTAAACTTTCTCAATAGTGTTTCTCGAAAAGAACGACGCCTTCCCTCCAGGGATTCCCATTTGAGTTCCCGAAGCACCTCCGTAACAAGTGTTGTTCGACCCTATCTAGCAGCTCGCCTCTGAACTGCTTTGTTGTTTTCCTTTAGTCCTACCGGGTACGGATCCCAAACACTAAGCAGTACTCAAGAATACGTCGCACCAGTTTCCTATATGCGGTCTCCTTTACAGGTGATCCACACTATCCAAAAATTCTCCCAATAAACCGAAGTCGACCAGTCGCCTTCGCTGTCACAGTTCTCAGATGCTCGTTCCATTTCATATCGCTTTGCAACGTTACGCCCCGATATTTAAACGACACTAGTAACACTTTATCCGAATATAACAGGCTTTTTCTTCCTACTCCTCCGCATTAACTTACATTTTTCCACATTTAGAGCTAGCTGCCATTCATCACACCAACCAGAAATTTTGTCTGAGTCGTCTTTTGTCTTCCTAGAGTCCCTCAACGTCGACACCTTTCCGTGCATTACAGCATCATCAGCAAACAACCACAGATTGTTGCCCACGCTGTTCGCCAAATCATTTACGTACATAGAGAACAACAGCAGTCCTATCACACTGCCCTGGGCCATTGCTGACGATACCCTTGTCTCTGATGAACACTCGCCGTCGAGGATAACATACTGGGTTCTATTATTTAGGAAGTGTTCGAGCCACTCACACATTTAGGAACTTATTCCTATGGAATCTGCCTGTTGTCCTGCATGCATAGTTCGCAATATACCATGTGAGAAAAGAGCAAGCTGGGCTTCACATGAGCGATGCTTCCTAAAACCATGCTGATCTGTGGACATAACCTTCTCAGTCTCAAGAAAGTTTACTGTATTCGAACTGAGAATTATGTAAAGGTTTTTTTAAATTACCGCTAACAGTCACAAAATTTGTCAACTATTGTATTACTTACGAGGTGTGGCTAGAAAAAAACCGGACTAGTACTGGTGAAACAATAAAACGAATGCAATAAGGCTGAAAGTCGCGTGGCCTGTCACGTGACTCTCGCTCCGCCTACTGCTCGAGTTTCATCTGCCTCCTGCACTCAGTCTGCCCGTGGCGTCTGTTTTAAGTAGTTGACGTTTTGTCTGTGCGTCGGAAAATGTTGAGTGTACAGAAAGAACAGCGTGTTAACATCAAATTTTGTTTCAAACTAGGAAAATCTGCAAGTGAAACGTTTGTAATGTTACAACAAATGTACGGCGATGATTGTTTATCGCGAACACAAGTGTTTGAGTGGTTTAAACGATTTAAAGATGGCCGCGAAGACACCAGTGATGACACTCGCACTGGCAGACCATTGTCAGCAAAAACTGATGCAAACATTGAAAAAATCGGTAAACTTGTTCGACAAGATCGCCGTTTAACAATCAGAGCAGTGTCTGAGTTAACAGGAGTTGACAAGGAAAGTGTCGAACAAGTTTACCGATTTTTTCAATGTTTGCATCAGTTTTTGCTGACAATGTTCTGCCAGTGCGAGTGTCATCACTGGTGTCTTCGCGGCCATCTTTAAATCGTTTAAACCACTCAAACACTTGTGTTCGCAATAAACAATCATCGCCGTACACTTGTTGTAACATTACAAACGTTTCACTTGCAGATTTTCCTAGTTTGAAACAAAATTTGATGTTAACACGCTGTTCTTTCTGTACACTCAACATTTTCCGACGCACAGACAAAACGTCAACTACTTAAAACAGACGCCACGGGCAGACTGAGTGCAGGAGGCAGATGAAACTCGAGCAGTAGGCGGAGCGAGAGTCACGTGACAGGCCACGCGACTTTCAGCCTTATTGCATTCGTTTTATTGTTTCACCAGTACTAGTCCGGTTTTTTTCTAGCCACACCTCGTATTTATTTAGTGACATGTTTCGAGGGTTAAACCTCATCTTCAGGTTAAATGGGATTACAAAAACTACTTTACATTAAAGTCATACTGATATTACATTGTCTTTTCGGAAATGCTGTGGCCATCTTTGTTCTTCTGGCGTGGCTGTCTCGTTGTGAAGTGTTGCGGTGTATCCATTTCCGTTGGCTCTCTTGGTCACTTTTCACAAATTGTCACTAATATAGCAGTAACTTGGAAACACGATCAAAAACAGTTCTGTAGTGCAGTCACTGCACTGCATTACAATCAGTTACAGTGACCGGTGACCATCCACACAATCATTCGGAGGCGTAATGAATATGACGCACAGACGTGGGCTTACGATAACAAGTACCAATAAAAGATCAACACCAAACTCCCTCATATGCGAAAGAGTCATGACTTCCAGGATTCCAAGCAGGGGTGTTATTGCTTCCAATCCGTGCAGGGGATCTACAGGCGCCGTAATGTTTAAGCCTCCAGAGTTGGCCAGGTGCTTGCTCACCAGGTTGCACGCTGCGTCAGCTGCCCTTCCCGCAACTCACTCTATCAGTACTGAAGCCAGCCGGAAAACATTGGCTGCGACCAACTTAACAACTCGCGGCTTCACGAGCTCCACGCCCAGGCAGCAGGAGTGCCACAAGAACCAACTCGCCACCTATGTGGCCTTCCTCTAACTCCGGTACCAAGGAGCGCCAAGCCCAACAACGCACTCCTCGACCTAAGACCCTAGCCCTGGCACATGACGTGTTGTTCAGGTGCTCACAGATATTAACATCGAAGTTTGCTGGTGCACCACTGCGAAGAAACCACATCCCTTCGCGGACAGCAAAGGGTACTGTCTCCAAGAACTGTGGCAGCACATCTCACAGGAACATCAGCTAATGTGAACCAGTTACATGGGGAGGCAACAAATAAGATCCTAGTAGACGATCGTACTGAGCATCTGTGGTCTAGGCCTAGCATCTCTGATTACTAATCAAAACGTCCTCGGTCCCAGGTTCGAATCTTGCCACCGCTTAAATTTTGAATAAAAATCGTCAGCAATGGCGCCCGAAGACTTCCGGCGTAAGACGTCACCCTCATTCAGACTGGGAAACGTTAGAAAGAGGCTTTTATGTCAGGTAAAACAGGGTGTA
Organism: Schistocerca nitens; assembly: GCF_023898315.1. Classification (NCBI taxonomy): domain Eukaryota; kingdom Metazoa; phylum Arthropoda; class Insecta; order Orthoptera; family Acrididae; genus Schistocerca; species Schistocerca nitens. The sequence goes on along the minus strand of NC_064617.1, from coordinate 607,646,049 downwards.
TCTGAGCACAATGAACACGCTCATTACAAATTCATTATTCCGCAGCGTGCATGTTTACTCCACTTTTCAACTAGCAACGCGTGAAACTCGCAAATGGCGCTTATCTTTCATTAGTAATTTTTGTTTCGCTGCCATTGATGTAACAAATAATCAGTTGAACTTTCCGTTCTCACGTAGCAGTTTCCACAAAAACATAATTCTGAGACGGACACCTCTCAACACTGTTCACACTTCCCATCCGGCACTTCTTCCGCTAGTCATTCGTTTCCTCCGATGCAGTCCAAGTCCGCAACTGTAGCTTTCCAGTGCTCGCCATTTTGAACAACGAAACTGTCCGCCATTTGCTTACAGCATGAGCACTAAATTATTTTTCTACCGTAACCATCTCACATAGTCAAAAACCATCTCTCAGAATGATTCACAGTTCGAATTAAAAAAAGTCTTGATTCCAAATTCTTGCACATTCAGGAAAAAACGCTCTCCGCTTTACTTTGAGGCTCTCATTCTCCCACGGCCATTTACAGTCTTTCGTTTTTAACCAATTAATGCTACCTCCTCAACAAAAATTTTGCAGATAGAATTAACAGCCGGCCGAAGTGACCGTGCGGTTAAAGGCGCTGCAGTCTGGAACCGCAAGACCGCTACGGTCGCAGGTTCGAATCCTGCCTCGGGCATGGATGTTTGTGATGTCCTTAGGTTAGTTAGGTTTAACTAGTTCTAAGTTCTAGGGGACTAATGACCTCAGCAGTTGAGTCCCATAGTGCTCAGAGCCATTTGAACCATTTTTTAGAATTAACATGCCTAACAGTGTCATTGCAGTAGTCTACATTAAATGCAGACAAAAGTTTCCGCACTATGCATTACATATAATCATAACAAACATTTACACTAGTACAGACAATAAACAGAATAAATTTTTACAGTTTGCTGCCAATTTTAAATCGTCATAGAAAATACTCCAAACAGCAAAGTGAGAAAACGAAAGAAGAAAATACACATACAGACGACAGGTTACTTAAACAAAAATGTGCGTCTAAAAGAATCATCTGTTATAATGTCTGAAAATACATATTTTGTGTGAAAATTAGTTCAGGTTCCACGTTACGCTGTAAGCGTCCCGGTGCAATTACTAGGTAAGGCTCCCATTGCAGGTTCAAAGTAGCACTTGTAGACGAATTTCGTTGAAATTTACGCCGTAAAAATATGAAATTTGTAGAATCGAATACAGCAGAGCACCCTGTGTTTCTGTAGCCATTAAGTACACGGTCAATTCTCATCAATGTGACCTCTTGTCAGAGGCCCCACCAACCACCTTTTGCAGCGCTGTCTCGCAGGAAGAGAGTCAGTGAGGTTGTGGAATGTGGCGACAGAGATGTGGCCGACTCCAGTGCCGTGGCTAGTTGCGTTAGGTTTAATGTCTGAGGATCGATGCTGCCGAGGAAAAACAAACTACTAGTATCGGTGGACATGGTCCCCAAGGATAGATGCATACTTGTGTTGATGCATTGTGTCTTCCAGAATGACGAGAATGGAGCATGAAAGGTGATTCATCTAGAAAGACTACCCGTCGCTACTCAGTGGACGTCCAGTTGTGACCGGCCGCGGTGGCCGAGCGGTTCTAGGCGTTTCAGTCCGGAACCGCGAGGCTGCTACTGTCGCAGGTTCGAATGCTGCCTCGGGCATGGATGTGTGTGATGTCCTTAGGTTACTTAGGTTTAAGTAGTTCTAAGTTCTAGGGGACTAATGACCTCAGATGTTAAGTCCCATAGTGCTCAGAGCCATTTGAACCATTTCTTCGTCCAGTTGTGGTACTGCATGCAGATTCCAGGCTTCCTAGCCGACGAACAGCAGTCAACATGATTGCATGAACCAGGCGACTGCTGCAGGGGCCCATATGCAGCAATGTACGCTGAACGCTCGTTGAGAAGACACGGTTTGTAGCTCCATGATTCATCTAGGTACTCAGTTGCTCAACATTTGCCCGTCTATTCGACCGTATGCATCTCCCCAGCCGTCGTTCACCCCTGTCATATATGGCCTCTGGTGCACCACAATTATATCAGTGAGTCACAGTTGGAATTAGCCAACTCATACAAATACCTGGGCGCAACAATGTGCTGGAATAAGAAATTGAAAGATCACATACGCTGAGTTGTGTGTAAAGTAGGTGGTTATTGGTAGAATCCTGGGGAAGTGCAGTGAGTCTACAAAGGAGGCTGCCTACAAATCACTCGTGTGACCCATTCTAGAATACTGTTCAAGTGTGTGGGACCCGTACAAAGTAGGACTAACAGGCGATATTGAACGTACACAAAGAGGCCCAGCACCTACGGCTGTAGGTTTGCGTGACCTGTAGGAGAGTGTTACAGTGATGCTGAAGGAACTGAACTGGTAGACTCTGGAGGATAGACGTAAACCATCCTGAGAAAGTCTACTAACAGGAACACACTACAATCCCTCACACATCGCTCACATATGGATCGTGAGGATAAGATTAGAATAGTTACAGCACGCACAGAGGCATTCAGACAATCATTCTTCCCGCCTCCATACGTGAATGGAGCAGGAAGAAACCGTAGTAACTGGTAAAATGGTATGTACACTCTGCCATGCACTTCGCGGTTGTTTTCAGAACATGGATGTAGATGTAGATATAGAAGTTGCCTCGACGCCGGTTTTGTATAGCGCCGTTTTTCCATGCGCGGTATACCGGGTGATCAGAAAGTCAGTATAAATTTGAAAACTGAATAAATCACGGAATAATGTAGATAGAGAGGTACAGATTGACACAGATGCTTGGAATGACATGGAGTTTTATTAGAACAAAAAAAAAAATTACAAAAGTTCAAAAAATGTCCGACAGATGGCGCTTCATCTGATCAGAATAGCAATAATTAGCATAACAAAGTAAGACAAAGCAAAGTTGATGTTCTTTACAGGAAATGCTCTATATGTCCACCATCATTCCTCAACGATAGCTGTAGTCGAGGAATAATGTTGTGAACAGCACTATAAAGAATGTCTGGAGCTATGGTGAGGCATTGGCGTCGGATGTTGTCTTTCAGCATCCCTAGAGATGTCGGTCGATCACGATACACTTGCGACTTCAGGTAACCCCAAAGCCAATAATCGCACGGACTGAGGTCTGGGGACCTGGGAGATCAAGCATGACGAAAGTGGCGGCTGAGCACATGATCATCACCAAAAGACGCGCGCAAGAGATCTTTCACGCGTCTAGCAATATGGGGTGGAGCGCCATCCTGCATAAACATCGTACGTTCCAGCAGGTGTTTGTCAGCCAGGCTGGGGTGATGCGATTCTGTAACATATCGGCGTACCTCTCATCCGTCACGGTAGCAGTTACAAAACCAGAATCACGCATTTCCTCGAAGATTAAAGGCCCGATAACGGTAGGTGTGGTAAATCCAACCGATACCGTGACTTTTTGGTCGTGCAATGGAGTTTCCACGACAGTTCTAGGATTTTCGGTAGCCCAAATTCTGCAGTTGTGGGCGTTGACAGACCCACAGAGGGTGAAATGAGCTTCGTCGATCCGCAACACGTTACTCAACCAATCGTCATCTTCCGCCATCTTTTGAAACGTCCACACCGCAAATGCCCTCCGCTTCACTAAATCGCCAGGTAACAGTTCATGATGTTGATGGATTTTGTACGGATAGCATCGGAGGGTACGCCTAAGTGCCAACCAAACAGTAGTGTATGGAATGCCGGTGCGACTTGCGACTGCACGAGTGCTGGCTTCCCCGTGCATAGACGAACTCGCTACAGTCTCCATTTCTTCCTGAACTGTCTCAGCAGCATTAAGCCTTGTGCTCGGTCGGCCACTACGGGGTCTATCGTCTAAACAACCCGTGGTCTCGAACTTCGAAATCATTCTTGCCACAGCTGCATTTGTCAACGGACCTTTACCCGTTCGAATCCCTTTCCTATGGCGATAGAATCGTAGCGCTGAACTAGCACATTCCCCATTCTGATAATACAGCTTCACTAAAAGCGCATTTTCAGGTAACTTCAACATGCTGCGACTGCTGGCGCATCTGATACTCTCTCTCATTACAGCTCCTTTTATACACGATTGTCATGCGCAGTCACTGACGTTTTGCTGACCAGCGCCATCTGTCGGACATTTTGTGAATTAATAAAACCCCATGTCATTCCAAGCATGTGTGTCAATTTTTACCTCTCTATCTACATTATTCCGTGGTTTATTAAGTTTTCAAATTTATACTGACTTTTTGATCACCCGGTACTTTAACAAAGGTGGCAGTTTACAGACCTAGCTGTTTCGGAAAATGGTTCAAATGGCTCTGAGCACTATGGGACTTAACATCTGTGGTCATCAGTCCCCTAGAACTTAGAACTACTTAAACCTAACTAACCTAAGGACATCACACATATCCATGCCCGAGGCAGGATTCGAACCTGCGACCGTAGCAGTCGCGCGGTTCCGGACTGAGCGCCTAGAACCGCTAGACCACCGCGGCCGGCTGCTGTTTCGGAAACGCTTCCACCATTGTCCCAAAAGCCAATGATGTGCCCTTTTGGATGTCAGATAAACCTCACCATTTTCGCATTGCGACAACGACCGCGCTCTTGGCCGCGTCCCTCGCCCCCCCCCCCCCCCTCCCCCCGACACGCTTTTTATCTGCCCTCCACTGCTACTTCTGCCATCTGCCGTCTGTGATTGGTTATTGTGCGTCGACGTCGAACATATACAGTGGCCACATTAAAGTGACTGGACTGTGTAGAATATTCCTAAAGAAGTTTTACGTAGTTTGAGCTGTTTTATTTACATTGTTCTTTTTTCGCCTCGTGATTGCCTCTTAAAGCAGCCCGTTATGGTGACGTGAGAGTATTGCGTGGCATATCTCGATAAGCTCTACGAGGCAAAAGTCAGCGGTCAAGGTGTTGGCATTCAGTGCCAGAGCAAGTGGGGGAGCAAGACGAGGGACTTAATGTGAAGCATCTGCTGTTCAGCTGCCAGCAGCGCCCAGCTTCCTCTGCCGTCCTATCCTAGGAGGTGACTTCAGCTGCGGGCGCCGACGTGCTACCATAATGCCTTGTAACAACGTCAGCAACGTCTTCTGACATTTCTCTTTCCCTCTGTGCATTTAATCTATGGTATTCGCAGAATGAATATTTTCTTTATTTTGTTTGTTTTCAGCGCATCTAATGCGACTCCCTCGCGTGTGGAATGTGACTCAAGGCCACGGACCCACACACTGATTTAATACGTGAAATGTGATACAGTCGTAATAAGTGCGCAAATAAATGTTATCAGCCAAAGCATTGGGGCGTTTAGAACTATTTTAACTAAAGCATTTCTAGTAATACTCGGTCTGTGTTCTTAGAGGGTAGTAATTTGTCAAAACGCTGAATCTTACTGGTATTGGAAAAGAAGATTAACGAAATTTGTAAGATAAGTGCTCAGCAGTACTTAGCAAGCAAGAAATTAAGATTACTATATTAAATATATGACAGAACATGGGAAACCTCTTATAAAGTTCACATTTCATTCTCTTAAAGAGAGATCAAGATTTTTACCAACTGATACGTGGAATGGTTACGTACATAATGGTCATGCTCCCCACAAATCACATTTATGGAGTACAGAGAAAAAGCTTACATTATATTGTGAATGTGATACTCGCAAAGGGACGTCAGATTGGCTAGTATGTCCACTTGCCGCCAGTACAACGGTAGGTTTTGCCCACTAAAGTATAATGGAAATATGGATAACTGGACCATATGCAGAATACTAGCAGCTTCAATATAAATGGAAGTTTGGAATTAATTAACCGTAATGACACGTGCAGGAGCGTTTACATTGGCTGCAGCATTTCACGTGCATTGCTCAGTCGAGGGATACAAATAGCAGGACAGAAGACTGAGGTCCCAAAAGTCATGGGATACCTCCTTTCACTTGCTTAGTGCAGCACGTCGACGTGGCATGGACTCCAACAGCAACTGGAAGTCCTCTGCAGAAATACTGAACCATGCTGCCTCTTCTTTTTTTAGTCATCAGTCTTCTAACTGATTTGATGCGGCCCGCCACAAATTATTCTCCAGTGTCAACCTCCTTATCTAAGAGTAGTACTTGCAACCTACGTCCACAGTTATTTGCTGCTTGTATTCCAATCTCTGTTTTCCTATGCAGTTTTTAAACTCTACAACTTCTTGTAGTACCATGGAAGTTATTCTGTGTTGCTTTAACAGATGTTCTACATCCTGTCCCTTTTTCTTGTCACTGTTTTCCGTACATTTCCTTCCTCGCCGGTTTTCCGAAGAACCTCCTAATTCCTTATCAGTCCATCTAATTTTCAACTTTCTTCTGTTTTACCACATCTCAAATGCTTCGATTCTCTTCTTTTTCGGTTTTCCCACAGTGAATATTTTACTACCATAAAATGCTGTGCTCTAAATGTACATTCTCAGAAATTTCTTCCTCAAATTATGACCTATGTTTGTTACCAGTAGACTTCTGTTGCCCAGGAAGATATTTTTTGTCAGTACTAGTGTACTTTTTATGTCTTCCTTGCTCCGTCTGTCGTAGGGTATTTTGTTGTCTAGGTAACAGAGTCCTTTGAATTTATATACTTCGCTGTTGTCATTTCTGCTACTTCTCATTATTTTTGCTTTCCTACGATTTACTCTCAATCCATATTCTATTCACATTGGACTATTCATTCAATTCAGCATTTCACGCAATTTCTCTTCACCTTCATAGAGGATAGCAATGTCATCAACGGATCTTATCATTGATATCCTTTCACCTTGAATTTTAATTCCACTCTTGAGCCTGGCTTTTATGTCTGTCATTGCTTCTTCGGTGTATCGATTCAGCAGCTGGGGTGAAAGACTACATCCCTGTCCTATGCCCTGGGTGGTCGCGGGTTTAAAAAAAATATAAACTAAATATTATGATAAATTTTATAAAGAACCAATAAGTTAAGCCAAGGAAGAAGAGATAGAATTACAATGGACGTGTTATTCCATGGACTCTTGCGCTTCTGTGCAGGAACTATCTTTCCTTCGTCATTCGCTTATCTTCTCTGCTTGGATTCGGAGCTAAGAGGATGTTCTTGTGTAAAGCTCATCTTGCTGTACCAGCTAATAATGTAAGTTGTACTTAAAACCGAAAAAATATAAGGGTTATTTAGTCAAAAGAATTTGTGTATGCGGTCAATCAATTTCTCATCTGATACCTGGATTGTCCTAAGTAGATATGGGGCTTAACAAAGAATTTTCATTGTTAGGCGCCATCTTAGAAAATATTTAACATTTTTCATCTACGAGACGTGCCGTCGGTTAGGACAATTAACTTTCTCACAGATCCTACGAGCCCGGCGGCCGCCGATAATAATTTAACAATCTTTACTCACAGTTTTCTTTATATAACGAGATAACATCCCAGACAGAAAAGTCTGGTCACAAGATTCGAGTTCCATTATAGAATTTCATTTGTATATGCTACTCTTGTTACCTTATATTGGGGAATCGAGACGAAACCACGATATTAAGTTACGTATTGCAGTAGTTTACATCGAACAGACTTGTGAAATATCCTCTGGTGCAATAAGCAAACGACTTCTCACGAGCATGGAATAATATCTGTGGTGTTGGGTAAAGAAGGAAAGGACAATTAACTGTCGGCGATTACGTAACTACCCTGAGAACTGAGCTAGTTTATTAATTACTGATCTGTGGCGGGTCAACTTAAAATATATTGCACTATTAAGAACATTTTTGTGAGGCATTTTCAAAGAAGTGTTTTCAACCGCTACTATTGAGTCGCTAAGAATACGATTACATTGGCAGACTGCCGTATATTTTTTACATATCACTGTTTTTATACACTCCTGGAAATTGAAATAAGAACACCGTGAATTCATTGTCCCAGGAAGGGGAAACTTTATTGACACATTCCTGGGGTCAGATACATCACATGATCACACTGACAGAACCACAGGCAACAGAGCATGCACAATGTCGGCACTAGTACAGTGTATATCCACCTTTCGCAGCAATGCAGGCTGCTATTCTCCCATGGAGACGATCGTAGAGATGCTGGATGTAGTCCTGTGGAACGGCTTGCCATGCCATTTCCACCTGGCGCCTCAGTTGGACCAGCGTTCGTGCTGGACGTGCAGACCGCGTGAGACGACGCTTCATCCAGTCCCAAACATGCTCAATGGGGGACAGATCCGAAGATCTTGCTGGCCAGGGTAGTTGACTTATACCTTCTAGAGCACGTTGGGTGGCACGGGATACATGCGGACGTGCATTGTCCTGTTGGAACAGCAAGTTCCCTTGCCGGTCTAGGAATGGTAGAACGATGGGTTCGATGACGGTTTGGATGTACCGTGCACTATTCAGTGTCCCCTCGACGATCACCAGTGGTGTACGGCCAGTGTAGGAGATCGCTCCCCACACCGTGATGCCGGATGTTGGCCCTGTGTGCCTCGGTCGTATGCAGTCCTGATTGTGGCGCTCACCTGCACGGCGCCAAACACGCATACGACCATCATTGGCACCAAGGCAGAAGCGACTCTCATCGCTGAAGACGACACGTCTCCATTCGTCCCTCCATTCACGCCTGTCGCGACACCACTGGAGGCGGGCTGCACGATGTTGGGGCGTGAGCGGAAGACGGCCTAACGGTGTGCGGGACCGTAGCCCAGCTTCATGGAGACGGTTGCGAATGGTCCTCGCCGATACCCCAGGAGCAACAGTGTCCCTAATTTGCTGGGAAGTGGCGGTGCGGTCCCCTACGGCACTGCGTAGGATCCTACGGTCTTGGCGTGCATCCGTGCGTCGCTGCGGTCCGGTCCCAGGTCGACGGGCACGTGCACCTTCCGCCGACCACTGGCGACAACATCGATGTACTGTGGAGACCTCATGCCCCACGTGTTGAGCAATTCGGCGGTACGTCCACCCGGCCTCCCGCATGCCCACTATACGCCCTCGCTCAAAGTCCGTCAACTGCACATACGGTTCACGTCCACGCTGTCGCGGCATGCTACCAGTGTTAAAGACTGCGATGGAGCTCCGTATGCCACGGCAAACTGGCTGACACTGACGGCGGCGGTGCACAAATGCTGCGCAGCTAGCGCCATTCGACGACCAACACCGCGGTTCCTGGTGTGTCCGCTGTGCCGTGCGTGTGATCATTGCTTGTACAGCCCTCTCGCAGTGTCCGGAGCAAGTATGGTGGGTCTGGCACACCGGTGTCAATGTGTTCTTTTTTCCATTTCCAGGAGTGTATTTTTACATTACACTATCCTATACCGTTTCTAATCCTACCACTTCGTTATTGGCCTTCCCATCTTATTTTTCCCTCTCGGCTCTTGTGCTTATTGTACATTACCCGTCTCTCCCTACACCTTACCCGTACTTTTCTCAGAATTTTGAAAATGTTGCAACATTTTACAATGTCGAAGCCTTTTTCCAGGTCGACAAATCGTATGAACTTGCCTTGATTTTTCTGTAACATTGTTTCCATTATTATCAACGGTATCGTCAGAATTGCCCCTCACCTCCCTTTACCTTTCCTAAATCCAAATCGATCATCATCTAATACATCCTCAATTTTCTTATCCATTCTTCTGTGTATTATGCTTGACAAAAACTTTGATGCGTGAGATGTTAAGCTGATTGTGCGATACATCTCGTACTTGTCGTTTCTTGCAATCTTCGGAATTGTGTGGATGATGCTCTACCGAAAGTCAGATCGTGTGTCGCCAGACCCGTACATTCTACATACCAACGTGTATAGTCATTTTGTTGCCATTTCCCCTCAATGATTTTAGAAGTTCTGATGGAATGCTATCTAACCCTAATGCTTTATTCGATCCTAATTGCTCCATAGCTCTTTTAAATTCCAATTCTAATTGTGAATCCCTGTCTCTTCTATACCGAGTCCTTTTTCTTCTTCTGTCACGTCAGCAGACAAGTCTTCGCTCTCATAGGGCCCGTCAACGTACTCTTTCCACCATCCGCTCTCTCTTCTGATTTAACATTGGAATGCCTTTGCTCTCTTAATGTTACCACCCTTGCTTTAAATTTCACTAAAGGTTATTTTGACTTTCTACGTGCTGAGTCAGGTCTTCCAACAATCATTTCTTTTTCTCTTTCTTCACATTTTTCATACATCCATTTCACCTTAGCTTCCCTGCACTTTCCATTTATCTAATTCTTAAGTGACTTGTATTTCGTATTCCTAAATTTTCCTGAACATTTTTGTGCTTCCTTCTTTCATCGATCAATTGGAGCGTTTCTTCTGTTACCCATCTAACTGAAATCTTCCCACATCTCCCCGCCTTTTCCGAGTATACCTCCTCCAGTTGTGATTCCTGAACAGAGTATTGGCTATAAGTAGCTAAAATTTACTGCAGAAATCAATTTTTCTTCTCTCATTCCTAGCACTAAGCGCATTTCTCTCGTAATCCTTTCTTCTACTTCTTCCCTTACATGCGCATACCAACCCCTCCTGAATATCAGATTTTCATCGCCCTTTACGGACTGAATATTCGTTCATTATCCTCATATACTTTCTCTATTTCATCTTCTGCTTGCGACGTCGGCATGTGCACGTGAACTATTGTCGATGTTGGTTTGCTATAGATTCTTATGAGAACTACCGTGTCACTGAACTACTCACAGTAACTCAATCTCTGTCCTGTCTTCTTATTCATATCGAATCTTACTACAGTTATGCCATTTTCGTCTGCTGTTGGTGTTGGCTGATGGTCTGTGGCAAGTATGTAGACACAGAGATTGGCTGGCGATTGGATCTTGGGATGGTACTACTCTACCGCGGTATTGTTGTGTCGGAGACATTCGGTGACGTTACAGTGAACAAGCAAAGCATTGAACAAGGAAAACATTTCGCGCTGTCAATGCTTTCAAGTCAGTTGTGCTCATACTATCAACCCCGATTACGCGCTGACTCACAATAGGCCGACCGAAGTGTCCTCACTCCTATGTGCAATAATATCGTAGTCGACAAACATGTGAAAACATGTAATGAGATTTGTTTCCTGCATGCTGTGGTTAAGAGCTAGAAGTTATGAGGTGACGCACTTTATAGCGCACCTTCGCGTGTTATATCGGAGGAAAGAAATAACGCATAGAATTACGAGTTATACTATTCAACATGTTTCGTACTGTGGGGCATACAGTCCCGATTCATATTCGTCAGCATTCGTTTTTTTATATATTACGCGTCAGAGTCACAGGCAAACTGTATAAACCACTTCTTCATTCATCTCACTCTTGGTGTTTTCGTCGGGTTCTTGAATACTTCGTGGATAAATTCTTTGTCATGCAGTGGTATGGAATCGCCAATGCCACGTGCTTCATGCGATATTATCTGTGTACTTCCGTGTACTATGAGCTGTGATTTGAGATGGAACAACGAGTAATTTACACACGATCTCCCTGAATTTACTTACTCTCCTTGTTATTATTTGGACTTCACAAACTATTGTTTCAGCAAACGTATTTCTTCACTGGCATTTGCAGGCACAGTCGACATTCATTGGTTCAACACGTGATTGCCGGCCGCGGTGGTCTAGCGGTTCTAGGCGCTCAGTCCGGAACCGCGCGACTGCTACGGTCGCAGGTTCGAATCCTGCCTCGGGCATGGATGTTTGTGATGTCCTTAGGTTAGTTAGGTTTAACTAGTTCTAAGTTCTAGGGGACTAATGACCTCAGCAGTTGAGTCCCATAGTGCTCAGAGCCATTTGAACCATTTTTGAACACGTGATTGCTGGTAGTGTTTTCGTACGATTCTTTCAGGTTGCAGGAAGTAGCCTCCTCGGTTTTGCTGCAATATATTAAAATGAACACGACTCCAGCTGCTGTCATCTTCAGGAGAATGCTGCTCGAGCTGAGTCACGCTGAAAACTGATGTGAAAGCTACAAGCCGTCGTCCTGTACAGGCCTCCGTACCATACAATGCGTGTGCACCACCCGACAGTTGTTGCCTTCAGAGACTGGACTCCATACCGTACAATGCGTGTGCACCACCTGACACAGTTGTTGCCTTGAGAGACTGGCCTCCATACCATACAATGCGTGTGCACCACCCGACACAGTAGTTGCCTTCAGAGACTGCACTCCATACCATACAACGCGTGTGCACCACCCGACACAGTTGTTGCCTTCAGAGACTGGACTCCATACCATACAATGCGTGTGCACCACCTGACACAGTTGTTGCCTTGAGAGACTGGCCTCCATACCATACAATGCGTGTGCACCACCCGACACAGTAGTTGCCTTCAGAGACTGCACTCCATACCATACAACGCGTGTGCACCACCCGACACAGTTGTTGCCTTCAGAGACTGGACTCCATACCATACAATGCGTGTGCACCACCCGACACAGTAGTTGCCTTCAGAGACTGGACTCCATACCATACAATGTGTGTGCACCACCCGACACAGTTGTTGCGTGGACTCCATACCATACAATGCGTGTGCACCACCCGACACAGTAGTTGCCTTCAGAGACTGGACTCCATACCATACAATGCGTGTGCACCACCCGACACAGTAGTTGCCTTCAGAGACTGGCCTCCATACCATACAATGTGTGTGCACCACCCGACACAGTTGTTGCCTTCAGAGACTGGACTCCATACCATACAATGTGTGTGCACCACCTGACACAGTTGTTGCCTTGAGAGACTGGCCTCCATACCATACAATGCGTGTGCACCACCCGACACAGTAGTTGCCTTCAGAGACTGGACTCCATACCATACAATGCGTGTGCACCACCCGACACAGTTGTTGCCTTCAGAGACTGGACTCCATACTATACAATGCATGTGCACCACCCGACACAGTAGTTGCCTTCAGAGACTGGACTCCATACCATACAACGCGTGTGCACCACCCGACACAGTTGTTGCCTTCAGAGACTGGACTCCATACTATACAATGCGTGTGCACCACCCGACACAGTTGTTGCGTTCAGAGACTGGACTCCATACCATACAATGCATGCGCACCACCCGATGCAGTTATTGACTTCACAGACTGGACTCGTGCAGTCGTCCTTAACAGACCACCAGTGGCAATGATATCTCGCACAAAAAGGTTATTTTCAAACACTAGGGTTGATCGCACCAAAGATGATGATGATTCTGGTTTGTGGGGCGCTCAACATTGTGGTCATCAGCGCCCGTACAAGTTCCAAATCTTTCCATTTTCATTCTCGGTACTTCCCGAATGATGATGAGATGATGACAACGCAGGCACCCAGTCCCCGGGCGTAGAAAATCCACAACCCAGCTGGGAATCGAATCCGGTACCCCATGACCCAGAGACAGCAACGCTAGTCACTAGACCACGAGCTGCGGACAGTCGCGCAGAAGAACGTTGTGTTCCGATGCGAGATAATACAGGGATCCATCTCCCTCGAAGAGAAAAACCTATACTGTACAACGTGTTTCGGTGCGGCCAGCCCGAGTGTTTGAAATTAGTCTTTGAGTAAGATATACGAGTATCTTTGACGCCAGCAGTCTACTAAGGGTAGCGCCACTATCCCATGCTAGGCGGGCAGTAGCCTGTGATGGGTGTCGCATGTGCCACGTGAGGTATGGGGATCTAGACTACGGGCCATTAAATTTGCTACACCAAGAAGACAGATGATAAACGGGTATTCATTGGACACATATATTATACTAGAACTGACTTGTGATTACATTTTCAAGCAATTTGGGTGCATAGCTCCTGAGAAATCAGTACCCAGAACAACCACCTCTGGCCGTAATAACGGCCTATATGCGCCTGGCATTGAGTCAAACACAGCTTGGATGGCGTGTACAGGTACAGCTGCCCAAGCAGCTTATACACGATACCACAGTTCATCAAGAGTGGTGACTGGCGTATTGTGACGAGCCAGTTGCTCGGCCACCATTGACCAGATGTTTTCAATTGGTGAGAGGTCTGGAGAAAGTGTTGGCCAGGGCAGCAGTCGAACATTTTCTGTATCCAGAAAGGTCCGTACAGGACCTCCATCATGCGGTCGTGCATTATCCTGCTGAAATGTAGGGTTTCGCAGCGATCGAATGGAGGGTAGAGCCACGGGTCGTAACACATCTGAAATGTAACGTCCACTGTTCAAAGTGCCGTCAATGCGAACAAGAGGTGACAGAGACGTGTAACCAATGGCACCCCATACCATCACGCCGGGTGATACGCCAGTATGGCGATGACGAATACACGCTTCTAATGTGTGTTCACCGCAATGTCGCCAAACACGGATGCGACCATCATGATGCTGTAAACGGAACCTGGATTCATCCGAAGAAATGACGTTTTGCCATTCGTGTACCCAGGTTCGTCGTTGAGTACACCATCGCAAGCGCTCCTGTCTGTGATGCAGCGTCAAGTGTAACCGCAGCCATGGTCTCCGAGCTGATAGTCCATGCTGCTGCAAACGTCGTCGAACTGTTCGTGCAAATGGTTGTTGTCTTGCAAACGTCCCCATCTGTTGACTCAGGGATCGACACGTGACTGCACGATCCGTTACAGCCATGCGGATAAGATGCCTGTCATCTCGACTGCTAGTGATACGAGGCCGTTGGGATTCAGCACGGCGTTCTGTATTACCCTCCTGAACCCACCGATTCCATATTCTGCTAACAGGCATTGGATCTCGACCAACGCGAGCAGCATTGTCGCGATACGATAAACCGCAATCGCGATAGGCTAAAATCCGACCTTTATGGTATGCATTTCTACTCCATACACGAGGCATCACAACAACGTTTCACCAGGCAACGCCGGTCAACTGCTGCTTGTGTATGACAAATCGGTTGGAAACTTTCCTCATGTTAGCACGTTGTAGGTGTTGCCACCGGCGCTAACCTTGTGTGAATGCTCTGAAAAGCTAATCATTTGCATATCACAGCATCTTCTTCGTGTCGGTTAAATTTCGCGTCTGTAGCAGGTCATCTTCGTGGTGTAGCAATTTAAATGGCCAGTAGTGTATATAGACCGACGATCTGCAGACTTGGCGTCAGTTTTCAGCGGGGTTCAACAGCAGCAACGTTCTCCTAAAGACGGCGGACATATGGAGAGCCGAAATATCGAGTCATGTTGATTGGAGGATCCGGCAGCAAACTCGAGGAGATTATCAAGAATCATTACACCGAGAACTACGAAGTCACATGCAGAAGACAAATTTTATTTGAGATCTTCGGACAGCTAATGACGTACTAGAATTCATTCAATGTTCGTCTGTTATCCAATATTTTCATTCCAACTGCGAACCAAGTATGCTCATAGTACAAGTTTCTCTATAAGATGGAGCATTTACACATTTCGTAAGTCAAAATTCACTGATTGGAAACTGGATCATTAAGATGTGTTTAAATATTCACATAAGCACATTGATTAATCACTGCACAAAGTAAATTATCCGTGTGTTAACTTGTTCGTACAGTAAAGTCAGCCCGCATCTCGTGGTCGTGCGGTAGCGTTCTCGCTTCCCACGCCCGGGTTCCCGGGTTCGATTCCCGGCGGGGTCAGGGATTTTCTCTGCCTCGTGATGGCTGGGTGTTGTGTGCTGTCCTTAGGTTAGTTAGGTTTAAGTAGTTCTAAGTTCTAGGGGACTAATGACCATAGATGTTAAGTCCCATAGTGCTCAGAGGCATTTGAACCATTTGAACCAGTAAAGTCACGAAGCGTTACAATAAAATTTTCGTGGGTCAGTATTGAGAGATTAAAAAGGAGGATTCTAATCAGGACAGTTTACTGTGGACATTCTTACATGTACTCACAGTTTAACAGCAACCAGGAAACTTACAAAAATGATTCAAATGGCTGTAAGCACTATGGGACTTAACATCTGAAGTTATCAGTCCCCTAGACTTAGAACTACGTAAACAGAAAACCTAAGGACATCACACACATACATGCCCGAGGCAGGATTCGAACCTGCGACTGTAGCAGCGGCGTGGTTTCAGACTGAAGCGCCTAGAACCGATCGGTCACAGCGGTCGGCAGGAAACAAACAACCTCATTTGTGTCCACACAGCGAAATCAAATTTTAATTACAGTTACGAACACTACCCCGGTATTGTTTTATAGCATACTATTTAATTGCGCGGTACTTCATCGCTCGCTACGCCACAATGCCAACCCCACCCATCTAACAGAAATGAAACGGTTCAATATTTTACCAGGGGCGTTCGATAAGTATTGCAACACATTTTTTTCTGAGAGCAGGCTGGTTTTACTCAGGATTCGAATACACCATATTATCCCTCAGTCTTTTGGCTAAAGAACCCTACTTTTCAACATAATCTCCGTTCAATGCGACGGCCTTAACGCCACCTTACTGGGAGGGCCTGTGTGCCCGCATGGTACCATTCAATTGATCGACGTCGGAGCCAACGTCGTTCTGCATCAGTGACCTCCACGTCATACATGTACTGCTTCCCGCGGAGTGCATCCTTGATTGGGCCAAACAGATGTGAGCCGGAAAGTGCGAGATCCAGACTGTAGGGCGGCTAGGGGAGGAACAGTCCAATGAAGCTTTGTGAGCTCGCGGCTGCGCGGACTTGCCTGAAGCGTTGCTTTGTCATGGAGAAGAAGAAATTCGTTTGTATTTTGGTGGCGACTAAGATGTTGAAGTCGTTTCTTCAATTCCCTGAGAGTAGCAGAATGCAGCTGTGTGCGGCCGGCCGGCAAGCGGGAGATCGGAGAGGTTTGCGCGACCTTGTGCGATCATGACAGACGCCTCGTCCAGACACACCGTGCTTTTGTTCACTATCATACATCCGTAGACATTCTGCAGGCACCTGTCAATATCTACAATGCTCTGTTTTCCGCCAAAAGAAATTCAATGTCAGCTCTCTGGTTGTAAAGTAGTTCCGTTGCAGGCGCCACTTTGAAGGCTACGTATAGCGCCGCCACATATCGGAACTTCATCAAACTTAGGGGCTGAAGCGGGAATATTCCACACTGTCCCACAACAAATTCCGCACTCCGTCAACCGAAACTGGCAGAGAAAATAGATGTGTTGCATTACTTACTGAAAGCCTCTCGTACTTCCGTACCAGTCGAATGGCTGCTCGCTGCCCAAACCTGCTTTGAATCACACCTCCAACACCCTGCCTTACCACTCGTCACCACGCTCGCCATAGTTCACTTATCGTCAGCCGTCCAAGTCTCGTTCTCCTCTCTCAACAGTTTATCGTCCTTCTTGACCAGTAACCTGTTTTCCATTCCCTGCTCTAAAACCAACCGACTGGCTGTCTCGGAATTTGTAGTAATACTCTGATGTATGAGCTCTCCTTCTCTGCAAACCTCGGACCACGCTATAACCACTCGATGACTATGGCTCAAAATGGTTCAAATGGCTCTGAGCAGTATGGGACTTAACTTCTGAGGTCATCAGTCCCCTAGAACTTAAAATTATTTAAACCTAACTAACCTAAGATCATCACACACATCCAGACCCGAGGCAGGATTCGAACCTGCGACCGTAGCGGTCGCGCGGTTCCAGACTGTAGCGCCTAGAACCGCTTGGCCACTCCGGCCGGCCACTCGATAACTCAGATTGTACAGAGTTTCGAAGTGGCGGGAAAATTCACAAGCTAGAGTACTCTAACACATCATATACACTGATGATCGAAAACATTATGTATGACCTCCGCTCGGGGAGAGGTTGTATGCCACTTCCTGGCAGATTAAAACTGTGTGCCCGACCGAGACTCGAACTCGGGACCTTTGCCTTTCGCGGGCAAGTGCTCTACCACTGAGTTACCGAAGCACGACTCCCGCCCGGTACTCACAGCTTTACTTCTGCCAGTATCTCGTCTCCTACCTTCCAAACTTTACAGAAGCTCTCCTGCGAACCTTGCAGAACTAGCACTCCTGAAAGAAAGGATATAGCGGAGACATGGCTTAGCCACAGCCTGGGGGATGTTTCCAGAATGAGATTTTCACTCTGCAGCGGAGTGTGCGCTGATATGAAACTTCCTGGCAGATTAAAACTGTGTGCCCGACCGAGACTCGAACTCGGGACCTTTGCCTTTCGCGGGCAAGTGCTCTACCACTGAGCTACCGAAGAACGACTCCCGCCCGGTACTCACAGCTTTACTTCTGCCAGTATCTCGTCTCCTACCTTCCAAACTTTACAGAAGCTCTCCTGCGAACCTTACAGAACTAGCACTCCTGAAAGAAAGGATATAGCGGAGACATGGCTTAGCCACAGCCTGGGGGATGTTTCCAGAATTCAGGTTGTATGCCGCCGGCACATGACACGATATAGTTCAACTACATTCCACCATTCTTGTTGATGTTCATCTTATATCCTCCTTTCAACACAATGTCAATTCCGTTCAACTGCTCTTCCATGTCGTTTACTCTCTCTGACAGAACTCCAAGGTCATTGGCAAACCTCAAGGTCTTTATTTCTTTTTCCCGAACTTTAATTCTTACTCCAAATTTTTCTTTCGTTCCCTTTACTGCTTGCTCAATGTACAGATTGAATAACACCGGGGACAGGTTACAACTCTGTCTCACTCCCTTCTGAATCACTGCTTCCCTTTCATGCCCCTCGATTTTTATAACTACCGTTTGGTTTCTGCACAAGCTGTAAATTGCTTTTCGCTCCCTGTATTTCACCTCTAATGCCTTCAGAATTTCAAAGATGGTTCAAATGGCTCTGAGCACTATGCGACTTAACTTCTGAGGTCATCAGTCGCCTAGAACTTAGAACTAATTAAACCTAACTATCCTAAGGACATCACACACATCCATGCCCGAGGCAGGATTCGAACCTGCGACCGTAGCGGACGCTCGGTTCCAGACTGCAGCGCCTAGAACCGAATTTCAAAGACAGCATTCCACTGAACATTTTCAAAAGTTCGCCGGTCGTTCGGTTCCAGACTGCAGCGCCTAGAACCGAATTTCAAAGACAGTATTCCATTGAACATTTTCAAAAGTTCGCTTTTTTCTTAACCTGTCTTCTAACGTAAGTCATAGGGTCGGTACTTCCTCGCGTGTGAATACTATATTTCTCCAGAAGCCAAAATCATCTTCCCCGACGTCTGATTCTACTAGTTTTTCCATTCTTCCATAAGGAATTCACTTTATTATTTGGCAACCATGACTTATTACATTGATAGTTCGGTAATTTTCACACCTTTTAGCAACTTCTGACTTAGGAGTTAATATCATTACATTGCTCTGGAAGTCTGAGGGTACTTCTCCTGCCTCATACTTTTGCACACTCTTCCGAGGTTTGTCATGGCTGGCTCACCTGAGGCTATCAGTAGTATTGAGGGGATCTCGTCTACTCCAGGGACCTTGTTTCGATCTATCTTTTAGAGCTGTATCAAATTCTTCTCGCAGTATCATATCTCCCCTCTCATCTTCATCTACGTCCACTTCCCTTTCTACAATATTGCCTTGAAACACATCTTTACTGTACAGTCACTCTATATAGTCGTTCCACCTTTCGGCATTCCTTTCTTTGCTTAGGACTGGTTTTCATTTGAGCTGTTGATACTCATACAGCTGCTTCTCTTTTCCCCAAAGGCCTCTTAATTTTCCTGTAGGTGGAATCTACCTCTCCACTAATGAAATATGCTTCTAAATTCCTACATTTGTCCTCTAGCCATTCCCGCTTAGCCATTTTGCACTTCCTGTCGATCTCAGTTTTTAAACGTTTGTATTCCCTTTGACCTGCTTCATTTGGTGTATTTTTATTGTTTCTCCTTTCATCAGTTAAATTCATTATCGCCGTCCGCTGTGACCGAGCGGTTCTAGGCGCTTCAGTCCGGAACCACGCTGCTGCTACGGTCGCAGGTTCGAATCTTTGCCTCAGGCATGGATGTGTGTGATGTCCTTAGGTTAGTTAGGTTTACGTAGTACTAACTCTAGGGGACTGATGATCTCAGATGTTAAGTGCCATAGTGCTCAGAGCCATTTGAACCATTTTTTGAAATTCATTATCTCTGGTGTTACCAAACGGTTTCTAATAGGTCTTGTCTTTTCACCTATTTGATCCTCTGCTGCCTTCGCTATTTCATCCCTTAAAGCTGGCCATTCATCCTCAATGTATTTCTTGTCCTTGTCAACTGTTGTCTAATGCTCCCTCTGAAACGCTCAGCAACCCCTGGTTCTTCCAAGTTATCCAGGTCCCATCTCCTTAATTTCGTATCTTTTTCCAAATTCTTAAATTTTAATACACAGTTCCTAACCAACAAACTGTAGTCTTTGTACACATCTGCCTACCCCTGGAAGTGTCTAAGAGTTTAAAATCTGGTTCCTAAATCTCTGTCTTACCATTATATAATAACCTTCCGGTGCCTCTAGGTCTCTTACACGTATACAGCCTTCTTTTATCAGTCTTAAACCAAGTGTTATCTATGATTAAGTTATGCTCTGTATAAAATTCTACCAGGCAGCTTCCTCTTCCATTCCTTTCGCCCAGTCCATATTCACCTACTACTTTTCCTTCTCTTCCTTTTCCTGCAATCGAATTGCAGTCCACCATGACTATTACATTTTAGTCTTCCTTAACTGTTTGAATAATTTCTTTTATCGCATCATATATTTCTTCAATCTGTTCATCATCTGCGGAGCCAGTTGGAATACAAACTTGTACTACTGTGGTAGGCGTGGGCTTCGTGTCTATCTTGGCTACAATAACGCGTTCGCTATGCTGTTGTGTTATGCTTGTTCCTATTTTTTATTCATTTTTATACTTACTCCTGCATTATCCTTATTTGATTTTGTATTAATAACCCTGCATTCACCTGACCAGAAGACTTGCCCCTCCTGCCACCGAACTACACTGATTTCCATTATATCTAACTTCAACCTATCCCTTTCCCTTTTTAAATTTTCTAATCTACTTGCCCGATTAAGGGATCTAACATTCCACACTCCGATCCGTAGAACGCCAGTTTTGTTTCTCGTGATGATGACATCCTCCTGAGTAGCCCCGCCCAGAGATCCGAATGGGGGCTATTTTACCTCCGAAATTTTTTATGCAAGAGGACGCCATCCCCATTTAACGATACAGTAGAGCTGCGTGCCCTCGGGAAAAATTACGGCTGTAGTTTCTCCTTGTTTTCAGCCGTTCACAGTACCAGCACAGCAAGGCTGTTTTGGTTAATATTACAAGGTCAGTTCAGTCAATCATCCAGACTGTTGCCCTTGCAACTACTGAAAAGGCTCCTGCCCCCCATGAGGAACCACGCGTTTGTCTGGCCTCTCAACAGATACCTCTCCATTATCGTTGCACCTACGATACGGCTATCTGTACATCACTGAGGCACACAAGCCACTCCACCGCACCGACGCTAGGTCCATTGTTCGTGTAGACTGCGGGGGGTGGGGGTTCGGGGTGGGAGGGGGGGGGGTACAATAAATCCCTGATTCATTTTATAAATGACATAGCAAAATTTAAAGCAATCTATGATTCATTACAAACAGTTCACTGAAAACAAGTAGTGCATAAGTGATCAAAACTGATTATTATTATTACTGATCGGTGGCTTGTTTCTGAGGCGAATGAGAATAATAAACTGACCTCGCCAAATTTCGATCATCGTTATCCTATCACGGAGTTAAACACCCAGTACGCAAGGCAAAAGGATGACAACCAGTGAAATCAAGCATGCTACCAGGGCAAAGCGACCGATCGAGGGTCCCCAGATTCCACTGATGTACCGAACGTACCTCTCCCGGCTTACCTGCTGTTGCTGGACGTGTATCTCACCATATTCGTAGATGACCACCGCCGAACCGGAAAAGCGCCAGCCACAACAGCAATCCAAGGCACAGAAGACAGTTTGCAGATGTGTCCGCGTCAGCAGTCAGAAGGCATCCTCCGTCCGTCTTCAGATTCTGGCTGTCAGGTATAGTGTCCTCTCCAGAGTACGCAGCCTAAGTCTTCTTCTCTCCTCATTACGCCAAGCCCAAGTGTCCCGAAAAACATAACTCCTTTCGTCCTGGCGACTGTTTTTGTATGTCTTAAATTTTTTGACCAGACTGCCAAGACTTGCAAATGGCATATTTTTATAATACTTGCAGCCCTCCCTCCAGAGCGTCCACAAAACTGTATCTCCAGTCAAGTGATCTTACGTTCTCTTCAATCTGAAAGGGGGGACTCAGAACCTACGCCACAGACCATCCACTAATGAGTGATAGTGTCATTCCCAATGTAGCGTTTTTTCCATTGTGAAAAACAAAAAGGAAAATGTCATCGCATCCCTCTTGGCATTGGCATGGCAGGCGACCAGTCCTTCGATAATAACTGATGCTGCTTGATTTTTCGTACACTTTATAGAGGTTATGCTTTTGCAAATTCAGAGACGCAGACGGTGTTTACACAAAGTCAACATCACCCTGTGGATGTGTGCTATGGCCAGCAAATTAAACTGAGGACCAATGTGGGAGGCTGCGATGCAACACAACGGCGGAGTCTCGGTATACTGTCCCGTAGCTCTGGGTGTCTTGTAGCCTGGCACCCTGTTGGCGGCGCCGGCCGGAGTGGCCGAGCGTTTCTAGGCGCTACAGTCTGGAACCGCGCGACCGCTACGGTCACAGGTTCGAATCCTGCCTCGGGCATGGATGTGTGTGATGTCCTTAGGTTAATTAGGTTTAAGTAGTTCTTAGGGGACTGATGACCTCAGAAGTTAAGTCCCATAGTGCTCAGAGCCATTTGAACCATTTGAACCCTGTTGGCGGCGCACAACCGTCCGCGACCGGGTAGACAACAGTTCCGCCATTCCGCTCTCTACCTGGCCACAAATGAACGTCTGGCGTGAAGGGAAGCCAGCTCCCATCTCCAGGGTCATCTCAAAATATGGTCGCCAGTCTGCGTCAAGTGCCAGCTCGCCCCGAACAGCGTCTTTTTCTCCTGAACTAATAATTACTACAGCATTTAGGAAATCAAAAGAGAAATCGAGTCTGTAATATCTAAACCGTACACTTTCATAGTTAGTAGCTGTATGGCGTCTACTGTAAAGCTTATAGTTTCAATTTTGTCTTGGTTTCATGTTTGTGGAACTATACTTTAATTACTCTGTTATCTTTACCAAACGTTATGAATTATCATCTGACCCCCTAAAATGAGCCCGCATCTCGTGGTCGTGCGGTAGCGTTCTCGCTTCCCACGCCCGGGTTCCCGGGTTCGATTCCCGGCGGGGTCAGGGATTTTCTCTGCCTCGTGATGGCTGGGTGTTGTGTGCTGTCCTTAGGTTAGTTAGGTTTAAGTAGTTCTAAGTTCTAGGGGACTGATGACCATAGATGTTAAGTCCCATAGTGCTTAGAGCCATTTGAACCCCTAAAATGATGTGTGTTGAAGTAAATCATTACTGTGAAATTTCTAAATCCGTGACGTGATGACACGACGGGGTGCCGGCCGCGGTGGTCTCGCGGTTCTAGGCGCGCAGTCCGGAACCGTGCGACTGCTACGGTCGCAGGTTCGAATCCTGCCTCGGGCATGGATGTGTGTGATGTCCTTAGGTTAGTTAGGTTTAAGTAGTTCTAAGTTCTAGGGGACTGATGACCACAGCAGTTGAGTCCCATAGTGCTCAGAGCCATTTGAACCATTTTTGATTTTGATACGACGGGAGCTCAATGAGGAATGCAACACTTTTACCTGAGAGCAGTTAGATTTTATTCAGGATTCCAATACACCATATTATTCCCCACTGTTTTGGCTATAAAACCCTGTTTTTCAAAATGATCTCCGTTAGTGCGACGGCCTTACGCCACCTTACTGGGAGAGCCTGAACGCCCAAATGGTACGATACGACTCTACTAGTCGACGTGGGAGCCAACGTCTTGCTGCATCAATAACCTCCTCATCATCCACGTTCTGCTTCATCGGGCAAAACAGATGGAAGTCGGAAGGTGCAAGATCCCGGACTGTAGGGTGGATGAGGAAGGACAGTCCAATGAAGTTTTGTGGCTTCCTCTCAGATGCGCAGACTTCTCTGATGACTCGCGTTGTCATGGAAAAGGAGAGTTGACCGTTGCGCCACGAGGGTGGACATCAGACAGAATAATCTCTTGACAGTCTCATTTTGACCATCGCTGTGACTTTGCTGGATGAGCGTGCGGCTTTGAAGATTTTCTTCCCGAAAGAGATGTTGTGATGCCACTCCATTGACTGCCCTTTTGTTTCCGGTTCGAAGCGATGAATCCATGTTTCATTGCCTGTGATGATGTTCGACAAAAAGTTGCCACGATCAGTCTCGTAACACACAAGCAATTCCGCACACATGGTCCCTCGTTGCTCTTTATGGTTTTCTTTTAAACGACGAGGAACCCAACGGGCACGTACCTTTGAGTACCCCAATTATGGACGAATGTGTCAGCACAACCAACAGGGACGTCCAGCTGAGCAAGGGGAGGGTGGGGTTCTGATTGTGCTCTATCGCCCACCTCGAATAAGAGTGTCCGCACATTCCAGTATTGCAGGAGTCACAGCTGTGTGCGGCCGGGCGGCAAGCGGGAAATCGGACAGATTTGCGTGACCTTGTTGCGATGATGACAGACGCCTCGCACAATGTATCCTCGTGCTTTCGTTCACCGGCAGGTCTCCGTGGACATTCTGCAAGCACCTGTGAATATTTACTATGCTCTGGTTTTCCAACAAAAGAAATTCTATGGCGGCTCTCTGCTTGAATGCACATTCGCTAGAGACGCTGTATTGAAGGCTACGTATAGCCACCCATTGCAACTTCATGAAACATAGAGGCTGCAGCGGGAATATTCCACGATGTTGCAAACAGATTCCCCGTTTTTAAACCGAAATTGACCTAGAAAAAAATTTGTTGCGTTACTTACTGAGCGTCCTCGTAGTTTATTGGAAAGAACACATAGAAAATGTTGTGGGAAGGCTAACCAAAGACTGCGTTTTATTGGCAGGACACTTAGAAAATGTAACAGACCTACTAAGGAGACTGCCAACACTACGTTTGTCCGTCCACTTTTAGGTTAAAAAATGGTTCTGAGCACTATGGGACTCAACATCTGAGGTCATAAGTCCCCTAGAACTTAGAACTACTTAAACCTAACTAACCTAAGGACATCACACACACCCATGCCCGAGGCAGGATTCGAACCTGCGACCGTAGCAGTCCCGCGGTTCCGGACTGCAGCGCCAGAACCGCTAGACCACCGCGGCCGGCCCCACTTTTAGAATACTGTTGCGCGGTGTGGGATCCTTACCAGATAGGACTGACTGAGTACATCGAAAAAGTTCAAAGAAAGGCAGCACGTTTTGTATTATCGCGAAATATGGGAGAGAGTGTCACAGAAATGATACAGGATTAAAAGAAAGGTGTTTTTCGTTGCGACGGAATCTTCTCACGAAATTCCAATCACCAACTTTCTCCTCCGAATGCGAAAATATTTTGTTGACACCGACTTACATAGGGAGGAACGATCACCATGATAAAATAAGGGAAATCAGAGTTCGTACGGAAAGATATAGGTGTTCATTCTTCCCGCGCGCTATACGAGATTGGAATAATAGAGAATTGTGAAGGTGGTTCGATGAGCCCTCTGCCAGGCACTTAAATGTGATTTGCAGAGTATCCATGTAGATGTAGATATTCCTTGTACCAACCATTCCCTTAACTCTTTTAGAGATAACAGATGCTGTCGCCACATTACAGATGACGCTATTATCCAAAGTCAGCACGTGTTTCTTGGAACATAACGACCTAGGAGCACAAAATGGTAGTTTTTTTTTTTTTTTTTTTTTGGTCATCAGTCTACTGACTGGTTTGATGCGGCCCGCCACGAATTCCTTTCCTGTGCTTACCTCTTCATCTCAGAGTAACACTTGCAACCTACGTCCTCAATTACTTGCTTGACGTATTCCAATCTTTGTCTTCATCTACAGTTTTTGCCCTCTACAGCTCCCTCTAGTACCATGGAAGTCATTCCCTCATGTCTTAGCAGATGTCCTATCATCCTGTCCCTTCTCCTTATCAGTGTTTCCCACATATTCCTTTCCTCTCCGATTCTGCGTAGAACCTCCTCATTCCTTACCTTATCAGTACACCTAATTTTCAACATTCGTCTATAGCACCACATCTCAAATCCTTCGATTCTCTTCTGTTCCGGTTTTCCCACAGTCCATGTTTCACTACCATACAATGCTGTACTCCAGACGTACATCCTCAGAAATTTCTTCCTCAAATTAAGGCCGGTATTTGATATTAGTAGACTTCTCTTGGCCAGAAATGCCTTTTTTGCCATAGCGAGTCTGCTTTTGATGTCCTCCTTGCTCCGTCCGTCATTGGTTATCTTACTGCCTAGGTAGCAGAATTCCTTAACTTCATTGACTTCGTGACCATAAATCCTGATGTTAAGTTTCTCGCTGTTCTCATTTCTACTACTCCTCATTACCTTCGTCTTTCTCCGATTTACTCTCAGATCATACTGTGTACTCATTAGACTGTTCATTCCGTTCAGCAGATCATTTAATTCTTCTTCACTTTCACTCAGGATAGCAATGTCATCAGCGAATCGTATCACTGATATCCTTTCACCTTGTATTTTAATTCCACTCCTGAACCTTTCTTTTATTTCCATCATTGCTTCCTCGATGTACAGATTGAAGAGTAGAGGCGAAAGGCTACAGCCTTGTCTTACACCCTTCTTAATACGAGCACTTCGTCCCTGATCGTCCACTCTCATTATTCCCTCTTGGTTGTTGTACATATTGTATATGACCCGTCTCTCCCTATAGCTTACCCCTACTTTTTTCAGAATCTCGAACAGCTTGCACCATTTTATATTGTCGAACGCTTTTTCCAGGTCGACAAATCCTATGAAAGTGTCTTGATTTTTCTTTAGCCTTGCTTCCATTATTAGCAATAACGTCAGAATTGCCTCTCGTCCCTTTACTTTTCCTAAAGCCAAACTGATCGTCACCTAGCGCATTCTCAATTTTCTTTTCCATTCTTCTGTATATTATGCTTGTAAGCAGGTTCGATGCATGAGCTGTTAAGCTGATTGTGCGATAATTCTCGCACTTGTCAGCTCTTGCCGTCTTCGGAATTGTGTGGATGATGCTTTTCCGAAAGTCAGATGGTATACCGCCAGACTCATATATTCTACACACCAACGTGAATAGTCGTTTTGTTGCCACTTCCCCCAAGGATTTTAGAAATTCTGATGGAATGTTATCTATCCCTTCTGCCTTATTTGACCGTAAGTCCTCCAAAGCTCTTTTAAATTCCGATTCTAAAACTGGATCCCCTATCTCTTCTAAATCGACTCCTGTTTCTTCTTCAATCAAATCAGACTAATCTTCACCCTCATAGAGGCTTTCAATGTATTCTTTCCACCTATCTGCTCTCTCCTCTGCATTTAACAGTGGAATTCCCGTTGCACTCTTAATGTTACCACCATTGCTTTTAATGTCACC
Source organism: Schistocerca nitens (assembly GCF_023898315.1). Lineage (NCBI taxonomy): Eukaryota > Metazoa > Arthropoda > Insecta > Orthoptera > Acrididae > Schistocerca > Schistocerca nitens. The sequence continues at coordinate 607,618,593 of NC_064617.1, read as the reverse complement.
AAAGGTTGTTTTGACTTTCCTGTATGCTGAGTCTGTCCTTCCGACAATCATATCTTTTTCGATGTCTTCACATTTTTCCTGCAGCCATTTCGTCTTAGCTTCCCTGCACTTCCTATTTATTTCATTCCTCAGCGACTTGTATTTCTGTATTCCTGATTTTCCCGGAACATGTTTGTACTTCCTCCTTTCATCAATCAACTGAAGTATTTCTTCTGTTACCCATGGTTTCTTCGCAGCTACCTTCTTTGTACCTATGTTTTCCTTCCTTTTAGTACATCACGAGTAAAAAAACTGTTTTACACTCCGTTGCAAATGCTTTCAAACAAAGCCCACCAGACTTCATCTGTGGAATGATGCATGTTCCGAGTTGTCGTTCATCTGCACGATAGAGTTTCCTGATATAGTCATCGACCTGCTGTAACGAGAAACCTCTTGAGGTGGGCATGTCATCTTGGTCATTACAGAATTTGTAACTTCTTACTTCCTTCAATCGATATGCACGATCTGAGATCAAGCCACGCTGATCCGCGAAATTTACGAAGGCAGTTCAATAAGTAATGCAACACATTTTTTTCTCGGCCAATTTTGGTTGAAAAAACCAGAAATTTCTTGTGGAATATTTTCAGACATTCCCGCTTCGTCTCGTATAGTTTCATTGACTTCCGACAGGTGGCAGCGCTGTACGGAGCTGTTAAAATGGCGTCTGTAACGGATGTGCATTGCAAACAACGGGCAGTGATCGAGTTTCTTTTGGCGGAAAACCAGGGCGTCTCAGATATTCATAGGCGCTTGCAGAATGTCTACGGTGATCTGGCAGTGGACAAAAGCACGGTGAGTCGTTGGGCAAAGCGTGTGTCATCATCGCCGCAAGATCAAGCAAGACTGTCTGATCTCCCGCGTGCGGGCCGGCCGTGCACAGATGTGACTCCTGCAATGGCGGAGCGTGCGAACACACTCGTTCGAGATGATCGACGGATCACCATCAAACAACTCAGTGCTCAACTTGACATCTCTGTTGGTAGTGCTGTCACAATTGTTCACCAGTTGGGATATTCAAAGGTTTGTTCCCGCTGGGTCCCTCGTTGTCTAACCGAACACCATAAAGAGCAAAGGAGAACCATCTGTGCGGAATTGCTTGCTCGTCATGTGGCTGAGGGTGACAATTTCTTGTCAAAGATTGTTACAGGCGATGAAACATGGGTTCATCACTTCGAACCTGAAACAAAACGGCAATCAATGGAGTGGCGCCACACCCACTCCCCTACCAAGAAAAAGTTTAAAGCCATACCCTCAGCCGGTAAAGGCATGGTTACAGTCTTCTGGGACGCTGAAGGGGTTATTCTGTTCGATGTCCTTCCCCATGGTCAAACGATCAACTCTGAAGTGTATTGTGCTACTCTTCAGAAATTGAAGAAACGACTTCAGCGTGTTCGTAGGCACAAAAATCAGAACGAACTTCTCCTTCTTCATGACAACGCAAGACCTCACACAAGTCTTCGCACCCGAGAGGAGCTCACAAAACTTCAGTGGACTGTTCTTCCTCATGCACCCTACAGCCCCGATCTCGCACCGTCGGATTTCCATATGTTTGGCCCAATGAAGGACGCAATCCGTGGGACGCACTACACGGATGATGAAGAAGTTATTGATGCAGTGGAATGGTACCGTGCAGGCATACATGCCCTCATTTCAAGGTGGCGTAAGGCCGTAGCATTGAATGGAGATTACGTTGAAAAATAGTGTTGTGTAGCTAAAAGATTGGGGAATAACCTGGTGTATTTCAATGCTGAATAAAACAACCCCTGTTTCAGAAAAAAAATGTGTTGCATTACTTATTGAACTGCCCTCGTAATTCTATTGTTACACCGTATCTACCTGAGGGCGCTCACAGGGAGGGAGCATTATTATTAGCTGATGTGTGTTGGGAAGCAGACGTGGAATTGAATGGTGAGAAAATTTTTATCTGGGATTGAGCTACTGAATATTGACTACAGATCTGCTAGATATGAGGCAAGTGATTCACGCGAAAACCTTTCCCACGTGATTATGGCCGCACGACGGCAATTAGCAAACTTTTAACGCTGAATGGTAGTTGGAGCTAGACGCATAGGACATTCCACTTCTGAAATCGTTGGGGAATCCAATATTTCGAGACCCACAGTGTCAAGAGTGTGCTGAGAACACCGAATTCCAGGCAGTGCCCCTTACCACGGACAGTGGAGTGGCCAAGGACCTTCGCCTAACGACCGAGGACAGCGACGAATGCTTGGAGTTGTGAGTGCTAACAAAGAAGAAAGACTGCTTGAAATAACTACAGAAATCATGTGGGACGTACGGCGAACATATCTTAGGACAGTACGACGAGAAATGGCGTTAATGAGCTATGCCAGCAAACGTTCGAAGCGAGTGCGTTCCCTTATAGCTCATCTCCTGCGGCACTTCTCCTGGACCCTAGACGAATGAAAATTCATGGCCTGGTCAGATTAGTTCCGATCTTAGTTGGTAAGAGCAGATGAAAGGGTTCGAGTGTGACACAGGTACCACGAAGATATTCTCCTAAGTTGTCAACAAGGTACTGTGCAAGTTGGTGGTGGCTGTGTTTACGTTGAATGGAGCATACTGAGGCACATCTGTATGTGGCACCCGTATATAATTTTATAAACGATTTTTGATAGGCTCTATATCGCAGACCCAGAGATACTGCTAATGTTGCAGGTAGCTGTTTGTGAGGGACAGACGATGGAGTAGCCAGCTTTTGTGGTGTGCTATGTGAAGCAACCAAGAGTTAGATTACTTAAGGTATGTCAATATTGTTGAACTTGGAAGCAGAAGTCTTCATGTAAGCAAGGCAAACGATGTTCAATAATTATGATTTTTGTTTTTGCTAGCGCGTTAGTATAAATGAGTCGGCTGATTATTTGTAATTGTTGAGTAACCCCAGAATGTACGTAAACGGTTTTGATAAAAAGGCTAGTTAGATATTTCATTTTTGTAATGCTTTTAAGATTTGTTAACACAGCGATCTGTAATATGATGATTTGCATTTATGTTGGATTAGTGGAGTTAGATAATACTTGCTGTTAAAATTTCATTGTTTGTGAATCAATTGAGAGTAATGTAACCTAGTATTAGTAATTCATCATAATCAGTACCGCCACCATGTCCAGGTCATATTTTTTGAAGAAGTTGCATTTTTTAAAAATATTCTCGATTATCAGCCAAATGAATTTCATGTGCATCTGAAGTATTAGGGCCAGCATTGCACGCTGCTGAGCCTGTAGCTAGCATATTTACATTTTTGTGAGAGACCAGAACATATCGCGTTCCACCGTTGCTGCTTTAGAGGAAAGACAATTTAATTCATTTGTTATGTGCACAGCGACCAACGTTGTCAGTTTTTAACAGGGACAGATGATTCAGTGCCTAACGGGCTGAATGTATTTTGCAGTGACTATATTTCTTGATTGGTATTGGGAGTTGCATTTCCCAATCAATTCGTGTAAGGTTTTGCTAACAACAACACAGAGTAAGCACACCACTTGCACTTACAACACGCAAAACGAGAATCCGAGTTCAGTACTCATTCCACAGATCAGACATTCAATCAACGTAATTGTGAAGTTTATTATTTCATTTTATTTAAAGAATGTTACACTTGGCGACAGCTCTGCCAGTTGTTTCCTTTGTGAAAATTCTGATAAATAAAACAGACACGTACATATATTCTGTTTCCTCAACCACTCTGTAGCGATAATAGTAATTTTTTTAGCGCAACGTATTGTACTAACTTGTGCAAAATTCCTTCCTCAGTTCATCGTCATTCTTGTGCTCCACCTTGTTTTCCGTTGATTTCATTGCTCAATATATTTTTCTTTGGATTTGCACCCTATATTTGATTTACGATGCCACGCAAAAGTGTTAAGGTTCCGGCGCTTAATCACACAATGAAAGATACCGAAATGGACTATTCTCCTATTTTTGACAACAATGTTGAGAATGATAGTGACCACTCTGCGATGCAACAGTTGCAAAGCACCACGGTAAACGTGATTTCCGTTTCAAAATATAATGTACAGTTTCCCGACACTATAATTTCACCAGCTAATTTGACCATTAAAAAGATGATACATTCCGGTATTGCGGACGCCGCTGTTCTGCACATGGCTGACGTGCACAATTCAAATTTTGATTGTTTATCGAATTAGGTCGGTGATTTACCTACCTTTCACACAATTCATCAGATTGCCAATAGCATGTGAGAAGAAACAATAGTGCAAAGTTCACAGTCCGTTTCTAAAAATCCGTCAGCAAACCTTTGAGAGATGACATTAATGCTTTAAGACATCAATGTAGTGAAACATATAAAAAGCTCACAGATGAAATACAATCAATTACTTATTTATTTTTATTTTATTTATTGTTCCGTGGGACCAAATTAAGGATAAGTCTCCATGGTCATGGAACGAGTCAATACATGAAATTATAACACGATATTAGAAACAGATAAAATGAAATATAAAAAAAAACATATTCAGGTGACAAGTCGTAAGTTTAAATAAAGAAAATCAACACTGTAACACTGGAATTTGCTTAATTGTTTAGCTCTTCCAGGAGCTCCTCGACAGAATAGAAGGAGTGAGCCATGAGGAAACTCTTCAGTTTAGACTTAAAAGAGTTTGGACTACTGCTAAGATTTTTGAGTTCTTGTGGTAGCTTATTGAAAATGGATGCAGCAGAATACTGCACTCCTTTCTGCACAAGAGTCAAGGAAGTGCATTCCACATGCAGATTTGATTTCTGCCTAGTATTAACTGAGTTAAAGCTGCTAACTCTTGGGAATAGGCTAATATTGCTAACAACAAACGACATTAAAGAAAATATATACTGTGAGGGCAATGTCAGAATTCCCAGACTATTGAATAGGGGTCGACAAGAGGTTCTCGAACTTACACCACATATAGCTCGAACAGCCCGTTTTTGAGCCAAAAATACCCTTTTTGAATCAGAAGAATTACCCCAAAAAATAATACCATACGACATAAGCGTATGAAAATATGCGAAGTAGACTACTTTTCGTGTTGAAGTGTCACTTATTTCAGACACTGGTCTAATGGTAGATAAAGCAGCATTTAGTTTCTGAACAAGATCCTGGACATGGGCTTTCCACAACAGCTTACTATCTATACGAACGCCTAGGAACTTGAACTGTTCCGTCTCGCTTATAATATGCCCATTCTGTCTGATCAAAATATCGGTTCTTGTTGAATTGTGAGTTAGAAACTGTAAAAACTGAGTCTTACTGTGATTTAGCATCAAATTATTTTCCACAAGCCACGAACTTATTTCATGAACTACATTATTTGTTACTGTTTCAATATTACACACAAGATCCTTCACTATCAAGCTGGTGTCATCAGCAAACAGAAATATTTTTGAATCACCTGTAATACTCGAAGGCATATCATTTATATAAATAAGAAACAGCAGTGGCCCCAGCACCGACCCTTGGGGAACGCCCCACTTAACAGTGCCCCATTGAGACTGAACATCACTACCACTCTCAATATTGCGGAGAATTACCTTCTGCTTTCTGTTCTTAAAGTAAGAGGCGAACCAACTGTAAGCTACTCCCCTTACTCCATAATGGTCCAACTTCTGCAGTAATATTTTGTGGTCAACACAGTCAAAAGCCTTCGTTAAATCAAAGAAAACACCTAGCGTTCGCAACCTTTTATTTAATCCGTCCAAAACCTCACAGAGAAAAGAGAATATAGCATTTTCAGTTGTTAAACTATTTCTAAAACCAAACTGAACATTTGACAGCAAATTATGTGAATTTGAATGCTCCAGTAACCTTGTATATACAACCTTCTCGATAACTTTAGCAAACACCGATGGCATAGAAATAGGTCTAAAATTGTCAACATTATCAATGTCTCCCTTTTTATAAAGTGGCTTCACTACCGAGTACTTTAATCGGTCAGGAAACCGACCACTCCTAAAGGAAAAGTTACAGATATGACTAAGTACTGGGCTAACATACATAGAACAATACTTCAGTATTCTGCTAGATACCCCGTCATATCCATGAGAGTTCTTGGTCTTTAGTGATTTAATTATTAACTCAATCTCCCTCTTGTCAGTATCATGGAGGAGCATTTCAGGTAACATTCTCGGAACACTTTTTTCTAAGAGCGCTATATGATTCCCTGTTGGGACTAGGTTTCTATTTAGTTCACCTGCTATATTCAGAAAGTGATTATTAAATACCGTACATATATGCAACTTATCAGTAACACGGACATTCCCACTACGCACTGATTCTATATCCTCAACCTGTCTCTGCAGACCAGCCACTTCCTTTACGACTGACCATATGGTTTTAATTTTATCCTGAGACTTAGCTATTCTATCTGCATACCACATACTTTTTGCCTTCCTAATAACATTTTTAAGCACCTTACAATACTGTTTGTAATGGGCTGCTGCATTTAGATTTTGACTGTTTCTAACGTTTTGATATAATTGCCACTTTGTTCTACAAGATATTATTATCCCTCCAGTCAGCCACCCAGGCTGCCTGTTTGTGCTAGTACCCTGTTTTGAACGTTCTAACGGAAAGCAACTTTCAAAGAGCATGAGAAAAGCATTATATTTATCGCCAACTGTATCAGCGCTATAAACATCTTGCCACTCTTGTTCCTTGATAAGGTTTACAAAGGTGTCTACAGCAACTGGATCAGCTTTCCTAAACAGCTGATGACTATATTTAACACGTGTTGCAGCACAAAAATCTTTTAGAGTTAAAATTTGTGCATCATGATCTGAAAGGCCATTCACCTTTTTGCTAACAGAATACCCTTCTAGTAATGAGGAATGAACAAAAATGTTGTCTATGGTTGTTCTACTGTTCCCTTGCACTCTCGTTGGAAAGAATACCGTTTGCATAAGATTATATGAATTAAAGAGGTCTACCAGCATCCTCTTCCTTGCACAGTCACTTATACAATTAATATTGAAGTCACCACATATAACTAACTTTTTGTATTTCGAATAAAGTGAACCAAGAACCTCCTCTAGCTTTAGCAAAAATGTTGTGAAATTGGAGTCTGGGGATCTATAAATAATAACAGTTAGAAGTTTAGCTCCGTTAAATTTAACCACACCTGCACAACATTCAAACACCTTTTCAGTGCAGTACTTTTAAACATCAATTGACTCAAATGGGATGCCGTTTTTCACATACATGGCTACTCCCCCACACAGCAAAGAGCTCCTCTAAAAGCTGCCAGCCAACCTGTATCCTGGTAAAGGAAGCCTCTGAATTATCTCCTTATTTAAGAAGTGTTCAGATATACCAATAATTTCAGAGTCAACATCTTTAAGCAGTTCACTAACTTTATCTCTAATACCTTGTATATTTTGATGTAATATACTAATTTCCTCATTACTCGGATACCTAAGCTTTGTCAAAAGTGGTTCCTTTGTTAGAGAGACTTCCCTTAAGCAGGAATACCTATCAGCTGACTTCAATCTAAAAAAGGTGCAGCTCTAACACCCACTACTGCAGGAATTTTCCCATGAGTGATCCCACCGACCCCACCTATGCTGTCACCTATAAGCTTTGCCAACCTCCCCTTCCCATACCTGTTGAGGTGCAGGCCATGTCTAGTGAAACCCGTCCTGCTGATAGACTCCACCGACACCACTGAAATGTGACCCATGCTTTCTGTCATCAGCGCACCCCCAAGTCTCATGTTATTACGCCTGACGGCTGTATTAAGATGAGGCCGATCGTGACGCTGAAACAGTTCCACGAAATGCACATTCGTGTTGCCAGTCTGAGTGGCTATCTTTTCCAGGTCACCGTCTATGTTATGCTCCCCATCCCTATCAATACTATTACCAGCCCCACCCACAATCACTACCTGATCCTCTTTAGTAAAATCCCTACATAACCCCCCCCTATGTTAACAGTCACCTGAGCCAATCCTGCATTAGGCTTCACAACGCTGGTGACCTGGTACTCACTCCCCAGCACTTCCTGCAACTGCTGGCCTACACCTCTGTCATGAAAACTACCTAACAGCAGAACCTTCCTCTTCCTCTTCGACTTTGCAACTGTTCTAGCCACCGTAACTACTGAGGTCTGCTGCATGCTTCCTACACCTACAGCTACTAGAGGTTCCTCTCCTCTAGACTCTGACAGTTGGCCATATCTATTCTAAACACCAATAGTAAAACTATCTGAAAATCTTCTTCTCCTAGCAGATCTCTTGCCAACAGCCAGCTCCCATTCCCCAACCCCCTTCTCCCTCCTCATCCTATCTAGCTCCTCCTGCGCGTTTTTCAACTGCACCTGAAGGGCACAGATCTTACGCTCCTGCTCCTCTATCAACTTACTCTTGCTACATAACCTGCAGTTCCAGGAGAGGATCTCACCAGAATGCCCACTGGCTTCCCCACTGCATTCCCTCCAGTGAAAATACTTCGAACAAGTCTCACATCGCAATCCACTACTCACGAACCTACGGCAAAGCCCACACTTCTCACTCATGGTAAAATTTTACTTTTTCTAAGTTCCGCTACTACAATAAGAAGATGTTAAAAACCTGACTACAATAATCACAAACTTACTCTACAAGGGAAGTAACTACTATTATTAACAGTATTAATAAACAACAAATGTATATATAACAAAATACTAATACAGAAAGAGAACAAACGTCTAATGACACAGTAACGAAGCTGAAAACAGTTCCCAAAAGGTTCTTCTGAAATTATTTCACCAGAAAACACAAAAAACTCCGGTTGAAGACTACTAAAGTTCCTAAACAAACCACTATACACAAACAATTAATTACTACTTAGCTTTCGGTGCGCCGCTACAGCTGCAACTGGTCAGCGCGGAATGTAAACACAGGTAAGAGGTTACGTTGCTCGATACGAAACACTCACAAATATCAGGTCACAACACAAGAAAGGCAGATAGATCAACAAGACACTCGGTTAGATCCACGTCTTAAAGTTCACACAGAGACCTCAGAAAAGCGATACAAAGACCTTCTACGTAAATATACAGAGGAAAACAATCAGCCGGCCGGAGTGGCCTAGCGGTTCTAGGTGCTACAGTCTGGAACCGCGCGCCCGCTACGGTCGCAGATTCGAATCCTGCCTCGGGCATGGATGTGTGTGATGTCCTTAGGTTAGTTAGGTTTAAGTAGTTCTAAGTTCTAGGGCACTGATGACCTCAGAAGTTAAGTCCCATAGTGCTCAGAGCCATTTTTTGAAAACAGTTGTTAAGTCATTAGTAGCACAAAGATAGGAAGTAGAACAGCAGTTGCTCACTAGTCTTACAACCCATTCCGTTACTGGCGGAATTAACACAATAAAACAATCACAGAATCAAATATAGGCACGCGTAACTGATTTCAATACCACTGTTGACACACGGATCTCGTGGTCGTGCGGTAGCGTTCTCGCTTCCCACGCCCGGGTTCCCGGGTTCGATTCCCGGCGGGGTCAGGGATTTTCTCTGCCTCGTGATGGCTGGGTGTTGTGTGCTGTCCTTAGGTTAGTTAGGTTTAAGTAGTTCTAAGTTCTAGGGGACTTATGACCACAGCAGTTGAGTCCCATAGTGCTCAGAGCCATTTGAACCATTTGACACACGAATCCAGGAAGTTGAATAAAAGTGCACAGAACACATTGAGTCGTTTAACTCCCGTCTTGAGCAATTAGAGCTAGTGCAGGATCCTCACACAATTAAAGCAGATTTGTAAAAGATAAACAAAACTACAGAAGCAAGTCGACGCTTTAGATTCAAACAATTCCACACATATTCTTACGCTCACAAAAAGATGTGATGAGGTATCGGCAAGATTGGATATACTAGAAAACCAAACTGAAAATAAATCAGACGACACAGTTCCCATCCCATTTACTGAATCACAGGAATATCAGTCCATGCAGCAAACATTAAACCTGCTTGGTCCACATAACAGTTCGCTACAACGTGGAATGGACTGGCTCCTCTTGTCCAACTGACCCGATCACTGCCTGGAAATGGTTACGTTCAGCTACTTGGAGACCGTCTGCAGCCATTCAACGATGGAATGTTTATGGATGGCAATGCGCCATGTTAGCGGGCCACAACTGTTCGCTATTGGGTTGAAGAACATTGCGGACAATTCGAGCGAATGGTTGGCCACCCAGATCGCTCGACCTGAATCTCATAGAAAATTGATGAGACATAATCGAGAGGTCAGTTCATGCATAAAATCTTGCACCGACAACATTTTAACAGTTAGGGATGGCTGTAGACGCATCATGGCTCAATATTTCTGACGTTGTGCTGCTTCAGTAACCTGGTGTGAGATAACGGGCGAGTTGTGGCGCCCTGAAAATTTTCTAAATTCGGAGTTGGCAGGGCCGCACGGGCCGCTGGCAGCAAACACGTGGTGCCGAACGTTAGCCGGACAAGAGGGGTAGCCCAGCACAAGGTCCAGATCGAGAACGTGGCTGGGAATTCCTTGGTGATGCTGTGTCGATGAAAGAGACTTGTATGCCGAGAGTGCCAAAGATAGCGGACTTTGTGAAACCATCATGGCAGACATTTCACAGTTCGTATGGAAATTAGGAGTAGCCAGATGAATCATGATACCTCGAAAAGCAACATGCACATTACTATTATTTGCACGACGATTCTGATGGTGTAATCAGATTTTCAATATCTTTATTAGTTTTTAATTTAGTATCTGATAGTAAATTATACAAGGAACACCCAGCAACGAATTTCCAAAATCTAAACGGTTCATCCGGTTTCGTCGTTCGACATGTCTTTAGAAAGCTATTAGTGTAAACCTAAATTGGTATAAATTACAGGCATGTAACTTCAATAGTACATGAGTTATTGAAGGTCAAAGTGGCCGATTACTATCGATTGCGTCAGGTCATAAGTACTCCACAGTAACACGAAAAAATTGTAGCACCATGCTTATAAATATATTTATTCATCTATGTCTTTGTTTATATCCGATATATACTATTCATGAAGAAATTGGTTAAATATTTACTGTCTTTTAGAAAGCACAGAGACATTACGCTACTGGCCTATCTTCTGTTCTATACATTTTTGTATATGTTTATTTATTTTGTTTATGTATTTAATAATGTGTGTTGGAGCGTGTTTATGGTCCAGCCATAGGAATATTTATTTAATTTCAAGTTATTTAAATGTAAATCCAGTATTTCGAATGTGTTGCAAAATGTCTGTGAGTGTGCGTTGGCTTGCAGACACGACGGAAGCGCTATCGCCAATCATAGAGCTCGTTACTAAGGGCGCAGACTACTGAAGTGAATAGAGGGGGAGTTCTGAAGAGTACGGGAGAGGACACGAAGTGAGTCTGGGACAGTACGGCGCGACGGACGCGCAGGGTCGACGGAAAGACTTGGACAAAAAAATGGTTTAAATGGCTCTGAATATTATGGGACTTAACTTCTGAGGTCATCAGTCCCCTAGAACGTAGAACTACTTAAACCTAACTAACCTAAGGACGTCACACACATCCATGCCCGAGGCAGGATTCGAACCTGCGACCGTAGCGGTCACGCGGTTCCAGACTGTAGCGCCTAGAACCGCTCGGCCACCCCGACCGGCAAAGACTTGGACAGTGGAGCAGTTTGCACGTGGCCGCGGAGTACAGAAATGTTTCGGAGTGCCGACCTGTGCTCTTGTGTGATTTCCGTGGCTTCTGCAGTGAAGACGTAGTATGCGTTCAGAAGTGAATATCTCGCGAGCTATGTTTTTGTTCATAACTAATTACGTGAAGTAGGAATCTATTGTTCCCGTGTTATTCAACTTATATTTTATTTAATTGCTGGACCATAGACATCAATAAGTGTTTTGCAGAAATATACCGCATTCTCAAAAGTACTTCTACTATCGTACTCATCATTTAAAGTCGTTAAGATAACACCTACAGATTTTATTTAATTGCAATCTTTCATTTATAAATTTATATGTTGCATTCATAATTCGCAATTGCCGAGTGATATCGTATACTGTAGACTCAGCAGTATTTGGCCTGTAATGCGGCAACTACGTATCCCAGCCCCTAGACAACGAAACCAGCCAAAACTTTTAATATTGCAACTCTGAGTCAGAGGGTACGAAGTTGAGGGCCACAACATTAACATCATTTTATTTGGAAGCCCGCAACTGGGGGTTTCTCGTCTGGGATTTATGCCCTGCCAAGTGGTAATTATTTTCCTCTCTGTTATCCGGCGTACTATGCGAAGTGTAAAAACCTTTGCAAAACAAGTAGAGACTTCTGTAGAGTGAACCTCTCACAAAATACAGTGTGAGATCGTTTTTTTTCCGCAAGTAGATTTCTGGAAATAGTGAAATTACGCAGTAGTTTTCACAACTAACACACGCTATCAAAAAATGGCTCTGAGCACTATGGGACTTCTGAGGTCATCAGTCCCCTAGAACTTAGAACTTCTTAAACCTAACTAACCTAAGGACATCACACACATCGATGCCCGATGCAGGATTCGAACCTGCGAACCTACCGCCGCGCGGTTCCAGCCTGAAGCGCCTAGAACCTCTCGGCCACACCAGCCGGCCACATGTTATCGATTGAGGTCCTAATATATCACGTTAAAGGCAATTTGTGTGGGGGCTCAGAGTCTAAATAAGTTGAGTGCAGGGAACAGTAGCAGTTAGCGCGTTTAACGGATGGCGGTATCGGAGACGGTTGGAACACATGGTAACCGGCAGCAGCTACAACTACATCAGGCAATTTCGCCAGTGGTCGACGCAGATCAATAGCAATATGACGGCAGCAACTTCGAGTACTCCAGGACAGTCTTCAAGGTCGACCTCCACTACAACCGACGGCATCACCATGGCAGAGGGAACCGTGTCAGATCAGGTAAGTGCCTGCGCAAATAGTGAGACCATGTGTCACTCTGAAGTTCAAGCTCCACTTGTAGATCTCGCGAATATAAAACAGTCATTTAGTATGTGTAATTTTGAAAACGAAAGTGAGCCAGTTAGCCCGAAATCAGAGCGCGAAAGTGTAACTAGTAGGAATTCAGGCAAGGGGAATGAATGTGGGGGAGATATGATGTCTCAGCTAATGCAAATGATCCAGGGAATGGCAAATAATATCAGTGCAGTTCAACATATGTGGGTACATTGCGAACACGTATGGGCACAATGCGAAAAGTTACGGATACAATTCGGACTGATATGGGTACAATGCGAACTGAAATAGGTTCCGCTGTGAAAGAGGAAGTTGAAAAAATTATGGGTAACCTTGAAATAGCAATTGATGATAAATTGTGTTCGAGCGCACTGGGCAAAAGGAGGTCCGGCACAGTATTATGAGGTAACCTATAAGTTTTATCACCTCGGTGTAATTATTGGTTCAAATGGCTCTGAGCACTATGCGACTTAACTTCTGAGGTCATCAGTCGCCTATAACTTAGAACTAATTAAACCTAACTAACCAAAGGACATCACACACATCCATGCCCGAGGCAGGATTCGAACCTGCGACCGTAGCGGTCACGCGGTTCCAGACTGAAGCGCCTAGAACCGCACTGCCACGCCGGCCGGCTGTAGTTATTAATGGTGGAGTAGAGAGAAGTTTAACTTCCCGTCTCTGGTCATGATTTAATATTGTATCACGGGTGGGGATTAATCCCGGTCAGCCGGCAAATGATTCCAAGTAAATCTGTACGTCGCGTAATTGTTCTCGCTCGCACTGTCGTGTATTTGTGTATTCTGGTGCCTCCGCTATAGAGAGTTCGCGAGGCGCCACGTTGATCCCGAGATGTTTCTTGCTCGCGTATCATGTCATTTCTGGAAACCAAGAATCTACTCTGTAGGAATCTACATGGATTCCGGAAACAGCGATCGTGTGAGACCCAACTAGCTTTATTTGTTCATGAGACACAGAAAATATTAGATACAAGCTTCCAGGTAGAAGCCATTTTCCGTGACATCCGGAAGGCGTTCGATACATTTCCGCACTGTCGCCTGATAAACAAAGTAAGAGCCTACGGAGTATCAGACCAGCTGTGTGGCTAGATTGAAGAGTTTGTAGCAAACAGAACACAGCATATTCTCAGTGGAGAGATGTCTACAGACGATAAAGTAACCTCTAGCGTGACACAGGGGAGTGTTATGGGACCATCGATTTTCAGAATATATATGACCTAGTAGATAGTGTCGGAAGTTCCATGCGGCTTTTCGCGGATGATGCTGTAGTACACAGAAAAGTTGCAGCATTAGAAAATTGCAGCGAAATGCAGGAAGATCTGCAGCGGATAGGCACTTGGTGCAGGGAGTGGCAACTGACACTTAACATAGAAAAATGTAATGTATTGAGAATACATAGAAAGAACGACCCTTTATTGTATGATTATATGTTAGAGGAACAAACACTGGTAGCAGTTACTTCTGTAAAATATCTGGGAGTATGCGTGCGGAACGATTTGAAGTGGAATGATCATACAAAATTAATTGTTGGTAAGGCAAGTGCCAGGTTGAGATTCATTGGGAGAGTCCTTAGAAAATGTAGTCCATCAACAAAGGAGGTGGCCTACAAAACACTCGTTCTACCTATACTTGAGTATTGCTCATCAGTGTGGGAGCCGTACCAGGTCGGGTTGACAGAGGTGATAGAGAAGATCCAAAGAAGAGCGGCGCGTTTCGTCACAGGGTTATTTGGTAAGCGCGATAGCGTTGCGGAGATGTTTAGCAAACTCAAGTGGCAGACTCTGCAAGAGAGGCGCTCTGCATCGCGGTGTAGCTTGCTGTCCAGTTTTCGAGAGGGTACGTTTCTGGATGAGGTATCAAATATAATACTTCCCCCTAATTATACCCCCCGAGGAGATAACGAATGTAAAATTAGAGAGATTCGAGCGCGCACGGAGTCTTTCCGACAGTCGTTCTTCCCGCGAACCATACGCGACTGGAACAGGAAATGGAGGTAATACAGTGGCACGTTAAGTGCCCTCCGCCACACACCGTTGGGTGGCTTGCGGAGTATAAATGTAGATGTAGATGTAGAACGGACGTAAAAGGCCTTTCAAAGTTTTCGACACCTTGTAGGTGTATTCGAGACGGGCTCTACCGAAGTTAAATTAAGCAACTTGTGTGAATTTGATTTCTTTTTTGAGTACTCCCTCAGAACTCGGTTTCTGCGCGAGAGCACTGTCGAGTACGCACTCGGGCACCTTGCAGAGAGCACAAGAGTGATCCCTCGCTGCCACAGCGACCGGGTTGCTGCGGCGACTGCAGCAGCTCCGCACTGCAACCGCAGCACCGCACCGCTGCATGCCAGGCCGCTGACTCAGCTGGATGCATGCGACTGCGCGCAGATAAAAGGAAAAAGAAGTTCCCCTGCGCCAGGAATGCAGTCGCGTAGCCGTCACGTAGTTTTTGCATAGTTGGCGCATAGCGAAAGGCAGGTGCGAGCCTATTGCGGCGTTCGCCAAGGACGGCGGCTGCCAGGGGGCAGCAGTTCACGGGCGCGGGCGGCGCGCACTTCCTGCAACACGCAGGCGAGCCGATCGCGATCGACTCAGTCGCTGACTAAGTGCGGCGATATTCCTGGCAGCGCGGCCGCGCTTAGTCACCGCCGATGCCACCAGCACGGCTAGCTTATGTAAAACCCCGGCCCGCTTACCAGCTTCCGAGAAACAGAACGGCCGTCCTCGTGGGCATGAATGAACCGTCCGTGAATCACGCCGTGATGGCGCCTGCGCCAGCCGCACTGATTCACAGGCCGTGTCGCAGATCCGGCCCATGCAAGCATTGCTATCTGATAGCACGCCCGACCGCCGTCCCTCGGACTCTCCACACACACACACACACACACACACACACACACAGTGTTCGTGTACGTATTTTTTACAGTCACCCGACTACCGCTGCCAGCATAAGCTATGTGGGCTGCACTCAGCTAAGCGAGAGATGTTTCTCTCAGACGAGAGCCGTACAACAGACATCTACACGTTGCTAGTATTTGAGATATTGGCCTAAGTCCGTGGAGCAAGGTATAATTCTCTGTATAACATTTTGTTTTCCAACGCCGGACACTTCACCAGAGGCTTTAACGACTCAGAAACGTATTACACATTGAAAACAAGCTCATCAAACCGAACTGTTTGTATGTATGCACGCAACGGTTGGTCCGTGACGTCACAGACCACTGCCTAATGTCCCAGAGTCACGGCGAGCGTATAGAGGGGCGGAGTTGGCACGGTTTCAGTTAGTTAGCACTGGGGCCCACAACTTGTCTAATTTCAGTCCTTCTTCTTTTCTGTTCAAATTGTTTTTAAAACACGTCAGGAATGGTTCAAATGGCTCTGAGCACTATGGGACTTAACATCCACGGTCATCAGTCCCCTAGAATTTAGAACTACTTAAACCTAACTAACCTAAGGACACCCAGTGTTCACGAAGCAGAGAAAATCCCTGACCCCGCCGGGAATCGAACCCGAAAACACGTCAGGATAAGAATCCTACACTAAGATGGCAATTTTTCTTTATTGGTTATCGTTTTCGGCACCTCAGGTCTAAAATACAGAAAATTGCATACGAAAAGTGAACAATAAACTACACTCCTGGAAATTGAAATAAGAACACCGTGAATTCATTGTCCCAGGAAGGGGAAACTTTATTGACACATTCCTGGGGTCAGATACATCACATGATCACACTGACAGAACCACAGGCACATAGACACAGGCAACAGAGCATGCACAATGTCGGCACTAGTACAGTGTATATCCACCTTTCGCAGCAATGCAGGCTGCTATTCTCCCATGGAGACGATCGTAGAGATGCTGGATGTAGTCCTGTGGAACGGCTTGCCATGCCATTTCCACCTGGCGCCTCAGTTGGACCAGCGTTAGTGCTGGACGTGCAGACCGCGTGAGACGACGCTTCATCCAGTCCCAAACATGCTCAATGGGGGACAGATCCGGAGATCTTGCTGGCCAGGGTAGTTGACTTACACCTTCTAGAGCACGTTGGGTGGCACGGGATACATGCGACCGTGCATTGTCCAGTTGGAACAGCAAGTTCCGTTGCCGGTCTAGGAATGGTAGAACGATGGGTTCGATGACGGTTTGGATGTACCGTGCACTATTCAGTGTCCCCTCGACGATCACCAGTGGTGTACGGCCAGTGTAGGAGATCGCTCCCCACACCATGATGCCGGGTGTTGGCCCTGTGTGCCTCGGTCGTATGCAGTCCTGATTGTGGCGCTCACCTGCACGGCGCCAAACACGCATACGACCATCATTGGCACCAAGGCAGAAGCGACTCTCATTGCTGAAGACGACACGTCTCCATTCGTCCCTCCATTCACGCCTGTCGCGACACCACTGGAGGCGGGCTGCACGATGTTGGGGCGTGAGCGGAAGACGGCCTAACGGTGTGCGGGACCGTAGCCCAGCTTCATGGAGACGGTTGCGAATGGTCCTCGCCGATACCCCAGGAGCAACAGTGTCCCTAATTTGCTGGGAAGTGGCGGTGCGGTCCCCTACGGCACTGCGTAGGATCCTACGGTCTTGGCGTGCATCCGTGCGTCGCTGCGGCCCGGTCCCAGGTCGACGGGCACGTGCACCTTCCGCCGACCACTGGCGACAACATCGATGTACTGTGGAGACCTCACGCCCCACGTGTTGAGCAATTCGGCGGTACGTCCACCCGGCCTCCCGCATGCCCACTATACGCCCTCGCTCAAAGTCCGTCAACTGCACATACGGTTCACGTCCACGCTGTCGCGGCATGCTACCAGTGTTAAAGACTGCGATGGAGCTCCGTATGCCACGGCAAACTGGCTGACACTGACGGCGGCGGTGCACAAATGCTGCGCAGCTAGCGCCATTCGACGGCCAACACCGCGGTTCCTGGTGTGTCCGCTGTGCCGTGCGTGTGATCATTGCTTGTACAGCCCTCTCGCAGTGTCCGGAGCAAGTATGGTGGGTCTGACACACCGGTGTCAATGTGTTCTTTTTTCCATTTCCAGGAGTGTATTCATTCAATATTTGAATTTCCATTATGCAGTAACACACCAATCTAAAATATTGTTCAGTTTGACAGTTATTACCCACCGTCACAATCTTAGAGCTAAGTCGCCCGGTGAAATAAAACATCACAGAGGCATAACGGGAAAAATTTTAAAAAGTGACACAATAAAAACATGAAAAAATATGCGGTGAGGGATATGAAATAAATTATCTAAACCGAAAAATAGTTGTTTGTTTTGTAAAGTTACAACGTTAATCAGTAATCAAATATTGTTACAGTGCACATATTGCTACACATGCGCCGTCCGGGGTGGCCGAGCGGTTCTAGGCGCTACAGTCTGGAACCGCGCGACCGCTACGGTCGCAGGTTCGAATCCTGCCTCGGGCATGGATGTGTATGATGTCCTTAGGTTAGTTAGGTTAAGTAGTTCTAAGTTCTAGGTGACTGATGACTTCAGATGGTAAGTCCCATAGTGCTCAGAGCCATTTGAACCATTTGCTACACATGCGTTCAAACGATCGACAGCAATGATGGCGCCGGCCGGAGTGGCCGTGCGGTTCTAGGCGCTACAGTCTGGAGCCGAACGACCGCTACGGTCGCAGGTTCGAATCCTGCCCCTGGCATGGATGTGTGTGATGTCCTTAGGTTAGTTAGGTTTAATTAGTTACAAGTTCTAGGCGACTGATGACCTCAGAAGTTAGGTCGCATAGTGCTCAGAGCCAAGCCAGCAATGATAGCTGCAACGCCCATGCGCGAATATAAACAAGATATCACTACTAATATTAATGCCAGGACAAGGAAGTGTGTGCGTGACACCTGTCACCAGATGGCTGAGGGGTAGGGTCATGGCTACAGGAAAACACTGATTGCCAGATGGCGCTATCATCCAACCAATATAATACAGACGTAACTAATAAGACAAAGCATCTTAATAACATGAATTTTTTTATAAATTCACATTATACAAATGCGAGAAATTATATTCATCTCAGTATATTTGTAGTAAATAAACACTGAGTAGTATCTGTTCTTGAAATAATAGAAAATAAAAAACGGGAAGTACTGAATGTCAGGATATTGCGACCGAAGGTACGACTTCGATAAAACTATTCGATATTACATTCTCTATTCTGTAACATTTAATGGCTCCGTTGTACTACTGTTGGCTAGCCACGTGATATGCGGGTTGGTTATCATAGCTATTGATCGAGCTGGTTGCATCTGTCGCCTAGACTTCAAGTCATGATACTATTTCGTCCTAATATTCAATATTACCAATTTATGCTTTTTGATCAGTAAAATTGTTATATTTTTCTGTATACATAATAATGCGCCATCTCCAGTCGTACCTTTGGACGTAATTCCATGTCATGTGGCATCTGAGAACTGTGTGATGACCCCATGCCCTCCATACCGCACCCGAATGATGCCGCATGACGCCTGTTGGCGTCCCGCTTTCCTCTGGGCCTTGTCGCAGAGGCAGTTTATCTAGGTACATGATGTGAGGATGTACAGGATGCAAAATGCGGTACATCTCGGGAAGCAACAATGGGTCTAACCCGACTTGGCTTCGAGTCAAACTAGGCTCGAAAGACATGTAGGGGTGCATCATTTCACGCTGCACTATGCCAGAGGTTGAAACATAACGCATATGTTCGAGAAATCGGCGAGAGAGAGGTTTGAAAATATATCGTGAGAGTGCGATCTGGTTGCAGGGACTTTTGGATGGCCCATGTACGTCGACCAAGGACCAGGCAGCAACGGAAAACAGAAGGGGTTTTTCTTCATTATTTGGTAGGAAGTGGCAGCCTCCAGCTTGGGCCACAGTGCTAGTCCGATGCAATTCTGCTACAGTGTGAAAGATGACCATATTGAAATACTTCATAGTTCTATAACAATTAGATGATTCACAGTGCGATAAATCCAAACATATCAGCATATCAGCGTGCTTGCACCGTTCAGACACATTTATTTTGGATTTCATATTATAAATATCATAAAAACTGTAGATGTTAGTTGAACATACTTAATAATTTATGCAATCTTTATTAAACGAAGTATTGGATGGTACCATCTCTGAAAATCACACATTGATATATGTTTTATTTATAGAATTATTGGGATTTATATCTTTGAATATGGAAATATGTCAGATCATAGTATCCTCTACAGATACAAAGCAAATGAAAGCAGTATGGCAATTATCAGGTCTAGCACAAGTGACCATGTCGTTTACCTCAACTACTAATTGTTTCTGGGTGACAGTTAAAAACTGTGTTGGCCTTTATTAAAACTTTTTTAACTAAACAACGGTAAATAATCAGTAAGATTTAATACGATAAATAGATTTCGCGTGAAAAGACGCAGCAGTTGAGTAGGCCAAACTTAGGTTTCATATGATTCAACGCGTATTATTTATTGTTCTTCATAAGCACATGTGCGCTAGATCATAAAAATGGTTCAAATGGCTCTGAGCACTATGGGACTTAACAGCTATGGTCATCAGTCCCCTAGAACTTAGAACTACTTAAACCTAACTAACCTAAGGACATCACACAGCACCCAGCCATCACGAGGCAGAGAAAATCCCTGACCCCGCCGGGAATCGAACCCGGGAACCCGGGCGTGGGAAGCGATAACGCTACCGCACGACCACGAGATTCGGGCGCTAGATCATATATAGTTAATTATGTCTATGCTTTTGTATGTACAGTACCGTGTTCTGTCCCTGCAGAAGCGATAGGGAGAAAATGTTCTTTAATTTAAGGCATACATTTAATCCATAGTCAATTTTCATTATAATGCAAACGGTGGTCCATTTTATAGATATTTGTAAATCATGCTATTTGATGAGGGAGTGAATGTTTCTTATTGGCGTGAGCAGTGAGGCTCTCGGATATTCTCATTCGTGGATGGTTCTTAGGAGTTATGTGGGATTTCTGGGAGAGATAGAGAGTTGACATTTTATGTCAAGAAGTGAGAGTTGGCACGCTTCGTGTGATAATGTGAGACAGTGAACTTCGTGTCGAGACGGGACATAGAGAGGACTTCGTTCCGAGATGTGATTATGTATGAGCGGCTAGCGGCCACTAACATAAAAGTTGCCCATATTTAGTATAATTTCGAGGCAAGTGGGAGTTTGACTCAGTGAGTTGGTACGAATTTCGAGATGTGATATTGTGTGAGCAGCTAACGCTCACCAATACAGAATTTGATTATATTTAATAAATTTTCCGAAGCAAATGAGACTCTGATCAGTGAGTCAGTATGAATTTTAACTGTGACCTATTTGAGCCTTCAATCTTAACTGCATTTGAAAATTTATCACTTTGTATATTTTAAGCTGGATTATGGTAGGACCATCACTTCTAGATTTTCTTTCAAGTGACTGATTTAATAAATTATCACCTTATTCAACTTCGATTACTGGTGTTGTCTATATATTTATTGTCAGCAGATAATAATATTTATTATTACGAGGTGCATTCAAGTTCTAAGGCCACCGATTTTTTTTCTAATTAACTACTCACCCGAAATCGATGAAACTGGCGTTACTTCTCGACGTAATCGCCCTGCAGACGTACACATTTTTCACAACGCTGACGCCATGATTAAATGGCAGCGGCGAAGGCTTCTTTAGAAGTCTGTTTTCACCACTAGAAAATCGCTGAGGCAATAGCAGCACGGCTGGTGAATGTGTGGCCATGGAGAGTGTCTTTCACTGTTGGAAAAAGCCAAAAGTCACTAGGAGCCAGGTCAGGTGAGTAGGGAGCATGAGGAATCACTTCAAAGTTGTTATCACGAAGAAACTGTTGCGTAACGTTAGCTCGATGTGCGGGTGCGTTGTCTTGGTGAAACAGCACACGCGCAGCCCTTCCCGGACGTTTTTGTTGCAGTACAGGAAGGAATTTGTTCTTCAAAACATTTTCGTAAGATGCACCTGTTACCGTAGTGCCCTTTGGAACGCAATGGGTAAGGATTACGCCCTCGCTGTCCCAGAACATGGACACAATCATTTTTTCAGCACTGGCGGTTACCCGAATTTTTTTTGGTGGCAGTGAATCTGTGTGCTTCCATTGAGCTGACTGGCGCTTTGTTTCTGGATTGAAAAATGGCATCCACATCTCATCCATTGTCACAACCGACGAAAAGAAAGTCCCATTCATGCTGTCGTTGCGCGTCAACATTGCTTGGCAACATGCCACACGGGCAGCCATGTGATCGTCCGTCAGCATTCGTGGCACCCACCTGGATGACACTTTTCGCATTTTCAGGTCGTCATGCAGGATTGTGTGCACAGAACCCTCAGAAATGCCAACTCTGGAGGCGATCTATTCAACAGTCATTCGGCGATCCCCCAAAACAATTCTCTCCACTTTCTCGATCGTGTTGTCAGACTGGCTTGTGCGAGCCCAAGGTTGTTTCGGTTTGTTGTCACACGATGTTCTGCCTCCATTAAACTGTCGCACCCACGAACGCACTTTCGACACATCCATAACTCCATCACCACATGTCTCCTTCAACTGTCGATGAATTTCAATTGGTTTCACACCACGCAAATTCAGAAAACGAATGATTGCACGCTGTTCAAGTAAGGAAAACGTCGCCATTTTAAGTATTTAAAACAGTTCTCATTCTCGCCGCTGGCGGTAAAATTCCATCTGCTGTACGGTGCTGCCATCTCTGGGACGTATTGACAATGAACGCGGCCTCATTTTAAAACAATGCGCATGTTTCTCTCTCTTTCCAGTCCGGAGAAAAAAAATTGGAGGCCTTAGAACTTGAATGCACCTCGTAATGCAGTTTTTCTTGTGTAATTTCCGTACAGGGGAGAACATTTTAATTTAAAGTCGCTGCTTGGTATCGGTGGATAAATACGATATTGCAGTGCCTGTGTTGTTAAAAAATGTTCAAATGTGTATGAAATCTTATGGGACTTAACTGCTAAGGTCATCAGTTCCTAAGCTTACACACTACTTAACCTAAATTACCGTAAGGACAAACACACACACCCATGCCCGAGGGAGGACTCTAACCTCCGCCGGGACCAGCCGCACAGTCCATGACTGCAGCGCCCTAGACCGCTCGGCTAATCCAGCGCGGCCCTGTGTTGTTAAGAACGACGTGTAATGTTCCTTTCGATATGCATCCATGTCCGAAGGAACACGGCGTCGCTCTTCTTAACAACACAAGAACTGCAATATCATAGAATTTTCTCGGGTTCTCGGCAACATCTTTCGCCAAAGTATGACCATGGTAATTGTTGTATCGATCTTTTTACTGACGCAAGAGTTTCTACTACCTTTTGCCTGTCGACATATACACGTTCTGATTTGAACCGTCATAGCATCTATATCTGCTTCCTCAGCAGTTTACGAATTTTATTACGAAACTATGGTGGATCTTTTCCTTTCTTAATGCATTTACTCTCCAGAGTGCGATTTACGATCAGTTTGAACTTTGCGCATAACTCCTGTACGTAATATTGGAAACAAATGATGTCCATTCAGTGTATGAGGAGGATTCTAACAACTGCCTATCCGCTTTTTCTAGCATAAATGCTCTCCTAGCCTTCTTGACTTATTTATTAACATTAGGAACCAGTGTCGCTATGATGACGCTATGATTAATCCCTGTCTCTTTACTGATACTGTCGACAGGGCACGCCTGTTTGTAGCTACAAGATCTAAAAAATCCGTGGAGGAGTGGAATATCAGAATTTCAGCGCTCTTCGGAAAAACTGTTAGCTGTGTACCGAGCGAGGTGGTGCAATGATAAGGTAATGAACTCGCACTATAGAGGCCCACGGTTCAAATCCCCGTTCATACATTTGGATTTAGGTTTTCTGTGGTTTCCCTAAATCAGTTGGGGCAAATACTGCAGACATGTTTTGAAAAGATCACGGCCGATTTCTCTGCCTATCCTTACCCAATCGGAGCTTGTAGCCCGTCTCAAATTATCATGTCATCGACGGGGCGTTAAACTTAAATCTTCCACTCTTCTAGCCCTGTGGTCCGTTTTTGGCATAAAACTGTGCAAAAGTGTAAACTTTTATTATTTTTTTATCCTTCATTTCACCTCAGATGCACAGGGGATAGTGTTAAGTTTTAATTACCACCTCTAAAAAATAAAGTTACATAATTCTTTGCTTACGGGTTCTGGTAATGGTTGAAATCTCCACGCCACAGTACAGCAGCAGGCAGTTAGGAGAGGAAATTAGGATGGCACTGGCCATTGATACAGCGGAGTATGGTGTGGTAATTAGTTTTCTACATTCGGAGGGGAACAATGCTGGAAATAACTGTTCTGAGTTGCTGGAAGTGTACAACAGTGAACCATCGTATAAAAACGAGGTTAGATGGTGCGCACGCTTTCAACGCGGTGGGACAAGTCTGAATGAGGAAGAACCAGGAGTAGCTAGAGAAGCGGAAGCTGTTGTGCTCAAAGAACGGCGTATCACAATCAGGGGTACTTGGAAAACGAAAAATCATTCTTGGATCAGTTTTCAATCTCTTGCGCGACCTTTTCAACGTGACTCAAGTCGCCGCCCACTGGGTTCGGTGACAAGTCACGTGTTTTTAATCAGCACGTCGAATCGAGGCAGCACCGGAAATGTTGCAGCTGCATCAGGACACTAGATCAACTGGCGGATCAGTGCGACCCCAAGAAAACGAATAAAGCAAGTTGTGGAAACATGCGGTGGCACCACTGCCGAAAAGTGTCAAGATCAAACCATAATAGAGCAAAATGATGATTGCAGAAAAAAATTCAGTCATCAGTTGCACAGATATATTTATTCAGCCTTACCGGTTTCAGCGAGCTGGTTTGTCACCTTCAGAAGCCTTCAAAATTAGGGATATAACAAATCATTCGATTTTGATCATCCATTTATGTAAGGTATAAAAGAGTTCTGGTCTGTTCCGGAATAGAAGAGAATCGAAGCGTTTGAGATGCCGTACTACAAAGAATGTTGAAAATCAGGTGGACCGATAAGGAATGAGGATGTTCTCCGCAGAATGGGATAAAGAAGGAACATATCAAAAACACTTGACAAGAAGAAGGGACAGGATGACAAAACAATTGGTCGGTATCAGGAATGACCTGCATGGTTCTAGAAAGAACTGCAGAGGTTAAAGGCTAACGGAAGACAGAGATTTGAGTGCATCCAACAAATAATTGAGGACGTAGGTTGCAATTGTTACTCTGAGATGAAGGTGTTAGGGCAAGAGAAGGATTCATAGCGGGACGGATCAAACAAGTCAGAAGACCGATGACTCAAAATAAAACGGTACGTACTGTCTATGACTATTGCAAACACATATTTATAGGTTGATAATTTATAGTAAATGAATCACATCTATGTACATGTCGAGCTGTTGTGTCAGTAGCAAGGGATATGTATAAAATCATGTTAACAGTGTAAAAAAGGTGTATAAGAAGGTTATGTACAATAAAACGTCGCACACAGGACTAATATCTAAAAGAATGGGCTAATTTTCACGTTTTATAATAGATGCTTTACAACCAAAATAGTGTCTATTTTTTAATGCAAGCTGATAACTCAACAAATCACTTGACGTTAGACAGGAATGCTTACGTATTTCAAATTATTCTAAAGAGTTCATTTCGTGGCCCTTGTCAACTACATATAAATTTCCATGTTATGCGAGGATGGAGAAGAAATAGTGCGTTTCTCGATTTTGAGATGTTCTGTGAAAGTTGAATTATGAATTGCACCCTCTTTGTTGACTAAGAACTCACGAAAGCAGCTCTTAAATGGCTTCCCTTTCTGTAGTATATAAAATTTCGGACGTATAGAAATTCAAAAGACTTGTTGAACGATCAGCTTGCACTGAAAGAAAGACACTGTTTGATTGTATAGCGTCCCTTACAAAATGTGTAAATTAGCGCATTCCTTTTAGATATTAGAACTACGTGCTATGTTTTTCATGTGTATTATACAGGGTGTTACAAAAAGGTACGTCCAAACTTACAGGAAACATTCCTCACACACAAAGAAAGAAAATGTGTTATGTGGACATGTGTCCGGAAACGCTTACTTTCCATGTTAGAGCTCATTTTATTACTTCTCTGCAAATCACATTAATCATGGAATGGAAACACACAGCAACAGAACGTACCAGCGTGACTTCAAACACTTTGTTACAGGAAATGTTCAAAATGTCCTCCGTTAGCGAGGATACATGCATCCACCCGCCGTCGCATGGAATCCCTGATGCGCTGATGCAGCCCTGGAGAATGGCGTATAGTATCACAGCCGTCCACAATGCGAGGACGAAGAGTCTCTACATTTGGTACCGGGGTTGTGTAGACAAGAGCTTTCAAATGCCCCCATAAATGAAAGTCAAGAGGGTTGAGGTCACGAGAGCGTGGAGGCCATGGAATTGGTCCGCCTCTACCAATCCATCGGTCACCGAATCTGTTGTTGAGAAGCGTACGAACACTTCGACTGAAATGTGCAGGAGCTCCATCGTGAATGAACCACATGTTGTGTCGTACTGGTAAAGGCACATGTTCTAGCAGCACAGGTAGAGTATCCCGTATAAAATCATGATAACGTGGTCCATTGAGCGTAGGTGGACGAAACTAAAATGAGCTCTAACATGTAAATTAAGCGTTTCCGGACACATGTCCACGTAACATCTTTTCTTTATTTGTGTGCGAGGAATATTTCCTGAAAGTTTGGCCGTACCTTTTTGTAACACCCTGTATATATCTTCCTTATACACCTTACTTATACTATTTATATGCTTTTATTACATTCCTTGCTGCTGACAAAACTGTCCTAGTTCCTCCTGTTCCTAGACGTGATCCATTTACTGTAAATTATCAATCTGTCAAGCTGCTTTTATAATAATCAAAGACAATACGTCCGCTTGTGGACATGTCAAGGCATTATACTTCTGCCAAGAAGATACCGACATCAAATAAATACTAAATAAGTTTCTATAATACACATCATATACTCTACACAAATCTAAAGCCAATTTCAAATGATTTATATTATCCCTAATTTTGTAGGCTTCTGAGGATGACAAATTAATTTGCTGAAATCGGTAATGCGAAATAAATGTATCTGTGCAACTACCGACTGAATTTTATTCTGAAATACATGTTAGTGGGCCACAAAATTACTGCTCCTGAGAGTGAGGGTGCTTCGGCCGGCTTACCGTGAATCAGTGCTTAATCGGGATTGACAGAATATGCGCAACTAACGTGAATATGTTGAGAGTGCGATGTGGTTTTCCGTAGTCACCACTGTTTCCTATAACGTCACTGCGTCTTTCCGACAACTGCCAAATGAAATAATATCATCGCTGAGTAGTGATACAGTTGCTGCAAAAGTAAAGCTGTGAACGAAATTACAAAATGACGATGTGTGTTTTTTGAGATTGTCTTGGTGTGATCTACATCTACATTTATACTCCGCAAGCCACCCAACGGTGTGTGGCGGAGGGCACTTTACGTGCCACTGTCATTACCTCCCTTTCCTGTTCCAGTCGCCACGGTTCGCGGGAAGAACGACTGCCGGAAAGCCTCCGTGCTCGCTCGAATCTCTCTAATTTTACATTCGTGATCTCCTCGGGAGGTATAAGTAGGGGGAAGCAATATATTCGATACCTCATCCAGAAACGCACCCTCTCGAAAACTGGACAGCAAGCTACACCGCGATGCAGAGCGCCTCTCTTGCAGAGTCTGCCACTTGAGTTTGCTAAATATCTTCGTAACGCTATCGTTGTTGTTGTGGTCTTCAGTCCTGAGACTGGTTTGATGCAGCTCTCCAAGCTACTCTACCCTGTGGAAGCTTCTTGACCTCCCAGTACATACTGCAACCTACATCCTTCTGAATCTGCTTAGTGTATTCATCTCTTGGTCTCCCCCTACGATTTTTACCCTCCACGCCGCCCTCTAATGCTAAATTTGTGATCCCTTGATGCCTCAGGACATGTCCTACCAACCGGTCCCTTCTTCATGTCAAGTTGTGCCACAAACTCCTCTTCTCCCCTATTCTATTCAATACCTCCTCATTAGTTACGTGATCTATCCATCTAATCTTCAGCATTCTTCTGTAGCACCACATTTCGAAAGCTTCTATTCTCTTCTTGTCCAAACTATTTATCATCCATGTTTCACTTCCATACATGGCTACACTCCATAGAAATACTTTCAGAAACGACTTCCTGACACTTAAATCTATACTCGATGTTAACAAATTCCTCGTCTTCAGAAACGCTTTCCTTGCCATTGCCAGTCTACATTTTATATCCTCTCTACTTCGACGATCATCAGTTATTTTGCTCCCCAAATAGCAAAACTCCTTTACTACTCTAAGTGTCTCATTTCCTAATCTAAATCCCTCAGCATCACCCGACTTAATTCGACTACATTCCATTATCCTTGTTTTGCGTTTGTTGATGTTCATCTTATATCCTCCTTTCAAGACACTGTCCCTTCCGTTCAACTGCTCTTCCAAGTCCTTTGCTGTCCCTGACAGAATTACAATGTCATCGGCGAACCTCAAAGTTTTTATTTCTTCTCCATCAGATAATCCTCGTAAGGGCCAAACCATCGCAGGAGCATATTACCGAAATGTCCTAACAAGAGGAGAACGGTCAACGAGGAGGGAGTGTAGTGTGGTGGTCCCGCGGTGCGTCGCGCAGGCGGCGGGACTGTGAGTGGGTGCGAGGGCGGGGACCACGGGACGGTTTGAGGCTCCCAGCGCCTCCGAGCTGCCAGCACACCGAGTACAAGGTCCTGCGACTCCGGCCCGCGCGTGAGCGCTATCTTCGCAGAAACGGCTTTCGAAACAAAAAAAAAATAACTGGGTCACCCGTGGCTTAGCCCGGAAATGGTCAAGTGCTGAGGTCACTTGCGACGTAATTATGTTTCGAAATGCTGCTATCGGAAGCACACTGTCAGTGCTAAGGAATGTTTGGGTCATTTTAGATTCTGTATTTGAATAATAAGAACGGAATGCGGCGTGTCCTTCGTAACGTCTCTTACCAACGGACGCGTATGACGCACACTCAGCGTCACTCCACTCTCATGCACACTTTTTTAACGTCAATGATAAAGACTAATATAAACCGCCTTAGCTGTCTTATTACGCAGTTTATGGTGTTACGACGGATTTCTTTCGTTGAACATCTTCAGGTTGCCTGCAGTTAAACAATACAGGAAATTAGGCCAAAGGTAGGGTAAACCTTGGTAAGTTCGTGGCATTGCTTATTTCGCGATACTTTGTTAATTCCTCTTCACGGATTTATCAACCATGCTAGAAGTGCAGTCGCCGACCCACTGATAAGCAGCACGTGTCCCCTACCTGCAGCGGCATTTCGCGCCGCGCTACCAGCGGCCTTGGCAGCACAGGCAGTTGTTTTCTTCCGTTGGTGGTAGTTGTCTTTCGCTTTCGCGCTGCAGAATCCCACGTGTTTTCAAAGCGCTGATTACTCCTCATATTAACGAGGTAACTTTTTCTGATTTTGTGTACTGGTTTATGTGATATAAATAAATTTTTCTGATTATGATTTGTGTTTTTGCGTTCGTTAGTCTAGACGTAATAGCCTTAGCTGCGTTATTAAAAATCTTAGCATTTTAACTCCCATCTTGCGCCACCCTAGACAGTCTTCGTAAATACTGGCTAATAAACTTTGTAACACCCCACCCGTCACTTATCTGGTTCTGGTGTGTGTTCACCCCCGGTAATTGACTAACAGATCAACAGAGAGTGCAAAACTGCCGCAATGTCGGATAACCAAAGAAAGTAATAAGGCCCTGTGACTCCTGATTGAACTGTGGTGGCAGTGTTGACATTAATTGATTCAGAATTGATCACTTTTAATTAAAAAGGGGTGCACATTGATGTTACATTCAGCTATTGAACACCAGAAGCAAATGTTGAACATAAAATTAATTAAGAAAGTGACTTGGGATTTCAACTACTTAACTGAAAACAGATGCAGTCGATTAGCACAAATTTATTTTAACTCACGACCTTCAATCATCACACTACATGACTTTCCTAACAGGCAGTGGTAATAAATTGCGTTTGCGTGGAGTAAAGTGCGATAAATCAAAAGTAATTCCTATCGACTAACCCAGGCGTAATGCGAAGTGCGAGAAGAATTCTACAATGCACGGCCCATGAAACCCTCGTGGAAACTTTGCCGACGTGATCCAACAAATTAATCAGTGGCCGGAGCGGGCGCAATATCACCGAATTCAGCGTGGCGGCCCGGCGTCGTTATGCGGACGTCGGCCGACCTCGTGGTGCTGCAATGCTGTGCTCGTCTATTCACTTCTAGCTATCTTGCTCAGTACATAGCTGAACCAAAACTTTCTATCTCCAAGCTCAATCGGTCCGTTTGCTAAGTCCTAAACTGTAGAGATGCTCACTCTCTCTCAGGAAAGCTGAGTAAAGAACGCCACGTCCACACTCTAGGCAAGCTGGGAACGGAAGACCACTACGGAGACTTCTCCCAGTCTGCTCTTCGCCTCGGTTTCCCCTCCAGCAAAATCACTTACGCCAATTGCAGCGCAAGTCGCGTTAATTATGCGTCGCTTCCCAGCGCCGACCAGTGCCTGCTCTGGGAAGTGAGCAAATTCCCACAAAATTTCCCTTCCTCTCAACTTCTGCTATTTAGCTCCTCCCAGGCCACACATCAAGGTTAGCGTCTGCACAAAACAGCAAACTTTCGGGAATTCTGACTCCCAGGAGAGTACTTCAATTTCCTTGGTCCTACGTTCCCATCGGAGGCCGGCGTATTTCATTCTGTCCAGCATGGAGTCAACCACTCCCCCCCTCACTGTCACTCATCTTAAGGCAGCTGGAGGCCGCGCCCCGTTACCGCTTTCTCAAGAGTTTGAGCTGCCCTAAGCTTCTTATTGTCGCTTCCCGTCGCTGCTCCCCAGCCGTGCGCCATGGTCAACTCTGATTACTTCCCTGGGATGAACTAGCCTCTAGTAAATCGACGTGTTTCCACAAAGTTTTCATGTCGTGTGAATTACTTTAAAACCATCACCCAACATTAATCATTCCAATACGTCCATACTATACCCTTTACAAGATGCATTGTGCCTCGTCAGTCATTTTTGTTCAGCCCTACTGTTTGCTCAATGTGAGTTCGGTGATCTTTAATGATTTTCATGTAAGGGGCATAGTTCTTGCCATCTTACAACGTATTTTAAAAAAATGGTTCAAGTTTCTCTGAGCACTATGGGACTTAACTTCTGAGGTCATCAGTCCCCTAGAACTTAGAACTACTTAAACCTAACTAACCTAAGGACATCACACACATCCATGCCCGAGGCAGGATTCGAACCTGCGACCGTAGCGGTCACGCGGTTCCAGATTGATGCGCCTAGAACTGCACAGCCAAACCGGCCGGCAAACGTATTTAAAAGCGGATATTTAATTATTTGTAGTAGCACGCCGTTGGTATAGATAGAACACTTCATTTTTAACCAGATAATATATTAAATTTACATATCATGAATTAACCAAGCTATCACGAACTTAACCATTTTTTTCATCTGCATGTTAGATGCCTCCAAAATATCGCAACTATGCTAACCAAAATATTATTTCAGCAGCAAGGTTGGTAAAATAGGAGAAGTACTCAATTTACACGGCTTCAAAGCAATGTGAAGTGCCATGGTCTACCATGAAAGACTTTCTTAGCAGGACTGAAGGTGAATGTGTAGGCCTACCTAAATTAGGGAAACCGTTTGCTTTACCTGTACAAATGGAACAAAGAATATGCAATTACATACTTTCCATGCAGGAATTAGGCTTCGGATGGACTGTAATTCAGATTCGAAAACTAGCATATAAGCTAGCTACAGCAACTGGTAGGAAACAGCCCTTCAATGAAGAAGAACAAGCTGTGGGGGACTGGTGGTGGAAAGATTTTAAAACACGTTATGGGCTTACCTTAAGAGTGCCTGAAAATATAGCTGCTTATAGGTATTCAATGGGAAATAGGTCAATAATTACTGACTTTTATCAAAAATTAGAAGCATTAGTCACAGATTTAGGAGTTCAAGATTGTCCAGATCTAGTATGGACTTGCGATGAGACAGGGCTCTCATATGTGGTGAAAGCATCCAACATCGTTACAGCAATTGGCAAAAAGTATGTATATAGCAGAACGTTTGCTGATCGAGGAGAAAATCACACAATGTTTGCCTGCGTCAATGCTAGTGGTCACTGGATACCACCTATGGTGATATTTAAGGGTGTTCGAATGTTAGAAGATCTTCTGAAAGACGTAATTCCTGGCACCTTTGTGAAACTATCACCAAAAGGGTGGATAAATGGAGAACTTTTTCTGGAATGGTTCAATCATTTCATACAATGTATACCTCCTGCAAGACCTATAATTTTAGTAATGGATTCCCATGGATCCCATGTTTCAGAGGTAGTCATTGATCTGTCCAAGAAGAACCAGATCTTTCTTCTGACATTTCCTTCTCACACTACTCACATTCTGCAAACATTGGATGTAGGGGCAACTTAAAAGATCATAGAGAAAATCTTTAAATAGTTACATGGTCAAGAATCCAGGTCTCAGACCCAACAGATCTGATTTCCACAAATTGTTGAAACCTGCTTACTACAGTGCTTTCAGTCCTGAGACCATCATACCAGCTTTTAGGAAGACTGGGATATATCCATGTAATTATTGCCGCTGCTGTGACTGATGGGGCAATAGCAACATCAAAGCTGACAGAGAAACCTGCAAAAGACAATCTGGAACCAGCATTAGATGATTCAGAAAGTCAATCAGAGGTGAATGAACTTCTTGCTCTGCCTGTCTTAACAGATGATGGGAACAAATGCAAGCGGAGGAGAAAGACAGATAGCAAGGCAAAATATCTGACTCCATTTCAAAAGGCAGCTCCCAAAAGAACCAGAGGTAGGCCTACGCATTTTCTACAATATTATCTCATGTGCTTCATTAACAGAGTTGACAGTTGTTCCTTTGAGTTGTTGGTTATTTATTTTAATGACATTTATTAAATTATAGGTAGGCCACGAAAGGAAGATACATTATATCCACAACCCAGCGCCTCTGGAGTGACAAAGAAGAGGACGAAGGATGACAATAAATGTGGATCCTGTGGTCACAGTTACTTAGAAGACGTGAGTGGCCGGGCGGTTCTAGGCGTTTCACTCTGGAACCGCGCGACCGCTACGGTCGCAGGTTCGAATCCTGCCTCGGGCGTGGATGTGTGTGATGTCCTTAGGTTAGTTAGGTTTAAGTACTTCTAAGTTCTAGGGGACTGATGACCTCAGATGTTAAGTCCCATAGTGCTCAGAGCCATTTGAACCATTTTGAAAAAATCAGGGGTGCTATGAATTCAGTGTAGTTTTTGTTTAATGGGTACCATTCGAAGTGTCAACATACTTTTGAAAAGAATGAGGACGTTTTTATGTGTAGCAAGTGTCAAAACCTTTCTGATGAAGACTAAAATGAGGCTTTCATTTAATCAATAAATTCAATTCAGTGTTTTTGCTCATTACTTCGTCAGTACTTCATTATTATCATAAATAAGCCTTAGTGTCGTGAAATGTCAAAATAAAATCTTTTATAGAAATACAATGCTTTCATTATTTAATTAATGCATTATCACGAAATTAATGCATTACCACTAAATTACCCAAGTAATGTCACGAACTTACCAAGAGGTATCACGAAATAAAATGGTTCAAAAGGCTCTGAGCACTACGCGACTTAACTTCTGAGGTCATCAGTCGACTAGAACTTAGAACTAATTAAACCTAACTAACCTAAGGACATCACACACATCCATGCCCGAGGCAGGATTCGAACCTGCGACCGTAGCTGTCGCGCGGTTCCAGACTGAAGCGCCTAGAACCGCTCGGCCACTTCGGCCGGCTGGTCGTCAAAAATGCACAGCATTTATGTAACAATTTAGCACAACTCGGTGAGGATTTAGCAAACGGTTGTTGTCAATGAAAGTTGCTTATTTTATTCTTTAAGATGTTGCAGCTTTAGCATAATTAGGTTACTGCCATTTGGAAAGTGGATGCACTCAGCAACTGTATATGACTTATAAATTATAGAGTGCAGCAATCTGTCGTCCTGTTTAGATTTTATTATGCAAATCCAGATTTCGGCTAGTAACTAGCCATTCTCAATGCGCTATTTTTTATTCTCAATGCAAGTAAGTCCCTGTTGTTCGGCGTTAGTCATAGTTCAAATGGCTCTGAGCACTATGCGACTTAACTTCTGAGGTCATCAGTCGCCTAGAACTTAGAACTAATTAAACCTAACTAACCTAAGGACATCACACACATCCATGCCCGAGGCAGGATTCGAACCTGCGATCGTAGTGGTCGCTCAGTTCCAGACTGTAGCGCCTAGAACCTCACGGCCACTCTTGCCGGCTCAGTCATAGTTCTTTGAATATTATTCATTGAATAGTATTCAAAGAATTGTGACTGATGCCCGAACAACAGGGACTTACATGCATTGAGAATAAAAAATAGCGCATTGAGAATGCCTAGCTACTAGCCGAAATCTGGATTTGCATAATAAAATCTAAACAGGACGACTGATTGCTGCAATCTATAATTTATAAATTTAGTATAATTTCTTGCTTTCTTTAAATGCAGGCAACCTGAAGCCGTAACACAGTATATGTGTAACAATACAGCTGAGATGGGTTTTGTCAATCATTAATATTGTCAGCTCTGGTGCTCAACATGAACAGGACAATTTTTTACGTCCTCGTAATCTTAATTTGCTGTTGTGACGGTACGTCCCATAAATATTGACATTTTTATCGGTTGTAAAGCGTAGTTAACGTATTTTATGGATATAATTAGTATAAAAGATACAGTTAATGTTCTTGAAACAACTGATATGCAGCGATAATTAAAGAGTAGCATCTTTATTTAATGTCTATGAAAATAAAAAAGGATCGGAAGAGACGCTATTGTACGGCCGAGGAGGAAGGACGTATTTTATGGTACACACACATTGTTTTGTTTCGCGATACAGAAGGCAGCCATTGAGCGGCATCACATATTTTATGTAAGTTATTCTGTATTGTGCTAAAATAAACTATTATTGTTATCACAAAATGAATTTCGTTGTAATAGTTGTCACCTCAAATGCTCGCTGCGGCTAATTATTTTTTCAATAATTTGCGCTGCGAGAAGCTCATCTTCCGATGCAGCCTCTGGTCGGCCATTACGCGCCGAACTATTAATTTATTTTTCAGTGTTAACAGTAACTGTAAATGCGAGAGATTTCGTTGTAGGAACCTTTTTAAATTGCAACAGATAATTAATTTACGTTAAAGTTCATTTTTTAAATTATACAGATTTCATGAGTTCAGGAAGTTTTGCCTTGGCCGCTACACGGCAACAATCGAAATTCTCTCGAGCCTTGCTTTGCAATCAATAAATAGAAATTAACAAAATTACATTCAATTCAGTTAACGGCAACTATATTTTAGTCATCACCTGATAAATTAAATTTATTTGTATATAACGTAACAAATGGCACCGACGTAACACTGTCTTATAATGTGTGTGTAACATCAATTAAACAGTATCCGCAGCACTTCTCTCCTTTCTGTTGTGACTGCCTTTCTAGGCTGATTCATTTCGGTGCTTGCCGCGATCAGACAGAAAGCAGAAGGAAACGAAGAGCTTTAACGTCTCGACATCACCTACTGGTCCACTGAAGTTGTAGCAGCTAGCATGTAAGAACAAGGGACAAAAAATAAGAATCCCTCCAACCAGGAAAAGTCAAGCGAATACCGACTGTAGCCTTGATAGTGACATCACTTCAGCGAGGAACAGAGTCAACAGTTTCCTTCAGGAATGCCGTATCGAGTTGAAGCCTCTTACTTGGTGATTAGATTCCGTAACGTAGTCAGACAGTGATAGAGAGTGATGGTGTGCCCGAGCGCTCGTCAAACCAGGAACTTACATAACTCTGTGAGTGTGGCTATTATTATCTTTTGTGTGTGTGTGTGTGTGTGTGTGTGTGTGTGTGTGTGTGTGTGTGTGTGTGTGTGTGTGTGTGTGGTTATCACATCTTTCATACGGCATCCAGCATCAACGAGTAGAGTGTTTGTTCCCGTTACAAACAAAATGTTATTTAAAGTGGAATTTTACATGCCCATTCAATAGAGCGGTTCCAAATTAGTGTACTTCATTATTAGTTTTATAGACCACTATTAAGAGGGACTGTAAAACACGTAGAACAATCGATACGCCAGCAGCGACTGAGCAGCGTTACTGCATGTCGGAAGCAGTCAGTGCGAAACAGGACGGTCCCGTTGATACTTGAGTATTGATTACTGTCCCTGTTAATAGATATCGATTAAACGAATAACACAGTAGGTTTATTTTAGATCGCTCTATTGAATATACACGTAAAATTCCACTTAAATAATTTGCCTTGCAACGGGAAACAACCTGACACTATCCGTTGACGCTGGGTGTTGTATGAAAGATGTGACGAGCAGGATCTGTTTGGGCTGACTCCAGGTACATGTTGCAAAAAAGAAATTACAGATATCTCCCGAAACACCAGAGAAAATGCGCCTGAGGGCTCTTAGGAGAGAGACGCTGTATAAATAATTATGTAATATACAGAGTGTTAAAAAAGTGTCGAATAGTTTGAGAGGTGATAGTACTCATCGAAAAAAGAGAAAGAAGTGCAATGAAAATGGGTCCAGAAATATATACTTTCTGAGACAAGGCTAATAAACATGGGTTCGGAAATGCGTACTTTCCGCGATAAACGCTTGTATACAGTAAGTGTTCAACGTGGCGTCCATTCAGTACAATACACCCCTCTGTCCTCCGGCGTAAGGAATGACGCACCCCTTGAAGTATACCCTGTTGTTGTTGTACATGCTGGCACGCATTAAAGAAAGACGCGACCCTGTTGTGTCCGCACATCGTTGGTTGACGTGGGGTAGAACAATTCTTTCAAGTGTCCCATAACGAGAAGTCTAGGGGATTGAGTCTGGGGAACGAACAGGCCAAAGTGTGCCGCCATCCCCCCCACCAGTCCAGTGGTCCTGAAATGTCTGCGTCAGATGTTCGCAGACATTGTGACGAAAGTGTGCTGGTGCGTCATCATGCATGAACCTCATTTGTATTCGTTGCTGCAGTGGCACAGCCTCCAGCGACTTAGGTAACACATCATTGAGAAAGTCCAGATGATGCGCCCCAGTTAACATTTGTGGTACCACGTATGGCCCTATTAAACTACAGCCAAGTACGCCTGCCCATATTGTGATTGAGAATCGGGGCTGATGCACTCTTTCCTGAATCACTTGGGGATTTCAATCTGCCCATACATGTTGGTTATGGAAATTCACAACACCGTCTCTTGGGAACCCTGGCTCATAGGTAAATAAAATATTGGATGAGAGCAGTGGATCTGTGGCACTCTTCTGCAACAGCCATTGCCAGAACCGCCGACTGACACGATGATTCTGTGGCCTTAGGGCATGAAGGCGCTGTAGATGGTAAGGGTACAGCAACTGTTCATGAGGTAGCCCGCAAATAAGAGAGTGAGAGATGCCTTCTACTGCTGCTAATCGTGCAAGCTGGTCCCAGGGGTTTCTTCCACCGAACGTAGCACATGCTACTCCATGTCACGCGTACGGACTTTGTGGGGCCTTCCATTGTCAGTCTTCCGAGGTGTAAGGGTACCTGTGTCCTTCAGACGCTCAAAAAGTCTTCCGCACAACTTATCAGGGACACTCTGCGCTGCTGGATATTTTTCAGCGTAGAGGGCACAGGTTCGTAGGCTACGTCTAGTTGCTAGACTATTGATTGATATCATATCCACCATTTCACTTGTCGAATAGTAGGCTGCCATTGCTAACAAGTGGTGGAAGAAAGAAAATGCAAATGAACTACACCTTTTGTACATACGAACAACGCAGTAAAAGTAAACACATAAGTAGATCCACGTTTGGAAGAAGGTACACCATGATAGTGCCCAGGGTTGATAGTAGTGTACAATAAGGCACACAAACACGACGAAAACTGACGTAGCCTATAACACGACTCGAATTGACTGCATACCACCTAATGGTAAGTAGGGTACTGTGAGTAAGACATCATAATACCCTGTTGATACACTTAACGGAACGCCAATGCAACGACTGTGCTAATATCTGCAACCAAGCGTCGCGCAGCCCTTCCAATAAAAACGTGTTTATCTCGGGAAGTATGCGATTCCGGACGCATGTTTATTGGGCGTATTTTACTTGGATGGTGTCTTGAAGGGAGGATATAAGATGAACATCAACAAAAGCAAAACGAGGATAATGGAATGTAGTCGAATTAAGTCGGGTGATGTTGAGGGTATTAGATTAGGAAATGAGACACTTAAAGTAGTAAAGGAGTTTTGCTATTTGGGGAGCAAAATAACTGATGATGGTCGAAGTAGAGAGGATATAAAATGTAGACTGGCAATGGCAAGGAAAGCGTTTCTGAAGAAGAGAAATTTGTTAATATCGAGTATAGATTTAAGTGTCAGGAAGTCATTTCTGAAAGTATTTGTATGGAGTGTAGCCATGTATGGAAGTGAAACATGGACGGTAAATAGTTTGGACAAGAAGAGAATAGAAGCTTTCGAAATGTGGTGCTACAGAAGAATGCTGAAGATTAGATGGGTAGATCACATAACTAATGAGGAGGTACTGAATAGGATTGGGGAGAAGAGGAGTTTGTGGCACAACTTGACCAGAAGAAGGGATCGGTTGGTAGGACATGTTCTGAGGCATCAAGGGATCACCAATTTAGTATTGGAGGGCAGCGTGGAGGGTAAAGTCGTAGGGGGAGACCAAGAGATGAATACACTAAGCAGATTCAGAAGGTTGTAGGTTGCAGTAGGTACTGGGAGATGAAGAAACTTGCACAGGATAGAGTAGCATGGAGAGCTGCATCAAACCAGTCTCAGGACTGAAGACCACAACAATAACAACATGTAAATATATATATATATATATATATATATATATATATATATATATATATATATATATATAATATGTAAAGGGGAAATACTGTTACCAATAAAAAAAGTACTTGCCCTATTTACATCAAATTTTTACACATTGCTGTAATAAACGTTTTTAGTATATATATAAATGTTTTTAGTATATACAAAATACAAATGTATACTTGCAATATGTACTACTGAAACGTTGTTAATTAACAGTAAAGTTGTATTTGTGGCTTATTGGTTTATGATTATAATACTAGTACAGAATCTGAATTTGCAATAATAATAAACAAGGCTCAGGTTCAGAGAGAGGGCGGAAGAAGACATTACAGAGGGGTGAGAGGAAATGGGCATAGAAAGCGACAAAAGAGGAGAGGGACAGAGAGATCGGGCTGGAGGAAATGATGGACAGGGAGGGGGGAAGGAGGAAGAGATGGACAAAGAAAGGGCAAGAAGAGATTGACACAGACAGGAGGCAGATGATGTCTAGGACATATATCCAACTCCAATATGGATTAGAAACGTGTGCTTTCTCTTTTCTTTCGTTACCATTTAACCAGACTAAGCCGCAATAATGCGAGACCGGGAACAGCTAGTCATCAGTGGGTGAAAGAACATGTAACACATGGTTACGTAGAATGATAGAATAAACATCCTGGTTCGTGTTCACAGTAAACTGAATGAGTGAGCTCACGCAATGGTACGAAAACCATCTCCAAAACTACACAGAACGACCACTGTTCTGAACTATAAACTCCACGACCAGCGGGTTAAACGCCTCATACGACCGTCGTTGCTTAGAGTAGAGCCAGTTTCAGACTAGAACGTCGGAAAAATGAACAACTAAATCGTTCCTAGAGAGCTCTAGCTCCTCTCGTTTTACAAAACTTATCATCTCTCCCTGTATAAGTGGGAGTCAATAAATAATTTTGAGATTGGAGGAGAAAGTTAGTGATTATAAGTTCGTGAGAAGATCTTACTGTACGTAAACCGCCTTTTTTTCCAAAGACTGCCACCCGAACCCTTTATCATATCTATGACACTTTCTCCTCTATTTCGTGGAAACACAAACCGAGCTGCTCTTTTTTTAAGTACGAGATGCGATGAAAAAAT
Organism: Schistocerca nitens; assembly: GCF_023898315.1. Lineage (NCBI taxonomy): Eukaryota > Metazoa > Arthropoda > Insecta > Orthoptera > Acrididae > Schistocerca > Schistocerca nitens. Next base: position 607,578,390 of record NC_064617.1, on the reverse strand, counting down.
ATGGTGAGTAATTTTATTTGAAACATGGTATTTGAGTTAATCTCTGTACTGTCCTTGGGTAACAATGCACTCATCCCAATGCTGATGTGGACAGACAGGAACACTTTTTTCAGGAAGTGTGGCACAGCACATTGTGATGCTGAAAAGAAGGTGAGTCACTGCCGAGGGCTCAGAATCGTCTGCCCAGGTCCGATGACGACGCACTCCAACATTGCTGCCAGTCACGTGCTTCTATCAGAGCTCCCTGCCTCCATTCCACATTTCTCGGCCCTGGATTCCATCATCAGTCTAGGCGGAGAGTCACCCTCTACCATCTTGGGAATATTTCCATATGTGCTGTAGTGCAGCTGGCTCCATAGAGCTTCCAAAGAAGAAGATGTCCCACCCATCTTTCTTTCTTCTTATATCATTTTGTAAACGTTACAGTACGCCCTTGCAAAATTCGGTGTTTACAGTTGCTCTCCTTGGAACGAACTCTGATCGCACTATCCCATCACTATCGAAAAAACCAATGAGCTGAACTTTGATACTACATTTTGATTGATGTGCCTTTTCTGTGAGAGGAGATTCACTGATTTTCTATTGGGAACTCTGAATTTTTATCCTATGGTCATATCCATAGACTCAACATAATTGACTGACAATTCATGCAGTACAAGAGGTGTTTAAATATAGGCGTGAAATCATTCAAAAATAAAAGTCCAATAGTCCGCTGTAGCTTTATTTATTTAAGTCGATTAGAGACCCACACAACCTGTTTCGCAACATTCATGTTGGATCTTCTGGTGTAGGTCTGTACAGACAATTTTTTAAATTAATGCTTTGATAACGGGGAATTGAAATTGAGATATCTTAAAGTACTGAATAAATAGACTTAAATATGGAAGAAAATATTAGGCATCTAGTTAGGAAATCTCGAACTGTCATCACATTACCAATTAAAATATATTCCAGTTGGCCAATGTCAGGCAAAAGACAATGCTTGTCATAAATGTTATCCAGAAATGTATTGGGTCCTGTAGTGATTCAAGAATAAAATAAAGTTAGTGATGAAAACTAATAAAATTAATGTATTCAAACGCACTGAAAAATCAGTTTAACATGTTTTGGGAGCCACAAATGTCCGAAAGCAAGAAGCCTATGCTTCCGGTGAAACTTACTGAAAGCCGACACGCTTATGCTTGATTGTGTCCAACATAATAGTATCGTAATAGCTGTCAGTACAAGCTACGAGCGTCCAGCATGTTGCTGAAGCGTGTGCCATGGCTGCCGTCCGGGTACTGAGACGTTTAAAGAGAATGAACTAACACAGGCACAATGTGGCAGAGAAGAAAAGCGCGTTGCTAGTGGTCTGCCGAGGAACTGCGGTCACCACGCAAACTATTAGACTCGGCTCCCTGTATTAAATAAAAACTGAACTTGGGTGATACTAATATAATAACGTTATTAAGGCGAATTTTTAAAAATTGCTACTTATTTCTGTATAATTAAAACTGTGTATGCATTAAATGGTTCAAATGATCTACATGTGGACCGGCAGTGGTAGTAAACATAAATAGTAACATTAAAAAAACTGTAAGATGCTAACCAACTAGTTACATGTTCAGAGCCCTTACTTCAAAAATTTAAACAGAATTGGCCAACAAAGCTCAGCGCCTTAACTCCGTTTGCTACTGAGAGTATTGGCTTGTAGACTTTATTATATCTGTATAAATCCCCAATCACGTTTTCACGGCCCTTTCTCTCTTTATGTAATGTCTCAAAGTAATACTGGAGATCTGAAATAGAATGTTGATTGCCACGTTAGTAAGATGTTAGTGCGGGTTTCGAACTGCTCACATAGAGATGTTCTTTACAGCAAATTTCGAAACCTCTACCCGTCTGTCCAATACATTTGATAACAGTCATAACAGGAAACTGAATAAACCCCTGATATCTTATATTGGTTGCCAACTGACTGTTCATTGTGTCTATATCTGGCACCTACATTCTGCGGGATGACACAGCAAATTACAAATTTTATTCTTTGTGTGCCACATGTGACCCACACCTAGTTTCCTAGATAGTAACGTAATATTTTTCCGAGTTTAAGTCTATTCATACAGTACTTTAAGATATCAGATAGATTCAATTCCCTATTATCAAAGAATTAATTTAAAAAATTTTCTGTACATACATCAGAAGGTGCAGCTTAAAAGCTGCGAAATCGGTTGTAAGGGTCTCCAATCGATTTCAATAAATGCAATTACAGGGAACTATTGGACTTTACATTCATTTTTTATTTTAGTTGTTAAACTCCTATATTTAACCACCTGTTGTACCGTATGAATTGTCAGTCAATCATGCACAACTATTTTAGCTGTGGCTGACCAATTTCAAAATTATCTGTAGCCATAGACCCAAGTTTCATCTCCAGTTGCATTTTGGACTTGAAATCCGGACCTGAATGAAGACGATTCTTCAGCTCCGTACAAACTGACATAGGGTTATCAACAATTTTGGGAGACAAATTTAGCACCCACACGTTTCATTTGCAAACTATCGGTTAAAACCTTACGAGATACTTAATTTCTACGGTAAGCTATCGCTTGTTTGAACTAAAAATTTTTGCCACTTTTTGCATGCTTGGTTTTGAGGTTAATGGACGTCCCAAAAGTTGCTCGTCTTCTGCTGAGTCATTTCCGCTTTTAAAGCGCTCACAGCACTAGCAAACAGTTTCAGAGTTACAGCATTATTGCCACACTGGTACACCAATTTCAACATTTTATGAGTTGCTTTGGCTCTCTTTTGCAACTTGAAACATAACTTAATGTTCACGCGTTGGTCGAAATTCTTGACTCACGACAGACACGGTAAACCCAACCTCATTCTAACGTCTCTAGCTTGACGCTGCCTGTGTCAACGGATCATTATATCAGACATGTTACTTCAAGTGGTTGTGGCGACAGCAGTTGCAGCTAAAAAAATTGATTCACCTTAGTTTTTGATCACATCTCGTATTTTGACGTCTTCCGTCGATCCTCTGTGGTAAGGATCCCATACCGCACAGCCTAGTAGAGGCAGTCTCTTTAGTACTAGAATCTTCTAAGCGTTCTTCCAGTAAAGTGCAGTATTTTGTTTGCCTTCCCCACATCATTTTGTATGTGATGGTTCCAGTTTAAGTTGTTCATAACTGTAATCCCTACACATTTAACTGAATCGACAGCCTTTAAGTTTGTATGTTCTGTCGTGTAACCAAAATTTAATGGCATTTTATCAGTGCTCAGATGGAGGACATCTGACTTTTTATTGTTTAGAGTCAAATATCACTTTTCATACCGCGGAGATACCTTGACTAAATCATCTTGTAATTCGTCCTGATTTTCTGGTCATTTTACTAGTCGGTAAAAGACAGCATCACCTGCAAATAATCGGCGAGAGCTGTGTCCTAAATCGTTTATATAGGTCGTAGGGCGTGTAACACTTTCTTGGGGAGCTCCACATATGACTTCGGTTCTACTAGCTGACTTCCCGTCATTCATTACGAACCGTGATCTTTCTGACAGGAATGCACGAATCCAATCGCACAGCTGAACACTTAGAAGATGAACGCAGTTAGATTAGATGCCACTTGTATGGAGCAGTGTCAAAAGCCTTCTGGAAACTAGAAATACATCAGTTGGAGATCCCCTTTCAATGATACTCATTATTTCGCGCGAATAAAAAGCCAGTTGAGTTTCACAAGAACGCCATTTTCTAAATCCGTGTTGCTATGCGTCAAAAGGTTGTTTTATTCGTGATATTACATAATTTTAGAAAGCAGTAATATTCCAAAATTTTACTACAAATCGATAACAGTGATACGGTTTATAATTTAGCGTACTGCTTCCATTTCCTTCCCTGTGTTTTGCTATGATCCGTGCAACTTTCTTGTCTTTAGGAACGGATCTTACGTCGAGCCAGCAGTTGAACATGATTGTTAAAAAGGAACCTAGTGGGTGCACAATCTACATAGGAAAAGTTGTGTCTATTAAGCGATTCCAGCTGCTTCGTAGGTTTCTGCTTCTGTGATGTTTTGCCCGTTTCAGACCCGCGCCTTTTGCGAGGTACCCGACGTCAAATATCCACCACATGCAATTCCCTGCGCAATGTTCGCTCAGAAACTAGAGGAGATGGGCCGGTATTTACTGACAGCAACAATTCCTACTAGGTTCGAAACCGATTGTCATTAACGATCATATTTTGCGGCAACTCCGCGCAATCAACAAGAAGATTGTAAGCCCAAAAAATTGCGGTCAAACTTTTCCGCTGTGTCAGTTGGCGAACTACTTCCAGGCCGTTATTAAGATATTACAGATTCCAGACGTAAAAACGATATACACTTTTAAATTGATAATGCGTTTACATTTCTTACCATATAAGGCTTATCTGTCCTTTATCACTTTGAACTGAAAGCCTAAAATCTTAATAGTAATGACTAGAGCTATAAGACTATCGTAGGCTACCGTTAACTATCGTAAATAAGCGTAGACTACGGTAGTAGATTTTGTCAGTTAAGGTCATACCTGCGTTACCTGTATGTTAGGTTTGTTGTGTACCTATCGGGCTTCACTTCATATTCATAACGGTCGCTTTCTTTACGTATGCAGTCAATGTCCTAATAGATTCCCCTAAAAATCTAAATCGATGAATCTTCTAGAAAGGGAGTGAGAATACATAAAGGACTGGGTAACTTACGGAACATTCTTGTTCTGCGTGGTTACCCTCCACTCTGTTACTGAAAAGTAAACAATATTTAAAGCGAAATTGAAATTTTCGATGTTTAATTCAGGTTTTATTCGAAATCTTTTCATTTGTAACGCGAAACAGAGGGATGTTGTAGTGAAAATAAAGAAAACAATACAAATTTATCATATAGGGCTAGGAAAAGCAATTTCCTCAACAAAAAGGTAAACTGCTTTGGTTGCATTTAAGTTCAGAAGGTACGTGGTGAAATAATATCTATTCCCTATGAAAAGGAATTTATATTCTTTAAGGATATAAAATACACACTGGACTAACACTGAATGATGTGTAGTTGTAATTATGGGCAAAACAAATTACCAAAGAAAAAAAAAGAGAGATGTCGTTATCTTCCCCCTTTTTCTCTTGCACATACATTTATGTTTCTGCATATCCATCCTTGTTAAGTAGGAAGAGAGGACCACAGCTAACAGGAAAACTACAATCGACTGTAGGAGTGCCTTAGCAGTAAAAAATAAGCGTATTAAAACTTCATGGTGGTGGTGGTGTGTTGGGGCTTATGGGCGCTCAACATCGAGGTCATCAGCGCCGTGACACACATTAAAAGGAACGAATGTGGACAGACCTAAGACAACTAAAGCACACACTCAAAGAAAGCAGGAAAAGAAGGAAAATGCTACCTAAGAAAGTAACACCTAAGGAAAGGGGAAACATAGCAACAAGAATGTTACAGGAAATTGTTATTGGCTGGCCACTTACATAAAATATGGGCGAGCTTGTCACACAGTGAGCAAATTAAAATCCTCTCCCTAAAATCTTTGTAAAAACATTTGACAGGGCACAGAACTTTAAAGCTTTAGTCACATTCGTCCGAGTGTTGCCTAAAAGAGATGGCAGGTCCGCTGGCAAGTCAGCCGCGACCCGCTGGTCAGAAAATAAAACGCAATCCAATAAAACGTGGCGCACAGTGACCTGGACGCCGCAAGCACCACACATTGGAGGGTCCTCTCGCCGGAGAAGGAAGCCATGCGTCATAGGGCTGTGGCCTATTCGAAGCCGAGTGAGGAGAACCTCGTCCCGTCGATGGGACTGAAAGGAAGTACACCACACACGCGTTGTGGGTTTGACTATACGGAGCTTATTGTCAGTCACTTCCAGCCACTCATCCTCCCTACATGATGCGGCATTTCTTCACAGATCTCAGTGTTAATGAAGTCATATCTGTCAGCTGTACTTACAGCTGACACTAGAGTTGAAAACTGCAATATTTACGTTTCATTCCCCACCAGTGCTACCGGTCATCCTACTACTTACTATGTCATTTGTGTAGTATGCCAAAACTACCGAACTACAGTTTTGGTATAGCCCAACTCTCTACTAGTTATATATCGGAATACAGAATTGTATGAATGTTAATTGAAAACACAGTCACATAACATATCCACTTACGGACAGTTTATTCCCACAAAACAAATACAATGACGGTGCTGCCAGATACAATTCCCTGAGAATCTTCGTATACTCAATGGGATTTTACCCTTCCAAGTAACATAGTCCAGGCTATTCTCAGCATTCTGAACGACTGCCTTGTTCGCCCTCGACTCCAACCGTGGGCTATTGGCGGCAACTCGTAACTTCTTGGTTTTTTGTCGGTTACAAGACATAATAAATTAAATAATAATACAAAAGAGTGAATATTATAAAGTTCACCCGACTGGATCTTTCATCACTGGCTATTTCATATACCAAATGATTTGTGTCTTTGTGATTTAGAATAACACAAGGCCCCACTTTTTGATATCATAATTTCATGTGCAATAAATTTTAACTATCTCCTAATAGATCCGCCATTTATAACCTACTAGCTGACAAACGCGCACTGCCTGGGTATTTATTTAGCAAATTTTCTATTAAAAGCATAAACAAGAAATGAACTCTGTTGTAGGATAATGCAAAAAATTTCATTTCCCTGTATTCGCGTAAACAGCTTTGAAATTGAAACTTCCTGGCAGATTAAAACTGTGTGCCTGACCGAGACTCGAACTCGGGACCTTTGCCTTTCGCGGGCAAGTGCTCTACCATCTTTTTTTTTACCTTTATATATATATATATATATATATATATATATATATATATATATATATATATATATATATATATATATATGGACAAAAGGCGTCTTTCAGTTACAACAAAAACAAAAGTAGAAAATTACAGCCGTAGCAACAACAGAACAAGAGTTCCTTCTAAACTATGAAAAAGAAATTGAAACTAATTGTGTGATGATAGATAATAACGAAAGAAAAATGTAACCAAATCCCGCACGCCATTCCATGTGCATGGCCCCTCGGCGTACAGGTTCCATGTTCCAAATTGTTACAACATTTCGCGGCGTGTGGAGCCCCATGTCGGCGGTCATCCTCCGCCCGGTACTCCCCAACTGTGAGGGGGGTTGTCGAAGACACTGCGCAAATAGTTCGCAAATAGCTGTCGGTATCGGGGTGTACACTCAAGTGTGCTATGACTGTCCTGGAGAAATTGCCAGTAATCAAGCACCATCTTCTCATCATCGCGAAAGAGGTAGTATATGGACATGCCTTTAAACCATGTGAGAGCGTGAGTCTTCGCAGGTGGGAAATAAGTATCCTCTGGACAAAGGAAGAGCCGTGGCTCAATTGTGCGAGGCGCGATACGTAGGTAGCAGGCGAGGATCTTCTGCACTAGCAGCCATACCTCTAACGCCGATTCACATGTTAAACGGTGTTCGTCAGTATCCACGAGGTGGCAACGTGGGCAAAGGAGGGAATCCGTCATCCCAATAGCGTGCAGCCGTTGTCGTGTTACAACCTTTCCGTTCACCACCTGGTACCACGCGGCTCGTACCCGCGTGGGGAGGAACGGCTTCTGGACCGCTCTCCACACTGCAGGCCATAGGATCGTAGGGCTCTTCCTCTCAATCACATTCCGAGGTATGGACCTTAGCAGCAGTCTGTAAACGTCTCTCGCCTTGGGAGTGCGAGTGTTGGGAAGGTCTGGGTGCACGTAACTATATTCAAGAATAAATGCCGAGAGGTGCGAGCGTGAAGGTGTAATGTGCGCAACCGTGACAGGTGGCAGAAGAGACGCCGGCAGCAATTCCTCTAACAGACGTCCCGTAAGGGAAGCATCTTTGTGGGTCCACAATTTCATCATTGTGCACAAGTATAACGCTATAGCTCTTGCTCGTACATTTATAAGTCCCAGTCCGCCATCACGCGGAGGGAGGGTGAGTGTTTCGTAGCGGACTTTGAATAGGTGTCCGGCGGTAAGGTAATATCCAAACGCTGCTTGCAATCTGTGTGCCATCGCTGTCGATATCGGTAGGACCTGGGCCATGTGGATCATCTTAGTCGCCACGTGAAGGTTGAGGTATTCCACACGCTGTAGGAGGTCCATCCGTCGAATAAGTTCCGGCGAACTTCTGTGCGTATGGCCTGTAGTAATAGTGCATAGTTCATTGCAGCCGTGCGGCGCACATCCTGTGTAAATGTTATGCCCAAGAACCGGATCTTGTTAACTAGTGGGAGTGGGGCTAAAGCGTCCTCCTGTAGACCTCTCCCAATCGGCATCGCTGCCGACTTGGCCACATTCATGAGGCTGCCCGCTGCCAATCCATAGCGATTGATCCATTGTATCACCGATCGTACCTCGTCACCAGATCGGACAAGTAATAGAAGGTCATCAGCATATATCCTGCAGTGAAAGGTGTGATCCCTCAATGACATTCCCGAGAGCCTGTTTTTCAACCCTCCGACAAGTGGTTCGAGTGCGATCGCGTAAAGGATCATGGAGAGTGGGCATCCTTGGCGAACTGACCGTCGGATCGGAAAGGGACCCGCAATCCGTCCATTCACCAGTACACGGGATGCAGCTCCACGGAAAAGGCGCTGAAAGATGTCGAGAAAGTCAGGCGGGAAGCCCATGCGGGCCATAACGGACAGAAGGAACTTGTGGTGAACTCTGTCAAAGGCGTGGTCGAAATCAATGGAGATCAGAGCAGCTCGAAGGCGACAGCATGTGGCGATGGCTATTAAATCCCTGCATTCGCTGGTTGCCGTTTGCATGTTGGTCACTCCGCCCTGTGTCGTTTGCTCCATTGAGAGGAGTAGGGGCAGAACCTGTTTTATGCGGCTGGCGAGTAGTCGGGCGAAGATTTTATAGTCCGAGTTGAGCATTGTAATGGGCCTGTAGTCCTCGACCGTCCAACCTCTGGAAGGCTTGTGTATCGGTATAAGGAGACCTTCCACGAATGCAGGTGGCACGTGGGAACCGGGGGTCATCAGTTCTTGGTACATGCTGATCCATCGGGGCATCATTAGATCGCGGAAAGTCCGATAAAACTCGAGCGGCAGTCCGTCTGGCCCGGGAGATTTGTTGAGTGCTCCCTTGTTAAGCGCGTCCTCGATGTCGTCCCGTGTAATTCCACCTAACAGCGTCGCCGCTGCTGCATTGTCGAGGGTGTGCGACACGTGCTGCAGTATGTCGTGATCGTCCGCTTCCTCTTCCTCTGTATTCACCTCGTCGTAAAACTGGCGATAGTGATCTGCAAAGGCTTCTGTAACCGCGGCCTGAGTCAGTACGACCCTACCACCTGGCAATAAGAGGTCCGTGATCAGCTGCTGTCGGCGTCGGCGGCTGTCGAGCACGATGTGATGCATAGACGGGTTTTCTCCTTCCGCTCGGTCGTGACGTCGCGATCGCACGACGACCCCGTCCAAACGTTTCCTCGTAAGAGACAATATTTGACCTTTAATTCGGCGGCTTTCCATTTGTCGGTTTGGAGATGGTGGTTGGCCGTCGAGTTCGCGAAGCATCGTGTAATAAAAGTCCAATGTGTGACGATGCCAAGCTGCGATATCTTTACCGAATTGAGTTAGCACACGCCGAAACGCTTGTTTTGCACAGTCCACCCACCATGCTAGAGTCGAAGGATATCGGGGAAGACGACGTTCGCAATCCAGCCATGTGTTGGCGATAATTCGACGGCATTCCGGGTCTTGAAGATGTGCCACATTCAGCTTCCAGGGTCCTCGGCTGCGCCATATTCGCTGCTGTTGTAGAGTGAGTGTGCATATGAAAGCGCTATGATCGGAGAAGGCAAGCGGCCAACGTTCGGCGTCCAATACTCCCGGCGCTAGAGCTCGTGAGACATAAATGCGGTCTAGGCGACTGGCCGAGTGACTAGTAAGGTATGTCGGCCCGGGACGGTCACCGTGCACTGTCTACCACGTGTCAGGGAGAAGCAGATCACGAACCAGGAGCCGAAGTTCTTGACAAGTCGAGAAGTGTGGGACTTGGTCTTTGGGGTGGAGCACACAGTTAAAGTCGCCGCCGAAGATATATTGATCGTAGCTGCTGATGAAGAGGGGGGCGATATCCTCCGAGTAGTACAGCGATCGTTCGCGGCGTTGGTCAGTTCCTGATGGAGCGTAGATGTTAATGATGCGTGTGCCCAGTGCTGTGATCGCCAGCCCCCTTCCTGACGGAAGGTAAGTCACTTCTTCGATGGCAATTCCGTCGCGCACTAGTATTGCCGTACCGCTGCCATTCCGGTCCGCCGGTGACATATGTGTCACGTAACCGTAGAAAACGGGGAGGGCCGCTATATACACTTCTTGCAACAGGGCAATGTCAACGTCCGAAGAACGAAGCATCTCACGCAGCAACTGGATCTTCACTGCCGTTCGTATCGTGTTGAGGTTAAGCGTGGCGATACGATATGCTTGTTGCCGAACCGCAGGTGTTAAGTTATCCATTAAGACTGGAATTGCCTATGGCGCTTCTGACTCTATTGACACCTCCGCATCCCCACAAACCTCACCTGCCGTCCTTTCTAGAGAGCCGGCGCCAATGGCGTGGGCCCTGTTGGCGTAACTTGCATGGTTCCGTCGTCGTCGTGGTCATCCGCCCACGTCGGGGAACTCAGTGCAAGATCTGCTTCCCTAGCGTCCTCAGGACTCGGCATGGGTGCTTGCACTCCAGAAGGTGGTGTGCAGCATCTGTCCTGCATATCGGCATCCGATGTTGCCACTGTAGGTATATGTGGTTTGTCCTCAGTTCCGTTCGGTGATGCCACACTGCAGCAAATGGCGGCTGCCTCTGTGGTAGCGTCGTCATTGAAGGTGGAGGCTTCGTCCTCTGGAGGCTGTGTCGCATCCCGTTCGGAAGTTGCTCTACGCCTCCGCTTCCGTCGCTTCGGGGAGCGTTGCTTCCTGGAGTGTCCTTCTGTGTCAGACGACGGCAAAGATTCCCGACGTTCCGGCACAAAGGCAGCTGTAGGCACAATAAGCGAGTCTACGGCCATGCTATCGTCATGTATGTTGTTATCCGTCGACGGGGGCGGCGGCATCGGAATTGAATCCGTAGCTTGTGGAACGTGTGTGTCGTCATCGCCCTGTATTGGAGGATGGAGCCGCGACCCAACAGTTGATTTCGGCTGTCGTGGTGAAGTGGTAGCTGTCGTGAGGGCTGCTGCATAAGTCACGGTAAGCAGCGTCGGCTGCGATGGCGGGTCTGCGTCAGCCGGCGGCAGTTGCGTGAGTCGACGTTGGAGACATTCTGATCTAAGGTGTCCCTCCTTCCCACAACCAGAGCAGGTCTTTGGTTGCCCATCGTAGATGACGATGGCACGGCAGCCACCGATAGTCAGATATGAAGGTACATGTCTTTTAAGTTCTATTCGGACCTGGCGGACTCCATTCAGCACAGGATATGTCTGGAATTGCGACCATTTTTCCGCAATATGATCATGGACCGTGCCGTAGGGGCGCAGCGCTGTCACGACGTCCTCCGCCGGTAATTCGAAAGGAAGTTCGAAAATTCTGATCGTGCGAAGTCCCATGCCAGGAAAATCGACGTGTACAGTCCCCACATTGCCATCAGCATGGCAGAAACGGAGGCCCTGTTTCGTGTCCCGAAGGATCCCTTCACATGTTGCGTCGTTGATGATCTTGACATATACGATACTACTCACAATGGACAAGTGAATGCCGAGAATGTCGGTCGCCGGGATTTTAACTTCTTCTCGTAGAAATCGTTCGACTTCGAGTGCCTTGGGCCGTGCAAATTCGTTGCGGAACGTAAATTTGAGCGTCGATTTTCTGTATTGGTGCGCCATGGTGATCTATATGCTGAGTACGGCACGCGCGAAACGGCCGAGTACGATGTAAACAACACAAGCGCTCGCTCCGCGGCAGGAACACAAACAGCGCGTCCTCACCGCAGCACAGCCAAAGGCCAACTACACCATCTGAGCTACCGAAGCACGACTCACGCCCGGTCCACACAGCTTTGCTTCTGCCAGTATCTCGTCTCCTACCTTCCAAACTTTACAGAAGCTCTCCTGCGAACCTTGCAGAACTAGCACTCCTGAAAGAAAGGATACAGCGGAGACATGGCTTAGCCACAGCTTGGGGGATGTTTCCAGAATGAGATTTTCACTCGGCAGCGGAGTGTGCGCTGATATGAAACTTCCTGGCAGATTAAAACTGTGTGCCCCACCGAGACTCGAACTCGGGACCTTTGCCTTCTGCGGGCAAGTGCTCTACCATCTGAGCTACCGAAGCACGACTCACGCCCGGTCCACACAGCTTTACTTCTGCCAGTATCTCATCTCCTACCTTCCAAACTTTACAGAAGCTCTCCTGCGAACGTTGCAGAACTAGCACTCCTGAAAGAAAGGATACAGCGGAGGCATGGCTTAGCCACAGCCTGGGGGATGTTTCCAGAATGAGATTTTCACTCTGCAGCGGAGTGTGCGCTGATATGAAACTTCCTGGCAGATTAAAACTGTGTGCCCGACCGAGACTCGAACTCGGGACCTTTGCCATATTATGGGCAAAACAAATAACCAAAGAAAAAAAAGAGAGATGTCGTTATCTTCCCCTTTTTTCTCTTGCACATACATTTATGTTTCTGCATATCCATCCTTGTTAAATAGGAAGAGAGGACCACAGCCAACAGGAAAACTACAATCGACTGTAGGAGTGTCTTAGCAGTAAAGAATAAACGTATTAAAACTTCATACATGATGCGGCATTTTTTCACGGATCTCAGTGTCAATGACGTCATATTTGTTCAACTATGTATGGTACAACGATATACTTCAGTAAGTGCCTTAAGCTGCACATGTGGATACTGTCTGCGTAATTTGTTGCGAATGCAGTTAGTAGCACAGAAGTAATACATTTAAATATTAGGCACAATGCGGCAGTTTTTCAAGCATCTCATTGTTTGTGACGTCATGCCTACTGAACAGTGTATGATACCATGATATAAGTTTGTAGGTGCATTTAGCGGTATATGTGAATATAGTCTGCGAAATTTATTGCGAATAAAGTTAGTAGCACAGAAGTAGTAAATTTAAGTCATGCATGATGCGGCAGATTTTCACGTAACTCATTGTTTATGACAACATAATTCCTAAAATATGAGAGATAGATATTTCTTACCCCCACAGTAATTGTTGGCTGGTAGTAAGGGACGTAAGTACCATGTCTGGTTGAAATTGGTTCAGTCGCTTAGGAGAAGGTGTGGAAGATATACACATATTCACCTACCTACATCCATTTTATAATAAGTATAAATTTAATAAAAGTTTAACTTTATAATATTTCCCTCAAAATCAAAAACATGGAAAAATCTAAGAACTTCAATATGTTCAAGAAATTTTGCGCTGCAATGTTACCAAAACAGATTTTCAAAACATGTCAAGGTAAAAAAAAAGGGGATGTGTTGAAATTGAATCTTAATTATTAATAACTTCTGAACTATGCAATTTTAAGATAAACTACTTGTTTTCTCTGAATTAGACACAGTCGATCTACAAAACTGACTCGCTTGTTGTTTTCTAAGCTTCAATTTTGACACATATATTTTGATATAGTAAATAATTTATGGTATCCTCGAGTCGAGGTATCTCTTGAACTGTCTTCAAGTGAAACCAATTGCATCATGAGATTCAGGACTGAAGAAATTGTACCTGTAATAATAAGAGATGAAATATCTTCCTAAATGGATAAGTTAACAAAACCATGAACTGCACTTACGGTGTAATTACGATTTGTAGTTATTATGGAGATAATGAGAGGTGTCTGTAACATGTTAATGGTGCAATAGAAAACATGCTAAGTTCTAACAAGGTGCCCCTAACATCAGCTTTCATTTTGCATCGGTTTCAGCACCACTATAAGAAATGGCTCTGAGCACTATGGGACTTAACATCTATGGTCGTCAGTCCCCTAGAACTTAGAACTACTTAAACCTAACTAACCTAAGGACATCACACAACACCCAGTCATCACGAGGCAGAGAAAATCCCTGACCCCGCCGCACTGTAAGAAATTACGTGATAAGCGCCAAGTATTCAAATCCAAGTTTAACGGTTTCATTCTGTTCCGCACTTTCTGTTCTAATGGGAGTTCCTCTTCGAAGATGAGAAATTTTCTGTTTTGTCTTACTTATCCATGTACTCTATCAAAGTTTTTTCTTGTTTTATTAATTCATTAATTCATAAATGTTCGAATCAACATTGTGTAAACTATCTACCTACTCATTTGGTGACCACGCAACTTTGACTCGCATGGCAAATAAATAAAATAAAACTATTCGTGGCAGCCGTGTCTGTTGCCTGTCACGCAGGATCTTCTTACGGCCACTGCTTGTACGCCATGTTACATGACTGCGAGTGGTACACCACACCTTGTAGACTGTCAGCGTTGATGTAGCAACAAATCGGGCAAGCAACTTAATGCTCGCTGTGGTTATGGGCACGTCTTATGGGCATGTCCAACTTTCATTTTGTCATGTCTCCATGTCCTCCCATCTTACTGCGACAATTACAAGCAACTGAATGGCGCATACGCTTCAGTCCACTGCAACAATTGCTTCAGCTGTGGGGGGCAACATGGCCGCCTGGTTCTACATCTGCAACACTCCAACACGACCACCGTGCTGTTTTAACGCTCTGACTTAAGTATCGTCCAATAGAAAAATGCATAAACTCTTTGTGAGATGTTGCGGCCATTTTTGATATTACTCTTTATCACTGTACTTATTAATTTTGTAGTGCCTTACACGTTTCGGCATTTTCAAAGGCTCAAATATCTATAACACATCCTTAGGCAAAACGAAAGTAAAGTTGTCGAACATGAATACAAACTATATGGTCTACATTATTTGATGGCATCTGAATTGTCATACATGGATACATTATTTGACGACATCTGGGTGTACGCAGATATCATCAAATAATGAGGACCAGATGCTTCGTATCCACGTTGACAACTTTAGTTTTGTTTTATCTAATAACGTGTTATAGATATTTAAGCCTTTCAGAATGGCGTAAGGCTGACACGCGTAAGGCAATATAAAATTAGTAAATGCAGTGGTTAAGATTAATACCAGTAACTGAGAAAATTTTGTCCGCTGAGCTTAGTTAATTTTATGATATTTCCGACAGTGTCATTAGTGAAGACATACCGCGAATGGAGAGACCACATGTGGATACCTTTACACAGAATATCATACGTTTCCACAGACAACGATAGAAAAGACCACAACGATCAGATATATCACCGCTGGCTAGTTCTCAGCCATCAAACACACAAAGTTGTCGAGGGAATTACTACTGTTCACCGTAGAGATGTGGAGTTGCCGAACAGGTGCATCTTTATGTAAACCATGATATCAGCTCCTGCTTTAAGTGGCACTAACGTACAGTAATATGGAAAGAGAAAGCAAGCCTGTCTCCGAGTGAATCGTGTTTCACGCCTTATAATGCGTATGGACAATGAATGGTAAGCTGCTTAATATCTGAGAAATGCCTGTTGACAGATAATTCTGGATGAAACTCTGGGGGCTGAATTCAGCTGAGAAATAGTCGCTTGGCCTAACGCTATACCACTACTACTGCGACACGGGACTTTTAACGCAAGTGATTACTTACTGAAGTGGCAACTATTTAACGTCCCCTATTCCCCTTTATTGGCAATGGTATCATTAAACAGAATAATTATTTATCTTACCCCATACGAGATTGGTATATGATTTGTTACAGAGGCGCAACAAAGACTCTGAGTCACTCTGGCTTGAAAACTTGTCTATTTTTAATCAATAGTAGCATACATAGATATCAGGTAATAGCAAGATTCAAGCATTAGTTTCAGGGACGTAATAGTTGAAGGGAACAAGAGTGCTTCTCACGTTGGCCAGTCGATTATTCCATCCCTGTTATGATGCATTATGCGTTTAGGTCGTTGCTGCTTAAGCAGTCTTTAAATTGAGAGCATTTATGACTTCATCAAACATTCAGCGGTCGCCAGTGATAGTGATAGAGAGTAATGACTGGGAATGTCCGGGAGTGCTATGAAACACACGTTGGTACAATGCAACGTTTTCTGTGGACATTTAATTACAGCATTTGCAAAAAAGGCGAGGGAGTCGTAAGCGGTGTGTTTCACGATTCGCCAGTGATTTTCCACTACCAGTTTCATTCCTCCTGACGGTTTTATTACGCCAGTTCAATTAAAGAGCAGTCTGCTTTTACAGCTGTTTCAGTTTAGTGCATCTGTCTCCGAATGGGCCGTCGTTAGAGCATTTACTGCAGGTGTGATGGGTGATATATTGCGTACTTTGTAGTTTGTTGACAGAACAGCACAACTACGTTTATCAAGAACCCATATCTCTTGACAATGCGGAGAAGTTTTTAACACAAGAATCATGAGTTTCATTACATTCTTTAGATTAGACCTTTTTTCAACACAGTATGTAATCAATATTGCATTACACAGTCAATCGTTAAATAGTCAGCATTCAAACAGACGTCTATCAAACAGTTTGATTCAGTACACTGCAGTTGTTAATTAACTGTTAACTGCTATTGGTCACATTTCATTATGGTGAACGACAGGGCTAGCGGTTGAAAGGCTTACGCGCGACTGTGACTGTCTTCTCACATAAAAATAACTTGGGATAGACAGTGTTCTGCTCGAGACGCCACCCTTAACCTTCTTCACCAATCTCGCGGCCTCTCATCAAATCATTAAAAAATATGACTTTTTCAAAATGCAACACACTATTTTGGACAATCTTTTTCATTCGCAGTTGTGCTGACCACATTGGATGGAGTGAACAACATTGATTTAAACTCTTATAAGTCACCATCAGAAATTAAAATGCAGAAAAAGCAAAAAGCAAAATTACTATTAAATTTAAAAAAAATTAATTTAGTTAATTAACTGAAAGGAACTCGTCGAACAGTCATCTATCGCCCGTCTTGGTGGCTACACATCAGCTGCCGTGCCTGCTTGTGCGTCTTACCTATACAACAGAAAAGTTACGTTCGTTTGCAGTGCATGTAGTGATTTGTTTAAACGTGCAGAAAGTAGGCTACAAGGTTTTTAAAAACTAAAAAAACAATAAATTATTAATTATTTTTCCTTTTTTAAAATCAACGATTTCGAATATTTAAAAAAAGTAAGATCGCCGCGACCATGGGGACGTGATCACGACAGTTGTGTTAAATCATTTAGTTTAAGCATTTTGTTGATGTAGGGCCAGCAACCGTTTTATTTAACGAAGAGTTTATTACAAATCTGTCACAGGTGCAGTACAAATATTTTGGCGAGTAGTTTCGAACCGACTGGTTCATTCTCGAGTTTGACCTACTGAGGCAGCACTGAAAGTGTCTGATCTTACTGACACGCATCTAAAACTGGCAGTAGGTGCATCATACAGAAACCGTGCATAAATGTCACAGTACACATATGATCCGTACATAAGTCAGAATCAAACCGAAAACTATAAACAATATACATAGTGCAACTGAGACAGATTGTAATAAATTCTTCATTATAATTTGTAAATCATTGTCGCACGACACGTAAACTGGTGCTTTGGTATCGATACCCGACCTGTGAGTGGCGATGGACAAGAAGAGGTGGGCAACGGCGGTAGGACAGAGGAAGAAGGGCTGAGGAGGCAGGGAACTGGATGCAGGAGGATACAGCAGCAGGCGACCCATGTCACACGTGACTTCAATCGAGCTTTTAACTTTCAAGAGTTTGTGGGGCAGCCCTGTTGTCTAGCAGGTCAGTAGACCAATTATTTGTTTATATACAAAATATAAAGTCACAATTACTACTCTAGGATGCTTTTAAAATGATTTCATTACTCTGTGTGATTTTCTGTGTGAACTGATAACTTTCTCATCTTATTATTTTGCTTTATTGTTTCCCACGTTGGTTAGATTACCCAAATTTGCTACAAACCAGATCACTGTTTATCGCATGTAGTCTGGATAAGACGAGGTTGTTTTGTACAGCTCTCAACATCTGTGGCTGCTATCATACACAATTAGTACTATATATGGCTAAATACATGGCTCCTTAGACTAGTATTGTGCGAACTGCCTCCATGAAGATCGCGGAGGTCTAGTCAGCGCCACATAAACATGCCTTATCTTATGTTTAAAGCTTTCCCGGCGTACTGATTGTTCCATAAAAACACGGGACAACTGCCGGATATCAGTAACTTCCTGCCACGATATTTCGGCGCAGAGTCTTCTGGCCATCTTCAGGTGAATGCCACTGTAGTAGTACTGGCGAGTACGCGCTGAGCTCCGCTATTTAAAGCCTTCTGAGGTGACATTGCGCATGCGCTGCTCAGCGTGCGCGTTCATAACGGCTCCGTGCGCTGCGCCTCGCGCCCTCCACTGTGAAAGCCTGGCGTATCGGTTTCAGGTCGATTTCCATAACTACGTCGACTACGAAGTTTCTCTATAACAGGATTCCAAGCAGAGTTCAGCTGATAACCGCTATCTCGATTGATGGGAGTCTCGTTGTCAGACAACCTTATTTCCACAGATTCATTGATAATCGAGCTCCAAAAGTTTGATGTATGGGCCAAAATTTTTGTGTCGTTGTAATTCATGGAATGGTCTGTGGAAATACAATGTTCGGCGATTGCGGACTTGATGGGTTGGAGAAGGCGAGTATGCCGTTGGTGTTCCACAATGCGTTCCTGCACAGTTCGTGTTGTTTGCCCTATATATGATTTGCCGCATTCACACGGAATTTTGTAAACACCTGGTTTACGCAGGCCCAGGTCGTCTTTAACGGATCCCACCAGTGATGAAATTTTAGAAGGAGAGCGAAAGATGCCTCTCACTTGATACTTTCTCAATATTCTGCCTGTTGTTGTTGTTGTGGTCTTCAGTCCTGAGACTGGTTTGATGCAGCTCTCCATGCTACTCTATCCTGTGCAAGCTTCTTCATCTCCCAGTACCTACTGCAACCTACATCCTTCTGAATCTGCTTAGTGTATTCATCTCTTGGTCTCCCTCTACGATTTTTACCCTCCACGCTGCCCTCCAATGCTAAATTTGTGATCCCTTGATGCCTCAAAACATGTCCTACCAACCGATCCCTTCTTCTAGTCAAGTTGTGCCACAACCGTCTCTTCTCCACAATCCTATTCAATACTTCCTCATTAGTTACGTGATCTACCCGCCTTATCTTCAGCATTCTTCTGTAGCACCACATTTCGAAAGCTTCTATTCTCTTCTTGTCCAAACTGGTTATCGTCCATGTTTCACTTCCATACATGGCTACACTCCATACAAATACTTTCAGAAACGACTTCCTGACACTTAAATCTATACTCGATGTTAACAAATTTCTCTTCTTCAGAAACGATTTCCTTGCCATTGCCAGTCTACATTTTATATCCTCTCTACTTCGACCATCATCAGTTATTTTGCTCCCTAAATAGCAAAACTCCTTTACTACTTTAAGTGTCTCATTTCCTAATCTAATCCCCTCAGCATCACCCGATTTAATTTGACTACATTCCATTATCCTCGTTTTGCTTTTGTTGATGTTCATCTTATATCCTCCTTTCAAGACACTGTCCATTCCGTTCAACTGCTCTTCCAAGTCCTTTGCTGTCTCTGACAGAATTACAATGTCATCGGCGAACCTCAAAGTTTTTACTTCTTCTCCATGAATTTTAATACCTACTCCGAATTTTTCTTTTGTTTCCTTTACTGCTTGCTCAATATACAGATTGAATAACATCGGGGAGAGGCTACAACCCTGTCTCACTCCTTTCCCAACCACTGCTTCCCTTTCATGCCCCTCGACTCTTATAACTGCCATCTGGTTTCCGTACAAATTGTAAATAGCCTTTCGCTCCCTGTATTTTACCCCTGCCACCTCAGAATTTGAAAGAGAGTATTCCAGTTAATGTTGTCAAAAGCTTTCTCTAAGTCTACAAATGCTAAAAACGTAGGTTTGTCTTTTCTTCTAAGATAAGTCGTAAGGTTAGTATTGCCTCACGTGTTCCAACATTTCTACGGAATCCAAACTGATCTTCCCCGAGGTCCGCTTCTACCAATTTTTCCATTCGTCTGTAAAGAATTCGCGTTAGTATTTTGCAGCTGTGACTTATTAAACTGATAGTTCGGTAATTTTCACATCTGTCAACACCTGCTTTCTTTGGGATTGGAATTATTATATTCTTCTTGAAGTCTGTGGGTATTTCGCCTGTCTCATACATCTTGCTCAACAGATGGTAGAGTTTTGTCATGACTGGCTCTCCCAAGGCCATCAGTAGTTCTAATGGAACGTTGTCTACTCCAGGGGCCTTATTTCGACTCAGGTCTTTCAGTGCTCTGTCAAACTCTTCACGCAGTATCTTATCTCCCATTTCATCTTCATCTACATCCTCTTCCATTTCCATAATACTGTCCTCAAGTACATCGCCCTTGTATAAACCCTCTATATACTCCTTCCACCTTTCTGCCTTCCCTTATTTGCTTAGAACTGGGTTGCCATCTGAGCTCTTGATATTCATACAAGTGGTTCTCTTCTCTCCAAAGGTCTCTTTAATTTTCCTGTAGGCAGTATCTATCTTACCCCTAGTGAGACAAGCCTCTACATCCTTACATTTGTCCTCTAGCCATCCCTGCTTAGCCATTTTGCACTTCCTGTCGATCTCATTTTTGAGACGTTTGTATTCCTTTTTGCCTGCTTCATTTACTGCATTTTTATATTTTCTCCTTTCATCAATTAAATTCAATATTTCTTCTGTTACCCAAGGATTTCTATTAGCCCTCGTCTTTTGACCTACTTGATCCTCTGCTGCCTTCACTACTTCATCCCTCAGAGCTACCCATTCTTCTTCTACTGTATTTCTTTCCCCCATTCCTGTCAATTGTTCCCTTATGCTCTCCCTGAAACTCTGTACAACCTCTGGTTCTTTCAGTTTATCCAGGTCCCATCTCCTTAAATTCCCACCTTTTTGCAGTTTCTTCAGTTTCAATCTGCAGTTCATAACCAATAGATTGTGGTCAGAATCCACATCTGCCCCTGGAAATGTCTTACAATTTAAGACCTGGTTCCTAAATCTCTGTCTTCCCATTATATAATCTATCAGATACCTTTTAGTATCCCCAGGATTCTTCCAGGTATACAACCTTCTTTTATGATTCTTGAACCAAGTGTTAGCTATGATTAAGTTATGCTCTGTGCAAAATTCTACAAGGCGGCTTCCTCTTTCATTTCTTCCCCCCAATCCATATTCACCTACTATGTTTCCTTCTCTCCCTTTTCCTACTGACTAATTCCAGTCACCCATGACTATTAAATTTTCGTCTCCCTTCACTACCTGAACAATTTCTTTTATCTCGTCATACATTTCATCAATTTCTTCATCATCTGCAGAGCTAGTTGGCATATAAACTTGTACTACTGTAGTAGGCATGGGCTTTGTGTCTATCTTGTCCACAATAATGCGTTCACTATGCTGTTTGTAGTAGCTAACCCGCACTCCTATTTTTTTATTCATTATTAAACCTACTCCTGCATTACCCCTATTTGATTTTGTATTTATAACCCTGTAATCACCTGACCAAAAGTCTTAATCCTCCTGCCACCGAACTTCACTAATTCCCACTATATCTAACTTTAACCTATCCATTTCCCTTTTTAAATTTTCTAACCTACCTGCCCGATTAAGGGATCTGACATTCCACGCTCCGATCCGTAGAATGCCAGTTTTCTTTCTCCTGATAACGACGTCCTCTTGAGTAGTCCCCGCCCGGAGATCCGAATGGGGGACTATTTTACCTCAGGAATATTTTACCCAAGAGGACGCCATCATCATTTAATCATACACTAAAGCTGCATGTCCTCGGGAAAAATTACGGCTGTAGTTTCCCCTTGCTTTCAGCCGTTCGCAGTACCAGCAGAGCAAGGCCGTTTTGGTTAATGTTACAAGGCCAGATCAGTCAATCATCCAGACTGTTGCCCCTGCAACTACTGAAAAGGCTGCTGCCCCTCTTCAGGAACCACATGTTTGTCTGGCCTCTCAACAGATACCCCTCCGTTGTGGTTGCACCTACGGTACGGCCATCTGTATCGCTGAGGCACGCAAGCCTCCCCACCAACGGCAAGGTCCATGGTTCATGGGGGGATATTCTGCCTATCTGTGAAGAAATATTCCCAATAAATGGTAGATAAACAGTCGACCTGAAGGCCTCTTCCTCTTCCTTGTTCCGTCGTTTGTAGGTCTTCATCACTCTGTTCACTTGCATAGGTGAAAAGCCATTCTTCAAAAATACTTTTTGCAGGTGTTCCAGTTCCGCCTGAAGACTGTCAGCGTCAGAGATAGTATGGGCACGGTGGACCAAGGTTTTGAGAACGCCCATTGTTTGTGCTGGATGGTGGCAACTAGTAGCTTGTAGATACAGGTCTGTATCAGTGGGCTTTCTGTACACCGAGTGACCAAGTGTGCCGTCACTCTTCCGTCGCACCAAGACGTCTAAAAATGGCAGACAACCATCTCTCTCTATCTCCATGGTAAATTTTATGTTTTCATGCATGGAGTTCATGTGACGTAAAAATTCTTGGAGACGGTCCAGACCATGAGGCCACAAAATACTGTCGGTTTAAAAGTGGCAGAGTCGAGTGCTCTCTCCTCAACCACCATCCAGCACAAACAATGGGCGTTCTCAAAACGCGCAATGTCACCTCAGAAGGCTTTAAATAGCGGAGCTCAGCGCGTACTCGCCAGTACTACTACAGTGGCATTCACCTAAAGATGGCCAGAAGACTCTGCGCCGAAATATCGTGGCAGGAAGTTACTGATATCCGGCAGTTCTCCCGTGTTTTTATGGAACATGCCTTATCTGCTTCCTTCTGAGAGTGCTCTTGGTGGCAAAATTGTGAATTTGTTGGTAAAGGTTTCCTTTTATATACATTACTTATTAACTCTTGTCCAAACTCTACTGTTGAAAAAAGTTTCTACTGTTAGACATAACGAATTATTTAATCATAAGTTGGATTATGGTAGTGGGCAGTGCAGGTTCTGGCCAAAATAAACACTGGGCGATGTATGACCCAAGGTGAAATAAGATATAGGTGTAAATGATACCCCACCAATACCTATTGGGCACTAGTGCATAGTACGTTCAAAGTCAGGATGTAACCTGATATCTCATGTGCGCACCCCCCCCCCTCCCTCCTGCCCCCCCCCCCCCCCCACTCACACATCCTGAGTATTGCATGACCAAAAATAGCGCAAAGTTGAAGCTCACCTTGCCACTGTGACAGTTGTAGCCAAGATTCTATGATGCGTTCATACTCCCCACTTATCTGTTCCAATAGCATATCAAAACTCTTGCCTCTCCTTTTCACTCAACAGGAATCGAGCTCCCCCTCCTTCCCCCTTTTATTACTATTCAAATTGTGTGAGTTCCATCTTTCGTGGTCTGTACACTGTAGGAAAGAATCATCAATGCAGAATTACCCTACTCAAAAAATGGTGGTAAATATTATAATAATTTATGAGGTAAGACAATATGACATTACAGTCTGAGGCAGTGGTGTGAACGAATTACTATAATTTGACAATGACATGGCGAAGGAGTGAGACAGGGTTGTAGCCTCTCCCCGATGTTATTCAATCTGTATATTGAGCAAGCAGTAAAGGAAACAAAAGAAAAATTCGGAGTAGGTATTAAAATTCATGGAGAAGAAGTAAAAACTTTGAGGTTCGCCGATGACATTGTAATTCTGTCAGAGACAGCAAAGGACTTGGAAGAGCAGTTGAACGGAATGGACAGTGTCTTGAAAGGAGGATATAAGATGAACATCAACAAAAGCAAAACGAGGATAATGGAATGTAGTCAAATTAAATCGGGTGATGCTGAGGGGATTAGATTAGGAAATGAGACACTTAAAGTAGTAAAGGAGTTTTGCTATTTAGGGAGCAAAATAACTGATGATGGTCGAAGTAGAGAGGATATAAAATGTAGACTGGCAATGGCAAGGAAATCGTTTCTGAAGAAGAGAAATTTGTTAACATCGAGTATAGATTTAAGTGTCAGGAAGTCGTTTCTGAAAGAATTTGTATGGAAGTGAAACATGGACGATAACCAGTTTGGACAAGAAGAGAATAGAAGCTTTCGAAATGTGGTGCTACAGAAGAATGCTGAAGATAAAGTGGGTAGATCACGTAACTAATGAGGAGGTATTGAATAGGATTGGGGAGAAGAGACGTTTGTGGCACAACTTGACTAGAAGAAGGGATCGGTTGGTACGACATGTTTTGAGGCATCAAGGGATCACAAATTTAGCATTGGAGGGCAGCGTGGAGGGTAAAAATCGTAGAGGGAGACCAAGAGATGAATACACCAAGCAGATTCAGAAGGATGTAGGTTGCAGTAGGTACTGGGAGATGAAGAAGCTTGCACAGGATAGAGTAGCATGGAGAGTTGCATCAAACCAGTCTCAGGACTGAAGACGACAACAACAACATGGCGAATTCCGCAAAATGGTGGGAAATATTAATCTAAATTAAGATGTAAGCTACTTTCAAATTACAGTGCATTACTGGGCGTTGCTGAATTAATATATAAAGTGTCCCTACAGGGTACAATGAAACAAACACATTTATTGGTGAACACATAAATGAACAGTTCACAGTTCTGATGTGAACGGAAAATAATAGCCACTTCTGGTTGAATGGTAAAGTCTCTCAACTGGAGTCCAGGTGGAGGTCCTAGCTTAGCATCTGGTCGAGGTCCGAGATGGCACCCATCTCATTCTGGAGAAGGCTGGCCAGTGGGACTTTGGCATACTTCTGACAGCCAATGGAAGACTCATACCCAAACCAATGGCAGCTGCCAGGATGTGAAGGTGCCAATGGGCTTGGTCTGACAATGCTGTCCTACGTTATGTACCATCAGTCTCTAAAGTGGAATCCAGTTGGACTCCTAGGCCATACTGGGTTAATGTCCAATTGTAATCATGGGCCACACTGGAAATGCTGCTTATGAACATTATCGACGGATGGGCTGAAGGGTCCAGCCAGCATTGAGCCTCGAGTGTGTGCAAATGCTCCAGTAGTGGTCATACAGCAATGTAAATTATCTAGTGCATGGATATCTATGAGGTGTCACATGATGTAGTACCTTGTTCATCGTGCTTCAGTTGGATGTTCATGCAGCTGGTTGTTGATGCTGACCCTTTAGTGGATCCCGCTGGAGAGTGGCATGAAGAGAGAGCAATACGCCACTTTCCACAAAAATTAGCAGTTTGGTGTCGTTGTTGGCCAATGTTTAGTAAACATATGGTTTGTTCGGCAGCTTATGGCTGGCTTTGGCAGACAGCATTCCACCGATTGTCGGTACGTGTTCCAGCAGTAGCAGTGGCAAGGTCCGTGGCCTGGCGACAATACTCATTCCCTTAAAAAGACAGCACAGCCATCGTGGGGCTGACGGACTCAGCCAAGGCAGAGGCAGCCAGTTGGACATATGTAAAGTGTCAGCTGCCATACGAGGCAACTTGAAAAACAGTAGCCACTACCAGCACTATGATGCTAGTGGACTCAGTAAATAATAAGATGCACAGGCAGGTGGAGACAGACCCTTTGGCAAATGATAATGGCACCAAAAAAAAGCAATGAGTGCATGATGCAAACATGCCAGAAAACAAGCCGCTGGAGACACTGGTGCCAATGATGCATATGAGAGAATCAAAGTAGAAATTAGCGCAGAAGTTGGCACTGAAAGGAGAGTGATCACTGATGTGCAAATGAGATACAGAAAAGGAACAGGAAGAACTGTCTGGAAGGTGGCATCGGAGCAGGTAATGACGTCATATCAGTGGCAAAAGAAATTATGCCTGTGAGATTTGGAGCCATCCCTGTGGCATCAGGAGCTGGGTGGCAGAAAACACATGCATTCAGCAGGCAGAAAAACGGAAATCTGAAAACCCATGCATAAATCGCCATTGGACCAGACTAAGGTCATGCTATTGGCAGAAGATCCCATGCTAGTGACAGAGCTGTGCCAGTATCAGAATGGAAGGGTCATGCCACCAGCAGAAGGAAAACACCATACTGGTGGCAGAATGGAGCCATGCTGGTGGCCAATAGAGACTGCGAGCAGCTAAATGGAGATTGCTGGCAGCAGAATAGAGCCATGCTTTCTGCAGAAGAGTAAGCTGAGCCTGCAGCTGAGGGGCTGTGGGACTGGCCACAGGCAGAGCCGACAGTCTGGGTACAAAGGCAGCAACAGATTTACGCAGAATAGCATGGGAAATGGCGACCAAGAAGTGTGGCATGAATTTTGGCACTATCAGCATGGTAAGATACAGGCCGACCAGTGGAATGTTGGCAGAGCACCAACAGCTGATGGGAGACCAGGCCTCAAAGCGATGACAGCTGTCAGACACATAATGGCGCTGACAAGGTCTGCCAGGGTAGCAACATTCAGGGAGGACGCGGTGACAGCCAAGTCCAGGGAGGATAGAAGCAGATGGAAGCGGCATTGTTCAGCCAAGGCAGAAGGAAGGCTGGCAATGAATGCAGGGTTCTGGCCAAGAGTGCGAGTCCATCGACTGTGGCCTGTGTAGGATAGCCACCAGGTGGGACAGTGGTGGTAGACGCGGGGCAGTGTTTTGGATTGCAGTAGATGGCACATCGAGGCAGAGCTGAGTGCTCTCGTTGCCAGATAAGGCGTCCTTACATGGTGGCAAGGGCAGCAGGCAATAAAGTCGGCTCCCAAGGTGCAGTGAAAGAAACATTTATTGGGGAACACAAAAATAAACAGTTCACATTTCTGATGTGAATAGAAAATAATAGCCACTGCTGATAGAATCATAAAATCTCTCATGTGAAATCCAACATGAGGTCCTTGAACGGTGGCCAGTCAAGGTCCTAGATGGTATCCAGCTCAGTCCAGCGCAGGCAGTCTGATGAGACATTGGCAATGCACTGGTATCTGTTGGAAGACTGATGAGTGAGTCATGCCGATACCTCTAGTGGAGCCTGCTGGAGTCTGGCACGTGCACAGAGTGACATAATTCTATAGCAGTCTGCTAATATTTAGCAAGGATGCAGTGTGTTCAACTGCTTGCAGCTGGCATCGGCAGATGACACCAGGAGTATGACAGGTATGTAATAGTGGTGGCAGTGGGGAGTGACTGGCCTGCCCACAGTAATATAAATTAATGATGTCATGACATTTTCTGAAAGCACACCAAAGTATGACCACCTCCTATTGCTATTTACAATGTGATAGATTTTTTTTTGACCGATTTCTTCCAAATACCTCCTCTTTGGTAAGACAAATGTAAATGTGGAACTGAACAATCACCAGAGTGCGGTATTTAAAGAGCTAACCCATATCCAACGTTAAACAAACAGCACAATGCGGGCCCACATGTTTCCAAGGTTATTTTGACTTCGCTTGCAGAAATTTTGCTGCGGAGCCCTTACGCATGTTCCATATAGTCCTGATCTCTCCCCATTCGATTTCTATATTTTTGGAGCTCTGAAGAAAGACATTCGCCTCCACCGATTTGCTTCGGATGAAAATGTGCACGCCTGGGTATAATCATGGTTCTGTAGGTAACCGCAAACATTTTTCTGTCTTGTCTCGCATTAGGATTAGTATATTAACAATTATGGCGACTACTTTTAAAATAACGAACAGTTGACTTACTTTTTTCCATCTGTCTCGTTTTTTTCTCGAGTGCATCTTATAATACATTTCATGAGGAATCTTCTGTAACATAAACGTTGTGGTTGCTGAGGCCCGAGATATCCATCTGTAACCTACGTGCTTCCTACTAAGATACCCCACGCAATCTTCAGTGGATCCAACCGACTGCAGGTAGTTTCAGTGTATTTCTGAGATTTTTCACGACAAGGACTGAACATTTTGTCTCACAACGTATTAAACCAAGGCTA
Organism: Schistocerca nitens; assembly: GCF_023898315.1. NCBI lineage: Eukaryota > Metazoa > Arthropoda > Insecta > Orthoptera > Acrididae > Schistocerca > Schistocerca nitens. Next base: position 607,550,373 of record NC_064617.1, on the reverse strand, counting down.
CTTCCTGCAGGTGAGTTCGTCAGTTGATCACTGGCTACACGAAACAACGTTCCTTTCCAAATGAACCGACCTATGTCTTTTTTATTTGCGCTGTGGATATGACTTGTGTACTAGCCGCATTTTGGAGGGAGCCTGTGGGCTGACGCATTCAGTTTCTTTGTTTGCTTACTATCAGAACACCTCTGTCTTTTCCTGCCATTTCTTTTGGAATTCACTTCAGTTAGGTCGCGTCCGTTTTTCCTTGGTTTCGCGCCCTGCATCACCATTTCGCCACATTCGGTACACAAGAGCTGTATTTCATTATTGTTCCTAGTCCGGCCCCCAACCCTTGCTTCCGTGTAAACGTCCGTTATGTCCGATATTTTCACGATCCCTTGGTATTCCGTAAGTATTATGGTACCATCATCGGCGTAGGTGCTGATGGTAAACATCGTGCACTAACGTGCGGCAACGTGTATTCCTGCTGGTAATACGGATCAATGGTTCTAAAGAGAGATGATCAGTATCATTGATAAAGGGCAATTCCTTTGAAAGAACGTTGTATTTTGGAGTGCTTCGTAAGATGTCCGTTTATTTACATTTGAAAACCATTTTGTACTGATTTGGTAGCAACAAATCTATTGTTGCTTGTGTAAATGTGAAATGCTGTAACACACTCCTTAGGCACTGATGGCTGACTTTATCGAAAGATTTCTTCTAATTCGATGTTTGTTCCTGATTCTGTCATGAGAAGAATGATGTGTCTCTTAAGGAAGATTTCCACCTAAGACGCGTTTGCTCCATACGCTACACGTCTCTTCCGGCCTCAGGAAGCCTGGAAGGGCTCATTTTAATTTTGCCGCTATGACATGAGATATGATTTTCGAGTCTGCGCGTAATTACGTTATCGCCCTGAAATCCATTATTCTTTGTGGCTTCTTTTTCTTGGGAACGAGTACAATTATTCCAGGTTCTTTTTCAGCTTATAAGTGTCCACAGCGTTGCTTCTGTCTCACTGTCCCCGTGATCTCTTTCCTGATCAGACAGTTTTATAAAATTCTGCCTATTCCGGAGTTCATGGGTTTTTTAGTTACGTCTTCTGTTTCTCCTTCTGGTACTGGTTCTGACAAAGTAGTAATATTTTCGTGTGATAGACATGTACACAATTTTGTAACAGCTATGTTATTTTAGTAACATCAGATGAATGTGCTCCATACAGCAACTTGAAATGATCTTTATCCACTAGCATATTCGCTCCAGTTCGCAGACAGAATATTATTTATATATACGTCCTGACACATTAACGTGGCCACTGCTTCTATGCGTCGTTAAAGTGCAATTAACCACTCACAGACGCTAGCAGTGGAGGGTATATAAAACGTGTCAGGGGGATGCGGAACTCAGTGCAGTCGTTGTAATGTGGATACGGAGTGATTTATATGACATCCAAAGGGGCATGCTCAGTGGGTTTCGAGCCAAGAGTGGAAGACTTCCGAAACGGATAAGTTTGTAAAGTATTAGCATTTCGCCGTGGTTAAAGTACGCTGCCCATGGCAAAATGGCGCTGTCCGCAACCGGCGATGAGGCATCTGTGGTGCACCAAGGGCCATAGATACAGGGGTGAACGACGACTGTTGAGGTCGGCACAGGCGGATAAACGTACAGCTGTGATTCTTGAAGAGGGCGCGGATTTTGATAGAGGACGCTCCTGTGCCGGAGGCCAATGCACATGCATTTTCGCGCCAATTTTTTGCTATAAAGTTGACTCCGGGAACTTGCAGTCTCCAGTGAGGGACACTCACCTGAAGATGGCTGGACGATTGCCAGCCGAAATATCGTGGCAAGAAGTCAACATGATCCGGCTGCAATCCCGAAATCTCATCGAACAAACGTACAGCTGTTGTGCAACTAGCCGCCTAGATGCAGAAAGAGAATACCAACAGTGTCTCCTTAGCGACCTTTGCTGAGTATGAAACTCAGCAGCGGGCAACTGATTCAGACACCCATGCTGATTGCTGTCCATCGGCGACGAACGCTGGAAAATGCACGCCAATACCACAAACGGACACCCAAAGAATGGGGACCGCTGACAATTTCAGAAGAATCACTTTTTATACTGCACGGGCAAATGGCCGGCCGTTGGCGTATAGGGCATCAAACATCTGAAAGCAAGCACTCTGCAACAATCCTGGGAAGGGTCCAGACTGGAGGAGGGAACGTTATGGTCTGGGGAATGTTTTCGTAACATTACCTCGGTGATCTCGTCATTCTGAAAGGCACAATGGATCAATACAAGTACGCATCTATCCTTGGCACCATGCCCACCCCCACATGCAGTTTGTTTTCCTCAGCACGATGGTATCTACCAGCAGGACAATGTAACGTGGCACACAGCTCACAGGGTACATGCGTGTTTCGAACGGCACCAGGACGAGTTTTGTGTACTCCTGTGGTCATGAAACTCAACAGATTTCAACCCAATTGAGAGCCGGAGTGGCCACATCGATCGCGCTGTTTGTGTCATGGATCCTAAGCCGCCATGGTTCCACACAATAATGTTTTAATGATATTTCCGCCATTTGAGTGCAAATCATCGTTTTTTATACTACTATCACGATTTCGGCCTGAAGTCATTATCAAGTACAACAATTTTGAGTATAATCAGACTTTGTTAAGCAATCGTCATGGTCTATCGAACAGGATGTCCCAGCGTGTAGACAAGTACAAAACCAAAGAAATGTATGTGTGGTATACACCACTTCTAACAAACACCGAACAACGCGCTCCAGTACGCGGCCGCCAAATACATCGCTGGCCGCACTTCTCTGGGCGGCCCGCTGCTTCCATCGCTGGCCGTCTTTACACGCAAGCTCCCTTACGTGACCGAGAAATACATCGCTGGCCGCACTTCTCCGGGCGGCTCGCGGCTACCATCGCTGGCCGCCTTCGCGCGCGCGCGTTTGTCAGCACACAGCAATTGGCTACGCCAGGAGACATTGCGATTGGTTTTCCCTGGAAAACAGCGACCCCAGCCGACGGCTCCATTAACTAGCAAGCCTTATATAAACCCGGCCGCCGCCGCAAACGACAGTTCTCATCGGGAAGTGCAGTATGCCGTGTTCCAGCTGCTTGTGGATGACTCCCCGCACCACTCGAGGTTACCTGGCTGCTCGGCGGAAATCTAGCGACTTCACTTGGAAAGACTGAACGTCAATGGACTTGGGAATAATTACGGGACGTGCACCCCACCACGCACATTCGGACATTGGTATAACCAAACTTTAATTTTGCATTACTTCTGAGTGTGAGCCTGGGTAGACGCTTGGCTAACATAATTGTTAAAAAGTGATTTGTGATTTAATAAACCAGACTGAAGGGGTTATTGTGTTATTCCTGGTTATAACAATGGCAGTCAGGTAGCAAACATGTCTTCCACCCCAAAACACTATTGTTTTATGGCTAGAAAACATGTTTGCTACATGTGTGCCACACATTTCTTTGGTTTTGTACTTATCTACACGCTTAGACATCCTGTTCAAAAGATCTTGACGATGACTTGATTTAACAAACTCCAATTACACCCAACACTGTTGTACTTGATAATGGCTTAAGGCCGATTTAATGGTAGCAGCATCAAATAGAGAAGTTGTACAGTCAAATGGCGGAAATATCATCCAAACAGATATCATCTATCAGTCTTGGAGTCTACACTAAGAATGACTGCCACCCTGCTCCATCCCATCCACTTCTTAGTGGAGTACTCAGCAAGCTGCATTTTGGACAGCTGTTAATCTCCTTTTTTAGTAGAGTGTTGCTGTTTGGCATTGCATCCTGTCATTAAAATAACAAACAGTCCATTAAAAAAATTAGCCAGGTGCGAGCAGGACTCGAGCAGTGAGGGTTGCGTACAAACTTCATTATATATTTATACAGAACATCCATTCCGGGAACTGAGGATCTCGATGATTTTTTGCGAATTCTCGACGCTGATGTTGTTAAGATATCTGTCCCAAGACTCTAAGGCCTTCGAGAATGTTTTTGGTTGTGGTCAAATTTCACGATTCTAGGTCAACGGGAAGTATCATGTAGATTTTGAGTGAGTTTGCCAGTGTCAAAGTACGTGACTTAAACGGCAGTATCTTCTGATTGCCTTGACATAGTTCGACATTTGTACATAGCGAAGGGAGCGTAGACCTTAATATGTGGCATAAATTTCGATTTGATACGTCCTCGACAAGGGTTCTGTTTTTACCGACTGAGGTAGGGAACACTAAAAACTAGTGTTATATGGCATATACTCATACGTGCCCTCCTGATTCAGAAATGCAATTTTCTTTCGTACTGTAACCAGTACTCTAGCAGAGCAATGGAATCAGGTGCATGACATAGACTTCTGCCAAGACATAGTTTACAATTAATATGCCTTCCAGTCCCCATTTTTAGCAGAGTATTGCTATGTGCTGTACCACCTCACGCCATAAACATATTTCCATTAAAACAACAGCATATACATCCCATCTTGATTTTTAAATACAATTTGCTTGCGAAGAATAACTAATACTCCAGCAGCACTATGGAACTGGATACGTAACATAAATTTTCACATAGTTTACAGGCAAATGATTAAAACTGTAGGAGCACATAGCATAGTTTATAATCTTTCCCGGTCCTGGTTGTCTGTCAAGTGTATTCCTACATCAGGCAGCTTTCACGTGTTCTTGCTACTGCAGAATGATGGTAGCGTTACATAAACGTTTTCTGCTTTTATACACAAAAGGAGCTAATCCTCGAAAAGTTCCCCTTTGTATCTGCAGTGTATTTGTTGCCTTGTGTTAAATTTTAAACATGAAAACCATAAGCCCTCTTTAGGCACTCGCTGGCTGCCAAATATATAGTGTTGCTGGGCGGTGACAACTAATATGATGCACTGCATAACCACGTGATATAGGCTGTATTTATGTCGACCGCATCTTTTGTCATCTCTGATGAACTGTGAATGTGTATCTCTAGTGCAGAATATCCAAGAAACATCAACATATATTCTATGCTCCTCAAGTACGAAGCATGTAAATTAATATGCATATAGTAAAACGACAAAAAACGGTAACAATTCTGACAAAAGACTTAACATCAGGCAAACGCTGAACAGTAGTATTAGTTGATAATCATGGAGATCAGTGTAGACAAAATGTTTGTCATTACAGCGCAGAAAGTTTCCAAGTTTCCATATTTTCCAATTTTTTCTGTTGTTCCATATTTTTTCCATATTCGTAATGAAGGTAACCTATTTTTTGCTTTATAATTGACCATCTCCGATGCTGCACTGTAACTTACACATCTTTATACCTGTTATGAATGTGGTTTATTCCTCTACATTTTGGTAGTAGCTTAAGAGAACAGCATTCATCAACCATGTTTTTAGTATTTTGCTAAATATTTTCTTATTTTTCATATTTTCCATATTTTCAAGATTTTTTTGTATTTTTCATTTTTCCATATTTTCGGATTTTTTCTATTTTTCCATATTTTTTCCTTGTTCTATGTGTAAGTGGAAAAGGATATTAGTGGCCTTATTGCTTATCCTACCAGGATTCCTTAACATCCAGCAGTGATTCGGATTCCCCCACAAAGCCTGAAAGAATCTATAAAGTATCAGCAAGATCACTCGTCCCCCTTCTCCCAAAATGTCAACGCACAAAATCATTCTGTCAACACACAATGATAACTACAAGACCAACCGTTCTATATATCAAACACAAACATATGAATTGTGACTAACACTATCGCCTCCATGGTAGACTTCCTCTTGAATACAGAAGTTGTAGTTAGGTAGTAACACAGCTACAGTTTGTTAAAAAAATCACAGCATCCGCAATCGTGTACACAAATCTGATGCAGTAGCCCAGAGACATGTGCCATTAGAACATGCGTTTTAACGTCGGGCGACTCCACGTTATATGACATACCCATAGGTTCATTATACAGGGTGGTCCATTGATAGTGACCAGACCAAATATCTCACGAAATAAGGATCAAACGAAAAAACTAAAAAGAAGAAAACTCGTCTAGCTTGAAGGGGGAAACCAGATGGCGCTATGGTTGGCCGGCTAGATGGCGCTGACATAGGTCAAACGGATATCAACTGCGTGTTTTTTTAAAGTAGGAACCTCCATTTTTATTACATATTCATGTAGTACGTAAAGAAATATGAATGTTTTAGTTGGACCACTTTTTTCGCTTCGTGATCGATGGCGCTGTAATAGTCAAAAACGTATAGGTACGTGGTATCATGTAACATTCCGCCAGTGCGGACGTTATTTGCTTCGTGATACATTACCCGTGATAAAATGGACCGTTTACCAAATGCGGAAAAGGTCGATATCGTGTTGTTGTATGGCTATTGTGATCAAAATGCGCAACGGGCGTGTGCTATGTATGCTGCTCGGTATTCAGGACGACATCATCCAAGTATCCGGACCGTTCGCCGGATAGTTAAGGAAACAGCTAGTGTTCAGCCACATGTGAAACGTCAACCACGACCTGCAACAAGTGATGATCCCCAGGTAGGTGTTCTAGCTGCTGTCGCGGCTAATCCGCACATCAGTAGCAGACAAATTGCGCGAGAATAGGGAATCTCAAAAACGTCGGTTTTGAGAATGCTACATCAACATCGATTGAACCCGTACCATATTTCTATGCACCAGGAATTGCATGGCGACGACTTTGAACGTCGTGTACAGTTCTGCCACTGGGCACAAGAGAAATTACGGGACGATGACAGAGTTTTTGCACGCGTTCTATTTAGCGACGAAGCGTCATTCACCAACAGCGGTAACGTAAACCGGCATAATATGCACTACTGGGCAACGGAAAATCCACGATGGCTGCGACAAGTGAAACATCAGCGACCTTGGCGGGTTAATGTATGGTGCGGCATTATGGGAGGAAGGACAATTGGCCCCCATTTTATCGATGGCAAACTAAATGGTGCAATGTATGCTGATTTCCTACGTTATGTTCTACCGATGCTACTACAAGATGTTTCACTGCATGACAGAATGGCGATGTACTTCCATCATGGTGGATGTCCGGCACATAGCTCACATGCGGTTGGAGCGGTATTGAATAGCATATTTCATGACATGTGGATTGGTCGCCGAAGCACCATACCATGGCCCGCAAGTTCACCGGATCTGACGTCCCCGGATTTCTTTCTGTGGGGAAAGTTGAAGAATATTGGCTATCGTGATCCACCGACAACGCCTGACAACATCCGTCAGCGCATTGTCAATGCATGTGCGAACATTACTGAAGGCGAACTACTCGCTGTTGAGAGGAATGTCGTTACACGTATTGCCAAATGCATTGAGGTTGACGGACATCATTCTGAGCATTTATTGCATTAATGTGGTATTTACAGGTAATCGCGCTGTAACAGCATGCGTTCTCAGAAATCATAAGTTCACAAAGGTACATGTATCACATTGGAACAACAGAAATAAAATGTTCAAACATAGCTACGTTCTTTATTTTAATTTAAAAAGCTACCTGTTTCCAACCTTTTCGTCGAAAATTGTGAGCCATATGTTTATGACTATTTCAGCGCCATCTATCACAAAGCGAAAAAAGTTATCCAACTAAAACATTCATATTTCTTTACGTACTACACGAATATGTAATAAAAAAGGGGGTTACTATTTTAAAAAACGCAATTGACGTCCGTTTCACTTATGGCAGCGCTATCTAGCGGGCCAACCATAGCGCCATCTGGTTTCCCCTTCAAGCTAGACAAGTTTCGTTGTAGTATTTTCGTTTGAAGCTTATTTTGTGAGATATTTAGCCCGGTCACGATCAATGGACCAGCCTGTATACCAGCGAGGCGTTTATCAAGTAATACAACACATTCTTTTCTTGGTTAATTTCGGTTGAAAAAATACAGACTTTGTTGTGAGACATCGTGAACTTTCCCGCTTCAGTCAGTATGGTTCCATGAACATATGACACCTAGCGGCGCTATACGTAGCCTTCAAACGGACGCCTGCAACAGATGTGTTTTCCAAACAGAGATCTGCCATTGCGTTTCTTTTGGTGGAAAACCAGAGCATCGCAGATATACGTAGGTGCCTGCAGAATGTTTACGGAGACCTTGCAGTGAACAGAAGCACGGTCAGTCGTTGGGCGAGGGTCTGTCGTCACCGCAAAAAGGTCGCGCAAACCTGTCCTGTCTCCCACGTGCTGTGACTTCTGCAGTGTTGGAAAATGCGGCCACTGCCATTCGAGGTGATCGAAGGGTCACAGTCAAATACCTCACTGCCAAATTGGATGTCTCTGTTGGTAGTGCTGACATGATCGTCCAACAGTTGGGCTACTCAGAAGTGTGTGTCAACTGGGTTGCTTGTCGCCTGACAGAAGACCTTGTGTGTAGTGTGTTTCTGTATTGAACCGGGGACTTAGAAACGACTGAGAGGCTTCGTTCTGCCATAGCCCTCAGTGGTTCACAATCCCACAACAGGCTAAAGCAATCCAACCACCCCACCGCTGCCGCACACCTTGCGAGGTGCCGGGGCCAGCAGTGTATTTAACACTAAATTCTTCTAGAATCTACATATGTAAATGATGCTCTAAGCCCCCCGCCCCCCCCCCCCCCCCCGCTATTCTAACTCCGACTTTTGCTGTAGCACAAGGATTAAAAAAAATACGTGAACTGACTCTAATCAACCCTGCCAGTGGAGTAGAAGAGAGTTTGGCACCTGCAATAATTTAATTTGATAAATAAGTTAAATAAACGAAGGTTTCATTAACATAGTGAGGAATGATAGGGTTGCTCTATCGATTAACAGAATGAAAGTTCTGTCCAAAATAACAATATGATTTATTAAGACTAAACACAAAATAATAAACAAAAACACATGAAACATTTACAATACATCAAATTGGCTCAAACTGGATACTCAAACAAACGCTGTGAATGTGAAGTTGTCCCTAAACTAGATTGTGAGGATTATGACGAAGTGGTATGTGGAGCCAATTCCTTGCAACTCAAATCTTTAGAGAAAACACATAGCCAACCCAACATTAATTGCTGCTACCCAAGACAGAACAAAGTTAGAAAAAGACGAACAGGCGCGCTCTGCTGAGCTCTGATTATCACCTAGGAAAATCCCTGTCTGCCGGTGCTGCGGACATACCTTACCAATCTGTCTTCTTAACTGCAAGAACACGATTAGGCGTACCGGAGGCGATGGCTGGTTGCTTCGACGTCCTCGACCGAAAGGCGAGAGCCGACTACTCCTGAGCACCCGTACAGGCCGAACACAGAACATTCCCGCCCCCACAACAGTGGCCGTGGTTAAACGTTCCAATCAGCAACTCGAAAACTGGCGGAAAATTCCACTCCATTGCCGGAGCACTACCATTCCACCAATGGAGATTCTTGGCGCCAATTTCTGCGCTGATTTTGCTACGTCACGGAGCTATGCCCTGAGCAAGTCAATCACAGTTACTATTTTGCAGAAAGCGCGGGAATTTTCCCGCCACAACTGCCTGGGTACATAAGTCATTCCCACGCCTCGCTGGTAGCCCGCCAGAAAGTGTTTTCGCTAAGTTTCTCGAAGTAACGGAACCTCTAGCGCAGCCGCTACTTCAGGCCCCTCCGGGCGTGTCTTTTGACAATGTCGGCGTCTGGAAAGCATTCTCTCGACTGCCTCACACCCGTCGGCTTAACCCTCTCGAGATCCGCAGAGCCCGCCTGTCACCGTACCACCTGGGTGACGAGAGACGCTGCGTGGGAAGTCCGTGTGTGAAGGAATAGCAACTTTTCACCGCATGCGATTAAAGAGGAAAATCGTAAGATAGAAATATGAGAGGGGGCTCATGCCACCTCTCATTGCCCCTACGCCATTTTAGATTGTAACTGGTGAGCGGTTGGCTCACTTAGGAGCAAGGTAGTGAGTCAATCGCCCAAGAACAATCTCGCAAACTGACTCCACATGCCGCACTCTATAAAGAAAATCACTGCAACTGAAAAATGCAGCTCATATAGGGAGAATTATTTATGATGTAGCCAACTTCACCTTCTTAATATGGAACACTAACACTCACATCACACATCCATACCCAGGGAGCCCCTTCCAAACACCGATTCACACAGACATTCACACTCTAAATATGGCCCAGGCATCTGACCCAAATATGGAGCAGTTTATTCTTTACAATCAGAGTTCGAGTGCTCCGCAATTAAATGCCCAAGATGTTACAACAATTTGTATCATTAAACTAACCTGAACTCACTCACGCATGATACTATTTAAGTTAACAATCTCTCTGTTAGCTTTCAGAATCTAATTACAACCTCCGATTCATTCTGTCTCCCTGCAGCAAGAATAACCTTTACAAAATGATCCCTGAACTGATGGTCCATTCACAATGACAGTGGTGGTATCTGCTTCAGTTTATGGGGACTTCAGGCACACTGTTTGCATACACACAACAATAAATACAAAATACAAAAAAAAACATGGTGTGGAGAACAATAGAGTAATTTGTAATAAGAATTACAGTGTAAAACACAAACGCATATAAGGTATAACATACATTACAAAAACAACAAAAGAGAAAGAAATGTAAGAAAAAAAAACAAGGTTCATGGGGCATCAAGTTGTGCGTGCACATTGCACAACGTTCACGACTGTGCTGAGAGTGAGGCACTAAATCACATTGTTAGAAATATTCGAAGCACTTCACAAATTCCACAGTACTGACATCACATAGGGCTAAACGTCGGGTGTTGTTGCTACGTTGTTGCAACGGCAATAGGGTGTGCTGGAGCATCTGCAGTACTCTGTTGAGATTGCACCAAGACCCACGCATATGATCACGGCAGTACGGTAGGAAGACACAGTGATAGGCTCTCCTCACGTCGATTAATTGTGTCTGAGGTCTACTTGTTGGGATACATCACTAGTCTAGGTCTCTTCTCTCGCTGGACAGTACTTCACGTTTCCCAATATTGCAGTTCGACGAGGGATGATGGCACGTGGAGTGACTCCACAAGTGTGTGAGGTCATCCATACAGGGTCGAACTAGGAGCGACGATTGCTAAAACTGCTCTCTAATAGAGAGGAGAAGTTAGAAATGAGACCATTCATTTGTTAGTGTGGCACGATACTGTTTTGTGTATGCAGATCGGCCAATGCTAGTGAGTTGTAAAAACCCAAACAGGTGAGTATATAGCGTCCCTTTCTGTCCTGAGGCACATGAGGCGCAGGTTCTGACACGATATGTGATCTTCTTCGTGTACTCACGACAACGTGGTCTGCCGCAGGGAATCCCTCCAAATGGCTACCGCGTCCGGAAAGCTAGCAGGCTGTCGCGTGTGGGTCGCGTGTCAGTGTCAACGGCCATCCTCACTTTCGCTTGTGGCCCGGCGAGGGCTGTCTGCCGCCTAATCCCTCAGGTATACGGCCCGGTGACAGCTTGTAGGACCGGATGCTCTCGCGCCCTTCACGTCAGGTGGCACGCTGACGCTCTCCTTCGTGCAGGTAGCCAATGACCTCTTGTTTTTGCTCCGCCTGGCCTCTGCATTGCCACGATTCCCGTCATCTGCACAGTTCTCACAAAAATCTTATGCCTAACTTTTTCCCATGACCTTCTAAGTTATAATAAATTTACATAACGATACATTTATGGTCTGTCATTTCAGACACTCTTATTTTAATTTTATAGTTATCAATCTACAGCTATCATTATAACAATCTTGGTGTATGTAATCTAGACATGGAAATAATCTATCTTGATATTTGTGTAGAGACCGATCTCACTACTGTACATGGTGTGTGACGCTATACTGGATGAACAACTAAATGTGCGGGCCCGCACCAATATTACTATTACTTATATACAGGGTGTTTCAAAAATGACCGGTATATTTGAAACGGCAATAAAAACTAAACGAGCAGCGATAGAAATACACCGTTTGTTGCAATATGCTTGGGACAACAGTACATTTTCAGGCAGACAAACTTTCGAAATTACAGTAGTTACAATTTTCAACAACAGATGGCGCTGCGGTCTGGGAAACTCTATAGTACGATATTTTCCACATATCCACCATGCGTAGCAATAATATGGCGTAGTCTCTGAATGAAATTACCCGAAACCTTTGAAAACGTGTCTGGCGGAATGGCTTCACATGCAGATGAGATGTACTGCTTCAGCTGTTCAATTGTTTCTGGATTCTGGCGGTACACCTGGTCTTTCAAGTGTCCCCACAGAAAGAAGTCACAGGGGTTCATGTCTGGCGAATAGGGAGGCCAATCCACGCCGCCTCCTGTATGTTTCGGATAGCCCAAAGCAATCACACGATCATCGAAATATTCATTCAGGAAATTAAAGACGTCGGCCGTGCGATGTGGCCGGGCACCATCTTGCATAAACCACGAGGTGTTCGTAGTGTCGTCTAAGGCAGTTTGTACCGCCACAAATTCACGAAGAATGTCCAGATAGCGCGATGCAGTAATCGTTTCGGATCTGAAAAATGGGCCAATGATTCCTTTGGAAGAAATGGCGGCCCAGACCAGTACTTTGTGAGGATGCAGGGACGATGGGACTGCAACATGGGGCTTTTTGGTTCCCCATATGCGCCAGTTCTGTTTATTGACGAAGCCGTCCAGGTAAAAATAAGCTTCGTCAGTAAACCAAATGCTGCCCACATGCATATCGCTGTCATCAATTCTGTGCACTATATCGTTAGCGAATGTCTCTCGTGCAGCAATTGTAGCGGCGCTGAGGGGTTGCCGCATTTGAATTTTGTATGGATAGAGGTGTAAACTCTGGTGCATGAGACGATACGTGGACGTTGGCGTCATTTGGACCGCAGCTGCAACACGGCGAATGGAAACCCGAGGCCACTGTTGGATCACCTGCTGCACTAGCTGCGCGTTGCCCTCTGTGGTTGCCGTACGCGGTCGCCCTACCTTTCCAGCATGTTCATCCGTCACGTTCCCAGTCCGTTGAAATTTTTCAAACAGATCCTTTATTGTATCGCTTTTCGGTCCTTTGGTTACATTAAACCTCCGTTGAAAACTTCGTCTTGTTGCAACAACACTGTGTTCTAGGCGGTGGAATTCCAACACCAGAAAAATCCTCTGTTCTAAGGAATAAACCATGTTGTCCACAGCACACTTGCACGTTGTGAACAGCACACGCTTACAGCAGAAAGACGACTTACAGAATGGCGCACCCACAGACTGCGTTGTCTTCTATATCTTTCACATCACTTGCAGCGCCATCTGTTGTTGAAAATTGTAACTACTGTAATTTCGAAAGTTTGTCCGCCTGAAAATGTACTGTTGTCCCAAGCATATTGCAACAAACGGTGTATTTCTATCGCTGCTCGTTTAGTTTTTATTGCCGTTTCAAATATACCGGTCATTTTTGAAACACCCTGTAGATCGACAGTAGACATGCTCAAGAATTAACTACCATTTGCCAACGATCTACATTCTATGTCTTTTGAATAAATTATGTTATTATGCAGGTCGAAGTTTTACTGAGCTTGTAAAGAACAAGCAACTATTCTACGTTCGCTCGCCGGTCGTCCCTCCATCTTGGGTCTGTGATTTGATGACCTGAAAAATAACATCCCAACAGGCGTGCGCCAAACACTTGTGGTAGAAAACCCCCACAATATTAATCTAGTTATTGTTAAATCCTACAGTTTAACTTATCCTAGTATATCGTACCCCACCCTTTTTTTTTTTTTTTTTGTTTACCTTATACAATACTCTTACATAATTTCCGTTACGTTGAGATGTCTCGCTGCTCGCCGCTATTGACGACAGTGATGTGCGCGCCGTACGACATGACCTCCGAGTTTTCATTACGCCTCACTGAAACTCCAGAGACTGGGTTAGCCATGGCTATACACGACAATAAATTTATAGTTGCAACTTCCTTCTCTATGTGATGCGGTTTTCGCGATCAAAGCACACCTTTCCAGAGGCAATGTAATATGAGCAAGCCAGGACTGGTTCCTGTTGAGGATTCAGTCGCCCAACACACGCCAGCTACACAGTATGTCACAAATATCCAAGTATAATTCCTTGGTTATTCATCTGTGACAGTCACAAGCAGCACACTAAATCCCCAACCAGCACATTGGCATGGTAGGCTTTATGCCCGCATTTCTACCGTCTAGGGCACCATTGGAGTCAAACGCTCACAGGTTCACCACGACTTGCAAGACAACGATGCTGGCTCATCACTGTAAAAACTATACTGCCCATGTTCATCCTCGAAATCACGCAGTATACCACAATCTTGCAGTGCACTGACGTGTGCCTGCAAGCATTGTTATGAACGTCTCACGAACTGGTTGTGGCCGCTATGGAGTGTATCACGACTTCTCAGAACGCTTCTAAGAGCACGTTCTTGTATGCGCCCGTTTGTGCGACATCTCCTCACTCATCATTATCCCTCAACAGTGACACCAGACAGGAAAGGACTAAAACATTGCTCATGGAAAGGTAGTGCCTCCTACTCCATCGACATTGGAAGTCGCGAACATATACAAAAACAAAAAAAAGACTAGCAGCAGTAAATTCTTTTACAAGCCAACGCAGCGTATTAATACTTTAACAACCTTAATCTATTAATGCAACGATTATTGTTCCCCGAAGAACGGTTCATATATTTGCCTATTCTACTATGTACATTGGTTACACTACTATTATTCCATGAACTTCTTTGTGTGAGAGATGTGGTGGAGTCCTATGGACTAGCGCCAATCCCTTGTTAGACTCCCCCTCCTCTGACTTGCATTAGGATTTACAGGTCTAATTTCAGTCTCCTGGTTCTCCTGTTGTCCTTGATTTCGCTCTCTCCAATTACGGTCGCTTTGCCGTTCGTTATTCCTCCTGTCCCCGCTTCCTTGTCTAGCATGACCCTGTTCCCTGACGTTCTAGCCGGCCGAAGTGGCCGTGCGGTTAAAGGCGCTGCAGTCTAGAACCGCAAGACCGCTACGGTCGCAGGTTCGAATCCTGCCTCGGGCATGGATGTTTGTGATGTCCTTAGGTTAGTTAGGTTTAACTAGTTCTAAGTTCTAGGGGACTAATGACCTCAGCAGTTGAGTCCCATAGTGCTCAGAGCCATTTGAACCATTTGAACCTGACGTTCTGGTTTCCGTGTCTCTGGTTTCCAAAACCTTGGTTAGCGTAATCTTGATTTCCGTAACCCTGGTTTCCTAAATGACCAGTGCGATTATGCCATCTGTTGTCGTCCTCCCTTGCTGGTCGTTGGTATTTGTTACTCTGCCCCTTCTTCCTGTCCTTTGCGTCTTGTTTGTCAAAGACAACTTCGAGTTCACGCAATAGACTCTTGAATGCTTCTATGTCAGATCCACACTTCCCGACAAGTGTCTGTTGGTACCTAACTGGCAATTTGGAAAAACAAAATTTCATGATTTCCCCCTTGCTATATGGACTATCTAAAAATTGATTCTTCTTGAGTAAATCATCAAAAAATTTGGTTGCGCTCCTTTGCCCGGACATTTCCAGTTCAGGACAAAATATTATTTCCTCTTTAATCCTGTCTTGCGTTTCCTTTGACCAGTAGATGCCCAGGAACGCATCAACAAATTCCTGATAAGTCTGACACGTCGCTGCCACACCCCGCATCTTTTCCGCGGCATGGCCTTCGATGTGTCCACACATGAATTCTAATTTTGCCAGGGTTGGCCATGATGACGGTAATGAATTTGTAAACTGCA
This sequence comes from Schistocerca nitens, assembly GCF_023898315.1. Taxonomy (NCBI): domain Eukaryota; kingdom Metazoa; phylum Arthropoda; class Insecta; order Orthoptera; family Acrididae; genus Schistocerca; species Schistocerca nitens. Next base: position 607,534,628 of record NC_064617.1, on the reverse strand, counting down.
TCACCCAGCTCTTGGGATGCATCGACCCTCCATTATCTCTGAACTTTTGGAATTTTAGTATCGACAGGAAGTGATTGTGATCAAAATCCTGTCCGATCCTCGCACTGGTGTTGTCACTCTTTTCCGATACTTGCACGTCTGCTGAATGTCCTGATCTATCTTGCTGATAACTGTGATGTGCTACCTCTGTATCACAGTGGGAGTGGCATTCAGCATTCACTCTTCTAAGTGGGCTGCAATTATTGGAGCTATTACTCGCTGTTTCTGCGTATGCACTGTTAGTTGCGTACTCTGTCACTGGGCTAGAGCACGGCGAGCTTTTCCTCGGAGACACAGTTCTGTGTACTCCACCATTGGTATCCGAACGCGCAGTGCTCTTGTACCCGTTTAGCTCTAGATTTGCTATTCGACTCTCTACTTCTTTCATTCGTTTCGTGATGTTCGTAACCGCGATATTACCTTGAGTTTTTAAGAACGCTAGGGATTTTGAGTGGGCTTGTGTCGCACGTCGCAAGCGACCTGCGAGTTGAGAAGTTACTTTTGCGATTTTCATTGCCCCTGTTGCTGTCGTTTTGGCTAGGCCTGCTACTTTTTGTGCTACCAATAACATTTGTTTTGCTTCTCCACATTCTTTCTTTATTGTTAGTAATTCCCCACGAATTTTCCCTATATGCGAAATTATTGCCTGAGTGTCCTTCTTACGCTGTTCGTCAGCTTCTTCCTTCTCCTTCTTACGTTGTTTCTCATCTTCTTCCTTCTCCTTCTTACGTTGTTCATCAGCTTCTTCCTTCTCCTTCTTACGTTGATTCTCCTCTTCTTCCTTCTCCCTCTTACGTTGTTTCTCATCTTCTTCCTTCTTCTTCTTACGTTGTTTCTCATCTTCTTCCTTCTCCTTCTTACGTTGTTCGTCAGCTTCTTCTTTCATTGATCGTTGGCCGTGCGGTTAAAGGCGCTGCAGTCTGGAACCGCAAGACCGCTACGGTCGCAGGTTCGAATCCTGCCTCGGCCATGGATGTTTGTGATGTCCTTAGGTTAGTTAGGTTTAACTAGTTCTAAGTTCTAGGGGACTAATGACCTCAGCAGTTGAGTCCCATAGTGCTCAAGAGCCATTGATCGTAGGAAGCTCAGTATTGGGTTTACGTCATCTTTTTGATCTTCTTCAAACGTGGGAGATGTAACTCTGCACACCTGGGCGCTAGAGCTCTGACATGGCCGAGCTGGCCCCGGTCTGCTCTCGTTCGTTTGATTATAAACTTCTGCTACCGTCTCGACCTGTGTGCGTGTCTCTGTTTCATCCTCTACTTCACTATCATAATCACGGCGGCGACGCTGCTCTAAGATCGCGTCCAAATCACCTTCCTCATCAATGACCCTGGCGTCCTGTCCTGCTAAAAATGTGCCCATCTCATCTCCGAACCTATTCCCGTCAGTAAACTGCCCTTATCCATTATGCTATCCTCTTTTTTTTTAGCTTCGCTCAATAATAGTCGTGCCTTACTTCTCGTTATCATTCATGAAAAACAAATTTATCTAAAATGCACAATAACATTAATCTACTCCATATATTTTTACACATAAACATAAAATTTCAGCCGGCCGCAGTGGTCTCGCGGTTCTAGGCGCGCGGTCCGGAACCGTGCGACCGCTACGGTCGCAGGTTCGAATCCTGCCTCGGGCATGGATGTGTGTGATGTCCTTAGGTTAGTTAGGTTTAAGTAGTTCTAAGTTCTAGGGGACTGATAACCACAGCAGTTGAGTCCCATAGTGCTCAGAGCCATTTGAACCATAAAATTTCAACAACGCCGCTCCAACGCTGTAATTATACGCACGATTTGTTGTGGTACAGAAACCGCACACAAACCCGACAAAGTGTGATGTGGTACATACACACCATCAAAGGAACACAAAAAAAACAATGAACAAAAAAATATATACACTGAAAACAAAAACTGTAATCATGCGCCGCTACTTAAAACTAAACGCGGAACTACCATAAAAAAACTTGGGTATTAATCAATAAAAAATTAAGCAAAAAAAATTCTGAGTGTCCCTACTACTAATAATACTTGCTTATCAGCGATTCACAGGAAAGATCCGACGCTGAGGGTCGCCATTTTATGCGAGGTGCCGGGGCTAGCAGTGTATTTAACACTAAATTCTTCTAGAATCTACATATGTAAATGATGCTCTAAGCCCCCCCTATTCTAACTCCGACTTTTGCTGTAGCACAAGGATTAAAAAAAATACGTGAACTGACTCTAATCAATCCTGCCAGTGGAGTAGAAGAGAGTTTGGCACCTGCAATAATTTAATTTGATAAATAAGTTAAATAAACGAAGGTTTCATTAACATAGTGAGGAATGATAGGGTTGCTCTATCGATTAACAGAATGAAAGTTCTGTCCAAAATAACAATATGATTTATTAAGACTAAACACAAAATAATAAACAAAAACACATGAAACATTTACAATACATCAAATTGGCTCAAACTGGATACTCAAACAAACGCTGTGAATGTGAAGTTGTCCCTAAACTAGATTGTGAGGATTATGACGAAGTGGTATGTGGAGCCAATTCCTTGCAACTCAAATCTTTAGAGAAAACACATAGCCAACCCAACATTAATTGCTGCTACCCAAGACAGAACAAAGTTAGAAAAAGACGAACAGGCGCGCTCTGCTGAGCTCTGATTATCACCTAGGAAAATCCCTGTCTGCCGGTGCTGCGGACATACCTTACCAATCTGTCTTCTTAACTGCAAGAACACGATTAGGCGTACCGGAGGCGATGGCTGGTTGCTTCGACGTCCTCGACCGAAAGGCGAGAGCCGACTACTCCTGAGCACCCGTACAGGCCGAACACAGAACATTCCCGCCCCCACGACAGTGGCCGTGGTTAAACGTTCCAATCAGCAACTCGAAAACCGGCGGAAAATTCCACTCCATTGCCGGAGCACTACCATTCCACCAATGGAGATTCTTGGCGCCAATTTCTGCGCTGATTTTGCTACGTCACGGAGCTATGCCCTGAGCAAGTCAATCACAGTTACTATTTTGCAGAAAGCGCGGGAATTTTCCCGCCACAACTGCCTGGGTACATAAGTCATTCCCACGCCTCGCTGGTAGCCCGCCAGAAAGTGTTTTCGCTAAGTTTCTGCGAAGTAACGGAACCTCTAGCGCAGCCGCTACTTCAGGCCCCTCCGGGCGTGTCTTTTGACAATGTCGGCGTCTGGAAAGCATTCTCTCGACTGCCTCACACCCGTCGGCTTAACCCTCTCGAGATCCGCAGAGCCCGCCTGTCACCGTACCACCTGGGTGACGAGAGACGCTGCGTGGGAAGTCCGTGTGTGAAGGAATAGCAACTTTTCACCGCATGCGATTAAAGAGGAAAATCGTAAGATAGAAGTATGAGAGGGGGCTCATGCCACCTCTCAGCCTAACCCAGTGTTATTGTGCGGTTCGGCCCCCAGTGGAGAAAAATAAACTGCAGATCGAAACCCCTCTCCGAGACCATCATCCAGCAAGGCAACAGAGCATTGAATCATTCATAGGTGACAAGGCCTCTCTGTGTAGCAGCCAGCTCCATCTTCTCCACTGACAATCGTGGCAATCAGTCTCGATCAGTGAACAATAAACGACATAGCGAGACGTTCTGCCAACGGTCTGACAGTAGACATAGTCCCATTGCTGCCGAAGGGGTAGACTAGTGGCAAGCTCTGTTGCGTTGTTTGATGACGTTTCCAGACATGGGTTCCTGTCCTCGATTTACTCCTCAAGACTCCTTCTACAACCCCTCCAAGTTTATTTGCGATACACCGTGAATAATTAGTGGTTACATTAAAGCCCAAGAGCTTATCCCGCTAATGTTGATTACTCCCACTGTATAAAATCAGAAATCCCGTATTCCCATTTAGTTTCAGGATTTTTTCACCTTTTCAGTATTTTCCATATTTTTTCATATTCTCTTTATTTCTCCATATTCAATATGTAAATGTACAAGAATATTTGTGCTCTCATTGCTTACCATACCAAGTTTCTTCACAAACTATTTCTTCACCAACAGTGATTCAGATCTCCCCACCAAACCAGAGAGAATCCACAAAAGTATCTGCAAGTTCGTTTGTTCCCCTTTTTTTTTCCAAGTGTCAGCTCAGAAAAAAATTTCCACGACACGCTCTTTTGGCGACATTTGATTGGTGATATCTTCATGTGAAGTTCTGCAAAATATGACTAGTGTTTGTGTGCGCAACAGAGCAACTCGAGAGAATGCAGAAGGAGAAAGATTCGTGAGAAATATATTTGCAGATGACAAGCTACTAGTGCATGATAATGCACAGATTGTCCAGCATGGCCTTCTAATGTAAAATTAAGATTTAAATAAAGGAAACCCACTGAGAATGGCACAAAGATACTGAAACAATGTTTTGCAAAAAAAGGCGGACCTCATGTGTAGCTGCAGATATCACTACCCAAGCTACTCCTACAAAATGGACACTGAACAGAAATCCTTTCAAAGAATGCGCACAGAATGAAATCTCTGTGATAAATATACTACAGACAGGTGCAACAGAGTTTGTAAAAACACATCACAATTAAAACAGGACATCCTTCAATTTCTAAGACGTATAAATTTATCTCTTGGTAGGTCTACTGTTTTATGTTTGTCACTTGGGCTAAAAACGATGAAGATAATAATCGGATGCAACATTATTGGTTTTGAGAAGACAGAGAATCCAATATGAAGTTATCAAATATGAATAAATGTCAGTGAAAGTAAAGCCCTGAAATTGTAATCTGAGCGGAATGTACACTACTGGCCAATAAAATTGCTACACCACGAACGTGACGTGCCACAGACGCGAAAGTTAACCGACAGGAAGAAGATGCTGTGATATGCAAATGATTAGCTTTTCAGAGCATTCACACAAGGTTGGCGCCGGCGGCGACACCTAGAACGTGCTGACATGAGGAAAGTTTCCAACCGATTTCTCATACACAAACAGCAGTTGACAGGCGTTGACTGGTGAAATGTTGTTGTGATGACTCGTGTAAGGAGGAGAAATGCGTACCATCACGTTTCAGACTTTGATAATGGGCGGATTGTAGCCTATTGCAATTGCGGTTTATCGTATCGCGTCATTGCTGCTCGCGTTGGTCGAGATCTAATGACTGTTAGCAGAATATGGAATCGGAGGGTTCAGGAGGGTAATACGGAACACCGTGCTGGATCCCAACGGCCTCGTATCAGTAGCAGTCGTGATGACAGGCATCTTATCCGCATGGCTGTAATGGATCGTGCAGCCACGTCTCGATCCCTGAGTCAGCAGATGGGGACGTTTGCAAGACAACCACCATCTGCAAGAACAGTTTGACGACGTTTGCAGCAGCATGGACTTTCAGCTCGGAGACCATGGCTGCGGTTGCCCTTGACGCTGAATCACAGACAGGAGCGCCTGCGATGGTGTACTCTACATCTACATCTACATCTACATTTATACTCCGCAAGCCACCCAACGGTGTGTGGCGGAGGGCAGTTTACGTGCCACTGTCATTACCTCCATTTTCTGTTCCAGTCGCGTATGGTTCGCGGGAAGAACGACTGTCAGAAAGCCTCCTTGCGCGCTCGAATCTCTCTAATTTTATATTCGTGATCTCCTCGGGAGGTATAAGTAGGGGGAAGCAATATATTCGATACCTCATCCAGAAACGCACCCTCTCGAAACCTGGCGAGCAAGCTACACCGCGATGCACGACGAACCTGGGTGCACGAATGGCAAAACGTCATTTTTTCGGATGAATCCAGGTTCTGTTTACAGCATCATGATGGTCGCATCCGTAGTAAATTAAGGAGACGGGACCTGGATAATTTCTAAGAACCAGACGTTATTTAGAATTTCATAGGGAGGATTACGCAAGGATTGATTTGCACACGGGAAAGGAATACAATAGAAGAAGAATGTGTAGCTTTGAGAGATGAAATACTGAAGGCAGTAGAAGATCAAATAGGTGAAAAGACAAGGCTTAGTAGAAATCCTTGGATATCATAGGAGATACTAACTTCAATTTATGAAAGCAGAAAATATAAAAATCCAGAAAATGAAGCAGGCGAAAGGGAATACAAACGTCTAAAAAATGAGATGGACGGAAAGTACACACTAGTAAAGCAGGAATCACTAGAGGGCAAATTTCATTAGGGGGAAGATAGATACCGCTTACAGGAAAATTAAAGAGTCCTTTGGAGAAAAGAGAAGCAGTTGTACGAATATCAAGAGTTCAAACGGGAACTCAGTACTAAGCAAAGAAAGGAAAGCTGAAAGGTGGATGGAGTGTGCTGAGTGTAGCAGAGACATGAAGAGCATAACAAAAGCAATGTCGCGATTTATGAAAAGCTAAAATATAGTGGGTAAAGTGAGTCTGTCAAACGACTAGGCAACTTTCAAACGAAACATAGTGTAACCAGTCACTAAAAGATAAGTTTTTTTTTACAAATTTACTCTTACTCTGCGTTTCAGAGACTTTGCTCCATCATCAGGTGGCATTTCGTGTGTTCAGTTCATGTACGTTACTCCTGGGAAACCAGTCGTGTGCATCTTCGTTGTGTTCATTCCTCGAGAACACTGCATTTGAGCTTATCAGATTATCAAACTTAAATGGATCACTTGTTGTGGATTCGTATTTGGTATTATCATAATACATTATTATGAATTCTATTTTTACGATTCACATACAAAATGGAGCTGACAGTGTACTGATTAGGATCTAAGTACGAAGAGTAATCTGCTTGATTTCCCACAACCATTTTTTTCTTAAGTGCGTCCTCCGGTGTGGCAAATGTCGTAAAGGAAAAGCTGCATACGTCTTGTAGACAAAAGCTGTTTGCAGTGTGGGCTCCCAAGACGCGTCTAATGAATGGCCGACGTGCTGCCTTGCACTGGGAATCCTGAACGAGACAGAATGTCCTTGAGCGAGCGAGACACACATCCGCTCGGAGCGCGGCTGCAAGCTCTTCGCACGTTTCTGCTAATACCTGGGTATGAAAGGCGCGCAAGGGCGGTTCGTGACTCTGCGAAACGGTCCGTAAACGCTAGACATCCGCATTCATACGTTGTTTAGAGCGAAGCGCTCGGTTCTGTCTGGGGCCGCGCACTTTGTGGCAGAGCAAACACGGAACAACGGGCGAGTCAGCTCTGTACACTCGTTGGCAACATAGTTTCAAATTGAGGGTTCCAGTCTGGTCCAGGAGAGAAACGTACGAGAGAAAACGCTCAAGCTGGCTGTAATGGCGAGGGCGAGTGCTTCTGTAGCGGAGGTAATGTGGAGCACTTCTGTACACACAAACAATGGACTCAGCCGCGATAGTTTATTACGAAAATTTAATCGAGCTCTTAACTGGAATTAAAAATTCTCTTATTGCAGCAGAAAAAAAGGCGAATATTTGCTGTTCAGAGTCAGGGGTGTAGGTGACTGAAACTAGCTTTTTGACTTATCTGGCAGCTTCAAAGGCGTTTTAATCAACACATGATGACATATTCGCGCTTTTCTACTTATTAGTGTCAGTACCGAGTAATATAATGAATCGCTTCAAGTAAAATAACATGAATATCATGTAGCATAAAATGACACTTGCCATCCTGTTATCGATCATGGCATTTGTTACATCCTGTAATAAACCTCGGCCGCGCGGGAGTAGCCCAGCGGTCTGAGGCGCTGCAGTCATCGACTGTGTGGCTGGTCCTGGCGGAGGTTCGAGTCCTCCCTCGGGCATGGGTGACTGTGTTTGTCCTTAGGATAATTTAGGTTAAGTAGTGTGTAAGCTTAGGGACTGATGACCTTAGCAGTTAAGTCCCATAAGATTTCACATACATTTTTTTGTAATAAACCTCAACATGTCATTAATGTTCAGGATGCATGCATCCCGATTCTGGGGTACTTCCTATTATAGAAGCAACCCTACTTTTGAGTATTTCCTATTGTAGACGTATCCCGCTGTCTAGAAGCACATACATTTATGACTGTTTGTTCTTACAACCCTCGCCGTACGTCTAACAGGGGCTGGGTCTAAGAGAGCTCACTGCGCTGGGGAAGTTGGGTTAACTCGAAAAAAACGCGAGTATATCAAGATGTTTTGATTTAAATGTCTTTGAAGGTGCCTGATAAGTCGATGCCCAGGACATATTCAATTTTTTTGTGCTAAGATAGGAGCGTTTTTCATTCTAGTTCTCGGTGTTTACTCTAACACAATTTTGGCATTAGAGTGCCAGAACTCGACAACCATTATAGATTTTTCTTGACTAGGGTGACGAATGATCCGGTATCCTGCTAAAATCCATAGGAAGCAAGATATTTTCAAACCACTGAAAATTATCTGAGACGAAGGTCCGATACACCGGTGTACCAAATTTGAACCGTCAATCTTGCTCCAGTACGGAATTACTTAAGGGTGACTGTTTTTGCACGTAAAATCCGAACAGTGCACATGCAAATGGTGACATTAGCTGAGCATTAGTTTCACCCCAACTAAAATCTTTTGAAAAGGAATTAAATTATTCGTACAATTTACCCGGGCGCCAACTCTGGTTAGTCATTCAAAAATCGCTTACTATCTTTTAACGTAACTACAGAAAGACAGATGTTCGAATGGCTGTAAAAAAGGTTGCTAGTCAGGGCTGAACCAAAAACTTTGCACTTTATGTTCCTAGCTCAGATTCAGATAGGGTCCGAGGGTCAAGTCTCCGACCTCCCCCCCCCCCCCCCCCCCCTCCGCAACCACGATTCTGCTCGCGGCCTTTCTCAGAAACATTTATTACAGCGTTTATGTCCTACAATGATAATACTATTAATAACTGGACTGTAACGATTCAGAAGAAATGTACTCGTTACAGCCAACTCTTAGCTTTGCAAATGCTTTAATAAAAATCTTCAGAAAATTAATTTCAAGAACCTCTGTTATGTTACTTTAAATTATGACAACTACGTTATTAAAAATTTCCTTTATGTTACGTCTATGGTCACAATTTTTTTTTGTCAACAGATTACCGGTTTCGGTCTATAATACTGCAGTACATTAGGACGTTGTTTTTATAAAACAGATCTGAAGATGGTCATTATAGACCGAAACCGATAATCTGTTGAATAAAATTTTGTGACCAAAAAATTGTCCAAATGGCTCTGAGCACTATGGGACTTAACTTCTGAGGTCATCAGTCCCCTAGAACTTAGAACTACTTAAACCTAACTAACCTAAGGACGTCACACACATCCATGCCCGAGGCAGGATTCGAACCTGCGACCGTAGCAGTCGCTCGGTTCCAGACTGTAGCGCCTAGAACCGCTCGGCCACCCTGGCCGGCCCGCCAGGAGACGTCACCCCTCTATCATAGTAAATTACCTCTGTAAGGCTAGCATAGAGTCCACAAGTTTCTTGTATGGTGGCATAGCCAGCTGAATCTGCTCACTGATGATGAGGCCGTGTAGAGCTACGAAATTGCGGGGATGTTGACTGATACGTTTCATCTTCTCTTCCAAACAGTCTAAGACATTTTTCTTGACATTAAGATAGGGTAATCTAGAGGGCCAGTCGAGATGTGATAGGATGCCTGAGTGTTGGTGAAACCAGTGACTTTTGCGTGCAGCCCTGTGAATACAGATGGTGTCGTGTCGGAGGACGGCAGTCTCTGCAGCATTTTCATCGCCAACGTGCAGAAGAAAGGGTGACACTTGGGCACCCAGGGTGTTGAAATATACATCATGGTCCGAGCTGACTGTAACCTGAATGAGTAGACCCAAGCAGTGATAAGAAGAGCACCACCAATACATCAGAGAACAATTTCAGGCCTTAGCTACAACCGCCACACACCGCGTCTTAAACTCTGTATGAGACCGTTGTTGCACTCGACGCGTTGAGTCTTTTGAAAAGAGTCAAATTGTATCGACCCGTCGGACCACACTACATGCTTCCAGTTCCTATGTTGTTTGGCATATTGAAGGCGTCCTGCTGTGAGCAGTGACCTTTTGAGAGGCACCCGACTCCGCGTGTTCATTGCGTGCAGTTTCCGTCGCACTGTCAACTCAAAAACTTGTTGAGATTGACCAGAAGTCACTAACAGCAGCAATTCTTCTTAGCTCTCAAAACGGTAAAGAGCAGCAATCAGCCGTCTTTTCCGTTCTAGCTTTATTATAGCAGATCTAGGGTTCGACTAGTAACTAGCCATTATCAATCCAGTCTTTAATGAACTGCGACAAGAGCCCGAACAACAGGTGTAGACGTACTAGACCATGAATAACAATTCCGAAATACTGCACTGATATTGGTTAGTTACTAGCCGACATGTAGATCTGCTAAAGCTAGAACGGAAACGATGGCTGATTGCTGCTCTTTATATTTTGAAAGTTACATCACAGTTGTGGCTCGCATTTCTACTTTCCTAATGGAAGGTAATTTGATGAATCCTCGTTAGGTTTCAAACAGATTGTCATTCACAGTTGCTGACACTCGTCTGTGGTCTTTGTAGGTAAGGACGTTTTTACGACGACTGTTCTCACACCGTGTTACATGGCCGCGAATGGCACACCATTCCTTGTAGACAAGTTGGACAGTCCACATTGATCAGTAAATCGGACTCATTGCATGATATGCACCTAACAGCTTCCAATACCATAAAAAATTGAATTTTTCAATATTTCATAGCCCGCATCTCGTGGTCGTGCGGTAGCGTTCTCGCTTCCCACGCCCGGGTTCCCGGGTTCGATTCCCGGCGGGGTCAGGGATTTTCTCTGCCTCGTGATGGCTGGGTGTTGTGTGCTGTCCTTAGGTTAGTTAGGTTTAAGTAGTTCTAAGTTCTAGGGGACTGATGCCCATAGATGTTAAGTCCCATAGTGCTCAGAGCCATTTCAACCATTTCAATATTTCATACAGTTAATGACCGCATTCAAAACTTTACGGTGCTCTCATAATCTACTCTTTAAGAGGTATAATCTCATATCAAAGGTTTAAGACAAGTATTGCAGTTTCTGTATGTGTCTTGAGGCAGAATAAGTCACGGCGAGCAAATTTCCCAGACTATTTTCATACAGTTTTTGGGAATGATAGCACTTAGCGATTTAAAACAAATTTTACAGGTAATTTCAAACCTCTACGAAACTTCTTCTCGCTGGCAACGTCCCAGAAAATAATGAAAGGAAGAAAGTTTATAGCTTACTACGTTTCGCTGTTCATACAGTAATACTTCAGAATGAGCCATGTAGATTCAATTTACTTTTTTACTACAAACTCTGTTCGCAGCACTTTTTACAGACAGTATCCACATGTACAGTGACTGCTCCACAGCCGGCCATAGGTAACAGAGATTGGTTGGAGCTGGATTCAAGGGGTGTGCATCCCTCTGGATGGGGTCTCCGATATGCTCAACAGGATTTATTCCAAGCGACATGGTGAAAGGGATTGAATCTCACACACGCACTCTTATGCGTTGTGTTGATTAAGCCATTCTGACAAAATGAAAGGTGCAGTAGGCGCGCCAACGAATTCTGCTGAACGATTAGTCGGGTCCTGCATTGGTAGTCGGTGAGAGAGCTTGGCAGACATCAAGTGAATATCTCCCATACCAAGAATACTAAGCTGATAGCCGTTAAAGTTGCAGCGCCTGCAAGGATAGCAAAGGCGGTAATTATACACGGTCTAATGACATTAATATGAGCGTCGTGTATGTTCGACGACAACATGCAATAAGTACTCGCAGGCGGTAGGTGACATCACTAAGCACTAGCAGTGAGAGGAAATATAAACATTCCGGAAGGCGAGGGGGGGGGGGGGGGGGAGGGGAGTGGGTATGCTAACAACAATACACTCGTTGTCGCAATGCGGAAACGAAGCGAATTATCTGATTTCCAAAAGAGCATGGCCATTGGCTTTCGGGGCAACGGTGGAAGCATTTCCGAAATGATTAAGTTTATGTACGTTTTTATACTGTTCGCGTGCAACCGTGGTTAAAGTATACCTGTACGACAAAATGGCACTATCCAAAACAGGCGACTAGTCAACTGTGCTGCATCACGGGCTACAGATAACAGGGTGAGTGTCGGCTGCGGAAATGGCACGGGCGAACAGACTTTCAGCCGCTGAGCAACTGACCGTCCAGGTCAACCAAGGGGCTACCAACAGTGTCTCCTCAACGACTTTTCAACAAAAATTGCTGCGTATCGGCCTTCGAAGCAGGCAACTGGTTCATGCACCCTTGTTGACTGCTGTTCATCGGCAACGAAGGCTGGAATTTGCACGCCAACAACGCGACTGAACGTCCACTGAGTGCGACAGGTGACCTTTTTATAAGGTGTACAATTTTGCTTCCGCCGTTTGCCGATAGGCGGCGGCAACGGTAACGGTCGAAAGAAACGATCGCAGACATCAGGCAGTTAGCTTGGACCTCGGTCAACATAACCTCATTCAAACATTAGTCGATTTGTGTCTGCATCATAGAGTTGTTCTTGATTGAAAATGTCAGTTTAGGAGCCTAATTCTCGTCATTTGCAGGAGGTGTTACTGTTTTGTTTCAGTATGAAGGAAACAGCGACCGAGTCTCATCGAACGCTCTCAAGTATGTGTGGTAAGGACGTTATTAATGAAAGAACGTGTCGTGAATGGTTTCAGCGCTTCAACAACGGTGATTTTAACGACGTAGACCGGCATAGTGGTGAAAGAGAGAATGTTTTCGAAGACGCAGATTTGGAGATATCGCTGAGTGAAGACTCGCGTCAAACTCAAGAAGAATTGGCACGATTAGTAGGAGTGACACAGCAAGCCATTTCAAAACGTTTCAAGGCTATGGGCATGATTCAGAAAGATGAAACTTGGGTCCCGTGTAAGCTGAAACCAAGAGACGTTGAACGGCGTTTGTGTGTTTGTGAATAGTTCCTTCAGAGGCAAAAACGGAAGGGATTTCTGCATCGCATTGCGACCGGGGACGAAAAATGGGTTCATTACGATTACCCTAAACGCAAAAAATCATGGGGATATTCCAGCCATGCTTCCACGTCGAGGGCGAAACCGAATATTCACGGATCCAAGATCATGCTCTGCATTTGGTGGGACCAGCTCGGCGTCGTGTACTATGAGGTGTTAAAACCAAGTGAAACAATCACAGGTGCTCGTTATCGAACGCAATTAATGCGTTTGAGCAGAGCAATAAAAGACAGACGGTCGCAATACAGCGAGAAGCACGATAAAGTAATTTTGCAGCACGACAACGCTCGACCCCACGTTGCAAAAGATGTCAAAACGTACTTGGAAACGTTAAAATGGAAGTCCTACCGCACCCGCCGTATTCTCCAGACATTGCTCCCTCTGACTATCACCTGTTTAGATCAATGGCGCATGGCCTGGCTGACCAACATTTTCGATTTCATGAAGACGTCACAAATTGGATCGATTCGAGGATCGCTTCAAAATATGAACAAATTTTTCGGCGCGGGATTCGTACACTGCCCGAAAGATGTGAGAAAGTAGTAGTCAGCGATGGAAAATACTTTGAATGATACATGTGTAAGCAATATGTTTCATTAAGGCCTCAAATGTTGGGGGAAAAACGGCGGAAGCAAAGTTATACACCTTGTAGATTAATCACGGTTTATGCTCCATCCGACAGATGGTCGTCAGGGTGTATGTCTGGAAACGTCTAGAACCAAATACCCTGCAGCAATAGTCGGAAGGGTCCTGGCCAGATGACGGGGCGTTACGGTTTGAGGAATGTTTTCGTTCTGAAAGGCAGAATGGATCAACACAAGTATGCATTTATTCTTGGGAACCATGTCCGCCCATACATGCAGTTTGCGTTTCCTCTACACGATAGCCTCTACGAATAGGACAATGCAACGTTTTACGTAGTTCGCAATATACGTGCGTAGTTCAGACAGCACCGAGACGAGTTTAGCGTATTCCCTTGGCCACCAAACTCACCGGATTTAAACTCAATCGAGAATCCGTGGGACCACCTCCATCGGGCTGTTCGCGCATGGGATCTTTAGCCGACACATGTAGCACAGTTGGCCACAGCACTGGAGTCGTGATGCCTCCACATCCCTGTCGGTACCTTCCGGAGCCTCTCTGACTCTCTTCCCGCACATCTTGCAGTGGGCAGCGCTGCGAAAGGTGGTTGTTCACGCTGTTGAGAAGTACGATATTGCAGTGCCTGTGCTTTTCTGAGTTATGCTGCAGAGTTCCTTTGGATATGCTTGCCGTGAATCATGCACGGATAGTTAAATGGAAAGGCTAATGCTGCCAATAAGCGGGAAATCCGGGTTTGAGTCCTGGCCCGGTACAAATTATCTTTATTGTCATTCCACTCTACAGCTGATGGTTGTCCATATTCACATTTTGTAAATATATTTAATGTACTTTTGACAAGTGGTCTCATTAATGTGACTGGACAGTGTAATTATTGCCCAAATTAAAAAATTCAAATGCTATCATAGTGCACTCATTAAGAGGAGTACCCTTGTGTCAAATGTTTAATACAGTAACACAAGCACCGCAGTTAGAAACTGTGTAAATATCTTGAGGCAGAATAACTCACGGCGCGCAAATTTCCCAGACTATATTCATCCAGTTTTTGAGAATGAGAGCCCTTAACGGTTTCCAACGAACTTTACACATAATTTCAAAATTCTACGAAACTTCTTCTCTCTGACCACCCCCCAGAAAATAATGAAAGGAAGAAAGTTTATAGTTTACTACGTTTCGCTGTTCATACAGTAATACTTCAGCATGAGCCATGTAGTTTCAATTTACTTTTTTACTACGAACACTATTCGCAGCACTTTTTGCAGACAGTATCCACATATACAGTGACTGTATCTGCAAAATTGTATCATTATACATGTCATAATTCAGAAGATACGTTTTATACGTGCAAATGCTATTCTCTAAAGAATTGGAGGGTGTCTTTACCGGTCGATTGTACGAGATACCGAAGGAATTGGGGAGCCACCTGTTTTGCAACTGTTCTACAACCGCCTACAGTTCACAAAATGTGGTTGGAGCTGGATTCATCCCGCTGGATGGGGTCTCCGTTATTCTCAATGGGATTTAGTTCAAGTGACGTGGTGGAAGAGGTTGTATGACACACAAGCACTCCAATGAATTGTGTTTTCGAAGTCATTCTGACATAATTAGCGATGACATTTTGGTGCACTGCTTCTCTCATGGCACACGTCGTCTGTAAGGCGTACTAGGCGAAAAAATGAATGCTCATGATCGACTAGTCACGTCATGTATCTTTCGCCAGTGAGAGACGATGGCTAACGATAAAGTTGTAACAGGAGTGAGGGTAGCAAATAACGGAATTACACTTATTGAGCTTATACACTGTAGGAGGAAGAACACATGGTTCTATTTGTATATGTTTTGGGAGTATAAAGATTGTGAAATGTCATACACAGAGATTCCAACTGTGGTAGCAATATCAGCTCTTATCCTGGTGGGGATCGAGTGGAACAGAATTTAGATGATAGGTTATGGGAAGGATAGGTGGGGTAAACTCAGCGTGGGGTAAAAACCTGCACCGAGTTTTTGAATTGGCTGCCATAGATTCAGGACTTGACCTCCAGGTGGTAGGTTTATCTTATAGTAACTTATTGTTCCTTGAAAGTTCATCCCGGTAGATCACTCCAGAGGTGATAAAACGAGGTAAGTCTGTTTTCTACTCCTGTTCTCATGTTTTATTTGAACATCGTATAATGTAGGATTTGAAACGAAGAATCAACGAAGTATTTGTTGACACTACTGCATTTAAGCTTCACTTTCATGTAGGAAATAATTGTTCCAATTGATCCCAAAAATCATCAATGAAGCATTTGTCAGGAAATGGCAAAAAGCGGCAAATACGGGCAGATGTTATGACATATATCCCCGCAGCTCCAACAACGTGACGACAATTCTTCAGTGATAACCCCCGCAAATGATGGTATTCAACACACACCGCGTTAGATTATCTCATCTGAAGATATAATTCCGCTGTCTAAAATAAAGATTTAGGGAAGCTTTGTGGCAAAGCACTGAAATTGTGCTTCTAACTTCAACACCCAAAAAAGTATGAGTGGAAGAGCAATACGTGGGAGAAGAAAAGCTTGCTGTTGAGAAGGAAATACCTGGTCAAAGAAGGAAAAGAGCATGCTGCAGAAATAAAACGACATAAGCTAGCTTTCATTACATCAATGCCAAAAAAGGAAGAAAACAGTTGAAACACGCAACTGGTTATTCTTCAGACTCATATTTAGGCTTCTCACTTCATGACAGTAACTAAGATAAGGATATGGACTTAATATTTGACGAAGAAGGATCCGAAAAGAAAGAACAGTAAGCGCTTGGGTACTTCAAGGAAAAACTAGGCGACCTAGGAAAGTACGTTACTTCCGAGGTACGTAGATAGCTTAGCCTCAGTAACTGAATCTTTCAGGTTACCCTACAAATTTCCTTTCGTGAGAAGAATGTATTATTTTTGTACAAGTATTTTTCAGCATTCTGTTCAAATTTACGAGACATTGCAATTCAATATTGTGTTGGGCAACTTGGCTACAATACAAAAATGTTAAAAATTGTTAATCCTTTCGTTACGCAGTCATTCGCTTTTATCCATGTTTGTCGCAAATGATGCAAAGACCTGCACCGGGGGGCTTCACCCCATTTTGTGGGGTAAAGCCCCTCATTTTTTGTTTCAGCTAAATTGTAAATTTTTCTGTGATTAATAATCACAAGGAACTGGGATTCGGATGATTTGAAGGTAGCAAACCAGTCTAAGACTTAAATTTGAAATCGTGGAGAAATCTACCCCTCACTGACCACAGTATTAGAAAAACTACAAATTGTTGGGCCATACCCCCACCTACCCTACGCCCTACTATGCTGTTTCAACTCCACGCCAGATTTTACGAATTGTAGAAATTGGCGAGTGGTAGCATGCTAGTCTCACGGTAATCCATGATGAGATATTTTATTGGGTGAGAGACTTGAAGAGCGTGCTGGACGGGACAGTATCCTACATCTACATCTATATACATACTCCGCAGCCGGCCGAAGTGGCCGTGCGGTTAAAGGCGCTGCAGTCTGGAACCGCAAGACCGCTGCGGTCGCAGGTTCGAATCCTGCCTCGGGCATGGATGTTTGTGATGTCCTTAGGTTAGTTAGGTTTAACTAGTTCTAAGTTCTAGGGGACTAATGACCACAGCAGTTGAGTCCCATAGTGCTCAGAGCCATTTGAACCATACTCCGCAATCCACCATACGGTGCGTGGCGGAGGGTACCTCGTACCACAACTAGCATATTCTCTCCCTGTTCCACTCCCAAACAGAACGAGGGATAAATGACTGCCTATATGCCTCTGTACGAGCCCTAATCTCTCTTATCTTATCTTTGTGGTCTTTCCGCGAAATGTAAGTTGGCGGTAGTAAAATTGTACTGCAGTCAGCCTCAAATGCTGGTTCTCTAAATTTCCTCAGTAGCGATTCACGAAAAGAACCCCTCCTTTCCTCTAGAGACTCCCACCCAAGTTCCTGAAGCATTTCCGTAACACTCGCGTGATCAAACCTACCAGTAACAAATCTAGCAGCCCGCCTCTGAATTGCTTCTATGTCCTCCCTCAATCCGGCCTGATAGGGATGCCAAACGCTCGAGCAGTACTCAAAAATAGGTCGTATTAGTGTTTTATAAGTGGTCTCATTTACAGATGAACCACATCTTCCCAAAATTCTACCAATGAACCGAAGGCGACTATCCGCCTTCCCCACAACTGCCATTACATGCTTGTCCCACTTCATATCGCCCTGCAATGTTACGCCCAAATATTTAATCGACGTGACTGTGCCAAGCGCTACACTACTAATGGAATATTCAAACATTACGGGATTCTTTTCATCTATTCATCTGCATTAATTTACATTTATCTATATTTCGAGTTAGCTGCCATTTTTTACACCAATCACAAATCCTGTCCAAGTCATCTTGTATCCTCCTACAGTCACTCAACGACGACACCTTCCCGTACACCACAGCATCATCAGCAAACAGCCGCACATTGTTATCCACCCTAACCAAAAGATCATTTATGTAGACAGAAAACAACAGCGGACCTACCACACTTTCCTGGGGCAAAAAAATGGTTCAAATGGCTCTGAGCACTATGGGACTTAACTTCTGAGGTCGTCAGTCCCCTAGAACTTAGAACTACTTAAACCTAACTAATCTAAGGACATCACACACATCCATGCCCGAGGCAGGATTCGAACCTACGACCGTTGCGGTCGCGCGGTTCCAGACTGAAGCGCCTAGAACCGCTCGGCCATCCCTGGGGCACTCCAGATGATACCCTCACCTCCGATGAACACTCACCATCGAGGACAACGTACTGCGTTCTATTACTTAAGAAGTCTTCGAGCCACTCACATACTTGGGAACCAATCCCACATGCTAGTCTAGGAGTCTGCAGTGAGGCACCGAGTCAAACGCTTTCCGGAAGTCAAAGAATACGGCATCCGTCTGATACCCTTCATCCATGGTTCGCAAGATATCATGTGAAAAAAAGGAAAGTTGCTTTTCGCAGGAGCGATGCTTTCTAAAGCCGTGCTGATGCATGGATAGCAACTTCTCTGTCTCAAGTAAATTCATTATGTTCGAACTGAGAATATGTTCGAGAATCCTGCAACAAACCGATGTTAAGGATATTGGTCTGTAATTTTGAGGATCCGTCATTCTACCCTTCTTATATACAAGCGTCACCTGCGCTTTTTTCCAGTCGCTCGGAACTTTACGTTGGTCAAGAGATTCGCGATAGATGCTAGCTAAGTAAGGAGCCAATGCAGTAGAGTACTCTCTCTCCCAACATATCTGTATCGAGGTAGGGACATCTGCCACTGCCTACGCCAAGAAATCCGTTTTCATTGTCAATGTGGTCAACGCTCTGTCTCAAGATTCAGTGTCCTTAAAACCTTTATCATGTAAGATCGTTGCGAATGCTGTTATGAACAACTCGGTAACTGATGCTGCTTGGCACTCTCAATAGTGATCCGTAACATTATCATACGTCACTTGATAGACGCTGCTGGATAAATTTCTCTTCCAGACTTCTCTAAGCACTACCGTATTCGGTAATACGATTTCATGTTGCTGTGGCATTTTTCTTTTTTTACAACGAACCTAGTATTTAGCAGCGTTTAACAGCGCTACGCAGCTGGCTGCGCCTGGGCATAATCTCTCCAGCTGTCACCTCGGAGAGTTAATGGCCTGAAGATGACCGAACCACGCTCGAGACCAGTCACCTGATAAATAAATTTTAACTTTTAGCTTTGTTTTTATTTAAAAAATAGATACCTAATCTCGTTCCCTTACGTTCATTGTGTTGGTTATTTTCCAGATTTCAAGAAATACCTTCAGTTAGTCTCTCCGCTACATATCCCATCTGTCTGCATTTCATTTTCATCGAAAGATGTAACTTTATCTCTCGCTCCACTCCTTTGGGCTAATCCGTTAGTTGGTTTTCTTGTCTCCTAGCATTCCCCTACAGTGTTCGCTTAACAACCCTTAGTTATTGAATGTCTTTCGCCAAACAGCACACCATAAAATATGAATAGGTTTTTTGTCAAATAATACGCTACAAAATACGAATACTATAGTTCCGCAGAAGGTGTTTTGTAAACAGTGCCGCACAGCAGGACAGGTCGATTGAGGAGGGTATTTTCCCGTGATGAAGAACTGGGACTAAATGCTGGCCAATACCAATTACTTCCTACTCGTCTACGGGATTTCTCAGACAGACTCTTAATTCGGACGGTGTTTCTTTTCACACATTACGGACTGATCTCATTACCGTTTGCGACGAATGTGTTCTTACTTAAAATAATTAATTCGCACATTTATTTCATGTATTGTTTTCGACACCACTGCATCTTTTGCTCGTATGATTTGTTAAATGAGAGTCTATATATGATGAGTACCTGAACTATAGTGAAATAAATCTTTACCTAACACCAACACGAAAGCTGTTACTATTTCATCTCCATCAACATATCGGAATTCCTCACTGATATCAACTTTCTCTCTCTCTCTCTCTCTCTCTCTCTCTCTCTCTCTCTGTGTGTGTGTGTGTGTGTGTGTGTGTGTGTGTGTGTGTGTGTGTGTGTGTTTGTATGTCTGTGTGTGTTCAAACGTTCCTTTCGTCCATCCTCGGAGAGCGTCCACAGCGCCGCACGAAAGCACACGCGCGGCCGCGGATGGAACGTACAAGGCTTGTCCAGGAAGTACATCTACATCTACGTGATTACTCTGCTATTCACAATTAAGTGTCTGGCAGAGGGTTCAATGAACCACCTTCAAGCTGTCTCTACCGTTCCACTCTCGAACGGGGCGCGGGAAAAACGAACACTTAAAATTTTTCTGTGCGAACCCTGATTTCTCTTATTTTATCGTGATGATCATTTCTCCCTATGTAGGTAGCCGCCAACAGATTGTTTTAGCAACCGGAGGAAAAAATGGTGATTGCAATTTTATGAGAATATCCAGTCGCAACGAAAAACGCCTGTTTTAATGATTGCCACTCCAATTCACGTATCATGGCTGTGACACTATCTCCCCCATTTCGCGATAATACAAAACGAGCAGCCCTTCTTTGAACTTTTTCGATGTGATCCGTCAATCCCACCTTATGCGGATCCCTCACCGCACAGCTGTACTCCAGAATAGGGCGGGCTAGTGTGGTGTAAGCAGTCTCTTTAGTAGATCTGTTGCACCTTGTAAGTGTTCTGCCAACGAATCGCAGTCTTTGATTTGCTCTATCCATAACATTATCTATGTGATCGTTCCAATTTAGGTTATTTGTAATTGTAATCCCAAAGTATTTACTTGAATTTACAGCCTTCAGATTTGTGTGACTTATCGCGTAATCGTCATTTAACGGATTTCTTTTAGTACTCATGTGAATAACTTCACACTTTTCTTTATTCCGGGTCAACTGCCACTTTTCGCACCACACAGATATCTTATGTAAATCATTTTGCAATTCGTTTTGGTCATCTGATGACTTTACAAGGCGGTAAATGACAGCATCATCTGCAGATAATCTAAAAGGGCTACTCAGATTGTCTCCTGTGTCGTTAATAGAGATCAGGAACAAAATAAGGCCTATATCACTGCCTTGGGGAACGCCGGATATTATTTCCGTTTTACTCGATGACTTTCCGTCTGCTACTACGAACTGTGACCTTTCTGACAGGAAATCACGAATCCAGACGCACAACTGAGGCGATATTCCATAGGCATGCAGTTTGGTTAGAAGACGCTTGTGAGGAAAGGTGTCAATGGAAATCTAAAATTATGGAATCAATTTGACATGCCCTGTCGATAGCACTTATTACTTCATGAGTATAAAGAGCTAGTTGTGTTTCACAAGAACGATGCTGACTATGTGTCAATAAATCGTTTTCTTCGAGGTAATTCATAATGTTGGGATACAATATATGCTCCAAAACCCTACTGCAAATAGACGTTAGTGATATGAGCCTGTAATTCAGCGAAATACTCCTATTTCCCTTTTCGGGTATTGGTGTGACTTGAGCTATTTTCCATTCTTTAGGTACGGAACTTTCTGTGAGCAAGGGGTTGTATATAATTGCTAAATATGGAGTTATCGCATCAGCATACTCTGAAAGGAACCTGACTGGTATACAACCTAGACCGGAGGCCTTTGCCTTTATTAAGTGATTTAAGCTGATATGAAACTTCCTGGCAGATTAAAACTGTGTGCCCGAACGAGACTCGAACTGTGTTCCCGAGTTCGAGTCTCGGTCGGGCACACAGTTTTAATCTGCCAGGAAGTTTCATATCAGCGCACACTCCGCTGCAGAGTGAAAATCTCATTCTGATTTAAGCTGCTTTGCTACACCGAGGATATCTACTTCTATGTTTCTCATCTTGGCAGTTGTTCTTGATGGAATTCAATAATATTTACTTCGTCTTCTTTGGTGAAGGAGTTTTGGAAAACCGTGTTTAATAACTGTGCTTTAGTGCCACTGTCATCAGTGACTTCATCGTTGTTATCGCGCAGTGAAGGTATTGACTGCGTCTTGCCACTGGTGTGCTTTATGTATGACCAGGATCTCTTTCGGTTTTCTGCCAGTTAAGTTCCGACCGGTCGCGAAATGAAAACCACAGTGAAAATAAGAAAAGTGTCATTTGTAACAGTTAGCTACGCCTTCCAACTACTTCGCTACATAGTCGCCGGTCCGTCTTACACATTTGTCGTAGCATTGTACCAGCTTTAAAATGACCAAGTCAGAGAAGGCAGCCGCCTGTGGTTTCCTCCAATTCACTACGCTGGTCTTCATAGCCACTGTTCACGTGAACAGAAATGAAAATCAGAGGGAGCTACGCCCTGGTTCTAAAGCGGGTGATCAAACACTTCCCATCGAAAACGCTGCAGGAGGTTCTTCATAGCCCCTGCAAATATGTTATGCGGGGTTGCATAAAATCAGGCGAAATCTCTCGGTAGGTACCCCACCTGGCAGGAGATATAGTTTCTAAACATCTTTGAGTGCACACAAGGACAAAGAGCAACGTGACGCGATCGATGGGCATACTAGAGACACTGCCCAACATATCTGTACAAAGCTTCATCGGTTTTTCAGTGTGGTTTCCGTTTCGCGGCTGATCGGGTCTTGCTTTCCGAGCATCCATCGCACACACTCTTAAGCCGTCCTCACTCGGGACTTGTTGCTCATCGTGTAGTACGCCGGGCGTGGTATCCGTCGTGGCCGCTGCACGTTCTGAAACGATCTGCTACATCTCAAGGAACATAATGTGCTCCTCATCGTGATCTGCGACCTCAGCGCTCTCCAGCGGCAGTTGGTGGCTGCAGCTGGCGCGCAAGTCACACAGTTTCTTCACGAAAATTGACGCGCGTCAAACAGTAGCGTTAATTCTGTTAGCGATTGCCGAAGAAATGCGGAGAAAATAGCGAAGAAGGTTCGGATTCGCCGACGGCTTGAAAAGCGAACTGCTGGTTGAGGAACACCAACCGAGATACATACTAGTAGCAGGCATTCGTTATCGCAACTGAATCTCCATTTCATTCCCGCTTTTAAATTGAATATAGTTGAAGTATAATGGCTAAAGTCAATTTGCGCATGCGTAGTATCAATATTCGTGATGTATTGACAACCGTTATTCTGAAGTGACACATTTTGTATAGGCTCCAAGGTAGGCATATGTTTCGTGATTTCACTCGAGTGGTCATTGAAAAAGATATTTACCGGCAGTCCATAAAAGGAAGAGATAGCTAAATATATTTTACTCGAAGTTTCGTAATAGAGAAAACTTCCAGTGTGTAACTTGTGCTTTCTTTCTGACATAGACCGGCAGTCATGTTAAGTTTTCTGGCTACTGGGGATAAATTCCAATCATAGGGCTGTACAAGCAGCGAGATCATTACCTATAATAAATGACATCAACTATTTCATGTAATTCTTTCATTAAATTAGTAAGAAAGATGCAAAACCTTTAGATGACAGAAAAGAAGGTTGAAGTAACCAGAATCGAAACTGCTATCTTTCACTTTAAAGTTCAGGACGTTGTCAACTATTCCACGGCTTCAGCGTAGCTACCGCTCTTAAGTTACACGGTATATACAACGTAACGATTGAATCTACATACGTCATTTGATGTGACAGATTGTACTCAGAAAGACGTGCTGTTGATAGATCATCGTTGTGCTGTAGCATTGAAACAGCATACTTTCATAACATACAAGCGATAACAGTAAAACTGTCAAATATGGGAAGCCGTTAGCTACCAAATATAATTTCCTGTCGTTTTATTGTAACAAATCGTTACTAAGACGACGTGTCGCAACAAATCGGCCACGTTCTTCTCCACAGGGCGAAAGTCTGGCATGCCAGATTCTTTATTTCGCACCCCGCAATGTAGTCGAACGTGGAATTCCACACTGTGACGTCACCAACTCCTCGTCCATGTGCATGTCCCCGTCCCGTGAGAGGACAGCTTCAATGATGGGCGATGCGTGGGACAAATTAAGAGACCTCTTGTTTCTTGGATTTACTCGGAAACATTTACTGACGTACTCCAACTACTCGTCCGCACTGCTACACTTGTTTTGACCTGAGAGACCGAGCTAAATTTCTTACAGCTCTGAAGTTAATAATCACATCTGACGTTCGACCGTTGGACAGGATTATTCACATCACTAACAGTTCATACACTGCCCCTAGCTGACCCCCAGCAACCCCCATTAATAATCACCACAAAAGCAGAACTGGATGATGGTTAAAGGCAATAGAGGAACAGTCACACACAGAAAAACACTCTACTCAGGTTTTGACGAAAAATATGTAATTTGTTGGCTTCTTGGACCGCACCAAGTTTGACGCATTCTCTGAACAACTCCAGCCAGCTAGCTACTTAGCTCCATAGATATTTGCCTGCGGAGCTAAAGGATAACATCTGCCTAAAAATCCGGAAATGACCAGAAACCCACACCCGTGCACGGGAACACACTTCCGGACTTTTTTGATACTGGAAAAAGGACGTGGTTGTTCAAGAAGTTTCACCTGCTCCCGACCTCAGAATTACACTACGAAAACACCTCCTCCACCCCAAAGGGCACACGACATCTGTACTCTACAAGAGATGCCGACCAACACCACGAAATTATTCAACGTGTAGCCTTAGCCTTCCAGCCACGCAGACTCAGGAGTCGAATACAGGCATTTCCATTGCCCATATTCTACTTTCGCTACTAGCACTGCTGGATGGTGCTTCCCCTGGCCAGCACTTCCACTTTCCAATGGGGCATCAGAAAACTCTGCCGATCGTGGGCAAACTATTTGCTCTTGATATCACCATAGTGTGCTTGGACACTACGTATTTCGGAGGACTGGGTAAAGTTCATTCGATCTGAACTGAACAAAACCCCCTTCTACAAACTACCAGAAACTGGCCCCGACATCCACAACAGTGAACAACATATGCGTGGCTAGGAAGGAATACGTTACAGAGCGTGTGCTTCTGAGGTATTCACTTGTGATATGCTGAATAAGTGCCAGTTTCTCAATTTTTTTACGGAAACTACACGCTATCGCAGGGAGGTCGATATAGAGCCGCGCATGGACTTGCTCGCCCCAGCTCATGACCTCTGATGAGGCAGTCAACGTCATCTATTTAGGACAACAGTTCTTTTCAAAATGGAACCGTACTTTGCAGATGTGAAACTTGTAATTGTGTGCATCAAGTGATGCTTTACCGTTCAAAGACAGTTCATCCCTGTGACAATGGATTGTATAAAGTTAACTAACTCTTTTTATCATTCTTGGAATAAAGTGAACTGTTGTTTCACATGTTGTAGCTTCGATCAACCATCTCCCAGAGCAATCAAAGAAGCCACAGTTATGACTGGACAATTGTAGTTCGTCGGGTCATAACAGTAACACAGATATCGAAGCTGCATGCATACTGTGACTGTTCCATATATCGAACAGACATAGCCATCATCAGAAGCACTAATTATATAAATGAAATTTAATTCTCTCTGTATGATTTAGATTGTGTAAATCACCCCTCTTAAGGGCCCTGATTAAAAATCACCCGGATAAAGCTGTTTTTACCAGCACAAATTCATCAGTAGGTTGCTTAATGTTCATCTGACTGCTTGTTATCAAGTTCTGCTATCGGTCCAAATAACCGAACTGAAAGGAGGCGGACACGAACTCCGTGCGGGAAAGAAGCCATGCGAGTAACGAAACGTTTTAGCCAGTAACGAAACGCTACTTCGAGTTTCGGGGCGTATTCGTTACTCGGTAACGAATACATTCGATCCCAAACAGCTCTCCTCTCGTATCTGTCGACAGAAGATCTACCAGTCCTTACACAATCTTTTCCCACACTCAAGCAGCCGACCAAATGTAGCTTTTGCTCACATAGCTTAAATTTACTATTTCCGAAAAAGACGTGTTTTAACTGGTAATGAGCATTTGAATAAGTGGTAACTACTCACAGATGTCTGTGAATTACCGCATTTTAGCGCGTGCAAGTAATTGAATTTGCACGCACAACGACCTGACTGATTAACGTCAACGCTACATGACTCAACACTGCAACATCCTTACAAGATTTTGCTGTGAAATAATTTTTAAGGAAATGATTCAATACATTGTGCCGTTTCCTTGTTATTTAGCATTGTAGTTAGCCAATCAGGTCGTTGTGCGCGCAAATTCAAGTACCTGCACGCTCTAAAATGCGGTAATGCTTAGACATCTATAAGTAGTTGCCACTAGTTACAATGCTCAGTACCCCTTAAAATGCGTCTTTGTCGGAAATGTTAAGTTTAAGGTATCTGAGCAAAAGCTACGTTTATTCGGTTCGAGGAAACCAACCGAAGAAAGCATCTGGCGACACTGTTTCTGAAAGGCTGCTTTAATTTGCGCGCTCGACGTTCTGGCTAAATTCAGTGGTAAATAACTCGGAAATAGCGCGGCACATCGAATCTTTTTCTAAACAATTATTTCCCAGCACAATCTCTCCTACAAAAACTTACAAATTTTTCCCACCACTGTCCGGGGTGTCCCCAGATAGGTCTTCGCTGCTCATCTGGCCTCAGTTGGAAGACAGTTGGAAGACAGTGGGATTCCACGCCGAAGACGCATCTGGAGCTGCTCCGGCAGCAGTGGGATAGCAACCTGACTCGCCTGCAATACGGCGTGACAACCGGGAGTGGGTGTTTGGGGTGCCATCCCTTGCATAGCAGGACCACGTTGGCTGCCATCGTCGGCACCATTACAGTACAGTGGTAAGTTGACGGACGATGTTCTAGTCCAGTTTTGTTGCCCTTCATGTCAGGCCATCCAGAGCTTACAATTCAGCAGACGGTGAGAGTCTGTATTGGTCGTCTTCGTGCCTGCCAAACCCTACCTTGGCCAACAAGGTCGCCGGATCTCTCTCCAAATGAGAAAGCTTAGGCCCTCCAACCAGGTCGGTATTCTGACAATCTAACGCGCCAACTAGACAGAATTCGTCACGATATTCATCGGGAGGACGTCCAACAACCCTATCAATCAATGCCAGGGTGAATAAATGCTTTCAAAAGGGCAAGAGAAGGACCAACGCCTTACTGATTTGCTCAATTTGTGTAGATATTTCTCCTGAATAAATCATCCAATTTTTGTGAAATTGTAATCACTTGTTTGTCTGTATATGTACATCACATCTATCCAACACCGTTACAGTCAAATAATTCCTTTGTGAATAGTTGTTTTCCTTTGTTTTTGAGTATATTTTGGAATCAGTAATACATTGACTTGCGGCATGAAATGTTACATATTCAGTTAGCAATATTTTATAAAATTTCACGTGTGTCGATGTTGTACACATCACCGCGAACGATATGTCCGTTCTCTCGAGGGCTAGCCTTTCGGGGCCGTTGAAGACCTGCATGTCGCAGAGTATGGTCCTCTTGAACCCATAGATTCCAAATTCACTCCTCAAACTCTAGCAGTATACCGAGGAACAATAAACCAGTCTCGATACGCCACAGTTCTGCTGCTGTCAAGTTCTGACATGTAATGGCAGGCATTTCTCCTTCTTACACGAAGCGTAACACGATTTCCAAGCAAACACACAACATTCACATGCGATTTCTGAATGAGAAACTCGCTGCGCAACCCTTGCTTATTATGGAGGATATTGATGGCATTACTCCTGCCTACTACGTGCAGCTGAGCTGTAATGCTGATTATTTGCATATCCAAGCGTATATATTACTTCACGTCAGTTGACGTTCGTAGCCTCCCGCCCTCATGCTGATGCAATTTTAATGGGCAGCAGTCAGCAATGTACTAGAATATGCACTTCATAGCAGTTGACTTTTACTATAAAGACTTCGCCCGAATACGCGTATGTCGTATGCACTGATGAACCAAAGCATTATGAGCCGGCCACTGTGGCCGAGCAGTTCTAGGCGCTTCAGTCCGGAACCGCACTGCTGACACGGTAACAGGTTCGAATCCTGCCTCGGGCATGGATGTGTGTGATGTCCTTAGGTTAGTTAGGTTTAAGTAGTTCTAAGTCTAGGAGACTCGTCAAATGTTAAGTCCCGTAGTGCTTAGAGCCATTTGAACCAAAACATTATGACCATCTGCTTAATAGCTTGTTTGTCCGTCTTTAGAACGAAATACAGCACTGATTCTACGTATTAAGGAAACGACAGTTTTTTGGTAGGTTCGTGGATATATGTGACATTAGACGTCTACGCATAGGTCATGTAATTCGCGTAAACAACGGGCCGCTGATTTGCGTTCGGAGTGATGGTGCCCGATAGCGATCCAGATGATATCCATAGGATTTACATCAGGCGAATTTGGTAGTCTACTGTAATGCTCCTCTGAAGTCAATTACACTGCTGAAAGATGACATCGCCTTCGGGGAAGACATCAAGCATGAAGGGATGCAGGTGGTTCGCAGCTGTCAGAGTGTCTTCGATTACTAACACAGGCCCCATGAAAGTGCAGGAGAACGTCTCCCACATCATAATACTGCTCACATCAGCTTGTGTCCGTCGCGAACTACACCTTCCGGGCCGCTGTTCATCTCGATGACGGCGTTTGTGGAGACGACCAGCGACCTAGTGTAGCAACAATGTGATTAACCCGAAGAGCCGACGCGTATGCACTGATCCACGGTAGAATTCCGATGATTCCGTGCCCACTGAAATCGTAACTGACGATGTCATTGGATCAACATGTGAACACGTAGGGGAGGTCTGCTGCGGAGCTCCATGTTCAACATTGTGTGATGAACGGTGTGCTCCGAAACACTTGTGGATGCACAGCACAGATACAACAGATCACCACCTATCCTACTTTACAGAGCAGACAAGCCTCTGCATTCCACGTTCAGTGAAAGGTCGTGGACTTCCAACCATTTAGCGCCTAGTGGTAGTTTCACTGTCCTTCTACCTCCTTCCGTTGTTGCTGACGACAGTAACATTCGACCAGCTTCACCGTTTACGAGATACTGGTTCACAGGATCTGCGTAATAATAATCTGTCGCTTTTAAAAGTCGCTTATCTCAATGGATTTCCCCATTTGTCTATATCTTCGCTAGAGGGATCCCCCGTCCGTGTCTACTCCGCTTACATACACTCCTGGAAATTGAAATAAGAACACCGTGAATTCATTGTCCCAGGAAGGGGAAACTTTATTGACACATTCCTGGGGTCAGATACATCACATGATCACACTGACAGAACCACAGGCACATAGACACAGGCAACAAAGCATGCACAATGTCGGCACTAGTACAGTGTATATCCACCTTTCGCAGCAATGCAGGCTGCTATTCTCCCATGGAGACGATCGTAGAGATGCTGGATGTAGTCCTGTGGAACGGTTTGCCATGCCATTTCCACCTGGCGCCTCAGTTGGACCAGCGTTCGTGCTGGACGTGCAGACCGCGTGAGACGACGCTTCATCCAGTCCCAAACATGCTCAATGGGGGACAGATCCGGAGATCTTGCTGGCCAGGGTAGTTGACTTACACCTTCTAGAGCACGTTGGGTGGCACGGGATACATGCGGACGTGCATTGTCCTGTTGGAACAGCAAGTTCCCTTGCCGGTCTAGGAATGGTAGAACGATGGGTTCGATGACGGTTTGGATGTACCGTGCACTATTCAGTGTCCCCTCGACGATCACCAGTGGTGTACGGCCAGTGTAGGAGATCGCTCCCCACACCATGATGCCGGGTGTTGGCCCTGTGTGCCTCGGTCGTATGCAGTCCTGATTGTGGCGCTCACCTGCACGGCGCCAAACACGCATACGACCATCATTGGCACCAAGGCAGAAGCGACTCTCATCGCTGAAGACGACACGTCTCCATTCGTCCCTCCATTCACGCCTGTCGCGACACCACTGGAGGCGGGCTGCACGATGTTGGGGCGTGAGCGGAAGACGGCCTAACGGTGTGCGGGACCGTAGCCCAGCTTCATGGAGACGGTTGCGAATGGTCCTCGCCGATACCCCAGGAGCAACAGTGTCCCTAATTTGCTGGGAAGTGGCGGTGCGGTCCCCTACGGCACTGCGTAGGATCCTACGGTCTTGGCGTGCATCCGTGCGTCGCTGCGGTCCGGTCCCAGGTCGACGGGCACGTGCACCTTCCGCCGACCACTGGCGACAACATCGATGTACTGTGGAGACCTCACGCCCCACGTGTTGAGCAATTCGGCGGTACGTCCACCCGGCCTCCCGCATGCCCACTATACGCCCTCGCTCAAAGTCCGTCAACTGCACATACGGATCACGTCCACGCTGTCGCGGCATGCTAACAGTGTTAAAGACTGCGATGGAGATCCGTATGCCACGGCAAACTGGCTGACACTGACGGCGGCGGTGCACAAATGCTGCGCAGCTAGCGCCATTCGACGGCCAACACCGCGGTTCCTGGTGTGTCCGCTGTGCCGTGCGTGTGATCATTGCTTGTACAGCCCTCTCGCAGTGTCCGGAGCAAGTATGGTGGGTCTGACACACCGGTGTCAATGTGTTCTTTTTTCCATTTCCAGGAGTGTACATCTGTTACCGCGTCACGTGCCCGCAACGCTACCAGGCGGCATCCAACGTCGAGGGGGGCAGTGGTGACAATGTTTTGACTTATCAGCGTATTTTTCACACACACACACACACACTCATATAGTATTTCAGATATATTTAACATATTTCACACCTATTGTACACATGTTTCATCATCTTCTTCTTCTTGCGTTACGGCCTCTGTAGGACCACGGGTAGCCCATTCGTGTACTGCATTTTCCTCTTCTTCTCCCAAAACTTCTTCATTCTTTCTTTTCTTCTCTCCCGCTCTTCTTCCGAGATCTTCAGTTTCCGTTTCTCCTCTCAGCTGCACTGGTGACACTCTAATCTTTTCCTGTATTCTTCTCTGTCATTGACCTCCGGCATATTGGTCGGTGTATATTTGTTCCTCCAATTTTCCTTTCCTTCGACCTTGATCTCCAATTCCAACCAGTCCTTCCGAAGTTCAACAACCCACTTGGTTCCTGTCTTTCCCCTTGTCCTCCCTGTTGTTTCCTACACTCTCTTCGTCATTCTGTCCATACTCATCCTAACTACATGTCCAGCAAACCTTGCCCTTTTGAGTCTGATTTCCCCAGATATTGTTCTCATGTTCCGGTACAATTCTTCCCTAGGTCTTCGTATCCATCTCTCTCCACCTCTTTTGGGACCTAGTATTTTTCTCTCTTCTTTCTCTAGTTGTTCTGCCCCATTTCTTCGTAGTGTCATCGTCTCAGCAGCATATAATACTGAATTCCTCACCGTTGCCTTGTAGTGGCGTATCTTTGCCTCTGTGGATTTATTCTTTTTATTGTATATGTCTCTCGCCATGCCGAAGGCTGATCCCATCTTCTTTATCCTCTCTGTTATTTCCTCCTTGCTCCTGTTCCTTCCTGTTATAAATTCTCCCAGATATTTAAATTTGTCCACCATTTGCACAGTGCCTTCCGGTGTTTCCCAGTCTGCAGTGGTATTTAATGTCTTTGTATTGTTATAGGCGATCTTCAGTCCCATCTTTCTGGGTACCTTACCGAAGTTGTCGAGTTGTGTCTTTGCGTCTTCTTCCGTCTCACTTACTATTGCTATGTCGTCTGCAAAGGCTAGGCAGTCCACTTGAGCCCTGTTGTCCTTTTTGTCCCCCACATGGATCTTTGGTATTCCCATTTCCTCGTTTATTGCTCTCCACTGCCTGATCACTTCGTCCAGTGCTATACTGAACAACAATGGTGACAATCCATCTCCCTGTTTAAGACCAGTCTTGATCTCAAATTCTTCAGACAGTGCTCCTCTGAATCTCGCCCTTGCTTTTGTGTCTGTCAGAATTTCTTTTATGAGTTCTTGTGTAGTTCCATCAAGTCCTCTGTTCTTCAGGATCCTAACAAGAGTCTGTCTGTCGATGGAGTCATATGCCTTTGTGAAGTCCACGAAGGTTATTACTGTTATGTTCTATCAGTTGCTTCAGGATAAATATCTGTTCTATACAGCCTCTTCCCTTCCTGAATCCCGCTTCAGGAAGGGAAGAGGCTGTATAGTACAGACATTTATCCTGGAGCAACCTATAGAACATAGGGCATTAAAAACCATATTTCATCTGTATCTTTACCGACTTCCGCCGTGCAGTTTCATCCAGATCCCGAGAAAATTCGTATTTCTGCCTGCGTAAGAAATATTCATAAACTCATTGAATCATTTAGGTGAGAAATTTGTAATAAGGTAAGTATTTTATCTGGTTTCGCCGCACATACAAAATGCCTCTGTGGTATTCAGGCGTGTGGCATGATTTTTGGCCGGAAACAAGCTGGCAAAATTATTGTCTCCTTGCAGTACTAATTCTCGTGCTCATTCTGGTTGATGTATTGAACAACACAAATGGTAATCCATACTTTTAAAGTATTCCAAATTAACTAAATATAGGAAAATCAACAGGTCGCTTTCAAACATACTTTCATGTCACCATTAAAATGCCCATAGAGATGGGGTCCTCCACGCTCGCACCAACGCGGTGACCAAACCAAAAGTTATACTGTCACATCCGTCAACATGTTAGTTGTCTAATCCGTGGATCACAGGATGCTGGGCTGTCATGTTATCTGTGCGTCTGGGTAAGATTACACATTAATACAGTCCATCAGAGGACGAAACGCGAATGAGGGTAGCGATTTGAAGAGCAGAGGAGTAAAAAAGTGCCAAGGCTCGTGCCGAGAGTAAAAAAACCTCTGCGACAGTGGAACGGGTAGTAAGAGCAGTAGTGGCTTACTAGCTGCGATAGTTCGTGCAAGGTTGGCTTTGTTACTGTGGGTATCATGGCAGGCGATGGTGATGTATCCCGGTTTGCTGCAGCCGCTGCATTCCTGGAACAGTCAAAATCGTTATGTATTAGTGAGAGATCGGCCATAGATCATCTCACTGTGTGGGGCGTGTGTATAGCATGTCTGCATGTAGTGTACGGTGCGGCTTCTCTGCGTGGTGCCGACGTCCGCTCCTACGGGTAGGAGGAGTATCTTACTCTCGCAGTATTTTTATGCAAATAATGAGGCACGCATATTCGATATTTGGTTGAAATCGATCCAGTCGTTCTTGAATCATGCTTTCATGTCATTTCTTTTTCCGTCAATCGTGAAGCCTAGCATTGCTAGGGGCTTCTTACTGTCACAGAACTTTTTCCCCAGGTAGCAAGTGATCCTTGTGCTAAGTTTCACGAAAACTGCTTGAGACGTTACAGAGATATGCTAATATGTCATTATATTGCACCCTCAATCCTCGCCTCTCACTCCTAGGGGTGGTACGTCACCAAGACTGTCACCAGTTCACTAATGAGCGCAGAGATTCCTCAAAACTATGGATTCGATACTAATTGCAGTCATTATCTAATATTTTTACATTCCATGGCTTCACATCCCCTATGGATGGTAGAGGTACATGGTCTATTTACAGTAATATGACTACAGCCTATATTCGACGTCAATATGTAGTAATCACTCACACAGGGCAAATTATAGCACTAGTAGCGGAGAGTATATAATGTGTGACGAGGAGACGCGGAAAACATTGCAGTCATGGTCATAATGCGGGAACCGAGCGATTAATCTGAGGACCAAAAGGAAATGATAACTGGCTTTCGGGCCAAGGGTGGATGCATTTCCGAAATAGCTAAGTTTGTAAACTGTCAGGTTCGGATCTAAGGGGGGACAAACACGATATCTGCCTCGGGTGGCAATTTCAGGGGCCACCAAATTCGTATTCTTGAAGAAAAAAACCTTGTTTCACAAAGCGCCTAGTACCCAGTTCACTTTGGTCTATCGATTATTCATATGATTTTGAAACGGATCCCTGTTGGTTTTTGAACATTTTTGAATACATTTAATGTTGATTTCTGAACGAATCATAAGTTCATTTTTAAATGCACGCATAGTATACGTGATGTCTCTGCAGGGGATCCCCGTCGCATCCAGAAATAAAAAAAAAAAAGAAAAGAAATCCCGCAGACAAAAGGAAACGGGGCTATTAGAGCTGAGCCGAATAAACCCGAACGAGTGAATGCCAATCGCTGTTTGTTTGTGTGGTTGTCTGGGTGTGTGAACGATCAGCGTTGTTGTAATTATTAGCGAAATCCATAGATTCAGACTACCAGAGCGGAAAAAAAACGACTAACAGGAATAACAGGTAATAAAGATCTTCTCGGTGTATCCAAGAAAATGAAATTTTGACAGAAAATTTTTGCCAGATCGCCACATTGCTAAGGGTCAGTTGTACAGTCCCCGATTAGCAGCCGCTTAAGTTGTGTTCTTGGAATAGCGCGGAAAGCGTTGTACGAACACGTAACAACGCCTAACCGGAGAATAAACGTGGGATAACTGAACCGATGATACTGGCGGAGTTAGTGAAGTTAACCGGAGAATACGTTTTGGCAGTGGCAGGAATAGTTACATAATTAGTTATTTCAAGATTATTTGTTAGAACGAGGAAGGTATAGGAATGGGAACATCACACAAATTATATGGAAGAATATGACGATTCCAAATTTATATCTTTTAGATTTCATGATTGAGAAACTGGAGCATAACTACTTCCTAAAATAAAACTTTTTGCTTGTAGTTGGCGTAATAGGCATTTGATATTGGTAATCCGTCAATTATATTCTGTCGTGTTGTTTATGTAATCGAGGTAGATAAAAATGGCTATTTTTGCCAAAACAGACACGATTATTGGGCGTGTGTTACAACAGCTGCAATATTAGGAAGGGCTATTTCGTTTAATCAAGCAGACAGGCAAAATATACGTAATCAAATAGAGAAAACACACCAGTCTTGGGTACTACTCGTAAAAACAGCTTTTTCGATATTATACAACGATATTTGGATTCTTCATGTGACAAAACGTTTGACGAACGTTGATGAAGTAACACATTCTTTCGCAGAAAGGTAAGTAGAGGGCGTAAAGCTGTATCAAGATTAGAGAGAGAAAAATGCTGGGAGCTAAGGATAGAAGAAATGTGTACTATCTTGCTTGTCTCTTGCTTTTACTAGTTTATGTTTCCTATATTTAATTATATGTCACGCAATAGAGAAAGTTACTAGCTAATCGACTATAAAGAGTTCTTATTCTCCCGGTCACAAATAATCCCACCCAGTATTAATTATGAGTTTTTTTAAAGGAGGATAGGATGTCAAACCGGCCGACAGGGAGCAGTATAGGCAAAACACATTTTAATTTTCATTTCCTGAATATAAGTTTGATGTCTTGCATTAAAATATATACACGTTTGAATTGTACACAGTGAAATACAGTAATTTGCGATGGAAGAATGCTGTGTAAACAGGTGTGGCACTGCACTTTAGCACACTTAGACCAAATAACATGTTTTACATTGTCTCGAACGTAAATGTTTTATATATCAACCTATTGAGAAAGATTTGCTTTACAAAATGAGCATATTTTTGAAAAATGAGTTTCTTTATTTTAGATTTTTGACGTCGTATCTCAAACGTTCGAGTGGGATGTAGGTAGGGGGGGGGGGGGGGTGCGCTCTATCAAGTTTTTGCCACGGTTCGGAAATATCGTAGATTCGGGGCTGTAAACTGTTCGCGTGCCGCTGTGGTTAAAGTGAACCGTGCGTGGCAAAATGGTGCTATTTAAATCTGCGGAGGTAACTGTGGTACACCAGGGACCATATTTAATGGGGCCGCACAATGGCTGTGGAGATGCATGTGGACAAACAAACGTGCAGCTCTTGAGCACCTGACCAACGAGACGAACCAAGGGCCTACCAACACTGTCTCTTCAACAACCGTTCAGTAAACACTGCTGCGTGTGGGCCTCTGCAGCAGGCGTCTGGTTCAAGCACCCATGCTGACTGGAATTTGCACGCCAATACTGCAACTCGACGTCGGAAGGATCCAAGCCAGGGGGCATTCCCTGGGTTACCAATGTAGAAACCACAATGGATCAAGACAAGTGTGCATCTATCCTTGTGGACAATGTCCACTCCTAAGTGCAGTTCCTTTCTCTTCGGCACGATGGCATCTATCAGCAGGTCAATGCAGCATGTGACGAGGATCGCAGTGTATGTCTGTGGTTCTAAGAGCTCCAAGGATGAGTTTACAATATCCCCCTGGCCACCAAACTCGCCAGATTAAAACACAATCGAGCACCTGCGGAATTACCTAAATAGGACTGCTTTCAGCATGGATTCTCAACCGAGAAAGCTAGCGCAGCAGCCCGTTGCACTACAGTCGGCACGGCTGGACATCCATGTCGGTACCTTCCAGAAACTCATTGACTGTCTTACTGCACGTCTCACTTCGGTACGCGCTGCAAAAGGCGGTATTCAGATTTATGACAGGTGGTACATTATGTGACTGGATAGTGTGTTATTTGTTGCAAGTTGCTTTAAATTTTATAAGTACTGTCATAGCTGTTAAAAAGACGGCAAGCAGAAATTTTCTGGGCTATCTGTATGTGGTTCGGAATCAGTACAGGGAAAGGAGAAATTATTTTATACTTTTTTGTTCGTTTTAGGAAGGTCTTATATAGCAAAGTTATATCTAAATAATTATTTATAAATATGTAGACAGATAAGTGCATCGCGGAAGACGAGCAGACGGCGTCGAGTGCCGAGGGAAGTGTGGCGCCTGGCAGAGCGGGAAGACGATCGGCAGAGCAACGGTGGAGGCAGAGGCTCCCCGCGCCCAAGGCCGCGGCGGCGGCGGCGGCGGCGGCGGCGGCGGCGGCGGCAGGTACGTCAGAAGTGCTCCGGGTGTTGGCGCGTTCCTCTCGTGCGTCGCATTCCGAGGCGCCGCGCCGCACCGCCACAGCCCGGCCTGCCCTGCGCTGCGCTGCGCTGCGCCTCCAGCCGCGCCACGGCCGCCGCTCTCCCGCTGCCTGCCCCGCCACAGCACCGACAAGCCACCGTACTTCCACCGACAAGTACTACCCTTACTGTCTCACTCAACCTCCGTACTTTCCAAGAGAGTTAACGTACACTATTGGCCATTAACATTGCTACACCACGAAGATGACGTGCTAAAAACACGAAATTTAACCGACAGGAAGCAGATGATGCTGTGATATTCAAATGATTAGCTTTTCAGAGCATTCGCACAAGGTTGGCGCCGGTGGCGACACCTACAACGTGCTGACATGAGGAAAGTTTCCAACCCATTTCTCGTACAGAAACAGCAGTTGACCGGTGTTGCCTGGTCAAACGTTGTTGTGATGCGTCGTATAAGGAGGAGAAATGCGTACCATCACGTTTACGACTTTGATAAAGGTCGGATGTAGCCTATCGCGATTGTGGTTTATCGTATCGCGACATTGCTGCTCGCGTTGGTCGAGATCCAATGACAGTTAGCAGAATATGGAATCGGTGGGTTCAGGAGGGTAATACGGAACGCCGTGCTGGATGGCAACGGCCTCGTATCACTAGCAGTCGAGATGACAGGCATCTTATCCTCATGGCTGTAACGGATCGTGCAGCCACTTCTCGATCACTGAGTCAACAGATGGGGACGTTTGCAAGACAACAACCATCTGCACGAACAGTTCGACGATGTTTGCAGCAGGGTGGACTATCAGCTCGGAGACCATGGCTGCTGTTACCCTTGACGCTGCATCATAGACAGGAGCGCCTGCGATTGTGTACTCAACGACGAACCTGGGTGCACGAATGGCAAAACGTCATTTTTCGCATGAAATCAGGTTCTGTTTAGAGCATCATGATGGTCGAATCCGTGTTTGGCGACATTGCAGTGAGCGCACATTGGAAGCGTGTATTCGTCATCGCCATACTGGCGTATCACCTGGCGTGATGGTATGGGGTGCCATTGGTTACTCGTCTCGGTCACTTCTTGTTCGCATTGACGGCACTTTGAACAGTGGACGTTACATTTCAGATGTGTTACGACCCGTGGCTCTCCCCTTCATTCGATCCCTGCGAAACCCCACATTGCAGCAGGATAATGCACGACCGCATGTTGCAGGTCCTGTACGGGCCTTTCTGGATACAGAAAACGTTCGACTGCTGCCCTGGCCAGCACATTCTCCAGATCTCACACCAACTGAAAACGTCTGGTCAATGGTGGCCGAGCAACTAGCTCGTCACAATACGCCAGTCACTACTCCTGATGAACTGTGGTATCGTGTCGAAGCTGCATTGCAGCTGTACCTGTACACGCCATCCAAGCTCTGTTTGACTCAATGCCCAGTCGTATCG
Source organism: Schistocerca nitens (assembly GCF_023898315.1). Classification (NCBI taxonomy): domain Eukaryota; kingdom Metazoa; phylum Arthropoda; class Insecta; order Orthoptera; family Acrididae; genus Schistocerca; species Schistocerca nitens. Next base: position 607,496,311 of record NC_064617.1, on the reverse strand, counting down.
AGGCCGTTATTACGGCCAGTTTGTTGGTCTGAGAACTGATTTTTCAGGATCTATGCACCCAAATTGCGTGAAAATGTAATCACATGTCAGATCTAGTATAATATATTTGTCAAATGAATACCCGTTTATCATCTGCATTTCTTCTTGGTGTAGCAATTTTAATGGCCAGTAGTGTAATTATTAATTACGATTTGATGTAGATGAACGTGCATTACCTCTCACAAAAAACATCTATTCTGAAGCCAGGTAAACCATTACTTGATGACAAAAGCTCAGTAATAAAGTAAAGCAGCAAGGTTGTTTTGAACACCACACTCTTCTTGCCAGGCCCGATCCTACTGGAGGTGGTACGCCGTTGCCTTCCTCCATCCTTTGAGCTGACTTACCCATCCAATTACATGGGGATCTACAGTTTCACGTCAATTCCGACCTCGGTGCAACTCGGCATTCCATACGTTAACAAACATTGCTAAAGGTGAAAGAAGTGGTAAGTGACCGCCCAACGATCGAACCCGAGACCTTTGGATCCACGCTCTTGCACTTCAGCACTGAGTAATCGGCCCTATAGACCAATATCGCTGAGAACCCAGTGTTGCCCAGGTACGTACATTCCAAACTCCTGTTAGTCCTCGCCCTTCCTTCTCTCATTGTCAGTCTCTTCCTTCCTCCCCACTCTCTGACCATCTGCTCCTGCCCCTCTCTCCGTCAATCTCCTCCTATCCCCTCTCTGTTCATCTGCTCCCCCCCCCCTTCTGTCCATCTACTCCTTCCACCTCTGTCCATCTGCTACTCCCCCACCTTCTGTCTATCTGCTCTTTCTCCCTCTGACCATCAACTCCTTTGCTCTCTGTCCATCTGCTCGTTGCTCTTCAGTCTATCTTCTCCACAGCCCCTCCAGTTCCATCTGACCATCTCCCCATCTCTCTCACCCTCGTCTCTATCCATCTCTTCGTCTTTTCTTCTTATGCCATTCTCACCCTCTCCTCTCTCTCTCTCTGTCCATCCCCTCACCTTACCTGTCCATCTCCTCTTCCCCCTATCTGTGCTCATCTGCTCCTTTCCCTTCTCTGTCCATCTCCTCTTCTCTCCTTCTCATTCCACTTTATCACCCGCACCCCAATAGGAGGCGTTTGTTTCTTACCTCCACAGTACTGCTTCCCATATCGTCACTAATATGTGTACCACATTTGGTTGAAATCTTTCCGTGAGTTTGGGGCGAGCTTCTTATCCATGGCTTTGCCTGCGTACGCAGATGTCAAATATATTTAACGTATTTCACCTGTTTTTCCAGAGAATTTCGCCCAGCAGTTTCATTTTCACTCAGTTCAATGTTTGTGATGTCATGCCTCCTGAACTATCCGTGGCATAGTGATATACCTTTCCTGTTGTATTAAATGGTGTATGTCAATATTCTAAGACGAATGTGTTGTGAATAGAGTTAGTAGTTTTACTGCATGAATAGCATAAACTTTGTTCCTTTCATCTTTTTGTGGGGTTTGTCGGAGAGAAAGAGTGCGTGTAGAATGGGACAGGCACGCGATCTGTCTGAGTTTGATTGAGGTCAGATTGTGATAGACCAGAGGCTTATCAGGAGCATTTAGGAAACTGCACGACTTGTTCGGTGTACGAGGAGTCCAGCGGTGAGTGTCTGCAACACGTGGCGAAACCAAGGGGAAATTACGTCCAGACGTCGTGGGGTTTGGCGGGCATCCCTGATCACAGGTGTCTGACGTCGCAGGCTGGGCAGACAGGTAAACCGGGATCGACGCGAATTGTGGCGGAACTACCATCAGACTTTAACGCTCGGCACATTACAAGCGTGTCTGAACACACAGTGCTCCGATCGCTCCTAACGATGTGCCTCCGTAAACGACGACCCATGCATGTACCAATGTTAACACCATGACTTCGACAACAATGACTGAATTGGGCACATGCCCACCGGCACTGGACGTTGAGACTGTGTCAGAGCGTTGGATGGTTTGGTTCAAATGGCTCTGAGGACTATGGGACTTAACATCTTAGGTCATCAGTCCCCTAGAACTTAGAACTACTTAAACCTAACAAACCTAAGGACATCACACACATCCATGCCCGAGGCAGGATTCGAACCTGCGACCGTAGCAGTCCCACGGTTCGGGACTGCAGCGCCTAGAACCGCAAGACCACCGCGGCCGGCAGTTGGATGGTTTGATGAACCCGATACCTTCATCACAATTTCGATGATAGGGCGCGAATCTGTCGTCTTCATGTGGAATAGCTCCTTGACACTTATACTGCAGGACAGGGACAAGCTGTTGGTGACTCCATTACGCTCTGGGGAACATTCACGTAGGCGTCCATGGGTCCAGTGGAGCTCGTGCAAGACACCATGATCGGCAATTGGTATCGTACACTGGTTGCAGACCACGTACACTCCTTCATAACCATCATTTTTCCCTGACGCCAATGATATTTAACAAGATAATGCTCCATGTCACAAGGCGACCATTGCGTTTCGAGGAACACAGTGGAGTGTTCCAGTTGATGTGCTGGCCCCAAAACTCGCCAGATCTGAACCCAGTCGAACACACCTCTGATGCGATTGAGCATGGTGTCGGAGCTCATCGCTACCCATCCACGAATTTTCGGGAATTAAAGAGTTGTGTGATCAGAGGTGGTACTCCCTTCAACGACTTACAGAGGCCTCATTGTTTCCATGCCACGACACGTTGCCGCTGTTACCTGTGCCAAATGTGGACATACCGGCTAATAGGTAGATGGTCATAATGTGCTGGCTGAGCAGTGTACATATACACGAAAATCAGTTTTTATAATATGTACGGATTTGAAGGAATATTGCTGAATCACTTACTGTTCGTGATGAAGCCCTCATTCATTCATTGACAAGGATGTTTCAAGCCAATGAAGATTTGTACACCTGAGGTTCATAAAGTAACCCAATACAAAGACAAAGGATTCAGAAGCTTAATACTACAGATGTTGTTGTTGTTGTTATGGTCTTCAGTCCTGAGACTGGTTTGATGCAGCTCTCCATGCTATTCTATCCTGTGCAAGCTTCTTCATCTCCCAATACGTACTGGAGCCTACACCCTTCTGAATCTGTTTAGTGTATTCATCTCTTGGTCTCCCCCTACGATTTTTACCCTCCACGCTGCCCTCCAATACTAACTTGGTGATCCTTTGATGGCTCAGAACATGTCCTACCAACCGGTCCCTTCTTCTTGTCAAGTTGTGCCACAAACTCCTCTTCTCCCCAATTCTATTCAATACCTCCTCATTAGTTACGTGATCTACCCATCTAATCTTCAGCATTCTTCTGTAGCAGCACATTACGAAAGCTTCTATTCTCTTCTTGTCCAAACTATTTATCATCCATGTTTCACTTCCATACATGGCTACACTCCATACAAATACTTTCAGAAACGACTTCCTGACACTTAAATCTATACGCGATGTTAACAAATTTTTCTTCTTCAGAAACGCTTTCCTTGCCACTGCCAGTCTACATTTTATATCCTCTCTACTTCGACCATCATCAGTTATTTTTCTCCCCAAATAGCAAAACTCCTGTACTACTTTAAGTGTCTCATTTCCTAATCTAATTCCCTCAGCATCACCCGACTTAATTCGACTACATTCCATCACCCCCGTTTTGCTTTTGTTGATGTTCATCTTATATCCTCCTTTCAAGACACTGTCCATTCCGTTCAACTGCTCTTGCAAGTTCTTTGCTGTCTCTGACAGAATTACAATGTCATCGGCAAACCTCAAAGTTTGTATTTCTTCTCCATGAAAGTAAATTATTTCTTCTTTTTCGATGTACAGAATGGATAACATCGTGGATAGCCTACAACCCTGTCTCATTGCCTTTCACATCCTTCGACTCTTATAACTGCTGTCTGGTTTTTGTAAAAGTTGTATGTAATCTTTCGCTCCTTGTATTTTAAGACTGTAGCCTTCAGAATTTCAAAACATGTATTCCAGTCAGCACAGCCAAAAGTTTTATCCAAGTCTGCAAATGCTATAAATATAGATTTGCCGTTCTTTAATCCATCTTCTAAGAGAATCTTAGACATGACTTATTAAATTGACAGTTCGACAATATTGAGGCCTGTCAGCACCTTTTTCCTTTGGAATTGGCACTATTGCATAATTCTTAAGGTCTGAGAGTATCTTGCTTGTCGCATATATCTTGCACACTAGATGGAATAATTATGTTATGGCTGGCTTCGCCAAGCATCTCAATACATCTGATGGAATGTCGCCAACTCCAGGGGTGTTGCTTGCGCTTAAACCTGTCAGTGTTCCGTGAAATTCTTCTCGCAGTATAGTGCGCCCCATCTCCTCTCCTTCTACTTCCTCTTCCGTTTCTATAATACCGGCTTCAAGTTCATTTCCCTGCTGTGTCTTGAGAGAGGTCATAAGGTGCACACGAAAAAAGAAAAAGAAAGTAATGGAATGCAGTCGAGTTAAACGAGGCGATGCTGAGGACATTGGATTACGAAATGCGACACTAAAACTAGTCGATAAGTTTTCCTGTTTGGGCAGCAAAATAACTTATGATAGTCAAAGTAGAGAGGATGTAAAATGCAAACTAGCTACAGCAAGGAAAACATTTCTGTAATATAGGAAATTATTAACATCGAACATAAATTTTGCTGTTAGGAAGTCTTTACTGAGGATTTTTGTCTGGAGTATAGCCTCGTGCACAAGGGTACTACGGGTGGTAATCATTTCAGAAAGGAAAAGAGAAGAAGTTTTTAAAATGTGGTGCTATGGAAGAATGCTGAAGCTTAGATGCGTAGCTCGTGTAAGTAATCAGGAGGTACGGAATCACTGAATCGCTCTGAAGAGGAAACAGATTAATGTTACAACTTGACTAAACGAAGTGATTGGTTGAGGCGTGAAGGATTCATCAATTCAGTACTGGAGGGAAGTGTGAGGGATGTAACTGTAGGAATGAATACAGTAAGCAGATTCAGAAGGATTTTGGTTGCAGTATTTATTCGGAGATGAATATGTTTGCACAGGATAGAATATTGTGGAAAGCTGCATCAAACCGGTCTTCGGACTGAAGACTAAAATAACAACAGGTTTTGTCTACCTGACAGCTGATTATGATACTGACTACTGAGGTTAACAGTCAGTTTTGGCATATATTGTTTATTGGCTAACGGTGTCAACTGTTGTGTCATTCTCAATAGGCCGTACTACTTTTAGCCGATGGCTACGTCGGTATGTAGCAGGAACGTGCGCCTGCCAAGATCTGCTACTACAGGACGGCTCCTCTGGTGGGAGCCGTCGGGAAAGAACTTATGTGGCCTACTGAGAATGACATAACTGTGCCAATCAATAATATATGTGAGCATCGATTGATAAGCTCCGTAGTCAAATTTAGTGTGCTCATCACTGCTCCGTGCCAACACCACGGAAAATGTGAGAATATCGTACTGCGAATCCCGTATATTGGTAAAAAAAGGTATGGACTTTCCACGGACTAGAGTTTTACCAATCTCATTGAAGAATTATTCGGAAACGGAAGCTTCGATGCAGACCTTAAGAAACAACACCGTCTGCAGGATGTTGAAAAATAGGTTACTACAAGAAAGCGTATTAGCCCCTACTTCTTTTAAAGATCTATGCTAAGTTTTCTTTATGCAGATGATCTGACTTTGGCATTTCAAGCTAAGTTGTTTGAAGAAACACAATTCAGCCTGATAGATGCTTTGAACATGATCGATATTTACAATAGTGTATATTGTCGAAATTATAGTACTGAACGCTGTGGTCCAGAAATTGAACCATAAATACAGTATAATATCAATACACTGATTTGTTTTCAATGTAATTCTAGCGGAAACACTCCATGTTTCTACCAGGCAGGGGCAGTATGTGCAGTCTATGGCAAGCGCGTCACCAGAAACACTGCATTACTTGTGGTCAGTGCCATTACGAGAGTTCTCTTACTTCAGCGACGTTCGGACAGCAATAATGTACAATCAGAAGCTACGTATAGTCAACAATGGAGCAGGGAACAAGACAAGTGGGCGTGTCAGCGGATGTCGGTGTGAGTCAAAATGATATCTCTGGAATATGGAAAAAGTTTCTAGTGTCAGGATCAGTTGAAGATCGTAACACAAGTGGCCCCGGAAGAAAAACAACAGGTGTGCAGGAGCGGCTTCTGCATGTAATAAGAAGCAGAAACCCTCAACGCAGTAGTGCACATCTAGGTAGTAGTTCCAAACATCTACAGAAGCACGGATGTCAACAAAGAAAACGATTCGATATAGGGTCAGTGACCAGGGATTACGTGCCAGAAGACCTCTTAAGGTCCCTCTAAATCGGGATCGGATTAGGGTGTCGTGTCGCGTGGGGACGAAGCCACTCTTTGTGGGCTAGGCACCAGTGGGACACAACGCATTTTTATGATGAGATCCTTATCGGTATCCACCCTGATGTTATTCATATTCGTGTGTGGATGCAACGTCGACAACGTTTACACTGTAACAGTATGGAAGATCGTGACCCCATCAAGGCGGTTCAGTCATGTTTCGGGATGGAATCATATGTGGCTGCAGGACACCACTTGCGCCAAAGCATTAGAGAATGACTTGTTTGTAGTATCGGGACGACGTCCTTGCACGCATTGTGACTCCATTTGGTGAATGTATTGGAGCGGGATTCACGACGGTGGACGACAAGGCACACCACCATCGTCGCAATCTTGTAAACACCTTTCTAGTGGAGCATACCAACAGTCAGATAGAATGGCCTCCATATTCTCCAGGTCTGCATTGAGAATGCACGGGCCACTCTAAAGCGAGTGGTTTACAGTCGTTCTGTCTCGCCAGAGACATTACAGAGTGTTACAGAGGCTGCTGTGGAGGGAGGAGACAATATCCGACAGTCTTATGTAGACAGTTTGGTAAGGAGTATGCCTAACTCCATTGAAAAGTGGCTACAATTATGAGAAGTGCTAATTGGTTCACAAATAATCACGTTATGCAAGATGATTGTGAGAAGAAATTACAGTGTTAACAGTGATATCTTTTATAAGATTTTATTTTTTTGTTTGTACTTGTCACTTGGAAATGTGTTTTCTTCTTTATTTTTGTTTTCTTATGACTGTACCTGACAGAAAAAATCAGTTTTGTTTCCTGTTATTTCCAGTATTGACAATAAAACGAAATGCAACATTTATTTTGACCACGGTATTACATTAACACTCACCTTCGCCCAAAACTAGTAAAAGTTAACTGTTAGCTTTCCGTCTTGAACACAGACAGGCACATCGTAAACTCAGTGTCTCATGGCAAGGAGCACAACTGGATGGTACGCCGTAGCCAAAATATTTTGGTGTCGCTCTAGATCGCATCTTGATTTACAGCAGGCACTGTCATAACGCGAAGCTGGGAAGCGCAATCCAGAAATAACAGCTACAGCAAGATAATACATAATATACGGGGCTCTCAGTCACAAAGCCAACGGCATTATCAGTCCCTTACTTCGCGGCAGAATGATAATGCCCTGTCTGGTAACGGAAATGAGCGTTTGGCGTCATTGGCCTGGAGGCCACTTACGGGGCACGTCCGGCCGCCTTGGCGCAGGTCTCATTACATTCGACGCTACATTGGGCGACCTGCGCGCCGGATGGGGATGAAATGATGATGAAGACAGCATAGCACTCAGCCCCTGAACGGAGAAAATCCCCGACCCATGCGAGAATCGAACCCGGGCCCCTTAGGACGTCAGTCCGTCACGCTGACCAATTTTTTTTTCTTCCACTTCAGTTCGTTTAATCTGTTGGGGGCGGACGTCGTAAGACCTCCATTTAAGTTCGTTGTTGATCTGTTAACTCAGTTTTTTTTATTACAGGGGGCACATTACCCTCTGACCAAACACGCTGAGCTACAGTGTCGGCACCATTCAGCTATGGGGGCAAACCCCTGTCTGGTATATGTCCGTCAGTAATAAATATGTCGACAAGACACTGAATGATGCTTTTTACTGGATGTCTGCGTCCTACACGACTCACCAAACAACCGTCGTGAAGTCGCTCGCTGGCAGTAGGAAAAGAACAAACATGGTCATCAAATCTAGCCATCCGTTACATAATTAAGCACTAATTGTACGAAGACTGAAGCCGTTATTTGTGCAAGTTCCATAGCATTCCATCCAAAGCAGGGATGTGAATGTGTGAAGCAAAAGTCGTAGCACGCAAGTTCCATAGCATTCCATCCAAAGCAGGGATGTGAATGTGTGAAGCAAAAGTCGTAAACGGTTCCCACTGGTCTCCATCATGTAATAATTTACCACCTGGTCACCGCTCTCACTCGGCTACATTCTGTAGCCAGATGTAACCTTTAAAAAAGCGTGTATTTTGAATCGTCACTGTCAGCTGCGAGTGCACAGAAGCGCCAACCATTGACCTCGGCTCTGTCCGTGTCCTGCATCGCGGAAGATGTGCTTCGAGCAGATCCACATGCTATTCACTTCATCCACTACGAAATCCTCCGTACACGTACACCGGGACATGATTACTTAATCTTGCTTCTTTTATCTATGACGTAATTCAATGCTTGTGTTTCTTTGGACTTATATTAATAAAAACACAAATAACGTACTAACTCACAGCGTCTGAACGGAAGATTGTTGTAGCGACTCGTTTTAATTACTACACGGTTCAGTCGCATTAATGTGAGCACCTGCCAAAAGCTTGAATATCTACATTTTGCAGCGCGGAGCGTTGCAAGTCGTGCAGGAAGAGAGTCAGTGACGTTCAGTACCGACAGGGATGTGGAGCCATGTCGACTCCAGTGACGTGGCCATCTGCGCTAGGTTTCTCGGTTGAGATCAAGATAACCCAACGGATTCTCGATTGGACTTAAATCCAGAGAGTTTGGTGGACAAGGGAGTACGCTAAACTCGTCAGTATGCTCTTCGAAGCACGCACGTACACTGCGAGCTGTGTCACAGGTTGCATTGTCCTGCTGGTAGATGCCATCGTGCCGAGGGAAAACAAACTGCATGTAGACGTGGACATTGTCTCAAAGATACTTGTATTGATACTTGTGTTGATCCTTTGTGCCCTCCGGAATGACAAGCTTACCCAGGGAATGCCACGAAAACGTTCCCCAGACCACAGTTAATAAAATGTTCCAGGCAGTTATGCCGTGGTCGAATGGATTTCATATTTAAACGCGACGTTTTGTCCCATCTGTGAAGAACAGTTCCATTGAGGACCGTAGCTTCCTTAAGTGTCTGATTCGCACCCTGGCTCACTACTAACTGCAGAAAATTTTCGTTTACGCATGGTGTGACGTCACATGTTTTGAGTACTCGAGCGCAATTGGCCGTTGTCGACTGCCGTCGTACGCTATCACGTGATGGTGGAAGACTGGTACACATCTTCTTGAGCGACGGAATGTAGATGTCATTCAGTTTCACACCCTTCTTCTTCCTAATGAAATCCCTAGGCTGTTTTATAATCTGTATGGCCGCTCTGTATAGTCTTTCATGTTATCCGCTCGTGGGTCTCAGTACTTGAGTCCTAACAAAATGAATGTGGTTGTATCCCAGCTGAAAAGCCTGCTCCACATCAGCAGAACTGTCACTGTCCCCCTTCTGCAATTGCCCCTGTGCTCTTCGAGTGGTTTCTTAACCGTTCTTTTTGTAGTACCCACGTACACCTCTCCCTCCCCACAGCTACAAGGAATCCTCGAAATTTCTACTTTTTCCAGCGGCTAGCGAGCGTCCTTGGCCAGTTTTAGGTGATTTTCTATCTTCCGGGCCGGTTTGTAGATTACCGCGATGTTCCGATTTTTCAAGATCTTTTTCTATTCGACCACTACAGTCCTTAATGAAAGGCAGGAAAACTTTCGATTGTGCATCGCTACGATATCTGCGCGGTGGCCTTAACGATCGTTTTACCTCAGCGTACGAATACCATTCTCGAGCAATGCATTCGTGAGATGTTTTAATTCTGCTTAGCAGCCAGGAGACCACCATAATCATTTTGATAGCACTCAAGTACTGCTATCAAAGCAGATACCATGCATGGCTACACAGGGAGACCACAGAGATTGTAAAACACTCCAAGAATTTCAATAGGAAGGAGGAGGGCGTGAAATCGAAGTTGTTTACACTGCTGAGGAAGATACATCGGTGAGCAAAAACATTACGAGCACCTGTTTAATAGCGCGTTGGTCTACTTTGAAAACACAGTACAGCAGAAATTATATTGTTATGGATTCTACAAGTCTTCGACAGGATTCCAGAAGTATGTAGCACCACTCACAAGTCACTAAATTCCCGCAAATTACGGGACGATGTTTTGTGGGCACGCAGCTGTCGCCCAGTGTGTGTTCCAGTGGGTAAAGATCAGGCACATATGCTGGCTAAGATTGCACTATCGTACAGCACGATTATGGCCTTGTGTCGCGGAGAATTATCCTGCTAGAAGATGTCATCGCCATCCGCGAAGACTTCAAACGTGAAGGGATGCAGTTGGTCCGCAGTAATATTCACGTAGATCATTGCTGTCATGGTGCCTTCGAGTACTACCACAGGTCCCATACGAGTCCGACTCAGTGTACCCCTTGCATATTCCTGCTGTCGCTGGCCTGCGTTTGTGGCGCAGTGGGCGTTTCAAGCAGCCATACGCCTGGTTCAAATGACTCTGAGCACTATGGGACTTAACTTTTGAGGTCATCACTCCCCTAGAACTTAGAACTACTTAAACCTAAGTAACCTAAAGACATCACACACATCCATGCCCGAGGCAGGATTCGAGCCTGTGACCGTAGCGGTCGCGCGGTTCCAGACTGAAGCGCCTAGAACCGCTCGGCCACTTCGGGCGGCTGCCATAAGCCTGGATGATGGCGTGTAAAGATCGAACTATCGACCTGGTGTAACAAGAAATGCGATACATTCGGCAGGCGGTAGGTTTCTGTTCATCCAGGGTGAAAGCTCTGTAATGCTGTGCCTACTGCAATCGTAACTGACGATGTCGTAGGGTCAACACAGGGGTCGTGTAATGTAGGGCTCCATGTTCAACAACGGCCTTTGAACGGTGTGCTCCGAAACTCTTGTGCTTACACCAGCACTGTACTCTGATGTCAGATCTGCCAGGGACCGCTGCCTAACTAGATTACGCGGTGAGAGATCCTCCGACATCTACGTTTAGTCGGCGTCCAGTACCACACGGCCTACGCGCTATTTCACCATCCTTCAACTGCTTCTCATAGGAGTTCACGACAGTAGTACGCAAACAGCCGACCAGCTTCACCGTTTCCAGCTGCAGTGCCATAACAACGTGCCCTTTGTCAGAACCGCCGATATCAGTGGCATTTGCCGCCCCGTATATTCGCTATAATGATTCACCATTTGTCTCACTTTCGCTTACATTCTTTCCTTAGTGAGTCACGTGCCCGAAACACCATCAGGAGGCATTCAACCTCGCAGTGGGCAGTGGTCATAATGTTTTAGCACATCAATGTATGTACCAGTCTTCCACCATAGTGTGATAGCAACAGCGGACGACGGCAGTCGACAACGGTCAATTGCATTCAAGTATTTAAAACAACTAACACGAATTCTTTATAGACGAATGGAAAAACTGGCAGAAGCCGACCTCGGGGAAGATCAGTTTGAATTCCGCAGAAATGTTGGGCCACGCGAGGCAATACTGACCCTACGACTTATCTTAGAAGATAGATTAAGGAAAGGCAAACGTACGTTTCTAGCATTTATAGACTTAGAGAAAGCTTTTGACAAGGTTAACTGGAAATCTCTCTTTCAGATTCTGAAGGTGGCAGGGGTAAAATACAGGGAGCAAAAGGCTATTTACAATTTGTACAGAAACCAGATGGCAGTCATAAGAGTCGAGGGCCACGAAAGGGAAGCAGTGGTTGGGAAGGGAGTGAGACGGAGCTATAACCTATCCCCGTTGTTATAAAATCTGTACACTGAGCAAGCAGTAAAGGAAAGAAAAGAAAAGTTTGGAGTAGGAATTAAAATCCATGGAGAAGAAATAAAAACTTCGAGGTTTCCGACGACATTGTAATTCTGTCAGAGACAGCAAAGGACTTGGAAGAGCAGCTGAATGGAATGGAAAGGAGGATATAAGATAAACATCAACAAAATCAAAACGAGGATAATGCAATTTAGCCGAGTTAAGTCAGGTGATGCTGAGGGTATTAGACTGGGAAATTAGACACTTAAAGGACTAAATCAGATTTGTTATTTGGGGAGCAAAATAACTGATGACGGTCGATGTAGAGAGGATATAAAATGTAGACTGGCTACGGCAAGGAAAGCGTTTTTGACGATGAGAAATTTATTGATATCGAGTATAGATTTAAGAGTCAGGAAGCCTTTACTGAAAGTATTTGTATGGAATGTGGTCATGTATGTAAGTGAAACGTGGACGATAAACAGTTTAGACAAGAAAGGAATAGAAGCTTTCGAAACGTGATGCTACAGAAGAATGCTCAAGATTAGATGGGTAGATCACGTAACTAATGAGGAGATACAGAACAGAATTGGCGAGAAGAGCAATTTGTGGCAAAACTTTACAAGAAAAAGGGATCGGTTGCTAGGACACGTTCTGAGGCATCAAGGGATCACCAATTTAGTACTGGAGGGAAGCGTGGAGGGTAAAAATCGTAGAGGGAGACCAACGGCTGAATACGCTAAGCACATTCAGAACGATGTAAGTTGCAGTAGTTATTCGGAGATGAAGAAGCTTGCACAGGATAGGGTAGCATGGAGAGCTGCATCATACCAGTCTCTGGACTGTAGACCACAACAACAACAACATTTAAAATATGGGACGCCACGCCACTGCGCGGATGCACGCGTACATGGAATTTTGTTGCAGTTAGTAACGAATGAAGGTGTGAATCTAACACTCAAAGAAGCTACGAACTCCCTTGAAAATGTCCTCCGCAGAGGGTGACGAAACGTTGAGTTTAAATGGGAAATCCATTCGAGCAAGGCTTAATAATCAGGAACATTGTATTAATAGTGACATTTCCGGGAGTGGAAGTTTACATTTTATATTCACCGGACCAAAACGCTCCCTCCAGGATGCACTGTGTTTGCATTCAGGTGTTCACGCCCTACACACCCATTGCCATGTCTCAGATGTAGCATAAAACGTCATTCTACATCTACATCTACGTACGTATTCCGCAATCCACCATGCGGTGCGTGGTGGAGGGTACCTCGTACTACAACTAGCATCTTCTCTCCCTGTTCCACTCCCAAACAGAACGAGGGAAAAATTACTGCCTATATGCCTCTGTACGAGCCCTAATCTCTCTTATCTTTGTGGTCTTTCCGCGAAATATAAGTTGGCGGCAGTAAAATTGTACTGCAGTCAGCCTCAAATGCTGGTTCTCTAAATTTCCTCAGTAGCGATTCACGAAATGAACGCCTCCTTTCCTGCAGAGACTCCCACCCGAGTTGCTGAAACATTTCCGTAACACTCGCGTGATGATCAAACCTACCAGTAACAAATCTAGCAGCCCGCCTCTGAATTGCTTCTATGTCCTCCCTCAATCCGGCCTGATAGGGATGCCAAACGCTCGAGCAGTACTCAAGAATAGGTCGTATTAGTGTTTTATAAGCGGTCTCCTTTACAGTTGAACCACATCTTCCCAAACTTCTACCAATGAACCGAAGGCGACGACTATCCGCCTTCCCCACAACTGCCATTACATGCTTGTCACACTTCATATCGCTCTGCAATGTTACGCCCAAATATTTAATCGACGTGACTGTGTCAAACGCTACACTACTAATGGAATATTCAAACATTACGGGATTCTTTTTCCTATTCATCTGCATTAATTGACATTTATCTATGTTTAGAGTTAGCTGCCATTCTTTACACCAATCACAAATCCTGTCCAAGTCATCTTGTATCCTCCTACAGTCACTCAACGACGACACCTTCCCGTACAACACAGCATCATCAGCAAACAGCCGCACATTGCTATCCACCCTATCCAAGAGATCATTTATGTAGATAGAAAACAACAGCGGACCCACCACACTTTCCTGGAGCACTCCAGATGATACCCTCACCTCCGATGAACACTCACCACCGAGGACAACGTACTGGGTTCTATTACTTAATACGATCACGTGCCGCCGCTCAGTGGACATCCAACTGCAGTACTGGCGTGCGAATTCCAGCGTTTGTCGCCTACGAACAGCAGTCATGAACAGGCGCCTGTTTCGGTGACCCATACGCAGCAACGTTAGCTGAACGGCCCTCGAGCAGACAACGAAGGTAGCGCCTTGGTTCGTCTGGGCATTCAGTTGCTCGAAGTTGCACGTCTATCCGCTCGTACACATCTCTCCTGGCGACGTTCAGCCCTGTTATCTATGGCCCGTGGGTGCACCACGCCGGTCTGGATAGCGCCATTCTTCCATGCAGGCCGAGCGGTTCTAGGCGCTTCAGTCTGGAACCGCGCGACCGCTACGGTCGCAAGTTCGAATCCTGCCTTGGGCATGGATGTGTGTGGTTTCCTTAGGTTAGTTAGGTTTAAGTAGTTCTAAGTTCTAGGGGACTGATGACCTCCGATGTTGAGTCCCATAGTGCTCACAGCCATTTGAGTCTGCCATGCACGGTGGCACGCGAACTGTTTACAAACTTAGCCTTTCCGGAAATGCTCCCGCCCTTGGCCCGAAAGACATTAATCGTGCCCTGTAGGACGCCAGATAAATCACTCCGCTTTCACATTACGACAACGACTGCACTCTTTTGCACGTTTCCCCGACACGCTTTATATACGATCCACTGGTAGTGCTGTCAGCTGCCGTTCGTGAGCGGTTATTGCACCTTGCTCCGAACTTAAGCGGTGGTCACAGTAGTGTAACTGGACCGTGTATTACAATTGCCACATCTGTGGCTAATGAGTCGAATGGTAGCACGGCATTCGTGCCAATCTTACGCTTTAAAATGCGATTCTGGAGGGGTTTGAGCGGGGTTATGAATTTATCACTGCTTCAGTATATCTGGCTAGGCTGCGTTGTGTCGTCAGACAGTGGCGCCATCCACGTTTCACACGAGCTCTATCTTTGAGTTGCTAAGTTCTGTTCGATTACACTACGGGCGAAAAATTACGGAAAACTGTAACTACCGCAAAAAAATCGATAAGACGTTTTGTGAATCGAACAGCCTAAACGTAAGAAATAAAACAAATTAGGGGAAGATTTGACAACCTCATTCCCTGTGCATCATTTCGATCATCATTCAAAGACGTGTCAAATGTTTCTCTAATCTGTTTCATTTCTTACATTTAGACAAATCATTTCACAAAACACTTGACTGATTTCTTCCAATTTTTTGTTTTTGTTTTGTTATTTTCAAGTCTTGTTCTGAAAACGTGGTCTTATTGGCACCTCATTTGCTTTCCTGGCGTCTTCTGCTCTTGAAATATTCTGAATTTAGTACTTGATTCCAAGCAAACCGTTGTGACAGTTAAATATCACACTAATGTTCCCGAAATGCCGTAATTTTACTATATGATCAGAAGGAAGCCGTTTTGTCAGTTAAAATATCACTCGAATGTAACTTTTTAGGGGCATCATAGCTAGTCCTTGAAGAGATGAATTTCTCAACACTTCGCGAAATATTTCAGTTTTCCCTCAAATTACTAATTTAGTTTTTCATAATTAACCTCATCAGTTTGTTTGGAATCTGACTGTAGGTATTACTGTCTTACTAAATTATCATGGCTTTTCTTTATCAAACATATTTTGAACTGTCAGTTATAATGTGTAACTCAGAAATAATTACCACAAACACTGCTCAGCTCACATTTATGTACAATTAATCTGCCTGAATACGTATCTACTCTTAAAGTTTTTGCAATCTTCTTACTTAAGCTGAGTCTCAGTTTTCAATCCTGTCACCAGTTTTATGCCTTGTCAGTATTTCTGTGCCACTTTTCCACGCATCTTAATACTTCCAGTTAATCATAACTGAAAAAAAAACTATCCGACATTACAGCCACACGTTATTCCGTTTTCTATTTGATCATTACATATTCCATTAGGCAGTGATCCGGTCTGAAAGCAGCTGGCTGTCTTATTGACGCTCTCAGTGGCTGAATTTATACTTGTCAAATCGCTCCTATTTTGTATCCGAACATTTAATATCCCCTGACACGTCCCAATTTAAATTTACCATTCTAGTTTCCCGTGCGTCCCTGCTGTCTACTTCTACATCTACATGGATACTCTGCAAATCAATTTAAGTGCTTGGCAGAGGGTTCATCGAACCACAGTCACAATTCTGTATTATTCCAATCTCGTACAACGCGCGGAAAGAACGAACACCTACATCCTTCCGTAGGAGCACTGATTTCCCTTATTTTATCATGGTCATCTTTTCTCGCTATGTAGGTCGGCATCAACAAAATATTTTCGCATTCGGAGGAGAAAGTTGGTGATTGGAATGTCGCGAGAAGATTCCATCGAAAAATGCCTCGCCGGCCGCGGTGGTCTCGCGGTTCTAGGCGCGCAGTCCGGAACCGTGCGACTGCTACGGTCGCAGGTTCGAATCCTGCCTCGGGCATGGATGTGTGTGATGTCCTTAGGTTAGTTAGGTTTAAGTAGTTCTAAGTTCTAGGGGACTGATGACCACAGCAGTTGAGTCCCATAGTGCTCAGAGCCATTTTTTTGAAAAATGCCTTTGTTTTGATGATGTCCACCCAAAATCCTGTATCATTTCAGTGACACCCTCTCCCTTATATCCCGATAATGCAAATGTGCTGCGCTTCTTTGAACTTTTTAGATGCACTCCGTCAGTCCTATCTGGTAAGGATCCCACACCGCGCAGCAGAATTCTAAAAGAGGACAGACAAGCGTAGTGTAGGCAGTCTCCTTAGTAGATCTGTAACATTTTCTAAGTGTCCTGCCAATAAAACGCAGTCTTTGGTTAGCCGTCCCCACAACATTTTCTGTGTATTCCTTCCAATGTAAGTTGCTCTAATTGTAATTCCTAGGTATTTAGTTGAATTCGCAGCCTTTAGATTTGACTGATTTATCGTTAAACTGAAGTTTAACAAATTCCTTTTAGCGCTCATGTGGATCACCTCACACTTTTCGTTATTTAGGGTCCATAGCCAATTTTCGCAAATATAGATGAAACACGTATGTATTCATTACCAGCGATGGCGAGGCATGACAGAATCTCTGACCAGAGAGTTATTTATCGTTGCTAGTCTGCGCTTGACCGCGCGAGTGTTCATTTGGGAGTTGCACTCTGTCTGCAGTAGTAGTCAGTCGGCAGTAGTTGTAGAGAGTGGACGGTTGTACTGAGCAGGCGTCGCCATGGGTCGACGGCGTGCTGTTCTTCCGAATCTGGTCAGGATTGTGGTGGACGATGTGTATTATTGTTGAAGGTAATGAAGCAGCATTGCGCTCAGCTAATAATGTATGGTAATTGTAATTAATTTGTTCAAGAAATGCCCCAATAATAATTTTTTATAAAGTAAATCTTTTAAAGAAAAGTAATCATTTCAATTTAAAGAATTTTTCCACCCATTTGAAGAAAAAGCATTCATTTCAATTTAAAGAATATTTCCTATGCATTTCCTCCAAGAATCAAAATTAAATATACGCCAGCATTGCACGGAGCTGTGCCGAAAAATAAGAGCAGATATAGATGCAGTTTACTGAGGTAAGAATTTTGGTTTTTGTGTTCAGGTTTAATTATTTCACAGGGCCGAAGGTCAGCGCTGCTGCCCTTATAAAATTTATCAGGTTTAATTATTGCTGTTGAGATGTTACATTTAGTTCATAGATCATTATTTAATTAATATTATTGTGGGTTTATTGAGCAATCTTCATTCTTTAATTTTGTGGGGAGTTTACGCTTGGCTTCATTTCAGTTTAACGATATATGGCTCACATTTTTGATTATCTTATTTTCACGGGGAGGTTACATAGATATCTTTTATAAATAGTTTTGCAATTTGTTTTGATCTTCTGATGACTTTATTAGTCTATAAACGACAGCGTCATCTGCAAACAACCGAAGACGGCTGCACACATTGTCTCCCAAATCCTTTATATAGATAAGGAACAGCGAAGGGCCTATAACACTACCTTCGGAAACGCCAGAAATCACTTCTATTTTACTCGATGACTTTCCGTAAATTACTACGACCTATGACCCCTCTGACAGGAAATCACGAATCCAGTCACATAACTGAGACGATATTCCATAAGCTCACAATTTCACTACAAGCCGCTTGTGTGGTACAGTGTGAAAAGCCTTCCGGAAATCCAGAAATACGGAATCAATTTGAAATCGCTTGTCAATAGCGCTCAGCACTTTATGTGAGTGAAGAGCTAGCTGTGTTTCACAAGAACGATGTTTTCTAAATCCATGTTGACTGTGTTTGAATAGACCGTTTTCTTTGAGGTAATTCATAATGTTCGAAAATCCTGCTGCATATCGACGTTAACGATATGGGCTTGTAATTTAGTGGATTACTCCTTCTACCTTTCTTGAGTATTGGTGTGAGATGTGCAACTTTCCGGTCTTTGGGTACAGACCTTTCGTCGAGAGAACGGTTGTATATGATTGTTAAGTATGGAGCTACTGCATCAGCATACTCTGAAAGGAACCTAATTGTTACACAGTCTAGACCAGAAGTATTACTTTTATCAAGTGACTGAAGTTGCTTCACTACTCCAAGGATATTTACTTCTACGTTACTCATGTTAGCAGCTGTTCTTGATTCGAATTCTGGAATATTTACTTCGTCTTCTTTTGTGAAGGTTTTTCGGAAAGCTGCGTTTAGT
Organism: Schistocerca nitens; assembly: GCF_023898315.1. Classification (NCBI taxonomy): domain Eukaryota; kingdom Metazoa; phylum Arthropoda; class Insecta; order Orthoptera; family Acrididae; genus Schistocerca; species Schistocerca nitens. The sequence continues at coordinate 607,477,480 of NC_064617.1, read as the reverse complement.
AACTCTACTTTAGCAGCACTGTCTTCGATAGTATCTACATTGATATCCGCAGAGAAGGCATTGATTGTCTCTTGACGCTAACATACTTCACATACGACCAGAATGTCTTTGGATTTTCTGCCAGGTTTCGAGACAAAGTTTCGTTGTGAAAACTATTATAAGCTTCTCGCATTGAAGTTCGGGCTAAATTTCGAGTTTCTGTAAAAGATCGCGAATTTTGAGGATTTTGCGTCTGTTTAAATTCTTCTTTTCTGGTTCAAATGGCTCTGAGCACTATGGGACTTAACATCTATGGTCATCAGTCCCCTAGAACTTAGAACTACTTAAACCTAACTAACCTAAGGACAGCACACAACACCCAGCCATCACGAGGCAGAGAAAATCCCTGACCCCGCCGGGAATCGAACCCGGGAACCCGGGCGTGGGAAGCGAGAACGCTACCGCACGACCACGAGCTACGGGCTTTCTTTCCTGTGACCACAGGTTTCTCATAACGTCTGTGTCTCTTAATAATCTAAATATGGCGAGGAACGAATTCTCTGACATCGTATTAATACATGTAATTGTGTGGAAACAGGTGACATGGTGGCGACATACTGTGCCAGATCATGCACATCGCTACTACCAATTGCTGGCGGGCCTGGATTGCTGCTCACTCTAGCAGGGTACTTGCTGTCTTCGTCTACAACTTTACATTACGACACAATTATTTCTTGTGGTGACAAACCAGTGTCGTGACGTAGTGCAACTTTAACTTGATTACAGGCGTTGTCAGTTTCAAAAATGTTCAAATGTGTGTGAATTCCTAAGGGACCAAATTGCTGAGATCATCGGTCCCTAGACTTACACAGTACTTAAACTAACTTATGCTAAGAGCAACACACACACCCATGCCCGAGGGAGGAATCGGACCTCAGGAGGGAGGGGCCACGCAGTCCGTGACATGGCGCCTCAAACCTCGTTGCGTCATCAGTTTCACCTATCAGTGATTACTTCGCAGATGATGCACGTTATTTGCTCTAATGAGTCTGCAATCCGTGCCATCCGCTCATTTTCTAGTTATTTCTTGTCCTTCGCATCAGTCGCTTCGTGTATGGAATTTCAGCGGAATGCACCTTCTGTCGCAGTATTTTCTTGCACAAAATTTGTGCTTAAACTCTTCCCAGATATGTTTGAAAACATTAGAGAAAGTTTTTCGCGTCTCTGAAAATTTTGAATTCATGTGCCCTATGAGCTATGTCTCTCCAGGATCTGCATTGTCCTTTAACACTGCGTATAACTTCATAAACAGTTCCTTTCCTGTCAGAGTTCTGGACTGATGATTTACATGCCTTCTCTCTGTATTCTATCTCAGTCTTAAATTTCCTTATCAACTAACCGGTGTGTAACTGATTTCAACATTTTTTTCATCGGAACTCATCTTCGTTTGTTACGGACTTCAAAAAGCCAACATCTAATTTCACTCTTTAGTTTCAATACCCTCTCCGTCAGACTAAACAATACACTCACCCTAATTTACCCCGAAATCAAACAGCAACAAGATCAACACAACGCTGATATGTAACGCCGCGATGGCACAAATGACACTCAATATCAAACACAGCAAATTGCACTCGAAACTGAACTTAAAATGAAAGTCACATCCGGACAATCAACAGCATCCAAATGGTTGAAATGGCTCTGAGCACTATGGGACTTAACTTCTGAGGTCATCAGTCCCCTATAACTTAGAACTACTTAAACCTAACTAACCTAAGGACATCACACACATTCATGCCCGAGGCAGGATTCGAACCTGAGACCGTAGCTGTCTCGCGTTTCCAGACTGTAGCCCCTAGAACCGCTCGGCCACTCCGTCCGGCCAATCAGCATACAGTCATGCAATCTGTCCACAAGTCTATTGCTAACCACTTGCCGAGCCATTACATTAATTCACATTAATATCAAATACAAGTTACGTTGGTTTAGGAAAACAAAGTCTCAAGGCAACAGGATACGGTACTTTCAGACAAAATAATTTCCATTGGGACGTTAATAAGAATGACTGTCCCTGACTGGGTCCCATTTACGAGTTGATCAACTTTTGGCATTTATTAAATATATTAAAATGGACTTAAGTGTTCCATTTGCATATTAAATAAAAGTATTTGGAGGGCCAGCTGCAATAATCTGAGTAGATTAGGCATAAATATTTCATTCTATAAACAAATGTCTACTGGACCTCGGTTACATAAATACACTCACTTTCACTAAAGACAGAACATCTTGAACGACCAGAGATAGGACCATCATATTCATAGGACGCCTCCTGTACATTATTATGTTCTCGAGAAATGATTATCATTTGAACCACGTCGGCCCGCGGGATCAAATCAACATCGATATCGCGGCGCAACACCACCTACCGCTAACATGTGCCTGCGGCTCTAGTTGTCGCTATAAATCGAAGGTAATGGATCAGTGCGAATGGAGCAAACGTGCTGGATGCATCTCAGACGTATGCGTTAACCGTACCGTCAAATCAGTGAGTTTGAAAGAGGTTGCATTATTGGCATCAGAGAATGTGATGCATCCATCCGGGAAATTGCTGCTCGTGTGGGACGAAGTGTTTCTACAGTGCAACTGGTGAGTGCAGAGTGGTTCACAGAAAGCTGGAGAACATGTTGAGACTGATCAGGTAGCAGCATCCAAACCCCCCTTCCCGAGAAGATCGACACCTCATCCGAATGGCATTGCCGGACAGATCTGCTCCTCCTCGGCTCTGGTGCAACATTGGAACACTGTAACACATCGCACACTATCAGGAGTTACAGTCCGTCGCCGTTTATTATGGCACGGGTTAAGTGCACGTCGTCCACTTCTGCGGCTGTCTCTGACAAATGTGCAGAAGCATGCTAGACAGTAGTTGTGTATGGAACGACGTCGCTGGGGACAGTAATGGCATCAGATAGTGTTTTCTGACGATTCCAGGTTCAGTTTGTTTGAAAGTAATGGCTGCATTTTGGTTCGCAGCAGACAGGGGTGGCGGCATCAGAGTGACAGCATTAGCACAAGACATACGGCACCAACTCGAGGCCTAATGGTGTGGGGTGCTATTGGATACAACCACAGGGCACTGTGGCCAGTGCGACCTACGTGAATGACATCCTGCCACCGTAGCCATACCCCATTTGCACAACACCCCAGACGCCAGTTTGCGGCAAGACTATGCACGACCACATGTTACTGCATGAACACGTGGCTTCTTCTTGTCACAGGATGTCAGCCTTTTGACCTGGCCCGCTAGATCACCACACTTGTTGCCAATCGTAAATGTGTGGGATATGCTGAAAAGACGGGTGCAGCGCTGCGACCCAGTGCCAACCACCACAGATGAACTTTGGAATCAGATAAATGTAGCGTGGATAGCTATACCACAGGACACCATTAGCGCCTTACAGCCATCGATGCTATCACGCATGGATCAAGTCCAATGGCGGACCCTGTACGTAAAAGGCAACGGAACACATGCTGACCCGAGGTGACTGAAATGCTAGTATTTTCTACAGCACATACTAACGTACATGTCCTGTGAATTTGGATGTCCTATCTCTAGTCGTTCAAGATGTTCTTGCTGGGTTTCAGGGCACATAGGGATTCCTGGAAATGAACTTCGTGACTCGGAAGGTCATGCGTTGGTGGGAGGCTCAGTGGCTGGAAGTGAGGGATAATAAGTTGCGAGCGGTGAAGGATTCTGTCCGACCGTGGCTCACCTCCTTCCGACAACGACGCGCTGAGGAAGTAGCCCTTACACGGCTTAGAATAGGACATTGTCCTTTGACACATGGTTTTCTGTTACGTCGTGAGGAGCCACCAATATGTCAGACATGTGGGACACAGCTGTCGATACGACATATTTTAACTGAGTGTGTTTTATATGCGGGTTTGAGGGAAGATTTCAGTTTCCCACCAGACCTATCCTTTCTTTTAACTAATAATGAGGCGAGTGTCGCTTGAGTTTTACGTTTTTGTGTGATGTCTGGCCTTCTTCCCAAAATATTGGGATTGAAGTCTTAATGTGCTGTCCAGTGGTTTGGTCACCCATTATTTGTAAGTGGTCACTCAGCCACCGTTAATTATTTTTACCTGTTTGTACTGCTATTTTATTTTTAGTTTTATCTCCCTGTTTTGATGTGCTGTGTCTAATCTTGCAATTTGAACAATACCCATTCTCTCACAACTCGGCTCTGAATTGAACTTTTGGGAACGGGCGCTGATAACCTCGCTGTTGTGCGCCCTAAAACACTAATAATAATCATCATCATCATCAAGATGTTCTGTTTTTCCTGAACATGAGCGTACAATTCACAAGTTACTGTTACTCGTGAAAAGGAAATAATAAAGAGCCCATTATTAATAACAAGATTGTCAGGCTGATCATCGGGGTTTCCTATCGTGGTTGGTTTGAGATTACCGCATACTGTAATGAGAGAGCTGTAGTGTGTTATACCGGGCGGTAGTGGCGCTGTTGTCGGCGAAGCTGACGGGGCGCGGCAGTCAGCTGACCATATCTCCCGGCAGAGGCCGCGGACTCGGTGCAGCAGAATGCGTGTCTTTCGACAACAGCCGGAACTGGATGTCCAGCGTGTTGACAAAAGAGGCTCGGAGGCCATGTCACTAGCTTCTCGCCAGGACGTGTCCGCTTTGCCGTCTCGACGACAAGTGTCCTTCGTCATTTCTATGAAAAGTATCTCCAGAGCGATTCCTTTGTGTTCCCTGGACCTATCTCCCTTACCCATCTGGGCACCTTATGTCCGCCTTATGCGCAATCAAATTATTGTTCGAGATCCTTGTGAAATATTTTGTACCATCCACAATTCCCATGACAGAAAAGCAAGCACACACGTGTAAGTTATTGTAGCTTTACTGCACAAACTTCTCGTTGCCAGTTAAGAATGGTTGTCCTGCGTCCTGTCGACTCGACCATTTGTCACCTTCCCCTCTGTTGACATCTCTGAGGCTAAAAACGGCGTTTATAACAATTGTCCCCCCACCTGGCAAAACGCATGTCGTCCGTTAAACACCGACATCCTGCGTCTTGCGGATAAGCTTAGTTGTCACCTTCACCACTTAATCTGATGACGTGTCCTTTCTATCCACTCTATATTTCGTCACAGACGTTACCCAAAATACCCGAAGAGAACTGAAAAACGAAACAGTGATGTGTGGACTGTGGACAGCTTGGACCACAGTGTGCTATGCACTGACATGTAACAGATGAGGAAAGCTGCATGTTGAAAGACAAAAGCATTTATGACACAGGTATAGAATATTGTGTGATGTATTGAACAAGGTAAGTAAGAAGCTGCGATTACGAGTTCCAATTGTATCTGTCGACGAGACATGGAAATTTAGGAGATGGAACAAAGAAATCTTCCCAGGAAGAGCGATAACAGAAAAGATGGCAGGACCGATATTAAGGGATACTACAGTTGAAGATCAATTAAACAAAGAGGAGTCACACAAGACGACACGAGAACATCGAACGATTCTGTGGGTGTATATACACTGAAGCGCCAAAGAAACTGATGCAGACATGCGTATTCAAATACACAAATATGTAAACAGGCAGAATACGGCGCTGCGGTCGGCAACGCCTATAGAGGGTGAGTCACTAACTATTGCCACCTAGAATAACTCCAAAAGTATGATACTAGCTGCAAAGTTTCTTGCACCACTGTTGCATGGGACAACGGTGGCCATATTATGACGTTGGTTTTTTGTTGCTAGATGGGGTCGCGCCAGAGATATGAAGGCGCGATGAAAAAGTTTCTGTTTGAGAGCATTGCTGCAGTGTGTACGCAACGAAGCACGACTTCGATGCGGATATATAAGCACCGACAAATAGCCAAGGGATTAGTGTGGCATTCGAGTCTTTCCAACGTGGTGCGGTAAATAAGGAAACGTGAACTACGGCGACATTATTACTGCATACGTCCAAACAGGACCAACGTGCTGTTATTTTTGTTCTTGGCTGCCGAAGGATAAACACCGGTGGACATCAACAGCAGAATGAAGACTGTGTAGCAGTTAAGGCCAAATGAAGGGGAAACTGCGACAAGAGATGCTGCTTCTTCATGACAGCGCAAGTCCCCATATCACAAATCTCGTAAAAAAAAGTTACGCAAAGTTAAGTAGGATACGCTCGAGCACCCGCCCTATAGTCCTGATCTCTCCCCATTCGATTATCACGCTTTCGGTTCATGAAAAAAGACCTTGAAGGTTGACGATTCCTGTCGGACGAGAATGTGCAGCAGGCAGTTACAGATTTCTTCACGCAGCAGGACAAGGTGTTTTAGCCCACAGGAATCTTCAGCCTGGTGCGTCGGTGAGATGTTTGTCTCAGTGCTCATGAGCGATTATGCCTGATTGCCATACCGATTCTGGACTACACGACCTTCGAACGCAAACTATTTGATCACCCCTTACACACACATAAAAAAAGTTTTGCATCAACCCGGTTCCCAGAACTCCTGAACATAGACGTTGACTGTGGATATTGTATCACAGACAGTCCCTTTGACAGTTCAGAGATATCACTAAACCAGCCCACAGATGTAAACAACCATGCATGACCACCCCCTATTAGACGAAGGGGGTCCGACAGGCGATCAGTTCCAGTCATTCCACCAGGAAGGAGGTACACGGCTCGTATGATCTGTACTTCAGCCATGCCTGGACGGTCAATACCGTGGTTCGATCGCGTCTGCATTGTTGCTTTGTGCCAGGAAGGGCTCTCAACAAGGGAAATGTCCAGGCATCTCGGAGTGAGCCAAAGCGATGTTATTCGGACATACAGGGAGAAAAGAACGTCGATAAAATGCCTCGCTCAGGCTGGCCAAGGGCTGCTACTACAGTGGATGACGGCTACCTACGGATTATGGCTCGGAGGAACCCTGACAGCAACGCCTCATGTTGAATAATGCTTTTTGTGCAGCCACAGGACATCGTGTTACGACTCAAACTGTGCGAAATAGGCTACATGATGAGCAACGTCACTCCCCACGTCCGTGGTGAGGTCCATCTTTGCAACCACTACACCATGCAGCGCGGTACAGATGGGCCCAACAACATGCCGCATGGACCGCTCAGGATTAGTATCACGTTCTCTTCACCGATGAGTACGCTTATGCGTTCAATCAAACAATCGTCGGAGACCGTTTTGGAGGCAACCCGGTCAGGCTGAATGCCTTAGACACACTGTCCAGCGAGTGCAGCAAGGTGAAGGTTCCCTGCTGTTTTGGGGTGGCAATATGTCCGGCCGACGTACGCCGCTGGTGGTCACGGAAGGCACCGTAACGGCTGTACGATACGTGAATGCCATCCTCCGACCGAAAGTGCAACCATATCGGCAGCATATTGGCGAGGCATTCGTCTTCATGGACGACAATTCGCACTCCCATCGTGCACATCTTGTGAATGACTTCGTTCAGGATAACGACATCGCTGGACTATAGTGTCGAGCATGTTCTCCAGACATGGACCCTATAGATGATGCTTGGGATAGATTGAAAAGGGCTGTTTATAGACGACGTTACCCACCAACAAGTCTGAGGGATCTACGCCGAATCGCCGTTGAGGAGTGGGACAATCTGGACTAACAGTGCCTTGATGAACTTGTGGATAGTATGCCACGACGAATACAGAACGTGCTACTGGGTATAAGAGGTACCGGTGTGTACAGCAATCTTGACCACCACCCCTGAAGGTCTCGCTGTATGGTGGTACAAAATGCAATGTGTGGTTTCCATGACCTATAAAAAGGGCGGAAATGATGTTTATGTTGATCTCTATTTCAATTTTCTGTACAGGTTCCGGGACTCTCGGAAACGAGGTGATGCAAAACTTTTTGATGAGTGTAATACGCTTTGATGCGGTAAAAATGTTTCATATGCGTAAAATTTTGCTAACGAGGAAGTGACAAATGAAAGGAATTAGTCAGTGCAAGGAATCGACAATGTGGTGAGAGATGGACGAGAACGTGTTGTTTAATCGGTGAAAAAGAAAGAGAGACGCTTTTCTTTGCAGTAAAAAGCAGAAAGTTGAGTGTGGAAGAGAGAATTGCGGTAGTTGGTGGATGAAGCGGTTTACACATGTAGAAAAGAGAAGAATGCAGAAGTTTCCAGAAAACCATTGAGGCAGCATTGTTGCAGTAAAAGACAAAATTTCGAGAAGAAATACGATTTTGATATTTTCAGTGAAGAAAAGGAGTTGCACGAGGCGAAGATTACAAGAAAAGAATGCGCCATAGGTAAGATTTCAAGACTGTACAATTTGGCGATTTATCTACAGAGAAGATGAGACGATTATCTGGACATCAATTGTATCAGAGGAACTGGTCGTCACCACAGAATGATGAAGACCATGATTCAGCGCTGTCAACAGTTACCAGCTATATGTTGGTTGAGGAGAGACTGAACTATAGTCGAAATATGGACTTTGTTGGAAAAAGTGGCTATTATTGATTATTTGGTTTTTGAAACAGTAACTGTGAACAGATTTGCTATCATTATTTTTATTTGATGTGAGTACTAAAGTGTTAGTATGAATGAAAATATAAATAGTGAAAATATAAATAAAGCTAACGCCACTTTGCTACAATATATCGTTTCATAGGCGTCTATTGCGCATAAAACAGTGTTCACATTTTGGCTCTAGAACATCCCATTTCCATACCTTTCCACAAAATTTTTAAATATTTTGACTGTGAGAGCTCTACAATGCTACAGAACATCGTAGCGGAGTATGAACTATTTTGCTTTTATAAACTAATTTATTCATCAACAAGATAGCTCCACGCCATTTTATCTTCTTTCCGTTGATCGCCAAACCTCTGCATTATGACGCCTCCAATGATTGTCAGCTGCAGTTGCAGCATCCCAGGTGAGTCAAGCGAAAATTGAACTGATTCATCTCTGGCGCCGGACATTGTTTTCGACATCTTCGTAAACATTTATCTCGCAGTAGACCCTCTGCTCGAAAATTAACTGAAGGTAAGAAGATGTAAAGGACAGTAATGGTTAGAGACAAACCTAAATTCCCTCACATTTAAAAGTTGAAGTCACTCTACTTAACTTGACTATGACAGCACACATGCTTGTCTATATAATACCAAACAGTAGAATAATTTTTTGCTTTTACAGGGATGGGTAATACTGTAATTTCGAACTAGGTTTGTAAAGACTTCCATTTGTAGTAGTTCAGGATCACATGAAAATTAAGCTTGACTGATATATACACAACCACACGCAGTAGGATTTCGATGGACAGTCCCTGTTGATAACTTCGTTCAAATTTCGATATAAAGTACAGTTTCCTCCATAAATGCCAATAATTTACTTTGTGTCGTACACTCTTAATTCCGTAAGTAAACGAAGTGCTACGTATCTTGAGAAGACACAAAGATTCAGTAGAGTCAAATAAAAAACAAAAAAAAAAAAAAATTACCTTTCCAAGTTGTTATATAACCATATGGCATTGTCATTTCATATTTGTACCTGCTTTAATGTGGATGTAAATGTGATAAGCGTGTATATCTGTCTTACTTCGCCGGTCATAGACAAAAGCAGGAGTGAGGCTAGCGGTACATAGAACGGGAAGTTATATTTAAACGAGACAGATGGAAATAAAGTAAGTAAATTCTTCATTGTTTCAAAAGTAATCGACATAACTATTAATACACAACTGGCCATTAAAATTGCTACACCAAGAAGAAATGCAGATGATAAACGGGTATTCATTGGACAAATATATTATACTAGATCTGACATGTGATTACATTTTCATGCAATTTGGGTGCATAGATCCTGAGAAGTCAGTACCCAGAACAACCACCTCTGGCCGTAAAAACGGTCTTGATACGCCTGGACATTGAGTCAAACAGAGCTTGAATGGCGTGTACAGGTACAGCTGCTCATGCAGCTTCAACACGATACCACAGCTCATCAAGAGTAGTCATTGGCGTATTGTGACGAGCCTGTTGCTCGGCCACCATTGACCAGACGTTTTCAATTGGTGAGAGATCTGGAGCATGTGCTGGATAAGGCAGCTGTCAAACATTTTCTGTATCCAGAAAGGCCCATACAGGAGCTGCAACATGCGGTCGTGCATTATCATGCTGAAATGTAGGGTTTCGTAAGGATCGAATGAAGGGTAGAGCCACGGGTCGTAACACATCTGAAATGTAACATCCACTGTTCAAAGTGCCGTCAATGCGAGCAAGAGGTGACCGAGACGTGTGACCAATGGCACCCCATACCATCACGCCGGGTGATACGCCAGTATGGCGATGACGAATACACGCTTCCAATGTGCGTTCACCGCCATGTCGCAAACACGGATGCGACCATCATGATGCTGTAAACAGAACCTGGATTCATGCTAAAAATGACGTTTTGCCATTCGTGCACCCAGGTTCGTCGTTGAGTACACCATCGCAGGCGCTCCTGTCTGCGATGCAGCGTCAAGGGTAACCGCAGCCATGTCTCCGAGCTGATAGTCCATGCTGCTGCAAACGTCGTCGAACTGTTCGTGCAGATGGTTGTTGTCTTGCAAACGTCCCCATCTGTTGACTCAAGGATCGAGACGTGGCTGCACGATCCGTTACAGCCATGCGGATAAGATGGCTGTCATCACGACTGCTAGTGATACGAGGCCATTGGGATCCAGCACGGCGTTCCGTATTACCCTCCTGAATCCACCGATTCCATATTCTGCTAACAGTCATTGGATCTCGACCAACGCGAGCAGCAATGTCGCGATACGATAAACCGCAATCGCGATAGGCTACAATCCGACCTTTATCAAAGTCTGAAACGTGATGGTACGCATTTCTCCTCCTTACACGAGGCATCACAACAACGTTTCACCAGGCAACGCCGATCAACTGCTGTTTGTGTATGAGAAATCGGTTGGAAACTTTCCTTATGTCAGCACGTTGTAGGTGTCGCCATCGGCGCCAACCTTGTGTGAATGCTCTGAAAAGCTAGTCAGTTGCATTTCATAGCATCTTCATCCTGTCGGTTAAATTATGCGTTTGTAGGACGTCATCTTCATGGTGCAGAAATTTTAATGGCTAGTAGTGTACATTTATCCGACTGTGGGATAAGACGGTCAGGGTCTTCATGGCAAAATGCTTGCGGATGCCAGAGCAAACATAACTGTACTCAGGCGTGCAATTCTTCGTCCGAGGCAAACCGATAGCCACGAACGTCTCTCTTCAGGGCTCCAAAAATGTGGAAATCGCATGGCTAGGGATTGGGAATGTATGGAGGATGTGTAAGGGCTTACGAAGGAAACTTTTGCAGCGTGGTCCACACGAACTAGGCAAGTTGTGGTCCCGCTGTAGAAGTCTCTCCTGGAAGCCTTTATCCATCCTGCATACAGTCCCTGTCTCTTCCCATGTGATTTACATATTTTTGGAGCTCTAAAGGAAGATATTTGTGGCCATCGATTTGCTTAGGACGAAGAGGTGCACTCCGGGGTACAGTCATGGTTCCGTGCCGGCTTCTGTGGCCCAGCGGTTCTAGGCGCTTCATTCCAGAACCGCGCATCTGCTACGGTAGCAGGTTCGAATCCTGCCTCGGGCATGGATGTGTGTGATGTCCTTAGGTTGGTTAGGTTTAAGTAGTTCTAAGTTCTAGGGGACTGATGACCTCCGATGTTAAGTCCCATAGTGCTCAGAGCCATTTGAACCAATATAAATGTGCTTTCGTAATACTGTGTACCCAAAAGTCATTTTATACAAGGAATTCATCGTTTTTGTAGATATATTGAGGACTGAGAGACTGTGTGGTAACTTCTTTATTACTTGCTGTGCAACGTTTTTAAAATCAGTGTTAAGAGAAATGGAGAGTGATGATTTTTCCTTGATTATGGTGGATTACTATTTACGTTATCATACACCCGGAGCGGTGGGATTTTGCTATTTTAGGAATTAGAAAAGTATTTACAATCGAAATTTAGGCCCCTAGTAAGACAATTTTTTTGTCGTTTCACTGGCACGAGTGGCTGGCATTGTCTAAACTTCACCGTTCATTGGTGGTGGTGCAGCTGCGGGGAAAATCTTCGATTATGCCAGTCACTCCTGCTGGCGAAACGTTAGGAAAATTATCAAAGAAACATCAGCCGAAGAACCGAAGCCAACAGGCAATTTGCCAAGTGTCCACGACAGCCTCAAGAATTTTGTGCCCCAGTAAGACTTTATGTACTGTATCTGTTGGCATAATCGGGGAATTTCATGTTAGGCCCCATTCTTTTATCGACGATTCACTCAAGCCAGAATAGCGGAACTGATATTATAGGAGTACTGCGTTCTCTGGAAATGGAGGCTCGACTTCTATCGTCTATCCCAATCTTTGGTGCATATATACGAATACCGCCACACTCGTATGTACACACGTCAACAAAAGTTTCGCATCACCCCTTTATTTCTAAATTAATGACACAGAAAAAAAGTGGTTTCGACCCATGCGTATTTATTCATTTGCAATAGGTCGAAATCACCAGATCAAAAAAGCAAACATTTATGTAACGGGAGTATCGTCTGTTTCTCATTTTTTTTCAAAGCGCTCCTAAGCAACGTCAGCACAGGCTGAACTTCCGCTTGCTCGCCTGCAGGGTTGAAACTGTCGTAGCGTAACAAAGATGAGACCACGAAGCCAGCCAGCCTTGTCCAAATTCTAACACTCTTCAATAAGGATTAACAGAAATGATTTCAGGCGTTCCTCAAGGTAGTGTTATAGGCCCTTTGCTGTTCCTTATCTATATAAACGATTTGGGAGACAATCTGAGCAGCCGTCTTCGGTTCCTTGCAGATGACGCTGTCGTTTACCGACTAATAAAGTCATCAGACGATCAAAACAAACTGCAAAACGATTTAGAAAAAAATATCTGAATGGTGCGAATAGTGGCAGTTGACCCCAAATAACGAAAAGTGCGAGGTCATCCACATGAGTGCTAAAAGGAACTCGTTAAACTTCGGTTACACGATAAAATAGTCTAATCTAAAAGCCGTAAGTTCTAATAAATACCTAGGTATTACAATTACGAACAAGTTAAATTGGAAAGAACACACAGAAAATGTTGTGAGGACGGCTAACCAAAGACTGCGTTTTATTGGCAGGACACTTACAAAATGTAACAGACCTACTAAGGAGACTGCCTTGTCCGTCCTCTTTTAGAATACTGCTGCGCGATGTGGAATCCTTGCCAGGTAGACTGATGGAGTGCATCGAAAAAGTTCAAAGAAAGGCAGCACGTTTTGTATTATCGCGAAATATGGGAGAGAGTGTCACAGAAATGATACAGGATTTGGGCTGGAAATCATTAAAATAAAGGCATTTTTCGTTGCGACGGAATCTTCTCACGAAATTCCAATCACCAGTTTTCTCCTCCGAATGCGAAAATATTTTGTTAACACCGACCTACATAGGGCGGAACGATCACCACGATAAAATAAGAGAAATCAAAGCTTGTAGGGAAAGATATAGGTGTTCATTGTTTCCGCGCGCCATACGAGATTTTAATAATAGAGAATTGTGAAGGTGGTTCGATGAACCCTCTGCCAGGCAGTTAAATGTGATTTGCTGAGTATCCATGTAGACGTAGATGTAGATTATTCGTAAGTCACGCAGACTACGTGCTCGGCTAAAGACAGCTCGTTTCAGTCGATGCCACATATGTTTGGTTGGGTCCATGTTCAGTGAACAGACAGGTTTCTCCATTCTGGTGGTGGTGGTGGTAATTTCCTATGGGACCAAACTGTTGAGGTCATCGGTCCATAGGCTTACACCATTCTGGTGATTCTTGGTCCTAGCAATTTGAAGGTACGTTCACGAGAATAGCACAAGGAGTATGCGAGTTGTCATGCATTGTCTGCAGAATCTCGTACCTGTACCGTAGAACAGGGACGGCTCGGAGCACTGGGGAGCTTAACATCTGAGGTCACCAATCCCCTAGAACTTAGAACTACTTAAACCTAACTAACCTAAGGACATCACACACAATCATGCCTGAGGCAGGATTCGAACCTGCGGCCATACGAACTAGGCGCGGTTCCAGACTGAAGCGCCTGGAACCGCTCGGCCACACTGGCCGGCCTAGAGCAGTGACATTGCCCTCAACAACGACGAGGGCGTACAGTGCCCCCATATAATGCCACTCCAGAACACCACTACGCCGCCACCTTTTTACACATTGTGGTGCACAGTGTTGGAGGCGTTCTATATTATCGGTTTGTCTCCAGACAAGTTGTCTGCGATTATCAGGGTGCATACAGATCCGAATTTCGTCTGTAATGAAAACGGACTCCATGGTGTTGTGGTGTAGGAGGTGGAGCTCGCCATTATTGTCAGGAATGGAGACTGGTATAAGTAACCTTCTCCTAACAGTTTAATACGACACTTGACATCCTGCAACCTCTTTGGACGCCGAAAACAGTCCTGGAAGACTCAGCCCAAAGTTCCTTTGACTCAAAAGAACGCGGGCGGTCTGTGCGGTGCTAGTCGTCAACACTACCATCAATGGGAAACGATTCCAAGGCCGCACCACATCTCTTTGACTCCGGTGCACACGTCCAGCAACTTCCCTTAATGACAAGTCTTCTGTGCGTTATGTGATGATGCGGACCCGATCATTGGTCGCGAGTGGCCTTCCTGGCGTGATCGATGTTCACTCTACTATTCCACAGATGTCCCTAACGCATCCCTACTAGGTTTTACTTCCAACTGAAATGGTGCAACCCTTTCGAGTGCGGCATTATACCCGTAGATAGCGCTCATGGTAACTGGGGCGCAGCCCCGAATCCTCCCGCGGTCAGAAAAATGGTACCGAATCCGCAAGGGTGTGAAAAACGATTGAAGCAGGTAGCAGTTCCAAACGCTATGAATACTCCAAGCAGGCAAAGGAAACCATACGAAGTTACAGTAGAAGATGTAAAATATTTCGTGTGCATTGTTTGTTCAAAAGTTTTATCCTTTATCTTATTTAGATATTTATTTTTAGAAACTGGAATCATTTATAGCCTTGATTTCTTCATAATTAATTTATTAAAATAGCAAATCATGATTTCGCAATATATATTCTATCTCAGTGTTCATTTTATGAATTATGGTTACAAATCAAATAAGTGTTATTTTCTAATAAACACTTCGTCCAGTCTGTGGTTTCCACATTCAGCGTGTTGACAACGTTATGAGCATCTGCAGCGCTCGTGAGCAGTTTTGTCAGAAATTTGCGCCTACCTTTGTAAATAGATTTACGAAAATTATTGACATCTCTCTTAGTTATATCTTATCTTCTCCTTTTAACTTCTGGTAAATTATTTTTGACGGTCTCTCACAAATATCTTCTATGGTTTTTCCCTTTAGGTCAGAAACGATTTCTTGCCTCTGAATTTTGTTATGAGGCATTTCTTCATGATTGTGCTCTTCTTGACACTCACGATATCCAGCTCCTCAATAGAAATAGTTTCAACAAAACTTCTGCAGCCATTAATGCTGCACATCCATCGCGCTAGACCAACTTTCAGCAGTTTTTCAAAACCGAAGGTGATACCTTTCAGAACCAACGTTTTCCTTCCCTACCTGCTTACTGAAACTGTAAGCTCGTCTGAGGACATGTTCAGTCTACAACGATCTGTCGCCAACTGCGAAGTGGCCGCAGGTAGCTGTGGTCATTAGAGCGGACAATGTTCTGTCGCATTGTGTCAGTTTGGGAGGATTCGGTTCTGTTACCTGCTTACCTACCTAATTTCTGGAGGATTCGGGGCTGCGCCCGGTGACTGCGTGCGCATTTACAACGCCCGATCGGTGCGGCAACTGTTGTCACAATAGCAACACACCTGCACGGCAGTTAGGGCTGAAGCAAAATTTTCGTTGCTGTATGTATAAATTTTGGCCGCGCAGAATCTAGGGGAAGGCCTGACGCTCACGACTGAGAACAATAGCAGCTGTTTACTAGCGCCGTCTGGGTGACAGCTATGAGTGCGCTGGTGTAGCCTACATAGAGCACACGCAGTGCATTCAGATATTTCGGGAGGCCGGGAGTCCCGCTGAGCTTTGAAAACACGGCGCCGCTGTTGGCAGTTAGCGGACAACAGGCGCTACGCGCTTCCAGGACGCCGGTTATTCCGGGCGCACTATTCTGGAGCTTCATTCACGCGTGCCCTGCCCGCTCCCATTTGGCTGGCGCCGGCGCCGCGCCACGCCGGGCCGAGCCACTGCATGCCACTGGCGCCACTGCACGCTACTGGCGCCACTGCAAGCGTCTCGTGGCGCAGCATAGGTCGACACCGCAACCACCAGCACTGCTGCAATGCCTGCGCCGCGGTCAGCTCCGACCACGGGGCGCGTGAGCACTGTAGGCAGCATCTAACCAACTTAAACCAGTCCATGATCCACTACGTCTCAGTTCCGCGGGGTACCCGCGTGGTCTAGGCGCCTTGTCACGGTTCGCTCGGCTGCCCCCGTCGGAGGTTTGAGTCCTCCCTCGGGCATGGGTGTGTGTGTTGTCCTTAGCGTAAGTTAGTTTAAGTTAGATTAAGTAGTGTCTAAGCCTAGGGGCCGATGACCTCAGCAGTTTGGTCCCATAGGACTTACCACAAATTTCCAAAAAACTACGCCTCTCTTGTAGCGTCTGCCACTGGATGTAGTTGAGCTCTGTTATGTTTTCGCACTCCAGTGACGAAAGGTGCCTCCCTTCGTTGGATCCTCTCTATCTTTGCCACTAATCCAACCCGGTAAGCGTCCTCGACTGAAGACCAGTACTCAAAAATCGGTCGAACGAGTGCTTTTCAAGCCACATCTTTTGTGAATGAATTACGTCAAGCTTCTTCCAGTGAATCTCAGCCTGGCATCTGCTTTTCGTATCATGTTATCATTCTATTTCCCATTGCTCCGTGCGGTTACTCCTAGGCACTCTACAGAAGATAGTGCTCGAGTGATTTGTCACCAATAGTTTAATAGTACACTAGTGAATTTATTCGTTTGTGTACACGCATTACGTTACACAGGGTGAGTCGGGAACAAAGGTATATGCTTCGAGGGGTGATAGTATTAGCGATTTTGAACGAAAAAGGTCATATGAACACATGTCATGTTCCCAACAGTTTTCGAGGTGATGGTAAAAAATGAAACACTGTGATCCATTGTTTTGTTAACTTGTGTACACATCCTCGTAAAAGATGATGTTCAAAATGTCCGCCGTCAACTGCGATGCAGCTCTTGTAGACATCTGCTGTGTTGATAATCTGCGCTCATTCCTTTACTTGACCACAAAACTATAAAATATGAGCGAGAAGTTCCTCCTTTGTGTCCACTCTGCACTTGTGGATTTCTTTCTTAGCCAACTGCACAGATAATAATCTAATAGAATAAGATCGAGTGATTTGACGAACTGTAAACACTAACGGTCCTCTCACAAATCGTTGGGTTACCTGAGTTTGTCTCCAAGGAAGTCCTAGCTTTGTTCGCTAAACAACAGTGCGAAACTCTATGAAATGCCTTTCTGAAGTCAAGCAACACGGGATCAACCTAGGCGCCAATGTTTACGGCGCTCTGGACTCTCGGACGAACAGAAAAAAAGTGTTTCGCTAAATCTCTGTCTGCAGAATCCATGTTGATTTTTATAAAGGGGACTTCGTACGGGTTGCACTAAATATCTACGGTCGGACGACTTGTCTGGAGAAGCGCTAAAACATTATACGCCCACACCTTCCCCGTCAATCAGTGAAACTGCATTAAAGTCACTGCAGTAGTTCCTGAAATTAGCCTTCACAGACAGACAGAAAAATGCGGCGGGAGATTTTGATTTATGATACAGAATCTATAGAAGAGGAAGATATGTTTAGATTATGGCAATACTAATTTTGTGTGGCTCAATACCTGGTGCATGTCTTTCAATTGAACGCTGTGTGTAAGACTTGCGTGACCCTAACCTACACTAGTATCCAACTGCGGAAAAGGAGGCTACTGTTTAACGTAGAATTCATACCACTTGTTGTTTCTGCCTAAATTGTACATCACCTATAGGTGAAAGCAAGTTTAAAAGGCAAACTGAAAAACCGTAGGTCCGACGAGAATTCTGTGTCTCTAACTTTAGTTTTTCAGACATGCACTTTACCGCTAGATCACAACCCGACATAATATGTCTGTATGTGTGAATTCAATGAGTAGATGACAATGAAATAATTTTTACAAAGATGGGAGAATTTAATTCATCATTTCTCAGCAAGTTTGTACGATATTTTTATGAAGTATCACACAAACATTCCTTGTGACTCAGTCTACCTATCAGTGAAAAAAATGCAACAATAACTAAATGAATTCCGGAGAGCCCGAAAAAACTAAAATTACAACAGGGATTTTAATCTACGAACGGTGTTCAATACTTAATGCAGTACTTTTTATTTCTCGGCCAGTTTCAGTTAAAAAAATAAGGAATTTGTTGACGAACATTGTGAAATATCACCACTTCAGCCCCTATAGTTTCATGAACTTCCGATAGGTGGCGGCCTTTCAAAATGGCGTCTGTAACGGAGATGCGTTCCAAGCAGAGATCTGCCACTGAGTTTCTTTTGGCGAACAACAGTAGCATCGCAGATATTCAGAGGCTCTTGCAGAATCTCCACAGAGACCTGACAGTGAACAAAGGCACGGTGAGTCGTTGGGCGAGGCGTCTGTCATCATCGCAATAAGGTGACTCTTAGAATGTTGGAAAGTGCAGACACTCTCATTCGAAGTGATCGACGGATCACAGTCAAACACATCGGTGCTCACTGGACGTCTCTGTTGGTAGAGCTGTACACTCGTCCACCCGTTGGGATGCTCAAAAGTGTGTTGCCGCTAACAGAAGACCATAAAGTGCAACGAAGAATCATTGGACCGTTCTTCCTCACCCGCCCTACAGCCCGCATCTTACGCCTTCCGACTTCCATCTTTTTGTCTCAATGAAGGATGCACTTGGCGATAAGCAGTACATGGATGATGGGGAAATTATTGTTGCAGCAAGACGTTGGCTCCGACGTCGACCAATAGAGTGGTACCATGCGGGCATTCAGGGCTGCCAGCAAGGTGGCGAAAAGCCGTCTGATACGCCCGCTAAACCCGCTGGGCAGAACAGGTAATTAGGATTGTAGAAAGGGCCAAATAGGTTGGGATCAGTTTCATCTTCTAGTTGTAATTTATTGTAATTAAATAACACTTTTGCAACCCAAGCGGCACATAGCCGGACCCCTACCGAATGCAACTCTTTCAGGGCTGAAGGCCTCCAAACAATAAATCTTAACAAGTCAACAAGATAAAAATCCAATAAAGATAGCAATAAAATAATTAAAAAGACAAACATCACAGCAAAGTAGATAGAACTAACATATGCAAGGTGCAATACCAAAGGCTGAAGGCCACAATTTAAGTTTCAAAATTTTAGAATATATTACCATAGACTTTTAAAGGCAGAAGGCCACAATGTTTATAAAGAAGAAATCTTAAAAATCAACAAGATTAAAATGCAATTAAAAGTCGAACAAAATAAATAAAAAAAACATATCACGGCTTAGTGTAAAACCTCAAGGCAAAGCAGATACAACAAACATATGCAAGGTGCAATGCCAATGGCTTAAGGCCACAATTAAGTTTCAAAATTTTAAAATATATTACCATAATCTTTCAAAGGCAGAAGGCCGCAATGTTTAAGCTTGAAAGATAAATTAAAGAATTAATTTTGCAGAATTTTTAAGAAAAAAGAAGAGATAATTAAATTTTAAGCAGCTGAAAACAGATAATTAAACACCCGTGCCAATAACAAGCCTCCAGGGAGGTCGGTCTGCCCTCGTCCACTTAGGCTAGACAGGTGGTGAGCCCAACTACACTTGATCCGTCGGAACCCAACCAGGGAACAGCCACGGACCAACCGACACAACGACTTGCTTCCCATCAATCAGTACATAAGAACTCAGACAGAAAAGGTTACAAGCGCTATAATCCACAATGGAGTATGTATTAGCTGTCAAAATTATACACCATGTTGGACAGTGACAACAGGTGAGGAAAGGACGCTGCCTGAAATTACGTTAGTGGCCAGGGCACGTAATCGGAACACTAACGACCACTAGGCAGAAAATTCTACTGGTACACACGAATTGTAGTCAACCAAAATAGTTAATTGCACCGCATGGCGACTAAATTTCAGCAGTAGAAACACTCGGTGTTGCTCACAGGAAAACCTGAAAGATACCAAACAGTAACTAAGCACGCACGAAGACAAATCGGGAGTCGATGCACACACACACACACACACACACACACACACACACACACACACACACACACAGCCGATGAACGATCGGCGAGCCAAAACGCGTCGTCCGGCAGGACGACCGACCGACGATCCACCAAGACCGTGGCCCGCCTCAAGTGATTCGTGGCGGCCATGGTCGGGCGAGCCATGTCGACGCAGACCTCACTGCTGCTCCAACCCGACTGCACTGGTGCCGCATTGCATCTCCCCGACTGGCAGGTCCGGACTGGGCCCCAGACGCATTCCCACTGACTGGCAGACCAAACTCGCGACACGAACTCGCAACCCGAACTTGCTTACCACAGACAACAATCGGGAAGTAATAGCAGTCGAACAAAGATACTACGAGAGGGGGATATATCGATACGCGTTGCTACCGCCGGTCACGGTCAGGCAAAGCAGCAACTCAGTGACAGTAGTAATTTAAATGAACGTCGTGAGGTGGAAGTACGTTAAAAACAGGGTGTAAAGTACATGGTGGCGGGAACACGAGCCACGCACGGCTCACCGTCGTATTGAACGGAGATTATGTTGAAAAATAGGGTTTTTAAGTCAAAAGACTGGAAATAATATGATGTACTGGAATCCTGAATAAAACCAACCTGCTTTCAGAAAAGAAACTATTACATTATTAATTGAATGGCCCTTGTATATGCGTGTAGGTAGTTAGAAAACAAAAGAAGGTAAATGATTTTCATCGCCCGAAAGCGTCATAATACGGCTTTCTGGTCATTTGCGAACGGGCTCAACTTACTGGATGGAGAAAATAAATTGCCAGGTAAATCTGGGGAGATGGTGTGAAATAGAGCAAAATTATCCAGATAACCATAAGTCGGAATTGGAGCTTATTGGAGCTAAGTACGTAAAACGACAGGCTTGTAAGTGTGTGCATTTAAAGTAATTTGCCCCAGCAAATAGGCTGCCTGTTATTCAAAAGAGCTCTGTTACTAACCAGCCGAAGATAATGGTTCCTGCTGGACACACAAAGCTATGCAAACTTTAAATCCTTGTCTGTAGCTGGTTACGTTAGACGCGAATTTTGTGTGTTTCTGTTGTGTAAAGATAAACAAGCTGTACAGCATTGCAATAAGACATGCGGTGCTGTAAGGAGCTACTGATAATGTAACTTAAAGGGCACAAGGTCTCATTTTTGCTAATGTACTCATAGCATGAGAGAGAACAGACTGAATACCAGTGAGTTGTTGCTGAATGAAATGGTGTGTTTCTGCGGAGAGCGGGGGGGCGGGGGGGGGGGGGGCTCGGAGAAATTATTGAGATATGTTAACTTTCGACTACAGTAAACAGTGTCATTGGACGTAGGTTGCAATAATGGTCCAAATGGCTCTGAGCACTATGGGACTTAACATCGGAGGTCATCAGTCCCCTAGAACTTAGAACTACTTAAACCTAACTAACCTAAGGACATCACACACATCCATGCCCGAGGCAGGATTCGAACCTGCGACCGTAGCAGTCGTGCGGCTCCGGACTGAAGCGCCTAGAACAGCTCGGCCACCGCGGCCGGCCGTAGGTTGCAATAATTATGTAAAGATGAAAAGACTTGTCCATAGAATTGCGTACAGATCTGCTTGAAACCAGACTTCACACTAAGAATTACAACAATAACAAGCGTGAACTACTACTTATATTTAGCCATCAAGTTGTGTGTACACAGTCCATGTACTTATCTATGCAGTCTCATCTCAGGTTGGCTTTAGTTGTATCAATTGCTATATGCTACACTACTACTGTAAAACTAAGGACTTTCTTTTGAAATAAAGGTACCATTTTCCTCTGTGAATTTCTTAACAAATGATTTAAGTTTTAGACTGCATATCAACTTCATGGCTACGCACAAACGATCATTATTACAAAGTGAATGCGATCTCTGATTTTGCGATTTGATGTTTTCCCTGCTTCTATATAACTTATGGAATTGTCCAGTGTTTGCCCACTTCACGTCCAAGATGGTCTAATCAAGATGGCGGCCTACGTCTGACAGGGAGACCTTCGAGCAACCGGATTTTTATAATTTATTATATTTATGGGGCTTGAAGTTCAGAATTAAAATATGAATCTTCAAAACCTGTTCGATTCAGCTCGAAATAATTGTCGAAAAAATCGACTTTGAAGATCTGCGAAAAACTAGAGGACCTTTAATTTCCTAAAATGAAGGTGATTTTCATGATGGCTGTCCGATGCCACAAAATGAAACTGACTATGTTCATCTGTAAACTGAGGCTGATTTGTTTACCATGAACATGTTGCATAACAGTTGTGGATATCCCACATGTACAAATTTATGTTATTATATTATAAAACTTGTCGACTTTAAAAAAGCATATTACAGTATAGACCGAGAATCCCTTTTTGAAGTATTAGCAGAATTTGGACTAGATCAAAAGACAACAAACATCATAAAAGAAACACTCACGGAGACCAAGTCCAAAGTAAAATTTATGGGAGAATTGAGCACAGAATTTGAAATAGACACAGGAGTTCGACAAGGGGATGTACTGTCCCCAGTGCTCTTCAATTGTGCTCTTGAAAAAGTTGTTAGAGAATGGAAAAAAGCAGGTGCACCAGCACACAGACTGGGACCAAGACATAAGGGCATAGAATTACACTGTTTAGCATTTGCTGATGACATGGCACTGATCGCACAAGACATTACTGATGCACAGAAACAACTAGAATTATTACAAGAACAGGCAGCTAAAATAGGATTACAAATTTCATTTGAAAAAACAAAATTTATGACTGACGTCAAAGATGCACCTTCTGATCTCAAAATTGGTAATAACTACATCTCTCGAGTAAAAGAATTTAAATATTTAGGTGAATGGATTGCAGAAAATTGTAATGAAAAGAAATCTGTCAGATCAAAAGTCCAGAAAATGGAAACGGCGTTTCAGTTAACAAAAAACATTTACAACAAAAAGAGTCTCTCGTGGAACTGCAAAATACGACACTACACAACAGTAATTAGACCCGAAGCTCTCTACGCATCTGAGACACTAAACCTTCAACACAGAACACTAAAAGAGGAATTAGAAGTGAAAGAACGTAAGATAATGAGGAAAATCCTAGGACCAAGAACTAAAGATGGGGTACATTATCCAAAACCCAATGCAGAAATATATAAAAATATCTCCAAAATAACAGACACAATGCGCACGAGAAGAATCCAATTCATGGGGCACTTAGAAAGAATGGACTCAAACAGGTTAACGCACAAAATCCATACATTTTTAAAGAACAAAACTACAAGACCGAACTGGTACAAACAGACGGAAAAAGACCTGAGAGAATTAGGGTTTCCAAATCTACATGATAGAAATGAAATCAGAAAAATCACAAACACACGGGGTTTTGAGGAAGAAGAGAGAAAAACTAACCGACATACATGGTCTACGCAACGAAAGCTAGCCCATTCGTTGTTTATGAAGGAATACTGGGCGAAAAGGAAGGCCAACAAATGTTGATTACGCGTGGTCCTAAGTGATCCATCCGCGAAGAAGAAGAAGAAGAAGAAGAAAACTGACTAGTCATCCGTACTGGCAGTACTGTGGAATGTTTGACGTTGCCATACAGTGAACAGTTGCTTGCTCCAAAACTGCAGGTCTATGGAAAAGGATAAAATTAATTTAAATCAGTAAGTTTGCTACCAACGTTTGTTCAGAAATAAACAACACGAAAATAATGTACATGGACGTCAAAGCATCCAACACAAGTTCATTCACATGATTCATATGTTGTTTTATAAACAACATCTTAAACGAAAGTCCATAAATAACTCTATAAGTGACAAATGAAGAAAGAAAAACAAAAAATCCTCAACAGCAAATCGAAAAGAGCCGAGTTCTTACCATTTATAGGTGATATTTAAATACTCAGTGTAAAAGTTTGTGATTCCTGTTGCTGAATAAAATCGTATTAAATTAAGTCAGTAGCATTGAGGAGTGTTAACTGGAGAATCAATGGATCGCTGGTGTGAACTTCTTTTCATTTTATTTTCTTCATTCATTTCGAATACCTACATAATCTAAAATAAAATTCATGAAATATATGATAATTACCATATATATATATATATATATATATATATATATATATATATATATATATAATGTCTTATGAAAAACGCACATCTTCTAGTCTTATTACACATTGCATTCAAAATTATTAATCATCGATATTATATAAGATACTGTTAATGAAGCTGTTTTAAATTTTTAAAAATCATTGTAAATTTATTGACAATCTTTCATAAGATATTGATTGAAAAGTTATACTCGTTTTGCAGTGAAAACTAGAATTTTGCACAAGGTATGTAATTAGAAACAAGAACATTAACATTTTTCGTTAAAATAATGATTACATATATGTTAAATAGCATATATTTGATGAATTTTATATTTAAATGTTGTAGGTATTCGAATGGAACGAAAAAAATAATATAAAAAAGCGAAGACCATAGCCAGACTCGAATCAGTGATCCATTGATAATTTGATTTGCATTCTCCAACGCTTCTGAGTGAGTCACGCCCCCTGTAATGATAAATCATTTTCATTTTAGGACATTAAGGGGAGTTAGAATGGAAAAAATAATTCATATTTTTGGATTTTTATCTTATTATAAAATCTGCAATTTTCCGAATAAAATTATATATATATCACTTATAAACTCACGTGGGAAGTATATTATTTTATTTTTTTAAATATAATCTACACCGGTTGAAAATGTTAAAATTTTTACGTGCATTACTTCAAGATATAATAAAATCGGTATTTTTTTTATATAGGAGGCTGTGGATTGCTGTGTTATAAAGGTTAAATTACGTGTTTGTATTGGTAGCACTGTCGAAAACAGTATTTTACCGTTTCATGGGATAAACACGCATTGTATGTCGAAGTGCTAATGTTTTTCTGAGGAAAAGTAACGAATAGATTGCTAAATCTCTCGAAGAGTAAAGTGTGATGCCAAAACGAAGTTTTTAAGAAACTTGGGTTTAATGGTAATAGATTTTCAAATAAAGGGAAACATTGTGTTCAACATGTGGCGTGTGAAGTCACAGACAATGAAATACAGGCAAACTCGTCAGTATCCAGAGAAACACCCGTTAGTGCTTTGAAGATTAAAATAAAACGTTGTGATACACAATTTTCTCAAAACTAAAGTGATGTAAATGGTAGGTTACGTTATATTCTGATAGATTTACACATCCTAACAACGGTGTTTGGTGGATGTGTGTGTTGTAAAATATGTGGAGGGCCAGTTAGTTCACATGAAGACTGTGAGGTATCAACTGGACTAGCCAGGAAACCTATCGTTAATTGTGCCAGTTGTAAATGTACTTACTCATTTTTGAATTCTGATAAGTGTAAAGATAATTATTTTGAACTACATGATAGACGGCTTTACGCTACTGACAAAAACAGTGTGTGCCGTGATGAATATGCCACGCCCACTTTGTAAAATTGACAAGTATGCGGGATTTATTGGAGCTTTTGCGGAATGTGTTCCATGTGAGTCAATGAAGAGTGTTGTAAACTAAGCTGTTGAAATAAATGATGGTATGACTGTCACACCAGTAGCTTTTGATGGCACTTGGCAGAAGTGCAGTTACAGTTCTAAGAATTCTGTTGCTATGGTGACCCGTGTGGATACTGGAAAGGTAATAACAGATTTCCAGATTTTCACCAAACATTGTTATAAGTGTAAATCAGGAAATGAAGAAAGGTATTTCAATGAAAGAAATTATGAAGGAACGAGTGATGGCATGGAGGCCTTTGCAGCTATTGAAATTTTTAGTCCATCTGTGAACGAAAGGGGAGTGTGTTACACTAAGTTCTTAGGAGATGGAGACTCAAAAGCATATAACAGTGTAGTAGTCGCTCAGCCTTATGGTGAGAAGATTATCACAATGTGTTGGTCATGTCCAAAAGAGGATGGGCACCAGGTTGAGGAAATTGAAACAAAGTTTGAGAGACAAGAAACTTTCTGATGGTAAGACCATAAGAGGCAGGTTGCAGACATAATGACTGATGAACTACAGCAGTATTATGGGATGGCTATTAGAAATAATACTGAGGATTTGTTGAAAATGAAGCAGGCAGTGTGCGCTACCTTCTTCCACAGACTGTCAACTGATGTAAAACCAGGACACCACCTTTGCCCTCCCGGACCTGATTCGTGGTGCAATTACCGGATTGCCCAGTAGTCAAACAGTTCATACAGCCATAAACATTCCATCCCAGCAGCAGTCATGGATACCATAAAACCTATTTACAGAGACCTGGCAAATCCTGAATTACTGAAGAAGTGTCTGCATGGTCAGACTCAAAATCCTAATTAGTCGTTCAATAATCTTATATGAACTCGCTGACCCAAAAATGTTTTTGTTGGAATGAATACACTGAAGTGGGGTCAGTGATGCTGTTATTGCTTTTAATGAGGCAACATTAGTAGGGTTACAGCACGTGGTAATTAATTCTGGAGCAAACTGCATCAGAGAACTTGAACAGATGGACAAGATTCGCATTGATAAAGCAGAGTATGCAGCAAAGTTGGCCACTAAGGAGTCCAGAAAGAAGAAAAGAAGAAAACACTTGGAAAAAGATCAAGAGAGTGATATACAGTATATTGCAGGGTGCTTCTGAGTGACTAAAAATACAAAATTAAGCATATATAAAGTGAGTTACAGTCTTTTGAAACTTTAGAAGCTGTGCCTGAAAAGTTACATTTCTTGTTGCATTTTTTGCTAAATCTCCGAAATTATTCAACCCAACCCAACCGAACCGAAAGCCAGCCGACGAACCAACCAACAAGATCAGTTCTGCTCCACCCGAACAGCAAAACGACAACAAGATGTCAATAGCACAATGTTCTGGATATTGGGGCCCAATCCAGCCAAGTCAGATTAAACGCCCAAAACTACCAACAACACCTCAGCTGTCGAACTACACGCCATGCTGGACAGCATCAACACGACGAGGAAAATACACTGCCGAAAACTACGTCAACGACCAGGGCAGGTAACCGGAACGTCAGCGGCCACAAGGCAGAAGATACCGCTGGTACACTTAATGAAGGAATGAACTAAATTAATTTAAACCCCACACAGGAAGAGGTCTGCAGTTCTAGCCGACTTCAATGCACACATGTTGTTACTCGCAAGAATCTCCCAGAAAGCGATAACCATGATCAAACGAAGTGATAGCAGTTGAGGCTTGATAGTAGGTTAAGTGAGCAGTCAACTTTAGTGTCCAGGCTCGGTGGGCGACGAACTTCGTAACCCTCGCAAGAGGCGCCTCACGACTCCAACCGTGCGTGCACGCCGCCAGCAGCTCCAGCCTGACCACGCACCATGGAGACATCCTCGCTGCTCTCCCCCAACTGACCAACTGCCACACACAGCACATCCAGAAAATATATCCGCCACACCAAAGATAGTACAGCAGTACTAGTATCGACACACGCTGCTGCTGCCAGTCACGGAGAGAAGACAGCAACATTATGGCGGTAACCGAAGAAGAAATAAGACACCACTGGACTGCAACCAACGATAAAAAAAAGGCATGATGCGAGCCAGCCACGGCTCAACATGTATCTTCTGTACCCCCTTGTTACACCCAAAGGGAAGTTACGTTTAAGGGTATTTACGCAGTATTCTTTATATGTAAATATATACTGCGTGCACAGGCCCTGGCAGGCCCCTTCAGTACCTTCGGATCCTTGACCAACGGCTTCACTGGGTGCAGTATGGAAGGGATTGAGATCAGCACAAAGCTCTCGCGGCCGTAGTCAGTTCTCGTGACGTGGACCGCTGCTCACTTAGCATCACGAAGCTGAGTGTGCCGCTCTCCACTCGTCCCACCAAAGAAAAATCGCTGGCAGTAATTGGAATCGAACCAGGATCCTGCACATGGCAGACACCTGTGCTGACGACTATCCTACCTAGGCGGACATTTTGCTTTGTATAAAACTATAACAATTTATTTGTATCCCTTTAGTGACGAGTGAGGTGTGGAAGTCCTGTGGGTAGAGCACTAGACTGCTGTACTGGAGGTCCCCAGTTTAACCCCGTCTTCAAATAATCGGGCTGAGGGACACATCACCCCTCCTCATCCTACAATGGCTGTGTGCTGGCTACAGTCAGGTCATGGGCTCGCGCCGCGCACTTAGTTACGTGCTGCGTAGATTGTTGCCTCCTCCTCTGTGTGACTTTTGTCCAGCGACGTACCGGCAGACCAAGAGTAACATAAAAAGTAGGAAATCAATAGTTCGGAAAGTGGGATACAGTTCTCACAGAAATACTCGGAAAGTATTTTTTTCAATGAATGAAGCAGAGTTTACAACTGGTGTGGTGTTACTGGCACTTGGCCTTATCTGCCGTGGCTGACTGGAAAAGCGGACAGGTTTACAACCAAGATTATGACATTTATTTTCAAATACATTAAAAAATGTATTCCTCAAGGACTACCACCTTAACGTAAGTGGAGAGGTTTGCGTGTATCAATGATGAAATGAGCTATGCTGGCGAGAGCTATGCTCCCGGTAGGGTCATTCATGCCAGACAGTTCAGTTGGTGAGATTCCAGAGAAAGAGTAGTCCCCCCCCCCACGGGGCTCCTGTCTTGGGAGTATGTGGGTGGCAACCACATGGGCCCTTAGCTAAGTATGACATTACTTCCGCTTACTTGCCCCAATGGTACTAGGTTTCGAGGCCTGAGGGTGTCTTTCATTTCTCTTTTCTTTTCTCCAACAATCAATGGTTGGCAAAGGACCACAGAGTCTTCTCAGGCTGCCGATACCTGTTTCCAGAAAAAAAAAAAAACTCTGGGAAATGTCCACTTAAATTTGATAAATCAATCAGACCTCAAGGATTTCAATGCAGCTCTGCCAACAAACACTACACCCATATCCTAGAAGGCATGAGACCCCTAGGCAATGTATGATGCATAGTGGATACAGGCTACAAAGCCAGTGGGAGAGGATGATAGGCGAACTTATTTCCGGCGCCTTTAAATAACCAGAACATATAGGGTAAGGGAGATGACCCCGAAAGAAAATCCTGGTCCTCCTAGAAGGGGGTTGGGCAGATGGCTGGTAACCAACTCTCAGAAAACGCAGACTACTCCCAGTACCCAAACGAGCCTCGGAAACAGGACGGTCTCAAAGATAAATGACAAGGCTATGAAAAAGGACACACGAAAATGGATACATCAAAGTAGAAACCTGGAATGTGAGAGGAATTTCGCGATAGGTGGTAGAACTAGTAAATATACTAAGCGACATGAATATCGATGCTGTAGATGATTAAAAATTTTCCTTTTTTTCTTTTAGATGTAATCTCCTTCCAAAATAGTATTTTTACCTAGAGTATTTTTCACTCTCAATTATATTAGCACATAAAAATCTGTTTAAATCGTTTCCCTTAAATTCAACAGTTACCAAGTTTAAGGCAAATAACAACCGAAACCTCTGGCAATACAAACAGTAAAATGTTACAGACGCTGTCTCATACCCTGAAAAATGGTTACTTTAAATGAAGACTATCTTATCCTCAGTTATTAGAATAACCCATTAAAAATGATGAGTCAAAATATCACTGTAGCAGTTCAAGAATTTCTAAAATTTGATTTCATTAACAAAACTTATCGAATCGTCGCATAACTTATAATAACTTGCTACATAAAGTCGTATCAGGTATTAAAACAAAACTGCTCAAGAAATTATTTCACAAGAGACAACAAAACTTCGAGAGGAAAATAACTATCAGAAATAATAAAAATATAATACACTGAAAACTCATCAGATTTGCCAAATCCACAACAACTCTTTTCTATAAACCTTCCAAATATTCTGTGAGAATCTTGATGGCCAGTGGCCCATTTACTCGTTCATAACAACATGAGATGAGGTTCATGGTCATACACATGTGAACACACAAATTTTTTCTTAAATGCGGATCGTTCCCTAAAACCGAATTACTTTAAACAGTGCCCAACGACGGTTCTCTCTCTCTCTCCCTCTCAGTCACTCACTCACTCACTCACACACACACACACACACAACACAGAGAGAGAGAGAGAGAGAGAGAGAGAGAGAGAGAGAGAGTGTGTGTTATGTTAACCCTGTTACACAGCCAGCGCTTGCGCTGTAAGCACAATTCATAGCATCCCTCAGAAGATAGCACATCAGAAATTCAGTCCTTAAATAAACTGAGACAATGGTTTGATTTTTAATCTGGCAGGGCAGCATCAACCTTAAACCTCTATCTTCCATTGTGCCTCACAAGGATGTTAAGTCAGTAACGTTTAGCAAGAATGTAACGTAGAAATGCAGACTCAAATGAGGGCCGTCTCACAAAAACATGTCAGTATAGGAGTGACCTGACAATCATAATACAAAAATGGTTACATGTCGAATGCCGCTACGTCTTCCTTCCGGCAAACAAAGCCACGCTTAGCAGCCCTCGGTAAGGGCTAGGCGCAAATTGAGACGCGTATAGCACGTGTGACGTGACATGACACTACAGCGCGACACGCACGTGCCGCGCTGGTCCACCGCATATTGCGACGCGTACACCATACTTCGCACGCGCCGACTGGCGACGCTCTGCGCTGACAACCGAAGCGCGCGCACCCTGTTATCTTCCTCAAACGATTTTACAGAAACTATTCACTGAAAATATTTGATTTCTGCCTTACTTGTAGCGTTATATGTTAGCTTCGTGGCGAAGTGCCCATCACCATTCTTATTGTGATGTACACATTTTAGTAAGACACTACGCAAAACTCAAAAGGTTTGCAACGAAAATTAGGAGTCACTATGTGTTTGCATTTCGTGCGTATTATACCATGTGTTGCTGCGTATGAAATTTAGCTAACATGTTGCATTTGTGTTTAGATCTGCCTCCAATCTCGAGAAAATGGATCCTATATAGCGCACTCCCGATCTCATGCCCGCGATAATGAAATACTCGCAACATCTCTCATATCTCCTAAAACGCTCGAGACATCGAAACGAAAGTTTGTCGAATGATAGCACACAAGGAGGAGAGTGTTTTGCCATTTCTTAAACGCGCGGGACTTTCTTATCTATGGCGATATATCAGTACTTCCCTTTTTATTTATTTCACTCCAGTGACTGTAATTTTTTAAGTTATCAACTGCTAGCGAAACAAGAGCTTCCTTGTATGAAAATAAACATGTAATTTTTTCTTTTATGTTACTGCAAACCGACAGTATGAGGTTTTTCGTAGGCTATTGAGCTCTGTGACTACCAGTTATTTGTTTATTGAGGCTCTCCTTTTCGGAATTCTGTCGCAATAGCTGCTGTGAGATGAGTTTGGCAAACTACACTGTGACAAAGGAAGTACAATTAAACCAGTCACCAAGAGAAATGTGGCCGTTACTCATAAAACGTGATGCTGCTCCGAATGAGAAAGGGTTAACAACTCACACAAAAATAGATTGCCAATTCTGTTGGAATTTTGGTGGAATCCCCGTAACCCATTGTATTTTAACACTAAGCAACTGGAATGGAAACTTACCAAAGGATTTTATTCCTTCTCTTGATCGGAACAATTTTAAAATAACGACGAGCGTTCCTTGAGGCGGAATGACAGGCACATGCCAGATACTGGTGACTCACCTACCGCCAGTGTTGCCAACTCGAAAACACCCGAGTCGCTAGATTCAATATCAAAAGTCGCTAGAAAGTCGCTAAAACTGATTTTACTAGTAGTATACTGAAAATTTCGTGCTGTGAATGGTGCAATAAGCCAGTGGTGGGTTACTAAAATATTAATAAAAATTGTCTCATACGTAATTGCTATATTGTCTTAATTAAATGACGCATCGCTTGCAACAACATACATATAAAATACGCTAACGTTTAATTAAACATGTTATCATAATTGGCGCAACACATAAATTGTTGTTTCAATCACAGTAGTCAAATATACTAGAAATATACAACTATATTTGCAACAAAAGAAAGCAAGAACTCAAATTAGGTTACAAAATATATACATACCGGTACGTGAGCTATTCATCGTCGTCACTCAGAAGATCGAATAACTCTTCTGTTTCATGCTCTGACAGAACTATAGTTGATGTAGAGGGTTGAACGTCGCTCAAAAGATGATGTTGCAGTTCGACTGGTTTTGTCGCAAAAGAGTAACTTTTGTTCGTTCCAAAAAGCTCCAATACGTCTGACGGTATGTCAAAAGATGCACAATCTTTATTTTGTTTCTTCAGCTGGTCTCTCAATATGATCAAATCATTAATTGTCTTTAACGGTAATCTGTTACGTTGTTTAGTTTTTATAATGTTCATAGAACTGAATATTCTTTCCACTTCTGTATTTGAATGCGGTAGGCATAGAACAGTCATTGCTAGCTGTGAAATCAAAGAAAAAGGATTTTCCCCTGCGGCATTTTTATACTGCAAAACCTCACTCCAAAATCGAACAGTGTTAGTAATGTTATTCCACCTAATGAAGTTGATATTATGCCATTCTTGCAGCATACCGTCTATGAAATCGCCACTAGAACCCAATTCTTTGGCTACACCCGCTACACCATTATTTTTATTCACTTTTAGTGTTTCTTCAACATTCAGCATTGACATTTTTTTCAGGTAAGGTGGTTTGTGTTTTTTTAAAATCAGTTTTTTGTTTATACTTAATAGTTTTCGAATGCTTTCTAATATCACACAATTTAGCATAAAACTCTGTTGCACATACTTGACATCTTGCCTTGGATAAGTCTCCACGACTGGTTTCAGCCACCCATTGAATTCAGGTTCTGCTTCCCACGCATCCCGATATTTTTGAGCGTACTGCTTCTTCTTCTGCGGTAAATCCATAATGTAAGCCACCACAACATAAGTTTCACCAATTTATAATCACTGAAAATACATTAAAACTCAGGCGAATTAGAGGTCATGAAACAATCTACTCATTCGGTAACTCGATATCAGTCCTATTGTTCATTGTTTAAAACGTAATAATGTCTGAGATACCCCCACCGAATTGTTCTTGCGTTACCACTGTGCATGTGGTAATAATTTGACTGCGAGTTAACATTTCGAAAAATTAGAGGTTGCTAGACAGAAATGTATTTTATTATACTTAATATTACGTATGTTTTTTTGTCAATTCGAAAAATAAAGGGAGTTCAAAAGTTGAAGAATTATAGATCGATACGCTATCGACGATAACAGGCTAGTGGGTAACGAATAATGAATTGTTCTATAGTCAAGGATTTCTTACTCTGTAAGCAATTCCCACATTCAGGTTTACTAAATGCTGAACAATGCTACATGATCTGCTAAGAACTTAATTTAACTTACAAAGGGAGGCCGCCAATTGTGAAATTCAGATTCGATTCACACAGCGCATAATAAAAGCTCATGGCCAGAGGTGTAATGTGGCAAAGCACCAAGATGCACTTCTCAGCCGTTGTCGAGAAAATCGACAGTTAATAGAAACCGTTGCGGTGAAATACTCTCTACGAGTATCCTATAGCGTCGTGGCGCAGCGGTAAGTGCTTGGGTTCGCAAGTCAAAGGTCGCCGGATCGAATTTCGCGCCATGCAATTTTTTTTAGTATTTGTTTTTCGTTATTCAAATATATATATATATATATATATATATATATATATATATATATATATATATATATATATATATATATATATACTTACTTATCGCGAATGGACCCAGAAGGATCACGCAAAGCTTTCTGACGTCGCTTCTTCCATACTTCTTTCATTCGTTCTCCATGTTTTCTTTTTCTTTCTTCTGTCCATTTTGTTCCTGGTCTCTTTAGTGCTTCCTTCTCCGACAATACATTCCACTTTTCCACCTTATTTCTAAAAGTTTTTCTATCTTTGACATCTTTAAGTTCAATATTTGCTTTTTGTAAATCTAATTTTACTTGGCTAATCCATGGTGTTGTTGATTTGACTTTTTCTATGTAAGTGGGAATTCTGTTGGTGAGTCGTGTGGGGGGAAGTCTAGTGACATGTCCATAAAATTTTAATCTTCGCCTTCTTATGTCTGCTGCCAGGTTTGATATAGTTTCTGTGATTCTTCTTGATTGTATCCGGTATCCATCTTCTGTTAATTTTGGACCTAAAATCTTTCTCATAATTTTTCGTTCTTCTTTTAGTATTTTTTCTAAATCACATTTTGTGTGGAGTGTGAGCGTTTCACTAGCATATAGTGCTGCTGGCTTAATTACTGCGCAGTAGTGTCTGATTTTTGTGTTCGAGGAGATGCATTTTTTATTGTATATTTCATGTGTCATACCATATGCTCTCTTCATTTTCTGTTGTCTGATCTTCTGTGCAACTTTCTCTCCTCCGGTTGGCTCCAAAATTTCACCTAGGTATTTAAAATGTTTTACTCTATTTATTTTTCCATATTTTGTGTTCAAACTGTGTATATGGAATTTTGTACAGAAAAATTCTGTCTTTTGAAACGAAATTTGTAAACCTACTTTATCCGCGCATTCCTTAAGGATCTCTATTTGTTTGGTGGCGATTTCTTCATCATCTGCAAGTATGGCCAAGTCGTCCGCGAATGCTAAACAAGATATCTCCACGTTGTCTTTGGTTCTACCAAGATGGATTGGTTTCCAGTAGGATTGATTTTTTAATTCTTTTTCCCATTCCTTAATGACTTTATCCAGGACTATATTAAACAAAAGTGGAGATAGCCCGTCACCTTGACGTACTCCAGTTTTTATGAGAAAAGGTTCAGAGATATCTCCCCTGAATTTAACTTTAGATACAGTGTCTGTCAGTGATTCTTTGATAAGCCTTAGTGTTTTGGAGTCAAGTCCAAGTTCCTCTAAAATGTTAAACAAAGATTGCCGGTCAATTGAGTCATAGGCTTTCTTAAAATCTACAAATGTACAAATTATGGGGGCATTTCTAATTGCTTTGTGTTTTAATATTGTCTTTAAATTAAATATTTGTTCTATGCATGACCGACCGGGGCGGAAGCCTGCTTGATAATCACCAATTTGGCATTCCAGCTGCTCTTGTGTTCTTTTCAGCAGGCATGTTGAGAGAATTTTGTAGGTGACTTGTAAAAGTGAGATTCCCCTGTAGTTATTGACATTTGTTCTGTCTCCTTTTTTATGTAACGGGTGAATAAGGGCACATTTCCACTCCTCTGGTAATTTTTCTGTTTCCCATATTTTTGTTATTATATTTGTGAGCTCTTGCAACGTCTTTGGTCCTAGGTTTTTTAATAGCTCTGCAACAATGCCATCTTCGCCAGATGTTCTATTATTTTTTAAGTTTTTAATGTGACATTTGATTTCTTCCTGTGTTGGTGGTAATGAATCCGGTTGAGCGTTGGCACAGATTTCTTTGGGAAACCTTAAACTAGGTTCTGGGCAATTTAGTAGGTTAGAAAAATATTGAGCCAATACTTGACAGTTTTCCTGGTTTGTTAGGGCTAATTTACCATCTGGTTTTCTGAAACATAAATTTTGAGGGATATATCCTCGTATTTTATCTGCGAAAGTTCTGTAGAAGTCTCTTGTATTATAGTTTTGGAAATTTCTTCTATGGCATCCAGTTGTGCCTTTGTGTACTTCCTTTTTGCTTGCCTAATAGATTTTGAAACCTGTTTTCTAACCTCGTTAAATAAATGTAGACTTTCTTGTGATTTTTTTACTGTTATATTCTTGAAATGCCTTTTTTCTCCTTTCCAATGCATTATATATATATATATATATATATATATATATATATATATATATATATATATATCATGGGGTCTCTAATTCGAACGTTTGACTTACACTATACGTATTCGTTTCGGAATATCGTTTCTACGTCTTCCGTTAACTGCACGTGTAAACATTATGAAGACAATTAATAACATTTGTGAAATACAACTTTGTTTGCAGAAAACATAATCATGTTCGAAGTCGCCAGTTTTTCCACGACAAACGACTTTCATCAACTTATTATATGCATAATTGTTGCAACTGATTGCCGGGAATTTTATTACAAATAACAAATACTAAAAAAAGAAGTTGCATGGCGCGAGATTCGATCCGGCGACCTTCGGATTACGAACCCGAGCGCTTACCACTGCGCCACGACGCTGTAGGAAGTTACAAATCGTAGAGAGTATTTCACCTCAACGGTTTCTTTTAACTGTCGATTTTCTCGACAACGGCTGAGAAGTGCATCTTGGTGCTTTGCCACATTACACCTCTGGTTATGAGCTTTTATTATGCGCAATATGAATCGAATCTGAATTTTACAATTGGCGGCCTCCCCTTGTTAGTAATCTAGAACAAAGTCAGTGTAGTATCCATTCTTTAGTTAAAATCTTAGTGTTGTTAATGAAAATACTGGCCTAAAATAGTTTTGATTTGTACTTCAAAAGTCGTCAGTACTCCAAAAGTCGCCAGATAAGTCGCTAAATAGTTTTTGTCGCTAAAAAGTTTCTTTGTCGCTAAGACGAAGGCAAAAGTCGCCATTTCTAGCGACAAAGTCGCTAAATTGGCAACACTGCCTACCGCTTGCCAAACTGACAATGTGTGATCGCGAATAAAATAGTTGTTACCGAGAAAAATAAACAATTGATCTGTCGCACAACACAATGGTCAGTGTATTGTCAGCAGCGGAGGATAATGCGCGCGACAGGAATGCAGAAGCTAGCCACGTGTGCCTTGTGAGCTGGAGTTCGAAAAACGTTGTCGTGAAAGTAGATCTGCCTTTGTCAGCGGTACATTTCAACAAACTAAATATATCTAATCATGACACTCACTCTTTTACGATATTCCTACTTTCGTAATAATACCGACCATTTTATTCATTTGTGTAGCCTGTTGTATTTATTAATGCTGATAATGTGCATGCAACAATTGAAATACTTTTTCTCATCACGGCGAACCAATTAACATTGTTATTTGTGACAGCTATTCGACTGTTTCTAGCTTGCAGTGGAAATGTGATGTTCACATGCACGTAGTACAGTGTATCGTATTACATTTTACATCCATATCCAAGTAATTACAGTGAGAGTTCTATACTTCAGATATTGGACGCTTTTTACCAGGAGCACAAAGGGATCACATCTGTGGAGATCATCCCTTTCCAAATTTTTGTAACAGATAGTACAGATTCGCCAGCATACTAGGCAGCGATAACAT
This sequence comes from Schistocerca nitens, assembly GCF_023898315.1. Taxonomy (NCBI): domain Eukaryota; kingdom Metazoa; phylum Arthropoda; class Insecta; order Orthoptera; family Acrididae; genus Schistocerca; species Schistocerca nitens. The sequence continues at coordinate 607,439,950 of NC_064617.1, read as the reverse complement.
AACCTTGTTTTACTTTCGTTAAATCACATGATTTATTAATATTCCTTGCTTCCTTATTCACTACCCTCTGTCCCTTCTTGCGATCTGAAAACATTGCGGAGGCATATGATATAATCCCAGCGGCCAATGGCTGACCAGTTACTGAAGTATACATTTTTCTTGACAGAAGAAATACATAACAATACAAAACTATACAGATATAACTAACAGAAAAGTATAATGTACTAACGAAGAAAGATGGAGCGTTTAAATGGCGAAAAACGAAACACTACCCAAAGGCAATAAAATTTAGTATATAGTAAGGCAATTTTTATCGTATGGGCAATACTACCACTGCTCATACGCGCCGTACCGATGTGAGCATATGGCCGGGCTACTTTTCCGCTCCCCGCCTCAAATTTCCCACGGTGCTAGCGAGGCACGCGCGTGAGAAACTGTGCCCCAACCACAACGCCGCGCGACCTGGCGCAGGCGCGTGTCGCGTCCCAGTCGCGTCGCAATTTGCGCGGTCCAATTTGAATCTGTGTAGTTACAAAAAAAAAGCGCGCTGCGCTGCGCCGAGCAACACGCACTGTACGCGTCTCAATTTGCGCCTAGCCTATAAGACGTGTCTGTAAAGCTGCTCCCGACCGGCGAACCCTCGCGCTTCGTTCCACCAGTTATTAGCTGAGACACAGCCTGGCACGAACAACGTGCCTCCCGCCACAGTGCTGGGTAACCTCTGTGTTGTTCGACTATCCCGAAGTTATGTCCCTTTCTCCAAGAGCTAATCTCTCCGCTCTACACACAACTTCAACCCTAGGCGATCTGTAATCCACAACTCCGTCACCACAGTCCGCGTAGTATTGACTCTTTCGGCTGCCTGTCCGTAACTCCACTTCCGCTCTCTCTACATGTCACGTGCCCCACCTGTCACATGACATGGCGATATCTTTGCCACAGAGGCCAGCCACCGGCACACCGGAATAGTTGGCATAGCCTATAAGGAACTAAAACACGCTGTCGTTCAGTTACAGTTTCTTGTTCCGCCAGTTAATACAAATATTGCAAACTTGTCGTTAAATAGCATGTGATCAGGCTAACTACACATTTCCATTAATTGGAAGTGATGATGCACACAACTGTCTCAGTACTCTGACAGGTGCCGAGTTTTTACGCCTCTCCCTTCAGGTGAAGAACATACACATGAGAACAATAACTTCAGAAAAAACTCACACGTCATCCAACCATAGGAGTGTGACGCAGATGTGAGGAAACATCCTTGGGTAAGAAAACTTGTAACATATCGCTGTGGAGCATTTTGACTTTAAGTATCGGAGCATATCAGACATTATCAATGCACTAGAAGAAACATTTTTGCCCTCCAATTCTCAATCCATCAAGAAAATTATCTGTTACTGTCGGTTCCTAGACGGTACGTTATTACTATTAAATGAAGAGATCAACGATACTAAGCAGCATTTAACAATTTGAACCAGAAAACAAAATTTACTACAGAGACAGAAAACATCAAATCCATTAATTTCTTAGATCTAAAAATAAGCTCTGATAATAACAAACACAAAATTGTAATTTACAGAAATCCTACAACTACAGACATCCTCATTAACAAAAATTCATGCCAACCCAGTTTGCATAAATATGCAAACTTTAAATTGATGACCAACAGAAAGATAAATTTACCACTGGAAGAACAAGCAATAAAAAATGAAGTTACAACAGACAATACGTTGCACAAAAAAGTAATTTTGATCCACATATAGAACTCAAAATCTGCAAAGACCATACAAAACTTAATGCAGATAACATAAATAAAGGCATCACTTTGCAAATAAATGGCAAAACTCAAGCCAAACCAACACATATACCAGTAACATTATATAGGCAATATACAGTATACTACGAAATAAACAACTTGTTAAGAAATACGAAACTACAACTAGCATTTCGCACTACCAATATCTTAAAAAGTTTGTGACCAGGAAAAAGCGACGTTCTTATTGTAAGGCTTCCTACCCTTATTCCGTATCCTCAGCTCATAAAAATTTATTATAATTCAAATGGTCATGATGAATAAGGTGCTGAAATGAAATCTTGCTCCTTTCAGACTTAGTTTATTACAAAGCCAAGACATGAATTCCCAGAATTAGCATACAGATCAAACTAAAAAAAAAAAAAAATACAGTGCCAGATGATGTTGATGACTGACAAGGTTATTAACGGGGAATGAGGTCAAGCCAAAACGATCCTTCCCTGACGGTAATAGCAACAACACGTTCTAACTATAAGTGAGGTACTTACCGAGATTGTGAATCGCTAACTGAACGTCAATACGACATGGGTTGGGTGAAATACAGACATAATTTACTTGTGAACATAAATCATCATTTGAACGACCTGTCATTTTACAATGTCAAAAAATTACACGAATTTTCACTATTATTCTTCCATAGACAGTAAGTAGGTGACTTATGTTAACAACATTGTACCTGAAAGAACTTACGTCCCAAGATGATTTATGGGCGTCACTCCATCTATACGTAAGCATAAGATAAAATGTCATAGTACTATTACAGAGACGTAAAATAAAACGGTATATAACTGTACTGACAACAGGAACACTGGATAATGGCACATTTGGTGAAACTAGCTTGTTGTGAACAAATGTCATCAATAAGACATAAACAGTTTGCACCTGATTTTGTCAAAAATATAAAAAAGCTATAAAAAGATTTCATTTGTTTTTGAGTGTGAAGCCATGGAGACAGGACCTTGGTCTTTGCTGCTAGCGATGCAGAGTTATGTCCAACAACATGCAGAATTTGGCTTCATCTGACCGCTTGGAGCTGATGGGCGGGTTGCTTCCTGATCCATGTAATGAGTGCCGCTGGAAACATAAGCTCACTGGACGAAATATTAATCGCTCCCTTAAGAGAGAACGCTGGTCGCCATAGAGGACTACATAGTGTGGAACTGATACCAGATGATCACGTGACCCTCCATTGCTGACGGAAGTCGTGGCAGTGAAGTGGTGTGTGTGAGGCAGTTTGTTGCATGTATCAGGCACACTTCCTTTTTTTGTTTTGTTTTTTACATTACGTCAGCTATGTAACGTGGCGGTGGCAATGACAAATATATTAATTACGTCACTGTAGTGTCTGTAATATTGTGCACTGTCTTTGCTATAAGTTGGTATCTGATATTCCCAGGCAAACCAGTAAGGTTTTAGGCATTAAAATGATGTTGCGTACCAGATTCAAGAAGTAAACTACAAAAGCCCACGAGTCCACCACCACGCCTTCCCATTCCGAGGAGCCGCCTCCTAGATGGCGCTCGCTACTCGGGACCAATTTCTGCTTCCGCCGCCACGTCCATCAGCACGTCGTATTCGTCCGCCTGTACCGCTGCAAGCAGCCGACGATAGTGCTGTCAACAATAGACTACCTTGCTTCCACCTAGTACTGGCGGGGATGGAGATCCTTCCACCGGCAGACAGAAAATACGATGCAGCACAGATACTCCCTCATTTCAGCGCCTGCAGCAATCTCTACGGAGCAACAGATACAGTCAAACGTGTGTCTGCATAATTACTTTGAATCATAGTGACTACGTCATACAGTCAAACGTGTGTCTGCATAATTACTTTGAATCATAGTGACTACGTCACAGACTGCCAAGAGACAGCCAAGCTATTTACATTTCACTATATTAGGTACAGGAAATCAAGTGCCTTGATCAAACTGTTATTATAAGTTTAGCGAAGTTTGTATCATAACTTTTTATTTTTGAATCATCAGTCTTCTGACTGGTTTGTTGCGACCTGCCATGAGTTCCTCTTCTATGCCAACGTCTTCATCGGAGAGTAGCACGTGAAATCTACGTCCTCAATTATTTGCTGGATGTATGCCAATCTCTATCGTCCTCTACAGTTTTTACCCTCTACAGCTCCCCCTAGTTCATGAAAGTTATTCCGTCATGTCTTAACAGAAGCTCTACCGCCCTGTCCCTTCTTCTTCTCAGTTTTTTCCATATATTCCTTTCCTTGTCAATTCTCTGGAGAACCTTCTTATTCCGTACCTCTTAATAGACGTTTTTGGTTACTTCTTAATGTGTTTCGATATTTGTGTTCTAGTGTTTCCCAATCAAGAAAGCCTTTAATTAGAAATACTACCGGCCGGGGTGGCCGAGCGGTTCTAGGCGCTACAGTCTGGAACCGCGCGACCGCTACGGTCTCAGGTTCGAATCCTGCCTCGGGCATGGATGTGTGTGATGTCCTTAGGTTAGTTAGGTTTAAGTAGTTCTAAGTTCTAGGGGACTGATGACCTCAGAAGTTAAGTCGCATAGTGCTCAGAGACATTTGAACCATTTTTTAGAAATATTAGCATGAGAGGTGCCACCTATATTAATGAACCATAGTAGAAAGAACTTTTCTGCTACCGTGGAACCGAGCGAGGTGGCACAGTGGCTTACACCCTGGACTCGCATTCGGGAGGACGACGGTTCAATCCCGCGTCCGTCCATCCTGATTTAGGTTTTCCATGATTTCCCTAAATCGCTCCAGGCAAATTCCGGGATGGTTCCTTTGAAAGGGCACGACTGACTTCCTTCCCTAATCCGATGAGACCGAAGACCTCGCTGTTTCGTTCAGATGGTTCAAATGGCCCTGAGCACTACGGGACTTAACTGCTGAGGTCATCAGTCCCCTAGAACTTAGAACTACTTAAACCTAACTAACCTAAGGACATCACACACATCCATGCCCGAGGCAGGATTCGAACCTGCGACCGTAGCGGTCGCGCGGTTCCAGACTGTAGCGCCTAGAACCGCACGGCCACAGACCCGGCCGCTGTTTGGTCTCCTCCCTCATACAACGAACCGAACCGAACTACCGTGGATGTTTGGGCTGAATTAATAGTAACATTAGGTTACAACATCCCACCAGATGGTTTTTTCCCAATAATCTTAAATAAAACTTACAGCTCTGGAGTGATAACCGCTCAATGCCACTAATGGAATAAACCCCCCTTTCGCCAACGAATGGAACCTAATGAACGTGATGCCATACCGTATGGCCACGGGAGTATCTGAATCCATCCCACTTACAGGTGTGAATCACGCATTCACTTTGAACAATGATTAAACGAAGCTTATCATGAGGCTGTAGATAAACAGGAAGGTCAGCGACACAGTCATAAGAATGAGAGGATCCTGAACTGGAATCCTTGATAGGGATATTTCGTGCACTCAAGATTTACAAAGCAACAGAAAACGAATATTAAGCAATGAAATCGTCAGGAAATAGTGCACTAGAGTTCACTATCAAATTCACATTTTATCAAGCATAAATTAATGTAATTAGAATTATATTAATACCTTCAGCTGCTAACGGGCGTTGACATATATCAACGGGAACAGGTGAAAATGTGTGCCCCAACCGGGACTCGAACCTTTTTTTTGTAACCATATATATTTATTTAAATGTATTAACAACGATACATTTAAAAAAAACATTTTATTCTATTAACCTATTATATTCCTTGTGTTGGTTAACATTACTGTCATTTTATAGGTTTTCGTTTTTATATTCTCTCCTTTTTCGTTCCTCTCTTATTGCTGTTCCTTGAACCCTTTTACATGGCCATTTGTCCTTTTTTTTTTTGGCTAAAATTTTGCAGAACAGGCATAATAATTTATGTGTAACATCGGCACATTGATTTTAAGTTCATGTTTCTGTATGTGATGCACTTGTGATGCCACAGGCACATTGTGCATTCTGGTTTATCTCTTCCTCTAGTTTGCACTGTTAGGTGGGACAGTATGAGGGGAACATCGGCATGATAGATGGAGCACAAATGGAAGAAACATTTTTACATATACTACAGATTATACATAAATTGAAGAAGAGAGAAAATTTTGTCCTATTGTATAAGAGAAGCAGAAAGGAAAGTGTGAGTAAACAATAATAATTTTATATGGCACATAGTAAAGGAAATCATTTAAAAAAAATATGAGTAGTTGGCACTTTCCACTAAGTAATGCTTGTATCCTAGACAATATAGTACAAATAATGAAAAAATAAAAAAAACTGGTAGTACTACTGGGCATACTTTTGACACTGATTTGGCTGCTAACATGACAGATGTTTGATGAGAAGCACTTTGTATCACTGATTTCACTACAAAGAAACACTTTATACTACTATACTTCACTATTTGAGGCGAGAGGAGAAAGCACTTTATCTTTTCTGTTGCACTTATTCACTATCACTGCACAAGTTCTTCTTGTGGTGAGTGTGGTGAGGTGGCTGGTGGAGGTGCTGAGGGTCACTGGCTGGGGAGGACTCTGTCGATCGCTGTCTGCAGTGGAATATGCAGGAAGTTTCTGAAGTCGTCGCGGTATCGCCTGTGCTGCTGGGCCGTCTTGTTCTCCTCCCAGAGGTCCATCAGGAAGGCCAGCCGGTCGGTCTGCCTCCTCGCTATGATGGCGTGTGCCGTCGTGGCGGGGATCCAGAGAGTCGCCAGTCGCTTGGGTCGTGGAAATGGGTTGCAGTCTGGGGCGGTGATTGCTTCCATTGTGATGCTTCGCGGCGCCGTTCTGTTGATGTGGGCCACCATCTGCTGGCACGCTTCCCATATGCTGGTGGCATTCCCGCACGTGAATCGATGCTCGAGGGTGTCGGTCATGCCACATACGTCGTACTTGTCACTTGCAACGAGTTTTATCTCCGCCAGTCTTTGGTTGGTTGGTACCGTTCTGTTAACTATTTTGTACCATGTCTCCTTCGCATGTTTAGGCAACACGTTTTCCGAGACGTTTCTCCATGTTTGTTTCCAATTGTATTGCGGGAGTTTGTGTTCAACTTTGTTTTTTGCCGGCTTTCCCCTGAGGTCCCAGTATATTCTCTTGGCTGTTCTGTGGCTGGGGTTCGCCACGTTGTCCAGAACGTAACTTTTGTTGGCGTAGTGCAGCCTGACGTGTCGCATTCTGTAGGGAGTGTGCCTCGTGTCGACCGGCGCTTCTTCTGATGCGGGCTTGTATCCGTCAATTATCTTGGCTGTGACGCTGTCAGGGTTTTTGTCCTGGATGGCGAGCGTTCGTTTTAGTAGAAGGGCTGCACATTTGGTCTTTATATCAACTAGACCTAGTCCCCCTTCTTTCGTTGGCAGCGAGCACGTTGCTTGCGCCACTTTGAATATATTTCGACGCCACAACAGGTAGTACACTGCGCTTGTTAGCGCTCGCGCAATTTCGGTCGGGATGCTTAGGATTTGCGTCAGGTACCATGCTTTCGACAGGATCGTCGTGTTTATCAGGTCTGTTTTCTGGTAGATCGTTAGTTTCGGTTCGCGTGCTCTCTGGAGAGACCTCTTATGGTGTGTAGCACGTCCCTCCAGTTGTATGCGGCCATTCTAAGTGGACAAGACTGTATAAATATTCCAAGAACTTTATTGCTTTCTGCTATTTTGTACCACTGCCTGTTTGGTTTGAGTCTTTGATTCCCTCTCGGCAGTAGCACTGTTTTTCTGGGGTTGGTTTGGGCGCCTGACGCTTTTTGGAATGTGTTCATGATTGTTTCTACTCTCCCAATATCTTCCTGATCTTCAATAAAGATGCCTAGGTCGTCAGCGTAGGCTATACATGCTATTGCTTTGTCTCCTACGGAGAATCCTCTGGTGTCATTTGTGAGTTTCCGCAGCAGCGGGTCCAGTGCTATAGCGAATAGAGCCATTGACAATGGACAGCCTTGCCTCACGGATCTGTCCAGTTTTATCTGTTTTTTTTTTTTTTTCCGGGATCTCCTGCTTACATGGCAGACGCTCTATCCATCTGAGCCACGGAGGATAGCGCAACTGCAGGGACTATCTGGCCACGCCTCCCGCGAAACCGACATACTCACCTTGTATGTCCACACACTACATTCGTAGCATCCCACCCCAACACACTCAATACTCGTGGAAGACATTCTTACCAAGTCCCGTAATTCGGACATGACCGAAAGAACAGACGCCATATCCATATAAATAAGTTAATGTGGTATCGTTCGAAGCGCTAGGTGCCAAAGCAAGGACGAAACGACAAGTAAACATAATCGCAACCAGAAGCAACGTTGAATGAGAGACGGTGGCGTAGACACGCCCAGAATAGTCTCCATTCGCCACCGCATCAGATCGCTTGCTTTAACGTCTGAGCGCAGCGCCGCCCAGCCCCAGTCAGCGATCACCGCCGAAGACGGCAGCGTTTTGTCTCTACCGAGCCCGCAGCGCGATAGGTGTATTATGCAAAAATCTGCATAAAAGTTTATGATCAGTTGTACTCTGTACCTTGTTCTGTATCAAGTGATAGTTTAATGCTAAACGACTGTAAAAATTAGTTGTGACATTCCTGTGGGCATGTATTGTAACAAAGTTGAGTGTTTCATCTTGTTGAAGTTGTAATGAAGTGATCTAACATTTTAAATCTTGCAGAATCGTCTCGGCCCCCTTCAGGAGTGAAGCTAGGAACGCATCACAGCACACACAACTGTTGTTTCATCCGGTACAACAGTTAAAATAAAAGTGACAAAAATGTAATCAACGAAATCCATGGTGACTTTAAGATGGTGCACGATTTCGCATTACAGGCGGTAGCATCTCGTCGTGTTGTGCCGACGGCGGCTGGCGGTTGTCCACGAGGTGCTCTGGAATGGACACAGGCGATACGTGTTGACTGCTCCAGGATACCGACAACAGCAGGCCTACGCAACTCTCCAGTTCTTTTACTAGCTAGTCCTAACTGCCAGTTACCTCCAAGGAATGTGTCCCTGCGCTCCTGCCGTCCTTCTTCAAACCAAGAAGTAATCAAAACTGGCCCAAAGTTATTCCTGCATAAAGGGAATGATTTTTAAGTAACTTCCATCTCACTCTCGTCTGCGGGACATACAGCAAATCAGGAGGCAGGGTTTTTCATTTTAAGTTGTAGCTTAACTCCCCAGTAAGTAAAAACAGACAAATAACAATTATAATAGCAGTTTTGCATAAAACAGATGACAGGGTAAAGTAAGAACGATATAATGCTATAACTTACTTCAATACGCACAGTCATTATCGTATTTAAGTTTACTTTTATTTTTATTTTCAGATGATTTTTTCGATCTTCTATGAGATCATCTTCAGATCGTACATTCCTTGATGACCGTAGGAAACGTTTGCGTAGAGCAGGTCGATCTGTGCAGACTTGGAGAAAACTACAATGCGTAACTGATCATCTAAAAATAAATATAAACAACTTAAATGCAGCCACTACTTGTGTATTGAAATAAGTTATCATATTATACAGTTTTAAACATGGGTGTCTTCAGCAATCGTACACAAGTTTCAACGTAGGTGTCACACAGCCAATTGGTTGCAAATAACTGTTTGGCACGTTGACCTAGGTTTCGACAACTCTAAGGATGTCTTGATCAGAATGAAATTAAAAAAAAACCGTAAAGCTGCATTGCAAGAGGACAATGATCAAAGTTTAGAGCAAATATGCTGAACTCAAAAATTAAAATTAAACATGTTCCAGCTTTTGGCGTTTATGCCTTGCTAGGAGCAACATCAGTATACGTCATACTTCAGCATATCTGCACTAAACTGTGGCCATTGTCCTCTTGAAAATGTAACTTTACGATTTCTTAAAATTTAAATCTGGTGAGGACTTCCTTTTTTTATTTTTTTGAGTCATCACTCTTCTTATTGGTTTGATGCAGCCCGCCACAAATTTGTCTCCTGTGCCAACCTCTTCATCTCAGAGTAGCACTTGCAACTGGTGTCCTCAGTTACTTGCTGGAGGTATTCCAATCTCTGCCTTCCTCTATAGTTTTTGCTCTCTACAGCTTCCTGTAGTACCATGGAAGTCATTCCCTGATTTCTTAACAGATCCTATCCACATATTCCTTTCCTCTCCGATTCTGCGCAGAACCTCCTTATTCCTTACCTTACCAGTCCACCTGACTTTCAATATTACTCTGCAGCACTTCATCTCAAATGCTTCGATTCTATTCTGTTCCGGTTTTCCAACTTCTCTTCCCCAGGAATGCCCTATTTGCCAGTGCTATTCTGCTTTTGATATCCTCCTTGCTCCGTCCTTCATTTACTTTGCTGCCGAGATAACACCATTCCTTACCTTCATCTACGTAGTGACCATAAATTATTAAGTTTCTCGCTACTTCTCATTACTTTCGTCTTTCTTCGATTTACTCTCAGTCCATTTTCTGTACTCATTAGATTGTTGATTCCATTCAGCAGATCGTATAATTCTTCTCCACTTTCTCTCAGGATAGCAATGTCATCAGCGAATCGTATCATTGATATCCTTTCACCTTGAATTTTATTTCCATTCCTGAAACTTTCTTTTATTAAAAAAAATGGTTCAAATGGCTCTAAGCACTATGGGACTTAACATCTGAGGTCAACAGTCCCCTAGACTTAGAACTACTTAAACCTAACTAACCTAAGGACATCACACACATCCATGCCCGAGGCACGATTCGAACCTGCGACCGTAGCAGCAGCGCGATTCCGGACTGAAGCGCCTAGAACCGCACGGCCACAGTGGCCGTCTCTTTTATTTCCATCTTTGCTTCTTCGATGTACAGATTCAACAGTTGGAGCGAAAAAATACGTCCTGTCTTACACCCTTTTTAAACCGAGCACTTCGTTCTAGGTCGTCCACTCTTATTATTCCTTCTTGGCTGTTGTACATATTGTACAGTATATTTCCCATCCTTAGAGCTGTCGAAACCTAGGTCAGTGTACCAAACAGTTATTTGCAACCAATTGCCTATGTGATTCCTATACTGTTATAATATTATAAATATTGCTATTTTTCCTGTAACAATGTTCCAAAGAATTTTGAACGATGTACTTACTTAATGGAACAACCCGTTGCTCGTAATGTGAAAATTCTTATTTAAAATAAGTAGTAAAACTTTTTTAAAAGTTATAGCGATGATTGATTACATATTGGTGTAAGCAAACCACAATTATTAGCTCCATTTTTAATTTTGTTTCACAATGTATCGTATAAAACTCCGAAAACTATATGCTAACATCATAGGTGATACACAGTGGTCACCTGTAGTGTCATGGCTGTTGAGAGAAAGTGACATACAATAAAGCTCCTTTCATGAAAAAGAAGTTTTAACATTAAATTTATGCCAGAAATTTGAACGAAGGGCATTTTCAATCTTGTTTAGTCAATCTGACTCACTTCATACGGTATCTTATTTGTCATGTAGTCTCTAGTTCTGTATGAAACTGTGGTACAGATTTCTTGTTATTTCTTATACCGTGTTGAAAAATAATGTCTTCGAATTTTTTATTCTCTTCTCAATATCGATCGAGATATTACATGTCATGTATGTTAATCGGTCGACTTTCCTGCTTCCGTGACACAAGTTGCAACACTCTCCCACTAGAGGGTCTCGATTTGCAACATATAACATCACTGTGTATTACGTAATTGTGTCGGTGCGTCAGAAACAGCGTGCTGTAATAAAGTTTCGAATTCTAAGAATTGCCCCACACATGGAGCACCCTCTCCTTCAACGTGACAATGCCAGACTACAAACGAGCCCTACCACAGTGACAACAACTGTACGCATGGTTTCACTTCATCGAGCATCCTCCATACAGTCCCGACATGGCTCCATCCGATTTTCATCTTTTTCCTAAACTTAAAGAACACTTTCGAGGACTTCACTTCGATAGTGATGAAGCGATGCAAGCACAGGTGAGGTTGTGGCTACGTCAACACATATTTTACAGTGACGATATCAACAAAGCGGTCTCTCGATGCGAGAAATGTGTTAATCGCCACGGTGACTATGTTGAAAGACAAGCAATGATGTTGCTTTAATTTGATATGAAAGCGGTGCTGATATTCAATAAAAGCGGGTTAAAAGTTGTGAGCTATGTGGGGAAGTTAACCTTGCATTACTGCGCAACTGTTTCACCAGGTATCCAGTCTAGCTTACCAAATTCCCAACCAGACTAACATTAATTATAATCTTTTAATATTCATACGACAACCGGTGATATATATATAAAAAAGAGAATTTAAATAAAAAGAAATAAATCAGTTTATATTTGGAAATTTATTTTAACATTGATCATTGAAATTTCAGCATATTAAACTTGATTCATAACTAAACTGGTGCCTTATTTAGGATTGTGAAAATGTGAGATTGTAATCTTATGGAACACATCAAATATGGAGCCAAGATTGGGAGACTGCATACAACACTGCATTCATAAAATAACACACAAAGAACGTTGAAACATATGCAAGAGGAAATTAACCACAACCAACCGATTCAATTTTCACCCAAAGAAGTTACTTTCGTAGCGCAATCCTGTCCGTCATGTAATTACCACACACTGGTATACTAAATTCATACTAACTCTCTGTGAAATCTTGCCGAAAAGAATAGCTGAGAGCTACTTTGATGCTTACACCACATGCTTCATGTGGTCAACTTGGTTTACACAAAGAGTGTAACTCCACAATAACTTTGATAATTAAAATATATTAGATCGAAAAGCAATTTACAAAAGAAAAACCTCTAACTGGTTACTATCGTCTTACTATTAACCTGATGAGTCAAACAATTGTATAAGCACGTGGTACTGGTCTCACAAAGTACACCCCACGTGGGTTGAACATAAAGAAAAGTTGCTATATTGAAAAATATTGTCAAGACGAGACGTTATAATCTCACACACATTCGCAATTAAGATAGATGATGCTAGTTAGTGTTACTTATCAACACGTGGTTCCACTTTACTCACAAAGTAGTGACAAAGCAACTACCGGAATATATTCTGAACTTCACACTCGAATTACACTGCGTTGCAATTTAAGATAACATTAGATATTTTAGAGCTAAACCTGAAATAAAGGTGATTAAATTTTCAGTTAGGCTGATCTTAAGAAATCCATTGTCCTACGGACTCAGCAGACACGCAATTAGCCGGAGATCTTACCACTTCAGACGCTCGCCGCGGACAGACTACCGTGGTCCCTTCCTGAGGGTGGCTCACAAATACAAACGGAAGTGGCCAGAGAGGCACCTTCCTATACCAACATAACAAGGGATGGACAGGACCATACTAAGAATAGAAACCTCTGCTTTTAGAAAGCGTAGCTACCTGTTCCGACGTTGGTCCTATTGTTCTCTAGCAGACAGGCTTGTCTGTTACCATCAAGCATGCACTTAGAAATACATTTGCTCATTCATTCTTTCACACAGAAGGGAAGGGGGATGACAGTATCTTATCATATACAGTATATAAAAGAAAGCGGATGTAGGTTCCGTATGAGACTGTGTGACATGAATTACATATAAACTGTGTTTTAAAGCGTAGTAGTGTGACAGATCGTTCTTGTTTATGTATAAAAGTAACACGTTTCACTGCTCAGTCTCCTCCCAGATAGTCAGAAACACCACAGTAAAATTAGAAGAGGAATTTATGCCGTAAATGACAACATATTTAAGAAATTAACATGAAAGGAATCCAACAGAGACCTTTCAATATGCAGACACGAAGAATAAAGATGAAGAATGTAAATAAAGTTTGTTATATTTAAAAAACTAGAAGAGTTTTCACATAAAAAAATCGAAAGCATTACCTTTCAGTAAGCCCTCGTATTTTCTAGCACTGATGGTAGCTATCCTCTAGCTGAAATCTGGGGAAGGGCTATAAATTGTAATGTAATAAAATAAAAATTATTTGTGACTCTTTTTCTTTGCTATCAGTGTAATGTAATGGAATGAATATGAGCCGTGACTTATGTAAAAAAGAAACACACATTAATGCAATGGCTCAGCATAAAAGAGAAATAACTAATGTAGGAATATTATTGACAGTGTCATATGTCGTTTATTTAGCCCGACGCGTATAAGCACTCAGTAAACTAGCTCAGTTCTCAGGATGGTTACGTAATCGTCGATAGTTAATTGTCATTTTCTTATTCACCCAACACTCCAGATATTATTCCAGGCTCGTGAGAAGTCGTGTGCTTATTGCACCAGAGAATATTTGCCAAGTCTGTTCGATGTACACTACTGCAATACATAACTTAACATCGTGGTTTCGTCTCGATTCCCCAATATAAGATAACAAGAGTAGCATCTACAAATGAAATCCTATAATGGAACTGGAAACCTGTGCCCAGACCTTTTCCGCCAGGTATGTTATCTCGTTGTGTAAAGAAAATCTGTAAGTAAAATTGTTAAATTATTAGTAGCTGCCTCCGGTCTCGTAGGATCTGAAATAAAGTTAATTGTCCTAACCGACGGCACGTGTCGAAGATGAGCTAATAGAAAAATGTTAAAGATTTTTCTACGATGGCGCCTAACAATGAAAATTCTTTGTTAAGGCCCATATCTACTTAAGACAATCCAGGTATCAGACTACCAATTGATTGACCACATACACAAATTCTTTTGACTAAATAACCATTATATTTTTCATGTTTTAAGTACAACTTACATTATCAGCTGGTACAGCAAGATGAGCTTTACACAAGAACGTCCTCTTAGGTCCGTATCCAAGTAGATAAGTGAAAGACCAAGGAAAGATAGTTCATGCATATAAGCGTAAGAGCCCATGGAATAACATGTCCATTGTAGTTCTCTCTCTTCTACTTTGGCGTACTTGTCGATTATTTATAAAATTTAACGTAATATTTAGTTTACATTTTTTTTAATCCAAGTCCACCCAGGAGAAACAGTACAAAATGATGAAGCGCAGATAGCAAATACAATAATGATTTCTTAAATATAGTAGCAACTATAGGGACAAAGAGTTTAAGAGAAAAATCACAGCGGTATGTTAAAAAAGTAACTCTTATAAAATTCAGTCACTTAAATGTATCAGCAATTTCTCATTCTGAATGTAAGAAAATCATACATTCTCTCAAAAATAAAAACTCATCTGGTTTTGATGGGGTTTCCAATAGCGTACTAGAGATTTTCTTCCATGTAATAAGCCCGATCTTATCTGAAATATGTAGTGCATCACTAGTTCAGGGCATTTTCCAGAAATACTGAAATATACCGTTGTTAAACGCCTCCCTGATAATGCTGATAAAAGAGTATCTCACCTTAACCACAAGAATATCTTCAGCAAGTCACAGTTCGTGTTTCAGAAGAGATGCTCTGCTGATAATGCCGTTTACGTGTTGACTAACTCACTCACCAAGTTTTACAAGCATTAACTAATAAAACAGAGCCGGTTGATATTTTCTGTGACCTATGTAAGGCATTTGAGTGTGTGAATCACAGTATTCTCTTCGATAAACTGGAGTTTTATGGGATAATATATATCTGACCAAAAGAATTCAGAAAGCTGTACTCAATAATTCAACCAGTATAGTCCAGGGACGTAATTCTGATTGGTGAGAAATCATGTATGTGGTTCCCCAAGGCTCGATCTTATGTTCACTATCGTTTCTCCTATATGTAAACGATCTGCCGTCTAATATACAACAAGTAGAATAATTTTTTTGTTTGCAGATGACACTAGTATCGTAATTAATCGAAACATAAACACCGGAACCGAAGAAACAGTGAAAAAATTTCTTAAAAGTATCAGTGACTGGTTTTCTGCAAATTGTCTCACCCTCTATTTTGAAAAGACACATGATATTCAGTTCTGCACAACTAGGAGTACCACACCAATCAGAAGTGCAACACACAGCGAAGAAATAATAAACAGAGCGGAAACTTCATAATTCGTAGATGCCCACACTGATGACAATTTAAACTCGAAGAAGGGCATTTAGGAACTCCTAAAACAACTTAGTTCCGCAACATTTCCACTTAGAATGACTGAAAATCTTGGGGAGAGACATATCAGTAACGTGACATGTTTTTCATATTTTCATTCAATAATTTCATATGGAATAACGTTCTGCGGTAACTTATCTTCAAGAAGAAAGTATGCATTGCTCAAACACATGCTGTAAGAATAATATGTGGTGCTCACCCACGATCCTTTGTAGACATATGTTTAAGGAGCTAGGCATTTTAACTACTGCTTCAAAGTATATTTATTCCTCCATAAAGTTTGTTGTAAATAATCCTCTCCAGTTCAAAACAAACAATGATGTACATAATTACAATAACGAAAGGAAAAATGACATTCATTACTCTACACTG
Organism: Schistocerca nitens; assembly: GCF_023898315.1. Lineage (NCBI taxonomy): Eukaryota > Metazoa > Arthropoda > Insecta > Orthoptera > Acrididae > Schistocerca > Schistocerca nitens. The sequence continues at coordinate 607,423,764 of NC_064617.1, read as the reverse complement.
AGGTTGTCCGCAACACAAAAAGGCGTGCGCAATGCTGGTTCAAAAAATTTTGGTCACTTATCCAGTTACGTAGAATGTCTGACAGGCAGCAAAGTAAAATTTAAAAACAAACTGTAAATGTGTCTTCTTGAGAACTGTTCCTATTCCGTAGAAGAATTTTTGTTATTATAATGGGTAAACGGTAGTGGGTAGGAATGAATAACTCACATCTGTATATTGAAAAAAAAAAAAACTTAGAAGTGTTCAGCGTGTAACTACACTCCTGGAAATGGAAAAAAGAACACATTGACACCGGTGTGTCAGACCCACCATACTTGCTCCGGACACTGCGAGAGGGCTGTACAAGCAATGATCACACGCACGGCACAGCGAACACACCAGGAACCGCGGTGTTGGCCGTCGAATGGCGCTAGCTGCGCAGCATTTGTGCACCGCCGCCGTCAGTGTCAGCCAGTTTGCCGTGGCATACGGAGCTCCATCGCAGTCTTTAACACTGGTAGCATGCCGCGACAGCGTGGACGTGAACCGTATGTGCAGTTGACGGACTTTGAGCGAGGGCGTATAGTGGGCATGCGGGAGGCCGGGTGGACGTACCGCCGAATTGCTCAACACGTGGGGCGTGAGGTCTCCACAGTACATCGATGTTGTCGCCAGTGGTCAGCGGAAGGTGCACGTGCCCGTCGACCTGGGACCGGACCGCAGCGACGCACGGATGCACGCCAAGACCGTAGGATCCTACGCAGTGCCGTAGGGGACCGCACCGCCACTTCCCAGCAAATTAGGGACACTGTTGCTCCTGGGGTATCGGCGAGGACCATTCGCAACCGTCTCCATGAAGCTGGGCTACGGTCCCGCACACCGTTAGGCCGTCTTCCGCTCACGCCCCAACATCGTGCAGCCCGCCTCCAGTGGTGTCGCGACAGGCATGAATGGAGGGACGAGTGGAGACGTGTCGTCTTCAGCGATGAGAGTCGCTTCTGCCTTGGTGCCAATGATGGTCGTATGCGTGTTTGGCGCCATGCAGGTGAGCGCCACAATCAGGACTGCATACGACCGAGGCACACAGGGCCAACACCCGGCATCATGGTGTGGGGAGCGATCTCCTACACTGGCCGTACACCACTGGTGATCGTCGAAGGGACACTGAATAGTGCACGGTACATCCAAACCGTCATCGAACCCATCGTTCTACCATTCCTAGACCGGCAAGGGAACTTGCTGTTCCAACAGGACAATGCACGTCCGCATGTATCCCGTGCCACCCAACGTGCTCTAGAAGGTGTACGTCAACTACCCTGGCCAGCAAGATCTCCGGATCTGTCCCCCATTGAGCATGTTTGGGACTGGATGAAGCGTCGTCTCACGCGGTCTGCACGTCCAGCACGAACGCTGGTCCAACTGAGGCGCCAGGTGGAAACGGCATGGCAAGCCGTTCCACAGGACTACATCCAGCATCTCTACGATCGTCTCCATGGGAGAATAGCAGCCTGCATTGCTGCGAAAGGTGGATATACACTGTACTAGTGCCGACATTGTGCATGCTCTGTTGCCTGTGTCTATGTGCCTGTGGTTCTGTCAGTGTGATCATGTGATGTATCTGACCCCAGGAATGTGTCAATAAAGTTTCCCCTTCCTGGGACAATGAATTCACGGTGTTCTTATTTCAATTTCCAGGAGTGTATATTCACAAACAATACTCCTGGCCATTAAAATCGCTACACCACGAAGATGACGTGCTACAGAAGCGAATTAACCGACAGGAAGAAGATGCTGTGAAATGCAAATGATTAGCTTTTCAGAGCATTCACACAATGTTGGCGCCGGTGGCGATACCTACAACGTGCTGACATGAGGAAAGTTTCCAACCGATTTCTCATACACAAACAGCAGTTGACCGGCGTTGCCTGGTGAAACGTTGTTGTGATGCCTCGTGTAAGGAGGAGAAATGCGTACCATCACGTTTCCGACTTTGATAAAGGTCGGATTGTAGCCCATCGCGATTGCGGTTTATCGTATCGCGACATTGCTGTTCGCGTTTGTTGAGATCCAATGAGTGTTAGCAGAATATGGAATCGGTGGGTTCAGGAGCGTAATACGGAACGCCGTGCTGGATCCCAACGGCCTCGTATCACTAGTAGTCGAGATGACAGGCATCTTATCCGCATGGCTGTAACGGATCGTGCAACCACGTCTCGATCCCTGAGTCAACAGATGGGGACGTTTGCAAGACAACAACCATCTGCACGAACAGTTCGACGACGTTTGCAGCAGCATGGACTATCAGCTCGGAGACATGGCTGCGGTTACCCTTGACGCTGCATCACAGACAGGAGTGCCTGCAATGGCGTACTCAAAGACGAACCTGAGTGCACGAATGGCAAAACGTAATTTTTTCGGATGAATCCAGGTTCTGTTTACAGCATCATGATGGCCGCACTCGTGTTTGGCGACATCGCGGTGAACGCACATTGGAAGCGTGTATTCGTCATCGCGACACTGGCGTATCGGGCGGCGTGACGGTATGGGGTGCCATTGGTTACACGGCCCGGTCACCTCTTGTTCGCATTGATGGCAATTTGAACAGTGGACGTTACATTTCAGATATGTTACGACCCGTGGCTCTACCCTTCATTCGATCCCTACGAAACCCTACATTTCATCAGGATAATGCACGACCGCATGTTGCAGGTCCTGTACGGGAATTTTGGATGCAGAAAATGTTCGACTGCTGCCCTGGCCAGCACATTCTCCAGATTTCTCACCAATTGAAAACGTCTGGTCAATGGTGGCCAAGCAACTGGCTCGTCACAATACGCGAGTCACTACTCTCGATGAACTGTGGTATCGTGTTGAAGCTGCATGGGCAGCTGTACCTGTACACGCCATCCAAGCTCTGTTTGACTCAATGCCCAGGCGTATCAAGGCCGTTATTACGGCCAGAGGTGGCTGTTCTGGGTACTGATTTCTCAGGATCTATGCACCCAAATTGCGTGAAAATGTAATCAGATGTCAGTTCTAGTATAATATATTTGTCCAATGAATACCCGTTTATCATCTGCATTTCTTCTTGGTGTAGCAATATTAATGGCCAGTAGTGTACTTTGCGATACGGTGTAAAATAACTCGTTCGACATCACCACGATTTATGGTGCAAAATGATCCGTAGAACACGAAACTAGATCTAGTTCTGCAACAAAGTACATACTGATTCGTGACTGATTGCTGACTTCCATCCTGTTTGGACGATAATACGCTGCTTGCATAACAGGCGGACCTTGTTAATCAACGGAACAGTATATGATTCCGCGCGAGGACGAGACTAGGCAACGATTCAAAATGAGGATTTAGATTTTCAACACGCCCGTTACGCACCCCAGCAGTAAAACACGAGTTTGTGTTGAGGACACTTGTGGCACTGCATTTGCAGTGAGTGACTTTGCTCGCGGCCGGAGCGGCAGCGCAGGCGGCCAGCCGCCGGCCACCCTCAGCCACCCAGCAGCTCAGCTCCCGGCTGCCACCGCCCGGTGCCTATCGCTCCGCCGCGCCGTGCCCCCACGCGACCTACTCGAGTTGGCCGGCGCGGCGCGTAGCGGCGGCTGCTGCTATATTTACCGGCTAGGCCCGGGCGCCGCGACGCCGCGCAGGAATCCGCCTCCAGCCTCCGCCGCAGCTCCCGAATGGTCCCCTCTGAGCGCCGTTACTTCTGCCCTTAGACATTCTGCCATCCTCGTCCCAATCACTGTCAATTTCTTGTCACACGAGTGCTGACTACTTTCTACCACAAAGTGAAGCAGATACGAAATTCTTTAAAAGCTATATACACTGAAGCGCCAAAAAAAATTGGTATAGACATGCGTTTTCAAATACAGAGATATGTAAACAACCACAAAACGACTTTGCGGTCGGCAATGCCTATACAGGGTGGTCCGTTGATCGTGACCGGGCCAAATATCTCACGAAATAAGCGTCAAACGAAACTTGTCTAGCTTGAAGGGGGAAACCAGATGGCGCTACGGTTGGCCCGCTAGATGGCGCTGCCATAGGTCAAACGGATATCAACTGCGTTTTTTTTTAAAATAGGAACACCCATTTTTTATTACTTATTCGTGTAGTACGTAAACAAATATGAATGTTTTAGTTGGACCACTTTTTCGCTTTGTGATAGATGGCGCTGTAATAGCCACAAACATACGGCTCACAATTTTAGACGAACAGTTGTTAACAGGTAGGTTTTTAAAATTAAAATACAGAACGTAGGTACGTTTGGACATTTTATTTCGGTTGCTCCAATGTAATGCAAATACCTTTGTGAACTTATCATTTCTGAGAACGCATGCTGTTAGAGCGTGATTACCTGTAAATACCACAATAATGCAATAAATGCCAGCCTTTGTGGCGGACGGGTCTAGGCGCTTCAGTCAGGAACCGCGCCGCTGCTACGGTCGCAGGTTCGATCCTGCCTCGGGCATGGATATGTGTGATGTCCTTACGTGTCACAATGTGGTGCCGCACACGCAACACACACCAAATAAAGGTCACTCTTTAAGAACTATAACACAGATCCGCAATCCTGGATCGAGCACGCCAACTAAGTGGTGCTAACACCACACCCAAGTCCACGAAAGGGACGCTTAGTAGAGCGCAGAGCAGCACCAGTTGCAAAGTATCGCCTATAGGCATGGCGTCTGGTGCCCACGAATATGCCGTCATGTCACCGAGCCAGAAGATCGCTGCAATTGACGAGCTATTAAATGACATCGGGGCGGAATTAAAGGCCAAACACGTATCGAGTAGCGCACTGAATACGATAAGGAATAAAATATTCCCTTTGGCTTTCCAACTCACGTCAGCAGAAGCAAAGGTCGAGCTGCTGCAAGAGCAGAACAAAGATCTACTGCGCGAACTTCAGCACTCAGCTGACCCAGTTAAGGACCTTAGAATTGAGTCTCTCACAGAACAGGTCAACAAACTCGAGGAAGACAATACAAAACTCGCTGAAATAAACCAAGAGCTCAGGGACCAAATTAGGGATCTGACAGGAAAGGTTACTGAACAGGCACAGCAACAGGCCAAGACACTAACATACGCTGCGGCACTCTCCACCGCACCCAAAGAACATAAACGCATTGAGGTGGCAAAAGCCAAGCAGGCAACCACTCTCTTCATAAAGTCTACCAACAACCAAGACACGAAAACAATAAAACAAACGTTGACAAAAAACATCAACCCAAGACGAGACAACCTACACATTAAGTCAATAAGAAACACGAAGACAGCTGTGATTGTCGAAGCAGCAACACAGGAGGACTGTAGGAAAATAATAGAAAAGACGAAAGATATTGAGAATATCGCGTGTGAGGGGCCCAGAAAGCGGCAACCTTTGGTGATAGTCTATCGAGTGACAGACACTATCTCGGATAGTGAATTTCTTGAGTGTTTATACGACCAAAATCTCAGTGACGATTTCACAAAAGACGAATTCGACAAAGACGTGAAAATCAGATTCCGCACAGGGCCCAAAGGAAAGGGATACAACCACCAAGTGTTGGAAGTCACACCAAGAATTTATTGGTACCTCACCAAAAAAGGAAGGGTGTACATAGACTTCCAATCCCTATCTGTCAAAGACTTTACGTCAGTGAGCCAGTGTTACAACTGTTGTGACCTTGGCCATACAACCAAAGCCTGCGCAGACACAGGTACGACCTGTTCAAGGTGTGGCAAAAAGGGCCACAAACGCGCGGACTGTCGAGCATCAGAGCCCATCGATTGCATCCCGTGCAGGAACAGAAAACGAATTTGCAATAAGAGCAGGGGTGGCGTCTGCCAGACCTACAAACAGCTGCTTGATAGACTAATTGACAGTACTGACTATGGCAACTGAACACTCCCCTGAGTCAACCAACATGCTCCATAAATCAACCCCTGAGAAAACAAGATCATACAAGCTACCATCCACCAGGCACAGAAACCATCTACGTGCAATACTCTGGCGTAAGAGGCAAAAACCATTACCTGACGACTACCCCAACAATGGTCACATTCCAGGCTTGATACACAATACAAACCTGGAGGACAGCCATCATGCAATCACTGAATACATAGACGACCTAACACTCACAGGACAAATGTCACCAGAAGCCGCCAAACTAATCAAAAGACAAATAATGTACTGGATGACATTCCAGACGACCCTTATGAACAGGATAGACGAACTCGAAGACGAACTACTGAGAATAGACATGATAACCCCAAATCCTGATACCGACAGACCAGAAAACCATACCACACATGACCAACCAAAGCAACTGCACAAAACAGCGTTGCTAACCACTCAAGATCACCCATCCACTCCAGCACAACGACGCACATACGACACTACAAAATGCGAAGGACGCATCAAACCAATCAAATTCATACAAGGTGAGACCTTGAACCCAACAGTGCTAAACACAACCGTAACGCAAGCAAGCACAACTGGAGTCCAAACGGAAAACATGGACAAATCAGACACCTCAGACTGTAATCAAATCAAACGCAAAATAACTCTCTCTGACTCACTGACAGAGGAAGAAGACGACGTCTATTATTGCCCTTACGCCAGAGATTGTAGTGTTCATAACAATGATATTCGAAACCGTAATACTGACCTTGAACAGGCCACAGCGCCGGCAGACACCACGAATGCCACACAAAAAGCCGCAGCAACAACCGCAACAAAAGTCTGCGGAGGGTCTGGCAACAGAGGCGACAGTGCGCATAACATACCAAAAGCTGTTATGTCTGTCACAGGTAGCGTAGACGAGCAATCAAGTGGGAACCAAATCACGTCAAATCAATGCAGAATGGAGGCACAAACAACCAACACATCTGATACACATCAAGACTTCACAAACGAAACACACACAAAAAACAAACGAATCATCGCAGCCTTTAGGAAACTAAAACCGCATAGAAAACCCAAACAGCCTAAGAGAGTCCCGAAAGTGAAAGCGTGTGACGACCAATCACGGCAATCGCAGGCTGCCTCAAAACCTAGTGATACGAAAGTGCATACCCCTGATGATACCAACACCTTCGCAGCCCCCCAACCAACAACCTCAATGCCGACGCCCAAGGAAACCCCCACAACAATCAACGAGGAAGCCAATCCAGCGCCCCCCGCAGAGGTGCACAACAACGCCACTACACCATCACGACACGTCACGGCTGCAGAGACGCCAACACACGCCATCGACACCGATAGTTTTAGTTACGACAAGCTAGATATAAATGTAAAATTAAGTAGGCTAGAAAAAAGAGACATCTTAGAGACGGCACAGCGGATGCTCATTCGCACCCTACACCCGTACGGCCAATCTGTTTGTTTCCGTACATCGGAGCAAACCGATAGACTGATTCTCAAAACGGAGAATATTCCAACAGATCCAGACAGCCTACTAGACCTGCTCATGCAGGTGTGCGCCCGCAGGGAGGAACCATTCGATATGGACAAGCTTTACAAGGATCACGTAACGGCTCATGGGAGAACGTACTTCGATTACAGTCAAACTGGCAGCAAGTGCTACGCCACAGTTAAACACCCAAACTGCTAATAGCACAGCTTAATGCTATGCGGAGTATACTTGTAAATTCGGAGCTCCCACGGGTCCTACTTGAACTAAAAAGTGACATTCTGTGCATACAGGAGCCCTACACTAGACAAGGGCATATCCCCAACTTTCCTCCAAGTGCGGTGACAGTTGCGGAGGGGACAGGCTGCATGGTATCTGTCATAATCCTAAACAAAGAAATACATCCAGTCAAAATTACAGAACTCTGTTCCGAGCACCTAGTTACAGTTGAAGTCACACACAAGGGGGATACTTGGATCATCGCGTCGCTGTACGCCCAATTCTGTCATTGCATCAAACCATACGCAGACCTCATCAGAGATGTTGCGCAATACGTTGGCAACAAAAAACTTCTCATCTGTGCAGACATAAATGCCAGATCAACCCTGTGGCATTCAGACAGAACTGACGACAGAGGTAGCATAATAAATGACATCATCCAAGAAAACAGACTACACGTACTCAACAAGGAAGGACATCACCCGACTCACATCGGACACAACGGTCATTCATCAAACATAGACATCACCCTCGTTAATAATGCCGCCATCAACCACGTACGAGACTGGGCCGTACATGACCAGATCACTGCTAGCGACCACAACATCATCACACTAACCTTAAGTGGCACACCAAACGTCAACACAGAAACACTACCAAATGGTTCAAATGGCTCTGAGCACTATGGGACTCAACTGCTGAGGTCATTAGTCCCCTAGAACTTAGAACTAGTTAAACCTACCTAACCTAAGGACATCACAAACATCCATGCCCGAGGCAGGATTCGAACCTGCGACCGTAGCGGTCTTGCGGTTCCAGACTGCAGCGCCTTTAAGCGCACGGCCACTTCGGCCGGCAAACACTACCAAAAAGACTATTATTTGACAAAACAGACTGGGACAGGGTCAGATAAAAAATACAGGAGCACATACCGCAAGACATCACCGGCAGTGTTGATTACAGAGCACACATGCTGACAGATATCATCACACACACACACAGAATACCTGCATACCCACACAAAGAATGACAAAACACCAAAATATTCCTTGGACTACACAATTAACACGACTCAAACAAGACTCAAAACGTAAACGTAAACTTTACGAACGAGCAATTTCAGATAGAGAAAGACAATTACGACTACACGACTACCGGCTTGCCAAGGATAAATGTAAACTTGAGCTGAATAAGACCAGGAAAGACCATTGGAACAGCCATGTAGCAGCACAAACACAACTAAACATTTGTGGGGAACCATACAAAATCGTGACAGAGAAAATTAAGAGCCCACTGGTTCTGGGAACGCTGCGACAGGAGGATGGTGAGATGACTAAGGGCTGGACACGCACAGCGGAGTTCCTGCTGAGCAAACTCCTGCCCGACGACATCGCAGACACAGACACACCACAACATGCAGCACTGAGACGCGAAGTAGACACAGTATACACCACACCAACCGTCACCTGTCCATTTGCGCAGGAAGAAGTGGCGACAGCGATCTCAGAACTCAAAAACAAAAAGGCGCCTGGACCGGATGGTATCCACTCTGAGGTACTGAAACAAATTGCACCGCAGATCACCCCGTTTCTCACAACGTTGTTAAACGATGCATTAAGGCTGGGCCGTGTGCCTGCAGTGTGGAAGACCTCGAAGGTGGTTATCATCAAAAAGGCTCCAGACAAAGACCCATCAGACCCCAAGTCATACAGACCAATTTGCCTTATCAATACACTCGGTAAAGTACAAGAAAAACTACTCTGCAAAAGACTACAAGCGCACCGAACACTGCGGGGACTGACACCACACCAATACGGCTTCAGGGAAGGGAAATCTATAGACGACGCAATTAACAGAGCACTCCACATAGTACACGACACACCCTCCAAATACACACTTGCAATTGTGATAGACATCTCAGGTGCCTTCGACGACCTCTGGTGGCCGGCCTTGTTCAAGAGGCTCAGACACCTGCAGGTACCGGAGTCTCTGTATAATAGTTTCATGGACTACTGCAGAGACAGAACGGTCGTTTGGCAAATGGACAACCAGAAAGTGATTAAACGAATTACAAAAGGCTGTCCACAAGGGTCGATCTGCGGCCCCATCCTCTGGGACATAGTTATAGAACCGCTCCTACAGTTACTAGAGGAGCACATCTTGACAGATGGAGCTGTCGCTTATGCTGATGATCTACTCGTCGAAGTTTCAGCAAATAACCGTGCCCAACTAGAAGAAAGAGCCAATGGAACACTTAGGACAATAACCCAATGGTGCACAGATAATAAATTAAAGATAGCAGGAAACAAAACAACTTATACATTGCTAAAGGGTATCCTGCGCAGGAACCCAATAGTCAAAATCGGGGACACAAACATAAAAAGACTAGCAGTCACACACTATCTAGGAGTATACATTGATGAACGATTGAACTTCCACGAACACATGCGAATATGCACAAACAAAGCAGAAAAGATACTACACAAACTGGCTAGGCTAAATTCGGAACAATTCAGACTACCCCTGTCAGTGACACGAACATACCATTGCGCTTTCTTCGAGTCAGTACTATGCTTTGCTGCCAGTACGTGGGCCCACAGGTTAAATCTCTCAACCAACAGAACCACTGTACGTCGAGGCCAAAGAAGTGTTCTACTTCAACTAACAGGGGCATTCAATACAACATCAAATGACGCACTATGTGTCGTCATGGGAATTTTCCCCATAGATATCACCATCAGGTACCGCGCAGCAATGTACTGGCTTAGGATGGGGAGAATAGACCAGGTTCGGCAGATCACTGGTGTACCGATTGAGACAACACGCCAACTCAGAGCATGGCGAGTGGATACCTGGCAGAGCGAGTGGGCCAACAGCGATAAGGGCCGCCGTGTATACAACTTCTTCCCTGACATCCGGGAAAGACTAAAACTAAAACATATTGATCCCAGCCGCGGTATGGTACATTTCATCACAGGACATGGCCCTTATCCCACGCACCTGTACCGCGTGAGTCTGCAGCAGACTAATAGATGCACATGCGGGGAAGAAGGTCTCCCTGAACATACTGTCTTCTTCTGCGGACAACGCACGAACATAAGACACACAGTACACATAAATCGCCTGAACACACAGAACGAACTACATGCCATAATACGCGACCCGGAAAGGTGGACTGAACTCAACAAACTAACGGACGAAATCTCGAAGATCCAACAAATAGAATACTTGCGCAACAGACCCTACCGAAGGCAAGTCGGTCCAAACAGACGTCACGATGCCCAGGGGGACACAGATATGATTAGCTCCATGAGTGATGAAGAAGAAACAGATACAGACCAGGGCACCAACACAGATATTGAAGCGTCCAGCGCGGATGATCCATAGTGTCAACCAAGTCAAATTCAAAGAACAGAGTGGAACAACCGACAAGAGGTGCACAAGTCACACACAATCCTAAAAACAGATTGCACCTTATATATAAATAGTTAACAGCATGTTCATGTCCAATAAGAGCTTAAAGTTAGGTACCTCTTCAAGGGACCTACGCCTTCCGTTAAGAGGCAGCGCACATTCTGGATGGAAGGATCTTAATTGTGGTCCCTCTCTTTTGAGCCCAACCCGACGGATACCTATGGTAGATCGGGGAAAACCACCGCTCAGGCTGTGTTGCTGGCGGGGCCGGAAGGTGCTAACTGCCACACCACGTATCATTGTAAGTCTCATTGGCTCAGTGTGAACTGTTTGTACAACCAACCTACACAGCCTGTACCTCAACCTCCACTATACTAAGAACTTCTCATCTGAAGCTTAAAGTTGGGCACCTCTTCAAGGGACCTACGCCCCCCTGGTAAGAGGCGGCGCACGTCCTGGATGGAAGGATCTTAATTGTGGTTCCTCTCTTTTGAGTCCAACCCGACGGATACCTATGGTAGATCGGGGAAAACCACCGTTCAGGTCGTGTTGTCGGCGGGGCCGGGAGGTGCTTGCGCCTGATGTACTCTACTAGGAGCCTTGTAGGCTCAACACAAACCGTTAGCGTCATTACCTTATTACTTTTACCACGAGTACCCTTTCATTAGCAACTTTGAGCCAAGCACAAAATCAGTTACCTCTCTATTGTATATCCGTCAACCTCAATGCATTTGGCAATACTTCCTATTTCCTTAAATAACGTAACTATCCGGCTAGCGGTCCGGTCACTTGGATGACGTCGTCCAGGATACCGAGCAGCATACATAGCACACGCCCGTTGGCCATTTTGATCACAATAGCCATACATCAACACGACATTCCTCTCAACAGCGAGTAGTTCGCCTTCCGTAATGTTCGCACATGCATTGACAATGCGCTGACGCATGTTGTCAGGCGTCGTCGGTGGATCACGATAACAAATATCCTTCAACTCTCCCCACAGAAAGAAATTAGGGGACGTCAGATCCAGTGAACGTGCGGGCCATGGTATGGTGCTGCGACGACCAATCCACCCGTCATGAAATATGCTATTCACTACCGCTTCAACCGTACGCGAGCTATGTGCCGGACATCCATCATGTTGGAAGTACATCGCCGTTCTGTCATGCAATGAAACATCTTATAGTAACATCGGTAGAATATTACGTAGAAAATCAGCATACATTGCACCATTTAGATTGCCATCGATAAAATGGAGGCCAGTTATCCTTCCTCTCATAATGCCGCACCATACATTAACCGGCCAAGGTCGCTGATGTTCCACTTGTCGCAGCCATCGTGGATTTTCCGTTGCCCAATAGTGAATATTATGCCGGTTTACGTTACAGCTGTTGGTGAATGACGCTACGTCGCTAAATAGAACACGTGCAAAAAATCTGTCATCGTCCCGTAATCTCTCTTGTTGGGTTGGGGTTGTTTAGGGGAAGAGACCAAACAGCGAGGTCATCGGTCTCATCGGATTAGGGAAGTACGGGGAAGGAAGTCGGCCGTGCCCTTTCAAAGGAACCATCCCGGCATTTGCCTGGAGCGATTTAGGGAAATCACGGAAAACCTAAATCAGGATGGCCGGACGCGGAATTGAACAATCTCTCTTGTGCCCAGTGGCAGAACTGTACACGACGTTCAAAGTCGTCGCCATGGAATTCCCGGTGCATAGAAATATGGTACGGGTGCAGTCGATGTTGATGTAGCATTCTCAACACCGACGTTTTTGAGATTCTACTGATGTGCGGATTAGCCACGACAGCAGCTAAAACACCTACTTGGGCTTCATCATTTGTTGCAGGTCGTGGTTGACGTTTCACATGTGGCTGAACAGTTCCTGTTTCCTTAAATAACGTAACTATCCGGCTAAAGGTCCGGACACTTTGATGCTGTCGTCCAGGATACCGAGCAGCATACATAGCACTCGCCCGTTGGCCATTTTGATCACAATAGCCATACATCAACACGACATCGACCTTTTACGCGATTGGTAAACGGTCCATTTTAACACGGGTAATGTATCACGAAGCAAATACCGTCCAAACTGGCGGAATGTTACGTGATACCACGTACTTATACGTTTGTGACTATTACAGCGCCATCTATCACAAAGCGAAAAAAGTGGTCCAACTAAAACATTCGTATTTCTTTACGTACTACAGGAATATGTAATAAAAAATGGGGTTTCCTATTTTAAAAAACGCAGTTGATATCCGTTTGACCTATGGCAGCGCCATCTAGCGGGCCAACCATAGCGCCACCTGGTTTGCCCCTTAAAGCTAGATGAGTTTCGTTCTTTGTAGTTTTTTCGCTTGATGCTTATTTCGTGAGATATTTGGCGCGCTCACTATCAATGGACCACCCTATATAAGACAAGTAGTGTCTGGCGCAATTGTTATGCGTTTAAGTGAGTTTGAACGTGGTGTTATAGTCGGCGCACGAGCGATGGGACACATCATCTCCGAGGTAGTGATGAAGTGGGGACCCTCCCGTACGACCATTTCACGAGTGCACCGTGAATATCAGGAATCCGGCAAAACATCAAATTTCCGACATCGCTAAGACCGGAAAAAGATCCTGCAAGAACGGGACCAATGGCGACTGAAGAGAATCGTTCAACGTGACAGAAGTGCAACCCTTCCGAAAATTGTTTCAGATTTCAATGCTGGTCCATCAACAAGTGTCAGAGTGCGAACCGATCAACGAAACATCATCGCTATGGGCTTTCGGAGCCGGAGGCCCACTCGTGTACCCTTGATGACTTGACGGGTTCATCAGCACCGACGTTGGGCTGTTGATAACTGGAAACATGTTGCCTGGACGGACGAGTATCGTTTCAAATTGTATCTAGTGGATGGACGTGTGCCGACATGGATAGAGTCTCAAGAATCCATGAACCCGGCATGTCAGCAGGGGACTGTTCAAGCGGGTGGTGGCTCTGTAATGGTTTGGGGCCTATGCAATTGGAGTGAAATGGGAACCCTGATACGTCTAGATACGGCTCTGGCAGGTGACACATACGTAAGCATCCTGTCTGATCACCTGCATCCATTCATGTCCATTGTGCATTCTGAAGACTAGGGCAGTTCTAGCAGGACAATGCGTCACTCCACACATCCGGAATTGCTACAGAGTGGCTCCAGGAACACTCTTCTGTGTTTAAACACTTCCGCTGGCCACCAGACTCCTCATAAACGAACATTATTGAGCGTATCTGGGATGCCTTGCAACGTGCTGTTGAGAAGAGGTCTTCACCCCCTCGTACTCTTACGGATTTATCGACAGCCCTGCAGGATTCATGGTGTCAGTTCCCTCCAATACTACAGACATTAGTCGAGACCATTCCACGTCGTGTTGCAACACCTCTTCGTGCTCGCGAGGGCGCTACTCGATATTAGACAGGTGTACCAGTTTCTTTGGCTCTTCAATGAAAAAAACCGACACGGGTGAAAACGTACGACAAAGGAAACAAAAAAGTTCCGGTCTACATGCATCCGCAAAGGAGCCGTTTGCGAGATAATTGCGAATGCATGTGTACGAACTGCCACTGCATTCAGTACGAAATATTATCGTAATTAATACAAATGTATTTTAAATGTAAGCTTTTCATACTATTTTATTTCACTTACTTTATTTCACTTTATTTCACTTATTTCTATATACGTAGATATTTGAACCATTATTAAAAAGAGATAATCTGCGTAACTCAGTATACTAAAACTACCAGTCAAAGCTGACTCTGCGAACAGAAAAAACACATTTGTGTAAGATGTTATTTAATTAAACGGTTTTCAGCTGTTAAGTCATCATCAGGTACAAGATAAATATGTGTGGCTATAGACGTTGTGAGAACGAAGATTTTGAAGTAGCTACATACAAAGTGTCTCTCAAAAATGACAGTTATTAACAGTCGATATAAACGAAAGTGAGCAGAATAAGTTATATAAAAGTCAAGAAAAACTGTTCAGCATAAATAAAATATATGACACACTGAGTAATTGAAGTACATAGCAAATTACAACAGTTGTTCACAGAAGAAAAATAAATTCAGCAAAATTTCGTAGACTTTGTTACAGAGCCCAAGGGAAAGACTGGACAAGGTAATTTTCTTTTAAACAAGTAGAATATTGCAACTGAGAGTCGAATATTACTGTCATCTCTGACAGCCACTTGACAGACACTTTAGATGCACCTGCTTTGAAATCTTTGCTCTCCAAAGTTCACCACTACACCTGATGATGGTTTAACAGCCGAAAACCCGTTAGCTAAACAATAAATATTATAGATTGTTACACAAATATCACGTGGTTTTTCATTCGTAACGTATAAAAATAATTCTGAAGAAAATTGAACAGAAGGTGGAGGACATGATGAGTGAAGATCAGTTTGGTTTCAGAAGGGGATTGGGAACAAGAGAAGCGATTGCGGCACTGAGACTCCTCAACGAAAATCAGTTATAGAAAAATAAACCAACTTGTATTGCTTCTGTAGACCTGGAAAAGGCATTTGATAACGTTATCTGGCAAGAGATGTTCAGAGTGCCGAGGAAAAGTGGAATGAAGTACAAAGACATCCGTGTGATAGTTTCCATAAAAATGAGGTGGCAGTGATTAGGAACTATCACCATGAACAAGAAGCAAATATTAGAAAAGGGGTAAGACAAGGATGTGCTCTCTCTCATCTAATATTCAACGCTTGCATCCAGGAAGCTATAGACCAAGTTCGTGAAACTACTGAGGTGGGGATCAAAATTAATAAGCAGAATATAGACATGCTACGCTATGCAGATGATATTGCTATAGTCACGGAGACAAAAGAATATCTAGAGGAAGTCCTCAGAACCATGGGAAGGATTCTATGCAATCAGTACGGAATGAGAATAAACAAGAAAAAGACTAAAGTGATGGTATGCAGTACAGAAGCAAAATATGAACCTCTGAGAATGAGAACTGGAAGAGAGATGCTGGAAGTGATAAAGGAATTTACCTACCTGGGAAGCAAAATCACAAGCGATGGTAGAAGCCGGAAAGAAATTGTGAGCAAGATACAACAGGCCAAAATTGCATTTAATCTGTGGAGGAAGTTAGTTACCAGCAAGAACATCAGTCTGAAAATAAGGAAACGTATTACGAAAGCTTTCGTTTGGAATGTGGCGCTATATGGATGTGAAACTTGGACAATGAGAAGAGAAGACAGAAGACGGATAGAGGCCCTGGAGATGTGGCGCTGTAGAAGGATGATGAAGATCAGCTGCAGACACAAAGTAACAAATGAAGAGGTGCGTAGAAGAGTGCAGGAAACCAGACCCCTGTGGAGGCACATCCAGACAAGAAGGGACAAACTTGTAGGGCACATGCTAAGACACAACAATATCATTGGAACAATAGCAGAAGGAGCTATTGAGGGCAGGAATCGGCGGGGGCGACCATGCAACAGTTCATGAATGATGCTGGATGTAGCACGTACGTGGAAATGGAGAGGAAGGCAGACAAAAGAGAGGAATGGCGCTCTGCTGCAAACCAATCTCAGGGTTGAACATTAAAAGGGAAAAAAAAGAAATGTATAAAATGTTCTATA
Source organism: Schistocerca nitens (assembly GCF_023898315.1). Taxonomy (NCBI): domain Eukaryota; kingdom Metazoa; phylum Arthropoda; class Insecta; order Orthoptera; family Acrididae; genus Schistocerca; species Schistocerca nitens. Next base: position 607,407,115 of record NC_064617.1, on the reverse strand, counting down.
AAGAACGGAGAAGACAGTTAATGCAAAACTGATATATCGGTTACATTTACACAGCAAGGAAACATCACTGTTCACAGATGATAACTCTCTTCGTCAAAAAATCGAAATTGCACAACTACCTGTTTGGTACGTGTACAAACCGAAGCAGACTCACGCTTTATTCTCACCAAGTGGGATTAGTAATGTAATCACTATTCAACACTTTTATCATTGCTGTTATACCAGTTTACAGCATTACTGGCTTGTGCAGACTGTCTCGAGAATCATTGTGAATTATTCTAGCCCACTTTAACAAATAAACACGAGAAACCCCTATTGCATTCGTTGTTGTGCCCGAGTTAAACAAGGTCTTCCTATTAGCATCTACACAGTGCGAACAGGTGGGAGAGTCAACATTGACGTGGTCTTTCGCAACATACCTGCTTGTGCTACCTACCGTGTATCCTGGAAACCGTACTGAAGACTGTTTATGCTTTAAACTTGTAAGTAAATGGTTAAACAAAATTTCTCAAATTAGTTATGCTGTCCTTTTTTCGATAAACATGTTCTCACACATTTAAAATTCATCTTCTTACGCATTTAAAAAGAAATATGAAACAACTTATTAACTTTTTGTGTAGGCTGGCATGAGTGAAGACAGAGTGCACGCAGACCCTTTTTGGAATGTGAGGATGTTGGATATTCAGTTACATAATGTAAGATGAACTGATTGTAGTTGGAACAAAATGTATTAAACCGCTGCCATTTGTGCGGCTGATCCCTGCGGAGGTTCGAGTCCTCTCTCGGGCATGGGTGTGTGTGTTTGTCATTAGGATAATTTATGTTAAGTTGTGTGTAAGCTTAGGGACTGATGACCTTAGCAGTTAAGTCACATAAGATTTCACACACATTTGAACATTTGAACTGCTGCCATTTGATAGTACATGAACCGTTAGGTAAATTAAATATTATTTGAGTGGCACAGTGGAAAAATGTATCAATGAATCACTTCTTCGTGAAAACTTGTCAACTGCTCGCATGTTGGCACTGATGAAGGTAATTTTAGCGACAGTAGAGAGGTGTTCTGAAGATAAGGCGTAGTCCTCAATATCAGAAACAGAAAAATTAGTGGGTCCTTTATCGAAGTCTCTTATGTCAATGGAATTCCCCACTTGCAGGCAATATGACAGCTAGAATGATTCTCCATTCGTCTGTGCTCCGCTTACACTTTCTCCTTACCGCGTCACGTTCCTGTAATGCTACCATACGGCATTCAATCATATTGCATTGCCAAATTATGCGACAAATTGCAGAGAATCCTCAAAGTTGCAATATTTATTTCCTTTATTACCTGATGAGTAGTTTACAGCCTACGCTCATTATCAAATCAGCGTATACTCTTTGTACATTACAAAACTGTGCCACAGTACAAATATAAATTATGGCAACTGGTACATACAGGTACTAATAAGGTATGCAATAACATATATTACGACAGCCAAATGAATGTTCATTGTGGTTAAACACATCTTTAGTATGAAGCAGGACGGGGCTGAACTTCATTCGCCTAACTGAGATATCGAAGTGTGGAAAATATTACGAAAACTAGGATAGAGGGGCACTTACCGGTACTGCGCTGTCTAGAACCACTTTAATTTTATATGTATTTTTCTCAATTTTACGTTTCTTAGAAAGTGATAACAAGCATTACAAAATACGTCTTTTAAATACAAGTAAAAATCTTTACAAGTAGATATTTAATTTACGTTTAAAAAGCAAAAAATGAATGTAGAGCAGAAATCATTAACTGAACATTAAAACATTGACTCAACAGCATATTTCCAACAAAAGTTTAAAATAGTGCTTCACCCTTAAAACATAGCTTCATGGATGTAAAACATGAGGACGTCAGATGTAAAACCAAAAATCTATGTGGTAATGTCCACGAACCCAAAATCTACCACTCTCACATTTAGTTACCTAGCATGAGAATAAAACCTGATATTTTTATCCCTGTGGCAAGCCTAATAATAGACAGGCAAATAAAGATAAGGTGAGTAATGGATCGCAGGAATGGATACATATCATATTAAGGAATCCTCTGAACAGTAGTACTGTAGAGTGCAAGAATAATCTGAATTATTATAATATACCCCACACCGGGACGTAAGGAAAATGGGGAGGAAGGGGGGAGGAGGAGGAGTTTGAGGACGAAGGGATGGAAAGTGGGGAGAAAAGATAGGGAAGGGGGAAAGGAGACCCGAATTTAGAGCCGAGGTTATAAATGTACCGACAGCCATGGGAATTATCGAAAGTAACTAACGCATTTACTCACTGAAGCACAGCGTGCAACACAAATAATTATGTTTACTTAACCGGCTAACCTGCATCATCAACCTAACATGTGGGCATTATTTTTAAGATCACCCAGATCCATATCACTCATCACCAAACAAGAGGAGGGAGTATGGAAGGAAGTGGGGAATGAGGAGGGGAAGAAAACAGCAAATAGGTCTGGCGTAGAAGCTAGGACCCGAATTTAAAGCCAAAGATAGGCGAAAATAGCCACCACATAACAACACATATGATGTTTTGGCTCATCAGTGTACAGAATGGTCTGCTCACTAACCCACACTAAAGGCATTATAGTGAGTCTACGACTGCAACCATGCGGACTATATTAGAATGCTTAGAGTAACTCATAAATGAGAATATTAAAAGGTCGTGGCTATTCTGCTACGAGATCAGGTTGCAAACGGATCATGTTGATGAAAGGCCTTAAAATACAGACACTGAGGCCCGAGCTGAGGTCACTGTGAGTACAGTTATAGAACAGGTAGAGAACTGTCTATGTATGTAACCGATCTCTTCCGGCCATGGCTGCCGCCAAATGTGAATTCCTGGGACGTCGGTATTCTGGATCTAATGAAAGAAGATGGGAATTCGGTTATGGACATAGGCCACAGCCTACGTCCAGTTAGTTCTGTGCCTCTACATTGTTACACGTGATATGGGCCAATAGACAATCACACAGACACGATAAACCCATCTGTTTTTGCATTACGCTATACATAGTAGTACTTTATGACCATAAGATAACACTGCGATTGAGATTTGGATCTACCATGTGATACTTCCCCGCAACGCACTAGAATCGAGACAAGAGCTCGCCAACTCTCATGAAATGCAGCTCAAACGCAAATGTGGGACAGACAGTCGGAGTTTTCATTTCCAGTATGTCCAGGCTTCACACTCACAATCAGTCCATCACACAGTGACATGATAGCATTTTAATAACGGAAACTTATACGACAAATACAGTGGAACTTTACTTATCCGAACAAAGTTGGACCGTGGGTTGTTCGGATGATCAAAAACGGAATAATCTAGAAATTCAGAACAAAAACTTAGAATGCCAAAAAAATTTAACTATATTTCAAGTTACCTTACAAATTACACATTATTTTTAAATAAATTTTGAACAAATGTTGAAAAAATAAAATGAGTTTTATAAGTTGAAGCAATCAGTTTCATGGCGACACTTTAGTATTTTTGTCAAGCGCTGTTTTTTATTTAAAAATCACCGTTTTCGAGCAATATCTCCGTTTTCAGATCATATGTCGTCGTTACAGAGTAACGTCAGTATGTGACAGTCACTGGTAGTTCCGTTGCGACAGGTTGTTCTGTAGCTACGAAATATAATCTGAAGACAGACGACTTTTCTCGAAAACGAACGTTTTAAAACAAAAACCAGCGATCAACAGGCAGTAAAAACGCCTATTTTCAGAAATAAAGACCGCAGGTGACAAATAAGCCCAGTTGTAATAGATTTTCGTGTCATTAACGTGGAGCAGGATCACGTAAAAGTTCGCCAGCAGTATTGAGGCAGAAATTATTTCGACACAGCTTTACAAATGAACTATTATCTTGTCCAGCAGCAATGTGGTCTCTGTGTGTGTGTCAGAACGTGTTCCGATAGGAGCCAACATCGTCATGTAACCGATCATCACTAGTGTCGTTGTCTCCAGTGGCGACAATTTCGTAATCAGAAATATTGCCGTAGGCAGTGTCATTGTCATTTATGTCATTAACACCAATACATACATATTTTTATGGTAGACTGTGGATTTGTTTGAGTATTGGTCCTCTGTTTTTGTTCTTCTGTTCGTTGAGAGTACTTTCAGTTTTATTTATGACCTTCTGTGTGAAATATTCTTCCTGTGGAGTGAACATTCGCTTTGCTTTGTTGTTATGGGATTTTATTATTAGATGTTGGGCATATTTGGAGAGGATACATCCACGCAACAGTGCCCTTATTTGTTCCTAGTGTTAAAATTTCTTGGACTCATCTCAGTATATTTATAATCGTAGCTGTTGTTGTTGTTGTTGTTGTGGTCTTCAGTCCTGAGACTGGTTTGATGCAGCTCTCCATGCTACCCTATCCTGTGCAAGCTTCTTCATCTCCCAGTACTTACTGCAACCTACATCCTTCTGAATCTGCTTAGTATATTCATCGCTAGGTCTCCCTCTACGATTTTTACCCTCCACGCTGCCCTCAAATGCTAAATTTGTGATCCCTTGATGCCTCAGAACATGTCCTACCAACCGGTCCCTTCTTCTTGTCAAATTGTGCCACAAACTCCTCTTCTCCCCAATTCTATTCAATACCTCCTCATTAGTTATGTGATCTACCCATCAAATCTTCAGGATTCTTCTGATGTTAACAAATTTCTCTTCTTCAGAAACGCTTTCCTTGCCATTGCCAGTCTACATTTTATATCCTCTCTACTTCGACCATCATCAGTTATTTTGCTCCCCAAATAGCAAAACTCCTTTACTACTTTAAGTGTCTCATTTCCTAATCTAATTCCCTCAGCATCACCCGACTTAATTCGACTACATTCCATTATCCTCGTTTTGCTTTTGTTGATGTTCATCTTATATCCTCCTTTCAAGACATTGTCCATTCCGTTCAACAGATCTTCCAAGTCCTTTGGTGTCTCTGACAGAATTACAATGTCATCGGCGAACCTCAAAGTTGTAGCTATCACATGTAAATTCATATATTTCTGAACTGTTGTAACTATCTTTCGCTTTTATCACTGCTTTTAGTTTCTTTTGTACTGTGCTATTTGTATTGCAGAATACATTAAATTTATGTTTTTAAAGATACTAATTTTGTTTCTGAGTTAGTTCTAATGTCATGGCGTGCCATTTTTTGTTGAGATGTGTTTTCTGGTGTGAGTATGCTTTGTGTGTCATTGTTATTTATTGGTATTATTAGATTGTATTTAATTTGCTGTCTTTTGTCTGTACGTCCTTTTTAATAATTCCATGTAATTTGTGTCCTATGTCGCTGCTGTATCACTGTTTTGCTCTATGTTAATAGTCATGTACAGTTCTTCTTGACAGCTGTTGCTGCTCAGAGATATTCTGCATAGTACCTTTACCATATAGTACGGTACTAAAGAATAAATTACAGTTGCAAAATACGGAAGTTTTCTTACCTTTATGATAAATTTTAATTGAAATTTAATGATTTTCGTCGCCAGTTGTTGCTGTTGTTATGTCCGGAGCATCATACGAAGATCCGGATTAACCAGAGATCCGGATGAGCCAGAGATTCGGATTAATGATAGCCGTAAATGAAACATTATGTCATTTTGTACAAATGTATTTTAAATGTACGTTTTTCCATTATTTTCGTATCTAGCTGAGTTCAAATTGCGCCCATGGTTCATGGTAGAAAAATGTGGCTGATGCACGCTGGGATACTGGCATTTTAGTTGTGTAGTTAGGCGACATCTAATGCGCCGATATCATCCAGCATGGGTAGATCAACCAGGGCCTACATCTCGACCAATTCCTTTGATGTGTCTTTTTAGAGTTGTGAGGTTACAAGAGATACTCTAATAGTATAACTAATTTGCTGGATGTGGTAATGTTTACTGTGGAAGAACAATTGGGGTGTAGCAAGCACAAGTCAATATATTATGGAGTCGCCTTCTTAATAAAGAGAGGAGGCAGCATATAATAGTTTCATATTGAATTACTTTGTTACATAATTGCGTATGTCTCAGTGCATATCTTGGTACATATGTTAATAATGTAAGGTGTGCTTGTCTTGCTAATCATTGAATTTGCTGGGTATCTGATAACTGAAATAGGAGTACTCTATAAACATAAGAGCTCTTCAAAATAGTTCAAAATTCAAATTTAAAGCATAGTAGCAGGGATAATATTTTGGACATTAAAGAACATGTTTTATATAAAAATTAAGTTGTAAGGATGTTTGAGAACCTCTGCATAATAAGTTATAGTCTTTTATTGTGAAGGTACTGTTCAGTTTTAGATCTATGTAGAGCAAAATGAGTATTTCGTATGCCACACCTTTTAGGCAAAGACGTGGTTACACAGAAGAGGGGTGAAACTGCCAAAAAGTGGAGTGCCCTTAAATATGTAAATAATCTGATGATTGTCTACAAAATAATATAATGCATTTAGTTTTACGTATTTTAATATTGTAACATTGTAAATGCATGATGGCCATGTTCAGAAATAATATATTTGACTAATGTAGTGTCACGTGACCGGACACAGGACAGAGGATAGTGGACAAAGGTCGTGGTCTTTTGATCGTGGTCCGTCGGTGCGGTAAGGTCGGTGCGGCTAGGCACCGCCGACATAGTATCACGTGGCCATCAGTTTGTTTTGTGGATGTGATTTAGTAAAATAAAAACGTTTTCATTCTAAACTGTTGTCGGTGTAAATCATTTGTGAACGATCGTGATTTAGACAAATACTTGAATTCATTCACTGCTGTACTTAGGCTGACTATTTACTCAATATAGGGCACGAATGCAACTGTGCACAACCGAACCCCTTTTGCAGACGAGTCATGATAAAAGGTTGTGTACAAGCCCGAGTGAAGTTGCAGAGTTATCTCAATATCCGTTTGACCTATGGCACCGCCATTTACCGGGCCAACCACAGCGCCATCTGGTTTCCCCCTTCAAGCTAGACAACTTTCGTTCTTTGTAGTCTTTTTGTTGGACGCTTATTTCGTGAGATATTTGGCCCGGTCACGATCAATGGACCACCCTGTATATACACACCGAAGCGACGAAGGAGAATTTGTACCAAGGTCAGGATTCGAACCCGGGTCTCCTGCTATGCTAACTACCACATCGCCACGGCATACTGGCTTTGCATTACTGTACAATCTATCCTAGTGCACCTCCCTCGTCAATCCAAATTCTGATTCATGTCTCAGCCCATTTGGCATTCCCCCTAAACACGGACAGCATTTGAGAGGCTCTCCAGGCGTATTGGAATAGCATCTCAGCATCCAGCGTAACGGGGATCCTGCCCACAACCTAGGTATCAAATGAAAATATATGGTTCAAAAATCAAATGGTTCAAATGGCTCTGAGCACTATGGGACTTAACTTCTGAGGTCATCAGTCCTCTATAACTTAGAACTACTTAAACCTAACGAACCTAAGGACATCACACACATCCATGCCAGAGGCCGGATTCGAACCTGCGACCGTAGCGGTCGCACAGTTCCAGACTGTAGCGCGCAGAACCACTCGGCCACCCCAGCCGGCTCTATATGGTTCCAGAGATCTTTTAAGCTCTTAAACATCTATGATGTACGTATATATGCAAACGACGAATGAAAATTTGTACCGAAGTCAGGATTCGAACCCGGATCTCCTGCTCACTAGACAGATGTGCTAATCAATCAATACCACACCGTCGCACTGTGGCTTTGCACAACTCCACGTACTACTCTAGTACGATTCGCTCCTCAATCCAAATTCCTATATAGTTTCATGCATTCCTATGGATACATTTCAGGCAATACCCCCATTTTGTTCGGTGATGAGGTGCTGTTGCAATAGAGTTGGAGAGCCTCTGCAGTGATGGTCGAATTTAGAGGGATTATGAAATGGGCTGAGGCGTGAATGGGAATTTGGACTGAGGAGGGAGGGGTGGTAGAGTAGATGATGCAGCTATGCAAAGCCACTGTGCGAGAGTAGCATAGTGCTTAGCGCATCTGCCTAGTGATCAGAAGCCTCGAGTGTGAATCCTGGCCTTATTACACATGTTCATTCGTCGCTTCAGTCTGCAAACATACAGTTTTAAGTGTGGTACAAGAAAGAAGTATTACGGCATCGTGAAGACAAGAAATATAATAACAGGCATAGATTTCGGAACATATGGTCTGAAATCTATGCTTTATTAGAAACCACAGGTTAAGAACAATTTACAAATTTAATAACAATTTATTGAACGTTATCTTACATCACAGTACGCACGTTCTGCACCTGTCTAACCATCCCACCCTCATGTCTATACATAATGCGGCATGTCATTTGCAACATAGGCAAAATATCTATAGGAAACTTTAGGCCGAGCTTATAACACGAAAAAATTATGTGTTCATGTGAGAAAGGTGGCGTATGTTCATATTGCTGATTAGAGTTTGGAACTTTTTTGAGTTGTAGTAGGCGGGCTTTAACTGACTTCAAATTATTGTTAGAACCTACAGGAATTTGTATGCCAGTGGGCTGGTGGTTCTATCGCACGATTAGCTTTGCAAATTTGGTGTCTGTTTTTCCACTTATCAGTGCTTTAGGTGTTCAGAGGATCTTATTCTAAAAGTTATGTTTGTCTTTCACACGGAAGGTGTGTGACAGTCACTGTAAGTTACTGCGATATGTCTTTGTTGAATTTTTTTGGAAAGTGTGCGGCGTGTTTGTAACCTTACTTTTCAATTATGTCGAGCATGTAAAAGAACGTTTCTTTCTTCATGTCGTATACCCTCCTTGATCGAACAGATTGCAACCTATTTTCCTTGTTCCCACCAAAGACTGAGGAAGGAGACGGACGTACTGTGACCAAGCTGTCGGCCGATGCTGTCGGGCGACCTCTGGCGACCGGCGTCGTCGGCGCTGTGAGCCCTGGGCGCCCCGGCACGGCCGACTGCGGAGCGTGGTGTCGGCGGCACCACCACGCCAGATGAGACGGGATTCCTCTGCCTAATCCGGTTCCGTCGGCCACTGGTTCCATTAGTGCGTCACACGTGGCCGTATCGTCATCTCTGTTTCGTACGCACGTGTCTGCGTGGACACGTCAGCGTTCGATGCTCTGCAAGTGTAATCTCGGTGAGCCGTCGCGTCCTCTTGCACAGGAGGCGTACCGACAGTTGTCTCACAGAAGGAGAGCGGGCTGCCAGGCAGCGGGCTCTCAACTGCTTACTGTGTCTTGGTTCACGAAGGGATTGGCTGATATATCCTCAGCCACAGACCGGAACGCTCATTTCCCGCTCTCGTCTACAGAGGTGTGCTCCTAGGTGTGGAGAGACTCATCTACGTCTACATCCATACTCTGCAAGCCACCTGACGATATGTGACAGAGGGTACCTTGAGTACCTCTATCGGTTCTCCCTTCTATTCCAGTCTCGTATTGTTAGTGGAAAGAAAGATTGTCGGTATGCCTTTGTGTGGGTTCTAATCTCTCTGATTTTATCCTCATGGTCTCTTCGTGAGATATACGTAGGAGGAACCAATATACTGCTTGACTCCTCGGTGAAGGTATGTAATCGAAACTTCAACAAAAGCCCGTACCGAGCTAATGACCATCTCTCTTGCAGAGTCTTCCACTGGAGTTTATGTATCATCTCCGTGACGCTTTCGCGATTACTAAATGACCCTGTAACGAAGCGCGCTGCTCTCTGTTGGATCTTCTCTATCTCTTCTATCAACCCTATCTGGTACGAACCCCACACCAGTGAGCAGTATTCAAGCAGTGAGCGAACAAGTGTACTGTAACCTACTTCCTTTGTTTTCGGACTGCATGTCCTTAGAATTCTTCCAATGAATCTCAGTCGGGAATCTGCTTTACCGACGATTAATTTTATATGGTCATTCCATTTTAAATCACTCCTAATGCCTACCCCCAGATAATTTATGGAATTAACTGCTTCCAGTTGCTGACCTACTATATTGTAGCTAAATGACAAAGGATCTTTCTTTCTATGTATTCGCAGCACATTACACTTGTCTACATTGAGATTCAATTGCCATTCCCTGCACCATGCGTCAATTCGCTGCAGATCCTCCTGCATTTCAGTACAATTTTCCATTGTTACAACCTCTCGATATATCACAGCATCATCCGCAAAAAGCCTCAGTGAACTTCCAAAGTTATCCACAAGGTCATTTATATATGTTGTGAATAGCAACGGTCCCACGACACTCCCCTGTGGCGCACCTGAAATTAATCTTACTTCGGAAGACTTCTCTCCATTGAGAATGACATGCTGCGTTCTGTTAACTAGGAACTCTTCAATCCAATCACACAATTGGTCTGATAGCCCATATGAACTAACAATCTATGCATAGCACGCCCTTTTTTTAGCGTTTTTGGGTGGCTCGTAGCAAGCAGGCATATTTATCAACGTACAGAAAAAAGTAAGCCACGGAACTGATCGCCGGCCGGAGTGGCCGAGCGGTTCTAGGCGCTTCAGTTCGCAACCGCGCTGCTGCTACGGTCGCAGGTTCCAATCCTGCCTCGGGCATGGATGTGTGGTAGGTTTAAGTGGTTCTAAGTCTAGGGGACTGATGACCTCAGATGTTAAGTCCCACAGTGCTTAGGGCCATTTGAACCGTGGCACTGATCGGATCAGAGAAATGTATTTGGTTGGAGCAGCCGCAACCCTGGCATTTGCTGACGATGTTGTGGTTCTTGGTGACGCCTTCGAGCAAGTGTGTGCTGATACTCCCCGACTTCTCCACAATGCAAAAAAAATTGGGCTGGTGCTGAATGATGATAAAATCAGATATGTCGTTCTATCACGCCGGCAAGCTCTCCTTCCTTCCATTGTCTTTGCGAGGCATATCTTTGAACGAGTTCAAGAATTCAAGTGCCTAAGTTCTATGCTGACAAGTAGAAGTGAAATGACGAAAGGATTGCATCATCAATAAATTAAGACTGAAGGAGATGCGATAATCGTTTATCAACGATTATCGCACCTCCTTCAGTCTGAATTTATTCAGATTATTACTGACATCGTAGGAGTATAAGATCCAGCAGTATGGTTGTGAAACTTTGGCGACATCAGCAACAACTCAAGATGCAATCTGTGCCTTCGAGAGTGAGGTACTTCGAAAGATATAAGGACACTTCTACAACGCCACGGAAAGTAAATGTGAACGAAGAACAAAAGATCTGATGTTTGGAAAGCAACATATTGGCCGAATGGTACGTTACAAGAGTTTTCAGTGGTTTGGCCACATCCTTCGCGCTAATACTTCCCTCCCATACCGAGTCCTGACGAGATGAAAGGATCGAGTGTTAACAATCCTCAAACAAATGGAGCCGACAGCGGTGGAAGATGAAGCTAGAGACCGGCAATGACGGACTACTACATTCAGTAGATATCTACTCTGTTCTGACTGATTGACTTCTTTTTTAGTGTGCTTCTTTTAATGCGTTGTTTTACAATTTTTATATACAGGGTGGTCCGTTGATCGTGACCGGGCCAAATATCTTACGAAATAAACGTCAAACGAAAAAACTACAAAGTGCGAAACTTGTATAGCTTGAAGGGGGTTGGCCCGCTAGATTGCGCTGCCATAGGTCAAACGGATATCAACTGCGTTTTTTTTTTAAATAGGAACATCCATTTTTTATTATGTATTGGTGTAGTACGTAAAGAAATATGAATGTTTTAGTTGGACCACTTTTTTCGTTTTGTGATAGATGGCGCTATAATAGTCACAAACGTATAACTACGTGGTATCCCGTAACATTCCGCCAGTGCGGACGGTATTTGATCTCCCGCCCCGCCCCCCCCCCCTTTCTCCCGAGGACTATCCATGCCGGTTCTAACCGATAGTGTGTCTGAATATTTCCCTCGACTACTCATAAGAAAACTGCATGGCCTTTAATGCTGGGCGTTGCGGTTCTGGCCTCCACCGCAGAGGTGTCAAAAGAAGGGGTGAAATGTGTAACACCCCACCCGTTCCTTGTCCGATTTTTGCGTGTGTTCGCCCCTGACAAACAACTTACATAGAAATTGGGAGTGGAACTGTACGCAAAAATGGATAACGCTAGATCTAAATGTGGCCCTATCACCCCTAATTAATCTGCGGTGGTAGTGTTGACGATAAATCACACCTATTTTTACTTCCAAACATGAACGATCACGAACACTTACGTTGTTCAATGACATCAAACAAATACACAAAAATAAAATAAAGCAAAAGGGTGAATTCAGGATCGACTACTGAAGGTAAAGGCTCTACTGAATCACAATAATTTTATTATAACTTTCAGATCAATGCTGAATAAAACACAATGAACAATTTACAAATCATCCTCCTAACTGGCACTGGCAGTAACAGTATTAAAATCGGTCCAAAACGCGATCTCTTATAACATATATACGAAGAACCACTACACTCCAAAGTGTAGTGAAACCTCTGTGGAAACAGCAATTCCAATTGATCCAACTATTTAACGTTACTCCTAACACAGTCCGAAGCGGGAGCGATCTCACCGTAATATTATCGTTGTAGTGGCGGTCTCCGACGGCGACGGCGCGGCCGAGCGGTCGGTGTGTGGCATCTCGGAAAGTACAATCCTACAGTATTCAAACACCAGACTGCTGTCCGTAAACTTGTCTAATTGCGACAATGTTTCCGTCATCAATGAGCTGGCGCGGCTAACGTCCCCTCAGAACGAAAGACCAAGAGGGGAGACGACTTGGCTAACGTCCTCTCAGTACGAGAGCCCAGAACGGAAGACCTCTACTGAGAGCCCAGCAAAATCGCTCTTCACCTTTGTTTTCTCACCTCAACTTTTACCAAGCGAATCACATCACTAGAAGCTCTCAAAATACCAAGTTTGCCAGTGCCGACCAATGTACGGCCTGGGAACAGAACTCTTTTCCACCATTCTTTTATATTTCTACAAAATTTCACAAGTAAACTCCGCCCTCGCTGGCTGGGAAGAACCACAGCTGTGGGCAATAACACGTTTACTGGAAGTTTTCTCCCAAGACACCACTCGAGATTTCCCCGGCAAGATTCCCCGTTGCAGCGAACACAGATTCTTGCATTGAAAGTTTGTTATTCGGAACTCCTGGCCTGCCCCACTTGAGTTACTCGACGGCGTAAAATTAGTGGGACATAGGCGAGAGCACGCACAGGAAAGCTCATCCAGCTATCCACTGCTCTGTTTTGGTAAACACTTGAACACCTGCAGCCGCGCGTTCCTCAGAGGTTGGCGGCTGCTTCTGGCCTCTCTAAACGGATTACAGAAATCCCCCAGTTCACCATTCATACAATCGGGCTGTGGCCTTCGGCGGCTACGCGGGAACGTAGCCGAGCTCTGTCTCGCGTACTGCCTTTCCGCAAAATCTTATAATTACAAAATCGAGGATTTCTCGCGTGCCGATGCGTTTTCACATAGATTTCCTACACCATAATTTAGTGTATTACTCCAAGAGAACCTAAAGTGTCACGTTAAAAGGACTCATGTAAAGTGCAAGGCCGTTGCCACCTCACAAATGTATAAGTACATTAGAGGGGGTGTGACGACCTTCCCATCATCTGACACGTCCACGGTGGCGTCGGTCAGAATTTCGATGGAATTTGTAGCCAATGTGACATCATTACTCCACCATACACGTCACATGAACTTCTTAGCTGTGGCCTTTTTTCACCTGTGTCCGCACATTGCTGTTTGTAGCGTCGTCCAACCCGAGGGCGACGTCGCAGGGCACCACGCTTTTGCATCATTACAGAGGAAGGTTGTATGCGGCTTTGAGTCAAATTTCAAAGTTATGCCAGCAATGGGAGGCAGTTACGGGGTTTCAAGTATAGGGATGTTCTGGTGACTGGGGAAGGTATCCACAAAAGAAGTAGGCCGATGTTTAGCGTTGTCTACGGACTCCTAGTGGGTAGTAGATGCACTCTGGATATCTTGTATACGTACTACATATTGTGGAGTCGTTAGTGCTACTTCCAGAACGCGGTGCCATCTGTGCCAGAGGGATTACGTGACACAGGTCGTACTGGTGCTGTCTGGGTCAAATATTAGCCCGTATTCCACGCTAACTAACAATAATTTACTACCTAAAATGTGCTACGTTCACGTACACAGACTAAGATAAGCGTAAATGTTGTTTATTTTGTAGGTACTTTTTCTTTCGTAACTAATTTTTATTTAGCTTCTTAACCTTATCAAGTTGCTTTACGGATCTCTGGAGAGTTACACCATAAATATTTTCTTCAATTCATTGTCCTCCTGCAGTATCCAGTCTTCATTTTTGTCGATGAACCAACGTTTGGCAGTCGGCATAAAAAGTCTCTGATAAATTTGTAACATATTCTGTGCATTTAAATTGTCGGTAAACACCTGCAAATTTCCGAAACCCAATTTTAAGAAATACCTTCAAATATGCTTTATGGACATTGTATGAAGGATAAAAGGTTCCTCTACTGAACTGTGAGACGACTAAGACGACATCTTTTACCATCTGTGTGTAATGCCAATCAGGCTCTTACTTAACAGACTGTAGTTTTATCTCTCCTTTCTGGTGTAATTATAGATAGGCTGTTGGGCTTGTTCTTTGGGGCGCAAGACTATGATACCACCTCGCACACGTATTTATGCTTCAATACAGAACATACAATTGTATACAATTTCATTGATCTATTTCTGTTTGTATGATTAGTTGAAATGTAAATAGTTCAGATTTTAACTTATAATCAGTCGGAGTGGCCGAGCGGTTCTAGGCGCTTCAGTCTGGAACCGCGCGACCGCAACGGTCGCAGGTTCGAATCCTGCCTCGGGCATGGATGTGTGTGATGTCCTTAGGTTAGTTAGATTTAAGTAGTTCTAAGTTCTAGGGGACTGATGACCTCAGAAGTTAAGTCCCATAGTGCTCAGAGCCATTTGAACCTTTTTATAATCAGTCATAATCAATGTTTGTCAGCTGAAGCCTGAGGTCTAAGTTTTATTACATTCATGATTTATCATTGACCTGTAATGCAGGTCCATATTTTATATACAATAATTTCCTGATATGCTTTTTCTATAATTGTAAAACTTTTGGTCTCATATACAAAGTGGTTCACCTCCGTCTCTAGCTTTGAATGTTTGCGGTATAACTTTTTTTTATTTAACGACTGTGTTACTTATAGTTCAGTTATGGATTTAATGGCGACCCGACGGTAAAATTCACTCAGTTTCACTAGGCATTTGGTATGTTACTTGCAATTTGCTGGTGAGAGGAATGGCACATGACATTGCATCTTAATATGGAATTATTTCATTGTCTTACTTGGATGGAAAGCTCATTGCTTGTAATTACTACCTACAGATGTCTTTCTATATTACTATCATACTAAAAAATATGTGTCTTACAGGACATCATTTTTACGATGTACCATTTATTTGGTTGCCATATTTCGAGATGTGGCGTCATCTAGACTCGTTCTCCTTATGCCACACTTGTAATATTTTTCGTTATTTTCGTCTGTCTATACTTCATATGTATTTTTCTGTTTTTGTTGTTTAGTCTTCCAATGATCATGGACGTAAAACCCGAAACCGGTAAAGAATAAAGGTGACTGTAGCCAGTGGTCATAAAAATGCTTTTCTTCAAAGTACTTAATCTTTTCCGTTGTTTACAAATTAACTCCTGCTTGATGTAAATGGGCATTCGACTTTGTAAATCTTTAATTTAACGAACCTCAACTACCGGTTCGTCTAAGACGTTAACTATTTTAAGATAACGTTCTGCAGAAGTGTTCCCAGTTCATATATTTATTCATATTCAGTACTCACCATACAGCTGCTCCGCCCTGTAAATATCTTAAAGCATATCAAATCTTTTGCTTGTCATCCCATGTTCTGGGAAAATCCCGTCAAATGCTCTTAAAAAGTGTTAGATGTAGCTCTCCTACAGGTACAAACTTCAAGAATTGGTCTGACATACCACTGCCATTGTCATTCCTCCCAGACTCAAGAGGTGTGTGGAAAGCTGATTCCTCATTATCAAACACCATGTTCCCCCACACGTTAACCCTATTATCATGGCAAGACCAGTTACTCGAACTCAGTCTTTGCTGCTTACACACCAATTTCGAAAGTCACAATTATCGTTACCAGTATGATTCTTTCTCAACCACTCTCTAAGGTGGAATAGGATTTCCGTTCTGTTTAATTATTACCGTATAAAGCTTTAAACTTATTTCCAAGGCGGCGTTCACGAGTTTGCAGTTGCTCAAAACATTTAGACATATCTACACGGACGACAGAATGATCATCCTCTAAGTATTCCTTTGTATTTTCGTTTTGTAATTAATAAACACCTTTTTTGTTGCAAAGGATAATTATTGTATAATTGTTTATAATTATTAATATCTTCACTTATAGTTCATTTCAGTGTTTCAAAGTCATGTCATAGATTTTTACCCTTATCCTTCAAATCGCATTTTACGGATAGATTTTCCTTAATATGGGTGTTAACTTCTTCTTTTCAGTTGGGATATTTTATCATATCGAGGCGTACATTTTCCACTATTTTATGTCCAAGTTTATCTTCAAACCGAATTACTCTCTCTTCTATTACATGATTAGTCTATTGAATCTTTGATTGTCTGTGTGAATATCCAACAGTTCATTGTCAGTCTTTAACAAACTACTATCATGTTGTTCAAATTTATAATCCAAATCTGCCTTCAAATCAGTCTCCTGCTGATCAAATCTACGATATTAATCAGTCTTCCGCTGGTCGGTCGTGCTATTCTGTTCGTAAATGTTACATTTTAGATGTTATAAGAATTCCTTCAAACCTTCCTGGCAGATTAAAACTGTGTGCCCGACCGAGACTCGAACTCGGGACCTTTGCCTTTCGCGAAAGGCAAAGGTCCCGAGTTCGAGTCTCGGTCGGGCACACAGTTTTAATCTGCCAGGAAGTTTCATATCAGCGCACACTCCGCTGCAGAGCGAAAATCTCATTCTGGAATTCCTTCAAAGTTTCATACTTGCCTCCCTCCATTTTGAAAATTGTTCACTATAAATTTTTCCCACTACGTTAGAACGAGGCGTCTTCCAAAACTAATGTCTGTGGCCAATATTTAACTAATGGTGGGCCTGAATGAACTTCCACGCATGCAGTGCTGTCTACCGGCTTTTTAGGAAACGACTGCAGTGTAGGTTTGATTCAGTAGTCCTTTGCCGTTCGGTGGGAGCAGATCGCAATGGCCGAGACAGTCGTAGATCCTGCCAGTTGTGAAGTGTACGGAGTGATTACATTTTTACTGATAAAAGGATCTTCAGCCGTTGAAATCCATCGTGAGTTATGCCTAGGCTATGGATCTGAAATAATGAGTGACAAAAACTTCGAAAATGGCGTCGAGAATTTCAAAACGGCCGCACAAACGTTCACGATGAACGGCGGAGTGGCAGGTTCAGTATTCGGAACGACGACACCGTTGATCAAGTGAACCAGAAACTTCGAGGTGATCGGCGATTGACGATTAGTGGTCTGGCCAATGAATACCAAAATGTTAGTCGAGCCTCATTTTGCTGGAACAGCTTATATATCACAAACTCTGCGTAAGGTAGGTTCCAGAAATGCTCACTGATCAGCGCAAACAGCATATGAAGAAGGCGTCCTGCAAGGCAGTTTATGGAGCGCTATAGACTAGATGAAAATGATTTGTTTTCCCAGATTGTTACAGACGACGAGACGTGGATATCGTACATCAAAGCAGTATCGAAACAAGAGTCAATGTTGTGGCGCCATTCAAGTACACCCAAACCAAAAAACTTAAAGCAATCTCCGTTCTCAAATCGGAAAACAACTACCTTTTTTTTCTACCAAAAGAGTGTCCTTTTGATAGATTGCATGGACTGTGGATCAACAAATACAGATGTCGTCTACTGTGAAACGCCAATCAAACTGAGAAGTGGGACCCAAAATCGACGCCGTGGGAAACTGTCGTCTGGTACAATTCTCCTTCACGACAACGCACGCTCTCACACAGCTGCTAAAACCAAGGAGAAGATTTGAGATTTCCGTTGGAAACTTTTTGAACATCCTCCGTACAGTCTCGACCTTGCACCAAGCTTCTATTTCCTCTTCATACATTTCAGAAAGTGGCTGGGTGGACATCGATTTGAAAACGACGATGAATTCAAGGCTGGTGTTACCATCTGGTTCAATTCCCAGGAGACAGACCTCTGTGCAAAAGAATTAAAAAAGTCCGTCCAGCGTTCCAGATAGTGTCTAGATGTGAACGGCGATTATGTGGAAAAATAAAGTAGGTATGTAGATAAATCTTCCTCCATGAACCATGGACCTTGCCGTTGGTGGGGAGGCTTGCGTGCCTCAGCGATACAGATGGCCGTACCGTAGGTGCAACCACAACGGAGGGGTATCTGTTGAGAGGCCAGACAAACATGTGGTTCCTGAAGAGGGGCAGCAGCCTTTTCAGTAGTTGCAGCGGCAACAGTCTGGATGATTGACTGATCTGGCCTTGTAACATTAACCAAAACGGCCTTGCTGTGCTGGTACTGCGAACGGCTGAAAGCAAGGGGAAACTACAGCCGTAATTTTTCCCGAGGACATGCAGCTTTAGTGTATGATTAAATGATGATGGCGTCCTCTTGGGTAAAATATTCCGGAGGTAAAATAGTCCCCCATTCGGATCTCCGGGCGGGGACTACTCAAGAGGACGTCGTTATTAGGAGAAAGAAAACTGGCATTCTACGGATCGGAGCGTGGAATGTCAGATCCCTTAATCGGGCAGGTAGGTTAGAAAATTTAAAAAGGGAAATGGATCGGTTAAAGTTAGATATAGTGGGAATTAGTGAAGTTCGGTGGCAGGAGGAACAAGACTTTTGGTCAGGTGATTACAGGGTTATAAATACAAAATCAAATAGGGGTAATGCAGGAGTAGGTTTAATAATGAATAAAAAAATAGGAGTGCGGGTTAGCTACTACAAACAGCATAGTGAACGCATTATTGTGGACAAGATAGACACAAAGCCCATGCCTACTACAGTAGTACAAGTCTATATGCCAACTAGCTCTGCAGATGATGAAGAAATTGATGAAATGTATGTCGAGATAAAAGAAATTATTCAGGTAGTGAAGGGAGACGAAAATTTAATAGTCATGGGTGACTGGAATTCGTCAGTAGGAAAAGGGAGAGAAGGAAACATAGTAGGTGAATATGGATTGGGGGGAAGAAATGAAAGAGGAAGCCGCCTTGTAGAATTTTGCACAGAGCATAACTTAATCATAGCTAACGCTTGGTTCAAGAATCATAAAAGAAGGTTGTATACCTGGAAGAATCCTGGAGATACTAATAGGTATCAGATAGATTATATAATGGTAAGACAGAGATTTAGGAACCAGGTTTTAAATTGTAAGACATTTCCAGGGGCAGATGTGGATTCTGACCACAATCTATTGGTTATGAACCGCAGATTGAAACTGAAGAAACTGCAAAAAGGTGGGAATTTAAGGAGATGGGACCTGGATAAACTGAAAGAACCAGAGGTTGTAGAGAGTTTCAGGGAGAGCATAAGGGAACAATTGACAGGAATGGGGGAAAGAAATACAGTAGAAGAAGAATGGGTAGCTCTGAGGGATGAAGTAGTGAAGGCAGCAGACGATCAAGTAGGTAAAAAGACGAGGGCTAATAGAAATCCATGGGTAACAGAAGAAATATTGAATTTAATTGATGAAAGGAGAAAATATAAAGATGCAGTAAATGAAGCAGGCAAAAGGGAATACAAACGTCTCAAAAATGAGATCGACAGAAAGTGCAAAATGGCTAAGCAAGGATGGGTAGAGGACAAATGTAAGGATGTAGAGGCTTGTCTCACTAGGGGTAAGATAGATACTGCCTACAGGAAAATTAAAGAGACCTTTGGAGAGAAGAGAACCACTTGTATGAATATCAAGAGCTCAGATGGCAACCCAGTTCTAAGCAAAGAAGGGAAGGCAGAAAGGTGGAAGGAGTATATAGAGGGTTTATTCAAGGGCGATGTACTTGAGGACAGTATTATGGAAATGGAAGAGGATGTAGATGAAGATGAAATGGGAGAGAAGAGTTTGACAGAGCACTGAAAGACCTGAGTCGAAACAAGGCCCCGGGAGTAGACAACATTCCATTAGAACTACTGATGGCCTTGGGAGAGCCAGTCATGACAAAACTCTACCATCTGGTGAGCAAGATGTATGAGACAGGCGAAATACCCACAGACTTCAAGAAGAATATAATAATTCCAATACCAAAGAAAGCAGGTGTTGACAGATGTGAAAATTACCAAACTATCAGTTTAATAAGTCAAAGCTGCAAAATACTAACGCGAATTCTTTACAGACGAATGGAAAAACTGGTAGAAGCGGACCTCGGGGAAGATCAGTTTGGATTCCGTAGAAATGTTGGAACACGTGAGGCAATACTAACCTTACGACTTACCTTAGAAGAAAGATTAAGAAAAGGCAAACCTACGTTTCTAGCATTTGTAGACTTAGAGAAAGCTTTTGACAACGTTAACTGGAATACTCTCTTTCAAATTCTGAAGGTGGCAGGGGTAAAATACAGGGAGCGAAAGGCTATTTACAATTTGTACAGAAACCAGATGGCAGTTATAAGAGTCGAGGGGCATGAGAGGGAAACAGTGGTTGGGAAAGGAGTGAGACAGGGTTGTAGCCTCTCCCCGATGTTATTCAATCTGTATATTGAGCAAGCAGTAAAGGAAACAAAAGAAAAATTCGGAGTAGGTATTAAAATTCATGGAGAATAAGTAAAAACTTTGAGGTTCGCCGATGACATTGTAATTCTGTCAGAGACAGCAAAGGACTTGGAAGAGCAGTTGAACGGAATCGACAGTGTCTTGAAAGGGGGATATAAGATGAATATCAACAAAACCAAAACGAGGATAATGGAATGTAGTCGAATTAAATCGGGTGATGCTGAGGGGATAAGATTAGGAAATGAGACACTTAAAGTAGTAAAGGAGTTTTGCTATTTAGGGAGTAAAATAACTGATGATGGTCGAAGTAGAGAGGATATAAAATGTAGACTGGCAATGGCAAGGAAATCGTTTCTGAAGAAGAGAAATTTGTTAACATCGAGTATAGATTTAAGTGTCAGGAAGTCGTTTCTGAAAGTATTTGTATGGAGTGTAGTCACGTATGGAAGTGAAACATGGACGATAACTACTTTGGACAAGAAGAGAATAGAAGCTTTCGAAATGTGGTGCTACAGAAGAATGCTGAAGATAAGGTGGGTAGATCACGTAACTAATGAGGAGGTATTGAATAGGATTGGGGAGAAGAGAAGTTTGTGGCACAACTTGACTAGAAGAAGGGATCGGTTGGTAGGACATGTTTTGAGGCATCAAGGGATCACAAATTTAGCATTGGAGGGCAGCGTGGAGGGTAAAAATCGTAGAGGGAGACCAAGAGATGAATACACTAAGCAGATTCAGAAGGATGTAGGTTTCAGTAGGTACTGGGAGATGAAGAAGCTTGCACAGGATAGAGTAGCATGGAGAGCTGCATCAAACCAGTCTCAGGACTGAAGACCACAACAACAACAATGTAGATAAATATTACTATTTATGAAAACCTTTTCTCATGAGCGTATTCTATATTACTAAATGGACCTTAGTTTTGGAATACGCCTCGTATTAACGCTTTCCACACATTTTTCACTAGACACAGTCTTAAATCCTTACACTTACTAAAACGTAATCACTCCCCTGCCACACAGAGAACATCTTACCGGATGTGTGGCTGTCTACTGGTATCGGCGGACAATGCGTCGGCGTCTGTGGCAGCGTCGACGGCGATGTCGTGGGCGGCGTTGGAGGCGGCGTCGGTTATGGTGCGGGTGGCTGGTGGGGTGGCAACGGCTGGGGAGGCGGCACCAGCAGCTGCTACTACGGTAACGGCTGCAGCGGTCGATGAAGTGGCACCGACTGCGAGTTCAGCTGTGTCGACAGCTGGCAGTGGACTGCGGAACTGGTGAAGCCCACTGGTTATATCTGGGTTAATCAGTAAAATTTCCTTTCATTACTATCTTTTTCTCTGATCTATATGTACATCTAGAAGACCACTCTGCAATTCACAATTATGTGCCTGGCAGACTGTAAATCGAACCACCTTCAGACCATATCTCTATACAGCTTTTTGATTTGCAGCTCCTCGTATTGGCCGTGTTTTTGCAGTTAAAATTTTTGGATGTGAGGTCGGCCAGTTATGCAAAACACCGTTTTCCTCAGTACCCAAACATTTTTCGGCACCACTGTGCCATCATCAGTGGGTTTTCGTTTTTATTTACTCTGCAATGTGAACATTTTTGTTAAATGATTATAAAATTATGTGCATTTTTAGTTCAAACAACAGATCATTTCTTTTTGTAAATACCTTTGCATTTAGTGTGCATGAATTTTCTGGATCACTTTTGTGTTAATTACTACAGGTAGCTTGTCATCTGAAAACCAAACGATGTTGATGAGAAAGTTTTTTGCTGGGAGTTAACCTATCTTCTAGAATGTAATTTAGTTTTTCGCGATGTTTTGGCGCCTATTTTCGTATTTACTTACGTTTTGGTATGGCAGGCACTTCCATTTTCCGCATCATGCTGAGATGTTGTGATGCATACGTAACTATAACAAGTATTTTCCACAAATAACGTAGTAAAACACTTTTTCACTACACCAGAACACAGTGTGATTGTGGTTTGTTATGTGTCCCAGCCCAGTCAGTGTTCATTTGTTCACCAGAGAGTTCGGCGCCAAATTTGAATTTTGTTTGCATTTTATCTTTGTGTGTGTGTGTGTGTGTGTGTGTGTGTGTGTGTGTGTGTGTGTGTGTGTGTGTGTACACCCTACTACAAGGTAAATGACAGCATAATTTGCAGACAATCTAAGAAGGCTGTTCAGATTGTCTCCTAAATCGTTTATATAGATTAGGAACAGCAAAGAACGTATAACACTTTCTTGGGGAACGCCAGATATGACTTCTGTTTTACTCGATGACTTCCTGTCAATTACTACAAACTTACCGAGCGAGGTGGCGCAGTGGTTACCACACTGGACTTGCATTCGGTAGGACGACCATTCAAACCCGCGTCCGGCCATCCTGATTGAGGTTTTTCTTGATTTCCCTAAATCACTTCAAGCAAATGCCGGAATGGTTCTTTTGAAAGGGATCGATGACCTCGCTGTTTGGTCCCCTCCCTCAAATCAACCAACTAACCAACTACGAACTGTGATCTCTCTAACAAGAAATCACGAATGCAGTCCCAGAAATGAGACGATACTCCGTAGGCAAGCAATTTGATTAGAAGTCGCTTCTGAGGAACGGTCTCAAAAACCTTCCGGCCGCGCGGGGTAGCCTAGCAGTCTCAGGCGCGTTGTCACGGTCCGTGCGGCTCCCCACGTTGGAGGTTCGAGTCCTCCCTCGGGCCTGGGTGTGTGTGTTGTCCATAGCGTAACTTAGTCTAAGTTAGATTAAGTAGTGTGTAGGCTTAGAGACCGATGACCTCAGCAGCTTTGCCCATAAGACCTTACCACAAATTTCCAATTTCCAAAAAAACCTTCTGGAAATGTAGCAATATCGAATCAATATGGCATCCCCAGTCGATAGTATTCATTACTTGGTGTAAATAAAAAGCTAGTCGTGTTTCAGTAGAACGAAGAACCCTTGCTGACTATTTGACAATAGATCGTTTTCTTGGCGGTCAGTCACGATGTTAGAAAACAGTATAGGCTTTAAAACCCTACTGCAAATGGACGTCAATGATGTGGTTTTGTAATTCAGCAGATTACTCCTATTTTATTTCTTAAGTATTGTTGTGACCTGTCTTTAGGTACGGGCCGGCCGCGGTGGTCTAGCGGTTCTAGGCGCTCAGTCCGGAACCGCGCGACTGCTACGGCCGCAGGTTCGAATCCTGCCTCGGGCATGCATGTGTGTGATGTCCTTAGGTTAGCTAGGTTTAACTAGTTCTAAGTTCTAGGGGACTAATGACCTCAGAAGTTGAGTCCCATAGTGCTCAGAGCCATTTGAACCATTTAGGTACGGATCTTTCGTCGAGCGAGCAGTTGCATAAGTTTGTGAAGTAAAGGGTTATCGAATCGGCATACTCTGAAAGGAAGCGGATTGGTACACAATTTAGACAGGAGGACCTGCCTTTATTATTTAAGCTGCTTAGCTATGAAGGGGATCCCTATTAAGTTACTCATGTTGGCAGCTGTTCTTGATTCGAATTACTTACTTCGCCAGCCTTGGTGAACGTATTTCAGAGAACCTTATTGAATAACTCTGCCTTAGTGGCACTGTTTGCTACAGTGCTTTTCAGTCTTCTCACCGCCTTGTCGAATAGGACGATATACGTATACGTCTGGTGTGGGTGTGCCGTAAATTTTACGTATTATATTTTGTCTCCTCCAAGTCTGTTGAAAACTACATAACGAGATAAGAGTATCAATCAGAGTTCTATGTTGTCGACTTTATTTTTAAAATTCTTCAATGGCTGGTAATATTAATTTCCATTTTTATATTGCAAGTTTCGCTTTGTACAGCGTGATTAGGAAAAGATAAGAATATACGTAGAGCTGCGATGACGGCCATGATAAACATTTAATACATGTCGCCAATAGCATTTACTCAATCGCCGCTGAGCATAGAACGGTTCAAAAATAATATATCATATTCTTCTCTCTTAAAACTGTCTTCATGTGCCTAAATAATTCAACAACCTTTTGCCACATGTCCCACAGAGTCCTCTTCAGGCTAAAATGTATTAAAAAATTAAAATATCCGTATATTGTTCTGATAAAATTAATTTACATGTTCTCCATAAAATTAAATAGATTAAAATTCACAGCAACTATTTCTCTAGCTTTCAGTGTCAATAAAAATTTGTTGATGTTATGAGCTGCACACATTAAAATGAACAATCCTATCAGATAAACTGGACTCGACTCTGTCCAATTCCGTAAACGTAACGCAACGATTATTGGATATAGGTTGCATCTTTTACGCAGAACCCTGCAGTTTCTTGTTACCCAGACATGTATTGGTACCTCTGCGCCATCATCAGTGGGTTTTATTTATTGGAAAAGTGAATATATTTTAGGTTGTAACTGACCTAACAAAATAATACCTCAAGACAATTTTTGTTCGTTTCTGTCCTTACCTTGATTTTACATTATATAGTTTTTAGGGCCATCTTTATTCAGTCCTGCACTAATAGCTTGTATCTGCAAACCAAACTATGTAACTGTGAATTTTATCAGCGAATTAACACCTCCCTTGAGTAATAACAAATATATATGCAAAACATTTTGCCACACCAATATCACGTTTTTAAAAATTAAGGGAGGTGTTAACTCGCTGATAAAATTCACATTTACATCGTTCGGCTTGCATATGACAAGCTATCAGTGCAGGACAGAGCACAAATGGTCCTGCAAAACCGTGTAATGCAAAATCAAGGTAAGAACAAAAATGAACAAAAACTCTCTTTAGGCCTCATTTTGTTAGATTGGTTACAACCTAAGATATGTTAACTTTTTACAGTTTTACAATACATAAAATCCACTGAAGATTGTACAGAGTTGCCGAAACATGTTTTTGTAACAAGAAAAACAGCGTATTGTATAAAATGAGGAACCTATGTCCAATAACTTCAACTGCAGAGTCGGAAAAAGTACAAGAGCTGTAAATACAAAAGATGAATATAAAGTAATGAATTATGATAAAAGTCTGGCGGAAAAACAGGGACAATGAGAGCCCGTAGCTCTGCGGGGCGATGGCTTCGGTGCGTTACAGCTCGCGATCAGACGTTCGACAGTGAGGCCGGTCTGCAAAGGCGGAACGCACTCTCCCCAATATCACCCGTGGCACGAAAAGCACAAAAATACCATTTTCGTGCACACAAAACAAACACGTATTTCTATTTCATATTATTAATTAAATGTTCGACAAAAGCTGGTTTGTGGTAGAATTTGATTTCGTCGGACTTGTTTCGGGCGTTGTCGATCATCAGTGGTGTCTTACATGTAATGTTATCTAGCGCATCCCAGTGACAATATTTAGTAACGTTTATGTAATGTAATAATACGATTATATGATCGACATTCATGTATATGTAACCACCATAATGAATTTTTTAAGAAGTATATGCAGTTGTCACTGGATATGCTAGAGAACATTACATATGAGATACCGGTGATCATGGGCAATCCCCGAAATTAGCCGGGTGAAATAAAATACTACCGCAAAGCAGCTTTTGTGGAACAATTAATTAATTACTTTACAATTTCTACAAGCTCCAGAGCACGAATGTACAAGATATACGTATTTTAAAACTACAGTATGTTACGGAAGGGGGAAGGTAGTGAAGAGACAGTAGCAGTGACAACAACCCCCCCCCCCCACCCTCCTGCCCCAGGCCCCCAACTAAAACATGTGATAGATCACGTACAAATATAAATAAATGGGTTGATGTATCAAAGTCCTGAAGAATAATGCAGAAGCTCTGCTTTATGTTAGAATACGGTGTGGAAAAGAATTTCAATCACGAGAACTTCGGAACGTGTTTAGTGTGAGGATATTTGCTTATTTATTTACTGTCGCTTAACAAAATGGTTCAAATGGCTCTGAGCACTATGGGACTCAACTGCTGTGGTTATCAGTCCCCTAGAACTTAGAACTACTTAAACCTAACTAACCTAAGAACATCACACACATCCATGCCCGAGGCAGGATTCGAACCTGCGACCGTAGCAGTCGCACGGCTCCGGACTGCGCGCCTAGAACCGCGAGACCACCGCGGCCGGCCTGCCGCTTAATAGTTGAAGTTTTGCCAACACGTTTCTCTAAGATGAAGCTCAGCATATTTCACATTTCTGGTTGTAGCGCTGGACCGTTACATCGACTGTAGTTGCCTGGCGAATGCGGCAGAGGGCGTTGGCGCGTTGAGTTTAGTGTCAGGAAAACGGGGAGCGGTGGTGGCAGACGGGCATGCAGATGAGCCGCGCCGGATGCGTGTGAATGTGAATGTGAACGTGGACGTGGACGTGGACGTGACGGCGCGGCCTTGCCTGCACCAGCTGACGAGTACCGCTGCTGCGGCCCAACCTGCGGCTCCCGCCGCTCTACACACCACCTTCAGACACTACACTGCTCGCTAATTTTATAACGTTGGTTTCTTTGTTGTTACTGACTACTAAAATATCCACCAGTAAAGCTTTACAAAATTTAGAAGCAGGTTTTACAAGCGTCAAAAAAATCTATAAAATTAGCATACATACGCACACCACTCTTCATAAATTTTGTAGATTTTTTTAAAAAACTACTTTGTTTCTTTGTATATACTTTGGGTGTATGGTGATAGTAGCAACAAAAAATAAAAGGTCGTTATAAAATCAGTCAATTTCGGAACAATGTTTTCTTTCAGAAAATTCATACTGACTGAACCCACGAGAAGGCAAATTACAAAATACCTTATATGCAGAGTCGCATTTAGCTCCAAGTTTTTTTTTTTAATCTAACCACTTTTAATATTATTTTGCGAGGGAAACTGTCAAAATAACCGTCATTTAGTCGTTAAGAAACAAATTTTTACTGTATTCATGTTAAAGCTACAACCTTGTGATGCAAAAGTACTTATCGTAAAGGTGAACGAGGATATGTGTACACTAGTCGTAAAACGCTGACGCCAAAGACCTTAAACGTAAAGGAAGGACGTGTAGAAACTCCATATAGTATTTTGAAACACTTTGATGGCAATCATATTCTCTTGTTCAAGATTAGTTGATCACGTCTATACGGATAGCGAAACAAGTCCGATTTTAAACTACCAGTAGTAGTATTCACCGGAGGAGGAAAAAATTTCACGAGGTTTAAGAAACAGTGTGTACATTTTGATGCCATTTAGAAAACCTAGCATCGTCATCTCGTAAACTGCACTCACTTATAAAAGAATTACAAGCTCATACCTTGATAATACGAGTGATCTGTTTTTCTAAACCAAATGTCTACTATTGCTGTAACCGGCATATCTACTAGATTATTTAGTACTGGGAGTTCAGCTTCAGCACAGAACTAGCTTACAAAACAGTTGCCAACGGTGTCTTGGTAATTTCGCATATTCTTCAGGGTTACAATATAGTAAAAGACACAAGCAATATTTAGATACACTTTGTTTTACAGGAAAAGGACTCTGAACCTCCAGTTAAATCAACTTCACTATCAGTTTTAATTACGGAGCTAAAAACGTGTTAAGTTCTATGGGTGGATGTGACATGGAGTACATAAGAGGACGTGTTTAGATGTATGTTCTGGTGGCGAAATGTTCATTTACTTGAGATGGCCAAACGAGTGCCCATTTTCCTGACTGGAAATGGAGAAAGCAACAACCCGAAAATACCCAACATAAGCAGCCACAAGACCTGTCGAACAGGAAACTCATTTAAATAGACAGTCGAGATTCTCCATACGCGAAAGTGAGTACCTTATTATGACTAATGTGTAATAACATATCATTTTTAATGATAAATAATGAAACAGCACGTAAAGATTTCCAGGATGTAAAATGGATAATACTAAAAAATCCAAAACTGGGAACAAAATACAATTCATTCATACACCCAATCGTATACAAACATGAACATGGACATATATCAATGGTAATCCCAACAGTGTAAAGAAACGTCATTTCAACTAATTTCTAAAACAAGAGAGCTTTATGTTTAATATATACAGAACTCACTCAGCCGCAGAAGACAATTTAGGTTAACAATCTCAAATACAAAAAAAGTGACAACTGAGACTTATACATATACTAGATCACAACGACTCGGCTATCATTTCACGTTCCATTCCTTTAATGTTTTAATCAGTCGCAGTAAGATTCTAAGAGATTAGTTACAAAAAATTTCTTTCTTTTTAAATATTTCACGACCTATTTATGTAAATAGAAGATTTATTCGCTATGAAGAAGAGAAGTTGTACTTCGTAAAGTTATAATTCCAGTAAAAGAACGATTTTAATTGTATCAGGATATGTTACATTTAATTTACTTCATAAGGAAATACCGGTTTTCTTTATTAATCCATTTCTAAAAGAACACAGGTAATTGAAAAGAAATGTTCTGACAGTAAATATCGAAAATTTATGTTCTGAAAAAAAAAAAGTGTTAGGGTGCCAGACTATGGATCCAAATGTCTCGCGCGACACCCTCCGTGGGAGGTTCGAGTCTTCCCCCGGGCATGGGTGTGTGTGTTGTCCTTAGTGTAAGTTAGTTTAAGTTAGATTAAGTAGTGTGTAAGCTTAGGGACCGATGACCTTAGCAGTTTGGTCGCATAAGATCTTACCACAAATTTTCAATTTTCCAAATGTCTCGCGTCCGATCACCGATCTTTTTTAGGAGTTCTATCTATAACTTACCACCTCTTACACCTGTAGCAATGTTAACTCATGACAAAGATGCTGATTTGCACCGTATTTCGGAATACAAGTTAAACTTTGGCGCCCGCTGTAACTAGCTCGACAAGTCAGTTCAGATTTGGAAGGAAGGCAATGGCCTACCACCTGCGTTAGGACCATGCCCAGTGAAGCACTGACTGCTTTGCTTTACAATCTTTCCATATTTATGTCAAAATCTCATCACCTTGGTTTTCTGAAAAAAGTTTTCAGCATTACCTGATAATTTTTTAAGTTTGTCATTACTGTTTCTGATCTGAGGTCGAAATATCACCCGTGTAAATGAGGCTATTCATCTACCTTTGTTCATTTTCTAGTACAGCTAAGTATTAATTCTTCTGCAGAGGCAGTATTGTGTTTTTAGGAGTCAATTTCTTTCCCTGCAATGACGATCTCTCTGTCTCTGTAAACAGTAGGGATTTTGAAATGCTGGATCTCTTGCACGTATCTTGCCCACTGCATGGACATCACTGCATTCATTTTCACTCATTAGCAAATTCTTAGTGGTCACTAATACCGATTATGATTCACTGTGACGAGGAGACGTTATAGCGCATGAGATTTTGGGATATTTGTTGCTGTGGTCTTCAGTTCGAAGACTGGCTGGGCACAGATTTCCACGTTACTCTTATCTTGTGCAAGCTCCTTCATCCCCGAGTAACTATTGCAGATTATATGCCTTTGAACAAGGTTACTGCTTACTCTACAGTTTTCGCCCCCACACTTCAATTCAATACTAAACTAACGATTCCTTCAAGCCTAGGGACGTGTCCTACCAATCGATCCCTTCTTTTAGTCAAGTTGTGCCATGTACTTCTTTTCTCCTAATTTGATTCAGTACCTCCACATTAGCTGCTCGAACTACCCATACAATCTTCAGTATTCTTCAGTAGCACCACATTTCAAAATTATATTCTCTTCTTGTCTGAACTGCGTATCGTCCAAGTGTCAGTTCCATTCAAATACTGTACCTTCAGAAAATATGTCCTAAGATTTAAATCTTTCTATTTTTCATTTTAAGAAAGGCTTCTCTTGCTCTTGTCAGACTGCAATCTATATCCTCTCTGTACTTTGGCCATCATCAGCTATTTTGTTGCCCAAGTAACTGAACTCGATCGCTAATTTTAGAGTATCATTTTCTATTCTAATTTCATCAACAATACTTGATGTTAATCGACAACATTCCATTACCTTTGTTTTATTTTCCTTGATGTTATAACCTCTTTTCAAGACACTGTCCATTGTGTTCAACTGCAGACCTCTAACTTTTTATTCCTTCTCCCTGAAGTTTAATTCCCTTTCCAAATTTCTCCTTGCTTTCCTTTACTGCTTATTCGGTGTACAGACAATAACATCGAGGACAGACTACACCCCTATCTCACTCCCTTCTTAACCACAGCAGGTTTCTGGAAACGCAAATGCCACCAGTGACGACAATATTGGGCAGAAATTGCATAAGAAACCCACCACACCATAGTAGTGTATACAACACTGAATGTGTAGAATGCGATAGGTCTGATAGGGAAGTCATTTGAGATCATATTCAAGGAACACATTACAGCATTAAGAAACTAAAGAATACCATACATTACCGGTACTCGCACACCTGTATGAAACAAAACAGAATGTTAATTACACAAATATCAGATTTCTCCATATCTATCACAAAGGCAGTAAACTAGACATTTTAGAAACACCTGAAGGACGCAAACACCAAAGAAAACAACCCGAGTACGTCCTAATCGATAAAAGAGTCAACTTCTGCAAAATTATCCTACCTGTATTTTCCAGTAGCCTCATAATTAAATCATCTACACAAAAACATACACACACACACACTGTCTCTTTATCTCTCTGTGTTACACACGTACACACAGACACGCACGCTTTACAACTGACTGGGCTAATTCACAAAACCCAACAGATCATTCAACACACCATATATTTCATATTGTTAAGAGTATTTCTGTCTGTACATATTAGTTAAATCATAATCCTTGTATTTCGTCAGCCACTGCTCATCTATTACAAGTAATAGATATAACCTTAATTACCCACAGCTCTCTAATAATCAAAATTGTGTTCTCGCTCAAACAATGCTTAGATGCAGCATGTAGAAGATGTAATCTTAACAACACACTGCTCTGTCACATCAAAACTCTGTTTCTCTTCTCTCATTCCTTTCATCCTCTATTTCTCAACCCCGCCCTCACACAAAAGCACACGCACACTCGTGAGCCTCAAACTACCAATGAAACATGTTAAACGTAGATTGTTAAGTTTTGCCACTGTTGGCAACATTATTATGTTCTTTACACTTAATGTTTCTAACATGCCATATGCTTACTGAACTGTGTATAGCCTGTTCATCTATGTAATCAAAGATTTCCACAATATTTTGACACACATTCCAAAATATTTTTTTTGTTTTGTTACGTAGGGTGTATGAAAAGGTATGTTACAAGGCGTGGTGGTTGAAAGATGAGTATCATGTGAGCATATTCCGCTGTAAACGTATGTTCGCAAATGTTTTGTTTGCGTGCTAGCGTCTCTGAAATATGGAGGAGGACGTAGGCAGTTTGGGTAACACAAGCTAGGCAAGTGGTAAAGGAGACAATGTATATTACTGTCAGTAAACACCAGTTTATTCAATTATAGAAGGTGCTCAACTGACCACCATCAACTTCAGTAAATTTTGTGTTTAGCCTGACGATTTCTTGCCAAATCCTTGGAAAGATTCCCGACGTATCACGGATGACTAGCACTGCTTCTTGTATTTGTGCCACAATATCTTGTGGTCACTGCACAAGTGCCTCGTACATCAGGGTTTTCATGTATCCCCAGAAATGAAGATCCAATGGTGTCAGGTCTGGTAAGCGAGAGGGCCAGGCTATTGTAGCTCCAATCAATGTGTTACCGAAGGTGTCATTCAAGTGGTCGCGTACTACACTGCCAAAGTGTGCTGGAGCGCCATCCCGTTGGAATTATATGGCCACTCATCCAAAGACCTGGGTAAGATATCTTATAGAAATACAAGAGAATTGGGACCATCAAAAAGCACGGGGCATATGGTGCAGGCCTATGACATGGTCATGAATGAGACCTGCCGAAATGTTAACAGCAAAGCGACGTTGCTGGCCTTGGATATGCAGACCGTGAGGATTTTCTTTCATCCGAACATTATTGTTTCTGGAGTTGAACAAGCCGTCTCTGGTAAAGGTGCACTGCTCAGAATGGAGGCTACAATGTAGGAAGTAAGGATCCTGCATGGTTTTATTCGAGCAACCATCAGCAAAAGTTGAAACGTCAAAAGTCATCCTGAGTCATCGCATGAACCTTCTGGACTATGTAGAGATTAAGTTGCTCATCGTGCAGAACTTTCCACAATGACACGTGGTCCATCCATGGTGTTGCTACAGCACGAGTGCTCGTAGGAGGATGATCTGCAAAACGCTGACGTACAGTTTCTTCAAGATCATGTGTACTACATGCCCAAGCGCATCCAATGAAGTGACCATTAGGAAGTAAGCTGCCCATTACAAATAAACGGCGGGCCGCGGTGGCCGAGCGGTTCTACGCACTTCAGTCCGGAACCACGAGGCTACTACTGTCGCAGGTTCGAATCCTGTCTCGGGCATGGATGTGTGTGATGTCCTTAGGTTAGTTAGGTTTAAGTAGTTCTAAGTCTAGGGGACTGATGACCTCAGATGTTAAGTCCCATAGTGCTTAGAGCCATTTGAACCATTTTGAACAAATAAACGCCTCCCCAGACTTGCAAACAGAGTGTGGTCTGGGTGATGACTGTCAAGCCTCTCTTGCATTCCTTTCATCTACATCTACATCCATACTCCGCAAGCCACCTGACGGTGTGTGGCGGAGGGTACCCTGAGTACCTCTATCGGTTCTCCCTTCTATTCCAGTCTCGTATTGTTCGTGGAAAGAAGGATTGTCGGTATGCTTCTGTGTGGGCTCTAATTTCTCTGATTTTATCCTCATGGTCTCTTCACGAGATATACGTAGGAGGGAGCAATATACTGCTTGACTCTTCGGCGAAGGTATGTTCTCGGAACTTTAACAAAAGCCCGTACCGAGCTACTGAGCATCTCTCCTGCAGAGTCTTCCACTGGAGTTTATGCATCATCTCCGTAACGCTTTCGCGATTACTAAATGATCCTGTAACGAAGCGCGCTGCTCTCCGTTGGATCTTCTCTATCTCTTCTATCAACCCTATCTGGTACGGATCCCACACTGCTGAGCAGTATTCAAGCAGTGGGCGAACAAGCGTACTGTAACCTACTTCCTTTGTTTTCGGATTGCATTTCCTTAGGATTCTTCCAATGAATCTCAGTCTGGCACCTGCTTTACCGACGATCAACTTTATATGATCATTCCATTTTAAATCACTCCTAATGCGTACTCCCAGATAATTTATGGAATTAATTGCTTCCAGTTGTTGACCTGCTATTTTGTAGCCAACACCACAGTATCATCTGCAAAAAGCCTCAGTGAACTTCCGATGTCATCCACAAGGTCATTTATGTCCTTTGGGCTTCTCTGTACACTCGAATCATGTCAATATACTTTGCAGTCGCATACATTGCTCATTCCCATTTTACGATGGCCACATGAACGAGTGAAAACTACATATAGTAGGAAATTACTCTACCATTGTTTACGTAAGATTGTAGAGTGCTGTGGGTGTCAAGTAACAAATGAAGCATTACACAGGTAAACCTTCCGACTTTATAGTGCACACAGTGTACCTTCTGCTGCATCTCTGTGTTTAGGAACACCAACATGTTGTAAGTAGGCTGTTTATGTTTTCTTATTGGCAACGTTACGTAGCGCTCTGTATGAAAATCACTGGCTGTGCTGTGTGCAGTCTGTGGCTAGTTTGCATTGTTGTCTGCCATTGTAGTGTTGGGCAGCGGCAGCTGGATGTGAACAGCGCGTAGCGTTGCGCAGTTGGAGGTGAGCCGCCAGCAGTGGTGGATGTGGGGAGAGAGATGGCGGAGTTTTGAAATTTTTAAAATGGGATGTCATGAACTGCTATGTATATTATGAGTTTTCAACATTATTAAGGTAAATACATTGTTTGTTCTCTATTAAAATCTTTCATTTGCTAACTATGCCTATCAGTAGTTAGTGCCTTCAGTAGTTTGAATCTTTTATTTAGCTGGCAGTAGTGGCGCTCGCTGTATTGCAGTAGCTTGAGTAGCGAAGATTTTTTTGTGAGGTAAGTGATTTGTGAAAGGAATAGGTTAATGTTAGTCAGGGCCATTCAGTGCTATGTTAATGTGTTCCCCTATTTTTGCTCTTCAAATTGTGTTTTTCTGCGTTGTCGTGTGAAATATTGTGACAATAATGGCGTGTGAAAAACGTAACACTAGGCTCCAAAGTAAACTGAGAAATGGCAGCGAAGACGAAAGCAGTGTGTTAGCGCCACTGTGTAATGAATTAACAGACATTCAAAGTAGTAATTTGGTAATTGTGCATAGGGAAATGGAGCGGGTTGCAAATAATGGTGTACACAGTGAAACAATTAGTGAACAGGGAAGCATTATCGATCGATCGGTCGGCATCAGCTCGCCTCAGGAATCCGAAATTACAGGAAACAATCTTGCAAATACTGTAGATTCAGGTTTTGGGTCCTCACCGTTTTCTCAAATAAGTAAAGACACATTTTCTGCTTGTCAAAATGTGAATGTTGCCGGTGCAAATGCACTGCCGAAAAGCATAGAGGAACAGATTCCAGACACTAATACATTATTATTGCAATTAATGCAACAAATGGAACAAAATCAGAGACAAACACAGCAAAAGCTTCAAAAGTTAGACACAATGGAACAAAATCAGAGACAAACACAGCAAAAGCTTCAAAAGTTAGACACAATGGAACAAAATCTTCGGAAGTTAGACACCACACTTGAACAAACACGTGAAGATTTAACTACTGAGTTACATAACATTGAATCGAAATGTCAAAAAGTCTGTAATGAAGTAAAAACACAAATTTGTGAGCATTTTAAACCTATTTTTTCGCGGCATGAAAATGCATTACAGAATCACTAAGCAGCCATAAAAGAACTGCAAACCATTGTTCATGAAAATCATGAGACCTTGTGGGCTAAAACTGACTCAGTTGCATCTACCGATTCTGTTACGCAACTTGCAAAAACTCAGGAAAACTTAAAGGACACAGTAGATTCGATTTCAACACAAATGGACACTCTGAAACTTGGTTCAGAAAAACACACTGAGGAAATGTGTTCACTATCGGAGAAAGTAGCCGAACTTTCGGATCAGTTCACTAACTTATCTACGAAGGTAGATGATAATCTGAATGACACAAAACCGGTAGTCTTTAATGACACAGAAGAGTGCGAAAAAATTAGGAAATTCAAACAAAATCAGAATCAAATTAATATGCAACACCAAAGAGAAATCCAGGAAGTACAAGATCAGCTGACTCAGGTAATACAAGAATCGTACTTTAAGAGTTATGAAATGTGTGTAAAGGTTTACACCACATTTCACATGTACAACCGTTTATTGAAAGATGATCTGCTTTTTAACTTTGTCTTTGCCATAAAACTTTTCACTTCACATTTCTAGTATGCTTTGTCAGACTTAAGAAACTGTTAACATGCAACAATGTTTGAAGTTAAATATCCAGCCTAGAACCTAGGGAACATTTTTAAACAGAAATTACGAATGCATTGTTATAGTGAACAGACTACACAGTGTTGTATTTGTACATTCTTGCTTGTTAGTTGCACGATTACGTAACGATTATCAGGCTTACATACTTAGGACACATACTGGTACTGCTAATGAGATTTTAATGCAACATTTTGGTTTACTTGAAAATACATTCTGGATTTAAAGTACTTTCTGTGAAATACCAGATGACACAGTGGTTAGTTTATGTGAAAGCTACATGATTTTATCACGACGCTACTAATGAGTGACAATTTACAATGTTGCTTTTGCGGTGTATCTGTTTTATATCTGCACAGTTTTTCTGAATTCTTCTGTAAAGTAAACCCATGTTTTAGTAGTAACTTTAGTGCTATAGCTACAATGAGACTGCCTTTTCCGTAGGACAACAATACATTACAGCACAGTACTTTCCTCATCATGGCAATAAGCGTAATAACTAAGATATCTATACGCAAAGCATTTCACTTTTGTGTATCATGAGGTAAGTACATTGGCTTCTGCAGAACTTAGCTTTCGGAGGACGATAACTACGACATTTCCACAGAGATTATCTTACAGCAAGACGCACATTTAGCGCTACAGGACTCGTATTTGAGTGATTAATTTTGCACTTAAGCCATTTACTTTTAAAGATTTTTGAATTACAAAGAAAGTTTTCCGTGATACAATTCAATCCATTGCTGTAATCTGTAACACCTGAGGGTATAATTACATTAATACTCAGGGGTGTACACGCTTACTTTGTGTACCATGTGTTTGGCAAGCACAAGGAGCCCTAGCTAATATGGTATTTGCTTATACAACTTTACACATCGGTACCATATTTCTCCAACACAAAATACACAGCTACCTGATTATTTAACAGAGAAACAAACATTTTTTTTTCTACGTCAGTGACAGATGTTTACGCAATTACACAGGTAGATAACTTCACACTTATGAAACTGTATTTTGTCTGTACTTTGTGAACTGTTCATATTTTTTTGGAACCATTGTGATACTATGAGAGCTTTGAATGATGTATTTGGTATGGGATCATGATTTTTAAAGTACGTTTGAGGTAGATGACACTATTGAAATGAGCGGAGAATTTTTTTTAGGTTTTGAAATTATTGCAGAAAGCTACGACGATTTTGAGATTTGACTGAGGTGTTATGTTGTTATTTTTACGATGACGATGTGTATTATGCTGTTGAGGTATGTTTATGATCAATAAGCTGATGCTATATGAGGAATTTGATTATGCTATGTATTTATTATGATGAAATATTGAAGTGTCGTCGCAAGATTGACGTGTCGACGAATATATATATGTGTAATAATGTAAGGAGTAATGAATAGTGGTTAGGGACTCTGACTTGTGAAAAAGGATGTTGGAAACCAAGAATCGTACTTTAAGAGTTATGAAATGTGTGTAAATGCGTGAATGTATCACAATGCCGGCGAAAATTTTTTGGACACTGTTATATTTATAGGATTTTGTTTCTACACATTTGTAATGCAAATTTTCAACCTGTAAATTTTTTTATATGAGACTGTCACTGTAGCGGCAACTGCTGTTGTAAATATTTCGGTAAGAAAGCTAAGTGACCTTGATGTAATGCGTTGTGTCGCCCAGCTGGGCCAGCCACCTGGAGAAAAAGCCATTAGGTGGAGAAAAAAAGAGGCCATTAACCTCGCTTCTGACATTCCTTTGTAGAAAGCATCGCAAATACGACACGCTCATTACTTGAAAACATATCGTACTTTGTGCTACTTACTGAAATGCTTATGAATTGATGGGAAATATTCTTACATCTGCAAACCTGATAATGACAAGTGTCTTTCTACGAGAGTTGAGAGCTACTGACTTACGAAATGCCACATGGCTATTGAATGATGTTTTTATGCTTTGGTTTGCGTAATTGCTTATTTCATTTGATATCTGTTTTCCAGCTGTGTTGCAGCATTGGTTTTATAAAATAAACTTAAATGCATTTGCTAGTGTGAAAACTTTCTGTCAACAGATCTATTAAATAATTATTTTATGATCCACATTCTTCGAAAAAAGGAGCTCTTGGAATGGAAAGAACAATAAGAGGGGACTAATAACAGTAACTGCATATATAATTTTCTTTTCAAGTACTTGGTAATTTTTTGTAGAATTAGTTTTTGTGGTGCACCACTTTAATTACATAGACATTAAGATGTGAATAGACGTTTCCCTTATATGCATTGTTGTCTTTACTGTAATGTTTTTCTGCTTGAGCTTTGTCATGTTTAGATATAATTTATTACCTTTGCTTCTGCTGTTTGCCAGGCATAGTGCTACTAAATTTCACTTTGTATTACTCTGTTAAGCTAGTTTTACTACTGATTTATTTTTCTTGTTGCTGCACATTGGCTCATATTAGTTGTAATGTTGCATTGCTTGGTAATTTAGATTTACTGTAGCTTGCTTTGCAATTTTCCATTTTTTTTGTCATTGCTGTTTGTGTTAATTGTTTTGTGCTGCTGCATTGCCTCATCCCTTAGTTTAGCATCTGAGCTCAGTAGATTTAAGTTAGCTTAAGAGGGGGTAGACTATATAAGAGAATGAGTTGCGATGAATTGACAGAAATGCATTGAGAAGTTATACGAAAAAAGTAAAGAAAGCAGGTATAGATAGGACTTTTTGGGAATAATAATGAACGAAGAGACATCTCCAAGAAAAAAAAAGGTTTTGTTTGCAAAATACTGCAGTACCAAATGTTACACTGAAAACAAACCCTGTCATTTCCTCTTGTGTTATTCTGCTATGTGTTTGTGTACTCTTGTATATTTGTGTTTTTCCTGTGTTTATGTGTTAAGCTGATATGAGATATGTTGTAGAATTTTTCTAATACTATGTTATTTACTTTGTAAAGATGTTTAAACATTATTTACTCTGTTCTGTTTTAATGCACATGTGTGAAGTTGATGTTTCGAAAGTTATTCTGATCTTTTATGTATGTATTCATGTCATAATTCCTGTAACATTGATGTATATGTTATTTCGATTCTTTTGTAAAGCCCGTACTACAAATGTTATCTGTATTATTATGTTTTTAATGATGTATTTTGTACCTTTGTATTTGTATTCTTATGTTACAAAATTGTAATTTACACCAGTTCATCATATTATTAACTTCCATTTCACTGCACACGTTTCTGTTGGTCATAGTATATGGACAATATGTGAGAAGTAGGGACTGTTAGTGTTTGCACATGTGTTAATAATTCAGCAAGGGACTGGATAACAGCATTGCTGGTTCTAAGGACAATTCCAAAAACTTTGTGAGTGCACAAGTGGTGGTTATGGACTTGCTATATTATCTGCAAGACTCTTCAATGGTGATTGTGCACCTGCACAGTCACAACAGATGGCTGCTGGCCATCTCTACAAGGACTACAGTGGGTCTGCATCTTTGATGACCCACCAATACCATTATTTCTACAAGGACTACAGTGGGTCTGCACCTCTGGTGGCCCACCAATACCATACTCTCTACCAGGACTACAGTGGGTCTACTTTGTGATGACCTACCTACCAATATTCTTCAAAACTTCGACTGACTCTGTGGTGGGTTTGCTCTATTGTGGCCCATTACCTGTCTGCATGACAAGAGTCAGCACTGTCTTGCCGTTGGAAGGACAACACTACTTCTTCAAGACAGCAAGGAAATCCACTACTTCTGTGTGCATTTTCTTTTACTGCTCAGACTTTGAAAAAAAAATTGCAATTTTACTATGATGAATGATCAGGACTGTCTTTATGGACTGTGAGAAAATTTTACCTTTTGACCAACATTGTATCAATAAGTGTGTGCATTTGATATCTTTGTTACTGTAATCATGAAAAATTTTTTCAAATCATTATTGGCCAGTGCCCAAAACAATTTGTAAAAATTTTTGTGGGGAGCATGGGGGCTATGTAAGTAGGCTGTTTATGTTTTCTTATTGGCAACGTTACGTAGCGCTCTGTATGAAAATCACTGGCTGTGCTGTGTGCAGTCTGTGGCTAGTTTGCATTGTTGTCTGCCATTGTAGTGTTGGGCAGCGGCAGCTAGATGTGAACAGCGCGTAGCGTTGCGCAGTTGGAGGTCAGCCGCCAGCAGTGGTGGATGTGGGGAGAGAGATGGCGGAGTTTTGAATTTTTAAAATGGGATGTCATGAACTGCTATGTATATTATGAGTTTTCAACATTATTAAGGTAAATACATTGTTTGTTCTCTATTAAAATCTTTCATTTGCTAACTATGCCTATCAGTAGTTAGTGCCTTCAGTAGTTTGAATCTTTTATTTAGCTGGCAGTAGTGGCGCTCGCTGTATTGCAGTAGCTTGAGTAGCGAAGATTTTTTTGTGAGGTAAGTGATATGTGAAAGGTATAGGTTAATGTTAGTCAGGGCCATTCTTTTGTAGGGATTTTTGAAAGTCAGATTGCGTTGCGCTAACAAAATATTGTGTGTCAGGTTAAGCACAGTCTCGTGTATAATTGTTAAAAAGGGGACGTTTCAACGTCAACAGCTTCAGACGTGCTGCAGTTTACACTTCCAGCTTGTCTCTTTGCCTAGCTTCTGGGGTCCAAACTGCCTGCGTTGACCTCCACGTTTCAGAGACGCTAGCCTGACAAAAGGAGCGAAGTACCAAGAAGGGGAAAAGGAAACGAAATACAACTTCACGAAATGAGAGAGTATGAGATTTTACTACAGTGATCACAAAATCAAGGCAAATTTTCAAAGAACTTGACAGTATGAGCTCACTTATTAGTATGACGTTGCCCTCCCCCCTCCCCCTACCCTCCCGAGTCTGGCCCAGATAAATGTGATGATTCGATTGGAGACGGTGTATAAAGTCGTTGTTATCCTCTCCTGAGGTAAGATGGTCCACAACTATTGTAAATGGTGCTTAATATCCTGGATAAAGGTACTGGGACCGAGTTGACGCCCGAGATGGTCACACTGAAGTTCTATCGGAAACAGACCTGCGAAACATCCTGGCCACTGGAGTACCTCAACATCAACAAGACAGTTCACAGAGACAAGTGCGATGCGTTGGTGCGAAATTCCTCCTGTAAAATAATAGCACTGCAGTACTGTCACATGAGAGGTGAAACATCAGGATACAAGATGGCCATCGTACCATAGTGCCTTCAGTGTTCCCTCATTCAGTACCAGCCATGATCTGAAGTCATACCCGATGACAGCCCACACCATTAGGGCAGGACTAACACCGCTGTGCCTCTCCAAAACATTGGAAGAATGGGACCCCTCCCCAGGTCACCGCCGTACTCACCGGTGATGCTAACCTGGGACTGTGCAGAACCGCTTTTCGTAACTGAACACAATGTGACGCTGTTTATCAGCAGGCCACGCTTCCCAGTCACGGTATCACTACAAACGCAGTGGTTTGTGTTACAGTGTTAACGGCAGCCTACGCAAAGGACGATAATTTCCTAATCTAGCTGTTGCTAGTCTCCAACGAATGGTGCGGGACGACACGGTATTGTGCAGGGAGCCCATTACTTGTCCCCAGATGGCACGCGCAGATGCGAAGGGGCAGCGATGTGCTGGGTGCACATTACACCGATCTTCCTAGTGGCTGTCAGACGGGGTCGTCCGGAACTTTGACGAGTATGCATGCACACATGTTTCCATGCAGTTGCAGACTTTCAAATATAAAATGAAATGAAATGTGGCCCTCAACTACGTACCCTCAGAGTCAGAGTTGAAATGTTAAAAGTTTTGGCTGGTTTCGTTGTCTAGGGGCTGGGATACGTAGTTGCCGCATTAAAAGCCAAATACTGCTGAGTCTACAGTATAAAATATGAATATACACAGGAATCGAATGGTCAAAGGTTCCTGTCACTCGGCAATTGCGATTTTTGAATGTTATATAGAAATTTATAAGTGAAAGATTGCAATTAAATGAATTCTGCAGGTACTATTTTAACGACTTTAAATGGTGGGCACGATAGCAGAAGTACCTTTAAGAATGCCTTCTATTACTGTAAAACAATTATTTGTGTCGATGGTCCAGAAATTAAATAAAATATGAGTTGAATAACAGGGAAACAATAGATTCCTACTGCATGTAATTAGTTATGAACAACAACATAGATTGCGAGATATTCACCTCTAAACGCATACTACGTCTTCACTGCAGAAGCCACGGAAATCACACAAGAACACAAGTCGGCACTCCGAAATATTTCTATCTCCCGCCACCATGGGCAAACTGCTCCACTCTCCAAGTCTTTTGCGTGACTGTGTGTCTGTCGCGCCGTACCGTCCAGGAGTCTCTCGTCTCCTCTCCCATATTGTCCAGAACTCTCCTGTCCTCTCTCGAAACGATCTTCCTCCCCCACTTCCATACAGTCTCTCCACGTGTTCTATTTGGAACGATTGCTGTGATTAGCTAGAGCACTCCCATCATGTCTTCAAGCCAACGCACACTCACAAACATAATGACACACATTCGAAATACTGGATTTACATTTAAATAACTTGAAATTAAATAAATGTTCCTACAGCTGGACCATAAACACGCTCTAACACACATTATTAAATACATAAACAAATTAAATAAACATATATCTAAGGAATAGAAACAAAAGGTAGGCCTGTACCCTAACGTCTCTGTGCTTTCCAAAACACAGTAAATATTTAACCAATTTCTTCATGAATAATATATATCAGATATAAACAAAGAGATAGACGAATATACATATTTATAAGCATGCTGCTAACGTTTTTTCGGTTAACTGTTGAGTACTTATGGCCTGACGCAATCGGTTGTAATTGGCCACTTTGACCTCCAATAACCCATGTGCTATTCAAGTTATATGCCTGTAATTTATACCAATTTATGTTTACACTAACAGCTCTCTAAAGACACGTCGATCGACAAAATCGGACGAACCGTTTAGATTTTGGAAATTCGTTACTGGGTTTTATTTGTATAATTTATGTCAGATTCTAAACTTTAAACTAATAAAGATATTGAAAATCTGATTACACCATCAGAATCGTCGTGCAAATAATGGTAATGTACATGTTTCTTTTTGAAATATCATGATCCAACTGGCTACTATTAATTTCTATACGAACTGTGAAATTTTTGCCATTAAGGTTTTACAAAGTTCGACATATTTGTCACTCCCGGCATGTCTCCTTCATCGACACAGCGTCACCATGGAATTCCAAGCCACGTGTCGGCTGGAGCACATGCTGGGGCTACCCCTCTTGCTCAGCTAACGTTCGGCACCACATGGTTGCTGCCGGGCCCCGCCTTGCCGAGCGGCCCGTGCGACCACACCAACTCCGAACATAAAATATTTTCAGGGCGCCACTACTTGCACGCTACCTCTTGCAGTACAGCAATGCCCTACAAATCTGGACCTTGCATGCTTCAACCAGCAGGCCGAATGGAAACTCACTATTAGGCCCCTTTAAAATTCTTGTCATTTGCTGATAACACTGTCTGACTCGAAAACGTGGCGACTTCGTCTCCTTCATAGTGATCAATCAACATCTGAAGCTGTTCACGCTGCTTGTATGCTACCAGACCTGGTAACAACAGTAAACACGCCTGTACTGAACACGAACAATGTTAATGGACTCTCATAGACGTTCTATCACGGAGAATTGCAACTCTAATCGCACACATACCCCTCAGTGGCGTGTACATGTCAAAAGTTACATTTTCGTCGGACCATGTTTTTTTTTTTTTTTTTTTTTTTTGCATGCTTCACTTTTTTGTCGGGCTGTGTAGATTCTGGAAGCCCTCATTCCTCCTTTCTGTGTTTGCAAAGTGCGATGACTCACGTGATGTAATACAAGCGGAAAAAAAAGCCTGTGACCACTGGAGGTACTTTTATTTTTATTATTACATTTACATTTTAGTTCATCCTTTGAAACAAAGACCTCCCCACAAATTTTAAGCCATGTATTGAAATAGCTTTTTTTTGTCC
Source organism: Schistocerca nitens (assembly GCF_023898315.1). Lineage (NCBI taxonomy): Eukaryota > Metazoa > Arthropoda > Insecta > Orthoptera > Acrididae > Schistocerca > Schistocerca nitens. Next base: position 607,362,899 of record NC_064617.1, on the reverse strand, counting down.
TCTTCCACTAGACCGTGCCGCAGGTTACTCCAGTCATAACACAACACATACACCCCTCGTCGTCATTTTGTACAGTTTCTGGCCACTGGCTGGGTTTGTGTGGAACATAAGTCTCTGTATCGTCTCTTGTCTTCTCACCACTTCTCCGTCTCCATCTTCATCCAGGTTTACCCTTTATTCTGAGAGCAGTGCTTCACTCTTTTAAGCAATCTGTGTCCTCAACTTCCTCTTGCTTTTTTTGTCTTCCGTTTCATTTCATATATCTTTCCGGGTATCCTCTCCTCCCATACTCGCTTAATATGTCCATTCCATTTAAGCCTTGATTCATCTATCCTATGCTGTAGTGTAGATTCAGAAGGATGTAGGCTGCAGTAGGTACTGGGAGATGAAGACGCTTGCACAGGATAGAGTAGCATGGAGAGCTGCATCAAACCAGTCTCACGACTGAAGACCACAACAAGAACAACATGCTCACCCTTCAGTAATTCTCCGATCCTCTCATTTTTTAAACTATCCATCTTTATCACTCCATCATTTCATCTCATCAGCTTTTATTTTTCTTCTTTCTCCTCCCATCATTTTCTCTTTCTCTTCCGATCATATCCCAGGTCTTCACAAAACGGAAGGGTATGGTTTACAGGATGTGTGATCAGGATGAATATCTACAGAATGACAGAAAACAGCAGAAAGGACAAAAGTAAAGATAGGAAGTGGGTCGTTGAACTCAGAAAGGATTGGTCTGAATTGGGGATCAAATTGGAAGGGAAGGAAAATAGGAGGAGGAAGCACACACCGACCAATTTGCCAGAGGTCAACGTCAGAGAACGCTATCGGAAAAGGACAAGTCGCCAGTGTGAAGCAGACAAGAGAAGAGGACTCTGAAGATCTCGGAAAAAGAGTGAGAGAACAGGACAGAAAACATGCAGAGGGTCTGGGAGGACAAGAAGAAAGTGCAGTCCGTGACGAGATCTATAGAGGCCGAAACACAAGAATAAGATGAAGAAGGAGGACAGAGAATGAACTTTTACATTTGGGGCAAGCAAGACAGTAACTCAACACTGAAGGAAGAAAAAAGAGTAAAAATGACCTGAGGCGGTTTTCGTAAACCAAGTAGAGTTTTGAAAATTAAGCTACCCATAGGTGCGAGAAGGTTAGTTCAAAAGCAGCAGTTCTGCGATGATGATGGAAGGCAGCTCAAGGTACGTTTCCATTACTACAAATCTGTCCTGCAATATGTTATGTGTCATGTGCTGACAGGTGTCCCCGATATTCGTTGAAATGGAATCAGTCTGCAACACGTTGCGACACAAGTGATAGCAGAAATGTCCCTAGCGACTGCAGCACTCAACATGGCTGCAACTTGTGCCACCGGCAATGGAAACAGAGTGCAACGTGTCCACGGAATTGTCTGTAATCGCAAGGCAAACCCTGCGAGTATAATCTGAAACGTGCTTTCTTGTTTGCAGTTGTGGCATTACAGTCTTGTGTTGGTGATTGTGGTGTTATAGTATGGTCTAAGTGGCGAAACTTACTGAACTATATGAGCCAGAGGCAGTGGCGTAGAATAGAACAAATCCAAGCCATGAAAATTCCAACAACATGCTCAACAACGTATTTCTGATGTTATGCAAATAAGCACAGCTTGACGTAATCCATATTGCCGTTTCGGGTAGCAGCAACGTTGGTTTTTGGAGAACTCTAAATATACTGCTCGTTATTCCGAAAACATTTTCGGTTGCCCTGCTAGCTCTTGAATGTCCTTAGTTAAAAGCTCTTTCTATTGAACCTTTACGACGTATTGCCACAAATGGTGTCATAGCACGGTCTGAAACAGCAAATTCATCGCCAGCAGCTATTACAAAGGGCATGTCCAGGTTCTTTCTGGTGAAAGCCGTTTAGGTGGCGTTTGCAGCGCATGTTACTCAACAGCAGCGTGTAAGTCTGTGTCTAAAAATAAACCTGCATCACAATCACGTCCTTACACGTCAACATGAACAAACTGCACTTTGTGTCACACAACGCCGTGAGAACAATACTGAAAGTTCCTTTGTAATTGTAGTATAAACTACCGCTGTCCACTGGACGTTAGAGAACAACGTACTTTCCATTAAGTGCGTCAGTGCAACCTCATACCTATCTGTTTCATTGTTTGGTACCTAAAAAGTAAGGTACTGTTGTTAAAATATTGCACAAGTATAAAGAAAACTATTCATTTCTTCAATTCCAATTTTGACCATACAGTAAAACTCTGTAATTGTTAAAAAGACATAAAAAATATACGGCAGTGGGGGTACATTACTCTTAGTTCTTATATTTGTTTATAATAATGGTTGCGTATTGCTATAATTCCTTTGATTTTCCTCCCCCCCCCCTCTTTTTTTAAATCTCTGCACGATGCGCCCCAAAAAGGCGTTGAAGAGAACAAGCCTGACGACCTACCCACAGAAGCTACAAGTAATAACAGGGAGGCTGAAAAAAACATAGATAATGTAATATCAGAACCTGCTTCTGTACCAGTTCCATTAACGTCCTCAACACAAAAATCAGCACCTATTCACAGAAAACGTCAGAACAAAGATTCTCCACCGGATTCCAAACATTCTGCGCTTGAAAAAATAAAGATGAACCACGCAAGCGATGTGTTCACATCAACTGTGAATAAAAGCAGGGATGAGGATATATGTTTTGGAGAGTATGTACATGAGTCCTTAAAAAAGATTCAATATCGGAAAACTAAGGCATGAGTTCCCCAAAGTATTTCAACCATGCTTTATAAAGCTGAATTATTTCACCCCAGATTTATAATTTACGCTGGTTCACAACAAGCAGTTGAATATCCTGCTGCTCGTGCCTATAATCTGCCTATTCCCAGCAACTCGTCCACTTGTAATTCTCAGTAAATTAATCCACAGGGTTCCTACCCTCCTCCTCAAACAAACAACAGCGAGCCTCAATATTGCCCCGTGCAAGAATAAATAAATCAAGAAGGTTAAAAGTGAACACGAGCAGTCACAACCGCAAGAAACTTCTTTCTTTATGAGGTTACCGCTTTCTGTCTGTTTTAGACCATCTTCAGACCTCACACCATGATGATAGACAGTAGCTGTGAACGGGGCAGGGGTTACGACTCCACAAACGCCACATACTCAGTTTCTTGTGCTTGTGACTGTTCATGATCACTTTTAAGTAATAAAAAAAGCGCTGTACTCTAACAGAAATGTTCTCAAAAATCACTAAATCGACTTACAATTTATTTCCTCAATATTAACGTTGATGTTGACCTAATTTTTAGGAACTGTATGAAACCTCACTTGATAAAGACAAGTTACAACTTTGTCACCATGCTTAGTTGAGTGGTAACGTGCTCGCCCCCATGCAAGCGGGCCCGGGTTCGATTCCCGGCTGGGTAGGAGATTTTCTCCGCTCGGGGACTGGGTGTTGTGTTGTCCACATCATCATTTCATCCTCATTGCCGGCGCGCAAGTCGCCCAGTGTAGCGTCGAATGAAATAAAACTTGCTCTTGGCGGCCGAACTTCCCCGAATAGGGGCGTCCCGGCCAACGATGCCATACGTTCATTTCATTTTCCACCACTTTATTAAATGTAAAGAATTATGAATAAATCATTTTATAAAGAAAGTTTCTTGTTAACAGTTCCTACCTTAATGTAAGCCCTCAAAGCTGCAACAATGGGCTTGCGTGCATCCGGTATGAATTCTGAAATGGCAGATTTGGAGATTCTGTGTATGTACAGTAAAGAACTATAGCTATCATCTGTCGCAAAGAAACGAAAAGTAGTCGCTTTCATATTACCATACGATATTGCTTCTCCACATTTCCTGTTTTTTGAAATATCTGCTCCAACAAGATATAGTAAAACCTGAAAATCACTTGCTATCATTAAAACTAAATTATCACATCCACTTTGGAGACGAAAGCCTCGCATTAACGAGTTACTGGCTCCTTTTGAATGTCTTCTCGCTCGAAAGCTTCTAATCCACCGTCTTGGTCGTTTTCGCCTTCTTATAGTAATTTATGGTATGCTTCTACCATTACCACAAAAGCTGCAGCAGGTGAGCTGTCCATATTCGGTCAAAATCGACAGAAGCACTGGAAAACACTGCATTTATACACTGTACGAACCGACTTGCACTCCAGACTTTATAAAAGTGTTGCAGATGTCACAGGTAACTGAAAACAGCAGACAAAATGATACGCAACGAGCGCTCAGCACGTGTTGCACAATATGTGCCTGGAACTTGTCAGAATGGAAATGTACCTGACTAAATAAAACATGAGAACGAGGGACCAATAGTATGGCAGTAACCTGGGAAGTGCAGACACAATAGGCAGAAGTTGCAGTACCCACCACGCACGCCAAACTGTTCCCAGGCCGCCAGCAGTTTCTTCATTAGTTCCGCTGCTAGGGATAATTTTCACATACACCGTGCAGCGCATTTCTCTGCCTTTCGACACCTCTTTTAGATGAGATCACAAGCCTGCCGACCTCTTGTGTATCTAAATGCGAACCACGTTGTTCTTAAAATGACAGGAAGTGCACAGTTTTGTTTTTCAGCCAGTGTAGCTTTCAAGGTCGTTCTATTCAGAAGCTGTCACGCACCAGCTCACATTTCTAGTAATTAACAGTAGTTAAATTTGCACGCTTATTTTCGTACCATTTAATATTTCTGTGGGTCTGAGACTAAAGAACTTGTAAAGTACTAAAATCAGTCCATTAATCCCGCTGACGTTGACACCCTTGGTTGGATTTTTCATAGCATTGAACTAATTAAATGTATATTGACAGAAATTAAATCTGTAACTGTGGTGGGCCACTCCGAAAGAATGGAGACATAAGTAAGGGAAGTAAATGCAAGAGTATTCGTAGTCTAAGAGTACGCAGTTTAAGTCTTTCTGTGTTGGCTGCTCTTGACGGGAAACACACTAGCTAGCTTTCGTAGCAGTCTGTACTGAGTTAAAGAGCAGACGTTAGCGATCGTTCCTCTGCACTTTCTCAATAGTAGGTTTAAGAAAGCGTTTGTACTAGGCTCAAATGCAACACACAAAGATCATAAGTCAAGCAGTTTTAACCAAATACTCACTGCAGCTCCATTTTTTACATTGGCTTTTAAGTCTAGGTGACGAAGCTGGAGTTAAGATGAGTGAGAATAATAACGCGGCTGGAGATGGTAGTGCTAGAATTCAGAGCCCGTTTGTGACATGCCCTCTGCCACAATTGTTGTCCTCTGACAGAACGAAACAGATGCCTCAAAAATCGGAAATGCTCTCTTCATCACCAGTCATGAATGTCCCCAAACAGAAACATAAGGATAAGGACGGGAAGGATGCCGAAGAGGGGAAAAGAGAACAGGTACTTCAGGAACAAAAAAGCTTTGGTCTGCAAAAATAAAAATAATCATAGCTTCTCAGATTCCGAGAAAAATGCATTGCACAGAGTGAAGAAGTGATTTTGATGATAATGGTTCAGTGTGATGAATATATCAGTCATGATCAGAGGACTGTACGTATTTTGAAGACGAAGACGTTATGTATGTCATCACTATTGAAGAATTTCACGTGTGAATAGCTGCCATACTGAATGCATACTCTTACCCGCCTCTGCACCTGCGAACATAACTACCCGATTGTTGTTTAACAATCAACCATGACAGTGTCAGTACTAGTCTTTGTAACAAATGCTGCACTTATATGGTGAAAATTGGCGATTCATGAAAACGTTATGGTTCATATGACTTGTTTACCTCAAGCATTACATAGAGTTGCAGAAGAGATTCGTAGCAAAATCAGTGCGCATGACAAATGCATTGGTTATGTTAAGACGGTGTAATTGAAAGCCCCTTCAAGTGTCGTAGCATTTAAGCTGTCAGCTCTAGAAATTTCCTTGCCATCATCTCCCATTTTGACAAGATTGGGGTCCTGAATTGATGCCTGCAACTGTAAGTGCCAGAACTTCAACGTTTTGAAAAGCATCATTGATTAATTCGATAGCAGTGAAGCTGCTTCACTTAGGCTAGCCAACGAATTAATGTATAATGCTGAAATTTCAGCAAACTTTCTACATAAAATCAAATTTTCATTCATGTCTGCTACGGTAAGTACTTTGGAGCAGTCAGAAGTCACACTAGTGAAGCAGATAGAAGAAGGATAAAGATGTATTGAATAAAGTAAAAGCTGTTTGTGGTAAAGTGATAAAAGAAGAATCAAGGAAATGGAAAAGTTGTTATAAAAAAAGAAAGTGTATCATACACTATGTTCCATCACAGTGATTTTGTTGAGTGAAAGGTTCTCTCTTAGTCATTTGCTTTTAGATTCAAATGATACAGTCTATTTTAAGTATGCTCCTCTTGTGTCAACTAAAACAGAAGGAAGTTTTTCGAAGTACAAAGAGTTTTTGTTTGACAATAAGAAATCTTATTTATTTGAAAATTTCCACAAAATATTCACAAACTGAGTAAAAATGAGGATGTGAAAAAAAAGCATCATAATTATGATAGCTATATTCTGACAACTTTAATAAAAAGCGTACTACAAAATCAAATTACATAATCTAGCTTGCTTCTCATGTGCATTTTGTTCTTAAATAAATAGTTCATTATCAAAAACTAAGTTAATAACTAATTTTACAAGAGAAAACATTTTGCCATTGTTACATCTTATTTATTATGTAATTGTGCATTTTTTGTAAATTTTTCTTTCATGAAAGCATATTTTTTGCGCATATTATTATGACTTTTAGGTCATAAATATCCTAGCCCTGCCAGTGTACTGTCGTAAATCTTACATAACGTTCCTGTATTTATAGATGCAACATGTAGATAACGTAAAATGCACCAATTGCAGACTTTGTAACATAGTTTTATTGACTAAAGACTTATGTATGATGTTTTAAATTTTTTGTGATATGTCAATAGTACATGAATAGTCAATAGCTCACCACGGGATAGCTCTTATATGCATGTTGACCCATTTACACTGTGCATTCCCAATTACAGTTTGTCCAGAAGGAAAATAAAGAATGTATCAAGCAAATGTTGTTCAGCTACATTAACCAGCACTATTGCCTTTTTTGTAACTGGGTTCAGTATTCTGTAAATAGCACCCCATAGTTCTTATTCACTCCACTTCTGCAAGATCTTAAAAAGCGTTTTACATTGTATCACTCACGTAAATATGACGTTATTAAAAATGTAACACAAAATTTGCTGTGGCTCTTGCGTACTAGCACAGTGTGCAGGTACCTGGGTAACGCAACTGCCCCACTTGCCGGAGTTGACAGTAAACAAATTGAAACTCAACGGAAATGGATACTGTTCATTCAATAAAACGTCTTCATTAGAAGGTTTGTATGAGTTCAATGTGCACCAACGAAGAGAAGGTAGAAATGCTGTTCAGCTATGGAGATTGTAAGTTAACATGAGAGTAACTGCAATAAAGTTTTCTTATGTACAAATCAGGTATATATGGTATAGTACAGTAGAATATTTGAACGAAGTGTTTCAAACTTTTGTCTTCAAATTTTATGCGTTCATAGTAAACTTATTTTATTTTAGAAGGGATTTATTCGCATGTCCTTCAAACATGACACTATTTTAATGCGCTTCTTGTTTACCTTTTATTACACAAATTTCTTTCCGACGCTGGCTTACTAATATTAAGTTAGTACGCTGCGCAATCTAAATCTGATAAAATGTGAACTGTCTTCATACTCACAACATATTTTGTCAAACGCAAGAACAGAAGCTGTTGTTTCGTGCTTAGCTGCTTTGCCTTTTTGATGCCCAGGCTAGTGTTTCTTACATATAGACAAGCAGCCTCTACTTTTTCTGATTTGTTAAGCATCCTAGAACTCACCGAATCTTAACTGAATTCTATCCCAGTAAGAGTTAGTGAAATAGCAAGGTTTAATATATAGTGCCTAATTGCAAAGTTTCCAGGATACAAATAAATTTGAGGCCGTTATTAACTCGCAGGCTGATTTGCACATCATGGTGCTACACTAGGCATGGTCCTACAAGGAGTTGTATGCCGTTGCCTTCCTCCTACCTTTGAACTGAAGTATCCAGGGGGACGAGCCATAGTGCCACTTGGCATTTTCCACAATTACAAACATTGCCAGAAGTGATAAATTTGTGCTTTCACAATTTTCAAACGGTAAAAATACTGACTTTCCGAGTAAAATATATCCAAAGGTGTTGCAACTAACTACTTTTATGCTCGCACTACCTATGTAGTCCATTTTCTCCACTTTTTACAGTTGAGTTTGAGGTAAAGAATACAGGATACCTAAGATACATAGTAAAGCACAATATGGATCAAGTAGCTTTGTGGACCATAAAAAGATAAGAATAAGGGCTTCATGACATGTTTTGTACAAACCTCTTTTAAATGAATTATTCAGCAGACAAAATTAACTTCAGAGTCAGTTATTTTGGTATTATAGCAATGGGAAATCAATTAAAAGTTTTATACTAATGTTATATATGAGTACAAAACTAGCTTATTTTGAAAGTTTATGTATATGGTTTTCCAGGAGGAATTATCTAAATTCAGGGATATCACAGGAACGATCATTCGATGCAAAATAAGTTTGGTCAAACTAGAATCTTTAAAATCATACCTTAAGAGCTTTGAGCGCTTGTTTATTGTCGCTGCTGTAAAATAAGTCTTTTATTTTGAACAAGAACTCATAGTTCTTAACTTATGCACTTTAGAGTGCATGTTTACTGCACTTTTTGCTTCCAGTGATCGTTCCTGTCATATCTCTTAATACTGATCATTCCTTCTGAAACATTAGTGGTGTGTTTAAGAAAATTTTATTCCATAAATGTCTTGTCTGTAGTCCTCTATACTTATGCAAAAAGACCTTAATTTGAAAAAAAAAACCTCTCTCACAATCGTAACTGCCTACAGCTTGGTGCAATACCAGTACGATAGTTTTATTAACTGCTCAGAAAAAGTTTTGCGCCGCCCACATGAGTTTCACAAGCTGGTATTTTATTTTAATCAGAAGGTTGTTTTTCGATACTGTTTTCTATACATGCAATGAGCTCGTTCATCCACCTGTTAAATGGAGATAAAAGTAAAACTGAATTTTGCGTGCTGTTCAGTAGAGTTCGCTGTGTCTCCAGTCGTGAACGAGACAACGCGTACACTTGGCTACACACTTCGCCGGCCGCGGTGGTCTCGCGGTTCTAGGCGCGCAGTCCGGAACCGTGCGACTGCTACGGTCGCAGGTTCGAATCCTGCCTCGGGCATGGATGTGTGTGATGTCCTTAGGTTAGTTAGGTTTAAGTAGTTCTAAGTTCTGGGGGACTAATGACCACAGCAGTTGAGTCCCATAGTGCTCAGAGCCATTTGAGCTACACACTTCAGTATGCCACTAGGCAGCGAAGGGTCGTCTGAAACTAAGCCCATTTGAGGCCACCCATCATCTACCTAATCGGTCGAGGAAAACTCTCAGGCTCGCCGGTGTACTAGACAAAACGGCTGCTAATCTAGCACGCGGAATCGATCTGGTTCTGGCTCACCTCCCGATTTCAAAAGACAGGGCGCTGCGCAGTAGGCTATAGGAGTAGGTCAAAAAACATCAACTGATGACTGCCACCTACAAATTATGACTCAAAGACACACCGTAGAAAATGCAGTGGGAATGCGCGCTACCTTTTGCGAAGCAACTGAGAAGACTATATCGAACCAGAGAGTATGCAACTCGTTGATTGCAACACTCACTTCCTCATTTGACGAAAATTTTCTCCCGGCGAGGCAAAATTTCAAGTAAGGCAACAGGAAAAAGTCACTTGGGGCTAAGTCTGGTGAACAGGGTGCGTGAAGAACCAGTTCAAAGCCCGTTTCATGCGCTTGCAGTATGGTTATCGCTGATGTGTGGAATGGTGCATTATTCTGGCGAAAAAGCACTTTTTTGTGTGTCAACTGGTCTTTTTTTCAGTCAACGCAAGTGTGAAACCATTCGACAATGAAGCATAATATGGTCCAGTTATGGTTCTGCTTTTTTCCAAGTAACATATAGGATTATTCCTATGGAATCCCGCAAAACGATGGCTACTACCTTACCAGTTGACAAAATGGTCTTTACTTTCTCACTGCACTTTCATCAGCCTTTGTCTATTGTTTTCACTCTAACGTGTAAAAATGGATCCAGGTTACATCAATGGTCAGAAATCGGTGCAAATAGTCTTGCGGGTTGCGAGTAAACATTGCCAGACATTGTGTTCAGATGTTGAGCTGCATGCACTTTTCTCGATTGTGTGCAGTCCCAGCGCCCACCTTGCACATAGCTACCTCATAGCCAGTCCTCCATGCAGGATGTTATGCACTCGTTCAGTTGAGATACCTACAGTCTAAGCAATACAACCAGTTATTATTCGGCGGTCTTGCATTATCATATCATGGATTTTGTCAATATCATTAATTGGATGGCCAGAGCGCGAGTCGCCTTCGGTTCTTATCCGACCAGGTTCAAATTTCTTAATCCAAAATAAACTGGTTTTCAATGATGGTGCACACTCCTCACTAACTTCATTCAATTCTGTTTTGATTTGCGTGGCAGTCCAAAACTTCAAATGAAAAAGTTTTACAACAGCACAAAACTCGGTTTTCTCCATTTACAGTCTCAGTTCACATACTGACCATTTAATACAGCTATCAACAATGAACTGTTTTTTATGATCCCTGCAATAATCAAGTTTACCAACCATGAAGGCACCACAAAAATGTCCTATTGTTTCATGAAAATTTACCAGACTTGTCAAGCCACACATCTCTACTTCCGTATTTACAATATGTACGCATTTGTCGGATTACAGGGAGCGGTGGCTCTTCCGCGGATGGAAACTGAGTTGGACAGCGTTTGAATGCCAAATAAGAGCACGTCATTCCATTCTGGGTTCATGAGTCGTGATGGCTGACGAGTGTTGGCGTGACGGTCTCTTAGCAACACATAACCAGATTTTTTCCGGCAATGCTATATCTATTTTCCAATTAAACAAGAAAATCACTTTTCAGTTTCTAGTCATAGAGGCTAAGAATAGTGGTAATTTGTTTGATAATATTTCTGCAAACAGTGTAATGCAGTTGGAGCTACATCATATGTTTATGGAAGAAATTTTACGACAATAGAGGACCTTTGTATGTTTAATTAAATGTACCTGGTTAAATGGGCCTTGTTGTGTTGAGCTTCCTTATTTTAATTTGATGTTAACTGGTTTTCTTGAAAATCGTTTGGAAGAGATTTTATATTTCTTTTATATCAAATATTTAGTGGATCACTTAACCACTACAATATGAATGACTACGCTAGGTTTTAGCTTTTAACATATTTCAAACTGATATGTAACTGTAGTTTATGAAGGTGATCTTCAACAAAAACTTTTTAATTTTTTACATTTATAATTTCCAAAATGATGTAATAATTTTGTATAGGACAGCTGTATGAACTTATTAAGGATCCTTTGCATAGGTTTTGCTGAATCACTCCTCCACTAGGATACGAAAAAACACCCTGTAAGTTGGCATTTCTCGGATATTTCAAAGGGAAATGCTCCGCTTTTTGATTTCAGATATTAAAACAAAATAACAAAGGGTTTGAAACTACTGTATTGAAATGAAACTGTGTTAGTTGCTTTGTGACACAGAGGCCATTACTTGCCACTTTCCTTCTGTCTATATACCAGTAAAATCGTATGGCGACAAGAATTTCCGCGAGTTTATTGGATTGCAACTCAAATGGTATGTTGATCAGAACGGATAGCTGCTATTGGATAACATGGTGTTTTAAGTGTTCTTATATGAAAAGTAAATTAAGCATGATTCTATAATTTCCTAGCATTTTATCACTGAAGGTGGATATCGATAGCTGAAATCTAGCTATGCAAGAGCAAGAAAAACTATTGGGATTGCGACTGAGTGCTGTGTGCCTCTCCTTCCTTATAGTCAACAGTCGCTGTACACAATAGTTCCTTATGGAATCCAAGTTGTTGCAATGTGACGCAACGGATACCTCGAAGACAGGTCACAGCCCCCAGTTTTTACACATCAGAAATGTAGCAGCTACTATCCAAATTACCAACTATGCGAATGGAGGTGATCGTGGCACCGCATACCATCATGCACAGTGTCGGTCGCATATCACAATGACGAATGCAGTATTCTCCTCGGAACATTCACACACAGGTACGTCCATCATGGTGCTGCAAGCAGAACCGTGATTCTCTGAAATGACGACGTGGTGCTGGAGCTGTTCCCAGTCTTGTCAATGGACGCAGCGATGTGTCGGAGTGTCTTCCTCCACTGCCTCATCAAGAAGAGCCGCAACAGTGGTCGCCGTACTGACAATCCGCGGTGCTCCAGACGTAACAGACAACCCCATTTCCTCTCTCAAGGTACGTGACGTGACTGTAATGCCGAGTAAACAGTAATTCTGTCCTCTCTGGTGGAAGTCGCAACCGACAATTTTTGCTGGTACACGTTTCTCCTTCCTACACAAGGCACAACACGATCTGCTCACAAATAACCGACCTTTCAATGAAATTTCTGCACGAGAAATCCGCTGTGTAATATTTTCGCATATGCAGATGAAGACTTTGTTATTGTTACCTACTTTGTATGGTTGCTAGGAAATGGTAATCTATATAAATAAAAATGTAAATGTTCGTTTGTTCAAACTAGTTAATCTCCGAAAGTTCTTAACCAATTACTTTGAAACTTTGACACAACATTGCTTTCCAATGCTCACGTGTTTTATATACCTGCTGGAACGCCATCTTTTATGTGTGTAATACATGGTAATAAAAGGGGAAACATTGTAAAAATGTAAATGTTGGTTTGTTCAAGATCATTAATCTCCCAAAGTTCTTGACCAATTTCTTTGAAATACAGGATTCAACAGTCGAAAGCAAGAAGGTGCTTAAAACATCAATGTAGGCTTGTGCTGTGACAGTGCCACGCAAAACAACAACGGGTGCAAGTTCCCTCCATGAAAAACACGACCACATCATAACACCACCGCCTCTGAATTTTACTGTTGGCACTACACACGCTGGCAGATAACGTTCACCGGGCATTCGCCATAACCACACCCTGCCTCCGGATCGTCACAACGTTTTTACACTGTTAAATCGTTCAATGTTTACGTTCTTTATACCAAGTGAGGCGTCGTTTGGCATTTACCGGCGTGATGTCTGGCTTATGAGTAGCCGCTCAAACATGAAATCCAAGTTTTCTCACTTCCCGCCTAACTGTCTAAGTACATGCATTGGATCCTGATGCAGTTTGGAACTCCTGTGTGATGGTCTGGGTAGATGTCTGACTGTTACACATTACGACCGTCTTCAACTGTCAGCGGTCTCTGTCAGTCAACAGACGAGGTATGTCTGTACACTTTTGTGTTGTACGCGTCCCTTCACGTTTTCACTTCACTGTCACATCGGAAACAGTGGACATAGGAACTTTTAGGAGTCTGGAAGTCTCGCGTACAGACGTATGACACAAGTGACACCCAATCACCTGACCATGTTGAAAGTCCGCGAGTTCCGCGAAGCGATTCTGCTCTCTCACGACGTCTAATGACTACCGAGGTCACTGATATGGAGTTCTTGACAGTAGGTGGCGGCACAATGCACCTAATATGAAAAATGTATGTTGTCGTGTGTGTGTGTGTGTGTGTGTGTGTGTGTGTGTGTGTGTGTGTGTGAAGGGAAATCACTTTGCGAAAAATCGCAGAATGTGCAATTCCGATTTATATCAAATTTTTACACTTTATTGTAATAAAGGTTTAGCCAGACATAGGCCATATACTCTGTTGTGCAAGTGCAATTTGCCTGGCACTTGGGTGTGGAGTCAGCCATGTACTAAAGAACGTTTGAGTCCCGTAGTCCTAAAGGTTCAGTGAGGTGGTGAGTCAGGTTCATTTTGGAACCAGTGTCAGGTATGGATGTCGGACGGCTCTCAGCCTTATCAAGGGTAATAATAGTGAAACGTTGTTAGCAAATGGAATGTTGTATTTATGGCTTAATCGTTGATGATTAGAATGTTATTACAGAATCTGTATTTCTAACAATAATAAACAAGGCTAAAGGTCAGAGAGAGGGGGTAAAGAGGAGATAGACGGTGGAAAGGTAGGAAATGGACATAGAAAATGGGAAGGTGGGGACGTACACAGAGAGCGGGCTGTAGGAGATGAAGAGACAGGGAGAGGACAAGATGAGCAGAGAAAAGGGAGGGGAGATGATGGACAGCGAGAGGGGGAGAGAGGGGACAGGAGGGGATGGAGGGAGATGCTGCTGTATTAGATTATATTGTTTATTACAACAGGCCTACTTCAACATGATTGCCATCTTAACATTATCTGTGGTAAGTAAATACCTTGGTACAATATTTCAGAGTTTCAAGTAGATAATTTAACCTATTATAGAATTACAGTTTGCTACGTACATCAGGTGATCTTAAGATCCATATGACAACGATGTCTCAATTGCTGTCACACCACTTTATAAATGTGCGCTTTTGATGCTGTTTGTGCTATAGCAGATGTTATATTTTTGTTGGAATAGTTATTTATGTAATTCTCGAATTATGAAAGGTTATTTTATATTGAGGTTTCGTAGCAGCTATATTTACAATTGAGTGAGTTGTTACATGGTTACTTGCAGTTTACTTGTTTGTTATTGTCTACGTTTAATGTGTGTGAAATCTTATGGGACTTAACTGCTAACACACTACTTACACACTACTTACCCTTACACACTACTTAACCTAAATTAACCTAAGGACAAACACACACACCCATGCCCGAGGGAGGACTCGAACCTCCGCCGGGATCAGCCGCACAGTCCATGACTGCAGCGCCCGAGACCGCTCGGCTAATCCCGCGCGGCTATTGTCTACGTCCTATCTTTGTTCTTATCAGCTATATCACCTATATTATACCGCCTGTATGATTCGTATGTATGTGTTTCTACGATCGTATGTAATTTAATGTAATTCTATAAAAACAATTGGATTAAATTACGTATTATCGTGGCACCACATACACACCAAAATTTTTGATTAGAGTTGCTCGTATCTTTTGCCTCCTGTATACAAACAGCTTCTTTCTAAAACACAAAGTAGGAAGCCGTGCAGCCGTCATGGTTTCTTCGTCGCCATGTCAACATTTGAACTACTAAAGTCCGATATTTCTTACGCTCTCTTCAGATGCATGAACACAGTGGGAGAACTGCTCTACGTCAATAAATGAAAGAAAGTTTCTCTCCCTCTGTCCTAAAACGGGAGCCTACTGTGTGACATTATTCAGGCCGTAGAAACGGCCTTCCCTAAGTTGATATCGGCAGCCCAGGTTGGCCCGCGTTGCTAAGGCGGGGCGTGGGAAAGAAGTAAAAGCGAGATGGATTTTCCGGCGCATAAATATTCTTCCGCAAGGTCTTCGGGCGGCGGTATCGAACGTGACACTCCACCATCGCTCGTGGAGGCCAGTTTGGCTGGACTGTGAAAAGGAAAGGCTACCATTACACCAAAACCCCCACGCGTGGCTTCAGTTACTGTGATCTACTGACAGCGTAAGTCTTCTCATAACTAGGTGAGTAATGTTTCGTTCAACTATGCATAGCACGGCGCTGACGAGAATTTACGCTCTTGAAGGGATCAAACAACCCATCCTGTATTTCCAAAGACGTGTATACTTTATTCTAAATTCAAAAAGTTAGTGTACGACAACAGAGTCTGAGAGTCATCGCGTGCGTTTTACATACGAAGGCGTGCTGAAAATTAATGCCTCCGAATTTTTATGTAAAAACTCTTACAGATTTTTAAATAAAACGAACTTCATTAATTTTTCACTTCTTCAATCTTCGTATCTACATATTTATTTTTTAACATAGTCATCATAGCGACGAACGAATTTGTTCCATCAAGACACCAATTTCTTGATCTCGAAACTGTAGAATGTTTGCTTTGTTAACGGAGCTACAACCTCACCTCTGCTTGCATCGCTTCATCACTGTCAAGGTGAACCTCTCGAAGGCGTTCTTCTTAGTTTTGGAACCATATGAAGATGAGAACTGTATGGAGGATTGTCGATGACAGTGGACAAAAGGAAATTAGAATCATATTAATACCGTCAGCTGCCGACGGGCGTTGACATATATCAACGGGGTCAGATGAAAATGCGTGCCCCGACCGGGACTCGAACCCGGGATCTCCTGCTTGCATGGCAGACGCTCTATCCATGTCATTCCATGCATGTGTGTCAATTTGTACCTCTCTATCTACATTATTCCGAGATTTATTCAGTTTTCAAATTTCTACTGACTTTTTGATCACCCGGTGTATACTTATATGGATATGGTGTCTGTTCTTTCGGACACGAAGATAAGGCGAAGGATTGTTGCAGAGATCGAAGCGCTCGTGTGTGGCCTGGCATTGTCATACTGAAGGAGCGGTGCTTCATGTGTGGACGCACTCTTCGAATTTGTGCTTTCAGTTTTCACATCGCCGTATTACACACTACAATTCGGAGCCCTCTAGCGGCAGAGGGCTGGAACTCGCGTCAGCGAGGCGGGAAAGTATATCGTTTCACTCCCTGAGGAGTACGTGGAACCATTACTCAGCCCTTGCTTTCTTGTTCTTCTTAGCTCCCCAAAACATCGTAATCATATCACTATGGGCCTGTCTTCGTTCTTGCGTCGATGTCTTTTTAGGTTTCAAATTCCTTGGTGTTGGTTTCTTGGATACCAAGTTATGCGTATTAATGTTCTGCTTGTACGTATTCTGTGTAGCTGTCAGTGGGTTAATACATATTTCTATGATGTCACTTTGAGTGTCCAACAGCCAGCATATTTTGGATTGGCGGGTTCCGATGTGGTAGATTTTGTTGGTGAAGAGAGAGTCGCCGTTTCGTGCCATATTACCTTAAAATTTCACACGTCTTTTCCGTGCAACTGAGGTGAACCGTTCTTTTAGCGCACACAATTTTTCTGTGCCTTCGCGCAGCCATATACCGTCTTGAATTCTGGATCCAAATAATTTCTCAGTATTTAAAGTCCTAATTTTCCATGTCTTTGACGCTGGTACTTAATAATTACGTCTCCGTTTAATTACGTGGTATAGAGTAATACATGGAACTACACTGTACCTTTATGCTTGCTGGAGTCAAGTGCAGCGTCATTGCATATGAAGAGTACATTTAATTAACTAGACGTTAGATAATTTACTTCCATAACATAATACGCAGATCGCACTTACAATCTTAAAAGATAAGATTAAGTCGGAAATGGAACAAAAAAATATGTAGTGTGTGACTCGACCACAACATTTTGAACAAAAAATATATGGAATAGTGCTCGTGAATGTCTGCGGAAAAGCACGGCGCAGTGTAAGATCCTCTCTCATCGAACTGTTCGCTAATATCAATTGTTTAATTTTCCAAACACCTAGCACTGTATTAAGCAGTGGTAATACGATATATTGCTGATGAAGGCATTTTCTCAGACGCAATGTTCGGAAGCTCCGTTGGTGCTATTCGATAGAACCAGGTTAGCTAAATGAAGCTACGTGAACTCACCACAGCTATTTACTCTGACCAATCACACTTGACGACCCATTAGTCGGTGCACGCAAAGCAGAGGTACCTAAGTGTGCAAATCCCACACTAATGTTTCTTTCAAATTAACTTGGGCATTGAGCTACGTGAAATAATTA
This sequence comes from Schistocerca nitens, assembly GCF_023898315.1. Lineage (NCBI taxonomy): Eukaryota > Metazoa > Arthropoda > Insecta > Orthoptera > Acrididae > Schistocerca > Schistocerca nitens. The sequence continues at coordinate 607,345,167 of NC_064617.1, read as the reverse complement.
CACATAATTAGTTTCGCCCTCTGCCGCGCAGTAGATGTAAGGAGCAGCTTCTACTATCACTGATACGAACCACCTCGCCACGTGGGAGAACTAGAGGCCAAACCTCGCAACAGGCTTTGTCGCTGCTGTTCAAATGGCTCTGAGCACTATACGACTTAACTTCTGAGGTCATCAGTCCCCTAGAACTTAGGACTACTTAAACCTAAATAACCTAAGGACATCACACGCATCCATGCCCGAGGCAGGATTCGAACCTGCGACCGTAGCGGTCGCGCGGTTCCAGACTGTAGCGCCTAGAACGCTCGGCCACATCGGCCGGCTGTCGCTGCTGTGTTTGACAGAAAGTAGGAGGCGTATTTTCACTCTCTGTTACATAAAGCTGGTGTCGAGGCAAGCAATTACGGTACGGTAGAAACAGCAGCATTCCCAGATAAATGAGCAACAGTCGCGCTTCTAAGATGCCGGAGCGGTACCGCATTCCAGCTGACTGAGATTCGATTACAAGGGCGCCCTTTCACGTGGAGTTCCGTGATGGCGTATTTAGATCAGTTAAGGCGATTATGGGACATTACTCAAGAAAATAAAACAAGAATTCGTCGTAAAGGCAGCTATTTTCGAGTTGGTACTCGGAGACAAGACTTAACTCAGGCATTATTAATTCAAAGAAGCAACGGAAAAGTGATTTAACCCAGTTTCGCCTTAAGAACTCCGCGACTGTTGTACTAGGAGAATGCATACTTAAATAATGCGACACCAATCACACTTTATATTCAGAAAACTTCATTTCGTGCCATTTCATCTCTCGGGTTTAAACGTATGTAGTTGTGCAGCACCGCCCGGGGAAAGAACAATGTTTTCTTGACATAAATTGGCAAAACATGTTCTCTAATTATAGACTTCTTTCGAAACATGAATATTCTTATAACCTTGCGGACCGATAACAAAATACAACAACGTGCTCCATAAATCATAGCAAGCATAGGTATAATGGAAATTTATAAGTTCATAAATGACAACTGTTTCAGTTTCTGTCCGTGTCACACAGCTCCGCGAGTCAAAATCTAAACAATTCCTCCTACCGTCATATAATTCCTCATTGGTTTCAATCAAAAATGCCTCAAAAGAATTCTTTTATATGCACCCGTTAGTAAACAGTCACTCGCTTAGTCACAGAGGACAGAAATGATTCCCCTAGAATAATTCGAAATACACATCAATTCTGGCACGTCATGGTAAGCCGTCGACGAAAAATGAAGTTATGTCATAACAGAGATCTTTATATTTCTATAAAAAAACTTAACAATAGAATACTTTTGTAACACACACGTCAGCAATCCGAAACTGTAGTCGGTGATTAGCTGAAAGTCCATAATCATCTCTCTGAGTACCAACACCTATAATCATGCACACATTCACCTTAGGAAAGCCACAAGCCCGACAGAGACCAAGGCGACTTGCAACAAATTTTTCCGAGCCTGTGAACGTGTTGCTGGATTTTCCGCACAAGTCCCTGTCGGGCTTTTCCTCCGATTCTACCATCACTTTGCAACGGCTGCAGTTTCCTCAATTTCAGCATTTATTGTCTTCCTCGAACCTCCACCAAGCAGAGGGGTTGCAGTTCCTGGAATACTGGGCACACCCACTGGTCGCGGTTGTAATTGAGCGAGAAAACAGTGAAGCTGAAATCACACCTCTGACGGACTGAAAAATCGAAATGTTAAACAGTTTTATAGAACTGTTATGAAATCAGGAAAATCAAGAAGTTAGTGCGGAACGCTCTTCGACAGTAGAATTCACATGCGGGACAGACCACCGGGTGGTCATTTTCGGCGGTTTTCCACTTCCTTAAGACAAAAGCTGTGATCCACGAGGATAGATACTTTAACAAGTGCAGAGAGTTATCGTGAAACAGCGATAAAGCTCCATTTCGCCGCCGCAAAGTGGTATCAGCGACTCAAATGACCGAAGGTTCTTGATCATCCAGTCTTGTGTACATCACGGAACTAAACAGATTGCTATAGGAGCTACTGGTCGCAGAAACGAACCAGATGAGGCATGCTGAACTGTGTGTTCCTCACAGTTCGATTCCTCTCCCACTTAATGTCACTTGCAGCGTTAATTTCTATACCCGCCACGCGCCATCTTTGTCTACTAGCGATTCCTAGGAGGTGCTGTGTGCCCTGCGCGGAGCGGTTCCTCGTTCCTCGCGCAGCAGGGGGTGACGGGAATGCCGGCAGTGGGGAGTGGTCGCGAGTATTGCGACCGTTGTCGACGCTCTATGCCTAGTGTGGACGTGGCCTCGATAAGGTTGCTGGCGTCGGGACGTAATAGTGGTGTCTGATTCAAGACGTTAGGGAAATTCTATCAGTTCTCTTTCCTCTATGTTGCCGGCGTGGAAGCGAGACTGTTTCCCGGTACCGCTAGCTATTCATCGGAGTGTGCATCAATCAAAGTAAGACTGATCATACACCTATGTTTAGCGGTGGTTGACATTCACATTCCGCTAAAACGGTGATTCAGTAACCCGGTCATGCTGCCGAAGTTATTCGTCGTGACTACTGTTGACTGTTCCTATCAGACGCTTTAGTATTCTCTTCCGTTTCTTCCGCTGTGTCCTGTTGAGTTCATTTCAGTGTTGATGTTCAGCCCAATGTATTAGAAATGAATCTCGTTGTCTTGTGGTTGAGTCTTGGGTTTGTTTGACTCGATAACCAGGACGTCCCATACCACTCACGATGCACGTCAAGCAACCAAAATAAATGTGTCTTAAATTTGCAGTTGTGTCACTTGTTTATCCAGTTTTCTATGAGGTTTTAGTTAATTAGTTGAATAACTATTTTATACTTTAAATTATATAAAACTTGGTCCACCCGTGAAATGGGGTTTTGACATGCGATGTTCACTTTTTTTGGGGGGTTCTGGTCAAGTCCACGTTATGTCATCTTAATGGTCTGTTAAGCACTCGCAACAGTCATATGGGGTATATCTAATTTACTACTTATGTTAATTAATAGTAATTTTGTTCAGTTCATTCCAGTCCTCTCATTTCCTGAGTCAGTACAAGGTCTTCTATTTTCTACCCTTATTCTAGAAGTGTGAATGCCCGTAATCTGCAAAGATTTTTTGGCGGGTCTCTTCCTATATGCCGTTACAGTTGTCCGGCTCCTGGTGGCTTTAGGGAGGGGTTTAATTCCTCAAGGTAGGTTTAGGCCAGCGCTGGTCCATTAGGATTCCTTTCATCTTATGATAGTTTTATGTAGCTCTAGAGAGTAACTTATTGTGGTCGAGTTTATTATGTTGATTTTACACGGCCAGTGTGATCCCAAAGTGATGGTTTTAAGAATAATTTGTAACCCCTTTTATATGCTGAATTGTTCAGGGTGAAACAGGGTAGTGTTAGAAGCCTGTTTATATATATTCATGATATCTTTAAATTTATTGTGCTACTTCCATGATTTAATTCATATGCCCCTTTTAATGGGTGCTAGATTTATCCTGTCTTATTTAGTGTTTAAGTAAGCCCACTGGAATATCACTCTCAAATTAAACTAGCTGATCCGGTTTTCTATAACACGTGAACTTGCTTAGTTCTCTGTGTTCTACGATTTATCTCGTCGAAAAGTGTTTCAGTGCTATAATGTATACCAGTCAAATCTGAACTAAGTTGTTCTCCAGTTTAACTGTTTATTCCCTAATTTTCGTGGAATTTAAAGTTTCTAAATTTGCAACCCTTGTGTAAATTGTTGTCAGTATAGCTGTGACCTACCTAATCAATTGCAACACGTAATTGTTGGTATTTTAACTTCTTGTGTTGCAATAAATGCAAACTTAAAGTGAAGCTTGTGGGTGATTCATATTCTCCGGTTCCTCATCCTCAGTAATGCTGGAATTAAATTTTTTTATTAAAGCTCGTGTTAAGATTTTTCGGTGAGTTACTGGGAGAAGAGAAAGGGAGGCGCTATACATGCTAAGCTGGAAATAAACGCCGGCCGAAGTGGCCGTGCGGTTAAAGGCGCTGCAGTCTGGAACCGCAAGACCGCTCCGGTCGCAGGTTCGAATCCTGCCTCGGGCATGGATGTTTGTGATGTCCTTAGGTTAGTTAGGTTTAACTAGTTCTAAGTTCTAGGGGACTAATGACCTCAGCAGTTGAGTCCCATAGTGCTCAGAGCCATTTTGGAAATAAACTTTTGTTTCTAAAGAAACTGTAGTCAGTTTTTCCATTATTAAAATTTACAGTTATTGTCTTAAACGTCATTTTTCTAGATTCAGATATCGTGCAAGGATCCCGGGAAAACTGTTTTACACCCAAATTTCTACAAGTTTCATTACACTACATGAGTCGTATTTCATGGAATCCTCAGATCGGAGTCTCTGCTATACAGAGGGACGCATGTACATTTTACTGAAGTGGCGTACCACAAATTAATTCAGCGTTATCAAAGATTACGCACTTATCAATGGAATGCAAGGTCTTGTCCTACAGAGCGTTCTTTCACGTAGCCTTAAACGTCACTCCACCATACAACTGAAATTACGAGGGCGTGCTGAAAAGCAATGCCTCCTAATTTTGTATTGTTTTCTCATTATCGGTTGCGGTATTACATGTCGTGCACATTACTCGGTCAAATTTTCCGCTTCGCTGATGTAAGTTTCAACCCTCTGCCGCTAGAGGGCTCCGAGTTGTAGCATGTGACGCGGCGGTGTGTAACGTAACCACGCCGGTGCGTGAGAAACAGCGCGCTGTAATACGTCAGAAAACTGAAAGCACGGATTTGCAGAGATTTTCCACACACAGAGCATCCTCTCCTCCAGCATGGCAATCCCGGACCACACGAGCACTGTGACGTCTTCAACAACCCGATGCCATTTGTCCGCTGCCATCGATCAGCCTCCATACTCTCCCGACTTGGCTTCATCCGATTTTCATCTGTTTCCAAACCTTGAAGCACATCTTCGAGGAAATAATGAAGGGGTGCAAGCAGAGTTGAGATTGTGGCTCCGTCAAAAAAGTCTAACTTTCTACAGTGATGGTACAACAAAACTGTCTCCCTCTGGGAAAACTGTGTTCGTCGCCAGTGTGACTATATTGAGAAACAAATACGTAGAATTAAGAATATAGATTGTTAATAAAGTGTGTTTTATTTAAACAGCTTCAAGAGTTTTGACATAAAGAATTCGCAAGCACTACTTTTAAGCACGGCTTCGTAATTGTGTTGTGGCAAGTTGCTGAATGCGTGTGTACTCATGGTTCAAATGGCTCTGAGCACTATGGGACTCAACTGCTGAGGTCATTAGTCCCCTAGAACTTAGAACTAGTTAAACCTAACTAACCTAAGGACATCACAAACATCCATGCCCGAGGCAGGATTCGAACCTGCGACCGTAGCGGTCTTGCGGTTCCAGACTGCAGCGCCTTTAACCGCACGGCCACTTCGGCCGGCTGTGTACTCATGTAACTGACATCTAATAGTGGTCAGCACTTGATGTTTAGTAGAGGCCCTTTATGGTGGTAATGTTATCACTTTCATGCACTGTATTATTTTTTAAACAAGGGAAACACTTGTATTTACAAAGATAGTTAAGTAATACATTCGTTGTAAAACATTGTCTAGACAACAAGTTGCATTTTTTAATGTATCCTCAGAATTGTTCTAAGGTTAACACCAGATATAATGTTTACATCACATTTGTGAATTCTGAAAATATTATGCCTGCCAATGGATTTTCCTCACGAAATCTTTCATTAAATTAACACTGAATAGTAACAGGTACAACGTTCTAATTTCTTCACTTTTAATTCACCAATAGCAGTAATTATGACGCGTACTGCAAATGTAGCTGAACTAAGCGGTTTCACTAATTTTATGGTAAAACTTTTGCTATTACGGCTGTAACATATCTTTAGTCCCACTGAAAACTACTTACTTCTAGTATTTAATGATTCATATGGACTATTTTATAGTACTGTACGTGTAGTTCTGTGAGAAGTACTGAATTGCATGGCTCATATCAGTGTTGCTACTATTTAACCTTGTAACACGGGTCAGAGCGAGGCTGACAACCTTTATCGGAACTGTTTCACGGACATAGATGGACAACAAGTAGATCAGGGTCGACCGAGTAGTGTTTATATGCGACGTTGAGATTCTACATTGTTCCTTTACTAGTTTACGTACATTCCTTATAAAAAAAAAAAGTCGTGTTCAAAGTTTCCTGCCTGCGAGAATACAACATCAATTTGGCCCTGTTCTATAACATTCTTAAACATGTGTAAACTGATTAAATCCTTAAATTTAGTATTAATCTCTTTATGTAAACAAAATGATTCCTGTGCGTTAATGATCTGCCTGGTAAAGCCATTCATGAAATGGATCCTGTGCGTCGATAATTGTCGTAGACAACTGATCCTCACCTCGCAACGTAATTGCTCCAAAAGGCAATGCTTGCTGCTCTCTGTGTAACAGCTACAAATTTCTAGCTGCAGTTGCTGAGGGCTTAGTGCAATGCTCCAGACAATAAGTAAACTATTTTATACACATCACTGAGTGAGACACACTTTCAATAAAAATGACTTGGATCGATGATGTGTATAGTGCTCTTAGATGAAATAGTTCTTTAACAAATTGTTTTCAAATTATCTGATATAGTATTACTTGTCTGAAATTCATTAACATTGACAAAGGGCAACACTGATATCAAATTCTTACTCTCACAAACGTTACCGAGCGAGGTGGCGCAGTGGTTAGCACACTGGACTCGCATGCGGGAGGACGACGGTTCAATCCCGCGTCCTGCCATCCTGATTTAGGTTTTCCGTGATTTCCCTAAATCGCTTCAGGCAAATGCCGGTATGGTTCCTTTGAAAGGGCACGGCCGACGTCCTTTCCTAATTCTATGAGACCGATGACCTCGCAGTTTGGTCTCCTCCCCAAATCAACCCAACCTCTATCACAAATGTTAGACAAATACTTAATAAACATGAAAAATATCTTACAGTGAAAATTACTCAATCTTTATGAGAAATAAAAAGTTCCATGATATGGACGTCTCATTCAACAACTGTTCCAAACCATGCACGACTGCAATGCAGCTAAATAAAAACTATTACCTTCTTTTCGCTTCACATGCTTTTCTAGTCTCATTACATCTCATTTCATTCTAAATTACTAATCGAATTTTCTCCTCTGTTTCATAATACTCAAACACAAATCGCAGGATAGCTTCTGTGAAGTTTGGAAAGTAGGAGGCGAGGTACTGGAAGAAGTAAAGCTGTGAGAACGGGGCGTGAGTCGTGCTTGGGTAGCTCAGATGGTAGAGCACTTGCCCGCCAAGGCAGGAAGTTTCATATCAGCGCACACTCCACTGCAGAGTGAAAATCTCATTCTACAAATCATTTTACTTAAACACAGATGCACTTAACTTTACGTCTACATTGCCACGTATCCTCCGTTCGGCGTCTGTCTCACAACTCCTCTAACAGAGAACTCGCGCTCCCCGCTGCCAGGAAGCGATGACAAAATAAGCATATCGCCCAGCGACGCAGCTACTCTGACCAAAGACTGCGCACGAGTAATAAGCAAAACTGCGCAGTGCCGATGGTACTGTTACCGACGACTGCGCCGCTAAAGCGGAGTTATTGAACGCAGTTTTCCGAAATTCCTTCACCAGGGAAGAGGAATGGAATATTCCAGAATTTCAAACACGAACAGCTGCTAGCATGAGTTTCTTAGAAGTAGATACCTTAGGGGTTGCGAAGGAACTCAAATCGCTTGATAAGTCTTCAGGTCCAGATTGTATACCGATTAGGTTCCTTTCCCATTACGCTGATACAATAGCTCCCTACTTAGCAATCATATACAACCGCTCGCTCACCGATAGATCTGTACCTACAGATTGGAAAATTGCGCAGATCGCACCAGTGTTTAAGAAGGGTAGTAGGAGTAATCCATCGAACTACAGACCTATATCATTGACGTCGGTTTGCCGTAGGGTTTTGGAGCATATACTGTATTCAAACATTATGAATCACCTCGAAGGGAACGATCTATTGATACGTAATCAGCATGGTTTCAGAAAACATCGTTCTTGTGCAACGCAGCTAGCTCTTTATTCGCACGAAGTAATGGCTGCTATCGACATGGGATCTCAAGTTGATTCCGTATTTCTAGATTTCCGGAAAGCTTTTGACACCGTTCCTCACAAGCGATTCTAATCAAGCTGCGGGCCTATGAGGTATCGTCTCAGTTGTGCGACTGGATTCGTGATTTCCTGTCAGGAAGGTCGCAGTTCGTAGTAATAGACGGCAAATCATCGAGTAAAACTGAAGTGATATCAGGTGTTCCCCAGGGAAGCGTCCTGGGACCTCTGCTGTTCCTGATCTATATAAATGACCTGGGTGACAATCTGAGCAGTTCTCTTAGGTTGTTCGCAGATGATGCTGTAATTTACCGTCTAGTAAGGTCATCCGAAGACCAGTATCAGTTTCAAAGCGATTTAGAAAAGACTGCTGTATGGTGTGGCAGGTGGCAGTTGACGCTAAATAAGCCGGCCGAAGTGGCCGTGCGGTTAAAGGCGCTGCAGTCTGGAACCGCAAGACCGCTACGGTCGCAGGTTCGAATCCTGCCTCGGGCATGGATGTTTGTGATGTCCTTAGGTTAGTTAGGGTTAACTAGTTCTAAGTTCTAGGGGACTAATGACCTCAGCAGTTGAGTCCCATAGTGCTCAGAGCCATTTTTTGACGCTAAATAACGAAAAGTGTGAGGTGATCCACATGAGTTCCAAAAGAAATCCGTTGGAATTCGATTACTCGATAAATAGTACAATTCTCAAGGCTGTCAATTCAACTAAGTACCTGGGTGTTAAAATTACGAACAACTTCAGCTGGAAAGACCACATAGATAATATTGTGGGGAAGGCGAGCCAAAGGTGGCGTTTCATTGGCAGGACACTTAGAAGATGCAACAAGTCCACTAAAGAGACAGCTTACACTACACTCGTTCGTCCTCTGTTAGAATATTGCTGCGCGGTGTGGGATCCTTACCAGGTGGGATTGACGGAGGACATCGAAAGGGTGCAAAAAAGGGCAGCTCGTTTTGTATTATCGCGTAATAGGGGAGAGAGTGTGGCAGATATGATACGCGAGTTGGGATGGAAGTCATTAAAGCAAAGACATTTTTCGTCGCGGCGAGATCTATTTACGAAATTTCAGTCACCAACTTTCTCTTCCGAATGCGAAAATATTTTGTTGAGCCCAACCTACGTAGGTAGGAATGATCATCAAAATAAAATAAGAGAAATCAGAGCTCGAACAGAAAGGTTTAGGTGTTCGTTTTTCCCGCGCGCTGTTCTAGAGTGGAATGGTAGAGAGATAGTATGATTGTGGTTCGATGAACCCTCTGCCAAGCACTTAAATGTGAATTGGAGAGTAATCATGTAGATATAGATGTAGAAAACTGTCGCTTAGCGTTTGAGACATCCATTCCAGAAATGCAAATAACAAACTCCCAATAGACCTGTTTCAGTGTGTAGGCAGAGAACAGCCACCCGAATTGCGACGTGGTTACTATTAAGTCAGAGGTACCAACAGATTATCGAGCGGAGATAAAAGAAAGGTTAGTTGTAGAAGGTTCCAATTTCAGGAAGATGTCGGGCCATTTAAGAAAAACTGTGTTGCAAGACAAGAAGGCTGGAAGACTGGGGTTTGACGTACCGTCAACGATATCATCATAGACGAAGCACATTGTTGGTGTGGGGAAAGGAGGTGGGGGGAGGGAGGAAGGCATTCACCTTAACCGATGTAGGGAAATCAGGGAGAGCCTAAATCCGGATGGTCGGACAGGGATTTGCACAGGCGCCGTCCCGAATAGGAATCTAGTGTCTTACCACTGCGCCAGCTATCTCGGCTGTGTTACAAAGGCAGAATACACTGTCAAGTCGCATTAACTTAGCCACCTGTCAAAAGCGTGAATAACCACCTTTTGCAGTGTGGACCGCTGCGGGACGTGCAGGAAGAGTCCATGAGCTTCTGGACCATGCCGCTCCAGTGCCGTGTTCAGCTGCGCGCTGTAGCGACGACCACTGTGTCCAGGTGGCTTGCTAGTCACAGCATCTGCCTAGTGAGCGGAAGCCCTGGGCTCGAATTCCAGTAAGGCACAAATTTTCAATTTTCCTCATTGATACAGGCTCCCAGGTAGATGCTATTTTTCTTGACTTCCGGAAGGCGTTCGATACAGTTCCGCACTGTCGCCTGATAAACAAAGTAAGAGCCTACGGAATATCAGACCAGCTGTGTGGCTGGATTGAAGAGTTTTTAGCAAACAGAACACAGCATATTCTCAGTGGAGAGACGTCTACAGACGTTAAAGTAACCTCTGGCGTGCCACAGGGGAGTGTTATGGGACCATTGCTTTTCACAATATATATAAATGACCTAGTAGATAGTGTCGGAAGTTCCATGCGGCTTTTCGCGGATGATGCTGTAGTATACAGAGAAGTTGCAGCATTAGAAAATTGTAGCGAAATGCAGGAAGATCTGCAGCGGATAGGCACTTGGTGCAGGGAGTGGCAACTGTCCCTTAACATAGACAAATGTAATGTATTGCGAATACATAGAAAGAAGGACCCTTTATTGTATGATTATATGATAGCGGAACAAACACTGGTAGCAGTTACTTCTGTAAAATATCTGGGAGTATGCGTGCGGAACGATTTGAAGTGGAATGATCATATAAAATTAATTGTTGGTAAGGCGCGTACCAGGTTGAGATTCATTGGGAGAGTGCTTAGAAAATGTAGTCCATCAACAAAGGAGGTGGCTTACAAAACACTCGTTCGACCTATACTTGAGTATTGCTCATCAGTGTGGGATCCGTACCAGATCGGGTTGACGGAGGAGGTAGAGAAGATCCAAAGAAGAGCGGCGCGTTTCGTCACAGGGTTATTTGGTAACCGTGATAGCGTTACGGAGATGTTTAATAAACTCAAGTGGCAGACTCTGCAAGAGAGGCGCTCTGCATCGCGGTGTAGCTTGCTCGCCAGGTTTCGTGAGGGTGCGTTTCTGGATGAGGTATCGAATATATTGCTTCCCCCTACTTATACCTCCCGAGGAGATCACGAATGTAAAATTAGAGAGATTAGAGCGCGCACGGAGGCTTTCAGACAGTCGTTCTTCCCGCGAACCATACGCGACTGGAACAGGAAAGGGAGGTAATGACAGTGGCACGTAAAGTGCCCTCCGCCACACACCGTTGGGTGGCTTGCGGAGTATAAATGTAGATGTAGATGTAAATCAGCGTCCACTAGCACCTACATGTCACTAAATCCTTTGGGTCTAGGTTCCTCGGATGAGGATCCTAGACGCGAATAGTCCGATCGAGGTGGTCCACAGGTCACAGATTCTCGACTGAGTTTAAATCTGGGGAGTTTGGTGGCCAGAGGAGTACGAGAAACTCACCCTGATGCTCTTCGAGCCATGCACATACACTGCGAGCTGTGTGACGCGTTGCATTTTCCTGCTGATAGATGCCATCATACCGAAAAAAAGAACACATATGTAGGGGTGCACATGGTCCCCAAGGATAGATGCATGGTTGTTCAACCCACTGCGCCTTTCAGAATAACTAGTGCACACAGGAGATGCCACGAAAACATTCCCCAGACCACAACGCTCTCTCCTCTTGCCTCAACCCTGCAACAACTGCAGGATTTCAGATATTTCACTCCGTACGCGCCAAAGGTCATCTGTCCAATGGAGCATAAAATGTGATTCATCTGAAAAGGCCCCCTGTCACCGATCAGAGGATGTCCACTTGCGGTAGTCCTGTGCAAATTCCAGCCTTCGCCGCCGATAGCAGTCAACATGGGTGCGTGAACCAGGCGTCTGCTGCGGAGGCCCGTACGCAGCGACGTTCACGGAACGGTCATTGAGGAGACACTGTTGGCAAAGAGTGTTCAACTTTGGCAACTTTGACAGTTACATCTTAAAGTTACATCTTAGTCTTGTTTACCTGCTTTGTACTGCCTTAACAGTTATAACATAATAATGATCTAACAACTTCTAGCACTGCATGTGACGGCCGGAGTGGCCGTGCGGTTCTAGGCGCTACAGTCTGGAACCGAGCGACCGCTACGGTCGCAGGTTCGAATCCTGCCTCGGGAATGGATGTGTGTGATGTCCTTAGGTTAGTTAGGTTTAATTAGTTCTAAGTTCTAGGCGACTGCTGACCTCAGAAGTTAAGTCGCATAGTGCTCAGAGCCATTTGAACCATTTTGAACCTAGCACTGCATTTGATAATGGAGTGAAAGCCGAAATCTATATAGTACGGCCGGCCACTGTGGCCGAGCGGTTCTAGGCGCTTCAGTCCGTAACGGTGCTGCTGCTACTGTCGGAGGTTCGTATCGTGCCTCGGGCCTGGATGTGTGTGATGTCCTGAGGTTAGTCGGGTTTAAGTAGTTCTAAGTCTAGGGAACTGATGACCTCAGATGTTAAGTCCCAAAGTGCTTAAGGCCATTTGAACCATTTATATAGTACAGGAGATAAATTAGTAATACACAGACAAATGGCGATTTACTCTTCTTTTTTTTTTTTTAAAAAAAAAAAAAAGAGAAGAACACACTGTTTGTAGCCAGTTGGTTCATCTGGCTGGTCTATTCCTCAACAGTTGCACGTCTATTCTCCCGTACACATATTCGCAACCGTCGTTAAGCCCTGTTACCTATAGCCCATGGTGCACCAGGTTTGCCTCGGCATCGGTTTTGGATAGCGCCATTTTGCCATGCACGGTATCCTTTAACCAAGGCGGCAAGCGAGCAGTTCGCAGTCTAAGCCGTTTCGAAAATGCTGCCATCTTTGGCCCGAGAGCCAACGACCATGCCCTTTTGGACGTCAGAGGAATCGCTCCGTTTCGGCATTACGACGACTACACTGGTTTTAGCGTACCTCCCTCCCCCCCACCACCACCCACGCCCTCCCCCCCCACGCGCTTTATATACCCTCCACTATTAGTGATGCCATATGCCGTCTGTGGGTCGTTATTGCACATAGGCAGTAGTCACATTAATGTGACAGGAAAGTGTAAGTCCCACGCGCTAGGACTGACCACCTGTTAAGTAAAAAGAGGTCTACCACGAGCAACCGCAAGTTTGTTCCACATTATCATGTCTCACGTTGTCATCAACAAAGTGATCAACCGATTTCTGAGACTATTTTCAATTAATCTTCAAGAACATCTTAATTGGCGAAGACAGCAAGCCTGACAGCTATTAATCTGGTAGAATATGTCAGGCTTCTATGTTATGGGCCGCGTGGAGGACTTAAAATTAGACTAAATACTTCCTACGGACACGGAACGCAGATTTCTCTAACCTGTGCCGCAGAGCGGAGCTTGTAGCGTTGCCTACTGTGTAGTTTGCATTCGGATCGTTTTTAAATTAGGCAAGGCTCCAACATTCACTTGTGAAGCCCGGTCATTCCAGAAAAGACAGTTAAAACTGATTATTGATGATGCGCTGAAAACGAGCAAAAACCAGTAATTAATTATGTGAACAACGCGTCGCAAAGTCACAGAACTCATCTCACTCCAACAAAGCAGTCGATCGTCCCTGAGGGATGGTTGACTCTTGGGATAAAAAGTGAAAAAACTTTCTTTTACCTAGAAGGCAGATCTGCTTTACCGGGAGGTGCAGAAATATTTAGGACTAACAAATCTGCATATAAATCTGACTGGTAATTTATATGAACTTGAGTAGTACCCGTAAGAGGGCTTAGATTAATAACTTTCTATTTCTACCGGCAACCACATACTTTTTGGAATAATATGAAGACGGCCTTATTTCCATAATCAGAAAAACCTAGATCATATGATAGTTGCAGTATATGAATTTCATTTGCTTGGTATCTGCAACGAAAACTAAGATACGTTAATGGCGGTAAAGATAAGTAGGCTTGTAAACTATTGCTGGAAATGTTATTATCAAAAACCTGTCTTTTGCAAACAAATCTGATCTCAAATATACGAGAAGCATGAATCAGACAAAAATGAGGAACGGACATCCGGAATCAAGGTTCGCGCGTGAATGGTTTTATTTACTGACTATATCTGAAATCTAGACGCCATCTTTTCTCACTTCAGTTTTTATAAAGTGATGACGTGTGTGATGCAGCACGACAGAGAAAGGAGCCTGAGACCACTGGAGACAGTGCCACAGGTTATCAAAATGGTTCAAATGGCTCTGAGCACTATGGGACGTAACTACTGAGGTCATCAGTCCCCTAGAACTTAGAACTACTTAAACCTAACTAACCTAAGGACATCACACACATCCATGCCCAAGGCAGGATTCGAACCTGCGACCGTAGCGGTCACGCGGTTCCAAACTGAAGCGCTTAGAACCGCACGGCCACACAGGCCGGCCCACAGGTTATCTCCATGTCGTAAACACAACACGTGCATGTACTGATTCACATAAATCCGTGATAAAATGAATTGCGACTGGCAGCAGCAAACATACGGCTTCAGTCGGAAGGCTATCACAAAGAGCGTGGTGGATAAATCGAGTGAAAGTAGTAGTTTCCACCTAATACCTGTGAAATACAGGGTGTCCCGAAAAAATGGATACACTCTTTGAAAAAGAATATCTCTTTAATTAAAGGCGACAAAAATGGTTCGGAGCACTATGGGATTTAACATCTGAGGTCGTCAGTCCCTAGACTTAAAACTACTTACACCTAACTAACCTAAGACAGCCCACACACCCATGCCCGAGGCAGGATTCGAACCTGCGACCGTAGCACCAGCGCCTAGAACCGATCGGCCACAATGGCCGGCTAAAGGAGACAGAAATACAATTTTTATGGGTAATAATTTAGAAGGCGGTGAAAAACATAACAGTTTTCTTTTGTTACAGTATTGTCAGGAAACATGGCGATATCGTTTGAACAACGGACATGGGTGCTAAGTGTTACTGGAAAACAGAGACTATGAGTGCGGGCGACGCTGGAGAGTTGAATGTGGAACAACACCTCCGACTAGAGTAACAATTACAAGACTCAGAGACAAGTTTGAAGTAGAAGGAACGGTGCACGATATGAAGAAGGGACAAAGCGGATGAAAGAGAAGTTCAACAGACAGTGAAAGTGTTGATGCAGTAATCCAGGCATATACACGATCCCCGAAGAAATTGGTGAGGCAATGCTCTCGTGAGACTGGGATCTGCAGAAGCAGTGTTCATAGAATTTTGCTGTCTCTGAATTTTAAGCCTTAAATTCCAAGACTTCTCCATGCTCTTAACGAGGATGATCCTTATAGGCGATGCTACTTTTGTGAGTGGTTCATAAACAGATGTAAAGAAGAGCAACGTTTCTAAGAACGAATTATTTGATCAGATGAAGTGACGTTTAAACTTGATGGAACAATTAACCGCCATAATTGCGTGTAATAGGCCAGGGAGAACTCATACGTAACCGAACAATTGCATGTTAATCTACCAGGAGTAACAGTCTGGTGTGGTCTGTCTTCTAGAGGGTTAATCGGGCCGTACTTCATTGCCAACTCTGTCACGGGCGACTCGTACTTCGAAATGTTGGAAAAGATAACTCCTGGTCTTAACGTAGTGGTTGGAAATGAAGATTATTACTGTCAGCAGGATGGAGTGCCACCTCAGATTCAACTGGATGTGAGGACATTTCTCAATCGTACATTCCCTGCCAGATGGACAGGACGAAGAGGGAGTGTGGAGTATCCCGCCCGGTCTCCAGATTTAACTCCTTTAGACTCCTTTAAATTCTAATTTTATTTCCGCAATGGCCGGTTTCGACAGTCTAGCAGTCACCTGCGATTTATTAACAGTATTTCCAGAAGATGACACCTAGACTCCATCGAAACTGGTCATTGACGAAATAAAAAATATTATAACACGCGATCTTAGCTTACAAAGATCCTTATTTGTTGAGATAGGTGCAGAAGAGTGTTTGAAATCTGAAACACCTTATAAACCGCACTCTGAAAAGATGTGTGTCAAGTACAGCAATATAAGGCGCTAAAAGTTCACCTAGGAGAATGTTGAAAAGCCGGAGTGTTTCTGCGAAGCAGAACGTAGAAAAAAACTAAAAGCAGCTCACACAAATGCAAGTAAGAGCTAAGCGTGAATTGTAGTCGGAAGATCGTATAGAAAATTTTAGGAATTCGTGGTCTTATTTCAAAAAATTGTAAGAATATGTGGTTTTATGTAAAGTCGATTAACGGGTCAAAATCATACATCCAGAGCCTCGTGATGTAGACACAGAACACAATAGACAGAAATCCGAAATTTTTAAGCCAACGTTTGAAACTGCGTTCATTCAGGAGTAACCTACCGCCACGAGTCTACTCGCTTTGCCACTGATGTACTAAGTTTTGATCGCCGCGCATACTCGCCAATGTACTGATATTGAAATAAGCACCTCTGCTGTTAAAAACAACAGATATCAGACAAATTGAACGAGATGCGCCAATGATATTCTTAGATTTTACACTGAGGGCTGTTCTTTCTCTAGCTCACAGTTATCGACAAACGTTCGCGCACTGAATGGTCCCGCGTGAACGGAAAACAGCGGAAGTGAATCCAGTTTTCAAAAAGTGTGAGAGAACAGTTGCAGAAAGCTTCACATTAATATTCCCAACGTCTGTCTATTTCAAGATGGAAGTATATTCTAGACTTGATCGTCTAGACAAAACTAAAATTCTACGTGATCAGCGGGGATCCAGGAAACAAGTCGCGTGAAACACAGCTCCCTTTACCCACGCTTGATACTTGGAAGTGTCAGGAGCAGGGGAACAGGCAGATACGGTCTGCTTACGTTCCAGAATGGTATTTTATACTATGTGGTATTGTCGACTGATAAAATACGACCGTACGGGATATATTTTCAAATACGTGACTAGATCGAAGATATAACCTGGTACGTTATGCTGATCGGTAAAGATTTCACAAAAATGAAATTAACTTCGGACGTTTTTCATGGAAACATAGTAGCACCGCTAATGCAGGTGATTGTAAGGGGATGGAGAGAGTGGTTTTCCTTAGTTGTACTGGCTATCTACTCCCCTTAATTATTAATAAACGCAGTATGAATCACATAAACAAGAGAAAGAACCCAACAGTATTTGCATAAGCCTTATTGATTATCTTACATCGTTGTAATACTTAGGGGACTACGAAGCGATACGAAATGAAATGACTATACGAATTCAGTATTAGGGAAGGCGAACTGAGTATTTAGATTTGTTGGAATTATTATGGGAAATCGCAAACTGATACGAGATTAGTGCTGTCTACACGGATGATCCAAAACGTTATGACCAATGTCCGCTGCCAGATAGTGGCCCCGCAGGCACGTGACATACAAACGAGGTGCTGACGAATGGAGAATCATTCTAGAGACGGTAAGTGCCCCAAACAGGCTAAACCACCGACATTGGCGGCATCACGTTTGTTTTATGGGCATTAGACCGTGGACCAAGGCATAGCTTTCTGTCTAACGTTTTGCCTTCCGATGCTGGAGACATCATCATAGGCTATCAAAACTCAGAAAGCAGTTACAATTTCAGCAAAACGAACTGTTTTAACGTATCCATGTGACGGTCGGTTCACGGTGTCATCAGACTGCTGCTTAACGAGGGGAACACGGCAAGTGTCATAACCTGTTTTCTCAGACACTTTGCTCAGTGGTAGATGAGAAAAAATAAGCGAACATGTGTCTTAGCTTATCCGTAGATACTTGACTGTTTCTGAGAAAACGACGAAGTTTTCGAGGTACTTTATGAGCATTTTACCGAGTAAACAGTTCGACCTAAGCGGTGGCACAGTGGCTAGCGTCGCAGATTCACACTTCTGTGCAGATGCATAATTTTCTGTTTCTACTGGCAACCACACACATCTTCGAAAATTTGAAGACGGCCTTATTTCCATAGTCAGAAATACCTAGATCGTATGATAGTTTCTGTATATGGAACTTGCCGTGGACGTCGGGAATGAAGTTGCGCATCACGCAGCCTATTGTGCACATTTGAGTCGTAACACGAAGTCCTGTGGCTGCACGAAAAGCATTATTCAACATGGTGGCGTTGCTCTCAGGGTTCCTCCGAGCCATAATCCATAGGTATCGGTCATCCACTGCAGCAGTAACCCTTGGGCTGCCTGAGCGAGGCATGTCGTCGACAGTTCCTGTCCCTCTGTATCTTCTCCACGTCCGAACAACATCGTTTTGGTTCACTCCGAGACGCCTGGACACTTCTCTTGTTGAGAGCCCTTCCTGGCACACATTAACAATGCGGACGCGATCGAACCGCGGTATTTGCCGTCTAGGCATGGTTGAACTACAGACATCATGACCCGTGTACCTCCTTCCTGGTGGAATGACTGGAACTGATCGGCTATCGAACCCACTCCGTCTAATAGGCGCCGCTCATGCGTGCTTGTTTACATCTTTGGTAGGATTTAGTGACATCTCTGAAGAGTCAAAGGGACTGTATCTGTGATACAATATCCACAGTCAACGTCTATCTTCAGGTGTCCTGGGAACCGGGGTGTTGCAAAACCTTTTTTTTATGTGCGTACTTACTGAGACAGGAATATTGTAAGATGCTCTTAATGTTATTCGTAGTTGGTGAATTCGGCTTCGTTCCACAGGAGCAGAGGGGAAGTAGCGAGGCCATTGCGAGGATTAGAGGATGTGACAGAAGGAATGTTTTACTATTTGTCTTCCAGAACTGACAACTCACGGGTATGCGAGACTCATATTGATCAGCTGCAATGGTATAAATTTTGACAGAGAAGTAATACGGATTTCTGAACGTGCATTTCACAGACGCTTTAACTTCAAATGTAGTAAATATGTGTAGCTGGAAATACGAAAATAAATTAAACGTATTGTAAAACAATGCAGACATCAGAAGAAAAATAACATTAAAAACATTTTGTAAATATTTGTGATCGTTTTTATATTGCATAATGCATTTAAATATAAGCGCAGTGCCTGTTATTAGTCAAGTAATCATCCACTCACGCAGACAACACAACAATTTTCAGGCAATTACAGTGACAGAAATATGAGGTCGCTGAAGGTGGCAGCAATGTGAAAAAGAAAGCAAATGATACGAAGTGTTGTGAATGGTGCCGACTTTTACGATCAATATTTGGGGGCCGACGGCCGACTTACTGCGCCCTTACTACAGCTAGTCTACTACGGTCTCATAACATACCTCTGTCCGCTCCTCCGCCCTCTTAGACAAGGCCGTTGGTAGAATGAGGGTGAGTCTTATGCTGGAAGTCTTTCGGCCGGCAATGCTGATTATTAATCAAAATTTAAGCGGGGACGGGTTTCGAACCGGGGACCGAGGACGTCATGGAGGGCTGAAATGCTGTTGTAGGGGAAGGAGTAGAAGAAAAGGTTACAGAAGAATATGGGCTTGAGACAAGGAATGAGAGCGGAGAAAGACTAATTGAGTACTGTAAGAAATTTTAGCTAGTAATAGCGAATACTCTGCTTAAGAGTCACAAGAGGAGGAGATATACCTGTAAAGGGCATGTGATACGGGAAGATTTCAGTTAGATTACATCATGGTCAGACAGAGAGTCAGAAATAATATACTGGATTGTAAGGCATACCCAGCAGCATATATAGACCAAGATCACAATGTAGTAGTGATGAAGAGTTGGCTGAAGTTTAAGACATTAGTCAGGAAGAGTCAATATGCAAAGTAGTGGGATACGGAAGTACTAAGGAATGATGAAAAACTCTTGAAGTTCTCTAAGGCTATAGAGACAACAGTAAGTAATAGCTCAGTAGGCAGTACAGTTGAAGAGGAATGGACATCTCTAAATAGGTCAATCACAAAAGTTGCAAAGTGAAACATAGGTACAAAGAAGCTAACTGCAAGGAAATCATGGGTAACAGAAGAAATACTTCAGCTGATCGATGAAAGAAGAAAGTATAAAAATATTCAGCGAAATTCAGGAATACATTAATACAAATCGCTGAGGAATGAAGCTAAGACGAAATGGATACATGGAAAATGTGAAGAAATCTAGAAAGAAATGATTGTTGGAAGAACTGACTCAGCATATAGGAAAGTAAAAACAACCTTCGGTGAAATTAAAGGCAAGGGTGGTAACATTAAGAGCGCAACGGGAATTCCTCTGTTAAATGCAGCCGGCCGAAGTGGCCGTGCGGTTAAAGGCGCTGCAGTCTGGAACCGCAAGACCGCTACGGTCGCAGGTTCGAATCCTGCCTCGGGCATGGATGTTTGTGATGTCCTTAGGTTAGTTAGGTTTAACTAGTTCTAAGTTCTAGGGGACTAATGACCTCAGCAGTTGAGTCCCATAGTGCTCAGAGCCATTTGAACCATTTGTTAAATGCAGGGAGAGAGCGGATATGGAAGGAGTGCATTAAAGGGTTCTATGAGGGGTAAGATTTGTCTGATAGATAAAAGAAGAAACAGGAATCGATTTAGAAGAGTTATGGGATTCAGTATTAGACTCAGAATTTAAGAAAGCTTTGGAGGACTTAAGATCAAATCAGGCAGAATGGATAGACAACATTCCATCAGAATTTCTGAAATCATTGGGGGAAGTGGCAACAAAACGACTATTCGCGTTGGTATGTAGAATGTATGAGTCTGGCGACATACCATCTGACATTCGGAAAAATATCATCCACACAATTCCGTAGCCTGCAAGAGCTGACAAGTGCGAGAATTATCACACTATCAACTTAACGGCTCATGCATCTAAGTTACTTACAAGAATAATATGCAGAAAAACGGAAAATAAAACTGGGGATGTATTAGATAACGATAACTTTGGCTTTAGGAAAGGTAAAGGCAATTATGACGTTGCGGCTGATAATGGAAGCAAGACTAAACAAAAATCAAGACATGTTCATAGGATTTGTAGACCTGGAAAAAGCGTTCGACAATGTAAAATGGTGCAAGATGTTCGAAACCCTGAGAAGAATAGGGAGAGACGAGTAACATACTATATGTAAAAGAGCCAAGAGGGAGTAGTAAGAGTGTACGACCAAGAACAAAGTGCTCCCATTGAAAAGGTTGTAGGTCAGGGGTGTAGTCTTCTGCCGCTACTGTTCAATCTGTACATCGAAGAAGCAATGATGGAAATAAAAGAAAGATTCAGGAGTGGAATTAAAATTCAAGCTGAAAGTATATCAACGACTGATTCCCTGATGACATTCCTATCCTGGGTGAAGTAGAGAACAATTACAGGATATGCTAAACGGAATGGTCTTATGAGTACTGAATATGGACTGAGAGTAAATTAAAGAAAGACGAAAGTAATGAGAAGTAGTAGAAATGAGAACAGCGATAATCCTAACATCTGGATTGATGGTCATGAGGTAGAAGAAATTAAGGAATTCTACTAACTGGGCAATGACGGACGGAAGAAGCAGTACCTCAAAAGCAGACTAGCACTGGCAGAAAGAGCATTCCTGGCCAAGAGAAGTCTACCAGTATCAAACATCGGCCTTAATTTGAGGAAGAAATGTCTGAGAATGTAAATTTGGAGCACATCATTGTATGATAGTGAAACATGGACTGAGGAAAAACCGAAGAGAATCGGAGCATTTGAGATGTGGTGCGACAGACGAATGTTGAAAATTAGGTGGACTGATAAGGTAAGGAATGCGGAAGTTCTGCGCAAAATCGGAGAGGAAAGAAATGTGGGCATATCCCTAACAAGGAGGACAGGATGATAGGACATCTGCAAGACAGCACGGATTAACTTGGTACTAGAGGGAGCAGCAGAGGGCAAACACTGTAGAGGAAGATAGAAATTGGAATATATCAGCAAATAATTGAGTACGTTGGTTGCAAGGGCTAGTCTGAAATGAAGAGGTTGGCACAGAAGAGGAATTCGTGGCGGGATGCATCAAACCAGTCAGAAAACTGATTATTCAAAAAAAAAAAGTTAATGGTCGTGTCCGGATATACTGTCACATATGCGAATGGTTGCTCGAAACACGCATCTCGTCACGGATCTAGGCCGGTAGGTGCGGTATTTACCGGGACTTCCGCTGGACCTGTAGTATTAGTCAAAGACACTCATGACAGCTATCGATTAAGTGAACATTACTGTGGACGACCGCCAACCCTTCACGCATGATGTTTTCCCCGACACTGATGGCATCTTCCGTCGGGATAACTGTCTATCTCACAAGGACAAAATTATGTTACAGTTGTTTGAGCAACTGATGTGAACTGACGGTGATGTCTTGGCCACGAAATTCCTGTGATCTGTAGCCAATGGTCCAAGTCTGGCACGCTACACGGCGCAAGCTCGGCGGCCACATACCAGCCGTGACCTGTGCTAAGGAATCTTGTGCCACGTACCTCTCGAGACCTTCTAAGGAATTGTCGAATCAATGCCACACAGATTCACCGACGTGTTGCGTTCCGAAGGTGGGCCAATACGTCCTTAAACGGTTATTGGTATTTTTCTGGCTCTTCAGTGTTTTGTAAGGTACTGCTCCAATGTTTGGCCTCAACATCCTGTCAGTCTGGAAAACGTAGCTCAGAACACTTTACTAGTACCGTAACAAATCTGACTAATGTGGTGCTTCGATACGAAATCGAAAGCGTGATATCATTTGTTTGCCTGTGTTGCTAAGAAAAAGCATACTTCGCCTCCCCCCCAGGTGGCATGCGCGTTCTCTGTCGGACCGACGTAACGACAATGCGCATGAGCGTACACACCCTCAGTCATTTTGCACCGGTAACTACACGATGGTCGTCCTCGAACAAGTGCTACGGCTCATGTGGCACATAAGGCTGTGAGCATCCGTCGAAGTTGAATATCACTTGGAACGGCCCTGTGAATCTCTATTCTACCAAATTACGTGCTCAGATTTGAAGAGACGGCCTTCTTGTGTTTACAGAATTCATGGGCGATGTGGAATACTGTTCACCTTGTTTGGTGAGTACTGTAGTGCGTAGACTATACGAACAGATAGTCAAAGTTCTTTGCCGTACACACTTTGTGTGCTATATTGTTTTAGGATTGAGTAAGGCCGATTTTATTTTAAGAGCTACCAATTCGAATTTGGTTAACTTAGACTGCGAAAACTGTTCATACCACAGTTATTCCTTTTATTAGGTTGGAGTGCTAATGATAACACATGAAAACCGTTTGTGCTGGTTTAGGGAACTTCATTTTGTGTTCGGGATTAATTCACAGCTACATCATACGCAGTAAGCCACCTAACGGTGTGTGACAGAAGGTAATTCCGGTACCACTAAATGATCCCTCCTTCCCTGTTCCATTCATGAATGGCGCGTGGGAAGAATGATTGTCGGTAAGCCTCTGTATTAGCTCTAATTTCTCGAATTTTCTTGTCGTGCCTATTTCGCGAGATGTATATCGGAGGAAGTAATATGTTCTCTGACTCTACCCGTAAAGTGTTCTCTTGAAATTTCAATAGTAAACCTCTTCACGATTCACGACGTTTCTCTTGTAACGTCTTTCGTTGGAGTTTGTTGAACATCTCTGAAACGCTCTAGCCCCGACTAAACGATCACTGATGAAACGAGCCGCTCTTCGTTGGACCTTCTCTGTCTCTTCTATCAATTTTACTTGGTGAGAACCCAGAATAGATAGGAGACGAGGTACTGGCAGAATTGAAGCTGTGAGGACGGGTCGTGAGTCATGCTTGGCTAGCTCTGATGGTAGTGCACTTGCCCGCGAAAGGCAGAGGTCCAGAGTTCGACTCTCGGCCCGGCACACAGTTTTAATGTGCCAAGAAGTTTCATATCGGTCAACACTCCGCTGCAGATTGAACATTTCATTCTGGTTGAAATGGCGACGAGCATAGGACAAAATTTCATTCTGGAACCCAGATAGATGAACAATACTCAAAATCGGCCGAACAATCGCCTTGTCAGCCATGTCATTCACGGATGAGTTAAATTCCCTTAAGATACTTCCTACGACTCTCAGTCTGACATCTGATTTTCCTACTATTTCCTTTATCTGGGCATTGCACTTAAGATCGACACCGGTTCCAACAATTTGTTCAAATGGTTCAAATGGCTCTGAGCACTACGGGACTTAACTTCTGTGGTCATCAGTCCCCTAGAACTTAGAACTACTTAAACCTAACTAACCTAAGGACATCACACACATCCATGCCCGAAGCAGGATTCGAACCTGCGACCGTAGCGGTCACGCGGTTCCAGACTGAAGCGCCTTTAACCGCACGGCCACACCGGCCGGCAAAACAATTTGTCATCAACAGAGTAGTTGTACAGTAATGGATTTCTTTTCGTATGTATGTGCAATATTTTACATTTCTTTCAAGGTCAACTGCCAGAGCCTACATCATTCATCAATCCTCTGCAGGTCATTCTGCGAATCGATACTGTTTTCTGCCGTTGCTACTTTCTTACGGGCAGCTGCATCATATGCGAAGAGTCTTGAGGAGCTTCCGACGCTTTCTACTAGATCATTTATATACATTGTAAACAGTTAAGGTCCTGTTGCTTTAGAATTTCTCGACGGGCTTGTAAATATAGTTCTCAGGCGAGACGTCGGAAGTCAAAATTCCACTATATTTCGCTGGCGCAACTGATCGATATCTTCGGGTGCGGTGAACACACTGCTCCGGCTGTGACGGAAGCCTCCTGTTTAGGGAAAGCAGAGAAGAACCGCACCAAATTTCGGTGATTAATAGCGCACATACACTGATCGGCAGCGAGAGAGACAGCTACGCCACTTGTCGGACGATGAATACAAGCGCAGAGGCGTTTCATTCACACTGCCCCCTGCCGTATGCCGCCCCAACGCCCTCTGTCGGAAGCCGCCTGCCGATATACGTGTCCGCGTTGCCACGTACTCGTCCTCACCGTTGTCAACCAAATATCTATGTCACCACCGGATCGTCATTCCACGTATGACCAACAGTTCTTCTTTCTGTTCGCTGTGATTTTAACATGGCAGCGCTGGATCCCATGCCGTGCTGAGTTGGCATCCAGTGTCCCTGTTAAGCAAATTAGACGAGCTGTGTATTTCCACTGCTTCATTAATAGTTCTGTCCCAGGACGAAGACTTCGACGACAGAATTTCTGTATTTTTGTTTTCCACGCAATGTTCTGTACTGAGGCAACGCTATGCCACTGCAGATTTCTCTTCCTGGTCCAGACGTGTGTGTCGTCAATGTTCGACACATCTGCTCTCCAAGGTGCTACAAATTTATCCACTGTATGAATCCTGCACCTACGGGGACACTTAGACGCCTGACCTTCTTGTTGTTGTTGTTGTTGTGGTCTTCAGTCCTGAGACTGGTTTGATGCAGCTCTCAATGCTACTCTATCCTGTGCAAGCTTCTTCATCTCCCAGTACCTACTGCAACCTACATCCTTCTGAATTTGCTTAGTGTATTCATCTCTTGGTCTCCCTCTACGGTTTTTACCCTCCACACTGCCCTTCAATACTAAATTGGTGATCCCTTGATGCCTCAACACATGTCCTACCAACCGATCCCTTCTTCTAGTCAAGTTGTGCCACAAACTTCTCTTCTCCCTAATCCTATTCAATACTTCCTCATTATTTATGTGATCTACCCATCTAATCTTCAGCATTCTTCTGTAGCACCACATTTCGAAAGCATCTATTCTCTTCTTGTCCAAACTATTTATCGTCCATGTTTCACTTCCATACATGGCCACACTCCATACAAATACTTTTAGAAACGACTTCCTGAAACTTAAATCAATACTCGATGTTAACAAATTTCTCTTCTTCAGAAACGCTTCCCTTGCCATTGCCAGTCTACATTCTATATCCTCTCTACTTCGACCATCATCAGTTATTTTGCTCCCCAAATAGCAAAATTCCTTTACTACTTTAAGTGTCTCATTTCCTAATCTAATTCCCTCGGCATCACCCGACTTAATTCGACCACATTCCGTTTTCTTTTGTTGATGTTCATCTTATACCCTCGTTTCCAGACACTGTCCATTCCGTTCAACTGCTCTTCCAAGATCTTTGCTGTCTCTGACAGAATTACAATGTCATCGGTAAACCTCAAAGTTTTTATTTCTTCTCCATGGATTTTAATACCTACTCCGATTTGTTCTTTTGTTTCCTTTACTGCTTGCTCAATATACAGATTGAATAACATCGGGGAGAGGCTACAACCCTGTCTTACTCCCATCCCAACCGCTGCTTCCCTTTCATGTCCCTCGACTCTTATAACTGCCACCTGGTTTCTGTACAAATTGTAAATTGCCTTTCGCTCCCTGTATTTTACCCCTGTCACCTTCAGAATTTGAAAGAGAGTATTCCAGTCAACATTGTCAAAAGCTTTCTCTAAGTCTACAAATGCTAGAAACGTAGGTTTGCCTTTCCTTAATCTTTCTTCTAAGATAAGTCGTAGGGTTAGTATTGCCTCACGTGTTCCAACATTTCTACGGAATCCAAACTGATCTTCCCCGAGGTCGGCTTCTACTAGTTTTTCCATTCGTCTGTAAAGAATTCGCGTTAGTATTTTGCAGCTGTGACTTATTAAACTGATAGTTCGGTAATTTTCGCATCTGTCAACACCTGCTTTCTTTGGGATTGGAATTATTATATTTTTCTTGAAGTCTGAGGGAATTTCGCCTGTCTCATACATCTTGCTCACCAGATGGTAGAGTTTTGTCAGGACTGGCTCTCCCAAGGCTGTCAGTAGTTATAATGGAATGTTGTTTACTCCCGGGGCCTTGTTTCGACTTAGGTCTTTCAGTGCTCTGTTAAACTCTTCACGCAGTATCATAGCTCCTATTTCATCTTCATCTACATCCTCTTCCATTTCCATAATATTGTCCTCAAGTACATCGCCCTTGTATAAACCCTCTATATACTCCTTCCACCTTTCTGCTTTCCCTTCTTTGCTTAGAACTGGGTTTCCATCTGAGCTCTTGATATTCATGCAAGTGGTTCTCTTTTCTCCAAAGGGCTCTTTAATTTTCCTGTAGGCAGTATCTATCTTACCCCTAGTGAGATAAGCCTCTATATCCTTACATTTGTCCTCTAGCCATTCCTGCTTAGCCATTTTGCTCTTCCCGTCAATATCATTTTTGAGACGTTTGTATTCGTTTTTTCCTGCTTCATTTACGGCATTTTTGTATTTTCTCCTTTCATCAATTAAATGCAGTATTTCTTCTGTTACCCAAGGATTTCTACTAGGCCTCGTCTTTTTACCTACTTGATCCTCTGCTGCATTCACTACTTCATTCCTCAAAGCTACCCATTCTTTTTCTACTGTATTTCTTTCCCCCATTCCTGTCAATTGTTCCCTTATGCTCTCCCTGAAACACTGTACAATCCCTGGTTTAGTCACTTTATCAAGGTCCCATCTCCTTAAATTTCCACCTTTTTGCAGTTTCTTCAGTTTTAATCTACAGTTCATAACCAATAGATTGTGGTCAGAGTCCACATCTGCCCCTGGAAATGTCTTACAATTTGAAACCTGGTTCATAAATCTCTGTCTTACCATTATATAATCTATCTGAAACCTTCTATCTCCAGGGTTCTTCCAAGTACACAACCTTCTTTCATGATTCTTAAACCAAGTGTTAGCTATGATTAAGTTATGCTCAGGGCAAAATTCTACCAGGTGGCTTCCTCTTTCATTTCTTAGCCCCAATCCATATTCACCTACTACGTTTCCTTCTCTCCCTTTTCCTACTGTCGAATTCCAGTCACTCATGACTATTAAATTTTCGTCTCCCTTCACTACCTGAATAATTTCTTTTATCTCATCATACATTTCATCAATTTCTTCATCATCTGCAGAGCTAGTTGGCATATAGACTTGTACTACTGTAGTAGGCGTGGGCTTCGTGTCTATCTTGGCCACAATAATGCGTTCACTATGCTGTTTGTAGTAGCTCACCCGCACTCCTATTTTTTTTATTCTTTATTAAATCTACTCCTGCATTACCCCTATTTGATTTTGTGTTTATAACCCTGTAGTCACCTGACCAAAAATCTTGTTCCTCCTGCCACCCAACTTCACTAATTCCCACTATATCTAACTTTAACCTATCCATTTCCCTTTTTAAATTTTCTAACCTACCTGCCCGATTAAGGGATCTGACATTCCACGCTTCGATCCGTAGAACGCCAGTTTTCTTTCTCCTGATAACGACGTCGTCCTGACTAGTCCCCGCACAGAGATCTGAATGGGGGACTATTTTACCTCCGGAATAGTTTACCCAAGAGGACGCCATCATCATTTTATCATACAGTAAAGCTGCATGCCCTCGGGAAAAATTACGGCTGTAGTTTCCCCTTGCTTTCAGCTGTTCGCAGTACCAGCACAGCAAGGCCGTTTCGGTTAGTGTTACAAGGCCAGATCAGTCAATCATCCAGACTGTTGCCCCTGCAACTACTGAAAAGACTGCTGCCCCTCTTCAGGAACCACACGTTTGTCTGACTTCTCAACAGATACCCCTCCGTTTTGGTTGCACATACGGTACGGCTATCTGTATCGTTGAGGCATGCAAGTCTCCCCACCAACGGCAAGGTCCATGGTTAATGGGGGGGGGGGGGGGGCTGACCTTCTTAAACCAAGTTTATCTTTCACTGAGCCTAAAAGAGCTCTGAGTTTCATTGGCCGACAAAATACGACTTTAACTTTTTGTTTCTCCAATAACCTTTCTATTTTCGGATAAACATAGCCAGCGTATGGCAAAACGACCATTCCTCTTTGTTCATCTCTTTCTTCTGGCACCTCACTTCCTCTAGCTAAGCTGTACGTAAGGCACGTCGAATCTCCCGTTCACAATATCGTCATTCCCCTTCCCCCACCTTCTTCTTTTCCTCGAACACATCCACACCCTGTACATCATCCGCCAACTCGACACCCCCCTCCCCAATCCCCTTCCTCTCCACCCCCAGCCCGTTGCCGCACCTTTACCATTGTGTCCCGCCCTCTCTTCATCTCCACACCCTCCACCTCCTTTCCCAACACAACTTCCAGCACCTACCCCTCCGGATGATGAGCTTCACCCTTAAACCTACCCCTCCTACCAACTCTAACCCTACCTTCCCCCTCCCACCCCTTCTTGCCCCTTTCCCTGATCGTTTTTCCTCCCTTCTCCATTCCTCTCCCTTTCCAGTGCACCCCTTCTGTGTCTCTGCACTCCATCCTGACTTGCTTTCCCTCTCCATCTCCCACCCTGCCCATTTTCTGCCCCTTTGTGCACCCCCTGCCCCCTGCTCTTTTCATCCCGCCCCCTCCCCCGTTGCACCTTGCTCAGCCCTCTTTCTCCCTCCTCTCAGGCCTCTCCCTCGGCAGGTCCCTCCCGGCAGTTTTTATTCTTCATTGTGTGTCCTTTATCTCTTAAAGTGGTTTTATAGTGTCTTTGTTCTGGAGTGTTTTAATATTGTGGCCAACTTTTAAGTGCATTTGACTTCAGTGTATTTTATGTGCTCCACAAATCGCCAACTGTGTCTTTTAAGTTTATGTCAACTTTTAAAACTGTCCCACAACGAACGTCTCCGTGTCAGAGTATATTTTAACTCCCATTATTTCCAATTATTCTGTTTTTATGACCCCCTTTTTATCGCCTTTATATCTATAGTTTTTCCCTTGTATTGATTGTGATGTCTCTCGGCTGAAGAGCGACGAATTGTCCCACTACCAATCCCTCCCCTGCCCGTATGGGGTAGGGGAATGAAATAATAATTTAAAAAAAGAGCTTGAGTATTATCGAGGCCCCCCGATGACTGGATCCAACAAAAACCAATACCTTTAGCAGGGCCACGGGCTACAAGCTCTACCCCCTGCTTGCGTCTGAATAAAGCTTGAATAAATCACTGCAAGGTAGTACTTCGGCTCACTTCAAACACACACACACACACACACACACACACACACAATACACACGCACGCACACAGGCACGCCGTGATGACTGGGTGTTGTGTGATGTCCTTAGGTTAGTTAGGTTTAAGTATTTCTAAGTTCTAGGGGACTGATGACCATAGATGTTAAGTCCCATAGTGCTCAGAGCCAATTGAACCACAGGCACACAGTCTAAGCAGAGCCCTCGTCGCACCTGACGATATCGGTCAGTTGCGCTGACGACAATTGTGGAATTTTGACGGCGACATCCTACGTCCCGCTCAAGAACCATATTTACAGTAACGGTCGTATCACATTTCCTTGGGGGTGCTCCGGAAATTACCCTTCCACCTGCCGATTTTGTTTCGTTAATACCTATGTGTTGAGTTTTGTTTGCGAGAAGTCTTGGTTCCAGCCGCAAATTTGGTACGATATTCGGTAAGTCCGTATTTCTTTCATTAAACGGCGGTGCAGAAGTCAAGGAACAAGGCATCAACTTCAGCGACTTTGTCTATAGTGCTACGAATCCCACGGAGAAAAAAAAGAGCTAGTTGAATTTCGCAAAATCTTTGTTTTTCGGAATCGATGTTGATTTTCACAGGGGAGATTTTCGTTCTCCAAAAACGTCACGATTCTTTGACATAAAACATGTTCCATAATTCTGTAACAGGTTGACGTTAACGGTATAGTCCTATAATTATGGGTGTCGGTTCTGTGACCCTTCTTGGAAACGGGACTGACCTGTGCATTTTTCTAGTCGCTACGTAGCATCAGCATTCTACGGTTTGTTAAACTGCTGCTAGAAGAGGAGAAAGTTCTTTCACGTAATCTTTGTCGAATCTTGTAAGCCTCTCATCTGGTCTTGATGCCTTTCCACTGCTAGACAATTGTAATTGGTTTTCTATTCCGCGATCGTCTGTCTCAATATATGCTATTTCGGTGTTCGTGCGATGAAAGGAGGGACCGATACAATTTCAGCACACCGAATTGAGTATTTCGACCTTCTCTCTGTTATCTTCCGTTTGGGTGCCAGCTTAATTTTAGTACCGATGTGGGTGTTGTTGTTTAAATTTCATTTATAGATGTAGCTTGAGTTATCGCAATATAACACCCTCTCTTGGCTGAGATTTACGTTCATCTTAATAACCTATTTGGCTATTTTAATGAAACAACCGCTGTCTATTTTTGGGAGTTCAGATAATATTTCTCCGCTTTAACTAAAGGTTATATTTCATCTTGTCCTATGGTTAGTCATTTCCTCTTCTAATGTGCTGTGCTTTCACGTGTTAATTGATGTGTTAACTAAACTTTCGTTGATGCTTGATGTAGTTGTCTTTTGAGCATGTGTTAACTGAACTGGACTGATAACTTAATCCACACTGCGCTTTATAGATTCTTTTTCTGAGGTGGAAGGTCTGTGCTCTGTTACGATTTCAAATTTCAGCTGAAAATTGCTCAAATTTCAAATACTAAATCCTTACTGCTGAGTTTCTTGTATTCAACTGAGTCTGTCAGATTTCATGTGTTTAAAAAAAAATTACCTGCTAAATAAACTAGTAAAGTCTTTTTGGGTGACATGTTATGTTATTGTGTCCTTGCAACTTACCATTCCCACCTCCTCGGTTCCTTAAGTATTCAAAAATCGTTATTCGAAAAATTAACTAAGATACTAAGAAGTAAAATGAGAAGCATTTAAAGAAATGGACGTTTATGTCACGAAATCCTGTTGAATAAATCCAGGAAACTGATATTAGAGCTACAACATTGTACTGCGTCGAACGTAGATCTCAGGTTGGGATGGTGGAAACAAGAGAGACTAGAGCGAGAACGTAGTTGTACAGATAGTCACTTCTGTCTCGCTCCATATGCGAATGCAGAAGCATAGCACTTAGCCCGAAGTACGTTTCTCACGCACGGTAATGTAGATGTGTAGCTAGTTACCTGTGAAGTATACAAGCGGATCTAGATAAGCAGCGTTCACTCACTGCTTTGCTAGATTGTTTTCGTTACATAGGGCAGTTCGGATAATCATAGATAGAGCACAGAAACGTCAGAAGACTCGGCGTAGGAAATTAACAGATCTGAGACAAGACTGAGTGCCTAAGCAAACAGCTCGCTGCTTGTTTGGTTTTGTGCACGGCGTGCAGCGGTACGTTGCGTAACAAGACTAGTCTGCGGTGTGCAGTTCACAGGGCGCTGCAGCCCGCCGCGGGCGGTTCCTGCTCGCCGACTGCATTTCGCGTGCGATTTGCGCCACACAGGTATTTCAGTCGTACAGAGTCGACGAAGATGAATGTAGTCACACTGCTTAGAAACTAACTAAACTTTTGAGGTGGCCAAGTTTAAAAATCACTTGTGTGAGAACGTGTTTTTTACTTTTCGTGGCAGTAAAAAAAGCAGCTGAGATACGTTTCCAAAAAAGGATCACGTGTGATACCCTTTAGGACAGTGCGATGAAATCTGGCGTTAATGGGCTATAGCAGCAGACGACCGAAGCGAGTGCCCTTTGGTAACAGCACGACAGCGCCTGCAGCGCTTCGCCTGGGCGCGTGACCACATCGCTTGAACCCTGGACGACTGGAAAACCGTGTCCTGGTCAATGCGTCCCGATTTCAGTTGGCAAGAGCTGATGTTACGGTTCGAGTGTGGCGCAGACCCCACGAATCCATGGACCAGAGTCGTCAACAAAGTACCGTGCAAGCTGGAGGTGACTCAATAATAGTGTCGGTTGTGTTTACATGGAATGGACTGGGTTCTCTGGTTCAGGTGAACCGACCAGTGACTGGAAATGGTTATGTTCGGCTACTGTCATACCATATGTAGACATTCATGCACTTCATGTTCGCAAGCACGAGGGTGAGTCAAATGAAAACCTTAAACATTTTTCTAAATATTATTTATTGTGCAGAAGTGGTACAAAGCTGTACCACTTTTCAACATAATCTCCCCCACGCTCAATGCAAGTCCTCCAGCGCTTACAGAGTGCATAAATTCCTTTAGAAAAAAAAATCTTTTGGTAGTCCGCGCAACAACTCATGCACCGCGTAGCGGCCTTCTTCATCAGAATGGAACTTCTTTCCCCCCATTGCGTCTTTGAATCGTCCAAACATATGGATATCACTTGGGGCAAGGTCTGGTGAGTATGGTGGATGAGGAAGACACTCAAAATGCAGGTCTGTGTTTGTTGCAACTGTTGTACGAGCAGTGTTGGACCTTGCATTGTCATGTTGCAAAAGGACACCTGCTGACAGCAGTCCACTTCGCTTTGATTTGATTGCAGGCCGCTGGTGATTTTTTTAGGAGATGTGTGTATGATGTCTTTTTCGTCCCAAAAGAGAGTCAGCATAACCTTCCCTGCTGATGGTTCTGTTCGCAACTTCTTTGGTTTTGGTGATGAGGAATGGCACCATTCCTTACTCGCTCTCTTCGTTTCCGGTTGGTGGAAGTAAGCACAGGTTTCGTCCCCAGTAACGATTCTTGCAAGGAAGCCATCACCTTCTCGTTGAAAGCGCCAAAGAAGTTCTTCACAAGCATCAACACGTCGTTCTCTCATTTCAGGAGTCAGATGCCGTGGCACCCATCTTGCAGACACTTTGTGAAACTGGAGCACATCACGCACAATGTGGTGTGCTGACTCATGACTGACCTGTAAACATGCTGCAATGTCATTCATTGTCACTCGCTGATTTTCCTTCACTATGGCTTCAACTGCTGCAATGGTCTGTGGAGTCACAACTCGTTGTGCCTGACCTGGACGAGGAGCATCTTCCACTGAAGTCACACCATTTGCGAACTTCCTACTCGATTCGTAGACTTGCTGCTGTGACAAACATGCATCACCGTACTGAACCTTCATTCGTCGATGAATTTCAATAGGTTTCACACCTTCACTATGCAAAAACCGAATAACAGAACGCTGCTCTTCCCTGGTACAAGTCGCAAGTGGGGCGGCCATCTTCATACTGAAACTGCGACGGGATGTGTGCATCTGCACTATGCTGCCACCTACAGGCCATTCTGCACGCTGTTTGTAGCACGCTTACCAACTTACAGGATAACGGCGTGAAAATTCGAATTGTTATTAGAAATTCAAGGTTTTCATTTGACTCACCCTCGTATGTCACCGGACTACAGTTCTTCACCATTGGTTTGAAGAACTTTCTGGTCAATTCAGGCGATTGATTTGAGCACCCAGATCGCCCGACATGAATTCAATCGAACACTTATGGGACTTAATGGAGAGGTGAGTTCGTGCACAAAATGCTGCTCCGGGAACACTTGCGCAATTATGGACGGCTATAGGGGCAGCATGACTCAACATTTCTGCAAGGGACTTCCAACGACTTGTTGAGTCCATGCTACGCCGACTTTCTGCACAACGCCAGGCAAAAGGAGGTCCGACACGATGTTATGAACTATCGCACTAGTTTTGCCACCTCAGTGTACGCGCTGGCCGTTCCTTGTGCGAACAACAAATCCGGCACAGTCAGCGAGCGCACAGGTACAGCACCTAAACGACAAGAAACTAAATAAGGCAAGACAGAAAGGAAAATACGCTCCACCACGAGAAAAATATAACAGAAATACTGAGTTCCCGCACTCAGGTAGAAACAACTGAAATGGAAAACACTTTTTCATTGAAAAAGTACTACGTATATCTCAAACGTACTTTCCCACGACTGCATCTCGCTGAAGAGCTAGCAAATAACGTCGCAAGCAAATCGCACCTGAAGGTGGACCCACAGAGTAGGAAATAGTGTATGATAACAAAGTGCAAATGTTTATGACCGACGACTGTCTTCCCAGAACGACTTTTCATTCTGTAGTGGAGTGTCCGCTAGTCTAAAAGTTCCTGACAGATTATAACTGTTCTCCAGATAGGGACTCGAACGCCGGTCCTTACCTTTCGTGGACATGGTCTTAGCAATAGAGCCATCCAAATACAACTCATGACCTATCCTCAAAGCTGCGCATCTGCCAATAACTGTCTCCCACCATTCATTTTGCCGCGATATCCTTTCTCCCAGAAATGCAGGTCCCGTAACGCATGCAGAACTACTGTGAAGTTTGGGAGGTGGGGATGTAGGATAGAGGTGGGAACAAAAGTGTAGCAGTGAGGTTGGGTCGTGATGACTGTGTTTATTGTACCGGCCGTATACCTTTATGGCTGTATGAAGATAAGTCGTTGTTTAACGTTGTTAACATATAAAGGGGAAACATTGTTACCAAAAATCTTGAAAAGTTCTTGATCGATTTCCTTAAAACTTTTGTACGATACTCGAATGAACAATCGGACGGACACAGATTACATATTTTTTATCGTATTTAGTACATAAATATTTATTTAACGTAGAAAGAGGAGACATTTTTAGAAACAAATCTCGGTAAGTTCGTTACTGATTTACTTCAGATTTTTACAGGGTACGCTAATGAACATTCGGATGGACATACACTGTGTATTTTTTTAACTACAGTGACACTTTTCTATTACAACAGAGTGCGAGACGAAAAATGTTGTGAAAATGTGCGCTTTTGATTGATTTCTCGCAGCCAGTTTCAACTACAATAGGAGGGCATGTAAATCATTAGATAAATTGTTTCTCCTGTATATATTCTTTTTCCATCTATACATTTTCAATCAAGAATTGCATAATGAGATTTTTCACTCTGCAGCGGAGTGTGCGCTGATATGAAACTTCCTGCCAGATTAAAACTGTGTGCCGGACCGAGACTCGAACTCGGGACCTTTGCCTTCCGCGGGCAAGTGCTCTACCAACTGAGCTACACAATCACGACTCACCCCCCCCCCCCCGTCCTTACAGCTTTACTTCCGCCAGTACCTCGTCTCCTACCTTCCAAACTTTACAGAAACTCTCCTGCGAACCATGCAGGACTAGCACTACTGAAAGAAAGGATATTGCGGAGACATGGCTTAGCCACAGCCAAGGGAATTTTTCCAGAATGAGATTTTCACTCTGAAGCGAAGTGTGCGTTGATAGTGTGATGTGAGGACTGGGCGTGGGTCGTGCTTGGGTAGCTCAGTTGGTAGAGCATTTGCCTGCGAAAGGCAAAGGTCCCGAGTTCGAGTCTCGGTCTGGCACACAGTTTTAATCTGCCAGGAAGTTTCAAGAATTGCATATACAACAATGTTCTGTTTTGCTTCCTTCCTCTCGGTTCTACAGACAACAGAAAAGTTGTATTTGTGGCTTACCGACTTACAATTAGAATACTACTTCGGAAGCTGAATCATCAGAAACTTTGTAATCCTACCCATTCACAGATTAAAGCTGTGCGACATACTGTCATTGAAGCTGTTATCCTCTCATACGCAGCAGCTGGAGAGATATTTCTCATACCCTGTGCACCAATGATCCCAACCGGTTTACCCATTCATTTTAGCGACTCCTATTCCCAATCAAGTTTTCGTTCGCAATAAACAAAAAATAAGTCGCAAGGATAAAGACAGTCTTAATAGTTCAGGGTAGCAGAGGGGGGAATAGCATAAAGAGAGGGGGGAGGGTAGGAGAAGGACATGGACAAAGAAAGGGAGGAGGAAGAGATATGCTGACAAAAGGTAGCAAGGAGTTTACGATTTATATCCAGTTCCCATAGAAAATCGCAAGACCAAAAAATAATTAATGTAGAGTAATGAAATTTTGTGAATATACACTCCTGGAAATGGAAAAAAGAACACATTGACACCGGTGTGTCAGACCCACCATACTTGCTCCGGACACTGCGAGAGGGCTGTACAAGCAATGATCACACGCACGGCACAGCGGACACACCAGGATCCGCGGTGTTGGCCGTCGAATGGCGCTAGCTGCGCAGCATTTGTGCACCGCCGCCGTCAGTGTCAGCCAGTTTGCCGTGGCATACGGAGCTCCATCGCAGTCTTTAACACTGGTAGCATGCCGCGACAGCGTGGACGTGAACCGTATGTGCAGTTGACGGACTTTGAGCGAGGGCGTATAGTGGGCATGCGGGAGGCCGGGTGGACGTACCGCCGAATTGCTCAACACGTGGGGCGTGAGGTCTCCACAGTACATCGATGTTGTCGCCAGTGGTCGGCGGAAGGTGCACGTGCCCGTCGACCTGGGACCGGACCGCAGCGACGCACGGATGCACGCCAAGACCGTAGGATCCTACGCAGTGCCGTAGGGGACCGCACCGCACCGCCACTTCCCAGCAAATTAGGGACACTGTTGCTCCTGGGGTATCGGCGAGGACCATTCGCAACCGTCTCCATGAAGCTGGGCTACGGTCCCGCACACCGTTAGGCCGTCTTCCGCTCACGCCCCAACATCGTGCAGCCCGCCTCCAGTGGTGTCGCGACAGGCGTGAATGGAGGGACGAATGGAGACGTGTCGTCTTCAGCGATGAGAGTCGCTTCTTCCTTGGTGCCAATGATGGTCGTATGCGTGTTTGGCGCCGTGCAGGTGAGCGCCACAATCAGGACTGCATACGACCGAGGCACACAGGGCCAACACCCGGCATCATGGTGTGGGGAGCGATCTCCTACACTGGCCGTACACCACTGGTGATCGTCGAGGGGACACTGAATAGTGCACGGTACATCCAAACCGTCATCGAACCCATCGTTCTACCATTCCTAGACCGGCAAGGGAACTTGCTGTTCCAACAGGACAATGCACGTCCGCATGTATCCCGTGCCACCCAACGTGCTCTAGAAGGTGTAAGTCAACTACCCTGGCCAGCAAGATCTCCGGATCTGTCCCCCATTGAGCATGTTTGGGACTGGATGAAGCGTCGTCTCACGCGGTCTGCACGTCCAGCACGAACGCTGGTCCAACTGAGGCGCCAGGTGGAAATGACATGGCAAGCCGTTCCACAGGACTACATCCAGCAACTCTACGATCGTCTCCATGGGAGAATAGCAGCCTGCATTGCTGCGAAAGGTGGATATACACTGTACTAGTGCCGACATTGTGCATGCTCTGTTGCCTGTGTCTATGTGCCTGTGGTTCTGTCAGTGTGATCATGTGATGTATCTGACCCCAGGAATGTGTCAATAAAGTTTCCCCTTCCTGGGACAATGAATTCACGGTGTTCTTATTTCAATTTCCAGGAGTGTATTTGTCTGCGTGACATGTTTAAGTGATTAACATTACAAGATCGCAGGTTAATGCAAATGGTACTACATTAATAGTCGGTATAACCGCCAGAATGTTGAATGCAAACATATATCCATTGTGTTATTCAGGAGCCGGACGTCAGTTTGTGGGACTGATTCCCATGGCTCTTACAGTTGGTCGGTCAATACAGGAACGGTTAATGCTGTTTGTGGATGACGCTTGAGTTGTCGCCCGATGATGTCCCACATGTGCGCGACTGGAGACAGATCTGGTGATTGAGCAAGGCAAGGCAACATGTTGACACTCTGTAGAGCATAGTGGGTTACAACAGCGCTACGTAGACGAGAGTTACCCTGTTGGAAAACGCCCCCTGTAATGCTGTTTATGAAGGGCAGCACAACGAGTCGAATCACCAGACTGACATAAATTTGCAGCCAAGGTGCGCGGGATAACCAGGAGAGTGTTCCTGCTGCCATACGTAGTCGCATTCCAGACCATAACCCCAGATGTAGGTCCAATGTATCTAGCACACACACAGGTTGGTTGCACGTCCTATAAACTGCCCTCCTTCTTACCAACACACCGAGCGAGGTGGCGCAGTGGTTAGGCACTGGACTCGCATTCGGGAGGACGACGGTTCAATCCTGGGTCCGGCCATCCTGACTTAGGTTTTCCGTGATTTCCCTAAATTGCTCCAGGCAAATGCCGGGATGGTTCCTGTGAAAGGGCACGGCCGACTTCCTTCCCCGTCCTTCCCTAATGGGATGAGACCGATGACCTCGCTGTTTGGTGTCTTCCTCCAAACAACCCAACCCATTTTTTTCTAACCAACACACGGACATCACTGGGACCGAGGCAGAGCCAGATTTCATCACAAAACACAACAGACCTCCATCCTGTCCTCCAATAAGCTCTCGCTCGACACCACTGAAATCGCAAATGACGGTGGTTTGCGCTCAGTGGAATGCACGCAACAGAGCGTCTGGATCGGAACTGTCCTTGAGGTAATCTATTTGTAACAGTTCGTTGAGTCATTGTGGTGCCAAATGCAGCTCGCATTGCTGCTGCAGATGCAGTACGATGCGCCAGAGCCACACGCCAAACACGTTGGTCTTACCTCTCGGTAGAGCCATGTGGCCGTCCGCAGCCCGGTCTTCTTGCGAACGTACATTCTCGTGACCGCCGCTGTCAGCAATCATGTACGGTGGGTACATTCCTGCCAAGTCTTCGCAGGATCGCAGTAGGAACCTCGAGCTTCTCGTAGCCCTATTACAGGACCTAGTTCATACTCAGTGATGTGTTAACAAATGCGTCGTTGTCGTCTTAAAGGCATTTTTGACTAACACCAACTAACCACATCCAATATCAAAGGTAACTAACGCTCACGACCGTTACAGAGTGTATTTAAAGCAAATGCGATTAGCATTCTGATAGAGGTGCCGCTAGTGCCACTCTTACGCGACTGGCGCGAAATCTGAACAGAAATCATCTTTCAGATGTAGAAAAACGCCGACCACCTTTCGTTTATGTCCCACAACTCCCGATTTTTTTTCCGGCAGTGTACATCCAATCCCAATACATTTTTAGCAACTGAGAAGCGTTGTCGGGTTTGTTAGTATTTAAGGACCCACTCCCCTCAGTCAGCTTCAAGAAATCGAGTTTTCGTTCTATTACTGTTTTAAGCTTCAAATGAGTAGAATACAGGGACAAAGTTACGCATCATTGAGTTGCGGCGCGCAGGGGCGCTCTGCGGCGCCCCAGAGACCAGATGCGAATGTGAGGAACGGTCGGCACACTCAGCGAAATGTTTGACGGTGCACACGAATGCTAGTTGGTACGGGCTATCTGGCAGTTTGCTCCAAACCACATCAATTGTGGCTCGAGAACCATTGAAATATAGTGCTCTATGTCATTTCGAAAATGCTAGAAATCGTGGGTGTCGATATTGGACAGCACGCAGAAACATTTGCCCTCGATCACTACGAGATCGCCAACAGGAGACTCACCGTCGCGCGCTGCACAGTTCCCGCGGAACACAGGGCTCAGGAAACACGCACGAACTGTGGATGGTTTCGAGTCCGTGGAAGGACTTGTGGGCGCTGCCGGGATAGCAGTTGGCTGTCAGTATGAAAATTTGTACATAAATTCATTTTCAGTATCATGGAAATGACACTTTTATCTTCAAACGCATATTTCTCGATGTAGTGTTTCTCGAGCTAACGGCTTGGATTGCAAGCACACTTCTTTAATGTTTCTGAAATTTGGCTGAATTAGTCCTCTGGCCTGTCCGCAAGGACAAGTAAGCTATTTTAACGTATTTCAATTTATTCGTTAGTTACTGCAATACAAATGACCAAACACGACAAAAGTACATTCTTCTTTCAAATGTCCGCCATTTATTATTTTTTTCAACTTTCAAAAAAACTATGCTATTACTTCGTGAGAAATATTCTATAGATTAAGAATATTGGTTGTCTTTTTAATTTCAGATAAGATTTACAGACTGCGGGACATCCGTCACGAACACACACGTATTTTGGACACAGGAATTATAACTCCCCGATTGGGGGGGGGGGGGCTTAGTGATGATTGGATCTCTTATAAAAAATCAGGAAATTATGTCCAAGAATCAATAAAATAAAAGCAAATCGTAAAACTCGCTTATTGCATAAATTGACTGACGAGAATGAACTGCATGGGACTTGATATTGTTCTCCTAGCCAACAATGTTCAAGAAACCTGGCAACAACTTAAATCACTACAAGAAATAACACAGAAAATTAGCCTCACAATATCATTTGAAAAAACAAAGATTATGCTAAAAGACCCTTCACTTGCAAAAAAAAAATTACAATGCAAGAATAAGAAATCAAAATTCTTGATAAATTTATTTATTTAGATGAAACCATAACATACAATCTACATGAGAAACCATCATGGCAAAGCGCCGGCCGAAGTGGCCGTGCGGTTAAAGGCGCTGCAGTCTGGAACCGCAAGACCGCTACGGTCGCAGGTTCGAATCCTGCCTCGGGCATGGATGTTTGTGATGTCCTTAGGTTAGTTAGGTTTAACTAGTTCTAAGTTCTAGGGGACTAATGACCTCAGAAGTCGAGTCCCATAGTGCTCAGAGCCATTTGAACCATCATGGCAAAGTAGAATCAAAAATTTAGCAAAGCAAATTACTTTTCGAAAAACACATAAAACAAAAAAGCCTATCCATAGACGCAAATTTATGATAAAAGAGTTACACAAATAGAAATTCTTCCGCAGCTGAAACCATCTTCAAAACAACTAATGCAGCAGAAATTTGCAAAATGGTAAAGGTAGAAGGAAAAGTAATTATAATATGCATAAGTAAACAATATCAAGTAAATGTCCATTGGAGAATAGCTTCAAATGAAACAGTTTACAAGAAAATAGAACCAGTAATGAGCACGATCAGGAAGAAATATATCTCATTATTTGGACATCTGATGAGAACACTAGAAAACAGAATTAATAAAGGAGTAATGGAAAAATTGTGGAACAGTAAGAGCGTCATTAAATGGATCACATACGTTCAGGAAGATATAAGAGAACTCCAAATTACAGCAGATGACCCAAAAAACCAAGTCAGACGAAAAAATATCACAGCAAAGACACACAGACTACAAAAGATAAAAAAAAGACTGCAGGAAGAGTGATCTCAGATGAAAAAAGAAAGAAAATATCTGACAGAATGAGGAAGTATTGGGCACACAGAAGAACAAATCACCTTTCATATAATGATAAATTATAATAATCCTCGTATAACCACTGTAATATTGAATTGTCTTCCTGAATTATTATTGAACTGTATTGCATTATTGAATAACAACAACTTGTAGGAACCTCTATGTAACTGACTAGAGTGGTACAACAATGTCCATGAAATAAAAAAAATTGAATAAATAACATAACAGTTAAACTAGCAGCTATGAATTGTGGCCGAAATTAAATGAAGATCTTGGCGTTTCTGAAACGGTATTGCTAATTTCGCGAAGAGTACAGTGCAAGACTAGCATGATATCAAGATGAGTCGGGTTCTCTGTCTCGGAATATCCTCGGTTGTCCTCCGTGCGCAAGGTGAAATGCCTGATTTAGAAATGATGTGTGCGCCCTGCTGGGAATCGCGGAAACGCACGCAGGCGGCAGCAGCAGTGCGGCCTTTGTCAGTGGGCGCGCGTGAGTCTCCACGACACGCACAAGGCCCAGCTCGTATCGGAGAGGCTCGCCATATCGGAATGCCGGGGAAAGCCCAAGGCGGCCGGCCGAATATCTTCCTGGTACGGGAAACCCGCGGCGAGCGAGCTGCAGGCGCGCGGCCTTGCGGCTGCTGCCGCGGTTCCTACTCCGCACGCCCAAAACACGCTCTCTCTACAGACGCCGAGGGGATCCACTAGTCAGCCCTCTAGGTATTCACATTTCAGTGTATTATCACGCGCGCGCGCGCGCGCCTCATTTTTCCATCCGTTGAGCCCAAATGGAGCATACAGTAGCTTCGTCATGGTTGTGAAAATCGACTCCCTATCGTTTGGCATTTTTCCCGACGTTTCACAACCTAAGTGGATCACGTGACTTCATTCTGTACGGCCTTGTGTCAGGTCGGGTTGATGTTCCGGTTACAGTGTTCTGCGTCTACCCAGCACTTGCCTTGCTCGACCCCTAGACGCCCCACCGACCTCTATCGTGTAACATCTTCTTGGGCTGTTTTGGTCAGTAACATACTTCCCGAACTTTACGTAATAATCACCGTGTTTTTCATTATCAGATGTCAAACCACCAAAGAATAGATGCTGCACCTTCCTTTATTGTCAGTACTGGACAAAACAAGTAACAAAACTGATTTTGTTCTATCAGGAACAAAAATAAAGAAGAGAAACACATTTCTGCTTGACAATAACACAAACAACAAAGAAAACCAAAACCTTACAAAAGATTCCTCTGCAAACACTACAGTTGCTTCTCACTTTCACTTTGCACAACACGTTGTTTATGAAGCAATTGGCTCTCCTCGTAATTGGAGGCACTTTTGAACGCGATTACGCTTACTCCTTAGCAAAGCGTCCAGACAGTCGTGTGGGTTATTGTCCCATTTGCCTACAACGACCTCTACGATGCCCAGTCAAGTCTCTGGTGGATGCGGACGATTGCAAACTGCTCGTTTTAGCATGGCCCATGCATTCTCAATGCAGCTGAGATATGGAGAATATGGCGACCAATCCATCCGACTGATTCTACGGTCCACCCTTTTTTCTTTTTTCAAAACCTTATTTGAAGGCGTTCACGAGATTGTGACGACGTGGGACGTGAATCCCGCTCCAATATGTTCGTCAAATAGAGCCACAATGTGTGCAAGTATGTCGCCCCGATACTTCACACTAGTGTATTGGCACAAGGGCTGTCCTCCGGCCATACATGATTCCACCCCAAAACATGACGGAACCGCCTTGATAAGGGCGGCGGTTTGCGGCAGAGTCAGGGTGTAAGCATTGTCCTCCTTGTATCCACATACGAGTATTGGTATTGTCAGGGCGGAGACTGATATTGGTCTCATCAGAATAGAGCATACTAGTGGTTTCGTGCCAAAGCGACACGATCCCCTCCCAAACCAGATGTAGAGGAGGCGTCTTGAGAGGTCTTCTGGCGTGTAATCCCTGCTCATGGCGCCTATTTCGTATCGTCTGTGTTGACACTTGCACTTCTGTAGCTGTTTGGAACTGTCGCCGCAGCATGGTCTTTTCTGCTTGCTGTTATACACAGATATCGCTCCTTCACACCTACAGCTTTTCCTCCGCAGTCACTACTGTGACGATCCTGAACTAATCCTGTCGCTAGAAACTTATTTCATATTCTAGAGACATCACTTTGACTCACAGAGATATAAGCTGCTCGGATCGTACATTACTGTTGTCCGAACCTTTCTGAAGCAACAGAACTGTCGTAATGTTTCAGGTGACACTGTTGTCATAGACTGCACATACCGCCCCCTCACGATAGCAACATTGAGTGTTTCCTCTAGAATTACATTACAAAAACATATGTATTGTTACCATAACATATTTCTCGATCACAAATGTCAATAGTAGATTTTCGGCAATATACATTTATTTTGACCATTGTATAAAAACTGTTTATTTGTGAAATTCGCATCACAACTCTTTTCTACACGACGGCAAGATACTGCTATTTCGGGATGACAGTGACGGACTTTCATGGTTTAAGACAAAAAATAATTTTTTTTTTGGCCTATAGACGTTACATACTTATAGATCTTTCTTGAAGACAAAACATTTCCATAGCCACAAATTTTTTTAGACATCGGAACATGTGGACGTCAGAACGTTCACGTCCCTCAATTTTCTACTGCCAAAGTATCTTCGTTGTCTTGGTGCAACATAAAAATTCTTTCGTAACA
The DNA here is from genome assembly GCF_023898315.1 of Schistocerca nitens. Classification (NCBI taxonomy): domain Eukaryota; kingdom Metazoa; phylum Arthropoda; class Insecta; order Orthoptera; family Acrididae; genus Schistocerca; species Schistocerca nitens. Next base: position 607,300,759 of record NC_064617.1, on the reverse strand, counting down.
AAGACTCTTTATGTATTTTCACCGATCTGGTTCGAAAAACTTGCGTAACATGTGATACAATTGTTGTAGCCTTTGCATGGTAATCAGTAAGAATCGGTCCTAGCATTTCTAAAAAAATTGTTTTGACATTTCTTTCTGGTTATCGTTCGTCAAATAAGGTACCCATCTTCAACGGAGCATTCTCACAGCTAACATTTCATGTAAAATCTAACGCAGTCTTTCTTCTTAAATGATCATCCACCATCATAACGCGCACCTTGTTCTTGTCTTAATCTGTGATACTCTCGAGACTTCATTAATAAGAATCATTTTTAACAATAGTATGGCAAGTTGAATTCAGCCATCCACTTCTTAATTGTTGAAGTAGCAGTCTCCTTGTAAACCATAGTCCGCAGCTCGTGGTCGTGCGGTAGCGTTCTCGCTTCCCGCGGCCGGGTTCCCGGGTTAGATTCCCGGCGGGGTTAGGGATTTTCTCTGCCTCGTGATGACTGGGTGTTGTGTGATGTCCTTAGGTTAGTTACGTTTAAGTAGTTCTAAGTTATAGGGGACTGATGACCATAGAAGTTAAGTCCCATAGTGCTCAGAGCCATTTTTGTAAACCATAATTAATTTTGGACTAATTTCCTGTGAGGATCAAAGCAAGGAATTTTATGCCTATCTGTTACATCAAAGTATTTACGTGAACGAAGGATACACAACACGACTGCTTTAGTAACATGTGTAAAAAAAGAAAAGAAGTTATTCCATTGACCACGTTGACACAAGGTGACAAGGGCTACATTGCTGCATAATGCGTAAGTCTGAGGCACCTCAGTGCAAGAACAAAAACTACGAGGGGTGTTCAATAAGTAAGGCAGCATTTATTTTCTAGGCCAATTTAAGTTGAAAAAAATTGGGAATTTGCTGAGGGACATTGTGGAATATTCTCGATCCAGCCCCTATAATTTCATGAAGTTTCGACAGGTGGCGGCGCAATACGTAGCCTGCGTAAAGGACATGCGTTCCAAGCAGAGCGCTGTCATTGAGTTCCAACCAGAGCATCACAAATATTCATTGGCGCTAGCACACTGTCTAGCAACAAGGTAGCGCTAACCTATACCACCTTCCGCGTGCCGGCCGGCCGGCAGCACACCGCTGTGGCTCCTGCAACACTGGAACGTGCAGACACTCTCATTCGAACTGATCGACGGATCACAGCCAAAAAACTTGCTGCACAACAGAACGTCTCTGTTGGTAGTGCAATCACACTCGACCACCGTATGCAATAAAGGGCCGTCAGTGCGGAGTTGCTTGCACGATACGAGGCTGATCGTGACAGTTTTTTTGTCGAACATCGTCACAGACGATTTAACATAACGGTAATCCATGGAGTGGCGCCAAACCATCTGTCGTTCGAAGGAAGTAGTTCGAAGAAGCACCCTCATCTGGCAAAGCCATGGCGGAGGTCTTCTGGAACGCTGGCGGGGTTGTTCTGTTTGTTGTTCTTCCACATGGCCCAATGATCACCTCTGTAATTTACTGTGCTACCCTCGGGAGATTGAGGAAACGATTTCAGAATGTTCGTCGTTACAAAAATGCAAACGAACTTCTCCATGGCAACGCAAGGCCTCACTCAAGTCTGCACACTCGAGGGCAGCTCACAAAATTTCATTAGACAGTTCTTGGCTCAAATGTCTCTGAGCATTATGAGACTTAACTTCTGAGGACATCAGTTCCCTAGAACTTAGAACGGCTTAAACCTAACTAACCTAAGGTCATCACACACATCCATGCCCGAGGCAGGATTCGAACCTGCGACCGTAGTGGTCGCGCCTAGAACCGCTCGACCACCCCGGCCGGCTTAGACAGTTCTCCCTCATCCACACTACAGCCCGTGTATCGTAACTTCCGACTTCTATCCGCTTGTCCCAGCGAAGAATGCATTCCGTGGGATGCGGTACGTGGATGGTGGGGAGATTACTGATGCAGCAAGACGTTGGCTCCTATGTCTAACCAGCAGAGTGATAACATGCGGGCACACAGGCGTTCCCAGTCAGGTAGCGTAAGGCCGTTGCATTGAACGGAGATTATGTTAAAAGACGGGTTTTTTAGCCAAAAGAGAGGGGACTAACACGGTTATTGGAATCCTGAATAAAACCAACTTGCTTTCAGAAAGAATGTTTTCCATTTATTATTGAACGTTCCTCGTATTGACCTGTATGTATAGAGAGGGTGCAGCGGTAAAATACTGCACTTGCATTGGGTAAACGGGGAGTAAAACCCCAGTCCGGCCATTCAGATTCAGATTTTTCTTACTCTACAAAATCGCTTAAAGCAAACGTCGGGAACGTTTCTTTTTGCCTGACGCGGCTAATTTTCTTCTCCATTCTTCCGCAGTTCAAACGTGTACTCCGTCTCTAATGACCTCCTGGACTTTAAACCTTACTCTTCCTTATTTCTTGACCTTATCCTCCTGCATAGTCACAGGTTTGACATGCTTTTTCTTCTATGGATACTTCCAACCAAATGCTGGTTTCCAAACGGACGAACATGTCAGTCTTCTGCTTCTTCTATCAGTTGTGTGCGACACAAACGAGGAATTGTGACGACCTCCTGAACAGAATAAAATGCAACGTTTTCTCATCAAAACCACAATGCAACGGTATAGTTAGACTTGTTTGATGAGGCTGGAGAGACGAAAATTTATTTTAATGTCTTACCTCTTCAGCGTATTAATGGTTCCACAATATTCCCAAAAAAATTTATCATTTTTGTCACAAGGAATCAGTTGCCGTCATGTAAATACATACATAAAAAAAAGTTTTCCATCATCCCTGCTCCCAGAACTTCTGAAGATAGACATCGACTATGGATATTGTATCACAGACACAGACCCTTTGAGTGTTCAAAGAGATGTCACTAAATCCGTCAAAAGATGTAAACAACCACGCATGAGCAACGCCTTTAAAACGGAGGGGGTCCGGCAGCCGATCAGTTCCAGTCATTCCACCAGGAAGAAGGTACACGGCTAGTGTTGTCTGCAGTTCAACCATGCCTAGACGGTCAATACCGCGGTTCGATCGCGTTCGCATTGTTACTTTGTGCCAGGAAGGGCTCTCAACAAGGGAAGTGTCCAGGCTTCTCGGAGTGAGCCAAAGCGATGTTGTTCGGACATGGAGAAGATACAGAAACACAGGAAGTGTCGATGTAATGCCTCGCTCAGGCCGCCCAAGGGCTACTACTGCTGTGGATGACCGCTACCTATCGCTTATGGCTCGGAGGAACGCTGACAGCAACGCCACCATGTTGAATAATGCTTTTCGTGCAGCCATAGGACGTCAGTGTTACGACTCAAACTGTGCGCGATAGGCTGCATGGTGCGCAACTTCACTCCCGGCGTCCATGGTGAGGTTCATCTTTGCAACCACGACACCATGCAACGCGGTACACATGAGCCCAACAACATGCCGAATGGACCGCTCAGGATTGACATCACGTTCTCTTCACCGATAAGTGTCGCATATGCCTTCAACCAGACAATCTTCGGAGACGTGTTTGGAGGAAACCCGGTCAGGCTGAACGCCTTAGATACACTGTCCAGCGAGTGCAGCAAGGTGGAGATTCCCTGATGTTTTGGGGTGGCATTATGTGGGGTCGACGTACGCCACTGGTGGTCATGGAAGGCCCCGTAACGGCTGTACGATACGTGAATGCTATCCTCCGACCGATAGTGCAATCATATCGGCAGCATGCTGGCGAGGCATTCATCTTCATGGACGACAATTCGCGCCCCTGTCGTGCATATCTTGTGAATGACGTCTTTCAGGATAACGACATCGCTCGACTACAGGGTCAGCATGTTCTCCAGACATGAACCCTATCGATCATACCTGGGATAGATTGAAAAGGGCTGTTTGTGGATGACGTGACCCACCAGCCACTCTGAGGGATCTACGCCGAATCGTCGTTGAGGAGTGGGACAATCTGGACCAACAGTGCCTTGAATAACTTGTGGATAGTATGACACGACGAATATAAGCATGCATCAATGCAAGAGGACGTGCTACTGTACCAGTGTGTACAGCAATCTGGACCACCACCTGTGAAGGTCTCGCTGTAGGATGCTACAACATGCAATTTGTGGTTTTTACGAGTAATACAAAGGGTGGAAATGATTTTTGTGTTGATCTCTATTGCAATTTTCTCTACAGCCTCCGGAACTCTCGGAAACTAGGTGATGCAAAACTTTTTTTGATGTGTGTAGTTTACTAAAACTGGTATTGTGTACGCGATTACTGAAATGCGATTGCTCGTTGACATAAAGGTTTTCATTTTATCCCGTTAAAAAAATCTCTAATGGTAGGGTTTTCTGATTCCTGCCGTACATCATGTATGTGATATCTGCATGCACGTTTGACTAGAAATTTCGGCTTTGGCGCTTGTGCTGTTACCAAAATTTAAAAAAGGGAGACCAAAAACGCCACTCAATAAAACACAACAAGGCTGAATATGAAATCTAGTAGTTGGTTAGTATTCTTTGCAAGATCAGTTACGTAGAACATCAGTAGTTGCATGGCTAGAAAGAGAGAGGAGCGCTGTATCCCCCATGCCCCACCTCTCCCGCCGCAATTATTCCTCTGAGCTGCCGTACACGAATTATTTTTGTTTCTCCGAATACTTTTAAAAATAATTTGTGTAAAATTACGTGGAAAACGACTGTAGTCGCAATAAATATTGAATAAAAGCATGCTGACGTCCACGACAAAATACATCGATTTTTGTAGGGTACAAACGAGTACTGAACATGTTCGGACACGTTATCACCGACTTATGGGATAAAAGAATGCCCATTTTGGGGAATCCCGTCTGGTATTTTCGAAGACCGAATATTTCACTGCTATATGGCGATTTTTTTGTGACTGACAAAGCAAAGTAAATGCATCTTGTATAAAATGCATCACTGTGAATCTTTGATAATTGATCTTAGGAACCAAGGAACGGCAACTACTCTCGTCTCCACAAATCACGAAAAAAAAGAAACAAAAACTGCCATGCTGTCATGCATATAAATCAGCGGAAATGTATCTCAGTTACGTCATCCGTACACAGCAGGCACCCGGAGTTTGAGAGCCGGATGACAATAGGCAGAAATCTATACCCGGAAATCTTTGATCGAATTGCACAGAGGCATCATTAAGTGCGTGAATTGAGGCGAAGCGCCGCTGGCACATCAGTCAGGGTCACCAAGGGCAATAGTGGTCAAGTGATTAAATTTTGGACGTTCTCAGGCTAACATAGAGTAGTAACAATCTCTCATCTTAAGGGCTACGTCGGACGCAAGTGATTCAAGCTCACTGTTTTGTACTCTAGTGAATATGACCGTGATCCATCCAAATTATGAGCTTTGAGGCTGCCATCAAAAACGTACTATCTGAGCTGTGTACTGGCTTGCATCGATAGAAGTCTTGCGTTTACCTCATCTTTGACTTTGTACTTAGCGACGGGTGCTATGGTGGTGTCCAATGAGGGTGCACAACTTGCCCCGCCTGTGTGCTTTTAAAGCGTTGTCCGCAGAGGTTCGCTGCCTGTGTACCTCCTCGAGTGCCTTGGCGTCTTCGTGCTGCCTCTGACCACTGTATACAGTCGCACGCTGAGACTTTGCCGGATGTCACACTGTTCATATTAGCCCTTCCGAGCAGCACTCGGTGTACTGAATTTGAGTCGACATAAGATGGTTTGGTGAGGGTTGGGCTACTGACAGCCGCCAGCTGCGCCCAAGGAACTAGCTGTTGGCGACTTTGTACTCTGCCCTGCCAGCGGAGCACACAACATAATTAATTCGGTGAGAACCATGTTAAAACGCACTTTTCAGCTGTTTGGTGTTCCACATAGAGTGACGTGTGTCCCTGCATGAAGCGAGCATCAGATAAAATTATTTAAATCCCAAAGCTTCAATGGTTCCTTCTGTCTCATGGTATTACAGTCTAGCCTTAGTTGTATTACCACTATCATTCGATATGATATATGTATATACACCCTAAGTTATGTATTAATTTAATTACGCATTGTTATCAGCAATAATTATTTAATACCACCCGGTTTTTAATAAACGTTTATTAAGAGCTCTGAAATTCTTCGTGTTTTACATGTTCTATGCATAATCTAAAGTTGTCTGTTTTTAAATTTCTATCTTTGTATACCCTTTATTGACTGCTACGTTTAATGAGAACTGCTTTCAATGTTGTATCTACCATGTATGGCCAGTTTACTGATTGAAACTGTCAAGGCGGAGTGCATGTCCAGTCTTGGTGATAGACGCCAGCTCCTGATTGTCTGCACTACCATGCATTGTTATAAATTCTTTAAGTGTCGCTTTGGTATGTGATCAATTCCTTGTATTTATTGTTAAGCCTCTCACTAATAAGACTGTGCATTTTTATTGTTCTAGTGCAGTACTGACTGCAAAAAACAAAATAAATAAAAATAAAAACATAAATAAAAAATAAATAAAATAACTTGTTTGTTTGGAATGAATATTTTCTTATCCTGACAACTTTCACTCCCACCTCCTGGTTACCAATTTTTCAGTGGTAACGGTGCACGATTGTCTGGGTGTTGCCAGAAAGAGTTTTTAATAATTTGGATTTTGTGTATATTGTAAGATTTCCCTTTCTTTCGAAAGGGATGGTACTTTTATATTTGGTGTCTACTTCTGCTCAGTGTCAGATAGACCATCAGCGACAGAGCACTTAGTGTTCCTGCTGCTAAGAAGGCGAGTACACCATTCCTTTGTTGTGTATTTTTACGAGCTTCAAATGGGAGAGGCTGCAGTAATGGATAGGAACTGTGATTGCTGTGTACAGATGCGAGCTGAGTTGGCAACTCTTCGCTCACAGCTCCAGGCTGCATTGGCTTCCGTCACACAGTTTGAGGCTGCTGCCAACGGGCATCATTGAGGAGGACTTCCAGCATGACCCACGTGTCAAATGGTTCAAATGGCTCTGAGCACTATGGGACTCAACTGCTGAGGTCATTAGTCCCCTAGAACTTAGAACTAGTTAAACCTAACTAACCTAAGGACATCACAAACATCCATGCCCGAGGCAGGATTCGAACCTGCGACCGTAGCGGTCCTGCGGTTCCAGACTGCAGCGCCTTTAACCGCACGGCCACTTCGGCCGGCGACCCACGTGTCCTCTGATCGACCAACTGCTGTGGCCACCCCAGGTATTGCCTGCACTAAGGTTGACCCCTCACCCATGGTCAAGGGGGAGATCATTCCAAAGTCTGGCAGGCAGCGAAATACTTTCCGAGGGGCCGATTGTAGGGCCTCCCAAGTTCGTTTGACGAACAGGTTTCGGGCGTTACCTGTGGCTGTCGATGTCTCTGAGCCGCATGCAGTCATCCACCCTGTTCCAGAGGAAGCTTCTCAGCCCACAAGGTCTGAAGCGTTCACAGAGGGTGGGTTTGCTGGTAGTTGGAAGCTCCAGCGTTAGGCGTATAATGGGGCCCCTTAGGAACATACATGCCAAGGAGTGGAAGAAAGCTTGTGTGCACTCCGTGTGCATACCGGGGGAGGGGGGGAGGAGGAGTCATTCCTGATGTGGAAAGGATGCTTCCAGATGCCATGAAAAGTACAGGGTGCAGCCAACTGCAGGTGGTGGCTCACGTCGGTACCAATGACGTATGTCGCTTTGGATCGGAGGAGACTCACTCTGGTTTTGGGCAGCTAGCGGAAATGGTAAAGACTGCCAGTCTTGCTTGGGAGATTAAGGCGGAGCTCACCATCTGCAGCATCGTCGATAGAACCAACTGTAGTCCTTTTGTGCAGAGCCAAGTGGAGGGTCTGAATCAGAGGCTTAGGCGGTTCTGTGACCGTGTAGGCTGCAGATTACTTGAGTTGCGCCATCGGGTGGTGGGTTTCCGGGTTCTGTTTAATAGGTCAGGAGTCAACTACACATAGGAAGCGGCTACATGGGTAGCGGGGGATGTGTGAAAGGGACTGGTCGGTTTTTTAGGTTAGAGGGGCTCAGGAAACCACAAAAAAGAGCGTCTGTCTAAAAGGGGGGCAGGTAAAACACAGTAAGTTAGTTGTTGAAACGATCGTTATTGTAGTTGTATATAATCGTGGCTGTGTTGGGAAAGAACCAGAGCTCCAAACCCTAATAGAAAGCACTAAATCTCAAATAGTTATAGGTACAAAAAGCTGGCAAAAGCCGGAAATAAGTTCAGCAAAACTTTCTTCTAACGATCTAACAGTGTTCAGAAAGGATGGATTAAATAAAATTGGTGGTGGAATATTTATTGCTGTAGTTGGCCTTGTAGTGAAATTGAAGTAGATAGTTCCTACGAAATAGTATGGGTAGAGGGTTATACTTGACAATCGGACTAAACTATTAATTGTGTCGTTTTACCGACCCCCGACTCAGAAGATATAGTTGATGAACAGTTCAAAGAAAACTTGAGTCTCATTTCAAATAGGTACCCCACTCATACAATAATAGTCAGTGGTGACTTCAATCTACCCTCGATATGCTGGAAAAATTATAGGTTTAAAGCCAGCAGTAGGCATAAAACGTCATCCGAAATTGTACTGAAAGCTTTCTCAGAAAATTATTTTGAACAATTAGTTCATGAGCCCACTCGAAGCGTAAATGGTTGCGAAAGCATACTTGACCTCTTAGCAACAAATAATCCTGGACAAATAGGGAGTAGTATCGTGACGAATACAGGGATTAGCGACCACAAGGCAGTAGCTGCTAGGCTGAATACAGTAACTCCTAGAACCATCAAAAAGAAACGCAAAGTATATCTATTTAAAAAAGATGATAAAAATGCTCTTAACGACTTTTTAAGAGACAGTCTTCACTCCTTCCGGTCTGATCATGTAAGTGTAGAAAAGTTGTGGAATGTTTTCAATGAGATAGTATCAACAGCAATTGAGAGATATATACCACATAAATTAATAAGTGATGGTACTGATCCCCCATGGTACACAAAACGGGTCAGATTGCTGTTGCGGAAGCAACGAAAAAAGCATGCCAAATTTAAAAGAACACAAAATCCCGAAGATTGGCAAAATTTTGCAGCAAGTTCGAAATATAGCGCGTGCTTCAATGCGAGATGCTTTTAATAACTTCCAAAACGAAAATCTGTCTCGGAATCTGGCAGAAAACCGAAAGACATTCTGGTCATACATCAAGCACACCAGTGGCAACACGCAATCAATACATTCACTGCGCGATAACAACGGTGAAGTCACTGATGACAGTGCCACTAAGCCGGCCGAAGTGGCCGTAAGGTTAAAGGCGCTGCAGTCTGGAACCGCAAGACCGCTACGGTCGCAGGTTCGAATCCTGCCTCGGGCATGGATGTTTGTGATGTCCTTAGGTTAGTTAGGTGTAACTAGTTCTAAGTTCTAGGGGACTAATGACCTCAGCAGTTGAGTCCCATAGTGCTCAGAGCCATTTGAACCATTTGCCACCAAAGCAGAGTTATTAAACACGATTTTCCGAAACTCCTTCACCAAAGAAGACGAAGTAAATATTCCTGAATTCCAATCAAGAACAACTGTCAAGATGAGAAACATAGAAATAGATATCCTTGGTGTCACAAAGCAGCTTAATTCACTTAATAAAGGCAAGACCTCTGGTCCAGACTATACACCAGTCAGGTTCCTTTCACAGTACGCTGATGCGATAGCTCCATATTTAGTAATTACATACAACTACTCGCTCACAGTAAGATCCGTGCCTAAAGACTGGAAAATTGCTCAAATCACACCAATACCCAAAAAGGGAAGTTGGAGTAATCCGTTGAATTACAGGCCCATATCACTAACGTCGATTTGCAGTATGGTTTTGGAACATATACTGTATTCGAACATTATGAAGTACCTCGAAGAAAACGAGAAAACGATTTATTGACACGTAGTCAGCACGGATTCAGAAAATGTCGTTCTTGGTTAACATAACTAGCTCTTTACATTCATGAATTAATGAGCGCTATCGACATGGGATGTCAAATTGATTCCATATTTTTAGATTTCCAGAAGGCTTTCGACACCGTTCCTCACAAGCGTCTTCTAATCAAACTGCGTGCCTATGGAATATCGCCTCAGTTGAGCGACTGGATTCGTGATTTCCTATCAGAAAGGTCACAGTTTGCAGTAATAGATGGAAAGTAATCGAGTAAAACAGAAGTAATATTTGGTGTTCCCCAAGGAAATGTTATAGGCCCTATACTGTTCCTGATCTGTATTAACGACATAGGAAACAATCTCAGTAGTCGTTTTAGATTTTTTGCAGATGATGCTGTCATTTATCGTCTTGTAAAGCCATCAGATGACCAAAACGAATTGCAAAATGATATAGATATCTGTATGGTGTTAAAAGTGGCAATTGACCCTGAATAAAAAAAATGTTAAGTTATTCACATGATTACTAAAAGAAATCCGCTAATTTCGATTACGCGATAAGTCACACAAATCTGAAGGACGTAAATTCAACTACATACTTAGGGATTATAATTACAACTAACCTAAATTGGAATGATCACAAAGGTAATGCTGTGGGTAGAACCAACCAAGGACTGCGATTCATTGGCAGAACACTTAGAAGGTGCAACAAGTCTACTAAAGAGACTGCTTACACCACGCTTGTCCGCCCTATTCTGGAACATTGCTGTGCGTTGTGGGATCCGCATCAGATGGGACTGACGGATCACATCGAAAAGGTACAAAGAAGGGCAGCTCATTTTGTATTATCGCGAAGTAGGAGAGAGAGTGCCACAGACATGATACGTGAATTCGAGTGGCAATCATTAAAACAAAGGCGTTTTTCGTTGCGACGGCATGTTCTCATGAAATTTCAATCACCACTTTTCTCCTCCGACTGCAAAAACCTTCTGTTGGCACCCACCTACATAGGGAGAAACGATCATCACGATAAAATAAGAGAAATCAGTGCTCGCACAGAAAAATTTAAGTGCTCGTTTTTTTCCGCGCGCCGTTCGAGAGTGAAACGGTAGAGAGACAGCTTGAAGGTGGTTCATTGAACCCTAGGCCAGGCACTTTATTGTGAATAGCAGAGTAATCATGTAGATGTACGACTCTCTTCAACTGTCGGCGGTCTCTGTCAGTCAACAGACGAGGTCGTCCTATACGCTTTTGTGCTGTACGTGTCCCTTCACATCCCCACTTTACTATCACATCGGAAACAGTGGACATAGGGATGTTTAGGAGTGTGGAAATCTCGCGTACAGACGTATGACCCGGGCGACACGCAATCGCCTGACCACGTTCGCAATCCGTGAGTTGCGCGGAACGCCCCAATCTGTTCTCTCACCGTGTCTAATGACTACTGAGGTCGCTGAAATGGAGTACCCGGCAATACAATGAACCTAATTTGAAAAACGTATGTTTTTGGGGGTGTCCGGATACTTGTGATCACATAGTGTATGTGCTGCTATTGTTGCTTAGGACTATCATGTTCTGCATTGCAGTAGGTTCTGCTATGCTATACTATTAAGACCATTATGTGCATGTTGTTGTTTTTGTGGTCTTCAGTCTTGAGACAGGTTTGATGCAGCTCTCCATGCTACTCTATCCTGTGCAAGCTTCTTCATCTCCCAGTACCTACTTCAACCTACATCCTTCTGAATTTGCTTAGTGTATTCATCTCTTGGTCTCCCTCTACGGTTTTTACCCTCCACACTGCCCTTCAATACTAAATTGGTGATCCCTTGATGCCTCAACACATGTCCTACCAACCGATCCCTTCTTCTAGTCAAGTTGTGCCACAAACTTCTCTTCTCCCTAATCCTATTCAATACTTCCTCATTAGTCATGTGATCTACCGATCTAATCTTCAGCATTCTTTTTTAGCACCACATTTCAAAAGCTTCTATTCTCTTCTTGTCCAAACTATTTATCGTCCATGTTTCACTTCCATACATGGCTACACTCCATACAAATACTTTCAGAAACCACTACCTGACACTTAAATCTATACTCGATGTTAACAAATTTCTCTTCTTCAGAAACGCTTTCCCTGCCATCGCCAGTCTACATTTTATGGCCTCTCTACTTCGACCATCATCAGTTATTTTGCTCCCCAAATAGCAAAACTCCTTTACTACTTTAAGTGTCTTATTTCCTAATCTAATTCCCTCAGCATCACCCGACTTAATTCGACTACATTCCATTATCCTCGTTTTGCTTTTGTTGATGTTCATATTATATCCTCGTTTCAAGACACTGTCCATTCCATTCAACTGTTCTTCCAAGTCCTTTGCTGTCTCTGACAGAATTACAATCTCATCGGCGAACCTCAAAGTTTTTATTTCTTCTCCATGGATTTTAATACCTACTCCGAATTTTTCTTTTGTTTCCTTTCCTGCTTGCTCAATATACAGATTGAATAACATCGGGGAGAGGCTACAACCCTGTCTTACTCCCTTCCCAACCACTGCTTCCCTTTCATGTCCCTCGACTCTTATAACTGCCATCTGGTTTCTGTACAAATTGTAAATAGCCTTTCGCTCCCTGTATTTTACCCCTGCCACCTTCAGAATTCGTAAGAGCGTATTCCAGTCAACATTGTCAAAAGCTTTCTCCAAGTCTACAAATGCTAGAAACGTAGGTTTGCCTTTTCTTAATCTAGCTTCTAAGATAAGTCGTAGGGTCAGTATTGTCTCACGTGTTCCAACATTTCTACGGAATCCAAACTGATCTTCCCCGACGTCGGCTTCTACTAGTTTGTCCATTCGTCTGTAAAGACTCCGCGTTAGTATTTTGCAGCCGTGACTTATTAAATTGATAGTTCGGTAATTTTCACATTTGTCAACACCTGCTTTCTTTGGGATTGGAATTATTACATTCTTCTTGATGGCTGAGGGTATTTCGCCTGTTTCATACATCTTGCTCACCAGATGGTAGAGTTTCGTCAGGACTGGCTCTCCCAAGGCTGTCAGTAGTTCTAATGGCATGTTGTTTACTCCCGGGGCCTTGTTTCGACGCATGTCTTTCAGTGCTCTGTCAAACTCTTCACGCAGTATTATATCTCCTATTTCATCTTCATCTACATCCTCTTCCATTTCCATAATATTGTCCTCAAGTACATCGCTCTTGTATAGACCCTCTATATACTCCTTCCACCTTTCTGCTTTTCCTTCTTTGCTTAGAAGCATGTTTTAAGTTACAACTTCTTGTCTTTGTCTCCGTTTCTCCACTTTCTTATACATCGCGTCATGTTTTCCATATTTTGGCAACGTAATTTTTTCAGGTATCTTTCCTTGTGCTGCGTGACGCTCAGTATGAAGGTTACTTAAAAGTAAAGTGTATTTCACCCCCTCCAACTTCCCACAATATTAAACTGGGCATAATTTGCTAAAACGTACGGACATTGCCCATTCTTTCATATCATTCGTTTTGCTGTCTGTAACTTTAGTGGTTTTTCAACCTTTTCTCATGCTTACTACTAAGATCATTCACAACATACCTGTCATGTTTATAAAACTGCGAATATTTACGAGAGGAACAGGAAGAATTTGTGGCACAAAAAGAAAAATTCAGACATCAAACATGCACATACTTTTATTTCTAAAGTAACAATATTGCTCTCATATGATATATCTGGGGGTACAGCTGCAAAAAATTTGTACCTTAAAATTTAAGTTATTACAAAAAACTGCCCACTCTACTTTTAATGCCAAGATCTTTGGTTCGAATGCAGTAGGGTGTTTGTGCTGTCTACAGTTTGCTACTGCACTGTGGTGTCCAGCTTACACGATTAAATAAAAAATATGTAATTTTGACGGAGATATAATCGAATATAATTTTTGAATTAATTACAGACTAAAATGCTTTGCTTTCTTACAGTTGGCAAACTTCACTTATTTCGCTCCTCCTTTCAATGGAGATTAAAAGTTGCATTTTGAGTAAGTTGTCAAATCTTCTAGTAAAATTTGTTTGAGAAGTGAGCACAATATGAAATAAACTGGAGGAATTAAAAAAAAAAAGAGCAGTTTCTATACGCTGCATACGTACCAAAACAGTAAGGCTGCTAACATGAGTTAGATGAGCGTCAATAATAGACGCTGGTAAATGCTGCAGAGGGGCAGTGTAAAATTACACTCGTGTATCACAGTTTCGACACAGTTAAAAAACAACTAATACTGACACTTAGATACAAAAATGAAATAGTTAGCACACCGAACTGACAACAACGAGGTGGATTTAATTACATGCTAATTGATTTGAGGAATATACGGAGTCAAGAGATCTACCCATATTAACAAAATAACAGTAGGAACTAATTGTGTGTAGATCATAGAACACGATACAAAATTCCAGTCATGGTTAAGATAAAGGCATCAAACGCGGACAATGAGAAATACTTTTTGTATCAATAAAAACATCATAAGCGCACATATAATTATCAACTGACAAAATGCTGTGAAACACCCACAGAAAAGTACAATACCATTGAAAAATAAGTACACGTGAAAGTTGAGAAGCAGCTATCGTTGGCCCAATTTTAAACCGCACTCTTTTTGTATTTTTTTACTAAAAATATTGGTAACGTTAGATATAAAAATAAATGCCACCCTGAGGGGTGGCGTCAGCAGCACCCTTGGAGAACTTGGAACTGAGCATCGGCAGGCCGGCGTACGCCGGCACCTGGTCGGTAAGACGGGCGGCGGCGGCGACTAGCCGAGGCCCACGTCCAGCGACATCATCACCAGGAAGCCCGCCATGGCACCCCACGACGCCAGCTTGCCGTTGCCACTGCAACACGGATCACCATTTCTGCTTACTCCGTCCACTGTTATCTCAAATCAACATATTACAAGCCGAACATAATAAATTTACTTTGGAGAGACAGGCTTCCATCTACAAAACAACAAGGATTTAGAAATCATGACTCGTGCGAAATTCAACTTGTCCTTTTCTCGCACGTTATCCCGTGAATCATGGACGAAGGGGAAGAAGCACACTCCATATTCTTAGGTTTCCATAAAGTTTTTGACACAGTGCACCACTTCAGACTGTTAACAAAGGTCCGAGTGTACGACACAGGATCTCAGGTATACTGAGGTGATAAAAGTCATGGGATACCTCCTAATATCTTGTCTGCCCTCTTTTTGCCCAGCGTATTGCAGCAACTCGACGTGGCAGGTACTCAACAGCTCGTTGGAGCTGCAGAAATATTGAGCCATGCTGCCTATAGAGCCTTCATAATTGCGAAACTGTTAACAGTGCAGGATTTTGTGCACGAACTGATCTCTCAATTATGTCCTATAAAACAGGATTCATGAAGGGCTATATGGGTGGCCAAACTATTCGCTCGAACTGTCCAGAATGTACTTAAAACCAATCGCGATAGGTTCATTAAGTTCATGAATGGCTGCAAATGGTCTCCAACTAACCGAAAACAGCCATTTAGTCAATGGGTATCACTGGACCAAAGAACACAGCCCACATCAGTATGGAGCCACCACCAGCGTGCACAGTAACTTATTGACAGTTTGGGTCAACGGCGTCGTGCGGTCTGCGCCACTTTCGAACTCTACCATCAGTTGTTACCAACTGGAATCGGGGCTCAACTGACCAGCCCACAGTTTTCCAGTCGTCTAGGGCCCAATCGATATGGTCACGAGCCCAGGACAGGCGTTGCAGGCGATATCGTGCTGTTAGCAAAGGAACTAGCGTCGGTCGTCTGCTGCCGTAGCCCATTAACGCCAAATTTTGCCGCACTGTCCTAACGGGAACGTTCGTACTACGTCCCACACTCATTTTTAGGGTTATTTCACGCAGTGTTACTTGTCGTTTAGCACTGACAACTCTACGCAACTGCCGCTGCCACTGCGTTGTCCGCGATGAGAGGTAATGTCTGTAATTTGGTATTTTCGGCACACTCTTGATACTGTGCATCTCGCAGTTCCCAAATATTATGTCCCGTGCGTCTAGCTCCACTTACTATTCCGCGTTCAAAGTCTGAATTCCAGTTTTGCGGCCATAATCACATCAGAAACATTTTCACATAAATCACCTCAGTAAAAATTACAGCTTCGCCAATACGTATCCGTTTTATAGCTTGTGTACGCGACACTACAGCCATAAGTATACGCGCATTTCACCATCCCATGACTTTTGTTACCTCACTGTATGTGAATGGGTTTAAGACTTCTTCAGCGATAGAACCCAACACGTTGCTCTGGACGGCGAGTGTTCAAAAATGTCTCAAATGGCTCTGAGCACTATGGGACTTAACATCTGAGGTCATCAGTCCCCTGGAACTTAGAACTACTTAAACCTAATTAAACTAAGGACATCACACACATCCACGCCCGAGGCAGTATTCGAACCTGCGACCGCTCGGCCACTTCGGCCGGCGGCGAGTGTTCATCGGAGACACCGGTATTGTCAAGAATGTCCCAAGGAAGTGTGATACGACAGCTGTTGTCCCCTCTACACAAAACGATCTCACGGATAGCGCTAACAGAGACTGTTCGTTGACGTCTTTGTGTGCCTGAAGGAGATAACAGGATGCTGGACAGTAATTCTACTTCGTGTGATGAAAGGAGGTTTCCTCTAAATGTGGAAAAATTATAGTTAATGCAGGTGAATAGGAATAACAACACTGTAATTTTCGAACTCAATTTAGTGGTGTGCTGCGAAATCTGAGTTTCCACCAGCATATAGAATGTTCAAATAACTTAGGGGAATGCAGCTGGGTGACGTCTTCAAATGCACAAATGCAGCAAGAAGATTAATAAGCAACGGGAGACGTCGCATTACTTTTTTTTTTTTTTTTTGACAAGGGAGGGACCAGGATTCTATGTAGAATTTCAGCAAAAACCTCCATCTCTATTCACATTATCACTTGCTAATTTCAAATTTCAACAGCTTCCTTAGTAACACTATCGTAATAGCTCAAGTGCATACCACGAGCTCCATAGGACGACCGATGCCAAGGCAATGTTCTGCAGTAGCAGATCTGCTGAGCTGTTGCAAGCACGTGTGATACTCCATACAGCGGTCCCCCTAGTTCTAAATGGTCTGACTAATAAATGACTTCCCACAAATGTAAGGAAAACGATAACACCCACCTTACGGAAACCAAGACCATTCTTTACGGATCCTAAATGGCCCTAACCTCAGATACTGGCCGAAAAACATAGTTTACATCATATTTACGCAAAATGTGACCAATCCTGTTGGAAATGCTTCCTGCGTAAGACAAAAACGTACCAGACTTTGATGACACCTCGCTATTATCATCACTCACCCGGTGTACGGTTGGTCGATGGAGCAACGCACAACACATGTCTGATCTATCTTTCGTTATATCCATTCTAACGAAGGGTGAGGGTAACTCATCTGACAAATTTTCAGGACTTGAAATGACGTGTGATCCGTGAACCAAGGTACAAAGTACCCTTTCACATTGAGCCGGATGGTGACAACTATCAGCCTACAGATATCAGTCAGTGTTTGCTGGCTTCGTATCATCGGCATGTCCTAAGGTACTATCAACCTTCTTCCTGATCAACACATCAAGCAAGAGAAGGCAGCCATCCTTTTGCATCCCCATCGTGAAACGATTATTCGGATGGACTGAAATCAGTTTAACCGTTTAAATACTTTCTACAATGAGGCCAAACAACAAAATTATCTTGAATGCCGACGACTCAAAGGCACGTTCCTCGTAGTCTTTCATAAACAAATTAGCAATAATAGGTGACACCGGGCTTCCCATTGCAACACTATCTGTCTGTCTAGAGTACTGGCCACTGAATTAAAATTAGGTGGAAATCAACGATACGACGTCATCCGGGTGTTTTTCCGTAAGTTACTTTAACACTTTATTCGCCATAAAAATTAGGTCTTCACACTGTTTACCTCTACGGGGAAGACATGCATCGTTACTTGCGGAGACTGGATAAACACCGCAATGGTAGTATAAGATTTCAATGTGAATTCGCGTTTTTGTTGAGTTGTCGTAATCAAAATGTACTTCAAAAGCTGTGCATCACTTTAATCTCCTGTCGCGAGAGCATCAAACAACGCACTCGTTCAGCTCTTGTTAGAGGAAGGATCCGTTACACTCGCCGAGATTGTTTGAGTGCGTGTGCGCGCACGCGTGTGAGAAAGACGACGTAAAAGGTTCAGCAGTCTTCAACGCGAAGATACTGCAGTGCTGCACTACATACGGCTCTACAGCAAACGATTGCCCTTGTCTTCCTCTGACCCGGATCCACAATGCAACATTACTTTTTCACACTGATAAATGACTGTTCGGGATGAAAGAATCTGTAAGTGACAGACAATTCTAGTAGTAGTAGTAGTAGTAGTAGTAGTAGTAGTATGACACTCATTTAGTAATCGTGTGCTTGGTGTCTTCATTCTTTATCCTGTTACTACCACTGTTTTCCAACCTGTTCTTCAATACATTATTACCATTGTACGCAACGATTTTTTCTTTTGTTTCTATTGTCTTCTGCATTCTCGTCTGCAATTTACTTGGTCGTCTGCAAACACTATGCTTCCTACTCCTACTTTGTCATTTCTTCCCATAACGTGAAAATAGGTGTCACCACAGCCCACTAACAAGAAATCAACACCGAATGTTCAACGTGCATGTCGGAGTGCTAACGACAGGGACGGAGAAATTATGTCACCGGCTGGTATGACACGTAACTCACTTCCTCTTGGTAATTCGCACCCATCACCTACATTCTAGTATCTGTAGAAAGTAGAACCACGAAAGTGAAACTATACCCACTGAGGTATTATTCTATAAATACAGGCAATGGAATGGAGAGCGTCGCTCACTGCACATTCGCTACGAGTCGCGTTGACATCTGAATTTAATTACTTTCTTTTGGAGTGTCGGTACTGTAATTTGGAATTCCGCATGCTGCGTGTCTCTACTTCACCAATTAACACTGCTGATTAATACCAGTCCTACGAAAAGTGATTACCCCCTCGCAGTTTTAATATGCCTCAATGTAAGGGTCTCGCGTTATTTTCAAAAATAAGTAAAATTATAATGAAGTAGTGGGATCCTTTGACGTCTACAGTGCTTTACTAGGCATAGGCATCTTGTAGGCGGTATGCTCTTAGCTTTCCTTGATTAGACAGTCACAGAACACAAGGGTTTGCGTGAAGTTCTGAACCATATTAAACTTAATTTTTTATATTGGCGTTCACAAACTTATACGGGTGAACGTCACAAGTGCCTATAAAAAAAATTAGAACTAACGGGAGATCGAGTCCCAGACGTTTTATTTTGTTATCTTACGCTTAAAATGCATAACCATCAAGACACGAAAGAAAAAGTTTTAAGGCGGAAATTTAAATTTTCAGAATTGATTGTCGATTTGAAAATCTTTAGGACTTATAATAAAAAGTTTTACTACGAACTGCCTCGGTGGCTGAGTGGATGTACCCGAAAAAACGAACACCTATATCTTTCCGAGCCAGCTCTGACTTCCTTTATTTTATTATGGTGATCGTTTCTCCCAATTTAGGTCGGCGTCAATAAAATATTTTCGCGTTCGGAAGAGGAAGGTGGTGACTGAAATTTCGTGATAAAATTCCGCAGCAACGAAAACCGCCTTTGTTTAAAAATCCTGTATCATTTTAGTGACTCTCTCTCCTCTATTTCGCGACAATACAAAACTTTTTCGATGTACTCCGTCAATCCTATCTAGTAAGGTTCCCACACCGTGCAGCAGTATTCTATAAGAGGACGGGCAAGTGTAGTGTAGGCAGTCTCTTTAGTAGATCTGTTACATTTTCCAAGTGTCCTGCGAATAAAATCAGTGTATTCTTTCCAATTTAAGATAATCGTAATTGTAATTCCTAGGTATTTAGTTGGACTTACGGCCTTTACATTTGACTGATTTATCGTGTAATCGAAGTTTAACGGATTCCTTTTAGCACTCATGAGGATGACCTCACACTTTTCGTTATTTAGGGTCAACTGCCAATTTTCACACCATTCAGATATATTTTCTAAATCGTTTTGCTATTTCTTTTGATCTTCTCATGAGTTTACTAGACGATAAAAGACAGCATCATCTGCAAACACGCTAAGACGGCTGCTCAGATTGCCTCCCAAATCGCTTATATAGATAAGGAACTGCTTCTGGGTCTAGGTCTGGGTCAGAACCACAAGGATAAACACTTTAGTCAAAACAACTACTCATGAATCAAGAACAATGTTGGCAAAGTTAATGAAAGTTTCCTTTCTTCTGGTTTGTGTTGACCACCTGCTTACCTTCTTTTCTACTAGAGTACTATCGTCAGCTGCTTAAAGACGAGAACTACCGCAAGTGTAATTCAGCGTGAGTAGCTTTATCAACATGATCCTTCGGTTTTGTTGAAATTTAGGTTGCAATCGGAATACCTTACCACCCAATTTGGGGAGCTTTTTTCATAAGCTATTTTCTCTAATTGCCCATACCTATGAGCAATTATGAATTGGTGGTGACCTTGGAATGGGTCACAAAATGGAATTAGACCGCGTAAAAGAAGCTCAAATAAAACAATTTTAGTGTGTTTACTAATAAACTAAATATAAATTATTCTTTTACAAAACCATGTGTACTATTCAAGAGCCAGTCTCCTGCCTAATAATGTTCGTTTTACCAGAGGCTCTTGATTAACATACAACACTTTTTTAATGTTCTCAAAGGATTCATCAGATCTTAGTCCAAACATGTTACTCGAGAAATCGCAGCATGCATCTCTGTTACATACAGCATAAACAGATTAATTATCCTGATACGTTCTCACTGTACTCGCCTATCACTGTTATGCTTGAGCTCGTCTTCAGACTGGCACTCGTCAGACTGCCGCAGTCACCAGAGTGCGTACCCTCATGTAATGCTTCCACACTGCTGCTGGTTTTAGATTTCCAAAGTCTTTAGAAATTTTTAAACAAGGCTCTTTATTTTCAATTCCAAGTACAAAATTAATTCAATAAACTAATAACTTAGGTAACCCAAGTTTTATACAACACGGAGTGCAGAGGGTATCTGTGTACATGTTTGTCACCACACACACACACACACACACACACACACACACACACACACACACACAGGCGAATCTGTGGAGCAGGAAAGTATGTAGAGTGTATTCTAGGATTGCCGGCCGGAGTGCCCGAGCGGTTCTGGGCGCTACAGTCTGGAAGCGCGCGACCGCTACGGTCGCAGGTTCGAATCCTGCCTCGGGCATGGATGTGTGTGATGTCCTTAGGTTAGTTAGGTTTAAGTAGTTATAAGTTCTAGGGGACTGATGACATCAGAAGTTAAGTCCCATAGTGCTCAGTGCCATTTGAACCATCTTCTAGGATTCTACAATAGAGTTTAACTCTGCTGGCATGAGTGTATGGGTAGGTATTCTCAGCGGTGAGCTGACTGCGCTTTATTTTTTGAACGATACTGTCCATTCCGTAAATTACTAAATATATCTGACGAAGTGTTGTTAGAACTGGAAAATAGACCAATATTTGAACATCTGCGGCCAGCTAAGGAGAAACTGATATGGCAACAAGATGGAGTACCCTCACCTTGTGGAGTTATTATGGGAGAATTTCTAAATAAAAATTTTGATGAATGGACTGGCAGACGGAGTACTAATTAAACACGTCCACGGTTGAGATATATCACACCTAGTCTGGAGCATACAAAAAAAAGGAGGTTTGTGTTAAGACTAAAAAAACTGAGCATATTTAGGGCAAATCCAATAGAAATTTGAAATCTACTGATCCGGAAGACTTGCGAATAATTTGTAAATCACTGTTCAAAATATGCAGTGCTTGCTTAGAACAGCATCCAAATCACCTTCAGTATCTTCTGTACTTTCAATGAAAGTTCTGTTGTTGTTGAGGTCTTCAGTCCAGAGACTGGTTTGATGCAGCTCTCCATGCTACTCTATCCTGTGCAAGCTTCTTCATCTCCCAGTACCTACAGCAACCTACATCCTTCTGAAGCTGTTTAGTGTATTCATCTCTTGGTCTCCCTCTACGATTTTTACCCTCCACGCTGCCCTCCAATACCAAATTGGCGATCCCTTGATGTCTCAGAATATGCCCTACCAACCGATCCCTTCTTCTGGTCAAGTTGTGCCACAAATTTTTCTTCTCCCCAATTCTATTCAATACTTCCTCATTAGTTATGTGATCTACCCATCTAATCTTCAGCATTCTTCTGTAGCACCACATTTCGAAAGCTTCTATTCTCTTTTTGTCTAAACTATTTATCGTCCACGTTTCACTTCCATATATGGCTACACACCATACAAATACTTTCAGAAACGACTTCCTGACATTTAAATCTATACTCGATGTTAACAAATTTTTCTTCCTCAGAAACGCTTTCCTTGCCATTGCCAGTCTACATTTTATATCCTTTCTACTTCGACCATCATTAGTTATTTTGCTCCCCAAATAGCAGAACTCATTTACTACTTTAAGTGTCTCATTTCCTAATCTAATACCCTGAGCATCACCCGATTTAATTCGACTACATTCCATTATCCTGCTTTTGCTTTTGTTGATGTTCATCTTATATCTTCCTTTCAAGTCACTGTCCATTCCGTTCAGCTGCTCTTCCAGGTCCTTTGCTGTCTCTGACCGAATTACAATTTCATCGGCTAACCTCAAAGTTTTTATTTCTTCTCCGTGGATTTTAATTCCTACTCCGAATTTTTCTTTTGTTTCCTTTACTGCTTGCTCAATATACAGATTGAATAACATCGGGGAAAGGCTACAACCCTGTCTCACTCCCTTCCCAACCACTGCTTCCCTTACAAGCCCGCATGCCATCTGGTTTCTGTACAATTTGTAAATAGCGTTTCGCTCCCTTTATTTTACCCCTGCCACCTTCAGAATTTGAAAGACAGTATTCCAGTCCACATCGTCAAAAGCTTTTTCTAAGTCTACGAATGCTAGAAACGTAGGTTTGCCTTTCCTTAATCTTTCTTCTAAGAGAAGTCGTAAGGTCCGTATTGCCTCACGTGTTCCAATATTTCTACGGAATCCAAACTGATCTTCCCCGAGGTCGGCTTCTACCAGTTTTTCCATTCGTCTGTAAAGAATTCGTGTTAGTATTTTGCAGCCGTGACTTATTAAACTGATAGTTAGGTAATTTTCACATCTGATGAACGTTCTATGTTGATAATAAATTTGCATTTTCATTTGTTTAGTGCTATTTCAACAACCCACACTCTACACCTGCGCAATTTCATAAATAAATCATTAGTTTTTTTCAAATCCGGGTTGGTAATTTACGTGTTATTAAAGCCCACTGAATGATAAGTAAGAGTTTTGGTTTGTTACATTTGGATAGGCGCATCCCCTCGCTTGAAGACTGTCGCGAACAGTGGCTTCGCTCTCGAATCGCCAGCGACAAGTGGCCTACGGCAGAGCACAGTGCCGGATGAGCGGCTGCTGCGTGGGTCCCGTTAAAGCTGCGAGCATTACCGCGAATGGGAGCAGCCGGTGCGACGGTGCGTCGCGCACGCCTAACAAGTTGCGTGAGGCCGCCTCGGCACGCGGGCCGCCTCGCAACAACTGCATTAACCTGCGCGTACAGCGACCGCCGGCTTCTGGGAATCATCTGGGTGCGGCGCGGTGCGGGCACGCACTTTGGTGCGCGGGCAAAGCCAGCGCGGTGCACTCACTTCCCGTTTCCTCGGTGCTCTGACGTACCGCCTACAGCGACGTCAATACAGATTCGGCACTGGTTCAGTGGCAGCAGCACATGGAAGCAGTGGACAATACAATGTGTTCCCTGATGAATGGTAAATACAGTCGGTTACAAAGTAACACACGTGGCACTGTAACTCCGCAATGGTAAGAATGCGTTCTACGGAAATGAAACTGTCGAAGTAGAGACATAAATGTTTTGCCATATAATGTAAACATTATTTTTGCTCCTTGCTGTTTCAGGTACACCACCACGGATAATCACCGTGATACCCCATTACGAAAACATATAGGACGCGAATTCACGTACAAATTAGGAGATAACTGACCAAATGTTGCTAGTCTACGTCCACCACAATGGATGTAAATAATGTACTCCGATGCTCCGGAGACTTCGGCATGGGGACTGCAGCATCGAAGACCACTGACGTTCACGAAGATGGTGCTGCCATCACAACAGAAGGGAACAGACAACTCACTGAGGAAATCACCCAGGCTGACATGTACAGCTACATGCTGGAAAAGCACAAAAATATCTGTGTGGTTCGAAACTAGTCAACTGACCCTAAATAATGGAAACTGTGAGATCATCCACATGAGTGCTAAAAGGACTCCATTAAACTTCGGTTACACTACATACCAATCAAATATAAGGGCCGTAAAAATTCAACTATATAGCTAGCATTAAACTGGAACGAAAGCACAGAAAATGTTGTGGAGAAGGCAAACCAAAGACTGCGTTTTATTGGTACAACACTTAGAAGATGCAACAGATCGACTGAAGAGACTGCCTACACTATATCTGTCTGTCCTCTTTAGGAGTACTCTTGTGCTCTTTTGGAGTACATCGAGGAAGTTCAAAGAAGAGCAGCGCGCTTTGTACAATCGAGAAATGGGGAGACAGTGTAACGGACACTGTACAGGATTTTGGGGGGGGGGGGGGGATCATTAAAGCAAAGGCGTTTTTCGTCACGACGCTATCTTCTCACGAAATTTCAATCTTAATTTTCTCCTCCGAATGCGATAATATTTTGTTGACTCCGGCCTGGATAGGGAGACACGATCATCATAATCAAAGATGGTAAATCAGAGCTCGCACGGAATGACATCGGTCATCGTTTTTTCCGCGCGCTGTTCAAGAGTGGAAGAACAGAGAATTATTGTGCTCGTGGTTCGATGAACCCTCTGCTTGGTACTTAAGTGTGACTTGCAGAGTAGTAATATAGTTGTCGATGTATAAGAATCCGTATGAACGATGATGCAATAATTAGGATAAATAAAAGAAAGCGCCACACGGTTCTTGATAAGGGAAGTAGTACAAGTCGGGAAAAGCCTATGCGATGAAACTTTGCTGTTTCATTTTGATTCGGTGAGCAAAAGATTATAGATGGATTGGATACATTCGCAGTCTCGATGTTGTAAGGACGACGATTTCCTAGGTGACGCCACAAATACACAGCGACATTTTTTTCTTTTCACTATTACAAAAAAATGACTTCCACGAATGTGGAACTATTATAATCTGAGAACATTGTTCGTATGGTATCCGTATCGACACAAACCATCGCCTCACAGATGCTGCATTATGGCAGGGTGCACTGACATGTTGATACACATGAACATTGTTTCCAAACTGTTCCTTTACTGCACCCAGCACACAACGCTGTAAAATGTGTTCATACCCTTTTGTATTTAGCTTTTTCTTAATGATAACAGTAACGAATCACGCCACACCCTTTGGAAATCGCACTCAGAAATTCAGAAAGAATGTTACCTATCAATACTATCTTACCTGACCGCAAGTATTCGAAAGTTATATTAAAATCTGACTCTAGTACTGGATCTCCTATGGCTTCAATATCGACTGATGTTTCTTCCTCAATCATTGGACAAATCCTCCCCATCGTCAAGGCCTTCAACGTACTCTTTCCACCTATCCGCTCTCTCCTCTGCGTTTAACAGAGAACAGTGCACTCTTAATGTTGACGCCCTTGCTTTTAATTTTACTGAAGGCTGTTTTAACTATTTTATATGTTGTATACGTACTTCCAGCAACGTTTTTTTTTCGGTTTCTAAACATTTTTCCTGGAGCCGTTTATCCTTGTCTTCCCCACACACTAACTATTTACTTCATTAGTAAGTAACCTACATTTCTGTATTCTGGAATTTCCCTCAACATTTCTGCACTTTTGTCCATCAACTTAAACAGTATTTTCCTCACACGAGGTTTCTTCGCAGTTACCTTGCTTGTACCAATGTCTGTCCGTTCAATTTCTGTGATTACCCTTTGGAAGTTGTCCAGTCCTCTTCAACTGAACAGCCTACTGTGTAATTCATTATCTTAGCATATCTCTCAGAAAATTTCAAACACATCTCATCATTCCTCAGTACTTCTGTATCCCACTTCCTTCCACACTGATTCTTCCGCACGATTCTCAAACATCATTCTACTTTTCATCATCACCAAATAGTGATCTGCTTCTGTGTATGCCTTACAATCCGATATCTGATTTTCATACCTCTATCGGATCATGATGTACTCCAGCTGGACTCTTTCCATACATACAGACCTTTTCCAAGCATACGTCCTCCTCTTGTGACTTTTAAACAGCTTACTCGGTATTACTAGATGAAATTTATTGGAGAACTTTCTACTATCACACACGGAGCGAGATGGTGGAATGATTAGCACACTGGACTCGCATTCGGCACGACGGCGGTTCAAATTTGCGTTCGGCCATCCGAATTTTCGTTTTCCGTGAGTTCGCTAAAGCGCTCCTGGCAAATTCCGGAATGGTTGCTTTGAAAGGGGAAACCGGTTCCTTTCCCCAACGTTGAAACAAAAAATCTGCAACTGCTATACGAAAGGATGCGTTGTTATAAAGAAGTCTACGGATACTAGTCACCGTATGCTGTTTCGATTGTACAAGGGGTGGGATTCTTCCTACAAGTGGGTCATGGGACATGAAGACTGTGTAGTGTAAGGGCGAAAATGGCAGCAAAATGAAAATAAAATTGGAAATGTAGACAGCTGAAGGTGTTTTTTATTTGACTTTTATATTGAGCAGCCGAGGTCCCGCAACCATACTTTCATTAGCTCTGTACGAAGAACTATCTATTGCAATGAAATTACATTATAGCGCGTCATGAAGTTTTATTGGTGAAAAAATAGCGACTAAAAACACAGTTTTGGTGACCTCAGAACCCTTGCCATGTACTCACTACGTCAGTTAAAACTGACCGCATATTACTGCGTAAGTACAGTAACTCTGAACCTCAAGATCTCAGTAACGATTACGAAAAACTTTCAAAGTTCCCCGAGAACATCAACCTAAGAACATGCGATAAAAATTTCGACGTAAATAGAAATTATAGAAGTGGCCACCCCAATAATGGTACTTTCGGTACCCAAAAAACATGTTTTGTTCGCGATTTTCTAAGGAACTGCTAATGAACTAATCATGCTTTGAGAAGCCGTATAAGGCTCAACCTAGACCACACCTAATGCAAAAGAACCATCCGGGTTGCTCAATTTGCCTGTGCTCTAGGAAGAGTGTAATGTTTAAATACGCCGGCCGGTGTGGCCGAGCGGTTCTAGGCGCTTCAGTCCGGAACCGCGCAGCTGCTACGGTCGCAGGTTCGAATCCTGCCTCGGGCATGGCTGTGTGTGATGTCCTTAGGTTAGTTAGGTTGAAGTAGTTCTAAGTCTAGGGGACTGATGACCTCAGATGTTAAGTCCCATAGTGCTTAGAGCCATTTGAACCAATTGAATGTTTAAATTTTGACTGTGTACTATACGATAGCTACAGTATGAGGTTTGGATATAAAATAATGGAAGTATTGATGCAAAAATTTTTATTTTAAAAACACACATATTCATTGTCACACTCAATATACGACCCCCCACCCCCCTCCGTCACAACAACGCTCCACGGGAATTCTTAGTGATGGAAACAGTGCTGGAAATGTTCCTCTGTGAGCTCCTTGAAGGCGCGTGTCGCTATTTCTTTCATTTCTTCAGCGAACTGAAATCCTTTTCCCTTTAATACAGATAGGGACCTTGGGCAATAGATGAAAGCCAGATGGTGCTAGGTCAGGTGAATAAGGTGGGTGGTGTAACACTGGGATACTGTACTTCGCTAGAAACGTCTTAACATACAATTCGATATGGGCTGGTGCGTTGTCTTCATGCAGAACCCATGAGTTGCTATTCCACAATTCGGGTAGGTCTTTTTATTGCGTGGATAATTTTCAGCACGTACTCGTACATCCCTTTATCAAAGAATGAGAATATCTCCTAGAAATGTGGCGAATGCCTGTGTTACATCTATATATATCGCAAGTCATTGTAGAGTGCCTCGCCAAGAGTAACTGGAACTCAAGTACACGATTTTTTTGTCCTCTTCCACTCGCACTCTCAGCGAGGAGAAAATGACAATACATACGTCTCTATATCTTTTATCTTCTTCTCATAATCCCTACAAGAAATATACGACGGAGCAAGTACAATTGTCGCGGTCCTCCTTTACGGGTTCTGCGGAGTTACCGAACACAGTATTGCGAGAAGAACGTCACCTTTCTTCCAAAGATTCCCATTAGGTCTCCCGAACGTCTACAGCTAATGGGCAAGCAGTACGTCTCTGAATTTGCTCCACTTCTGCCATGGCACCTATTTCGAAGAATTTCAAACGCTCGAGAAGTACTCCAGAATTGTGTCTTGCGTCCGGCTTCCTTAACAGACGTGATGCATCATTGAGAGAGAGAGAGAGAGAGAGAGAGAGAGAGAGAGAGAGAAATCCCAATACGTTCTACTTCACGATTTTATAACTTCGTTCCGTTTCATATCGCTTCGTATAATTACCTCTAGATATTTAAACGATATAACGAGCTCTCAAAGTCCTCCGCTAACCTTATAATCGGGTTCTTTTTTCTTTGTTAGGGCAATGTTGATTCGTTGAAGGACTGGCGGAAAGGAACAGCCTCAACTACAGATTAATTCTGTGACTGAACTGAAAATGTGGAACTTTCCTCCCCATTTATATTCCCAAGTCGAAAACTATTTCCACCACCAGCATCGAGCGTCAGGATATCACCGGGGCAATTTTGCAACTTTGGCGTTACACATTCTTCGACGAAGAGCTTTTCGTACATTATAGTTCGAGTTCACTCATTCTACACTCGCAGCGCGAATAGTTTAAGTCAGACACATTCATATTTTTAAATGGGAATTCTTCAAAAATATTCAACTAATAGGATAATTTCTCCGCTAATACAACCATCTGTATGATCTTCCCTCAAATATTAACGCTGGAAGTGTCTGCACTGTTCAGAACGGCGATATTGCTGTCACGAATTGCTCACTGACCTGCATTCATCCTCTGACGTCAAGCTCGGCACTTTTACTATAAACAACCGAATTTCAGAGGCGATAAAGACATTGAAAATCCTTAAACTCAGCCGGCCGTTGGTGGCCGAGCGGTTCTAGGCGCTTCAGTCTGGAACCGCGCGACCGCTACGTCGCAGGTTCGAATCCTTCCTCGGGCATGGTTGTGTGTGATGTCCTTAGGTTAGTTAGGTTTAAGTAGTTCTAAGTTCTAGGGGACTGATGACCTTAGATGTTAAGTCCCATAGTGCTTAGAGCCTTAAAGTCAGCTGCGCCACAGTGTGACATTCTTTCCACAACCCACGCTTTGGCTGTGTGAACTGCATTCCTTGAGTACGTTCCACCTTCACCTTGGGCTGGTCGGATCTGACTTTATATTCGACAAGTTCTTTTCCTGACCAGTCCAACGCTCGCGTCATACAACAGGCACGCTACGTGTAACAGCTGCACAAGTTTCATGTTTAGCTAAATGCTCGGAATTTCAGACCTCTAGGTATTACGCTTGAATTCTTAGTTTTGGTGAAGGCTTATAATCGTTGATATCATATTGTACATTTGTACAGCCAACGACTGTACGAGTGTTCTATCAGCGGTTGTGTTGCTGCAGTCCTCCTTTATTTACTGATTCTGATCTTGATTCTACAATACTAAACCACTGCAAAATGATCTAGAGGATAATCAACAGGGAAGTTGTTATCATATTTAGAAATCTTTCCTACAGTAGCAGCTCAGTCTCAGTTCCCCCCCCCCCCCGACTGACTCTCTCTCTCTCTCTCTCTCTCTCTCTCTCTCTCTCTCTCTTTTCCAAGCAGAATCACTGTGCGATTTGCATTCCTTTCTCGAAACTGTTACTTTTTAATGTCTTAAGTGCACAACAAATTCAAAAGTGGATACTGTTTTTTATCCTTGTTTATACATCGTAAACATTAGTGTGTGGAGTCAATTTGCACTGCACTTTGGCACACTAAGATCGCATATCCGATAGACTTTAATTCCTTTTGTTCAATATTTAATACGAGCCTCTTATTTATGTCTGAGAGTAACATTACGCTTCATCTGAGCCTTTGAGAAGGCCACTATATTTGTCGGCAATGTAAAATTAGTTTGCATCGGTCACCGTCGCCTCTTCTTTGTATACTGCTTTCCTATGTGAGCAAACTACAAAAAATTCTTCGTGATTTGAACGGCTGCATAGGTAACGGACGAACCAAAAAAGATCGGCTCTGTGAGTTGATGTGACACAAAAGGGTGTAAATACTGGAATGAGTTTATCAATTTTTTAAAGCAAAGAGCATTAAATATTTCACCAAGACGATTTCTGATAACTTTGAAGATTTCAAAATGACCTTGAGTCGCAAGACTCTTTAACGAGAGTTGGTTTTTTAGGTTCTACAGGCACTTACGAGAGAAATCTTGCTCTCTTTCAATTTTTTACAGTAGTTGTTGTTCGTTGTAGGTCGCTGAAACAACGAAGTGCAATTAGAAAAAAGTGGATGTCATTCCTGTTTTCAGAACGGGTCGGAGAGATTCAAATAATTATAGGCCAATATCGCTGACGTAAGTCTCTTGTGAAATTATGAATCCTGTCTTCAGGTCACGCTTTATGACTTTTTGGAGAATGGAAATGTCCTATGCAAAACTCGGACCAAAGATACTGCGAAATTCATCTTCCTCCGCTCACATACGATATCAGCGCTAAAGACAAAGCCGCCCATGTTGATGCCGTATGGCTGGACTCCCAGAAGGCAGTCGATACAGTTCCGCACTGTTGTTTAGTGGGGAAAAAAAAAAAACAACAACAACAACACGAGCTTATCGCGTCTCGGGCCAGATTTGTTATTGGACTTCCCTGCAGACAAAACTATTCTCGTCGTTCCTAAATGGGACAAAACTGGCATAAGTAAAGGGAGTACCCCAAGGAAGTGTGATAACAGCGCTATTGCTTAGATTTAATACTAATGATCTAGTGGATACCTTTGGAGGCTCCGTGAGTTACTC
The DNA here is from genome assembly GCF_023898315.1 of Schistocerca nitens. NCBI lineage: Eukaryota > Metazoa > Arthropoda > Insecta > Orthoptera > Acrididae > Schistocerca > Schistocerca nitens. The sequence goes on along the minus strand of NC_064617.1, from coordinate 607,269,676 downwards.
CGGGAAGACATTTTTGTCTATAGAATAGTTGCAACGCCAGAAGGCTGAAGCAGAGGTTAGACCACTGTTGCAGTGACTGGCAGTTGGCTTTGAACGCAGATACATGTAACGCACAGCGCATAAACAGGCGAAAATAATATCCATTGTTGTTTTATTGCACTACTGACGACAAATCACTGGAACCATTAACTACCGTAAAATAACTAGGATTAGCCATTCAGGGTACACATAAAACTAACTGTGGGAAAAGCAGATGCCAAGCAGAGATTAATTGAAAGAATCTTAAGGAAATGTTATTAATGTCCGAAAGAAGTGACTTACAAACTATCTGCAAGCTCGAATCTTGCGAATTTCTCATAATAAAAGAGAGAAGATCCAACAAAGAGCGGCACGCTTTGTGACGGGATCGTTTGGTGAACGATGGACCGTTACGGCGATCCTCAACAAATTCCACTGGCAAACACTAAGGGATGCGTTATGCATCACGGAGATGCTCACTGTTGGACGCTGAAGAGCACACCATCCAAGAAGAGTCGGACACCATATTACTATTTCTCGTGTATCACTCGTGAAACGACTAGCACGAGAAAAGAGAAATTAGAGCTGAGACGCAGGTTTATAGACACTCGTTCTTACCACGTACAATTTGTGAATGGAACAAGGAAAAGATAGTGGTACCAGAAGTACCCTCGGCTATATGTCTAGAGGTGACTCACTGACTATACGTGTACGAGTAGTTTGGGAGTGCGGGCAGATGGGAGGAGACGTTGACGTGATGAAGGGCCAGAACCATTGGTCCACATGCCGAAAGTCGGGCAGTGTGCGCTTCTCTGTCGCCGGAACTGTTCTACGCAGTTTCGTGGAGGCAGGAACATGAAGACCCAACCAGGAATGAATTAATGCATGTGCTCCTCAAAGATTAGTCCTAGCTCAGTTTACAGCATGAGTATCGTCGCACGGTTGTCCGAAGTACAGTGGTAATTAGCACAACAGAGCTACAATGTGCAAAGAAATCAGGGCGCACGTACTTTCAAATCGTCATAGGCGGTCAGAATAACATTGTCAACGCACAGAGAAAGAAAAATGAGACGTTCAGTTGGTCTACACGTCCTGTTCAGCGATGTCATACCTGCCTTTCATAAAAATTGCTCTGAGGAATGAACTTCGGATCTCCATGTCAAGTACAGCCCACATAGTGTACATCCAGACCTTCCTGGTCTTTCGCAGAAATGGGATCGATTGCCAATAGACCTCTTGAACCATACCACTCAAGAGACTTCCACGTCGCTGTATAGCATATCAAAATAATATCACGATATAACTGGAGTATTTGTGTAGTAGGAAGTTGCGGTAAGGTAAGTTTTCGCGCGAATTGTTATCGCTGTCGCCAATCTTTTGTCCTCCAACTTCTTAAGAAAAATGCGCGTACGTATAATATCTTTCCCGCTTTGATCTGTGAAGCAAAATAAAAGACTATCTGACTTTCACTGCTAAATCCGGGCATACTGAACACGAAAATATTGAATTTAACTGCACGAATTTAATTAACGTGCTCTACTGAATGTTAACTGGACGTAGAAATCTCATTATACCACCACTGACGAGACCCACGCGCTTTATTGAATTACGGTTAGAATATAGAAATTTTTAATGTCCTCTGTTTTTGTTCCATGTAATTGCATCGCTAATCAGTACGGAATTTTTGACGGCCCATGTTAAAGCATTGAGCGCTTGCGACTGTGGAATTTGATTCAAATTTTCTACTACATTATCAAAATTAAATAATACGCATTAACCATTAACTGGGCAACATTATCAAGCACTGCACAACTGTCCGATATTCAACCAGACACGTCTATAAGGCAAGATTAAAGGTAATCTAAGAAGTAGTAAACGAAACAGTATAAAAAATCACTCTTCAATTCTTGTTGGGCACATTTATGTATACAACACAGTTAAATTGGATTTCTAGTCTTTTCCAATTGGTAAATGTTAAAAATACTTAAATAAAAGACAGTATAATTAGCATTCAGTTGTAGGTAGCAGGAATAATACTAGAACTGCCATTAACATCGAGCAGCTACGGAGTTAGGAGTCACCATTTGCCCTACTAATTCTCTTCCGACGGCCCTATTTTTTTCCTGGACGCGCCTTTGTGCTGTTTCTATGGTTACTGTCTTAGACAGGGTCAGCTTCTGACAGAAGATAGCCTTCTTTTTGATGGTTGTGGCCTTTCCTTGATCCTTCGAAATGGATAGTGATTTAGGCACAAGAGGCGACTCAAGCTCGAGTGATTTCCCCAGAACAGCCGGAGCTTACATCACCCATTGCAGAGTGACTTGTACAAGTCTTCGCAGGAAACAGCATCTTGCAGAAGAAGATCAGTAAATGGCAGTAGGAAACGGCCAATGAAAACGCCTACACTCTACTCTGGATCCTAATAGGGTTGAAAGGCCTAAATGTTAAATAATTTTTTGGAGAGGTTTGGAGCCCACTAAATCGTGGAGTCGGCCGGCAGCCCTCGTAGAGCGTAGAAGCCGTGTGCGCTCTGGGACGGAGTCCGGATTTCTCTTACTGTACCTCACAAGTCGGGAGAAGGTGATCCTCCGTTGTCAGCCACGTTATTTCTTGCAGTAAAGAGAACTGAGGGATTTCAAAGGTGCGTTCCTGTGCGCGGGTGAGAATTTCTGGTTTGTTCATACCGGTTTTATAGGCGAGTGCTGCCGTTTACACGTGTTCATCCGCTCAATAGGCAGAGACCTCAAACTAGGTTGTGGAACCCAGTGGTTAGCCGGGTGAACTAGACTGACTTGGCCATATGTTCATTGAAGCCAATAAACTACATGCGATTCCATGGAAATCTGAGTTTGGTACCTTTAGTGGCAATCTTTCCCTTTTAAATCCGAACTTATTTCGGTGATGTGATGACTATCGGCGGGAAATGCTAGCAGCCACTAGAACTGTTGGCGGTGAACATATTCCAGTTGTGTGGTTGGACCTTGGAATTATTCTGAAAGTAGTTAGATAGTCACATACTGTAGCTCTACATTATTGACTTTGGAGTTGTGAGAAGTTAAATCCAACCTTGCACATCAAAGTGAGGCTGGCGCCCCTTATTTGAACTGATTTTAATTTCGCAGCAGAGCAGAGAATTAATCTGGGTCCGCCAATAAATGTTTCCGATTACATCTGCGGAGCAGTGCGTCGCTTAATTTATGTCGCGCGCCGCACATCAACAGTGCGAAGTTGAATGATTTCGCTCAACGTTACGGAACTTCCGACGTACGGAACAAAGCAGCGTTTCAGCTGCATGATTTAGGCACTGCTGTATGCAGATTTCTTGTCATTATGCTTTACCTAGTTTTGAATTCCCCCAGCTTCCTGTTGAGGAAACAACCTCTGATGCACCATGATTGACTTTGGGACACAGGTGTAGTAATTTTTCTAGTCTAGTGGAAGCTTACGGAAGATGCGCGAGTGGCTGCTGCGAATTCAGAAATCAAGACTCTCTCTCTCTCTCTCTCTCTCTCTCTCTCTCTCTCTCTCTCTCTCTCTCTCTCTCTCTCTCTCTCTGTGTGTGTGTGTGTGTGTGTGTGTGTGTGTGTGTGTGTGTGTGTGTGTGTGTGGCCTGGTGCTTCTATTATATACTGATGACGCGATGTATCAGGAATTGCGAGATTTTGCGCATAGTAACGGCGCGGCGCCTGTCCAGAGGGTGGGTCCCTCGTGCGGCTCTCTGTGGCTGTGCAGGGAGCAGGCAGGCCAGTCTCTCTGGCGCTTCGCCACGACTGCGGCACGGTGTCTTTATTTCTGGACAACTGCGGGTAGATTTGCCCACACAACACACACTACCTACCCGCAACACCATTTCTCTGCAGAGCAAGCGAGGGGAAGCTCTCGGCATTCCTTGCACGAAAGCCGACAACCGACCATGTGCCAGTGAGTCTATGTGGTATGTTTTCTAGATTCATCGACACTGAATACGTGTACTGTTCCAAATTTCAGTTAACTGACTGCATTCGTCCGCATATGAGAGTGATATGTAGACGATGTACCAGGGTATTCAGAAACGAATTTCCACTTGGCTACTAAGAAAACGCTAACAATTTACTGGCACAATTATCGTAACAGTGGACGAGCTTCCGAAAGGCTCGTCGTCGAAATATGTCATTAGTTGGTCGGTACTCTAACCATGATTCCAAAGCCTCTTGAAGTAAGCACATCATCTGCGGAAATACGAACGGTACATTTTTTTATATATTGGGTGAGAGGTAGTCACGAATAGCACAATGAAATTTTTTTTATTTTTCCTACGAAACTTTCAATTTTGGCCTTTTGCAACTCGAACAATACCAGTCATGCTAGTCACCTACATTTTCTGTTTATTACAACGAAAGTCCTCACTTCAAAAAGATCGTGATTTTATTGCTAGTCATCTGACTCTGGCTCAGCTGCATATACACTAGATTTCCACGATCTAAAGCCCGCAATATTTCCAATGTAGATCTTATTGTTCTAGGAAAAACATCTACATGTACTAGATCTCATCATCAGTCAATCATGGACCTTCAGAGGGAACGGCTGGTGCACACATTTTAATTTGGTTGATTTTAAATGGGGGCGCTCGGTGTGGGTGAAGTTAATGTCCAGAGGAAGCATGTTTTGTGACAAGTTGGTTCAAATGGCTCTGAGCACTATGGGACTCAACTGCTGTGGTCATAAGTCCCCTAGAACTTAGAACTACTTAAACCTAACTAACCTAAGGACATCACACACATCCATGCCCGAGGCAGGATTCGAACCTGCGACCGTAGCGGTCGTGCGGTTCCAGACTGTAGCGCCTTTAACCGCTCGGCCACTCCGGCCGGCTTGTGACAAGTGTCTACCCTTAATGTGAACAGGTCGTTTCCTTTCCTCAGAAGGAGTTGTAGGTAGCACTTGCTATGAACCGCTTCATCATCCTGATGATATAATGATGTAAACAAGCAATACCAATTGCCTCACTAATACACTAGTTCGTAGTTTGATAAAACATCTTTCGTCACTTTACAAATGAAACTGTTCAAAGAAGATTCTTTTTCATTCTAAAATTTTGTTAGGTGCTAATGTTGATGATGGTGATTGGAGAGGGTGCAGGGGGGGGGGGGGGGTACTAGCTACTCGTAATACTTGATTGCGCTCAGGGGTAATGGCCTCAGAAGGCTTGGGAACCGCTGCTCTATGGGCTACGAATGTTCACTTTCGTCTCAGACTTCCCGATGACGTCGGGAGATGAGTTCACGGGGGAAAACACTGTCACAAGGGAGAACTTTCCACACGAGTACTATCAATGGGAGAAATGGGATAATCAATTAGGGAGTCCGTGTCTGGGACAAGAGCTAATCATTCTGTGCCTCAGAGCTGACTTGCTGAAAGGACTTCATGCTTATCGATTTCCAGAGTTGCTTCGAGATCGAGTGACAAGAGTCGATCGGGTAGCTCCTGGGCGTAGGAGGCGAATCAGGATCCCTTTTGACGCAGAGATGCCGTTTTGCAGTGTTACCTGTATTTGAAATCGGATGCTAGTCACCTATAGCGAAAGACTACGCTACTCGTCATGTGTGCAACGCTTAGAAGAATTTCTAAGTGCGTTGCTATGTGCAGGCGGTGAAATCTGCCGAGGCTCACTTTTTTTAAATTTTTGTTGGAGAATATTGACGCTTAGTGTGTGCCACGTGGTCCGTCAAGCGGCTTTTGCCTTGCGTTTTGAAGCTATTAGCTAGCTGTAGGCTGACGGAAGCAACTGAGTTCCTACTGCCTGGTGTCATAATTTATCTTTACTCTATTCAGTTCATTTCATACATGTAGAATTAACTATTAATATTCCTTATGTACGTTTGCTATGTTGCAGATGACCAGTCTGTTTATTGCTCTATGTCCAGGATATTGTAGGAGACATTAATAATTAATTATTGGTTATTTCCTACAATCAACCTTTGTGTTGTGTTTATAAGTCATTTGATCAGACGCCCTTACCTCACACTTGAAGTTGAAACAGAAATTAGCAGTTTCAGAGAAATTAGAGCTGAGACGCAGGTTTATAGACACTCGTTCTTACCACGTACAATTTGTGAATGGAACAAGGAAAAGATAGTGGTACCAGAAGTACCCTCGGCTATATGTCTAGAGGTGACTCACTGACTATACGTGTACGAGTAGTTTGGGTGTGCGGGCAGATGGGAGGAGACGTTGACGTGATGAAGGGCCAGAACCATTGGTCCACATGCCGAAAGTCGGGCAGTGTGCGCTTCTCTGTCGCCGGAACTGTTCTACGCAGTTTCGTGGAGGCAGGAACATGAAGACCCAACCAGGAATGAATTAATGCATGTGCTCCTCAAAGATTAGTCCTAGCTCAGTTTACAGCATGAGTATCGTCGCACGGTTGTCCGAAGTACAGTGGTAATTAGCACAACAGAGCTACAATGTGCAAAGAAATCAGGGCGCACGTACTTTCAAATCGTCATAGGCGGTCAGAATAACATTGTCAACGCACAGAGAAAGAAAAATGAGACGTTCAGTTGGTCTACACGTCCTGTTCAGCGATGTCATACCTGCCTTTCATAAAAATTGCTCTGAGGAATGAACTTCGGATCTCCATGTCAAGTACAGCCCACATAGTGTACATCCAGACCTTCCTGGTCTTTCGCAGAAATGGGATCGATTGCCAATAGACCTCTTGAACCATACCACTCAAGAGACTTCCACGTCGCTGTATAGCATATCAAAATAATATCACGATATAACTGGAGTATTTGTGTAGTAGGAAGTTGCGGTAAGGTAAGTTTTCGCGCGAATTGTTATCGCTGTCGCCAATCTTTTGTCCTCCAACTTCTTAAGAAAAATGCGCGTACGTATAATATCTTTCCCGCTTTGATCTGTGAAGCAAAATAAAAGACTATCTGACTTTCACTGCTAAATCCGGGCATACTGAACACGAAAATATTGAATTTAACTGCACGAATTTAATTAACGTGCTCTACTGAATGTTAACTGGACGTAGAAATCTCATTATACCACCACTGACGAGACCCACGCGCTTTATTGAATTACGGTTAGAATATAGAAATTTTTAATGTCCTCTGTTTTTGTTCCATGTAATTGCATCGCTAATCAGTACGGAATTTTTGACGGCCCATGTTAAAGCATTGAGAGCTTGCGACTGTGGAATTTGATTCAAATTTTCTACTACATTATCAAAATTAAATAATACGCATTAACCATTAACTGGGCAACATTATCAAGCACTGCACAACTGTCCGATATTCAACCAGACACGTCTATAAGGCAAGATTAAAGGTAATCTAAGAAGTAGTAAACGAAACAGTATAAAAAATCACTCTTCAATTCTTGTTGGGCACATTTATGTATACAACACAGTTAAATTGGATTTCTAGTCTTTTCCAATTGGTAAATGTTAAAAATACTTAAATAAAAGACAGTATAATTAGCATTCAGTTGTAGGTAGCAGGAATAATACTAGAACTGCCATTAACATCGAGCAGCTACGGAGTTAGGAGTCACCATTTGCCCTACTAATTCTCTTCCGACGGCCCTATTTTTTTCCTGGACGCGCCTTTGTGCTGTTTCTATGGTTACTGTCTTAGACAGGGTCAGCTTCTGACAGAAGATAGCCTTCTTTTTGATGGTTGTGGCCTTTCCTTGATCCTTCGAAATGGATAGTGATTTAGGCACAAGAGGCGACTCAAGCTCGAGTGATTTCCCCAGAACAGCCGGAGCTTACATCACCCATTGCAGAGTGACTTGTACAAGTCTTCGCAGGAAACAGCATCTTGCAGAAGAAGATCAGTAAATGGCAGTAGGAAACGGCCAATGAAAACGCCTACACTCTACTCTGGATCCTAATAGGGTTGAAAGGCCTAAATGTTAAATAATTTTTTGGAGAGGTTTGGAGCCCACTAAATCGTGGAGTCGGCCGGCAGCCCTCGTAGAGCGTAGAAGCCGTGTGCGCTCTGGGACGGAGTCCGGATTTCTCTTACTGTACCTCACAAGTCGGGAGAAGGTGATCCTCCGTTGTCAGCCACGTTATTTCTTGCAGTAAAGAGAACTGAGGGATTTCAAAGGTGCGTTCCTGTGCGCGGGTGAGAATTTCTGGTTTGTTCATACCGGTTTTATAGGCGAGTGCTGCCGTTTACACGTGTTCATCCGCTCAATAGGCAGAGACCTCAAACTAGGTTGTGGAACCCAGTGGTTAGCCGGGTGAACTAGACTGACTTGGCCATATGTTCATTGAAGCCAATAAACTACATGCGATTCCATGGAAATCTGAGTTTGGTACCTTTAGTGGCAATCTTTCCCTTTTAAATCCGAACTTATTTCGGTGATGTGATGACTATCGGCGGGAAATGCTAGCAGCCACTAGAACTGTTGGCGGTGAACATATTCCAGTTGTGTGGTTGGACCTTGGAATTATTCTGAAAGTAGTTAGATAGTCACATACTGTAGCTCTACATTATTGACTTTGGAGTTGTGAGAAGTTAAATCCAACCTTGCACATCAAAGTGAGGCTGGCGCCCCTTATTTGAACTGATTTTAATTTCGCAGCAGAGCAGAGAATTAATCTGGGTCCGCCAATAAATGTTTCCGATTACATCTGCGGAGCAGTGCGTCGCTTAATTTATGTCGCGCGCCGCACATCAACAGTGCGAAGTTGAATGATTTCGCTCAACGTTACGGAACTTCCGACGTACGGAACAAAGCAGCGTTTCAGCTGCATGATTTAGGCACTGCTGTATGCAGATTTCTTGTCATTATGCTTTACCTAGTTTTGAATTCCCCCAGCTTCCTGTTGAGGAAACAACCTCTGATGCACCATGATTGACTTTGGGACACAGGTGTAGTAATTTTTCTAGTCTAGTGGAAGCTTACGGAAGATGCGCGAGTGGCTGCTGCGAATTCAGAAATCAAGACTCTCTCTCTCTCTCTCTCTCTCTCTCTCTCTCTCTCTGTGTGTGTGTGTGTGTGTGTGTGTGTGTGTGTGTGTGTGGCCTGGTGCTTCTATTATATACTGATGACGCGATGTATCAGGAATTGCGAGATTTTGCGCATAGTAACGGCGCGGCGCCTGTCCAGAGGGTGGGTCCCTCGTGCGGCTCTCTGTGGCTGTGCAGGGAGCAGGCAGGCCAGTCTCTCTGGCGCTTCGCCACGACTGCGGCACGGTGTCTTTATTTCTGGACAACTGCGGGTAGATTTGCCCACACAACACACACTACCTACCCGCAACACCATTTCTCTGCAGAGCAAGCGAGGGGAAGCTCTCGGCATTCCTTGCACGAAAGCCGACAACCGACCATGTGCCAGTGAGTCTATGTGGTATGTTTTCTAGATTCATCGACACTGAATACGTGTACTGTTCCAAATTTCAGTTAACTGACTGCATTCGTCCGCATATGAGAGTGATATGTAGACGATGTACCAGGGTATTCAGAAACGAATTTCCACTTGGCTACTAAGAAAACGCTAACAATTTACTGGCACAATTATCGTAACAGTGGACGAGCTTCCGAAAGGCTCGTCGTCGAAATATGTCATTAGTTGGTCGGTACTCTAACCATGATTCCAAAGCCTCTTGAAGTAAGCACATCATCTGCGGAAATACGAACGGTACATTTTTTTATATATTGGGTGAGAGGTAGTCACGAATAGCACAATGAAATTTTTTTTATTTTTCCTACGAAACTTTCAATTTTGGCCTTTTGCAACTCGAACAATACCAGTCATGCTAGTCACCTACATTTTCTGTTTATTACAACGAAAGTCCTCACTTCAAAAAGATCGTGATTTTATTGCTAGTCATCTGACTCTGGCTCAGCTGCATATACACTAGATTTCCACGATCTAAAGCCCGCAATATTTCCAATGTAGATCTTATTGTTCTAGGAAAAACATCTACATGTACTAGATCTCATCATCAGTCAATCATGGACCTTCAGAGGGAACGGCTGGTGCACACATTTTAATTTGGTTGATTTTAAATGGGGGCGCTCGGTGTGGGTGAAGTTAATGTCCAGAGGAAGCATGTTTTGTGACAAGTTGGTTCAAATGGCTCTGAGCACTATGGGACTCAACTGCTGTGGTCATAAGTCCCCTAGAACTTAGAACTACTTAAACCTAACTAACCTAAGGACATCACACACATCCATGCCCGAGGCAGGATTCGAACCTGCGACCGTAGCGGTCGTGCGGTTCCAGACTGTAGCGCCTTTAACCGCTCGGCCACTCCGGCCGGCTTGTGACAAGTGTCTACCCTTAATGTGAACAGGTCGTTTCCTTTCCTCAGAAGGAGTTGTAGGTAGCACTTGCTATGAACCGCTTCATCATCCTGATGATATAATGATGTAAACAAGCAATACCAATTGCCTCACTAATACACTAGTTCGTAGTTTGATAAAACATCTTTCGTCACTTTACAAATGAAACTGTTCAAAGAAGATTCTTTTTCATTCTAAAATTTTGTTAGGTGCTAATGTTGATGATGGTGATTGGAGAGGGTGCAGGGGGGGGGGGGGGGTACTAGCTACTCGTAATACTTGATTGCGCTCAGGGGTAATGGCCTCAGAAGGCTTGGGAACCGCTGCTCTATGGGCTACGAATGTTCACTTTCGTCTCAGACTTCCCGATGACGTCGGGAGATGAGTTCACGGGGGAAAACACTGTCACAAGGGAGAACTTTCCACACGAGTACTATCAATGGGAGAAATGGGATAATCAATTAGGGAGTCCGTGTCTGGGACAAGAGCTAATCATTCTGTGCCTCAGAGCTGACTTGCTGAAAGGACTTCATGCTTATCGATTTCCAGAGTTGCTTCGAGATCGAGTGACAAGAGTCGATCGGGTAGCTCCTGGGCGTAGGAGGCGAATCAGGATCCCTTTTGACGCAGAGATGCCGTTTTGCAGTGTTACCTGTATTTGAAATCGGATGCTAGTCACCTATAGCGAAAGACTACGCTACTCGTCATGTGTGCAACGCTTAGAAGAATTTCTAAGTGCGTTGCTATGTGCAGGCGGTGAAATCTGCCGAGGCTCACTTTTTTTAAATTTTTGTTGGAGAATATTGACGCTTAGTGTGTGCCACGTGGTCCGTCAAGCGGCTTTTGCCTTGCGTTTTGAAGCTATTAGCTAGCTGTAGGCTGACGGAAGCAACTGAGTTCCTACTGCCTGGTGTCATAATTTATCTTTACTCTATTCAGTTCATTTCATACATGTAGAATTAACTATTAATATTCCTTATGTACGTTTGCTATGTTGCAGATGACCAGTCTGTTTATTGCTCTATGTCCAGGATATTGTAGGAGACATTAATAATTAATTATTGGTTATTTCCTACAATCAACCTTTGTGTTGTGTTTATAAGTCATTTGATCAGACGCCCTTACCTCACACTTGAAGTTGAAACAGAAATTAGCAGTTTCAGGTACCTTCTTTACTTACAGCAGCTTCAACTAGCACGTATTTCCAATTCAGGTGCAAGATTTGCTGTCGAACATTGCTTACTGCTCCCACAAACAGTATTTCCTTCTTTTGGAGCTCCCTGGTATATTGTAGACATGTAAAGAAGTTGACTGATGCCGCAGTGTGCCCTTGATTTCTGAGTAGCACTTGAGGTGAAGGACAATATACCAGTACGGCACGAATTATGTGACTCAGAATATAGTTTCTGATTGTAAGTAACTGCTCATCGACGGTTTTATTTTTTCTCTGGCACTAACAATTATGATAATTTCGTATGAGTTTCATCTAATACGACGTAGGAATGAATTCATAATTTCTTTGGCCAGCCAGTTCGACAGGATTATTCATCAAAATGGGGTAATTTGGTAAGTTATTGTAAGCTGTCCTCACTATAACGTTCTTCATTCAAATGGGCGACCAAAGACCTTCCAGAGAGGTACATTAGTACAAAGTGGAGAACGTAGTCCTAAATCTACATGGATACTTTGCAAATCACACATAAGTGCTTGGCACAGGGTTCATCGAACCACCTTCACAATATCACAATAATTCTGTATTATTCTAATCTCGAACAGCGCGCGGAAAAAACGAACACCAATATCATTCCGTACGAGCTCTGATTTCCCTTATTTTATTATGATTATCGTTTCTCCCTATGTACGTCGGCGTCAGTAAAATCTTTTCGCATTCGGAGGAGAAAGTTGGTGATTAAAATTTCGTGAGAAGATTTCGCCGCAACGAAAAACACATTTGTTTTAATAGTGTCCATCCCAAAACCTGCATTATGTCCGTGACACACTCTCCCCTATTTCGCGATAATACAAAACAAGCTGCTCTTCTTTGAACTTTCTGTGTGTACTCTGGTCTATCTGCTAAAGATCAGACACCGTGCAGCAGTACTCCAAAAGGGGACGGACAAACGTAGTGTAGGCAGTCTCATTAGTAGATCTGTTACATTTTCTATGTTTTCTGCCAATAAAAGAGAATCTTCGGTTTGCCTTCCCCACAACATTTTTATGTGCTCTTTCGAATTTAAATTGTACGTAATTGTAATTCCTAGGTATTTAGTTGAATTTAGAGCATTTAAATTTGACAGATTTATCGTGTAACCGAAATTTTTGGGATTACTTTTAACACTCACGCGGATATCCTCAACACTTCTCGGCCGGCCGAAGTGGCCGTGCGGTTAAAGGCGCTGCAGTCTGGAACCGCAAGACCGCTACGGTCGCAGGTTCGAATCCTGCCTCGGGCATGGATGTTTGTGATGTCCTTAGGTTAGTTAGGTTTAACTAGTTCTAAGTTCTAGGGGACTAATGACCTCAGCAGTTGAGTCCCATAGTGCTCAGAGCCATTTGAACCATTTGAACCTCAACACTTCTCATTATTTAGGTTCAATTGCAAATTTACGCTCAATTCAGATATATTTCTAAATCGTTTCGCAATTTGTTTTCATCTTCTGATGAGTTTACTGGACGATAAACGACAGCATCATCTGCTAACAACCCAAGCCGCTCTCCCCCTTTACTATTCCAGTCGTGAATAGTTCGCGGGAAGAACGATTGCCGGTAAGCCTGCGTGCGGGCTCGAATCTAATTTTGTCCTCCTGCCTTTACGCGAGACATTCGTAGAAGAAAGCAATATATTTCTTGACTCATCTAGGAACGCACGCTCTCGGAAATAACAATAATCCACTACATGATAAACAACGCCTCTCTTGCAGCATCTGGCGCTGGAACTGGTGGATCACCTCAGTGACACTTTCATGCTTACTAAATGAACCTGTAACGAAACACACTACTCTTCTCTGCATGTTCTCTATTTCCTCGATCAGTCAGATCTAGTTCGGATCTCATACTGCCGAGAAGTATTCAAGTACTGGTCGAACGAATGTTTTGTAATCAACTTCCTTTCTTGAGTGACTAAATTTTCTGAGGATTCTTGCAATGAATATACCTAGCATCTTCCTTACTCGAGATTAATTTCATCTTGTCACCCCAATTCAAATCGCTCTGTACGTATACTCCTAGGTATTTCCTGAAAGTAACTGCTTCCAGTAATTGTTCTGAAATTGTGTGATCATCCAATAAAGGGTCTTTCTGTCTACGTATTCGTAATACTCTATATTTGCTTATGTTGCACCCAAAGCGTGTTTGACTGTCAAGTAGGAGGTACATGGAACAAAAAAAAATATTGATTGGCTGTTTCGTGTTTAATGGTCGAGAAAATACAAACATCAAAAAAAGTTTTTCATCACCTCGGTTCCGAGAGTTCCGGGACCTGTACAGAAAATTGGAATAGAGATCAATATAAACATTAGTTCAGCACTTTTCATTGCACATGGAAACCACACATTGCATGTTGTACAACCATACAGCGAGACTTTCAGAGGTGATGGTCCAGATTGCTCTAGCCACCGGTACCTCTAATACCCAGTAGCACGTCCTCTTGCACTGATGCTTGCCTGTATTCGTCGTGGCATACTATCTACAAGTTCATCAAGGCACTGTTGGTCCAGATTGTCCCACTCCACAACGTCAATTCGGCGTCGATCCCTAAGAGTGGTAGGTGGGTCCTGTCGTCCATAAACAGCCCTTTTCGATCTATCCCAGGCATGTTCGATAGGTTCACGTCTGGAGAACATGCTGGCCACTCTACTCGAGCGATGTCGTTCTGTTGGAGTAAGTCATTCACAAGATGTGCACGATGGGGGCGCAAATTGTCGTCCATGAAGACGAATGCCTCAACAATATGCTGGCGATATGGTTGCACTATAGGTCAGGGGTTGGCACTCATGTATCGTACAGCCGTCACGGCGCCTTCCATGTTCAGCAGCAGCGTACGTCGGCCCCACATAATGCCACCCCAAAACAGCAGGGAACCTTCACCTTGCTGCACTTGCTGGACAGTGGGTCTAAGGCGTTCAGCCTGATCGGGTTGCCTCCAAACACGTCTCCGACGATTGTCCGGTTGAAGGCATATGCGACACTCATCGGTGAAGAGAACGTGATATCAATCTTGAGCGGTCCGTTCGGCATGTTGTTGGACCCATCTGTACCGCGCTGCATGGTGTCGTGGTTGAAAAAAATGGGCCTCGCCATGGACGTCGGGAGTGAAGTTGCGCGTCATGCAGCCTACTGCGCACAGTTTGAGTCGAAACACGAAGTCCTGTGGCTGCACGAAAAGCATTATTCAACATGGTGGCGTTGCTGTCTGAGTTCCTCCGAGTCATAATCAGAGGGTAGCGGTCATCCACTGCAGTAGTAGCCCTTGGGCGGCCTAAGCGAGGCATGTCATCGACAGTTCCTGTCTCTCTGTGTCTCCTCCATGTCCGAACAACATCGCTTTGGTTCATTCCGAGACGGTTGGACACTTCCCTTGTTGAGAGCCATTCCTGGCACAAAGGAACAATGCGGACGTGATCGAACCGCGGTATTGACCGTCTAGGCATGGTTGAACTACAGGCAACACCAACCGTGTACCTTCTTCCTGGTGGAATGACTGGAAATGATCGGCTGTCGGTCCCCCTCCGTCTAACAGGCGCCTCTCATGTATGGTTGTTTACACCTTTGGGCGGCTTTAGTGACATCTCTGAACAAAGGGACTGTGTTTGTGATTCAATATCCACAGTCAACGTCTATCTTCAGGAGTTCTGGGAACCGGGGTGATGTAAAACTTTTTTTGATGTGTGTACAAGGTCATCATGACTGGGAGAGCATGCATATATATACTGCTCTCCAATCATGATGACCCTATATACAGATGTGTGTGTATTTTGTAACGATGCAACACTAAACATTATCTTTATTAACAGAATTACTAAACTTCGATCAGGTAATTTTTTCTGAAGCAGCGGTCCGCTGACATTTAAAAAGGCGCTGTATGAGAAACGCCTAATATAGACGCTCATGTCATAACGCAATCTGGTTGTAAAAACCGGTTGGTTACGAATCACCGTAACATGCTGCCACCTCTTGGCGGAAATGGCGCAAATAACCTACGTTATACATTTAGTAAACTGTATTCAGAAACAATTAAACATATTATGTTCTGTTTTTTTTTTGTTAAAATGCTAAGTGTATTAAAACGACTTTAAAAGTACGTGTTGTGTATTACCAACAGTCACAGCTTTAGAAATAAGTAATAAATATTAGGGGAATTCCCGCATATTAATCTGAGCGGCGGTAACCCGCCCTTTTTGAGAAGAGATAGCTCTTGAACAAAGATTGTCGAAGTAGTCTGTAGTAATGTGACACAGTGCATGTGTGCGGTGTTAGCATGGTGAAAATCGAACACTGATAAGGTTAGCCTCGGATGACTGCTTAGTGACAATACTGTTTTATAAAAAGTGCAACTAAACTGTGATACGGAAGAAGAGGTTTGCTCTGACTTATTGTGGAGTAAATAGCCAGTAATATTATGGATCAAGGGGCTCTCCACGCTGCAAGAGACATATTGCTGGCTATACGAGGGTTGGAACTTAAATAGTGGCAACTATTTATTCATAACCGATACGAAAGAGTTACATGTTTGTACCTTTTACTCTGCCGCACCATCAACAGAACAGGCTCTGCTAACGGTATACTACGCCTTCCACATCGCTAGCAGCGGGTACTACACACCGCTGGTGACTACTTTGAAGGACAGTAACACGTGCAAACACTGAACTTATTTTGTATCGGTTGTGAATAAATAGTTACCACTATTTAAGTTCCAACCCTGTGTAACTGAAGATCCTGTAGCATTCAGAGCCGCAAATACTAAGTTGTCACTTCAAATTTCAGTAGCATTTGTTAAAGAGGCCTGGACATAGCACGTCATCACCTAAAATGCAACAGTTTCATTTGGTCTTTACTACAACATGTAAAGTCATATTTTGTCTGAGCTACAAGTAAAAATCAGACTTGGAGTAGGGAAGCCATATTAGCAAAACGTGTAAAAGCCATGACCTAAATGGAATTGCAAGTTGAGTAATACTTTTTAAAGCAATGCCTATCTAATGTGTTTATTTATGAATTTAAAAATCAGCTTCCTTATAGTTCCAATGCATTAAACCAAAGATTTTTACAGTGATAGAAGCTGGTAATTATTTAAATATAAAATCTTTCGCCGACTTACACTGAGCTTTCATATAAAGATTATAAATCAGCCAAATTTCGTAATGGACGCTGTGTATCGCTGTTACTGTTGAGAAGAATGCACCAGAAGTTAAACTGAAACTAATACTCCTTTTCGTCAGAAAACGGTGGTGGCTTGGGTACTTTGCAAGTCGAAACCAGTGGCGTGTGACGAAATCTGAGCTTGTGATAATAAAAGTGAGGTATAGTTAATAACTGAGCCTGACTGCATAATTTATGATTGCATTTTGCTAAGTGACTTAAGCTTTTTCATACCTTGTCTGAAATATTTTTATAATATTAACGTTAAATATTTTACAACCACAGTAGGTAAGTATGTTCAAAGCGTGTCAGGTTACACATAAAAGTTTATTATGTTAATTTCAATGAAAAGTGCTGCGCTATTTAAAGTAATTGCATATGTGCGAATATAGGCATATTCATATTAGGTATTCCTGCGAATTTAAGTGCTCCACGTTGAGTTAACATCCAGTCCGATCGTCACCTCAAAGGCGTTAACATTATAATTACCAAGTTTCCTTTAAGATCCTTTACTGTTACCGTCGTTTTACTATCATTTAAACTAATTGGTGTGGTAGACTGCAAACTCTCACAGACAAATGAGAGTAATCAGCCATCACATGGCTGAGTATCTAATGCACGTGACTGTCTCCCATAATTTACGAGTCCAACTGCCACACTCTGGTAACAAAGCAATTGTTACACACTACTTAGAATAAAATAAATTGAACCGAACGGGGACGTCGCAGAGTGTTGGATCTCCTTTCATATGTACAAGTTGATCCAGATAAACATATTCTGTAACCCTTCCCACTGATATACTACTGAGAATGCACACAACAAGCCTTCTTTCAAATAATTACTAGGGCCAGCTCTTTTTCTCCCACTCCGTTCTGTCTCTACCAGTGGAACGTTGACCGGAGCTGCTGAGACAATTTCAGGAACTGCAGCAGCAACTGCATTTTCCTACCATCTACTGTACATCATCATGTTTGTCCATACTAGCCTCTGCCACAAAACTATTATTTTAATTACATTAACTGCCGAATCAGTGTGGGTAATGAACTAAGATACGCACGATCCATTTACAAGCAATCACACTGGCGGAACACGAAGGACGAGCGTACCTCATACAAAGAAAATAATAAGGATACGTAGTTCTGAAACGTAGCAAGTGGAAATATGCACTCGTCGTGAGATCAGTACTGATTTTTTTAACTTCTCGTGATTACTACTTGCAAACACACCACTGTTCGATTATTCGGCACATCTTCCAATTCAGTATTTCGTTATTTACCGAAAAGCAATACTCTTTACTGATAATTCGCAGCACAAATTACAAAAGTGTTAATCTGACGCTTCATGCTGGTCTTATGAGATTTTTCAGAACACGAAATATTTTATTAATTGCAATAATAATGACGAATATAATTATGTTTCATGTAAATTGGTTTAATTGTGCGAACGTGGACTAAAATGTCGCATAAAAGCGTAGGCTAAGTGCCACTTTGGAACAGTCCACCATGGTAGCGTTAGAAGCAGCCTCGCTCACCACCTCGACAGTGACCTGCATAAGCGGGACTCGAGACAAAGTGTGTCGCGTGGGAAAACGCGAAGCGCAGGCCAGCCAGCCGCGCGTGCCACGGAAGTTTGGCAACCTTCCACGCCGGCATTTAAACTTTAAATGCCCGACCGAGGCTTTAAACAGCGCATTACTCATATGCAAACTGTGTCTGCTGTCCGTATCGTGACAGAGCATCGCGGCCCGTTGCCCAGGGGCTGTACAGGCGCGTCGCTCCCCCGTCTTCAGCCGTCGCCTAAGCGGGTCTGAATCTGCAAGCTCTCGCATACTGTACTTTCTTCACTACACGAGTTCGTTCATCATATGAGAAAGAGAGTTCTTCAGTTGACGAAAAACGTTTGCAGGTGCCCTTACTGTATTCAGAAGCAAACTTAAAAACTTCTACGACTGAAAGCCTTTAATGAGAAAAACGGCTAATGATAGGAAGCTTTTTTAAGCAATTTCACATTCCGAAGCAACTATAAAGAAAATTTACACAAGAAAGGCGAGAATTTTGAACCTATGAGCCAACTGTTCAAACTGTGGACGATTTATAACAAAATAGTACAAAAATCATGTAATTCCCAAACGAATCGAGGCGAGGGTTCTGAAGAGCTGTTATAAAATTCGGATTTAAAATGAGACAGGGATTTTGCGTTTTTATTGAACCTGACTCGACAGATGGTAGAGTTATGGGTATTTGAACCTGCGTGTTAAATTCCTAGAGGTGGAATTTCTGTGAGTCTCTATAGCTGGACTTTATGGGTTGATTTTCCCCAAAAAGCTTAGACTGAACAGCTCAAGTGACCAACAAGCCGTCTTAACTGGTTTGAGTCTGCGAAGCTAGATAGCTTACGTGTTAGAGATTTCCCAATGAAGTCGAATATTCTTCTAGTATCATTACGTTAGAAAAGATATTGTGAGACGTCCTGGCAATGGCTAACAGTTGCCCAGTAAGTACAGTTACCGGGAAAGGATGCCCATGATAATTGACGCATTTGAGCGTAAGGTCAATCCTCCTGTACATCAACACTGGCTGGCTGAGAGGCCGCAACGTTTGAACAGTTCAGTCGGCTGTTGGGAGCTAGGGAAATAAGCAAGTCCACTGGTTGCCCTTCTGGCTGTAGAAGATTGAATTGTGGGCCACATGAGACGGAGCGTCTTCTGTTAACGTTTATAACTTCTAATTTCATAAGTCTGTTACACACAGGTATTCTTCTAGTATAAAATGTTAGACGATATCTCAACTGAGTCCCCGTAAGCGGGCGTGGACTTAGGAGCACCTTTTATACTTTTCTTTACGCCACCGAGTCTCAACCGGTGGGGCGCGCATCCCTCTATGGTGCGGGGCGTGACACCATTAGATGGGTGGCGAGAGATTATCGAAAATAAAAAAATATGAATTCAAAAAATGAACACTTTACAGAAAGAATATTGACAAAATAAAAAATTAAAATTAAAAAAAAAACTTTATTAGTACTGCGCAATGCATTTAATAATTGTTAGTGGGCCTGGCTTGCAGAGCAAAGTTTCTCGAAGAAGGGTTTAGTATTGGAAATAGTCACTGGAGTAATTTGTTCAAAATGTTCAAATGTGTGTGAAATCTTATGGGACTTAACTGTTAAGGTCATCAGTCCCTAAGCTTACACACTACTTAACCTAAATTATCCTAAGGACAAACACACACACCCATGCCCGAGGGAGGACTCTAACCTCCGCCGGGACCAGCCGCATAGCCCATGACTGCAGCGCCTGAGACCGCTCGGCTAATCCCGCGCGGCTCTGGAGTACTTTATTTTTAGCTGAGATTTATATTTTATCTTCAAAACAGTCAACGCAGAAAATCCGGATTCGCAAAGGTAGGATGTCGAAAATAATAATTACTGCGAATAAGTAAATTTATTGCTATTTCGCAACGCCTATCTGCTTCATTCACAAAACAGGAATCAATGACCCTCCACTGCTCGCTCTGTGTGTGTGAAATTTTATGGGACTTAACTGCTAAGGTCATCAATCCCTAAGCTTACACACTACCTAAATTATCCTACGGACACACACACACACACACACACACACACACACACACACACACACACACACACACACACACACACACCCATGCCCGAGGGAGGACTCGAACCTCCGCCCGGACCAGCCGCACAGTCCATGACTGTAGCGCCTGAGACCGCTCGGCTAATCCCGCGCGGCTATTGCTCGCTCTCTTACAGTTAGCGCGCAAAAATACTCCTGAAGATCATTCCATATCCAAAGTAGTAGTCTTCATGACACCACGGCGAAGGGCGAAATAAAAAGACAGTTTAGTAACAAATTGCTCTTTGGATTCTGGTCAGGTTGGAATGATGAGTTTTCTGCACTGGAAACAAGGGCATTTCGTATACTACTGCCATTTTCAACATCCTACCTTTGCGAAAAGTCTTCACAGACTTCATGGCAAGTGGATATATGTATCGGTGCACATATTTTTGTTGGTGACTGAGGACAGTGTACTGAACAACATTACAGCAGTATTTACTTCATTTGCAAACTATTACTTATTACTGCTACAGTAGTATCTCTCTAGGTGGGTTAATACTCCACGTACATGTTGCAAGAGCAAGTCACTGATGCGTATTTTCCCCTGGCCGGCAGGTCAGCTGCTTAAGTATGGAAAAGTGAACGCAAAATAGTTAATCTACACTGACTGGCATAGTCCTTACAGTGGTCTTGTTACGACCGTGCGCAAAAACATATGGTAACGACGTGTTTGCTGGAAGACTGTTAGACGCAGAAAAAAACACTGACCTTATACCCCTAAACTCTGTATATACAGGATGGCCAGAAACAGCCTAAAATGTTAGTGAGGGTGTTGCAGGGGAGGTTGCGCTAAGAAATAGTTGTTAGTAAAAAAAACTGATACGCTGCGACTTTTCCGAGTTATCTAGGATTGAAGTTAGTCTATCAGGTCACTGCGCCCCAAATTTAAACACTTGCTCGCCATAAGAAATGCGGTAATGCACAGACATCTGTGGGTCCACGAATTACCTCTTATTCAAATGCTCATTACTAGTTAAAACGTGCCTTTTTCGGATTAGCTAGCCAGTGAATACGTTTAATCAAAGATATCTAATAGACGACGTTTAATTGAAGTCAACAAATTGCACTGTTTCCATGGAATTTGTAAGTGTTTTGGTGTGGATCTCGACATATGCAGCTTTGATATGTTACCTTGTTGTGTCGGCGAGAAGATTTCTTCGACAGTTGCAAGGAACCAGTTGAACGTGGTGTATTAACTTATCAGTTTACTTTCGCCTGTTTAGTAGTCCAATGTATGGGAATGAACCGCATCCACAACGATTGAAGCCAAGGAAGAGATTCCTTAGGACATCAATGGAACTTAGAATCACTGTTGAAAAAGCTAGGTTACAACTGTGGAGGGCTGCGACCTACATTCCCCCTACTTGGAAAAAGAGTTAAAAAAAAAGGTGTGTGAATTCCTAAGGAAGCAAACTGCTTAAGGTATCGGTCCCTAGACTCACACACTACTTAAACAAACTAACTTATGCCAAGAACAACACACACACCCATGCTCGAGGGAGGACTCGAACCTCCAGCGGGAGGGGCCGCGCAGTCCGTGACATGACGCCTCAAACCGTATGGCCACAACGCGCGGTGGAAAAGAGAGTTGTTGAAGCTTTACCTCCAGATCATGACGGGGAATGGGCAACTTGAAAGTCCCTGAATAGACTGAGATCCGGAGTTGGAAGAGCGAAAGTTAACTTGGCTAGTTGGGGATACACTGATCCAAATGATATTCGGTGTGACTGTGGAGAAGAACAGACAGTTAGGCACATGCTTCGGTGTCGATTGTGCCCAGTCTCCTGTACAGAAGATAATCTTCAACAAGCAACATGTTAATAATCAAAGAGTAGCAACTATACGATGCCCTGTAGTTCAACTACTTCAAGATCTTTGACCAGCGTTACACGTGTGAAGTCCGTAGCGGTAGAACTTTGGTGTCGCCGTAAATTATTTGTCTTGATATTAATTCCCTGTCTTAAGATAAAACAGCACAAATATAATTCTCAAAACACGTCTTATTTTTTGTGTAGTTTGTAAGTTTGTAATGTATGTCCACATGGTAGCTGAGAAAGTCTGACAGTGTCGGAGTTTTGTTCCATATTAGTAGTGCATCTACAGTCCAGCTATCCAAGTGTAGCTGTTATTTTTCGCGTTTAGGCATAGTTTCCAGTCTGACTGTAGCTCGCCTGTAATGTTTATGGTTTGCTTTGAGGTTCTATTTATAAGGCTAGTTCTCCTAGTATAATTCTAAACATGTGTGTGGTCTGTACATATGACAGGGTGAGGTAGTGGTCTGCACTAACTTATTCTGTTGGCAATATGGAGCCGTTCTTTGCTTTATTTTGTACAGCCTCTCTCCGTTGTGATCACTTCATTCACCACGCCATACCACAATGCACTTATGATGGAACCGAGGATTGGATTATTAACATTTTTCCAGTTCTTTGCTTGATATTTAATCTAGACGAGGTTTTTCATGTGATTTTTCATTATTGTTTTGTATATCTCTGAGGTGATATTTTTCTCAGCTTTGTTTCTATGTAACTCAGTTCGGTATAGTATTTGCAAACATCATGCAGCTCAGGATTAACACAGCCCACGTTAACTGGAGGAGACAACCCGTGGGGACTCAAGTTACAAAAAGTTCTTTCGTGATTCCACTCTGATTACTACGTAGTATAAGGGGCGTTCAAAAAGAAAGGCACAAGCAATAAAAATAGCTAAACACTGCGATTGAACTTCTTGGATTTCTAATCCCCTATCTATACGATATAAGGTAGCAGTTTTTAAACAAATTGTAAAAATGCTCCGTTTCCACAGACGCCAGATTGACAGGACTTCAATTTCATGCGTAGCATCTTTAGTTAGGGGTAAAACTGCTCCAACATGGTACAATTTTCTGAGGACATACTGTTATCAAATTCATTTCTTTAGATCCTATCAAAGACCCTTATATTATGGTCTCTCAGAGTCCCTTATAAGACGTACAGTATTATTTGCGGACTTACAGCTATTAGTTCTACTTGATATGGCGTCAGGTGCATTCCACGTTACTCAGCCTGAATCGTCTCCTCTAATCAGAGTATGTCCATGTAGTCACTATGGGGACCTAAGAACATTAGATCTCTTCTTGATAATACTTGCTCCACTAGAGTATCGAATATTTTCAGTTCATTAAGCTTGTCTAAAATTTCAGAAGCAGTTTTTCCGTTGCAACTGCGAACAAGATTACTGACAGAGGGAAGCCTTGTCGCACGCTTTGTTTCACTGGCTTGGGTGTAATAGAAGTTGTCCACGTAGTTTTATTTTTGAAAGCGTTCCGTAGATGCATTTACATACTGTAGCAATCTCATGTTAAAATCCATCTTCTTCAATGTTGTTGTTGTGGTCTTCAGTCCAGAGACTGGTTTGATGCAGCTCTCCATCCTACTCTATCCTGTGCAAGCTTCTTCATCTCCCAGTACCTACTGCAACCTACATCCTTCTGAATCTGCTTAGTGTATTCATCTCTTGGTCTCCCTCTACGATTTTTACCCTCCACGCTGCCCTCCAATACTAAATTGGTGATCCCTTGATGCTTCAGAACATGTCCTACCAACCGATCCCTTCTTCTGATCAAGTTGTGCCACAAACTTCTCTTCTCCCCAATCCTATTCAATACTTACTCATTAGTTGTGTGATCTACCCATCTAATCTTCAACATTCTTCTGTAGCACCATATTTCGAAAGCTTCTATTCTCTTCTTGTCCAAACTATTTATCGTCCATGTTTCACTTCCATACATGGCTACACTCCATACAAATACTTTCAGAAACCACTACCTGACACTTAAATCTATACTCGATGTTAACAAATTTCTCTTCTTCAGAAACGCTTTCCCTGCCATTGCCAGTCTACATTTTATGGCCTCTCTACTTCGACCATCATCAGTTATTTTGCTCCCCAAATAGCAAAACTCCTTTACTACTTTAAGTGTCTTATTTCCTAATCTAATTCCCTCAGCATCACCCGACTTAATTCGACTACATTCCATTATCCTCGTTTTGCTTTTGTTGATGTTCATATTATATCCTCGTTTCAAGACACTGTCCATTCCATTCAACTGTTCTTCCAAGTCCTTTGCTGTCTCTGACAGATTTACAATGCCATCGGCGAACCTCAAAGTTTTTATTTCTTCTCCATGGATTTTAATACCTACTCCGAATTTTTCTTTTGTTTCCTTTACTGCTTGCTCAATATACAGATTGAATAACATCGGGGAGAGGCTACAACCCTGTCTTACTCCCTTCCCAACCACTGCTTCCCTTTCATGTCCCTCGACTCTTATAACTGCCATCTGGTTTCTGTACAAATTGTAAATAGCCTTTCGCTCCCTGTATTTTACCCCTGCCACCTTTAGAATTTGAAAGAGAGTATTCCAGTCAACATTGTCAAAAGCTTTCTCTAAGTCTACAAATGCTAGAAACGTAGGTTTGCCTTTCTTTAATCTTTCTTCTAAGATAAGTCGTAAGGTCAGTATTGCCTCACGCGTTCCAGTATTTCTACGGAATCCAAACTGATGTTCCCCGAGGTCGGCTTCTACTAGTTTTTCCATTCGTCTGTAAAGAATTCGTGTTAGTATTTTGCAGCTGTGGCTTATTAAACTGATAGTTCGGTAACTTTCACATCTGTCAACACCTGCCTTCTTTGGGATTGGAATTATTACATTCTTGTTGAAGTCTGAGGGTATTTCGCCTGTTTCATACATCTTGCTCACCAGATGGTAGAGTTTTGTAAGGACTGGCTCTCCCAAGGCCGTCAGTAGTTCCAATGGAATGTTGTCTACTCCAGGGGCCTTGTCTCGACTCAGGTCTTTCAGTGCTCTGTCAAACTATTCACGCAGTATCGTATCTCCCATTTCATCTTCATCTACATCCTCTTCTATTTCCATAATATTGTCCTCAAGTACATCGCCCTTGTATAGACCCTCTATATATTCCTTCCACCTTTCTGCTTTCCCTTCTTTGCTTAGAACTGGGTTTCCATCCGAGCTCTTGATGTTCATGCAAGTGGTTCTCTTATCTTCAAAGGTCTCTCTAATTTTCCTGTAGGCAGTATCTATCTTACCCCTAGTGAGATACGCCTCTACATCCTTACATTTGTCCTCTAGCCACCCCTGCTTAGCCATTTTGCACTTCCTGTCGATCTCATTTTTGAGACGTTTGTATTCCTTTTTGCCTGCTTCATTTACTGCATTTTTTATTTTCTCCTTTCATCAGTTAAATTCAATATTTCTTCTGTTACCCAAGGATTTCTAATAGACCTCGTCTTTTTACCTACTTGATCCTCTGCTGCCTTCACTACTTCATCCCTCAAAGCTACCCATTCTTCTTCTACTGTATTTCTTTCCCCCATTCCTGTCAATTGTTCCCTTATGCTCTCCCTGAAACTCTGTACAACCTCTGGTTCTTTCAGTTTATCCAGGTCCCATCTCCTTAAATTCCCACCTTTTTGCAGTTTCTTCAGTTTTAATCTACAGGTCATAACCAATAGATTGTGGTCAGAGTCCACATCTGCCCTTGGGAATGTCTTACAATTTAAAACCTGGTTCTTAAATCTCTGTCTTACCATTATATAATCTATCTGATACCTTTTAGTATCTTCAATATTCTTAGTAAAAAGCCATGACTGGTCCTATTAAAATTTTCCCCAAGTCTAAAAACGCCACAAGTAATTTAAATTTACGTAACCAGGTTAAAAATATCCAGCCTCTGCAATTACATAAATATTCGTCATGTTTGTCTGGTCTTCTAGGTGGCTTGATACTGGACTACGATTTTCTTTAACAGTTTTTCAATCATTTATTTATTACCCTTGTCAGTAATTTAAAATCTGCGTTAAAGTAGAATAATTAAACGGAAATCTACCATTTGGTTCTTTTGCGACAATTTCGAACGGCAAATTAAATATTCTGACACTTCTGAGGCCTACAACGACATAGCTGATGAACACCTTGTTAATCTCACTATTAGAATGAACGAAATCACAGTCGCTTCTGTTTTTGTCATAATGTGAACACATATTCCTTCTCTCCTCTCTCCTTTTTTTACTAACTGGTTTGATGCGGCCCGCCACGAATTACTCTCCTGTGCCAACCTCTTCATCTGAGAGTAGTACTTGCAACCTACGTCCTCAATTATTTGCTGGATGTATTCCAATTTCTGTCTTCCTCTACAGTTCTTGCAATTTAAGCTCCCTTAAGTACCATGTAAGTCATTCCCTGATGTCTTAACAGATGTCCGATCATCCTGTTCCTCCTCCTCGTCAGTGTTTTCCATATATTTCTTTCCTCTCCGATTCTGCGCTGGACTTCCTCATTCCTTACCTTATCAGTCCCCCTAACTTTCAGCATTCGTCTGTTGCACCACATCTCTAATGCTTCGATTCTTTTCGGTTTCGATTTTCCCACAGTTCATGTTTCACTACCATACAATGCTGTACTCCAAACCTACATTCTCAAATATTTCTTCCACAAATTAAGGCCTATGTTTGATACCAGAAGACTTCTCTTGGTTAGGAGTGCTCTTTTTGCCAATGCTAGTCTGCTTTTGATGTCCTCCGTCTGTCGCTGCGTATTTTGCTGCCTAGCCAGTAGAATTCCGTAACTTCTCTCCTTACTTTCGTCTTTCTTCGAGTTACTCTCAATTCATAACCTGTATTGATTAGACCGTTAATTTCATTCAGCATTTCCTGTAATTCTTCCTTACTTTCACTCAGTATAGCAATGTCATCAGCGAATGGTAACATTGATATCCTTTCAGCTTGAATTTTAATTCCACTCCTGAACCTTACTTTTATTTCAGTCATTGTTTCTTCGATACACCGATTGAACAGTAGGGACGAAAGACTACATTCCTGTCTTACACCCTTTTGAATCCGAGTTTTTATTTTTGGTCGTCCGCTCTTATTATTCCCTTTTGACTCCTGTGCATATTTTATACTACCCTTGTCTGCCTATTGCTTACCCCTATTTTTCTCAGAATTTCGAACGTCTTGCACCATTTTAATCTGTCGAACGCTTTTTCCGGTCGACAAATTCTATGAACGGGTTATGATTTTTCCTTAGCCTTGCTTCCATTATCAATCGCAAAGTCACAATTGCTTCTCTGGTGCCTCTACGTTTCCTAAAGCCAAACTGATCGTCATCTAACACATCCTCAATTTTCTTTTCCATTCTTCTCTGTCGGCTACTGCAGTCTTCGGAATTGTGTGGATGGTATTTTTCCGAAAGTCAGATGGTATGTCGCCAGACTCATACATTCTAGATACCAACGCGAACAGTCGTTATGTTGCCACTTCCCCAAGGAATTCTGATAGAATGTTGTCTATCCATTCTGGCTGATTTGATCATAAGTCCTCCAAAGCTCTCTTAAATTCTCATTCTATTACTGGTTCCCAGAACTCTTCTATATCGACTCCCGTTTTTTCTTCTATCCATCAGACAAACCTTCCCCCACAAAGAACCCTTCAATGCACCCTTTCCATTTGTCTGTTCTCTCCTCTCCACTTAAAAGTGAAATTCCCGTTGTACTTTTAATGTTACCATCCTTGCTTTTAATATCACCGAAGGTTGTTTTGACTTTGCTGTATGCTGAATCAGTTCTTCCGACAATGATTTATTTTTCGATTTCTTCACATTTTTCATGCAGTCATTTCGTCTTAGCTTCCCGGCACTTCCTGTTCATTTTAATCCTCAGCAACTTGTATTTCTGTATTCCTGAATTTCTCTGAACATTTTTGTACTTTCTTTTTTCATCGATCAATTGAAGTATTTCTTCTGTTATCTATGGTTTCTTCGCAGTTACCTTCTTTGTACCTATGTTTTCCTTTCCCACTTCTGTGAGGGCCCTTTTTTGAGATGTCCATTGCTTGTCAACTGTACTACCTACTGAGCTATTCCTTATTGCTGTCTATAGCGTTAGAGAACTTCAAGCGTATCTCGTCATCCCTCAGTACTTCTGTATCCCACTTCTTCACGTACTTATTTTTCCTGACAAATTTCTTTAACTTCAGTCTACTCTTCATCACTACTACATTGTGATCTGAGTCTATATCTGCTCCTGGGTACACCTTACAATCCAATATCTGATTTCGGAATCTCTGCCTGACCACGATGTAATCTAACTGGAATCTTCCCTATCACCCAGCCTTTTCCAAGTATACCTCCTCCTCTTGTGATTCTTGAGCAGTATATTCGATATTACTGGTTGAAATTTATTACAGAACTCAATAAATTTTTCTCCTCTCACATTTCTTATCCCAAAACCGTATTCTCCTGTAACCTTTTTTTCTACTCCTTCGCCTACAATTGCATTCCAGCGCCCCATGACTATTAGATTTTCATCTCCCTTTACGTACTGTATTTTTACTCTTCGATATCCTCATATACTTTCTCTATCTTTTCATCTTCAGCTTGTAACATCGGCATGTATACGTCAACTATCGATGTCGGTGTTGGTTTGATGTCGATTGTGATAAGAACAACCTATCACTGAACTGTTCACAGTAACTCACTCTCTGCCCTACCTTCCTTTTCATAACGAATCCTACTCCCTTTATACCATTTTCCGCAGCTGTTGATATTACCCTATATTCATGTGGCCAGAAATCCTTGTCTTCTTTCCATTTCACCTCACTGACCCCTACTATATCCAAACTCAGCCTTTGAATTTCCCTTTTCAGATTTTCTAGCTTCCCTTCCACGCGCCGACTTGTAGAGCGTTATCCTTTCGTTGGTTATTCAATCTTTTTCTCAATGGCACCTCCCCCTTGGCAGTCCCCTCCTGGAGATCCGAATGGGGGCTATTCTGGACGCTTTTGCCAATGGAGAGATCATCATGATATCTTTTCAGTTACAGGCCACATGTCCTGTGGATACACGTTATGTGTCCTTAATGCAGCAGTTTCCATTGCCTTCTCCATCATCATGCCGTTGATCATTGCTGATTCTTCCACTTTTCGGGCAGTTTCCCACCCATAGGGCGAGAGAGTACCCTAAACCTCTGTCCGCTCCTCCCCCCCTTTGGCAAGGCCGTTGGCGCAATGAGGGTGACTTCTTCTGCTGGAAGTCTTCGGTCGCCAATGCTCATTATTAATCAAAATTTAAGCCTTCATAGCTGATATTTAAATACAAAATACAAACAACCAATCAAGCACTTCAGTAAGTTCAGGCCATTCAAATTCATAAATACATGGGAGATAGTTATACAGGTCGGCGATCATTCAGAACACTTACAGACAGGATTTGTGTAAGTCGCAAAGTGTTTATTATTCTTTATGGCGCATTTAAGCCATAGCCTTCATCAGACGAAAATTAAAAAAAAATGTTCAAATGTGTGTGAAATCTTATGGGACTTAACTGCTAAGGTCATCAGTCCCTGAGCTTACACACTACTTAACCTAAATTATCCTAAGGACAAACACACACACCCATGCCCGAGGGAGGACTCGAACCTCCGCCGGGACGAGCCGCACAGTCCATGACTGCAGCGCCTGAGACCGCTCGGCTAATCCCGCGCGGCACGAAAATAAAACCTGAACTTAAGGTACAATGTATCCCGGCAAGAACTATACATCACAGCACAATGAGTGTGCTGCTTGTCACTGTAATCAGCAACACAACTGCTGATGTGTTGAATTGTACCTATGCTTCAGGTTTTATTTTCATCTGATGATGGTTATGGCTGAAACGGGTTGCAAGGAATATTAAACAGATTGCAGACAAATTTTGCTTGTAAACGCCTTCAAATATTTTTGTGTAAATCAGCAGAGCAGTAAGTCGCGTACATTGTCTCGTGCAACAGACATCTCTTAAAGCCGTCCTCAGACGGGACGAGGCAGCTAATGCTGACGTGCACGCAAACAAGACATCCAACCTCACGAGCTGGTTAATGTGACGTTTGCGCTCTCAGAGCTCTCCAGCGGCCGTTGCCGGCTTTATTTGGCAAACCACATAGTTTCTTTATGTAAATGGACGCGCGGAAAATAGCTTCGTTAACTGTTGGCGTTTTTCGAAGCAGAGCGGAGAAAATCGCGAAGAAGATTCCGACTCAACGACAGCGAATTGCTGACAGAGGAACACTACATAATGCCGAACGACGATCTGCGATACATACTAGCAGAAGTCATTCGTTAAGTAAATTGAATTTTAACCCCATTTTCGGTTTTAAGTTGAATAAAGTTCTAATGTCAGTTTATGAATGCATAATATCCATATTTTCGATGTCGCATTGACTACCATCACTCTGAAGTAACGTGCTTCATGACGTAGATTCCAAGATCGAGATTCGTTTCGTAATTTCATTTTTCCGAAGCTGCCTACGATAACTGAAAAAGATATTTACCGGCAACATATAAACATGAGTCAGTTTAGAAACCAAAAGATTTATATTTTACCAATCCTTTCAGTGTATAACTTGTGTCTATGTTCAGACACAGACCGGCAACCACGTTAAGATTTCTGGCCACTTGGGAAACATTCCAGTGGAGTCGTTGGCCTTTGCAACAAGAATTGCAGCAAATACATTATTTATGATAAATAATATTGACTTTTGAGATAATACTTCTAATAAAAGAATAAGAAAGAAATAGACTCTTTCAGAAGACAAAAGGTGAAAAAAGAAAAGAACTGGAAAGACGTGGACGCGTGCCCGCTACCTTTCTCTTCACAACCCACGTGCTCACGGCGCTCCAACTGTGCTACAGTTTCGACATTGCAACTGGATATCCGTATATGGAAAAGGAGAGGAGGAGGAGGAGATTAGTGTTTATCGTCCTGTTGACAACCACAACGTGGTCATTAGAGACGGACAGAAGCTCGGATTAGGGAAGGATGGAGAAGGAAATCGGCCGTGCCCTTCTGAAGGAACCAACCTTGCATTTGCCTTAAGCGATTTAGGGAAATCACGGAAGACCTAAATCAGGATGACTGGACGCGGGTTTGAACCGTCGTCCTTCCGAATCCGTATATGGCATACATTATCAAAAGTCTGTATCTACAAATGTCATTATTTTATATTTAATATGCAAACTGTACCAAAAGGACGGGTTTTTAGAGACCATTATATTGCCGCAGCATTGAAACGGTACACTTTCGTAGCACAAAATGTATAACACTAAAAACATCAACTACAGGCAGCCATTACGTGCCAATATGTAATTTCCTGTCATTTCATAATAACAAATCGTAGCTAAAATGACGCGTTTTCGAGCGATCCTTAATTTTCTGATGCTCTGAAACAGCTTATATTCATATAACGTTCTCTATGAGAAAAAAGACGCACTAAATATGATGTTTAATGCCATACAATATGGCGGCTCGTATGTTCTGCTTGTGACGTAAAACTATGTCGCATCTCAGGGCCACGTTTCTCTCCAAGAGGCAAAAATCTGACAAGCCAGATTCTTTATTTCACGCTCTGCAATGTAATAGAGCATGGGAGTCGACGTTGATACTTCACCTTCTCCTCGTCCACGTGTTCTCACGTCTCGTGAGAGGACGGCTTAATGCCGTTCTTACATGGAAAGTGAAACGTTTCTGAACGGGAGCTGGTCGAGTCTTGTGCGATCCCAATGTGGAATTCAACGTTCGACAGCATTCCGAAGCGTGAAAGACTGAATAAGAAGTGTCAGGTTGTGATTTGTGAAGGGAACAGTCGGCAGTGGGATGCAAGATTGCCTTCTCCGTCACAAGCAGAACTTAAAGACGCCTTATCGGATTATGTAGTATGTAGCTGAAGCACATATTTTGTAGGTTTTATATTATAACTTACAACCTACGAATTTTACAGCTCGGGGCGAAAGACATCTTTGGTGGTAGTGGAGCTGGGCTGCTAGTGGCCAGGATGGCCTGCAGTTCACCAGCCTTGGTGCCGTTGCAGAATGTGGTAGGTTGGTATCATCGGTGGATAGTCGACGTCCCGTCGTGTAAACAGCATGTACAGATAATACTTTATTCCACATCAGAATACATCAGTTGCGGTAGTGATGGGCGGCCGACAACGCCCCCAAGGCACAGCCGGACTCGGGCCAGCAAGCGGCCTCTTGTCACAGCCAGCGGCGGTGTCGCCCTAAGCAGAGGGCGGCGGCCGGGCGAGGCGACACAGCCGTCACTCCAGCAGTCTTTATGGGGTACTGAATCTGGCCCCACAGCATGCCGGTGTAGGCAGCCGAGCCGGCTGGTGCGAATACACAGCTCAGTGCGAGGAGCACCGTGGCCCGCAGAATCAGACTGTGGAAACCAGCACGGACAGAGGCGGCTGACTGCGGACAGCAAAAGAGTTGGCCTGCACAGGCTACGAACAGCAGCAGTTAGCCCATACAGGCGATAGCGGCTGGGCACCTTGGTGGCCCAGGCACGAACCATGGTCTCTCAAAGTGGGCGGCCAGTAATAGATGGAAGTTAGAGAGAAGGTGGCCCGCCGGTTGGAACGCACATCTGGACTTAGGGCAATCGCAAAATCTGTGCCCCAGTTTTTCAATTGTGTCAGCCACTTCACAGCCCTGGTTCTGCTGTAATGAAGTAGTAGTTTCTCCTTTCAGAAGGACTGATGGTCATTCTGCAATATCACTACAATCTGAATACGGCTTTTGCTTTTTTCGCATTAACAGCTTTTCACTCCTTGGCGCTGAGGTTCCTCGCATCACCCTTGGTATGACATCTCCTGTAAGTTGATCACAGAAGTCTGCTGCGAAAACATTTCGTTTTCGGAACGATGTGCTGTAACAAAAACACGGAAATCGTCGCACTGTTGGTTAAAGAATTTTCGTATTCGGCTGGTTTCATATTACAACTTCGCGTGAAAAGAAAGGCAATGACGCATTGAAGATTTATCAAAAACGCTTCGTTCTGGTGCGATTTATTATAATGAAAATCACATATCAGCATATCAGCAGCACATATCAGCCTTTAGGATTACGTAACGTGAAAGATAGAGACAAATCTGTGAACACGAGTATACTCCAGCGTAGTGGATAGAGGCGCGAATTTTTGATGTCGAATGTAGTTGGTTCGCGTCCTTCTGTTTCCACAGGCCTTTGTCTTCAGCTTCAAGTTTTCTGAAAGATTTCAGGACTTTCTTATTAATTTAATAGAAGTATAATCTGTAATACTCGGTGTTATTTGTACATAAGACCGCTCTCTCTCAGGAGTGAGTCTACCCGATTGCATAAACATCCTAGTGAACATAGACCAACGAATTGCAAATTGCTTCCTGGGTCACTGCCTTATGGATCGCAATTCAATATTCATTTTTTCATGGGAAAAATTTTCCACATTATGGGATACATAGTTCATTTGCAAATACTGTGTATGACTCTGTACATCGTGCTACCTGCAATAGGAAATTTTGCACTTCCTCGTTTAAACTCTTGTATTTCCGAAGTTCCTAAAATTCTGCTACTGAATAGAAGCAGTGATCTAATAAGAATAAACTTAGTTTTACTAAAACGTGATAATGATTAAATAACTTTTTTCTTCTGTGCAAGATTGTTGTAAATTTGTATTGCACTATTTGTGAGATAAATTTCAAAATTTGATGTGCTTGCTACCTTCCCCTTTTACTTTGTAACCTATTCATGGATACTGATGTTTGTTTATGTATACTTGGCTCAAATGGCTCTGAGCGCTATGGGACTTAACTTCTGAGGTCATGAGTCCCCTAGAACTTAGAACTACTTAAACCTAACTAACCTGAGGACATCACACACATCCATGCCCGAGGCAGGATTCGAACCTGCGACCGTAGCGGTCGCGTGGTTCCAGACTGAAGCGCCTAGAACCGCTCGGCCACACCGGCCGGCTTATGTGTACTACTGACGGAATAACGTGATTAAGACATGGACAAGGGAGGAAACGATCGTTTTAATAGAGCTTCAGTACCAATTTTACGCCATCTATTTTCGTAAACAAACTGTATGATTTCCGAGTCCCAATCACTATATCTTAAAATAGATCTGCTTCCACTTCAATATTTTATGATGTATATGTTAGAAAATAAGTTAGCTATCGGTACATACATATTTGTGAAAAATTAATCAAGAACAATAACTGAGACTATGACATGGAAACAGTATATGCTGGCGGCACTGGTAGAAGAGATTCAAGGCAATAATTTGAAGTACCGAGCTGTGCATGGAGTAGCAACTACGTACACATATAAGAATGCTGAACTAATAAGAAATTATATACAGGTAAATGAATGTGTGACCTGTTGTTTCGGGGTAGTGGATCAGTAACAATGTAGACACGACCGCATTGCGTCCACAAGCACATTTTGAGCAATTCACTGAACTTCAGTGAAGTCCTATTGTCGGCCTGCAGAAGACTGTACTGTCCTTGCGAAGAATTGTCAAACATTTTGAACGTAAAATCTATTAAAGATACTGCCTACATTACACTTGTCCGTCCTCTTTTGGAGTACAGCCGGGCAGTGTGGGATCCTTACCAGACAGGATTAACGGAGTACATACAGAAAGTCCAAAGAAGAGCAGCACGTTGTATACTATCGAGAAATAAGGGATAGAGTGTCACGGACATGGTACAGGATTTGGGATAGACATCATTAAAACAAAGGCGTTCCTCGTTGCGGCTGGATCTTCTCACGAAATTTCAGTCACTAACATTCTCCTCCGAATGCGAAAATATTTTGTTGACGCCGACCTACATTGGGAGAAACGATCATCATAATAAAAAAAAGGGAAATAAGAGCTCGCACGAAAAGATACAGGTGTTTGTTTTTTTCCGTGCGCTGTTCGAGAGTGGAATTATTGTGAAAGTGGTTCGATGAACCATCCGTCAGGCACTTACGTGTGATTTGCAGAGTATCGATGTAGATGAAGATGTCAGCTACGTATCCGAGCCTATAATGAAGCTCCAAGCTCTAATAGCACATGTTCATCGACCTGAGGCCATTAATAAACATTCTTGGCTGGAGCCATGTGTTAATACCGAGGGCATTCAAATTTTGAAAACATTTAAAGAGTTAAAATCAAACTCACGCATAACAACTCACTTCAGTTGCCCATCCGGACTCGCTCACGTGTGTTCTGGCTAAAAACTGCTGTGTAAATTAATATAGATTAAGAGAGGACCTAGGCGAGATACACATGCAATGGAAGAGACAGTGGCTTTCATTCGAGATCAAAATTTCGTATCTAATAATTCAGGATGCACCTTCCATAAGGCACAAGGACGACACATTGGCGGGTTCTCTCGCCCGAGAAGGAAGTTATGCATTAAGAGACGGCGCCCTATTCTTAGGCACGTGAGAAGTACATCGTCTCGCACAATAGGCCGAAAGTAGGTAGGCCTTGATCAAGTAGTTGGCTTCACCAGCCGTCCCTCGTCGCCCGTACGTTGCAGCCAAACTTACTCCAATCAATAATTCAGTCTGCATCTCAACATGTACAATAACAGTGAGCTGAGCGACAAGTGTTTTATATTAATGTTGCTACCTGTGCTATTTTGTTCTCTCAATTACCTTGCGTCCTGTTAGAGAGCAGGGTGATAGCTACTTCCTCCGCCTTTTAACACTGCTATGTTAATGCGACGTAGGATCCGAAGAGCACTCAGAGAGCTGGTGCAGGTGAGAAATTTTTGTGAAAAAATACGTCCCATCTATGTGCTCCCTCCCCCCCAATATCGAAAACATGCTTTATTTTTTTAAAAAATGAATTTCGATGACACACTCATAAAAAGTCACAGAGCAACCAAAAGTATTTCATCCGTGAAAACTGCTATGCAGTTCCACTGCCCATTTAAAATATCATAATGTATCGAATTAAAATATACCTAACAGTACATTTGTCTTGTAGTTCAATAATTTACAAAAGCTCCGCGCTTCTTCTCTAGCCAAAGAGCTAATCGGCTTCAGTCCTCGGTTAGGGTTGCAATTTCTTCAACATCAAGTTACACTCATGCGGCTCCGCGCATAGCCCAAATACCCTAATTGGTTGAGACCAACTCACGGAAAACATTTCCGAGCACGCCAAGAAAAGCGGGCCTCGAAAAACGCAGACGTACTCGTATCTACTAAAGTTACCAGCGTGCACTCAACATTATAACAAAACTGAATATGGTTCATATGAATCCTAACCAAGGCAGAATTCACTTTATAACCACCCTCGGAAGTTTAAACATAACTGGTAAGCGACGTACAAAAAGCTATAGTTGCGGGGGTTAAGAAATAAATATGTAGACACAAGAATAAAGATTTAGCATGTTAATAACGTCTGCTGTTAGGACGAAAAATAATACGAAAACATGGAATGGGGGGAAAGGAATAAAAGAGGAAGCCGCCTGGCAGAATTCTGCACAGAGCATAATTTAATCATCGCTAACATTTGGTTTAAGAATCATGAATGAAGACTACATATGTGGAAGAGACCTCGATACAGTGGAAGGTTTCAGGCTGATTGTTAATAGTAAGATAGAGATTTCGAAACCAGATTTTAAGCTGTACGACATTTTCCAGGGCAGATGAGGACCATTACCATGGTTTACTGACTATCAACTGCAGATTCAAACTTAAGAAATTCCAAAACAATAAGAAATTCAGGAAATCATACCTGTATAAACTGGAAGAATTGAAGGTTGCTAAATACCAAAGGGATTATTTGGCAACGTTGGATTGAAACAGGGGTAGCTTTAGGAGATGAACTAATCTATAGGAGATCAACTAGGGAAGCCAGCAGAGGATTACATAGGTAATAAAACAAGCGATAGTAGAAATACCTGAAAAACACAAGACATGAAAGAGAAGCAATGGTTAAGATGGCAGTGAGACTGGGTTGCATCCCATCCCGGATATTCGATGTGTACATTGAGTAAAGGAAATCAAGGAGAAATTTGGAAAAGGAATTAAATATCTGGGAGAAGAAATAAAGAAAATGATGTTTGCCAACAGCATTGTAATTCTGTACGAGACGGCAGAGGTGTTGGAAGAAAAGTTGAACGGAATGGATATTGTCTTGATAAGAAGTTATACGATGAACATCATGAAAAGTAAAACAACGACACCGGAATATAGTTGAACTAAATCAGGCGATGTTGAGGGAATTAGTTTAGGAAACGAGACACAAAAAGCATTAGAGGAGGTTTGCTATGTGGGCAGTAAAATAACTGATGATGACCGAGGTAGAGGGGATATAAAATGCAGACTAGCAATGGCAAAAACTGCGTTTCTGAAGAAGAGAAGTTCGTTAACATTTAATACGAATTTAAGTCTTAGGAATTCTTCTCTGAAGTCTTTTGCCTGGAGTGTCGTTCTGTAGCGAAGTTAAACGTGGACGATAAGCAGTTCAGGCAACAAGAAAGTAGAAACTTTTGAAATGTGGTGCTACAGAAGAATGCTGAAGATCAGATGATTGAGTAACTAAGGAGGGGTAAACAATAAAATTAGGGATAAAAGAAATTTATAGCACAACCTCACTAAAGAGCTGTTCGGTTGAGAGGATTCATTATGAGGCGTCAAGGAATCATCGGTTTATTAATGGAGGAAAATACGAAGGGTAAATATCATGGATGGAGATCAATGCTTGAACACAGAAATTGATGTTGGTTGCAGAAGTTAAGTACAGGTGCAGAGCCTCAGACGGGATATACTAGCATGGAGGACTGCATCCAACCAGTCTTCGGACAAAAGACGACGACGACGACGACGAGAACAACAACTTGTTTTTGGGTTCAGTGAATGTAACGGAAGAGCGGCACAACGACAATACGCCAAACTGCTGCAGCAAGCCGGCCAGTGTGGCCGAGCGGTTCTAGGCGCTTCAGTCTGGAACCGCGCGACCGCTACGGTCGCAGGTTCGAATCCTGCCTCGGGCATGGATGTGTGTGATCTCCTTAGGTTAGTTAGGTTTAAGTAGTTCTAAGTTCTAGAGGACTGATGACCTCAGATGTTAAGTCCCATAGTTCTCAGAGCCATTTGAACTTGCTGCCGCAACGATGGCAGCCACATCACAGTACGTTTGCATCTCTGGGTTGTTTCATTTTTCTGTGTTTTCTCCTTTTTGACGATTGCATATTACTTGCTTTTTCAGTCTTGTGAAGGCATTTCACACAGATGAATGTAATTGGAGTATCAAACCTTGAATATACAAGAAGAAGCGCTGCAGGAATAGTCATCGGTCATGATTTTAAAATGTTCTTCAGATCCCACATGTACCGCTCTTGTGGGGATTGCAAAGACTAAGTAAGAATAATTACAGCGCACAGAGAGGCATTTAAGTAACCAATCTTCCCGCGCGCTCCATTCGCTATTTGAACAGTAAGATATTCTTAACGCGGATGAATGTGAATGTAAACGTGGTGCAAACTGCGCATTCTGCGAATTCTACAACGGGTATCAACTACGCAAAATGTTTCCCTTTAAATGTTTACTTGTCTATTTCCTGTCACTGAAGTCTCAGTTTTATAAACATTATATGGTGACATTTACACGAGATTATGTCGGAAACTACATGCGCGCTGTCGTGAAGTTTGTGAAACAACAGGGTGGAGCCGAATTCTGTGAGAAAGTCTTCCAGATTTAATGTTTCATACGGTTGGTATGCTGTCAGTTTAGACTCAAGGAACATCGGTCTTCAGCAGTTGCCTCTTTTGATTTGTTATCCCAATTACCTTTGTAACTAAACAACACTGACGGAACTCGCATACTACTACAAATGCATTAAGTACGGACTCTGTTCCATGCTTATGAAAAAATTTTTTTTCTTTGTCTCATAATTGTCGATGTTGACAACACAGTTAACTGTCCTGTAATGGCATATCATTTGTTTCGTTGATATGACTGTCCGTTCCCCAATAAGGGCGACATTCTATAACTACAAGTTATCACCAGTCAAACTGATCACACACAATCTGATCAGCGTGGGAACAGTCATGCCAACACGTCTTTTGATACTATATATTTAACGTGATCAACGGCTAGCAACTGATTCTAAGTTTGTTCACTAAACATTCATACGAACATTAGGCGAAAAGTTTTTACCAGAAATTCAGAAAAAAAAATTTGCAATATAACTGTAACAACTTTCCAAAATATTCTCCATTAGCACTTAAACATTTTTCCGTCTTTTGAAACTACTTCAAAAATGTCTCAATCCAATCTCCTTTAGGAAACTCTCTTAGGGTACTGTCGTATGCTGCGACAGCCTCTTCATCGGATAAAAAATGCTGTCCAGGGAATAAGAAGTAGTTACACGGGGCCAGGTCAGGTGAATAAGGTGAGTGCGGTAATACTGGCACTTTTTACCTTCTCCAAGAGCCCCTTTGTTCTGGCAGATGTGTATGCTGAGGCATCGTCATGATGCAGAAGAAGGCGCCCAGTCATCGACAATGAGTGCTGTGATCTCCATGTGATGATGGCTTTCGACAGACATTCAGTCAGATGAGTATGCTACGTGTGGCCGAGATCACAGACATGAGATGACTCATCTTGGTGAAGAACTCCTACTTCTCCGAAATTTCGTGTGTACTTCCTCACCTGGGAAGCACCATACTAAAAACTACCCCTTCATTTCGGTGTCATAATGGTACCAATGTTTCGCCACCTGCGACTATTTTGTCTGCGTCCTTTGGCGCCTTTTGTCAAGTTTCTCGAGCATTAAATGAAACCAATCGCCTCTTGTGTGTTTTGGGACTTCCGTCATGCGGTACCCAACAGGAAAAAATGTTGGTTAAGCCTAAATTATCGTGAACGATGGTCTACGCTACAGTCGACCCAACATTTACGATCTCTTCAGTTCCAGAAAACATGAGAAGAGGATCATCTTCCATAATCTTCTGTAGTGGATCAATGATTTCTTGGCTAACTGCCGTTGCTGAGCGACTGGGACGAAGTTCATCTTCAAGAGACTCCTGACCCCTTCAAATTTCACGAAACCAATTTCCAGTGGTAGTCCTAGAAGGGAGCAAACTCAGCAAAATCGGAAGAATGGCAGAGAAGACTGGCATTTCTCTGCATTGAACTTCTTTTTGTAGTCATAATATGTCACTGCATGAAAATCACGTATATATCATGCACTGTGCCTGACGAAGCGTCTTCATTCACCGTTCGCAGCATGGTTGGAAATCTAGTGGCGGGGGAACCGCCACGCGCACGATCCAAAGTCAAAAAACAACGCTCTTTCAAACTGAATTAGTCTCACTGTCGTCAGACTTCGGTAGAATTTTTGCTAAAAATCTTCGGCCCAGCCTTCGTATAATGAAATGCTATATCCAGAAGAAACTTCCCGTATGCGATCAAATCTCACTTAGTGCATATGAAGCATTAAAAGAAATTTTTGGTCTAATTTTCTCACTTTTCCTTCGTCACTTTTCTGCAAAATCTACGCTCCACAACCGTAGGTGATCGTGAGACGAAATAGAAATAGACAGCCTATAAAATTCTACATTTAGTTAACTAATGACGCCAGCTCTTCAGCGACATGCACATACACAGATGTCGGTAAAATCGCTTACACAAGGTATGGAAGGCCGGTGGATTGGCGGAGCTGTCGTTTGTAGTCAGGTGATTACGGCCGCGTGACGAGAATTAACAGACTCTGAATGCGGGTGGTAGTTGGAGTTAGACGGTTGGGATATTCTATTTCGGGAATAGTTAGGGAAGTCTCTATGCCGAGATCCACAGTGTCAAGAGTGTACAGAGAATACCAAATTTCAGGCATTACCTGTCACCACCGACGACGGAGTAGCAGACGACCTCCATTTAACGACCGAGAGCAGCGACGTTTGCGCAAAGTTGTTAGCACTAACAGACAAGGGTGAAACAATCTAGGAAATCAGTGTGGAACGTACGACGAATGTATCCGTTAGGACAGTGCCGCGAAATTTGACGTTAATGGGCTATGGCAGCAGACGAGTGATGCGATTGCCTTCGCTAACAACACAACATCGGCTGCAGCCCCTCTGCGGGGATCGTGATCATATCGGTTGGACGCTAGACGACTGGAAAACGGTGGCCCGGTGAGATGACTCCCAAATTTCAATTGGTAAGAGCTGATGATAGGGTTCGAGTGTTGCGTAGACCCCAGATAGTCATGCACCCAAGTCGTCGTCGGCCGGAGTGGCCGTGCGGTTCTAGGCGCTACAGTCTGGAACCGCGAGACCGCTACGGTCGCAGGTTCGAATCCTGCCTCGGGCATGGATGTGTGTGATGTCCTTAGGTTAGTTAGGTTTAAGTGGTTCTAAGTTCTAGGGGACTGATGACCTCAGAAGTTGAGTCCCATAGTGCTCAGAGCCATTTGAACCATTTTGAACCCAAGTTGTCAACAAGGCACTGTGCAAGCTCATGGTGGCTCCATAATGGTGTGTGCTTTGTTTAAATGGGACGGACTGGATCCTATGATCCAACTGAGTCGATCGTTGCCTGGAACTGGTTATAAACAGCTACTCGGAGACCATTTGCAGCCATTCATGGACTTCATGTTCCCAAACAACAATGCAAAATGTCACGGGGCCATAAATGTACGCGAATGGTTTGAAGAACATTCTCGACAATTCGAGTGAATAATTTGCCCACCGGCCGGCCGGTGTGGCCGTGCGGTTAAAGGCGCTTCGGTCTGGAACTGCGTGACCGCTACGGTCGCAGGTTCGAATCCTGCCTCGGGCATGGATGTGTGTGATGTCCTTAGGTTAGTTAGGTTTAAGTAGTTATAAGTTCTAGAGGACTGATGACCTCAGATGTTAAGTCCCATAGTGCTCAGAGCCATTTGAACCATTTGAATTTGGACACCGAATGCACGTTCAACACTTACGTAATTACGGAAGGCTACAGTAGCAGTATGGCTGAATATTTCTGCAGGGGACTTCCAACGACTTGTTGACTCCATGCCACATAGATTTGCTGCACTACGCCGGGCAAAAGGTGATCCGACATGATATGGGAGGTATCCCATGACTTTTGTCACTTGAGTGTATTTCCTCTTTGCTTTCTAGAGTATCTACGCAGATGTATCTGTTACGGTGTAAGAAGCGACGAAAGACGGCGGGTCGCTTACGACAAAATAATCAGAAAATTTTGTCGCTGGAGTTGGTGTCGAGCCTGTAGGTGTGTGGCAGATGACAGGGCCTTGCACTTTTGCCGCCCCGAGGCGCGGCCGGCCCGCATGCAGCCGGGTGCGGGTGCGGGCAGAGCGCGGGCCGTGTCCTTGAGGACGGCCGCGCGTGGAGGCTGGGGAACGGCTCGCTGCCGGGACCCGGGAGGAGGCAAACAAACAGCGGCGAGCCGGGAGCGGAGCGCGCGGTGGTGGCGGCGGCAGCGGGAGCGGGACGGGAGCGACATTCCAGGCTGGCCCGCGTTGCCAAGCCGGCCGCGCTGGCTAGGGCTGCCGGATTCCTGGCGGCTGCCTTCCTTATAGGGCGCACGCCCGCGTGCCTCGCCGCCGCCGCCGCTCTTCTACCTGCGATGCCGCCGCCGCCACCGCCGCAGGCGCGGCCCGTCCGTTCGCACCCGCACACGCGCTTCCCGAGGGGCGTGCGCGCTCTTCTCAAAGCGAGCGCGCGCCGCGCCTTGCCGTGTCGACTAATTAACTGTGACGGCTGGGAGAGGCGTCGCGCAGCCTGCGATCTCGTGCGGCTGCCGTGCACCACCTACGGAGATTCCTTACTGTCGCCTCTTTTATTTCGTCCGTGTAAGCGCTGCAGGACGCCGCTTCCGTAATGCATTTAACATATACCATTATCGACAAATATGAAGTACCAAACAACATCTGAAACTGAATTCAGGATTTCTTGTTACGGAGGACGCAGATATCCTCTTCAATGGAGATTCAGCAACAGGTGTACTGGGTGGTGCAGCTACTCACGGAGGTCCTGTGTGAGCTGTAATTACCGTTTGGCAGTGAAACTGCTTAGATATGCCATGCTTTCCGCCGAACCGATTTACGCTGGAAAACACATTAGTTCCAATAGTGCTCAAGAGGTCCAAATCTGGTGCTATACATTGGTTGCATTACGGTATGGCATCCACGGTGTCATTTGACAAGCCATAAAGTGAGTAAACAGTATGGCTATCGAGAAGAGAGAATGGCCGCTGTTAGTGAAACTATTTTACGTGAACGACAGCAATTGCAGTGCTGCATTGAGAAAGTATCGTCGGTTGAGACGTCTGAGGAGAGGCCCGAAGTGATTAAATATAATGCGATTCCAAAACACGGCTGAGCTTGGGGAGAGGAAGGCGTCCTATCCCAGGGGAAGTTATTGACGAAGTTGCTGTTGCTGTAACTGACCATACAGCACGTGCACTGGGTAGTACCAGTGCTCGTGCAGTGTCATCCCATGGTCAAGACCACGGTACGCTTCGCGGTCTATTTTACACTGGCACCTGTACAAGGGCGGACGATGCAGCAACTGAAATCTCATTATCCTCAGCAACCTACAGAATTTGTCTTCGGTTACTGGTTCGGATCGAAGTTGATGACACTTGGTCTGTCAATACTCTGTGGAATGACGAGGCATATTTCACACTACAGGATGCAGTGAATACATAGAACTGCCGAATATGAATTGTGCACGAAGAGCCATTGCACTCGCCTTATGCGACTGTGTGGTGTCGATTCACACGCACTTTTACTCTCGGACCGTTCTTCTTTGAGAGGGCCTGCCAGGTGTACAGTGACGTCTGCACGTTATTGAGACCACCTTGTACAGCATGTGATTCCTGCTTTGAAAGAGCGCAATACCTCGTGTTGCTCGCCCAATGAAAGATCTGCTTAATGAAACCTTCCACGAACACGTTATCTCCAGAGGTTTTCCAGCTGCACAGCTTGCAATATTACCTCATCTAAATCCATGTGACTTTTGGCTCTGGGCATATCTAAAACAACGAGTACACGTTCACCCTCTACCTGACTTGAACGCCAGTATACAGGAACACATCGCTCACATTCCACCCGAACTGCTGCAACCAACTGTTGATCACGTCGTGTAATGGGTGCAGTATCTCGTCGACGTCTCCAGTGCTCATACTGAACACAAACTTTATAAGCAGCGACGTACAATAAAATATCTTTCTCAGTTGTTTGATCTTCCTGGCCAAGTCCCTTTCCTAGTCCATTACATATAGAAACATTTCTATACGTCTTTCTTCCATTCACAGCGCCAGATTTGCATCTAATGCCCAAAATTGTAACAAATTTTTTCCAGCGTATATCGGTTCCGCATCAACGCATCATGTCTACCAAGTTTCGCTGTCATACGATACTTACAGCTCACAGTGGACTTCTGTGAGTAGATGCACCTTAAGTACAGCCATCCCGTGCAAATAAATAAGTTCAAG
This sequence comes from Schistocerca nitens, assembly GCF_023898315.1. Classification (NCBI taxonomy): domain Eukaryota; kingdom Metazoa; phylum Arthropoda; class Insecta; order Orthoptera; family Acrididae; genus Schistocerca; species Schistocerca nitens. Next base: position 607,225,073 of record NC_064617.1, on the reverse strand, counting down.
TGCTGATGATGCAGATGTCTATTACGAATTACTACTTGAAAGAATACCCCCGATGAACCATGGACAAGGCAAGATGGGGAGCCTCGCGTTAATGTTCGATACAGTTAACAGTACCGAAGGTGAACCAAAGCATAGAAGTTATCTGTGGAGAGACCACACTAAGTTGAACAGAGGCAGTACCCTTCTCGGTAATTGCAGGCGCAAGAATCTGGATGAATGACTGATCTGACACTGTAACATTAGCAGACATTTCTTAAAACTATATTGGACTGCGAACGGTTGGAAGCATGCAGCTCTACTGTATGGGTAAATGACTTTCATGGTGTCAAAAATATTCTGTTAGCAGCACAATCTCCTATCTGGATCTCCGGGCGTGACTATTCTGGAGCTTGTCGTCGTCAGAGAAAAACAAAACTGGCCTTCTGTGGGTCGGAGCATGGAATGTTAGATACCTTAGCCGTATACGTCGGTTACTGAATTTCAAATGGATAACTTGAGGTTAGATATAGAGGAAATTGAGGAATGTGGTCGCTGGAAGAACAAGACTTTTGGTAAGGTCAGTAAGAAGACTAGTAAAACACAGAATCAGATAAGCGTAATAAAGGAACGTCCGTAATGTTGATTAGGTAAACAGAAATACATGAAGATACTATGAACAGCAGAGTGAATGCATTATCATAGCAAGATAGGCATCATGCGAAAACCTGCAACATTAGTACAAGCTCATATGCACTCTAACTTTGCAGATCATGAAGAGATTCAAAAAATGTATGATGACCTAAAAGAAATTATTCAGGTCGTTAAAGGAGACGAAAATTTGTGATGGATGACTGGAATTTGGTAGTAGGAAATGGAAAAGAACGAAAAATAGTACCACTTGCACTCGGGTATTGGAACGAAAGTGGGAGTCGCCTGGTACGAGGACTGCATTGCGAATAATTTAATAATTGCTAGTATCCGGGTTAAGAACCACGAAGAAAGATTGTATACGTGGAAGCGCCTGTAGAAGCTGGAATGTTTCGGAGAGAATATGTTTTGGCAATACAAAGATTCCTAAACCAGGAACAGATGTGGACTGTGACCGGAACTTATCGCTTATTTGCTGCCGAGTAAAAATGAAGAAATTGCAGAAAAGTAAAAAATTAAGAAGATGAGACTTGTGTCAACTGAAAGAACCAGAAGTTGTCGAGAGTTTCAAAACGAGAATCAGGCAACGTTGGATTGAAACACGGGAAAGGACTACAACAAAAGACGAATAGGATGATTCGAGAGATGAAAAAGTGAAGACGGAAAAGGATCAACTAATCAAAAACACAACACTCATTAGAACTCCGTGGATAACGCAAGAGACGAAAGGAGAAAATATAAAAATGTAGCAAATGAAGCAGGCAACAGGAAATACAGATGCCTAAAAACGGCACTGGCAGTAAGCACAAAATATCTCAGCACATATGTCTAGACGACATACGGAAGGCTGTAATATGCACGTCTAGGGGAAATAAAGGAGACTTTTCAGGGAAAAGAGAAACAGAAAATAAAACGAATGTATGAAGGGCTATGCAAGGGAAATGAACTTGCAGACAATATTGCGGAAAGAAGTAGAGGAAGTAGATGGGATTGGAGATAATCTGCGAGAAGAATTTGATAGATCAATGAAGCACTTGAGTCGAAATAAGGCTCTTACAGCACACGACTTATTCTCAGAATTATTGAGATCCTTGGGTGAACTAGCCACGACAAAACTGTTCCACTTGATATACAAGATATCTAGGCAGACGAAATACCCTCAGACTTCAAGATGAATGTAATAATTCAAATTCCGAAAAATTCAGGTACTAACATGTGAAGATTACAGAACTATCAGTTTAATACAAGTAAATCATGGTTACAAAATACTAACACAAATTATTTACAAAATAATGGAAAAACAAGTATTGCCAATCTCGGAGAAGTAACCCGGCAAGGTGGCGCAGCGGTTAGCATACTGGACTCGCATTCGGAAGGACGACGATTGAAATCCGCGTCCAGCTATCTAGATTTATGTTTTCCGTGATTTGCCGAGATGGTTCCTTTCAAAGGGCACGGGCAATTTCCTTCCCCATCCTTGAAACAATCCGAGCTTCTGCTCCAGTGACCTGATTGTCGACGGGACGATAAATCCTAATTTTCCGTCCTTCCTTCTTTCGAAGAAGATCAGCTTCGGTTCCAGAGAAATGTAGGAAAATGCAAGAAAAATACTGACTCTATGACTTACGTTAGAAGACAGGTTTAAGATAACCAAGTTCTACGTTTAAAGTATATCCTTTGACAAAAAAAAGACGCACTACGAAGGAATTATCCGAATGGGACGGAAATCGGCAGATGTGACGTACATGTACAAACGATTACAATTCCAGAAAAATTGATGTATTCACAAGAAAAAAGCCTCACAAATTGAGCAAGTCAATAATGCGTTGGTCCACCTATGGCCCTTATGCAAGCGGTTATTCGGCTTAGCATTGACCGGTAGAGTTCTTGGATGTCCTCCTGAGGGATATCGTGCCAAATTCTATCCAACTGTCGCGTAAGATCGTCAAAATCCCGAGCTGATTGGAAGGCTCAGCCCAAAATCCTCCAAAAGATCTCAGTTGGAGACAGATCTGCCGACCAGGCTGGCCAAAGTAGGATTTGGCAAGCACCAAAACACGCAGCAGAAACTCTCATCGTGTGCAGGCGGGCATTATCTTGATTAAATGTTAGCCCAGGATGGCCTGCCACGAAGGGCAACCAAATGGAACGTAGAATATCTTCAACTTTCCTCTGTGCTGTAAGGGTGCTGCAGATGACAACCAAACCGGTCTGCGGGGCCTGGCATCTAACTGACTGGAGTACAATTATCGTCAGTGGATGAGTCCCGCTTCAAACTGAGCCCCGATGAAGGACGAAGATGTATCTGGAGACGCCCCAGACAGCGGTATGACACATTGGCCAACATGCTCGCCGGATCTCTCTCCAACGGAGAACGTTTGGAGCATTATGGGCAGTGCCCTCCAACCAGCCCGGGGTTTTGAAGATCTAACGCGTCAGCTGGAGAGAATTTGGCACGATATCTCTAAGGAGGACATCCAACAACTTTGTCAATCAATGGCACGTCGAATAACTGCCTGCGTAAGGGCCAGAGTCGAACCAACACGTTATTGAATTGCTCAAATTGTGAAGCTCTTTGTCTTGAATAAATTCTCAACTTTTCTGAAACAGTAATCATTTGTTTGTCTGCATCTACCGACTTCGTCACATTCGGATAATTCCTTCGTGTTGCGACTTATCCTTCTCTTTTTTTTCTTTTTTAGAGTGTATTTACCGGTTGGTTCGCTTGTCGATTTAGAAAAAGCTTTTGGCAGTGCTGACTGAACTACGGATTTGAAATTCTCAAGGTAGCAGGGATAAAACATCGAGAGTGAAGGAGTTCTTGTACTAAATACTGACTGCTGCTATAAGAGTAGAGAACGTGAAAGGGAACCAGTGACTGAGAACAAAGAATGACGGGGTTATAGCCCATCCTTGGTGTTATTCAATCAGTCCACTGAGCAAGCAGTGAAGGCAAACAAAGGAAAAATTTGCAGTGACATTTGTGGTTCAGTGAGAATAAATTAAAATTTTGTCGATGACGATGTAACTAACAGAGACGGCACAGTACTTGGAAGGGCAGTTTGATGGATTGGGTAGTGTCTTAAAAAGAGGTGATAAGGTGAACGCAACCAAAATAAAACAATGGTAATTGGAATGTAATCCAATAAAATAAGGCGATTCTGAGAGAATTATGATAACAAATTAGACACTAAAAGTTGTAGATGAGTTTTGTTACTTGGACAACAAAATAAGTGGTGATCGTCGAAGTAAGGAGGGCATAAAATGCGAACTGGCAACAGCAAAATGCGTCCTTTCTCAAAAAAGTATGAAAATTTAAGTGTTACAAGTCTCTTCGGGAGGTATTTATATGGAGTGTACTATTAAACGACAGTGAAACATGGATTGTAAACAGTGGAGGAAAGAAGATAATAGAAGCTTTTGCAACGTGATGCTACCTAAGAATGTTGAAAGTTAGATAATAGATCGAATAACTAATGAGGAGGCAATAAACCTAACTGAAAAGAAATGTATGGCATAACTTGACTAAATGAAGGAATCTGTTGATAGGGCACATACTGAAGCATCAAGAATCCGTCAGTTTCGTAACGGAGGGAAGTTAAGTGAAGCGTAAAAATTTTACAGGGAGACCAAGGCTCGAATATAGCTACCTGGTTCAAATGGATGGAAGTTGTAGCAGTTATTCGGAAACTAAGAAAGTTGCATAGGACAGACTAGCGTGGAGAGCTGCATGGAATCAGTGTTCGGACTGAAGACCACAACAACCTGAAAAGAGCTACACAAGCATCCAATCAAATCTTGATAAAACTTCAACGCGCTAAGAAGATGGACAATTTGGCAAATAGCTTTAAATGTTGAGCAATGTGAAACTATCCACTTCACGAAACGCAGAACAAGAGTATCCTATGACTACAACATCAAGGAGTCACCAGTGGAATCAGTAACACACGGAAATACTTGGCTGTACACATTTGTAAAGATATGAAATGGAATGTTCACGCAGGCTCAGTCGTAGGTAAGGCAGATGGTAGACTCCGCTTTATTGAGAGGATACTGGGAAAATACAGCCATTTTATAAAGGAGACTGCTTTCAGATTACTTGTGCTTCCCGTCTTAAAATACTGCTCAAATGTGCGGGACCAGTACCAAACAGGACTGTAGCTGGGGTATTAGACATATACCAAGAAGGATGGCTAGAATGGTCACAGGCTTATTTGGCTCACGAGACAGCGTAACGAAAATGCAGAAAAATCTGAATTGGCGGATTAGTTAATATGTGCACCGTGAAAAATCAAATGGCTCTGAGCAATATGGGACTTAACTTCTGAGGTCATCAGTCCCCTAGAACTTAGAACTACGTAAACCTAACTAACTTAAAGACATCACACACATCCATACCCGAGGCAGGATTCGAACCTGCGACAGTAGCAGCCGCTCGTTTTCGGACTGAAGCGCCTACAACCGCTCGGCCACCGCGGCCGGCGACAGAATTAGTAAACCTCAAAACTATACAAATGAAATGATATTCGGTTTCGATTTCAACTGCAAATTCTAAAAGCTCGACGTATTTCGGGGTTATTTACCTTTCTTTTGGAATTATTGTTGACAGATCTTTATTAATTATAGTTCCGAAAGTGGCCATTAAATAATCGCTAAAATAAAGTGCACGGCTCACCAAGTTCCCGATTAGTCACGCCTCCGTGGTACCTTAGAACATGGCACTCTGTTTCGATCTGATGGTGACTGCGAGGGGAAAATGAGCGAGGAGGCTACAGAGTGAAACTGGGGTGACCAGGAAGTGATGTATTACAACAGTAGTTTGAAACACGGTTAGTTGTGATAGTGAATTGATAATGAGCAAAAATCCTGATAGATAAAAAGTTCAGGAAAAAATGAAAAAAGACCGTTACAGATCTGTGCCAGCGAATCATGTTTTGTACGAGAATTCTTTTCTTAAAAGCCTCTGATCGCTCGCGAAATTAAAACCACTGTGAAAATCCGGGGAAGCTTTGCGCAGATTTGTTGCGAAGTGTCTCTGTTATGCTGGTCTGTCGCGTCACACGCCACTTTTCAGTTCTAAGTGCACAGTGAGCACGTTAAGATACCTAGAAAATGAAGTTTTCCGCCAAGTGTGAAGTCCAGCTGAGAAGTTTGGCCTGATTTCCTGCAGCCCACATAAGATAACAGTCATGCGTTTCCTACTCCATGACAATTCTTGGCCGCATACCGCAGGTCCAACGAAGGCGCTCCTGTAGCGTTTCCTATGGGAAGTGTTTGATCATCCACCGTAGAGTCCGGACTTGGCTTCCTCTGATTTTCATCTCTTCGCTCACATGAGCCGTTGGCTATGAGGACAGCATTTTCACGGACAACGAGCTGCAGACCAGCGTAGGGAATTGGCGAAAGTCACAGACGGCGTGCTTCTATGACGAGGGCATTGAGAAGTTGGTACCACACTGCGACAAATGCCTAAGTCGGTGTGGCGACTGTGTTGAGAAATAGGTGCACGGTTTAGCTAATCGTTGCAAATAAAAATGTTTGATTTTCACGGTGGTTTCCGTTTCGCGACCGATTGGAAGTTGAAAAAAATTATCCTCGTAGAATTCCAAAAATCCTCTAGAAAACCAGACTCATTTAGTATTTTAAAGCGTCTTCAGTGGTCAAATAATGCTTTAAAATAAAGTGAAACGCCTTTGGTCTTGTAACACTTTTATTACAATCGCAAAGACGGTATTGAGGTATATAACTCATGTAGATCTACTTTCCTTAAAATTCCCTTAAATACAACAGGCAACTTCTGATACTGTTGTTTACATGTATCTCATTTCATACCATGTATTAAACTAGAAAATAGTGGCATGTACAAACTGGACTGTAATAGTTTCCCAGCTAACCTTTTAGGTCAGGTTGTGAAACCTTCCGAGACACAGTTTAAAGAACACACAACTTTAACACTAGATTATTCAGAAAGTGCCAACTACGTGTACCTCATGGGAATACAGATCTCCATATTGTCACGTATTACTTGGTAGCGGCAACACAAGAACAACAGTTATTCGGCTTTCATCATCAAAGTAGTGTAGACACCAAGTTTTTCACCATCAGCCATCTTAAATATTAAGAATTCGCTGTGATTACTCCGGTTCCGGTTACAGTACCTCCACCAGTATGAAATGCTATGGCGAAACCGTTCGCATGACTGGGGCCGTATCGGAATGTGCAGATTGCAAAAACGTTTAGTCGGAGACGGGCTACAGGACAGCAGACGACATTGCTAAACAACATCCTTACCAACCATAATCATGCCATTACTAAGAAATACAGAGACCACTGTACCACCACGCGACATAGCATAGAAATCAGGAACATTGGCAGCGTCCATCAGTTGAGATGTAATGACCCAAAGTACGCTTTTAGACATGCCGACGGCAGGCCGCAATCGAATCAAGAGCAATGGTGCACCTCAGACTGGTAGTAGTGTCCTCGTAGGGGCACTTTGTGTGACATCAAATGGGACCCATGCTATGTCAGCTGTTCTCCATCAGCGGACTGTGCAGCCACACACCAGCGGATCTGAACCCCGGCGTGTTTGTCTGCGCCGGTGACGTGTGTTTCCAGCAGACCATTGCGCCATCTCATCGCGTCTAAATTTTCAAGTTGCTCATTGAAAAGTATAGGGACATGAAGGTGGAGTTCTGCCTCTCGTTTCTTATTGTTTGGAATGCTGTCTAGAAGGAGTTGTACACAATGGATTCCGCTGTGCCCAAACCCAACGAACCATAGGCGACCATTGAGCTATCGTGTATTAGTCACATCGAGTACGGCTCGGGCCAGTTTTTCTCGGTGTGCGAGCCACCTATCGCTTGAAAACTGGACTCATTTCGTATGAGAACAATATAGGGACGTATCGCTACTTGTCCTTTGATAGGCGCTGCCTTCTGTTGTCTATTTCGAGAATTATTTTGAGAAAGACACTGTGAACGTAACAGCTGCTGTTGCGAATGACTGAGCCAATATGAAATCGCATTGAAGTAATTTCGTGCGTGTACTCGTTGGATTTCGCAGTTTGCTGTAATTCTGCTACAAATGCGTCACGTTTGTTGAGTGAGCAGGAAAGCCCAAGGGAACATATAACTCAGTAACTCACCTTGCAATTTTTAAGGATAATTATAATAATTTCTGTTGTTATTTTAAAATCTGTGGTCTATCAAAGAACTAAAGTAAACACGAAATATAAATCTTGAAGCCTGATTTTGTTTTTAGTTTGTATTACTGTCGCAAGTTTATTAGTTGCGTAACTGCCAGTAACGCTGTGAATAGTGGCATAAATGGCCATTTTCTAGGCCCGACGTTCTTCTGAATGGCAGGTCTTCAAAGTGTTTACCCTGTCTCGCGGGCCAAAGCGAGGCTGGCGACCCTTATTTAATCTGACTGGGTAGTGTGGCGCGTAGATAATTATCCCTGATCCGTGAACGTTTCCTGTTAAATCCACAGAGCAGTACGTCGTGCCACTGCTCTCGCGCGCTTCACATCGCCAAGACGGCGGGGATTAAGGCCGCCACAACGAGCGCGACTTCGCGCTATACCCCGAAAACTTCGAGGACGGACTAAAGGAACGTTTCACGTTATTTCCTATTCGTGATTCACCTAAAAGTTGCAGGTTTCTGCTTGCAAGGAGACGACTTACGACAATTACACATGAACCTTTTCTGTGTAAGTGAACAATCCGTTCCGTCGCTAAATGGTGACTGTTTCTGGTGCATTATGGTATGTCTAAGGCCCATCACCGGTTTCAATAACAACGAAGATTTCTGCGAAGAAGAAACATATTCGTCTAGGGCACAAAACAAATGCAGATAATGAAATTTGTGGAAAACACTGTGGGGCAAATGGTCTACATTTTACATACGGTTACAGTTTTTCAACTTTGACCATAGGACTTTCTTTTTGACACTATAAACAAATTCCAGATTCGCCAACGCTTCAATTACATCGAATGAGTGGCATTCTTTGTGCGCAGGTCTTTATTTAATTATTTATTAAATTTATAAAAGGAATTTGTTGAATAATGCATACACAAGGAAAAACCAAGAATTCAGTGGTATTATCTCACACATTTTCTTGATACTTGCTGTCACAGGTTACTGATACTACCTTTGCAGTCCACATCTAGTCAAACCGACTTTAAAGAACGATTATGCAGGCGCCTCATGCTGAATTTCGTAGGAATGGTAAGTTATCCTGGAGCGTCCATTATTGCGGTGCAGGAAAAATGAACTGTGTGTGGTTCGGTATTAAAAGAGCCTATCCGCTGTCCTCAACCTGTAGACAAATTGGAACATCGTAACACTGTACTGCACTAGTCTCCTAAAGTTAAGCGTTACAGAGAAAAGAGGAAAACTGAAGAATGAAGGGTTCTCAATCACTCTAAAAGACTCCCGAGGTATTCTTATGAACAGAAATTGTGCTATTTCTATAGGAAAGAAGTCCTCCATAGCGTACAACCACAGGATTCAAAGATAACACATAGCCTCTAACGAATCATTTCTGGACCGCGACGATCGGAGAGCGCCAGACGCTACTGTGAGTGATAGTGCCAGTTTCCGTGTGTCCTTGGGATTGTGTCATTCACTCTGGCTAATGGGTGTTTGTCTTAGCTGATTAGGTGGTCTACTGACATGAGGTTCTCTAACACAGAATGGCTGGTGTTTCCTGGTACGCTTTGGGAACAAATTCCGGCAAGTGTCGGGAGGGAGCGGCACTTGACAGATGTACTCTGATCGTTGACAGAAGACGACCAATCGCAATCACACCTTTCTGCTCTGGAGGCTGATTGGTCGAAATATTGGCATGTAAAAATAAATTTGTGGAGCTGTTGCGCAGCTCGCGAAATCGAGGAGTCGGTTGGTGGCACCACTGGTAGAGAGCAGGAGGTGACTTGAGCTCTCTGAGGCGGAGACAACCCGGAAGCGTATTTCGGAAGTGAGTTGTCAGAGAGGAGTAAGACTGTTCTCTAGATGTGGAAAGTTCCGAAGTGTGCGCTCGAAGTTTGTTTCCTTTCGCTTGCGTCGGAAATGTCTTAATGTTGTGCTGGTTCTCGAGTTGGGTGTTGATCTTAGAGAGTGTACACGGACACCACCTAACAGAATAGGGTGCAATAGGATAGCTGGGTGCTTTGTGTAACTAACGAAGCGGACTTGGCTAGGGTTATTAGAAGAAGAATAGTTCAAATGGCTCTGACCACTATAGGACTTAACTTCTCAGGTCATCACTGCCCTAGTACTTAGCACTACTTAAACCTAACTAACCTAAGGACATCACACACATCCATGCCCGAGGCAGGATTCGAACCTGCGACCGTAGCGGTCGCGCGGTTCCAGACTGTAGCGTATGGCGGAGTTGGAATTATCGAAGCAGGACTACGAATGAACGAAGGAGTGAGCTCTTTACAAACGAAAGAAGTTTCAGTTTCCAGAATAATTCTTGTCGTAATATTTCTGGAGAGGGTGTAATTGCTGATAAAAATCTAGTGTGGTGGTGACTGCGCCAATAGGTGGGTGTTGGAGGCTTATCGTCGACTGGTCGCATGGAGCTCCATATCTTTTGTTGATGGTTGGGGCAATAGTGTTGACGTTAAGAGATACAGCATCAGAAAACGTCTCGGTTGCATTCGGAAGACGATGCTCATCTCGACACGCCAACCAATCACTTATAGATCTCCGTGTACCAGTTACTTAGAAATAGCGTCGACTGCCAACAGAGTTCTTGAAGCACCTCATACAGAGCATACCACAACGCTGGTGAACTTTTTAATCATAAATAAGTAACTTCGTTTTTGGAAATATCCTGCTTACATGTTCCGGAGATTGTCGCGTAAGATGTGTTTGGTGGTTAAGCTTTAGCTTGTTATGAAATAACAGCGCTGCACTGTTTAGGGAATCAGCTTTTACTTCTTACGTATGCTTAGTTTTTAGACACTTGTGGACATGATTATTGTAGCTGGTATGTGCTTAACTCCCTCTGACATCAGAAGCCGTTTACCCGTCACTTACAAGAGGACAACAGGTTTATTTCTAATTCGAAACATATACCTCACAAATAGACAAATTTCCTCAACTCTCTTTGTGTGGATTGCCAAATGGGAAGCACTTTAGGCATCTGCCACTTACGTACATGACGCAGGGAACTCACACATCTACGAAGACCACTCGAACTAATGACAAAAGCGGTCCATTTCAGGGTTTCTTTCCTTTCTACATTAGCTTCGCCAAAACCTGTTCTCGTATCGTATTCCTATCTAGACAAACGCCAGTCAAAGATGTGAAGCAATGAGAAGCACGGAAAGCGCCGGTTACATCGTAAATGCATGCTTTCCCAACAGCGAACCAAGGTAGCCAAAGTTATGTTTGGGACACAACAGATCGTACTGAAGCGCAAGTGGGCCACTATTGCACGACTAATTCACAAGCGCACAAAGAAAGATTAATGCGACTTGTCGGACAGTAGAAAGAATGGTATCATAGCACATATTTAACTCTTCCTCTCTATCAGTCAATACGAGCATGATCTGGCAACTAGCTTAAGACCATTCCCAGAACTAGTAATGGCGATGTCTAGACGTCCAGAAGGGATCGACCTCGATTTTGACTTGCATTAGGAACAATGAATTCCGGAAGTGCCTCAAGTTTTACGCAGTGACGCCCAAGTTAACCAATTTTTTAATACAAATTAATACAGTCTGCATCTTGTCGTCTTACTCTTCATATTACTCATCATCTTCCCCATTAGCACCGCAGTTTTATTTACAGCAATTTAAAGGCAGGAAAGCATTGAAACGGAGGTGACCCTAGGCATTCGCAAGGGAGGGGCCGGGGGAGGGAGGGGCAAGAGGCGGCAGTTGCCCCCTCCTGGAATAAGGATACAGGCTTTTTAGTCATTACAGAATACTCACAAGTTTCTAGCAGTGATTATCAGCGACTATACTGAACTGCAAGTTTAACACTGCTGAGCCCAACGGGAAATATACTCTGACTTCAGCACTCATTATACATCTTTGATTTTTTGGTTGTCTCGCCGTTCACGGAAAATTACGCCTATTCCTAGAGGTCCTTACCAGGGACTGGGACCATCTTAAACTCTATGTGGTGCAACACAGAGCCAAGTGCAATCACAGAGGTAAGAATTTTACGGTTCATTTGGCCTGAAAGCACAATAATACGACAAACTGAAGAAACGAGGATTTCCATGGTTCAGTCCTAAGCTGTTAAAGTCGGTTATACCAGCCAGTTTGAGAATGGTTTTGAGAGACTTCCTACATTAATCCACTCGAATCCCGCTCTTGGAAAAAAAGTAACTTTGAAAACACATTCTATACAACTTTAGTTATGGCAGTCAATACTAAAAATAACAAGCATGAATGTAATGCAATAAATCCATTAAGATAATCAGATGTCAAGTTTCGTAAGTAAACAAACTGCTTGTGATATCAAAGTTGAAGAAGTGTTTTTTGTTTTTTTTATTTATTTTTAAGTTTATTTCCAGCTTCTTCAACTCACTTTAACTTTTGCTGATATCCAACACGGTTTTCTCAATCATTCTGTATTTTTATATTTCCGAATTTGGAATTTTAGTGCCAATCTAACACCGTTAGAATATAACACAATTTTTGGAATATTTTCTACCACGATTTCATATGTCATTAGCTACCGTGGGTTTAATCATATGAGACATAATTTCAGACTGCTGAATGTCAGAAGATATCACTTCTGCAAGCTGTAACATGTCACTCGTGGCCGCGACGTGAACATCTCGAGAAAAGTATCCATTTTTGTAGAAGACAGAAGTTCAAAAGACACTATGCCCTGTTTCCCCACTAACGGTCCCTGAAGAGATGCAGGAAGAAACGCAAAAGGTTGCACATTTGCCGTATGTTGGTCCGATATCTGCCAAAATCAGCAGAATTCTCATCAAACATAACATTGAAAGCATGTTCCCGCCAACCACCAAGATTAAGGCTCTGCTAGGGAGTGTGCAGGATGACCTGTGTCTACAGAAACCGGGCGATTACCACGTACCATGTGAATGTGGTATGGCATACATCGGCCAGACGACCAGGACCGTTGACATCAGGCGCAAATTGCACCAAAGGCACACCAGACTCAGAGAGGCGACCAAGTCATCGATTGCCGACCACTGTTTAGAAATCAGACATTCTATGAAGTATAATGATACCAAGATTTTAACACAAAACACCGAGATACTAGGACAGGGTCATCAAAGAATCTATTGAGATTAAGGTCGCAGAGAATCTCATTAACCGGGACACCGGTTTCTAGCTGAGCTCGGCCTGGAACACAGCACTCGATCTTCTGAAGACGCAACGTAGGCAACATCCAGACAAGAGACACAAGTATAAAGATGGAGTTAGAGATAACAGCCCAGTACATGTAACAAAGGACGTACGTGAAATGGTACCTCAGACAACAGACACAATACCTGAGGAAGTTCTTCCGAGTCTCGAGCGACAATTTGAACACAATCAGCCTGAAAATAACATTGCAGCCACTCCTGGGGGGGGGGGGGGGGGGGCAAGAACTTGGGACGGGACGCCTAACACGGCACACCACGTTAACAGAATGTCCTAATTCACAGAAGAACTTAAATGACGACAATCGGAAGATAAAATATCTAGCACCGCTATATTGACAACGGATAATAACCACAAAGTATGCGCACAGCTTTCAGAACAGCCGCGGCTAGAAGAAAACGCGACAGCCGTTGCTACTGGTCGGCGCACACCGCGGACTGAGCGCCAGGCGCGGAGCGGACCGCAGAGGGAACGCCTAGCACAACGTAGGCATAAATACTGGACTCCTTCCATATTGAAATGAGGACGCACGCACTTCGTTACCGTCGTTCGCCTACGCCACTAGCCCATCGCAATGTCCGGGCGTAGGAAAGGAGGAAGAGGCAAGGTTGCTGCCGCCGTCGAGCTCCTGCTAAAGGCAGTCGGGAGCAACGGTTGCGGCAACAAGAATAAGAAGCGGAAGCCCCTGGCACAATTACAATGTAATAAGTGTCAGAAGATGGGACACACAGCCGGGACCTGCGACGGCGCGGTAGCGTTTGTGAAGTACGGGAAGCCGCACGATACACGCAACTGCGACAAACCGAGGGGCACTGCCGCCGCGTGTGTGAATTGCGGCGGAAGTCATGGAAGCGGCAGAAAGGGGTCACCACACATGGAGAGGTGGCCCAAGAAGATAAGGTGGACACCCCGTCCTCCTATTCAAGCAGGGGAAGCGGGCCGCGGCCGGAGGAACTCGACGAGATGCGTCGCGAGGTGACACAACTGGGGGTAGCCCTGTACCTCGCATCTCGCACGACACCTGAAGAGGCGCCGACCCCCGCCAGTATGGGGGTAGACGCGGAAACACAAACGACCGTCTCCCTGGCCGACGCGGAAACACAGTCTGCTAGGGAGGTGGACATAGAGTCTGGGACACCCGCCGACAGCAAGAAGACGGCCCCCGTTCGAAACAGCCGTCCCTTCTGCCTCTGCAGATACGCAGACGGCAGAAGAGACGCCCATAGAAACCGAGGGAGAAGAAGACGAGCCGTTCGAGTGCCTGCCCCTCCCCAACAAGAATTGTGGGAGGGAGGTACTCACCAAGATTACAGACTCCCTTCGAGACGGCAGCTATCCCAGCCATGGAAATCCGTATCCCTTCACGGAAACCGATATCCCTCCCCTCCTGCACAAGCCCTATTCATTCCACTGGGGGTGTGAACCCCTAAACCAGAAGATCAAAGGGAGGGAACTAGTCCGGCGTGCGGATCTGGAACTAATAAAATGCTACCCTACCTTCACCGACGCGGACTAGAGGTACATGACGGAACGAGCCGTCCTGTACATCAAACAGAGCTCGCCGCCTGTGGACCACTCTCGTCCGACCAAAATATGATATCGGACAGCCAGAAAAGAAGAAGAAGGAGAAGAAGAAGAAGCGACAGACATCTGGCCGTTAATTCTTTGTTCTAGATAACCTAGAGGCCCAACCAGAACCAGAGGTAGAACAACCCAACCAGTCAGGAATAGTGGAGGAACAGCTTCTCACAGCTTAAACTCCTACCACTCGGGCCAGGGATAAGGTCCATCATTTTAGAGTCAGCGTCACACTGGAATGAGTCAGCGTCACACTGGAATCAGTATCGGACAGCACCTGAAGAAGACTGCGAGTCACGCAGTTGAAATATCGTGCAGGAAAGACGCGAATTACAGGCAGAAACCGGATTAATCAACATGACAACCATGAATTTGTTTAAATTTCAATAAGTCCACGAATTATGTTTTTCCTTTCCGGCCGGGCCTGGGGCATAGCATACGTCATAATATGACTATTAAATACATTGGTGTCGTCGTTACTTAGTGTGAGCACACATATCCATATGTCATAAAACAACATAGTCTGTAGACACTCATGTTCATTAGCCAGCACTAGTCACACATGCACTAAACTACAGCGGCAGATTACTGTTTACAGGCTACTGGTAGCCGTTTTGGAGCGTAAACGGATTACATATATTGTAATGGCGCTCTACACAGAGCAAAACAATGATCACCAATGCATTTAATAGTAATGACAACGACATATAAATGTGTCAGCTAATTTTAGGTTGTCATGGCCTAATGGCCATAACATGTAAGTAACATGCTTATGCAATTGCATTTTTCATTCTGTGTAATCGGCCGAATATCAAGATACACAACGATTTTGTTAAATAATTTAAAAACATTCTGTATTTTTCAGCTTCACTTGATAATGGCCTAAGGGCGAAATTGCAATCGTGAAATAAATAAAGTGTTACAGTCACTGGCGTAAATATGATGTCTTTTATAAAGTTAAATCACTGATCCAGCATGGGTGTCTATTGCGACTAGACGTTAGTATATATGTAAACCGACCTTTACGAACAACTTTTATAAACATAAGACGACTCACCCACTTTAATATCTAGAGGTTTACTTGAGAATAGCGCTATAGCCGAAACAAGCTTGTAGTAAGGAAGAAGGTTTATAATTAAACTATATGCAGCTTTACTAGAATAATTCATTGCAAAATGTCATTAATTTTTTTCTTTTTTCTAAGTCTATTCAGCAATTCTAGGCAGAAAACGCGGTTAAATTTCTAAATAACTGAAAGAAATTCGTATTGAGCATCGGCTTGGAAACAGAAACCGATGAACAACATCGATTTGAGTATTGAGGCGGACAGCGACAGTCTGAGCATATTAATAAGTTTATTTGCTACGCGCTTACTTCACGATTAGCCACAAAACTGGCCTACAACTCTCTCTTGTCTCTCAATTATTTCGGCGCAGTTGACTTAAGATGTACCCAGGATATGAGCTAATGGGCATTCTCTCATTAGTTTTGCAGTGAATAATGAAAGAGTTTTTAAGTTTCACGACAAATAGCTCTGGGTATACTTGTTACTATCAGATATACATTGTGTGTTCCGGCATTCTTCAAACTGACATTTAACCGATTCATATGTCTGTTTCGAGTGACAGGTACACGCTTGAGTCCATTCTCCATTATTTTTGTTTACTGCGAGCCATATGCATTTCTTACGCCAGTAATTTACGTAAGTATTCGGCTATCGCCGAAGATCAGTTCTTTTGCCGTAAGTCGCTTTACTCACTGCGTCACTCATGCAAGATGAGTTCTTTTGCCGCCGTTTGTCACTGGCAATACGGAACAGCTGGCAAGAAATTGTGTAAGGTACAAGCGGGGACGGCAGAGAAAAGCGACGCCAGGGCAGGGCATACCTGGAGTGTGCCTCGGGCACTATGTCGTCCAGCACGACGTAGACCATGGCGCCGGCGGCGAAGGAGAGCGCGTACGGCAGCAGCGGCCGCGCGATGCCCACCGTGGCGGCGCCGACCACGCCGAAGATGGGCTCCACCACGCCGCTCAGCTGGCCGTACCTGCAGACACACACGGCCGCGGCTTGCGTGTACTCGCCGATCAGGCACCCCCAAACAGCAGCTCCCCAAAGCGGATCTTAATCACTGAGTGTCGGGAGAACGCCCTAAAGGCAAGCTACCTAATCCGACATACTGCACTGCAAAACGACTCGTCTCCAAATTGTAATTAACGTGTCCACTGGTTTTATGTCAGCAGGTAGGCAGCACCATTTCAGGAGTGCTCTGCACTTTTGCCATATTTCTCCCTCCCATGACATCACGCACTGTTGCTAGAGCTCCACCTCCTACGACATAGGACAATTGCCCCACGTATAAAATGGCGAAAAATTCAAAATAGCACAATTGTAGGGTCCACTCCCCCTTCTACCTATGACGTTACTGTGAATGTATGACTGTTGTCCGACATACAAATTGATGGGAAATTAAAAGATCCGAGATGATGCTTTGTCTTGCTGAAATTCGAGGTGGCAACATAGTTGACACATTTTTTGGGTTTTTCCCTG
Source organism: Schistocerca nitens (assembly GCF_023898315.1). Classification (NCBI taxonomy): domain Eukaryota; kingdom Metazoa; phylum Arthropoda; class Insecta; order Orthoptera; family Acrididae; genus Schistocerca; species Schistocerca nitens. Next base: position 607,207,953 of record NC_064617.1, on the reverse strand, counting down.
ACGTCACTCACCTGACACAAAGGATGTTCATTACCTCTGAAGGTCCAAGTCTCTCTGTTAGACAAAGGATACTGCCCGTTAGACAAATCATACCAGTCTGGGACTGGATATGTAAACATGTTTTTCATCTTACAGGTAGCAACTATTCTGCACTCCTACAATCAGTGACATGAACAACCGCTTATCCTCAAGCTACTTTTCACTCAGACATCATGGATCTGCACTCATTGTTGCAAGTCACTTATTCTAAGTAAAGAAATCAAGATGACTACCAGGTTTTCCCCTGACATCACATATCGCCTACCACAAGTTGAAGTCCAGCTGTATTAAGTTTAAACAACTTCCGCCCACCCAAATGATATCACAGCCTAAGCAACTGTCACCCTAAGATTGTATATGGCTTGTCCTAATTTTAAATCCAAATTAGCTACGCTTAAGCAACTGCTGGGAACTGGGTAGTAGCAATTGCATCTTCCTTTAAATAACAACCATGACAGGGAGAGGCCTCTTTCCATAATCACAAAGTTCACAATCGCCGGACAGGCCAAGAAATCCGCGCCGCCGCCTTACCACTGTCCGTCGCCGCGCGGGATTAGCCGAGCGGTCTGAGGCTCTGCAGTCATGGACTGTGCGGCTGGTCCCAGCGGAGGTTCGAGTCCTCCCTCGGGCATGGGTGTGTGTGTTTGTCCTTAGGATAATTTAGGTTAAGTAGTGTGTAAGCTTAGGTACTGATGACCTTAGCAATTAAGTCCCATAAGATTTCACACACATTTGAACACTGCCCGTCAGCAGTTACAGGCTGATTTTAAGAACCAACGGGGGCGCATCACTGCTACCAGTCAGAGAGGGCCACCCGGCCATCAGCCACCAAAGTATGCCCCTGCCCAGCGACTATGTGTCGACTGACGTCAGCCGTGTAACCACAGCACCTCGCCCGTCGCCCGCTGCTCGACCGATACCGGTGCTGGGCAACCTTGCGGAGACCAAAGACTCAGGTGCCCCCACAGACACTGACTCTTTATTTAGATTCCGATACCGCAGGACTGTAAATGGCAGGGTATTCAAAATTCTATGAAGTAGTTCCAATCCCCACCACTACTAGCTTATTTTCGACAGCATTGCACACAAACCCATGTTAAAATAGTGGGGAATATAAAATGACCATCTATTTACGAAATTACGTTACATTCCGGCTCAGTGATTGTGGGTTTTTCAATCATTCAGACAGAATTCATAACAGGCCTGAAAAAAACAAAGAATAGACATCAGTTAAATGTATTTCTTGGAGAGCAACATAGGTGGTAGAACAGGTACCATTTAAAATGCGTAGTTCTAACATGTGACAATACTATCCATTGAATTATTACGTTGAGTGTTCCCATTTCTGCTACAGACTCATAACCACAACAACTAGGAAACAAAGATCCACACATAACAGTATTTCTATAGGATATTCGTGTCAGTATAGACATCAGATGTTTTCACAGGATTTCTAAAAAAATTCAGGCGAATGCGGATGTGACTCCCTCAACAACAGCATGTGTGGAGTGTATAATCCCTGTAAAATCTGAAAGGAGTACTGTGATATATCACATACTCCTGTTTCCTAGCAGTGCGGAATATTCACACTGCATAGTGCATACATACAGCGGAAGAGTACAGTCCGTCTCCTCCTATGCTGTCCCGACAACACTGACTTTTGGACCGAAACCAGCTAATATAGTACCGAAATCAATGAAATGAGTATCAACCATTAAGGAAAACACGCTATTTGCAAGGAACTCTTCAGTCCAATCATAAATCTTACATGATATTCCATATTTTGCTGCTGTGGTGACATACTGAAATTGCATTCTACCCTCACCAGAGATCGGGGAACATGACCATTGCGTTCCAACACATACTTGACATCATCATCGAAGAACAGTTTAAAATATGTCTGCCAAAGATAGAGTCCCATCACAACAACACATACTGCAGTGTACAAGACGTAGAGGTCAACGCCACTTGGATGCTTTAGAGTTACTTGGCAGAGAAGACCTAATGCATGAAGGGACATAATTGTTCTCCCACTGTTTAATTTGCGAGTGGAATAGGAAAGGGAAGGACTAGCAGCGATATAAGATATACTCCACAATGTGTTGTGTGAGGGCTTGCAGAGTACATTTATTCATAGTCACTTCCCTATGATTTGTAGGTTAGCTGAAGCAGCTTGAAAGTCTTCACTTCGTGATATTCTTCAGCTTAGAATAATACGATAATTTTAGATTAGCTGTCCTTTAAATTCCAGTCATGTGTACTACAAATAGAAAGCGATCTAGTATCAGGCGATCCTAAACTATTTAACATATAAAATATCATTGTTTTACGTTGTACATTGGACATCGAACATATCCAGCGAATTTCTTATGGTACTGACTTCTGTGGCTTAACATCAAGTGAACCTAAAACCTCAATGTTATCGCAAGGAAGATGAACATAGGTATGTCTCACAAAATATATCACTGAGTGATATATTTTGTTTTCGAAGAGAATCACCAAGAAAGTTACGCTGCAGTTCCTCGAGAAATGCTGCAAATAGTATGAGAATCTTTGATGATGTATCTTTCAAATTTCTGTAAGTCTCGAGGGTGGTACTTCATCTCAACTACATAGGTTTTTCAAACAAGCTTGTTACCAGTTATATTTTTAAAAAAGGATTATTTTGCTCTTTAAGTGTGTTTTTAGTTCAAATACCCAAATTTCGTGTGTGTTTGCATAATTATCAGGCACAATCCTGCATTTTAATAATTAACTAGTGTGTGTGTCCGCCGTCTTTAGTATGAATAGGGACTGTAACAGCTGTATTCAGATGCGAGCCGAGGTCGTGACCCTTCGCTCAAAGCTCCAGGTAATACAGGTTTTGGTCACACAGCTATAAGCCTCTTGCCTGTTGCCAATGCGCATCACTTATGGGGACTGGATATGCGGATCCAAGGGACGTACATCACGTCCTTTGTATCCCAGTACTGTGGCCGCCCTGATTACTGCCTGCACTGAAGTTACCCTGTCACGTGGTGGAGTGGGATCATTCCAAGCAGTGGCAGGGATCAAAATATATTTTGGTTGGACGATCGAAGGGCCCCGCCGGTTCGTCTGACAAACAGGTTTCAAGCGCTATCTGTGCCTGACAAAGATCCTGAACCAAATGCAATCGCTTGCTCTGTTTCAGGGGAAGCCTCTTGGCCTGCAAGATCTGGGCAGAGTGTAGGATTACTGGTAGTTGCGAGATAAAAAGTTAGAAATGAAACGGGGCGCCTTAGGGATATGGCTGCCGAGGAGGGGAAGCAGTCCAGTGCGTACTCTGTGTGCATACTTCACAGAGTCACCCCAGAGGCGGAACGCATGCTTCCAGATGTCATGAAGAGCATAGTGTGCAGCCAACCGCAGGGGGTGGCTCATTTCGTTTCAACGATGTGTTTCTCTTTGGATTGGAAAAGATGCTTTCTAGTTTCAGGTATCTCAAGAGGTAAAAACTGCAAGTCCTGCTTGCAAGATGAAGGCAGAGCTTACCAACAGTAACACTGTCATCAGGACCAAATGTGGACCTTTGGTACAAAGCCGAGTGGAGGATCTGAAGCAGAGGATCAGACAGTTCTGCGAGCACGAGGCTGTAGACTTCTCAATTTGCGCCACAGTGTCGTGGGTTTTCGGGTTCCGCTTAACAGGTCACGGGCTCGTTAAACACAGAAAGTGGCCACACTGGTAGCGAGAGCTGTGTAGAGAAAAACGCAGTTTTTTTTAGGTTAGAGGATCTCGGAAAATAACACGAAGGGCATCAGCCTAAAAGGGGTGTATGGCAAACACAGGGCGAGGGTAGATCTATAGCGAAAATCGGTACTGCAGTTGTAAATTGTCGAAGCTGTGTTGAGAAAAGCTATAGCCCCAAGTGTTGTAGGCACTGAAAGCTGACTAAAGTCGGCGATAAGCAGAGCCGAATTTTTGAAGGACCTAACGGCGTTCAAAAAGGCCAGAATAAATATAGTTGGTGGTCCAGTGTTTATTGCTGTTAGAAGTAGTTTACCTTGTAGGAAAATCAAAATTGATAGTTCCTTTGAGTTACTATGGATAGAGGTTATACCTAACAACTGGAATAAATTAATAATTGGTTCCTTTTACCGACTCGACGACTCAGATGATACAGTTGTTGAACATTTCAAACAAAACCTGAGCCTCATATAAAAAGATACCCCACTCATAAAATTATAGTTGGTAGCGACTTCTGAACTCGGTATACGGCGAAAATACACGTTTAATGTCGGTGGTAGACACAAATCTTCGTCCGTTCGTCCGAAATCGTGCTGCATGTTTCTCCGAAACTAATTCTGAACAATTAGTGAATGAGACCAATCGAAGAGTAAAATGTTGCAAAAACTTACTTGTCCTCTTTGGAACAAATAATCCTCAGCAAACTGGGTGCATCGTGACGGATACAGGGATGAGCGACCACTATTTTGTTGGGGCGAGACTGAATATCATAAAATCCAAATCCACCAAAAATAACGTAAAACATTTCTATTCACAAAAGCAGATAAAAATTCGCTTTACGTTTCCTAAGAGACATTACAGGAGAGAGATATACCAAATAAATTAATAAGCAATGATTCTGGAAACCTATGGTACACAAAATAGTTCGGAACACTAATGCAGAAGCCACGAAAAAAGCATGTGAAATTTAAAAGAACGGAGGATCTCCAGCATTGACAATGCTTTACTGAAGCTCGAAATTTAGCGCGAAATTGAAAGCGAGAGGCTTTTAATAATTTGCACAATTAAAATCTTTCTCGAAATCTGCATAAAATCCAATGAGATTCTGTTCTTATGTAAAGTATACCAGCGGTAAGACACACTCGGTAACTTCAAGATAGCAACGGTAATGTTACTGATGACAATACCACTAAAGCAAAGTTACTACACACGGGTTACCGCAATGCGTTCACCACAGAACACCAGGCCAATGTTCCAGAAATCGAACCAAGAACAGCTGCAAACATGAGTAACTTACAAGTAGATATCCTCGGAGTGGTGAAGCAACCACAATCATAGAGTAAAGGCAAGTCCTACGATCTTGACTCTATACCAATTAGATTCCTTGCTCAGTATGCTGATATAATAGTTCCATCCTTAACAGTCACAAACAACCGCTCGTTCGACGAAAGATCCATACTTACAGACTGGAAAGTTGCACAGGTCACACCAATACTGAATACAGGACACAGGAGTAATTCGTTGAATTACAGAACCATACCACGAACGATTTGAAGTAGGATTTTGGAGCATATGCTGTGTTCCAACACTGTGAATTACCTCGAAGAAAACGATCTGTTGATAAATAGTAAGCACGGATCCAGAAAATATCGTTCTTATGAAACACAACTATCTCTTTATCTACATGAAGTAATGAGTACTATCGACAAGGGATCTCAAATTGGTTCCGCATCTCTAGATTTCCAAAATTCTTTTGAAACCGTGCCTCACAAGCAACTTCTAATGAAATTGTGTGCCTCTGGAGCAGCTGTACGACTGGATTTGTAATTTCCTGTCATAAATGTCACAGTTCACAGAACTGACGGATAATCATTGTGTAAAACAGAAGTGGTATCTGGTGTTCGAAGGAAGTGTTATTGGCCATCTGCTGTACACGATCTTTATAAAACGTTTAGGTGATAATTTTAGTAGCCCGCTTACATTGTTCGCAGATTTGCTGTTGAAGAGCAATTTGGGGATGGCGATTGCATTTTTCAATATTATAAAGCACCTGTTCACAATGCACGGCCTGTGGCGGAGTTGTTACACAACAATAACATCCCTGTAATGGACTGGCTTGCACAGAGTCCTGACCTGAAACCTATAGAACATCTTTGGGATGTTTTGGAACGCCGACTCCGTGCCAGGCCTCACCGACCGACATCAATGCCTCCCCTCAGTGCAGCACTCCGTGGAGAATAGGCTGTCATTCCCCTAGAAACCTTCCAGCGCCTGATTGAACGTATGCCTGCGAGAGTGGGAGCTGTCATCAAGGATAAGAGTGGGTCAAGACCATACTGAATTCCAGCATTACTGATGGAGCGCACAACGAACTTGTACGTCTTTTTCAGCCAGGTATCCGGATACTTTTGATCACATAGTGTATGCATCATTTGTTTTCTTGCGCGTAGTACCACAGTGTCTTAGGAAGAGAGACGTAATCGTCTTATAAGCGACCAGCTATTAAAAACAGGATCGTAACGATCATGTTACTGTCACCCTGCATAAAAATGTTCAAATGTGTATGAAATCTTATGGCACTTAACTGCTAAGGACATCAGTCCCTAAGCTTACACACTACTTAACCTAAATTATCCGAAGGACAAACACACAAACCCATGCCCGAGGGAGGACTCGAACCTCCGCTGGGACCAGCCGCACAGTCCATGACTGCAGCGCCTGAGACCGCTCGGCTAATCCCGCGCGGTACCCTGCATAAGAAAGCGGTCTTGGTTCTACAGGTGCACACATACAATTATAGTTAATGATATCCATGTTAAGAACTAAACATCCTCTATAAAGAGGCGTATGGTATTGCTTCTGAATTAAGTGGTCTTCCACATAAATACTGCGATATTTAATGTAGACGGTGATCGCGGCGTGTGTATTGACAGACTGGAAGTGCAAGTGCACGTCGCCAGCGGTGTAAGGTCGGAATAAAATCATCCTCCTCAGCAAATTTAGAAAGTTATTCGGCTAAGGAACGTAATATTAAGCCGATATTTGCATTTCTCTCATGCTGCTGCTAGATATTTCCCACGCTAACAAACAGTATTTGTAAAGCATTCTATCTTAATATCATGGAGACAGTGTAACAGAGGTTCTGCGATATATCCATGGGGTTACAAGCGTGGGAGGATGATGGCTGCTTCAGAATGATCACATACAACAGATGACGTGCTACGTGAGGAATTACTCAAAAAGTGCAGCGCTAGATTGAAGTCATAAGAAATGCACAAAATCCTATGAGCAATAAACCAACTTTTCAAATTTATAGTGTTACGCTTTCTGGTAGAAATGCTGTCTGCGATTTGGAATCAAGGCTCTCCAATCAACCACATACTTGCGTTGGATGCTATGGAGATATCCTTCAACGAGGAATGCGAGTCATATAATCGAAATGAGTCACCTTCTTCGACTCTATGTGCTAAGGACTGCATACAGCAAAGCAACAATATTGTTTTAGAGAGTCCCTTCTTTTGTATCCCACCTGGACAGGCGGCGCGTGGGTCTGTTCCTAGGAACTGCTTCTGTAATATACGCCGAGAGTGAAGGAAGTGAGTAGGAGCAGGAGAGGTGAAGCACTTCGGTACTGCATGTTACTTCAACATTTTTAATAGAGTCAAGAACACAAGTAAATATCAAATGCATACGTAACTTGGGCTAGGATGGGCAAATAGGTGTGAAGCCGTAGTCAATGTCTAATCCTGTGAAGTTAGGATGACTGTTCTGTATAATCTCAAAGCTAACAAATACTCGTTGCTGTCCAAACTTTAACTGAACGCAACTAATACAAAAGTCTCAATAGCAAGCAAGCCCACTCGGTAAGAGAAGAGATATTTTCAGGCCGTCTGCTCTTGATGAAAATGGGCCAGAAATCAAGACGGCACTTGCTGAGCTCCACAATGTCGGCCAGAGGGCGCGGTGCTCGGCGTAGTTAGTCTTCTCTCGTAGTGCCAACTTACGAGAGCGTGCACCTACTTTGTGGCATCGTAACGATCGACGCCACACCTTCTGCATCTTGTAATTGTCCCTCAGTCTCTGTCGCGCTCTGCCTGTAGCTTTGTGCTTGTGATCATTCCAATCTAAGTCGCAAATGAGTGGAAATTGGAGAATGCTGTATCTACCACTTCCTGCATCCAGTGGAGAAACAAGGGGAGCTGAGTTAATGCGATAGCATCATGTTTTTACCACTTGGTGAAAATGGGAACATGTTGTTGTAGCTCTGCCAACTTTGTACAATATGTAAGGCCAGTGCCAAACGAATCTTTCTCCTGCAACACAATGTGGTAGAAAAGACAGTACGAGCAGTTATAGTGGTGTTTCTCTTTGCGAAAATTAGTAAGACTCCACATCACAGAGGAACTGGAAGAAGGACGACTATTCTGCTACTGCATTGCGGTGTGTTTCCAAACTACATACAGGTACTGCTGTCTGAAGGAGACTGCCTCCGTCAGGGTGCATTCATGTCTGTCATCCAAACATTTTCTCTATCCTATTATTATGTACCACCCTACAAAGAGCAGCTGCGAACGATAAAATCTTCGCTAACGTTACCCAGAAGAAAACTCAATAAGATATTCAAGTATCCCTCTTTTCAAGTATATTGAAAACAAATACCATGTGCTTGCTGACGCTGAGCATATGTGGCGATGCTATTAAATATGCAGGTACTTGTCCACTGGATCAAGTGGGCAGCGATTCAAGTCGCTTGTGCAGACCAGTGTAAAGTTTTGTCGCCTGTACTATAGAAGGAGCAGATCCTACAGACTATCACAAGGAGAAGGTTCTTGTGTTGTTGTTTCATAAGCAGTTGGGTACATTGGTTTTTTACTGAAACACATCCAAGTTGTGTATTAATACAGCTTTGTACACCATCTGGATATTATTGCATGGTGTAAACTATAGTGCTTGCACAACACACTGGATGGTTGAAATAAAAGACAGAGGTGGTGTTTCTTATTGTGTGGAAGGTGGATGACATCGCAACATATGTTAAGTAAAAGAGTTTGCAGCATTGTGGAGCATTTCCAAACACCTGTCCAAAGGTGATGACCTCTATATTTAATCTCATCTTTTACAATTAGAGGATAGCAGATGAAACAATATGGCGAGTGCTCGCGCTGGCAGTACTGATAACATACAAATTCCAACAACTCCGGTAATCCTCGACACCCTCCACCACTGGGCGGTCCTCTCCAGTGTGCAAAGTCCAGCTACAGACCTGGTGCAATCGCTAAGACTCGTGTTACATGGCGGCAATTAGCAGTGTGTGACATTGGCCTGGGGCGCTGCTTGTGGACATTAGAACATACGCAAATGGGACCTGCAAATGTTTCAAAGATTTCCGATATCTAGCCATGACTACTACTACTACTACTACTACTACTACAACTGTACTACTACTACCAACTTGATCGTGGTTTAAGTGTCATTTTAATTGCTTCTCAATACATCCCAGGTTCAAAAATGGCTCTGAGCACTATGGGACTTAACTTCTAAGGTCATCAGTCCCCTAGAACTTAGAACTACTTAAACCTGACTAACCTAAGGACATCACACACATCCATGCCCGAGGCAGGATTCGAACCTGCGACCGTAGCGGTCACGCGGTTCCAGACTGTAGCGCCTTTAACCGCTTGGCCACTCCGGCCGGCTACATCCCAGGCAACTCTGTCTTGCAGTGGTATTTGTTGTGGTTGTCTCTATACTGTCAAGCAGTAGGCCCTTCCTCCTCGTTCCAATTACAGTGTACAGAACAAATTTAGTGCTTTAAAAACCCAATCACAACGTCAAATTCCCGACTGATCACTTTATTGTTTCCCATAGTGGTATTGCAAGCAGGCATTTGTCCAGCCCCTCCCAAAAATTCTTTAAGGACACAGCATGCAACTGAGCTGAAATTTGAAATTTTCAGCTACTTCCAATGTAGTAGACTTCCTACCAAATAACCTAACTATGCCATTATCCACCAATAGGAGGTACGGGAAAAAAATTCCGGAAGGAGGAAGAGTAGAGTCTGGAAACCAGGCTGTTGTGGAACCGAATCCCACCAAATATACCAGTCGTATGGCTCAAATGGCTCTGAGCACTATCGGACTTAACATCTGAGATCATCAGTCCCCTAGAACTTAGAACTACTTAAACCTGACTAACCTAAGGACATCACACACATCCATGCCCGAGGCAGGATTCGAACCTGCGACCGTAGCAGCCGCGCGGCTCCGGACTGAAGCGTCTAGAACCGCTCGGCCACCGCGGCCGGCTCCATGTACTAGTCGCGATGTGCAGAGTGCGAGATAAATTACGCTACTTACTAACCCGCAGATTTAAACGGAAACATTTACTGGTGGACCCAGGTTAATTCTCTGCACTGCTACGCCGTCAAATCGGTGTAAATAAAGGTTGCCAGGCTGTGAGACTGGGTTAAACTTCTCACTTAGTCTCACAGCCTGGCAACACAATAAACCACAAAGCAATCCAACTGTTTTCAATAACATTCCGAGTTTCGACGTAAACACCTTACTCCATGTTTCCAAGCAAAGAAATTAATTTATTGGCTTGCATTAATTTTTGCCAAGTCTATCTCGTTCACTAAAACATGCCCGTCCATTTAGCTACTTGGCTGCACAACCTGATACGTCTTTCCCTATCGAGCATTTGACTCTCATTAAAAGGCAACAGCACCCTTGAAAAACGGGAAATGGACTTTTCGCCCACTCACGGGAACGCATTTTCGAATGTCTGCGGTACCGGAAAAGTAACATCGTGATCATGAAGGTTCACTAACTCTCAACTTCCGAGATGAAAACCGCTTCAGAGGAGAAGTCGCCCCCCCCCCCCCCTCTCCCCCCGCCAGGGTCCACACCCATTAACTTGCCACGTCAGTCCTGCAAGGCGTTCGCGATTTAGAGAGCCGCTAATCCGCTCCTGAACATCCTTGTCTTTCAGTCTATGAGACTCAGAAGACAAATGCAGGGAACTTTATTGGTCATTTTCCGCCAGCGCTAATAACTACAAATACATGCTCCTTGGTAAAATCACTCGCCTTTTTACCAGCCTGTTATAGTTTCCTCTACAATCCATTTAGGAAGACTAGGGAAACACCAGCCCTTTACCTACAGGATCCATCTCCAGAACACCGACGTGGCGTTGACAACAGGAAGAGCACACAGATGCGGCTGGGAAATGATACTTTTCAAGGTCATGCGTTAGCGAAAGGTCCGGTAGTATCAGACAGTGGATTGTATCGGACAACAGTTGTTTCTTAAGTGCTACTTCACTGTGAAACATGGAGGAACAAAGCCACTTATGTGATTACTAATCACACACCAATGCGTTTCGGAGTGTCAACAAATTATTTTGTTTCTAGAGAGTTTTTCGGTGCAAGATCTAAACTTGGGTTTTGTTGGCAAGTAAATAATGTTAAATTTTTTTCAGGCGACTGCCAACAGCATCGATATACTTGGAGAAATGCATGGTAAACATTGTGCTACCTTACAATTACATTTATTCGCAATCGGTTTCGATCACTGATCGTCATCACAGTGGAAACATACTGTGACAACTTCACATGTCATACATGCTGCTTAACAAGAAAATATGCCATAGCTGACTTGCAAAGTCAGAAAAAGATACTTCGCGCAATAATACCGGCTTAAGAAAGCAGAAAACATAAAACCATGTAACAGCAGTAAGTGCACAGCACCATTGTTGAGGCACAACACTGAGCAATGGTGCTCTGCACTTACTGCTGTTACATGATTTCAAGTTTCCAATATTTTCTGCTTGATTACGCAGGTATTATGACGAAGTATTTTAAGTATTCTTTGACGTCTGCAAGTCAGCTATGGCGTCTTTCCTGGTTAAATAACAAGTATGACATGTGAAGCTGTCACAATATTTTTCCACTGTGAAGATGATCAATTATCGCAACCGGTACGTTCGGGCCGTGTAGGTAAAAGAAATTTCGGTTTGCGCTAGACAAAAACAAGTTGTTGTCGTCGTCGTTGTGGTCTTGAGTCTGAAGACTGGTTTGACGCGGCTCTCCAAGCTACTCTATCCTGTGCAACGCTCTTCCTCTCCGAATACCTTCTGTAACCCACATTCATTCGCACCTGCTAACCGTACTTGTCTCTTGGTCTCTTCCGCAATCTTTACCTCCCCACTCTTCTCTCCAATAGTGAACTGACGATTACTTGATGTCTCAGATAATGTCTTTTCAACAGATCTCTTCTTTTACCGACCTTATGCCACAAAATTTCTTTTCTTCCTAATTCAGTTCAGTATCTCCTCATTAGTCACCGATGTACCCACCTAATATTCAGCATCCTAGTGCAGTATCACATTTTGAAAGTTTATACTCTCTTCTCGTCTGAACTGCTTATAGTCAACGTTTCACTTTCGTACAAGGCTACAATCCTGACAAATGCCTTCAGAAAAGACTTCCCGACACTTTTATTGATATTAGATGTTAACAAAGTTTTATTTTTCAGAAATGTTTTTCTTCCTACTTCGCTCGGCGTTTAAGATCTTCTCTGCTTCGGATATCATCAGTTATTTTGCTATCCAAATACCAAAACTCATCTACAACGTATAGCGTGTCTATTTCCAATCTAACTCCCCCAGCATCGCCTAATTTAATTCGATTAAATTTCAGCCGGCCGGTGTGGCCGTGCGGTTCTAGGCGCTTCAGTCTGGAACCTCGTGACCGCTACGGTCGCAGGTTCGAATCCTGCCTCGGGCATGGATGTGTGTAATGTCCTTAGGTTAGTTAGGTTTAAGGAGTTCTAAGTTCTAGGGGACTGATGACCACAGATGTTAAGTCCCATAGTGCTCACAGCCATTTGATTAAATTTCATTACATTTGTTTTGCTTCTGTTTATATTCACCTTATGTCAACCTTTCAAGACACTATCCATTCCGTTCAACTGCATATCCATGTCATTGCTGCCTCTGAGAGAATTACAAAAATGGCTCTGAGCACAACGGCCGACAACAATCAATACCAAAGTACAAAGAACAACTAAAACAAGCAGAAACATGTATATATTCAGTAAATTAGATAAAAGAACAGTAGTGTCGTATCATATGGGGTATCAAGTGAAATTTGTGACTGGGTTGAGGACTTTTTGGTATGGAGGACACAACATATTATCTTGGATGGAGAGTCATCGTCAGTTGTAGAAGTAACTTCGGGTGTGCCCAGTGAAGTGTGTTGGGACCGTTGCTGTTCATGCTCTATATTAATGACCTGGCAGACAATATTAATATCAGGCTTTTTGCAGACGATGCAGTTATCCATACTGAAGTTCTACCTCAGAGAAGCTGCATAAATATTCAGTCAGATCTTGACAAGACTTCAACATGGTGCAGCGATTGGCAACTTGCTCTAACCGAAATGTAAAAATGTTCACTTCACAAACGAAAAAACGTAATATCCTATGACCAGAAAATCATTCACGGTTGGAATCGGCAAACTCATACAAATACCTGGGTGTAACACTTTGTAGGGATATGAAATGGAATCATCACATACATTCAGTTGTGGGTAAAGCAGGTGACAGACTTCGGTTTATTGGTAAATACCGGGGAAGTGCAATCAATCTGCAGATGAGATTGTTTATAAATCACTCGTGTGACCGATTCTAGGATATTGCTGAAGTGTGTGGGCCCCGTACTAGATACGCCTAACAACAGGGATTTTCAACTATACAGAGAAGGGCAGCACATGTGGTCACAGATTTGTTTAATCTGCGGGTTAGCATCACAGAGATGCTGAAGGAACTGAACTGGAAGACTCTTAAAGAAGATTATCCCTAGAAAGTCTATTAACAAAGTTTCAAGAAATGACTTTAAATTATTAGTCTAGGAATACAAAACAACTCCCTACGTACCGCTGACATAGAGATCGCGAGGATAAGATTTCAATAATTACTGCAAGCGCAGAGGAATTCAAAGAATCATTCTTCCCGCGTTCCATACGTTAATGGAACAGGAAAAACCCTAATAACTGGTACAATTGGACGCACTCTCTGCCATGAACCTCACGGTGGTTTGCACAGTATAAATGTAGATGTAAATGATGGTTCTCTGTTGGACCAAAGGACCCAGTCCAGTCCATGTAAACACAGCCCACACCATTGTGGAGCCACCACCAACTTGCACAGTGCCTTGTTGACAATTTGGGTCCATGGCTATGTGGCGTCTGCACCACACTCGAACCGTACTATCATCTCTTACCAACTGAAATCTGGTTCATCTGACCAGGCCACGGTTTTGCAGTCGTCTAGGGTCCTACCGATATGATCACGAGGCCAGAAGAGGCGATGCGTGCGAAAGGCACTCGCGTCGGCCATCTGCTGCCATAGCCCATTACCGTCAAATTTTGCCGCACTGTCCTAGCGGTTACGTTCGTTGCACGTCCCACACTGATTTCTGCGGTTATTTTGCGCAATTTTGCTTATCTGTTAGCAATGACAACTTTACGCAAACTCCGCTGCTCTCCACGCGCGTTAAGTGAAGGCCGTCGTGACTGCGTTGCCCGTGGTGAGATATAATGCCTAAAATTTAGTATTCTCGGCACACTCTTGACAAAGTGGATCTCGTAATATTGAATTCCCTAAAGATTTTGGAGATGGTGTGTCGCATGTGTCTAGCTCCAAGTATCATTTCACTTTCAAAGCCTCTTAATTCCCGTCGTGCGGCAATAATCACGTCGGAAACCTTCTGACACGAATCATCTAAGCACAAATGAAAGGTCCGCCATTTCACCGCCCTTACATACGTTGGGCGACACTAATGCCATTTGTATACGTGCGTATAGCTGTCCCATGAGTTTTGTCACCTCAGTGTAATACAATTTTAAATCGCCAAGAGTTGGTAGATGGCGGAAGGCTGTTCCGGCGCGATGCGCCAGAAATTAAGCGCGCATAATCTGTTTAGTGTATGGGATGTTGCAATACAACCTAACGATAAAATCTCGTTCCGAGAAAAAGTGGCGGCGAACTGGGATGTCGAGGGGAGGGACGGACTGAGACGATAGTAAGTGAGAGGGCGCAGAGGCGAGTAAAAATAGCGAGCAGTGAGCGGGGAGCGGTAGGAAGCGGAAGAGGCGCCGGCCGCGCGGGAGGATGTGGCGATGCGTGGTATTTATAGCGAGCGGCCGGCTCATTCAGCGCTCGCCGGGCCGCTCCATTCATAGGCGGCCGCTTCCGCCACGGCTTGGCGCGCCGCTGTCACGCACCACACCACAGCAGCCGCGGCCAGGCGCCGGCTGCGGGTAAAGTGTGATGGCACCGCTTCTGTTCACGATACAGGGTGTCTCTCGTAACAGTCGTCAGGCGCATTTTCTCTGGTGTTTCGGCAGACATTTGCAGTTTCGTTTTTGCGTTGTGTAGCTGGTACCAGCCCGAACAAATAGTGCGACGCCCGCTCTCGACGAAGAGCGTCGGTTTGTTTCCTGAAACTGACAAAATGAGTTTTATAGCGGAATTTTATGTGCGCATCCGATAGCGGTCCCAGATTTGTCTAGTGCGACATTCGTTTTGTCGATGTGTATTAACATGGACAGTCAAACTGGAATCGTAACAAGTACTCCATCAGCGACAGCACTGCCCTGGCCCGCGCTGTCTGCTACCGCCAAGCATGCAGCGCTACTCAGTCGCTGCTGGACTGCTTTTTATTCTTCGTGCTTTATTGTCCCGGTTAACACCTAACGATAAAACAAATATCGGACTAATTTGGGAGCGGTCTATCCAATGGGCACGTAAAATTCCATTTCAACAATTTTTTTTTTTCTGTAATGGAAAACAAACCTACGCTTCACTCTTGACAATGGCTACACAACGCAAAAACGAAACTGCAAATACACTATGTGATCAAAAGTATCCAGACACAGGCAAAACATACGTTTTTCACATTAGGTGCATTGTGCTTTCACCTACTGCCAGGTACTCAATATCAGCGACATTAGTAGTCATTAGACATCGTGAAAAAGCATAATGGGGCGCTCCGCGGAACTCACGAACTTCGAAAGCGGTCAGGTGGTTAGTGTCGCTTGCGTCATACGTCTGTATGCGAGATTTCCACACTCCAAAACATCCCTAGCTCCACTGTTTCCGATTTGACAGTGAAGTGCAAACGCGAAGGAACACGTACAGCACAAAAACGTACAGGCCGACCTCGTGTTGACTGACAGAGACCCCCGACTGTTGAAGATGGTCGTAATGTGCAGTAGGCAGACATCTATCCAGACCATCACACAGGAATTCCAAACTGCATCAGGATCCACTGCAAGTACTATGACAGTTAGGCGAGAGCTGAGAAAACTTGGATTTCATGGTCGAGCGGCTGCTCATATGCCACATATCACATCGGTATATGCCAAACGACGTCTCGCTTGGTGTAAGGAGCATAAACATGTGACAATTGAGCAGTGGAAAAACGTTGTGTGGAGTGACGGACCGCGGTACACAATGAGGTGATCCGATGGCAGGGTGTGGGTATGGCGAATGCTCGGTGAACGTCATCTACTAGCGTGTAGTGCCAACAGCAAAATGCGGGAGCGGTGGTGTTATGGTGTCGTCGTGTTTCTCATGGAGGGTGCTTGCACCCCTTTTGTTTTGCGTGGCACTATCACAGCACAGGCCTAAACTGATGTTTTAAGTACCTTCTTGCTTCCCACTGTTGAAGAGCAATTTGGGAATGCCGATTGCATCTTTCGACACGGTCGAGCACCTGTTCGTAATGCACGGCCTGTGGCGGAGTGGTTACACAAAAATAACATCCCTGTAATGGAGTGGCCTGCATAGAGTCCTGACCTGAATCCTATAGAACACCTTTGGGATGTTTTGGAACGCCGACTTCGTGCCAGGCCTCACCGACCGACATCGATACCTCTCCTCAGTGCAGCACTCCGTGAATAATGGGCTGCCATTCCCCAAGAAACCTTCCAGACTCTGATTGAACGTATGCCTGCCAGAGTGGTAGTTGTCATCAAGGCTAAGGGTGAGCCAATACCATATTGAATTCCAGCATTACCGATTTTTGGGGGGGGGGGGGGGCGCCACGAACTTATAAGTCATTTTCAGCCAGGTGTCCGGATACTTTTGATCACATAGTGTATCTGCCGAAACACCAGAGAAATGCACCTGATGAATCTTAGGGGAGGCAGCCGGTAAACGTAAACGACCTCGCAGATAATGTGAGCTGCAATCTGCGACTGCTGGAGGTGCTGTAGTGACGCGAAAGTGATCTTTCTGAACCACTGTAGGAGGATACTGGACGACTTGGATACAATTTCTATTTCGTGTGAAGAAAGGCAGCTTGCTCCAAATGTAGAAAAATGTTACTTAATGTAGATGAGTACGAGAAACAATCCTGTAATTTTGGAATATAGCATTACCACTGCGTAACTTAACACAGTGACGTCGATTAAATATCTGCTCGTAACGTTGCAGAGAGAAAAATGGTATGAAACGAGCACGTCAGGTCTGATGTAGGGAAGACGAATGGTTTACTTCGGGTTACTGGTAAAGCCCTAGAAAACTGTAGCTCAGCTACAGGGTTGTCAGAAACAGCCTGAAAAGCTTGCAAGGGCGCTGCTGGATAGGCTGTGCTGAGAAATAATTCTTACGAAAATTCGATACGAAGCGCCGTTTGCGAGTTAATTAGCTCTGAAGTTAGCCAATCAGGTTTTACACGCGCAAAGTTAAGCGACTCGCCCGGCACAAATAAGGGAATTGCAGACATTGGATGCATGGGGTATTGATTTAAATCAGTGCGTAAAGTTCAAACTTTGCGGTGGACCGCGATTCGAACCCGTGTCTCCTGCTTACTAGGCTGATGCACTGCCACTGTGCCATCCGGACACAGTGGTCATCGAAACTGCAGAGACTACCCTAGCATGCCTCCCGTCAGACCCAAATTCTCAACTTCTACCACACACTACTGATGTAGTAGCTCTAGTCCATTATACTGATTACTCGCGGCATTTCGCCCATTCCATAAGAGATCAGCCTGGTGTCCGTCCGCACTGAAGAGATCATTGACCGTCCTCGCCTTTAATTATATATATGTGGTGCCCGTTCGTTCGAACACGTCCTAGAGAACAGACACCACAAACATACAACAATTAGTATCAGTTGTTCTCATAGCGCAGATGACACCGCACGTGACTGCTCAGGCTTTGGCTCGCATTCGATCCTTACTACCGTCCCATGTCCAAATTTTGTATAACTTTCTTGTTCAGTTTTACAAAACCAAACTAAACAAACGTTTGGCGACACCCGCTCTAGCGAGCCGTTTGAATTTGCGTGCGGAACAATCTGATAGGCCAACTTCAACGCTAATTAACTCGGGAACGGCGAAACATATAGAATTTTCTTTAAAAGTTATTCTCAGTACAACCTTGCCTGCAACACCCTTACAAGGTTTTCAGGCTGCTTCTGACCACCCTGTGTAAACGAGAGTGCGTACTGAACACTTGTGCGGCACATTCGTCGGTTCTGAGTAATTGGGTTTCCATCACGTCGGATTGAAAGAAGAAGACATCGAAGCAATTCAGAAGCGCGCTGCTTGATTTGTTATAAGTAGGTTGAATCAACACGCGAGTGCAACGGAAATATTCCTTGATCTCTAAAGGGAATACTCGCAGGACATAAAGACCTTATTTTCGCGCCGGCCGAAGTGGCCGTGCGGTTAAAGGCGCTGCAGTCTGGAACCGCATGGATGTTTGTGATGTCCTTAGGTTAGTTAGGTTTAACTAGTTCTAAGTTCTAGGGGACTAATGACCTCAGCAGTTGAGTCCCATAGTGCTCAGAGCCATTTGAACCTTGTTTTCGCTATACAATGCTGAGAAATTTTACTGAAACAGTGTTTGCGATAGACTGCAGAACGATCCCACTGCCAGCAACATACAAGTACATTTAGCGTGCGGATCGCGAGGGTAAGGTAAATCGCGACTCGTACAGAAACATATAGACAGTCGTTTTTATAACGAATGTATTAAAAATCCTAGGTCAAGATCGCAAACATATCTTTACTGATAACTAGTTTCATCTCATTGACGAGCCATCTTCACATCAATATAAAATTACTATTTTGTTCAGTATTTATCAGCCATCAGGCATTACACGTCGTCATAATCTCTTGAGCTGGATCGCTCTTACTTAAATGTACGACCGTACATACTAAAGTAAAATGTTGTCACTGGTTATACAAATGTTTACGACACTGGCCATTTATCATCCGGTGTTCATACTGCCAGGCTTCCGTGTAAATACAAACTGATTGACAGGGGTAACGTTACATAGTCCATATGTAGATGTAAACAAGACGTACCAGTCGCAGTGCCAGCTACAGGTAGTTCTTTGTTCCTGGTGTATATTGGCATGTGACAATACGTCTCCCCAACGCATCCGCAAGTTCTCGATGGGATTTATGTCGGAAGAAGGTGTGGGCCAGTCTATTCGCCAAATACCATCCCGTTCCTCCTACGCTCTTCGATGGGCTCGAGCATTATCATCCACAAGAATGACTGCAGCCCTAAAAGACGCAGAAGAGAGAGGAGTCCATTGGCACAATAACGTTGAAAGGTGCATGTACCGTATTAAAAGATTTGGAGGCCTGTATGTTCATCCAACATTATGCCCACCCACCATAATATTTAGTCCTCTAAAACGATCATATTGGACAATGTTCTTGGGTGCATTACGTATTCCCATCTCTCGCCATGGGACGGAAAGTATTGCACCCAGCAACAGAACACGAGCGATTTAGTGGTACCTGTGTTATGCTATGGGGATGTATAATGTTGCCTGTGCATTCGGCCCTGTTTTCATTTTTGTGGACGACAAAGCGCGGCCGCTGCGAAATGGGCGGGCTGAGGGGCACTTGGAACGACAGGATATTCAGCGAATGGACTGGCCTGCCCTTACCCCGTATCAAATCCTACCGAGCACGTGTGGCATACCTTGGAAAGACGTATTGTAGCACGTCCACATGCACCAACGATCTTCCAGCAGTTGTCAACCGCGCTGTTGGAGGAATGGATCACAAAACTCCTTACCAAACTTGTGGGACGTTCCCTCCTATCATCGTTAACGTCGTGAAGTGTCGTTTCCTATATAAATTACTTTAGATACAACAAATGAACATAAAAGGCTCAGACGTGATAACGTTGCTAACATCTCGCCATAAAAACACTGTGCACTAATATTTTAAGAAGTAACCATAATGAATTCACCATGAGGCTATCTTGAATCGGAGACTAGAGTGTGTCGAAAAATCAAAACATTGTGCTCCTGGAGCGTTTTTCGATGACTTGATACGAGAGAGAGGCACTATGTTCTAGTGCAGTGGATTCCATCCTACGCAGCCTATTCCAATTTTTTGTGTACACTTGACCACAAGGGAGACGAAATATAGTGAGTCGTGAAATAAAAACATTTTTGCAGCCAGAAGGCTTGAACAGTATGGTGAAGGCTCGTGAGTATTTTTACAAATAATTACAAAACACAATCAGTTGAAAGCACCAGTTATCGGAAAATAACACTAAAGGAGCCTGTTCCAAAGAAGAGTCGGTCTACCACAGTGCGAGCAACAGCGAAGCTCAGTGCGGATCTTAAAAATTCCTCGTCCACAATAATGTAAATGTCGATCAAAAAGTTTCCGTTTGAAGACTGTACAATCCAGAGTAGGTATGCCAATCAGGATACTCGCCGTGAGTATTGAGGCAATACCCCATTGACGCACCAGGTTGGAGATACCAGTTAGGTAAGACACCGTATCCTGCTACGTGGAGAATTCCACAACTGCCTGCTGCATATCCTCGTCCAACAATTGTCGAACCTTCCTGGCCTTTTTTAAGGGGCCGAAGATGTGATGATGGCATGAGTTGAGATCAGGACTATAGGGCGGATGCTCGAGTTCTCCAACTTGAGTTGATCCGTAATGGATGAGGCTGGCCTGCCAGATTGA
Organism: Schistocerca nitens; assembly: GCF_023898315.1. Taxonomy (NCBI): domain Eukaryota; kingdom Metazoa; phylum Arthropoda; class Insecta; order Orthoptera; family Acrididae; genus Schistocerca; species Schistocerca nitens. The sequence continues at coordinate 607,187,187 of NC_064617.1, read as the reverse complement.
CTTCCACGGTACTTACTACTCCCACCGACAACGGTGGTTTTCGACAGTCACGGTGCGCCGTACACATTCATCAATGTCCGACGGATGTCCACAGGCGTTTGTTCTTCGGCAGCTAAGAAAAGAGTAACAACACGTTAGTCCTGTTTGGAAGTGTTCGGTAATAAGGTCACCATAGTTCGCGTTTCCTCATTTACAACAAGCATGTCTGAAAGACACGAATGCCGAACTAGTCCTTGCCTACATGTCGGAGCTTATATGCACCCATCGGAGACAGGCTAAGTTACATAAACGCTGCGGCAAGGCCCTTAAACGAAAACCTTTTGATCGCCCCTTATATATCCCCAAGTGCTTCAAGAACTACGCCTTCGATGCACGGTTGCTACATCTAAAGCAGTTGTCACCAGAAATAGCGCTTCACGGTGATAAGGATGGTAGATGGAGCAAAAAACAAGAACCTCTGACAAGAAATTACCATATGGTACATCTATCATTCGGACTGAATCAGTCATGGTATAGAGCCTGGAGCAGATCTGTGAAGGCTAGGATGGTAACGCCCTTAAAGGAAAACTCCAAGTGATGCACCTCTGTGAGAGTTTCTTTGCCTACCACCCGGCGCCTCCTTCCGTATGAGGTGCAAGCGCATCGTACGGGTACGTGCGCTGCGGCAGGGCAGGATGTGTCCGCTGGTGGGAGAGGGGCGTGATGGGGACCGAGGGGAGGGCGACACTGCACCGGAAGTGGAGCCCCGCTGTTTCCTTCCTGGCTGCGCGGGTTGGGCTGCGGTGTACGCCAACTCACTACGAGTACATCGCTCTCCTGCCCGCTACGTCCAGCCGCGCACAAGTCAAAGTCAGTACTTTTCTTACCGTAGCACCTTCAACACAACTGGTAGTACGCGAAAAAAACGGTAGAGATGACATCGGGAAACATCTCCTTCATTTTTGTTTCTACATCTACACGATCACTCTGTAATTCACGATAAACTAACCGCAAGAGGGTTCATCGAATCGCCTTCAAGCTAAAACTTCCTGGCAGATTGAAACTGTGTGCCGGACCGAGAATCAAACTTGGGACCTTTGCCTTCGCAGCAGAGCTTCTGTGAAGTTTGGAAGATAGGAGACGAGGTACTGGTAGAATTAAAGCTGTGAGGACGGGTCGTGAGTCGTGCTTGGGTAGCTCAGTTGGTAGAGCACCTGCCCGCGTAAGGCAAAGGTCCCGAGTTCGAATCTCGGTCCGGCACACAGTTTTAATCTGACAGGAAGTTTCGTATCAGCGCACACTCCGCTGCTGAGTGAAAATTTCATTCCGCCTTCAAGCTACTTCTCTGCCGTTCCACTCTCGAACAGCGCGCTGCAAAAACGAACACTTAAACCTTCCACGCGAGCTCTGATTTCTCTTATTTTATGATAATGTTCATAGTACCTAGGCAGGTGCCAACAAAATATTATCGCAATTGGAGGAGATAGTTGGTGACTGAAATTTCGTGAAAAGATGCTGCCGCAACGAAAATCGCCTTTGTTTCAATGACTGACACCTCAACTGCCGTATCACTTCCGTCGCATTCTCTCCCTATTTCGTTGTAATACAAAAGAAGTTGTCCTTCTTTGAAATTTTTCCATGTTTTCCGTGAATCCTACCTGACGCGGATTCCACACCTGACAGTAAAACTTCAGAACACGACGGTCAGGCGTAATGTAAGCAGTATCTTTAGTAGACATGTTGCATTTTCTAAGTGTTCTGCCAATAAGTCTCAGTCTTTGGTTCGCTTTCCCCACATTATGTACATTATAATTTAAGTTATTCGTAACTGCAATCCCTAAGTATTTAGTTGAATCCACAGTCTTTATATTGTGTGATTTGTCGTGTAACCGAAATTTAGCGGATTCCTTTTAGTACTCATGTAGATGAGTTCACACCTATACATCTTTCATTATTGAGAATCACCTGCCACTTTACGCACTATCTTGACTAAATCATAGGTTCTGATAATCTGATGACTTTACAATACGGTAAATGACATTATCATCTGCAAACAATCTAAGAGGGCTGTTCAGATTGTCTCCTACATCGCTGAAATAGCAGAGGGCCTATAATACTTTCTTGTGGAACGCCAGATGTTATTTCTGTTTTACTCGATGGTTTTCGGGCAATTACTACGAACTGTGACTTTTCTGACAGGAAATCACGAATCATGTCGCACAAATAATAATAATTTCACTTGGCTCACTGGCCTAGTGCAAGGCTTTATCCAACCGGGGAACGGGGACCCATAGTTTAACGTGAAATCCGAACCAACTGTCGTTTCTGGAGACTGCTCAACATCGTTCAGAGCCGATGGCTGGGTTAAGACGCAGACTGAAAAATCCAAGGTCCGACCGTGACTCGATCCCGCAACCTCTTGGTTTCCAGTTAAGCGCTTTACCACTAGACCACCAGGCCCAACTGAAACAATAGTCCGTAAGCAGGCTGCCTAATTAGATGTGAGAAAAGGCGTCACACGTCTTCTGTAAGTCTAAAAATATGGAATCAACTTGTCATCCCCTGTCGAAAGCACTCGTTACTCCGTGAGAATAAAGACCAGGTACTTGCATTAAAATTTCGACTGTAGTTGCCACACGCTCACAATGAGATTTTCACTCGCTGTCATTTCATAATTTTAGTGTATGCTCTAGTAACGCCGTAATTACTAGTTGGATACCAACGCAGATGCGGGCGATCGAATGTAGGCCTGATCTGTCCAATGATGAGTTACTACAGAATTTATGAAGTAACTTATGACTAGCTGTGGGAGTCATCTCTCTCTCTCTCTCTCTCTCTCTCTCTCTCTCTCTCTCTCTCTCTCCCCTTTTTTACAGGAAAATCATTCCCGGGCCTGTACAGACGAGAGTTCGTAAGAATAATTATTCGATACGTATTTGAATTGAGAGTACGAATTTTATTGTTTTTATGGTTGATCCAACTGATGGCTGAGCCGTGGGGACGTCCTCTTGGCTGTTACGGATTTTGGCGTTTCCGTAATCCGCGTACAGCATGCTGTAGGGAAGAGACACAATACATGCTGAGTGTTGTGGTTTAAGGGAACCAGGATGACTTAAGGGCTACAGACTTCGACGGTGTCTGCTCTTTCCAGCAGATTTTGAGTTGCAAATAAAGTTATGAGAATTTCTGGCAGAAAGCAGTACTCTCCACAGGAGTACTATCAGTGGGCGAAGGGGCTAACCAATGAGAATGCCTGCACTTTCTGCCTTGGGGCTGATTGGCTTAAACGACGTTGCGTTTAAATTGTTTTGGGAGTTGCTGGTAGCTCGAGGAGCAGGAGTCGGCTGACAGCCCTCCTGGGTGAAATGAAATGGAAATGCCGTGTGACTAGGGCCTCCCGTCGGGTAGACCGTTCGCCTGGTGCAAGTCTTTCGAGTTGACGCCACTTCGGCGAATTGCGTGTCGATGGAGATGAAATGATGATGAAAGACACTCAACACCCAGTAATCACGAGGCAGAGAAAATCCCTGGCCCCGCCGGGAATCGAACCCGGGACCCCGTGCGCGGGAAGCGAGAACGCTACCGCAAGACCACGAGCTGCGGACTCCTGGGTGAAGGAACCAAGGAGTGGGCCTCCCGGTTCGGGAGTTAGTGATCCATGGTAACCAATGATGTTATCTCGTCAATGTCGAAACTTTAGAGGAATTAGCTAGTATGGTTTGAGGTGACGGGTATGTTCGAGAGACGCTGTAGGTTTACTAGTTCTAGAGAAAAGATAATTTGAAAAGTATAAGAAGTTTTATGCCGCTTCTATTGATTTGGAAAAACCTTTCGACAGGGTGAGGTGGGATAGACCCATGCTTACTCTAGAGAACATGATATCGACTAGAGAGAAATAAAACTAATTACGGAGTTATACTTTAGGAAAAAAGCCAGAGTCGAAGATGACGGAGACCTAATGGAGGTAACTGCAAGCACAAGAGGAGTCAGGCAAGGACGTTGCCTTTCACCTAAACTGCTTAACTTCTACCAAGGAGAGACGATAGGAGAGCCCATAGATGAAACGGGAGGAGCCCGTGTAAGGGACAAAATGGTGTTTATATGCTTTGCTGCCGCGCGGGATTAGCCGAGCGGTCTCAGGCGCTGCAGTCATGAACTGTGCGGCTGATCCCGGCGGAGGTTCGAGTCCTCCGTCGGGCATGGGTGTGTGTGTTCGTCCTTAGGATGATTTAGGTTAAGTAGTGTGTAAGCTTAGGGACTGATGACCTTAGCAGTTAAGTCCCATAAGATTTCGCACACATTTGAACATTTGTTTTTATATGTTTTGCTCCGTGCGGAATCAGTCCCGCCGTCTTCACTCAAGACAGTAAGCGTCAGAATTACTCTTGTTTATGTGTATCATTTTAACATATTTAGCATAAGATGTCAAAGTATCAGGTCGCTACCGAAACTCCTCGAAAATATTAAAATCAAGTTCTGATTACACTCACACTGTTCATTTAAAATCTGTTCTAGAGAGCACTTTTTGCTACTAAAGATTTGAATTTCCTCTTGAAAATAGAGCAGTCTTCCTCTAGTTGTTGTATGCAGCACTTTCATGTTCCATTCTATGGTTATTGTGAAGTATTAATTTTCAAAAATATGTAAACCAAATGATGTTTTACTTTGGGAATAAATAAGCTCTTTAAAACGTATTTCAAACGACAACCCCATCTGTCCTATGTAATAACGATCACTGCCCGTTAACACATGTTTTCAAGAGCAGACGTGTTTCCAAAATAACACAGCTCTTGGTACACGTGTTGTTTAAAATAAACACTATGGAACAAACACAGAACAGTACATGAAAGTTCTACAAACAGCCCCTAAAGGAAGATTGCTCGATGTTCTATATGAAACTGAAAATAGGTGCTTTAAATTAACAGTGTGAGTATAACCAGAATGAGTATTTTAACATTTGTGACGCGCTGCTCTAGTGATCTGATTGTTTGATGTTGTGTGTTAAAATGTGAAACAATGATATGCATAAACAAGTGTGATTCTGACGTTTCGTGCTTCGTGTGAAGACGGGAAAACAGCGAGACTGATTCCGCGTGGTCTCTTCTGCTCTAGTCCACCGTACGTAGGATACTGATAGTAGCAAGACAGAGAGCCCCAGAAGGAAGCGACATCTAGTGGCTGCCATAACTCATCGGTGGCGCAACGTCCCCTCTCCGCCTTCTGTGCATTATTCATTTGCTGAATCCTTTCCTATCCAAAGTTAATCTGCCAATATTGTTTTACCAGAATATTTTGTTTAGCTTTGTTTTAATATCATTAATTTAATAACGTAATTGTGCATACAGTGTTACCCAATAACAGACGTACATTTGTCTATCTTAAATAGCAGCATCACAGAGAACACAAAAGTTTTACTGACTTTTTATACTCTGTAATGATATTTTATATGTTCACTGCGACATTTTTTCTTTTTATAGTGTGCGTGTTGTAATAGATAGAACTTTTTATGCATAATACTTTTTCTGTTTTCTCTCTGTTTGTTTTAGATCTGAAACTGATTGCTAGCAGAATAGAAACAAGTCATATCGCTTTATAAACTCGCGATCGACACGAAGTTTACACATAAAGATTTTTAAGAATGCTGGGTACCACTCGCGATAATTGCAGTGTACAGCTGTTTCAGTTTATCTCAGGGTGCCACCATTGCCTTACTAACGTAAGTGTTATATACGACACCGCGAGGTACTGCTGGGTGAGACTTCTGTATCGCTGCCTCCGGCTAGATGAGGTCATCAAGAGTTAAACGAGACATCCTTAATCCTCACTGGAAGGTGCTAGTGAGTATCTCCGTTTTAGGAATCCACACTGAAAAACTGTTCACCATTCGTTCCATTTCCTCCACATTAGATTTTACTGAACAGATCGAGCACCTTCTGCTTGGACCGTAAGTTAAGATATGGAAACACTGGCCCTTGTGTAGCGTCATTAGCCAATCATCCAGCGTATTCTAATTTCCACATGGAAAATGGGCAGCTAAACGATTTCTGCTTGGCGCAACAAATCAGTACGAAGTGATATTTGACTTACCAGAAACTGCGCAGAGTCGAGAAGCCAGTGGCCCTGAGGGGAAGACTGACAGCCAAGCCCTCTGGGAAGTTCTGAATGGCGATGCCGATGGCGAGGTTCCTGCACATAGATGGTAACATTCAGTATTAATGGATGCTTGGCAGTTCATTCTTCCATTTTACTTCTTTTTCTGTAAGGACTTTGCTTTTGTCTAACTTACACCCCATTCAAATGCTGTGCATGAGGCAGGGTCGATGAAACGTAATGTCGTATTAACTATTGCCGAGCAGTTGATACACTCAATCGAGGTGAACAATTAGAGTTGCTGTAAATACCTGACACTGTCAGAAGGATAGCGTTCTCTGTGTAAAAAGAGCTTCCAAAATGGAAAACGTATTGCGCACATCACAGCTGATATACGTCCTGACTTTATAACTATGGTGTAACTAGTAATCAATACATTTATCAACTGCCATCTGGGGAATAAAACTTTTATTTTGAAAGCTTTTTTACATTAAATTAGAAATGCATTTTAGGGAAATAATAAGGCGAGAAACATCGACATTTTTCCAGTTCATTTTAGTAATACAGGGTGATTCAAAAAGAATACCACAACTTTAGGAATTTAAAACTCTGCAACGACAAAAGGCAGAGCTAAGCACTATCTGTCGGCGAATTAAGGGAGCTATAAAGTTTCATTTAGTTGTACATTTGTTCGCTTGAGGCGCTGTTGACTAGGCGTCAGCGTCAGTTGATGCTAAGATGGCGACTGCTCAACAGAAAGCTTTTTGTGTTATTGAGTACGGCAGAAGTGAATCGACGACAGTTGTTCAGCGTGCATTTCGAACGAAGTATGGTGTTAAACCTCCTGATAGGTGGTGTACTAAACGTTGGTATAAACAGCTCCATTAAGTTTCGGGAATGCAGCCGCATGTATTCTGCTTCTTCTTCTAATATTTCGGCTGTATACCTTTCAGCCATCTTCAGAGAGAGCCGTACGACTGACGCTCCAGCGCTCGCTCCATCCTTTTAAACTCGCGGACCGCGCCACTGCGCATGCGGCCACAGATAAACAAGGCGTCAGTGATGTTGATTGGCGGCAAAGACGTACAATATGCATGAGTTACGTCTGTGACTGCGCATTCGATCCATGCTGGGAGGTCGATATATTACTGGGAGCTGAACTGTAGCGACGTCTTTGTAAGTTCAATATTGAAAGTGCCGGATTCCATGATTTATCTAATGTGAAACCGCTGTCTCTATTAATTAAATTCTTTGTCAAGCGGATTTCAATGGCCTCTTTTACTACGGAGTCCCAGAAAGATGAAACAGAAGCCAGAATTTCGACATTTTCATATACCATAGAGTGACCAGAATCAATACAATGCTCTGCCACAGCCGATTTATTGGGTTGTAGGAGCCGAGTGTACCTGCGATGTTCCGTACACCTCTCTTGGACTGTACGATTCGTTTGTCCAATGTATGAAAGGCCACATTCACATGGTATCTTGTAAACTCCAGGCTTGCGGAGTAGTAAGTCATCTTTAACGGAACCCAGGAGTGCAGCCGTCTTCGCCGGTGGACGAAAAATCACTTTTACTTTATGTTTATGAATGTGGCCTTTCATACATTGGACAAACGAATCGTACAGTCCAAGAGAGGTGTACGGAACATCGCAGGTACACTCGGCTCCTACAACCCAATAAATCGGCTGTGGCAGAGCATTGTATTGATTCTGGTCACTCTATGGTATATGAAAATGTCGAAATTCTGGCTTCTGTTTCATCTTTCTGGGACTCCGTAGTAAAAGAGGCCATTGAAATCCGCTTGACAAAGAATTTAATTAATAGAGACAGCGGTTTCACATTAGATAAATCATGGAATCCGGCACTTTCAATATTGAACTTACAAAGACGTCGCTACAGTTCAGCTCCCAGTAATATATCGACCTCCCAGCATGGATCGAATGCGCAGTCACAGACGTAACTCATGCATATTGTACGTCTTTGCCGCCAATCAACATCACTGACGCCTTGTTTATCTGTGGCCGCATGCGCAGTGGCGCGGTCCGCGAGTTTAAAAGGATGGAGCGAGCGCTGGAGCGTCAGTCGTACGGCTCTCTCTGAAGATGGCTGAAAGGTATACAGCCGAAATATTAGAAGAAGAAGCAGAATACATGCGGCTGCATTCCCGAAACTTAATGGAGCAGTCATTGCGCCGCGAAAACCTGAAGACTCACGTTGGTATAAACAGTTTACAGAGAATGGGTGTTTGTGCAAAGGGAAAAGTTATGGACGGCCGAGAACGAGTGATGAAAATGTAGCACGCATCCAGCAAGCATTTGTTCGCAGCCCAGGAAAATCGACTCGCAGAGCTAGCAGAGAGCTGCAAATTCCACAATCAACTGTATGGAGCGCCACCACATTGGCACTTATCTGTCCGTAACTACCTGAACGTCAACTACCCGAGGCGATGGATCGGCCGCCAGGCAGCCCGTGACAGAGCACTTCATCACTGGCCTCCAAGAAGCCCTGATCTTACCACCTGCGATTTTTTCTTATGGGGGTATGTTAAGGATATGCTGTTTCGGCCACCTCTCCCAACCACCATTGATGATTTGAAACGAGAAATAACAGCAGCTATCCAAACTGTTACGCCTGATATGCTACAGAGAGTGTGGAACGAGTTGGAGTATCGGGTTGATATTGCTCGTGTGTCTGGAGGGGGCCATATTGAACATCTCTGAACCTGTTTTTGAGTGAAAAAAAACCTTTTTAAATACTCTTTGTAATGATGTATAACAGAAGGTTATATTATGTTTCTTTCATTAAATACACATTTTTAAAGTTGTGGTATTCTTTTTGAATCACCCTGTATATTTATACCTTTTGGATCTAGTGCAGATGGACTCCAACACAGAACGGCTTAAATTCAGTCACAAGAGTATTACGGTAACTTAGGCTTAAAATCAGTTACAAGAGTATTAAGGTAATTTATAATCAACTAATTGAAAAGAAAACATTATTAATGAACGATGGAGTCAATAAATGTTAATGAGTATTATGTTTAGGGCAAATCAAGACAACTGAATGGAAAGCAAAGGAAATAGAGTGAAAATGGAATGCAATGCTTTTGCTAAACTAAACATTGTTTATCAGCTGAAGATACTGTTACTGCTTTGTTACTTTTTGTAAAGATTCCACTGTGATCCGACGGATAGCCGCGAGCGTTTCCGGAATTCGGGGACACGCGCCGGCTTTCGATCGAACCCGTCCGGTGGATTAACGACGATAGCCACTGTGCCGGCCAGACATCCGATTACTTGAATAACGGGATGGTGCCTACGAGACGCCTCAGTTACACAATTTGCAAACATTTCGAAAACGTTCTTGCATTTACACATAAGATACTCTAGACGTAGATACGTGGGGTACACAAATACCAACCCGGGTGGGATGTGGGGGGCAGGGCGTGGGGGCCGCTAGGATGGGAGGGGTTGGCGGGTGGGGGGAGGGGGAAGCTTGGCGCTGGAATGGCATCCGGCGCCCTCTACCACAAACATCGCCAAAACTAGATTAACAAGCCGACCCCTATAGAGATAAGGAATAAGCCAAAGAAAAATAAGAAATAGAATAGTATTGGCGCCGCTTTGCGACATATTATTTACAATATTACCGGATTTCGCATACACTATCATTTTGTTATGTTCAACAAAACGAAAAAAACCGCACATGTGATATTGTCAGTGTCACTGTGCACACAGGTATGCTGAACATGTGCTAACGACAGGCTGACAGCGTCCTTTGTTTCTGTGGGGACGAGGCACCGTTAGCGGTGATGTACGTCGTACAAGTGTCGGCCCCACAAATATTACAACGGTTGGAAAACAGTGTCTCGGGCACTGGCCACCGACGACTTCCCAAGCTCTCAAACTCAAGCAGCGCCACAGGGGAACAGTCTGCAGAGATCATGGAACAGTATTAGCTTTACTATCTGCTAAGTGGGCTACCATGATAAAAACGGATGTCCTTGTGTAATTATTATAAATTGACGAATTTGTAATATTCGACTTTTTCACCTGGTCAGTAGCGCTTTCCACCGGCGATAACTGGTGTCCACGCACATATAGGATGTTCTCAGCATATCTTTTGCACCTGTTCATGGTACCTATGAATACAGTGACACTGACGATACATGTGATCAGAACCATCCAGAATTACATTCTGTGGCCTTAAAAACATCTATATGTATTGTTGCAGTCTCATTACTTTGTTCCTCATGTTGCTTAACAGCATCTAATGACGGCTTAGGCCAAAATGGGTAGTATTATTTACTGTATTTGGCACGGTGGAATCAAGTCTAAAAATTAAAAATAAACAGAGTTTTCAAAATTAAGCTTGCAACTCAGCTAGGATACATGCTTGACTTAGGTCGGTGAGACATGGACTTCCAATGCACAAACTCTCTATAAACTGAAGTTTGCTCCTTAGCGGTCAATAAAAGGGTGGTTGGTAAAGTTAGAAAACACTTGGGAGCCCTATGGATGTGTACATCGTTTCTTCGCGTAGGCCAATAATACAGACTACGAAAAATTCGTATTACTTATTCCATCTCCTTTGGGATAAGTACCTGAATAGCTCCGAATCTCTCACAACACGGTACAGTGCAGCCCTCATAGCTTGACATTCACTTTCCTTGGCCAGAACCGTATCTATATGTGTATCATACATCACGTCTTATGTACATAACCTGACTGAGATTCAACCATTAGTGACTGAGAAGAATTTGAAACTCGCTACAACTATGTTTCAAAATGGCTCTGAGCACTATGCGACTTAACTTCTAAGGTCATCAGCCGCCTAGAACTTAGAACTAATTAAGCCTAAGGACATCACACACATCCATGCCCGAGGCAGGATTCGAAACCTGCGACAGAAGCGGTCGCTCGGTTCCAGACTGTAGCGCCTAGAACCGCACGGCCACTCCAGCCGGCAACACAACTATGTTTACTGATCTCTAGATGAAGTGTACGAGAATGGAGAAGTGGATAGGCAGCAAAACACACGAAGGAAACATACCGATATTCGCTTTAACTGTTCCGGGGAGAAACATGGGACTCTAGCGTCATAATGAAAGAAAAGCCTATAAATATTTTTCCTACAAAACGGTTCGCTGAGCTTAAGTAAAGTGATTGGGACAGCATGAAATAAAGCTACTTTACACGAACAAAAAGGAAAAACGAAAAGCAAAAAGTCACGTCTATGTACTACACTATACAAGTCCAGTCACGTCAATGTGAGCACCTGTCAAAAGCCACGATAGCCTACTTTTGCGGCGCGGGCCGCTGCGAGATGTCCAGACATAGAGTCAATGAGGTTCTGGAAGGTGCCGACAAGGTATGTGGAACCATACCGACGCCAATTCCGTGGCTAGCTGCGTTAGGTTCCTCTGTTGAGGATATATTGCGTGAAGAGGCCGACGAGGTACGAGGCAGTCCAATAGACTCTCTATTGTATTTAAACCTAGGAAATTTGCTGGCCAGGGGAGTACTGTAAACTAAGCCTGATGCTGTTCGAACCAAGCACTTACACTGCGTGTTGTGCGACACGTTGTATTGTCCTGCTAGTAGATATCATCGTGCCGAGGAAAACCAAAACTGCATGCAGCGGTGGACATGGTCTTCTAGGACAGACGCCTACTTGTGTTGATCCACTGTGCCTTCCAGAATGATGAGATCACCGAGTAAATGCCATGAAAACATTCGTCACAGCATAACGCTGCTTCTTTCGGCCTGCGCCCTTCCAACGGCCGTCTGTCAAATGGACCATAAAACATGATTCATCTGCAATGACCACGTTCCGCCAAACAGTGGTCGTCCAGTTGCGGTATTGGCGTGCAAATTCCAGCCTTCGTCGCTAAAGAACAGCAGTCAGCCAGGCACCTGTTGAGGAGGCCCATACGCAGCAACGGTCGCTGAGGAGACACTGTTGCTAGCTCTCTGGTTTACCTGTCGGGTCTGTTGCTCAACAGCTGCACATCTTCGCAGCCGTCGCTCACCTCTGTCATCTACGGCCCGTGGTGCACCACAGTTACATCGGCGTCGGTTTTGAATAGTGCGATTTTGCCATGCACGGTATACTTCAATCATGGCGGTATGCCAACAGTTTATAAGTTTACCCCATAACCGATGAATCTCAGGCAGGTTATGCATACTGGGTGAATCACTTAAATTTGCACCGCACATACTGCGGAAACTGAAAGTGCTATTTATGTGTGGTTTTCACAGAATAGATTGGTAGTCAGAGGCTCGTATTGTTACCCAATGAACAGATAGCAATAATACTTTGAAAGTGTATTTTTGTGCAAAAATATACTTTTTTAAATGGAACAATGACTATTGACAACAACAGACTACAAGAAGAGCAAATCAGAATGACAGTGGCGTTTGTTGCAGGATTCTAGTGAGAGTCATTTACGAGATACTGGTATTTGGAGAAGTTTCCACGCCGACACTTATTTGCACCACTCAACCTGCGAAATTGCTAGATATGATGTTGTCCTATTTGCTTACAGTGTGCTAGTAGGTGCTGCATTGCTACATGCTAGTCAGTTAGCGTGTGACAGTCCAAGCAGTAGGTCGTGAGTGGACGATGGAACTTAGCAATGCAGAAAAAGCCAACATGCCTATAGTGCATGTACGAAGAAAGCAGTTCGTTCTTGTACGGCGTATATGGAAAGATATCCCAATACATGTCGATCATCTGGACTATTATTTATCGACCTCTTCTAACAGTTATGCAAAAGTGGTAGTGTAACACCTAGACAATACAACAGACAGGAACAAGTGACAACACAAGAGGGGTAGTGGCATGAGTCTGGGAAGGGTCCTACGATTCTCCATCGACGTAAGGCCCAAGCCTATCATATCTCTCTCTAGCAAGGCCTGCATTGAAACGATTATTAGAATCGTGTTAACTTCTGTACATGGGAATTAAGACAGGATACTACAGACGTATCATGTATCTTGTTTCGTGATGAAGCCACATTTACCACTCGTGACCACGTAAATCGCCGGGCGAAACATGCACTACTGGTCGGTTGACAATTCTCGTTGGCGTCGTCAGGTAGAACGTCAGCATACATGGAGTGTAAACGAGTGGTGTGGGATTGTGAATCATCAGCTCACTGGCCCATTTTTCATAGACGTAACACTTAACCCACACAAGTATCGCAGCCTCCTAACGGACCATTTTCCATGGATGCTAGAAGAGGTTCCCCTTCAGACCAGGAGGAACCTGTGGTACCAATACGATGTCTGTCCAGCCCGTAGTGCACGGAGTACTACAGCATGTCTTCACGAATTGTTTCCAAATCGTTGGATTGGACGCAGAGGACTTGTACCTTGCCAGCGCGTTCCCCCGATTTGACACCTGTAGGCTATTTTCTGTGGGGGAAACTGAGAGATGCTGTCTACAAGGACATGCCAACTACATCCCATTATATCCAATGACGTACTACAGCAGCCTACTCGGGCGTCTCCACAGAAATGCTAGGAAGTGTGTAGCAGTCGTTCCATACCAGACTGGAAGCGTGTATAGCTGCTCCCAGTGGTCACTTTGAACACAACAACAAATGGTCAGTTCTCTCGTTATTGGTCGGAATCCACATAGCTAGTGTATACACTTGTTCTTTAGTGTGCGCTACCACAGGTATTATACAAGTGTTGGTGTGGGAACTCTTCAAAATACAGAATCTCGTACACGACTCGCACTAGAATCCTGCAACAAACACCACTGATATTCTAATTTACCGTACTTTTAGTTTGTTGAAGTCAATCTGCACTGTTACATTTCAAAAAGTCTACGTTTGCACACAAAATACACTTCTAAGTAATACGAGGGCGGTTCAGAAAGTAGCCTCCGATTGGTCACAGTGCGGGTTGTGGGGGGAGTAGCGACGCCATCTGTGCGTTCACGCACTCAACAGGTCAGTCGGCATCAAGCCGTGGTCGAGTGAACGTCGTACCTGCGCTAGTTTAGTTTTTGTGGCAGTTTGAAATGTGTGCTGCAATAGAAAACCCCGCCAAATGTGAAGTGCGTGCTGTCATAAGGTTTTTTACAGCCAAAGGATATTCTGCAGCAGCTATTCATCGTGAGCTTTGTGCCGTGTACGGACCAAGAGTTATGAGTGAAGGAGTTGTCCGTGAATGGGTACGTTTATTTAAAAGTGGACGAGAAAACGTTCATGATGAAGAGAGGAGTGGTAGACCATCGTTGGTGACTGACGAACTCGTTCAGACAGTTGATGCAAAAGTTCGTGAAAATCGACGTTTCTCAATGTCGGAGTTGTCTACTGGTTTTCCACAGATTTCTAAGACTCTCTTGTACGAGATAGTGACAGCAACATTGGGTTACCGTAAGTTCTGTGCACGATGGGTGCCCAAAATTCTTACCGACCACCACAAAACTCAAAGAATGGCCTCTGCATTAGACTTTCTGTCACGTTATGAGGACGAAGGAGAACCATTGTTAAACAGAATCGTGACCGGTGACGAAACCTGGATTAAGTACGTGAACCCTGAGACAAAAGAACAATCAAAGATGTGGGCACATTCAAATTCGCCTACCAAACCAAGAAAAGCCTCGCAAGATTTTTCTGCCAGAAAACTGATGGCAACGGTGTTTTGGGATGCCAAAAGGGTGTTGGTTGAATTCATGTAACGTGGTACGACCATTAATCAAGACGTGTACTGTGAAACAATAAAAAAGTTACGACGGGCTATACAGAACAAACGCCGTGGTATGCTGACTTCCGGTATCGTTTTTTTGCACGATAACGCCCGTCCTCACTCTGCTCGCAGAACAACGGCCCTTCTTGAGTCCTTCAAGTGGGACGTTATCAACCATCCACCTTACAGCCAAGACCTGGCGCCAAGTGATTATCACCTCTTCATGCATTTGAAGAAATGGCTCGGGTCACAGCGGTTTGATGACGACGAAGAGCTCAAAGATGCGGTCACAGGCTGGCTCCAGGCAAAAGCGGGTGATTTTTATGCAGAAGGAATTTCAAAGCTTGTGAAGAGATACGATAAGTGCCTCAATCGCTATGGAGACTATGTAGAAAAATAGTGCAAAGATGTAGTTGTAAGATGTATATATTAAAATATTTTTATTTAACTTGGTGTATTTTTTTAAATCAACCGGAGGTTACTTTCTGAACGGCCCTCGTATAACAATCTGTTTACTGGCTCACAGTACGAGCCTCTGACTGTTACGACTTCCTTGGCCCGCTGTGTGATTCTTTAATGGATACAGGAGCGAGGAACAGAGGCCGTTCATGAACGGAGAATTCAGATATTAATTTATTCCACATCTAATATCACATAGCTAAAATAATACATAACTTTGTTGCTGTATTTGCAGCGCCAGTTTCTAACAGAAGATTTGGAAGTAGAAGTATATACGGATACAAAATATTTATAAATCTGTCACTCTTCAATACAATGTCTATTCCGAAGATGTCGAGGTCTGATCACTATTGAAGTCTGTAAATGTTATTCAATTTGCAGACGCACAAAATGGGCATAGTGTACGAATATTCAAACTTAAGCACACACGCCACTAAAGCTCCGGAGACCGGATGCTTATATATCATTCGCAGCGTCGTAATCGTTCGTGGCAGCGTCGTCGTGCCGCGGTGGCGGCTGTAGGAAACGCGGCTGCGTTTGCTCTGAAATATGAATCGCGTATTTTAAAATGCGGCCCACTGGACTACAGCCGATACCGCGCTGACTACCAGCCCATTTTGTGAAAACCGCACATCAATAGCGCCTTCCATTACCGCAATATTTACGGTGGAAGTTTTACGTATTCACCCTGTTTAAGAAGTGATGTATGGTATATGTATAGGCATGATACTGCCAAGGAACTGAGTGTCCAGCGATAAGGGCTGCACTCTTGGCCCGAAAACAAATGAACATGCTCTTTCGAACGTTCGATAAATCGCTCCGTTTCCGCATTACGACAAAGACTGCACTATTTTCCGCGTCCCACGGCATGCTTTATATTCCCTTCACTGCTAGTGATACCACCTGCTACCTGCGAGTAGTGTACGTTGACGTCGTGCATAGGCGCTGGTCATACTAATGTGGGTGGACCGTGTAAATTGCTGAAAACAGTTCTGTATGACCTTCATGACCTGCATAGGTTTTTCTTAATCGGTATACTATTACAGGACGACAAGAAATTTCATCGTACAGCTAAAAATGGAGTTGGTGAAGTCACCCTACATTATCGGTGCAGGCAGTAAAGCGCGTTGGATCCCCAGTCACGAACGGAACAACACAGTTTGTATACATTGTTCAGTGTGTAAACGCGCCTCGAAAAGTCGCTTGCCGGTAGGTGAACCTAAAATAATGAAGCGCTCCCTGCGAGTGATCGCCGGCGGCCGACAGCACTAGCTGATGACAGCTACCTATAAATTACGGCCCTTAGGTACCCCGGAGAGAAGGCAACAGAACTGTGATGCCGTTTCGGAGGCAACTGAGAGCGTTGTACACATGGACCAATTTAACTTCTAGGCGCTCATTATGAATACCAATATAGCTCCTCTCTCTCTCCACCCGCGCTGTGGCACCCAAAGGAGGTAGTCGCAGAGGAGACGGGAGGCGGCTCGGAACCGATGCACACCTCAGTCATGCAGTCCCACGGGTTTAGCAGGGAGGTAGGACTTATCATGTAGGGACCATGGGCACGTTCCAGCAGACCCAAAGGTCTACGTCCAGAAGAGGCATCCTCTGGACCACTTCAGTCTTGCATGTACAACAAGAATATAATCGTGGATATCTCGACTTGAGAATATCTCTGCCTCGCCTCTCACTTCGAAATCCCTCCCACCTTGACATGAACATAATTGGATCAGGTGGAGGTTACTCAACCGTCTTTGCTCAACAGTCTTCATTCTGGAGTTGGAAGATCCTGAAATGGCACTTCCCTGTGAATACTACCAACTGTGACTGGAGAGAACCACTGACCACGGAGCACTTACTGGATTGTCAACTACACCCTGTGTCTTGCGCAGAACAACATCTGCTTGCGACGCCAGGAGCAACTGAACTTACAAGATTTTGGTTAAGAGTACTGCAGCTTGGTAATTCTTTGTTTCATTTGTTTGCAATGGTAATTATTTCGGACTGTATTTGTTCTGTGACTCGAACAAATACAAAATGTATTTAAATCTTTTCGCCGTTACGGAGGACAAATCGAGGACTATGTAATATTACAGAAAGACCCTCCAAAACTAATATCCAGTCCTACATTCAACATGCGTTCATCTTTGGAGACCATCATGTGAACGCTTTCCTCCTGGAAGCAATAATCTGCAGACTGAAACGACCTGCTGTATCCGCTCAAGTGACACCAACTGACAATGCTTGGGATCAGTCGAAAACTGCAGTGCATCACCGCAGCGGCCTTCATAACACACTGGATGAACTCATAAAAGCCACTGCCGAAGAATGGGACATGTTTCAACAGCAATGTTCTAGCCTGACGGCGTGGCAAGAAGGATCGAAGCATGTCATACTGCACGGGATGTAGCAACAAAGCACTGAATGTCAGCCAGCAGCAGATATTGACTTCGTAGATGAGCAACGATTTTCAGTTTCGAACAAACTGCATTTACGTTGCTTGTTATTTTGAGTAAAGTAATATTTTTTTGTTTCGTGAGATTTATTCGTTCTTCCAAGCTCCCCTTGAAGAACGTCCATACACGTACGCAGTTATGCAGGGAGCGCAACCTTTTTTTTATCAGCTTTTAAAATTTCGTCTTTCGCGGGGGACGTGGTCGTTCGCTATAGCAGCAATGCCAAGGAGAACTAAAGATACTTGCTCTGGCTGTTGTGAAAAGCACATTTCCGCAAGATATGACCATTCGTGTTAAGACAAAATGGAATTAATTTGTATAGAGCCAGTGCACCTGCTGTGTGAACAACTAGAAGTGGAAAATAGGAGTAACAGTGATTTTCTGTAAGTTCTGGGCGTCTTACTGAGAAAATGTACGAATATAGATCCTTAGGTGATGCCAACAATAGCGACACGACCCTGCGCCCCTTGAACCGTCGCACTACTCGAAGCTAGCAACAGGGAGACGGGCGGGGCCTCCACCTGCTCCGGTCACCCGAAATTTGCGACTGCGCCAGACGCCAGACAGTTCCGGGAGAAAGTCACCCGCCGGTCCACGGCGTGCGCTCAGCGGCGGCCGCCGTGCCGCCACTCTGTCTGCTCTCGGTCTCCTCGCCGGGCATCCACTGTGCTAGGCTGTGACGACACAACATAACTATGCGATCAAGATCCAATATCAGACTGGCGGCTGGCTCAGAGCGCTCACACCTTGGCAACTGAAGGACCCTACCAGCCTTTTGTCATTATTTCTACTTCCTTGTGCCAAACTCTAAACTTCGTTTATCTGCGGGTCTTATGTCCACGGTTTTTGATTATAAGGCTGATAGTCTCTTTCATTATCTTTCCCTCTGAACAATCGTATTTTACAAAAATTGTCTTTAATCCTGAATTTCTTATCAGGTTTTCAACAAGTTCTACATCAACGTGCTATAGCCGACCGTTGTGGCCGAGCGGTTCTAGGCGCTTCAGTCTGGAACCGCGCGACCGCTACGGTCGCAGGTTCGAATCCTGCCTCGTGCATGGATGTGTGTGATGTCCATAGGTTAGTTAGGTTTAAGTACTTCTAAGTCTAGGGGACTGATGACCTTAAATGTTAACTCCCATAGTGCTCAGAGCCATTTGATCCCCCAACGTGCTATAAATACCATTCACTTTCCATATTGGGCAAGAAACATGGTATTAATATCAACGAAATTTTGTTTTTGTCACAGTGCGCAATTATGGAAGGCTAGAATCAATTTCACACAGTAACAATTTTGTTTACGTCTGGTTCAAAAACACCTGGGAGGACGACTGCTGTTCAAGCACGTTAACTTACTTCTGCAACAACCGGTTGCGAAAGGAATGTGGAAATGCTGAATTACTGAGTTCAGACAGCCAATCAGAAGTGATAATGTAACTATTAATGCTCTCTCTCTCAATAAATCTCTCTTGACCGCGATATTTACTTTTAAAAAGGCAACAAAACGACAGAAATTCCACGAAGAACAGGGTCGAACATTTAGGGAATTTCACTGCATAAGGCTGTTCTATTCAAGCAGAAAACTACGAATATACCAATACCTACGTGCTGGCAATAACCACTTACAGTCTAAAAATATTCGACCTGACAACTACAAGCGACAATAACTACAATGTGCACAAATATCAATAGACAGGCAGACGAACAACTTCAGCGTCTCGGACAGGATTACGTCTGAGGTACAGAGAAGCAAAGCACGAGCTCCAGATATCCACAAGACAGTTATAGACTGATACGATATTAGGGAAGGATCTTAGTCACGTAAGAGCCCAAGAGACAGACTAATAAGTTTTTTTTAAGACCTTGCGGGACACACATACAGCAATGGAAGATATAAGAAGAGACGGTTTGATGATTCTACGAAGCCTGCTGGAACATATTGGTAGCTGACAACACTGAAATAGAACATAATGGCCGAAGACAATGAGACTTCCTGGCAGATTAAAACTTTGTGCCCGACCGAGACTCGAACTCGGGACCTTTGCCTTTCGCGGGCAAGTGCTCTACCATCTGAGCTACCGAAGCACGACCCACGCCCGGCCCTCACAGCTTTACTTCTGCCAGCATCTCGTCTCCTACCTTCCAAGCTTTACAGAAGGTTCGCAGGAGAGCTTCTGTAAAGTTTGGAAGGTAGGAGACGAGATACTGGCAGAAGTAAAGCTGTGAGGGCCGGGCGTGAGTCGTGCTTCGGTAGCTCAGATGGTAGAGCACTTGCCAGCGAAAGGCAAAGGTCCCGAGTTCGAGTCTCGGTCGGGCACACAGTTTTAATCTGCCAGGAAGTTTCATATCAGCACACACTCCGCTGCAGAGTGAAAATCTCATTCTGAAGACAATGAGATTTGCCTCTGCTTAAGATGTTCCGATCAGGGTCTCAAATACCACTATTAAATACTATGCCACGCTGTGCATAAACAGAAAAGTGCACAGTTATGATAAAGGCTATAGAAATTATCTTTGGGTACTGGTTACAAGATGTCGTCGTTTCCATGCAACAATGAGGTATACTTACCAATACAATTAGGGAAACTGTCAGGACGTCCTCTGAGACACCCCGTATTACTACTACAAGAAAAGGTAAAAGCCAATTTCGTTTATATACACACGTCAATTACAATGTGACATACGCGTGACATTCGTCATATGGTGGCGGTACATGAATCGTCGGCGTTCACTGCAGTGGTAGCAAAACTTGTGTAACGTTTCAGTTACGTGATATATTGAAACAAGTTGCATTTCACTTTACTGCTAGGCTAGGTGCCGATCAGTGACACCTTGATCTTGAAAACACCAATGAATAGGGGCAAAGTGTGCAATCTCACGACTACACAATTGAGTTCTAAGAACACTTATTATCTGGAGGAAACCAGGGAGTGCTCCACGAACACCGGCAGCCAGCTCAGTCTGCCGGAACCTCTAACAGCCGCCACCTGCCTGCACCGAACATTGCAAACGGTATGAGGTCCACAACTATAGCAATATTGTGACTCTTCAGGCTTTCCCGGCGGATATGTTGTAAATAGTCTTCACGGGTGTGCCGCCGGATGACGTTGTGCAAATCCCACAATATTTCCTCGGAGCAACTGTCCGACATCATCAGTCGTACCTAGCCACCAGCGAGGTTCAACCACCTAATGATGTCGGACAGTTGCTCCGAGGAAATATTGTGGGATTTGCACAACGTCATATGGCGGCACACCCGTGAAGACTATTTACAACTATAGCAATATTCTCCGTACAGATCACCAAGAATAGACAGGCCAGTAATTCACGATAACAGTAGACAAAAAACACTGAAGGAGATGCCACACTCAAAGGCGTCCAGTATTGTCTTCAAATGTATCGAATCTGATAACACACAAACGAAGAGAACGCGATATGTGAAATTATCCCATTTTGTACGCTAAATGTCTCAATGTCGTCATAGAGGACTTAAAAGTGTACACAAAAATTGTCATCGGCAGACGTAAATACGAGAAACTTCTTTGGCGGGTACATGGTGCATGAAGGGAGATACGTCGATCTCTATTTCTGTTATACTGTGGTACCTCCAAATGCAATTGTCTGGATGATTTAGTTCTCATTGCGGAAAGCATTTTCAGTAGCAGAAGTCATACTAAAGTATTGTGGACTTGAAAGCAACATTCGCATTACTACTTGTTTTGACGCTGGTGCCATTACGGATTATTTCCTTTATGTGGAAGATAATTTCATACTCATCAAGGAGCTCAACTGGTGAACGACGTGCAAACAGCTGAGAGCGTCACTCGAACACAGTGCTGAATGTACACTGTACATGAACCCTACTGAACATTCTTTGATCTGATTAGCTTGGAAGACATGCACCCCAGAATACCTTAAGCAAGAGACTGCTCTCTTCGACAAGTGCTAAAAATTCCCAAGAAATCCCTCAAGAATCTCAATGAATTCAGTCACACAACGCGAAGTAGTGATTGTTATCTGCGGTGAATATCTGATTGATTAGAAGACCTTAATTAGATACTTAATAGCACTAAGATGCTAGTTATTATATTTTTTAAAACATCAAAATATTAGTCCTGAGGCGAACGTTAACATTAATAAGTTCCACAAAACTGCGGATACCCCAGATGCTATTCAATTTGTATACAGAACAAGCAGTAAAAGAGACAAAAGAGAAATTTGGAAAGGGGATCAAAGTCTACGAAGAAGATATCAAAAGTTTAAGATTTGTATTGATATATCAACTCTCTGAGAGGCAGCAAAAGACTTGGCATATCGGCTGAAGGAAGTGGAAAATATCCTGAAAAGAGGTTCAAGGATGAACATCAATAACAGTAAAAAAAAAAAAAAAGGGGGGGCGATAATGGAATGCAGGAAGGGGTCTGATTCGGAAATCACACTCTGACAATAATAGATGATATTTTGTTATTTGGGCAGCAGAATAACTAATAATGGCATGAGTGAAGTGAATATAAATTTTAGAGTAACAATATAAAGCTTTACCAGAAAAGAGAATTATGTTAACATCGAATACAAATTTAAGTGTCACGAAGCTTCTTCCGAAGCTGTTTGTTTGGAGCGCAGCATTATATGGAAGTGAAACGTGGCCAATTAATAGAACAGGCATCAAAAGAATAGAATATATAGTAAGGGGATGGTACATAAGACTGTTCAAGATTAGATGGGCAGAAAAATTTGGAAATTTGTGGTAAGTTATGTGGGACCAAACTACTGAGATCGTCAGCCCCTAAGCTTACACACTACTTAATCTAACTTAAACTAACTTACGCTAAGGACAACACAGAAAACCATGCCCGAGGGAGGACTCGAACCTCCGACAGGGGCAGCCGCGCGAACCGTGACAAGATGCCAGACCACGCGGCTACCCTGCGCGGCTGAGGGGTAGACTGGGTGACGAATGACGAGGTATAAAAACTCATAAGATCTGATCAATTAGAAGATCGGCTTGCACGCCACTGGCTTTACTACGCATTGTCCTATTTGAGATGGCGTGCACTTTCTGTCACCGATGTCTGAACTGGCTAACCTAGATAGTTGCAGAGGGATCCGAACCACGGTGCAACTCGACACTGGCAGAGATGAAAGAAGTGATTCGCGATAGATAAAAACCACAGGACTGGCCAGAGGTCACACTCTGGAGCCTTTGTTCCGCATTACAGGTCAAAACGAACGACCCACCGGCCACACAATGAAGAGTTTTATTATGATACAGGCTGTGCTGAACAATTTCTCTCGCTTACAACTTATTGTGACACTGCCTGGCGAGAAGACATGATCTATACATTACTTCGTGCGATCCTATGCAAACCAACAGCTCGTTTGCTAAATGACATGCTGAATGAAGAACATTTCAAGTTATCATGAGGTCCAACGTAAGCTCACTACGAAAACTCAAGAACGGCCAGCCACAAGGATCGTTACTTGCACCACTCCTATTCAGCCCAAATATCGCAGAGATGACAGAGACGAGATCTGAAAAACACGGCTACGCTGATGACTGGGCACTAGCAACAAGATGTAGCTCATTTAAAGAATCAGAGGAGGTCCTTACAGCCGACATGGAAAAGTTAGGAAGCTACTGCCGAAAACGGATCCTCCAACCAAACGCCAGCAAAACAGAGGTTACATGTTTTCATCTGACCAACAAACTTGCCAAAAGGAATCTTCGAATATAGTTCGAGAACACATGGCTTACAATAGAACACCAAAATATCTGGGCGTGACACTCGATAGAACTCCCACATTTAAAGAGCATACAACATAAATAGCAGAGAAATTAAAATCAAGGAACAATATCACACAAAAACTCTGCGAAACAACGTGGGGAGCATCAGCCTCTGCTCTGAGCCTTGTCTTCTCAATTGCTGAATACTGTACGCCAGTGTGGCTATACAGTCCCCACACTCAAACAATTGACGCTTAACTCAATAGCACAATGAGAATGATCGAAGAAGTCATCAAATCTACCCCTACGGAATGGCTCCCAGTACGGAGCCATATACCATCGCCAAATTTGCGTCGTATAAACCACACTCACGAGTGAGTATAAGATCTTGAGCAACAAAAACCTACCAACACATCAGGACATTGAATACGCCACCCATAGCCGCCTTCGATCCAGAAAGCCCCCTATCGAAACGGCAATTACAGCTACATAGGGAAATTTCAGGCCGCGCGGGATTAGCCGAGCGGTTTAAGACGCTGCAGCCATGGACCGCGCGGCTGGTCCCAGCGGAGGTTCGAGTCCTGCCTCGGGCATGGGTGTGCGTGTTTGTCCTTAGGATAATTTAGATTAAGTAGTGTGTAAGCTTAGGGACTGATGACATTACCGGGTTCCCGGGTTCGATTCCCGGCGGGGTCAGGGATTTTCTCTGCCTCGAGATGGCTGGGTGTTGTGTGCTGTCCTTAGGTTAGTTAGGTTTAAGTAGTTCTAAGTTCTAGGGGACTGATGACCATAGATGTTAAGTCCCATAGTGCTCAGAGCCACTTGAACCATTTGATGACATTAGAAGTTAAGTCCCATAAGATTTCACATACATTTGAACATTTTTGAAAATTTCAGCTTGACTAAAGCCTGACACCAACAATGGACCACAAAGCAGAGTAATGAATTCCATGTATTACCCAAAAGCCTCCGGGTTTTGAGTTACCACGTAAAACTGGTCAACTCTAAACAGAATACGGACCCGGCATGATAGATGTGCCTATTTCCTGCATAAGTGGGGCAAGCAATCGACGCCCTTCTGCGAATGTGGTGAAATCCAAAGTATAAAACACATCACAGAAGAATTCTCTAGTACAGCTTTTGACGGGAAACCTGAAAATTTCCTGATGGCGACTCCAGAACCACTAGCCTATATAAATATGTTAGATGTTTGTTCATAACTATAATTATTTCAATTTTAACTAACCGTTTTGTCGTTTGTGTCTTACTGCCATCGCTAAATAAATAAATAAGTACTAATGATACACGGTCCAATGACGTTAATGTGACCACAATCTATGCTCGACGTCAACGTGCAATAACCATCGCAGACGGCAAGTGGCAACACAAGCAGTGGAGGGTGTGTAAAGCATGTCGGAGGATGCGCAAAATAGTGCAGTCGTTGTAGCAACGCTGAAGTGGAGCGATTTATCCGATGCACAAAAGAGCAAAATATATAAATTGGTCCGAGCTGCCGTGGTTAATGTGATGTGTACGAGCGAATACCCGTGCAAGTGTAGAACAACTAACCGCCCCGAAGAGCCAAGGAGCTACCAACAGCATCTCCTCAACGACCTTCAGCGAACGTTGCTGCGTATGGGCCTCTGCAGCAGGCACCTGGGTCATGCACCCATGCTGGCTGCTGTTTATCGGCGACAAAGGCTGGAATTATATGAAGACAGTATCTGTTCTTTCGACCATTGACCTCTTTCTTCTGTGCTGGATGCACACGCATTGCCCGAACTCTTTTACGGGACTCGGTCAGATTGTCTGCCGCGAGTAATGGGTGTAATGGGCAGGAGCACTACGAATGTAGTGTGTGGACATTAAGCTGGGAATGTGGGTCTCATGGGGAGCGCGCAAGGGATAAGTCCCTGCAGTCGTACTATCCTCTGTGCCCTCGGTGGCTCAGATGGATAGAGCGTCTGCCATGTGCCGGCCGTTGTGGCCGTGCGGTTCTAGGCGCTTCAGTCTGGAACAGCGTGACCGCTACGGTCGCAGGTTCGAATCCTGCCTCGGGCATGGATGTGTGTGATGTCCTTGAGTTAGTTAGGTTTAAGTAGTTCTAAGTTCTAGGGGACTGATGACCACAGATGTTAAGTCCCATAGTGCTCAGAGCCATTTGAACCATTTTTTGTCTGCCATTTAAGCAGGAGATCCCGGGTTAGAGTCCCGATAGGGACACACATTTTCAACTGTTCCCATTGATGTATATCAATGTCTGTCGACCAGCTTAGGGTCTTGATTTAATTGTCATTTCAATGCTGGAATTTGCACGCTAGTGCCGCAACTGGACTTTCACTGGGTGGCGACAGCTGGCCTTTTCAGACGAATCACGTTTTACGCTGCATCGGACACACACCCGTTGACGTGTATGGCGTGAAACGTCTGGACTCAGACACCCTCCAACAATCGTCAGCCGAAGGAGTGAGCATTACGGTCTGTGGAATGTTTTCGTTGCATTCACTGAGTGACTTCATCATTCTGGAAGACACAAAGAACACACGTATGCATCTATCCTTGGGGACCATATACACCATTACAAGCAGTTAGTTTCTTCTCGGCTTACGATACTCCCCTGTATAGATAATCTGTGGGACCACCTCTATCGGGTCGTACGCTCCATGGATCCCGAACCGAGAAACTTACGCAGCTCGCCATGGCACAGGAGTCGTCATGGCTTCACATCCGTCTCAGTTCCTTCCAGAACGTCACTTACCTCTCGCGGTGGTAGGTCCAGCGGTGGTCACGTTAATGCGACTAGACAGTGTATAATCTGATTAAATAAACGGATCGATCGATAAGACACATCCTGACGCTTGGATTAGTTGATTTCGTTATGAGGGAAGTGTGGCAAGTAACAAATGTGGAGGGTGAATAAAGCAAGCAGGCTGAAACAGACGCTGGTTGCACTTTTTGTGCAGAGATGAAGAGGTCTACAGGGACAGACTAGACTGGATAGCTCCATCAAAGCAGCACGAACAACAACATGTTACTGTAACACCTGCATGGTGTGCAGTACCCAATTATGAACCATACTGACAGCAATTACAGAGCTCTTAAACGCTATAATTCTGTATATTATTCTGAAAATTGTCTCCCTTGTACGACGAGAGGGAAAATTAAAAGCTTGGGTTTTCGCGGTGGGTGATATCACGTGCGATCGGCTAACTGTTTTGATCGGTGTGTAAGTGATAGCGTGACCGGTGACGGCGCGCGTTATATAAAAGAAAGCCGAGCCGCCAAAGCGTGCCGCACAGCCAGCCGAGTACTTTCCCTCGCCAACGTGTTTGATTAAACGAAGCACAAATGCAGGAAAGTGACGGGGAGCGCGCAGGTACCAGATAACACGTCAGATCAACTGCGAATGTGTGCCGCCGCGGCAAGAGTGTCTGCAAAAAGACGACGTGTCGCAAGCGGGCGGTGGGCAGCGGGCGGAGCCGCAGACAACGTGCCGACACACACACACACACACACACACACACACACACTAAACTCCGCGCAATAAGACAGTACGGTAGACTTGATATGTTGTGATGATATAATTCGTATAAGCTTCTCAACCAATTACTAAACATATATATTGTTTTCCACGCTAAGGTCAGCAGCACCAGTCTTCAACATGTAAGATATCCACGCGTACCAGTCACTGACATTCATACGCAGCAGTCATTGACTGTTATCTAAAACATATTTCAAGAATTCTAAATCATTTTATTGTAATTAGAATACCAAAAATATGTGTCGAGTTAGGAAAAACTGTAAAGCACTCTGCCTTTATTCCGACAGAATACAGTCAAGTGTAATGTCATATGAAATACATGACCATCAACAAAGAATGTAAGTCATTGGATTTCTTGTTCAATTATCCAAGGCAGGAACATATTTGGCATGAATTCATGGAATGTGGGACCACAGAGCCAACCACTTTCACACCGTCCAATCTCTCATGTTCTTGGTATGCTGTCAGCTATTGTGCCACGAATTCTCTTATATTAAAAAACAATCATACGAGGAACAAGCTTAGCAACAGCATTTGCTGTTACAAATACAGTCAGATTATATTTCTCATCATTTGTAACAATGTATAAAGCTTTATTCCTCCTATACGAGTATCTGATCGCTTTTACCTCTTCAGGTTGAGGTAAATGCACTTTCATCTCAGCAGAAAACTCTAATAGGGTCATTTTTAGAATTGTTTCTTTCAAAAGCTGTTCTATTCCTGCAAACCTGTAACGGATCGGTTGCTCAGTGGCATTATCACGGGGATTTATCAAGTTTATTGTCATTCATTTAGAACAAGATGACTTTTCATCAACGATGTATGCTATTTTCTGATTGGTCTTTCATTATTAAATGGGTTTTGTCCTCTCATTTTACTTATTATTTGCTGCACACTGCCCGGCAAAATTGCTCAAGTTACTTGATAGTGCACTTTTACAGTTGACAAACGCCACTGGACTAGAATATATTCTTCATCCACAGTCAGGGTAGTGGAGTGACGAGTTACATGATTTGATACTTCGGCCGTTTACTTTGTAACGTAATGGAACTCTTGGCTCACCGAACTCTTTGGCTGCAGTAGCCACCGGGTGTTCCCGCCACGATAGTTTCTATAGGCCTAGCTTTTGTTATTTGGTTAAGCTTGTAGTCTCACTTGAGCCCTATACATGGTAGAAGATGCTCCAGTTATTAGCATCCTGTTGTTCCAGCGATTGACACAATGCCAAAACTGGAGCTACGACTCATAGAAACCAAGGCCGGCCGATGTGGCCGAGAGGTTCTAGGCGCTTCAGTCTGAAACCGCACGACCGCTACGGTCGCAGGTTCAAATCCTGCCTCGGGCATGGATGTGTGTGATGTCTTTAGGCTAGTTAGGTTTAAGTAGTTCTAAGTTGAGGGGACTGATGACCTCCGCTGTTAAGTCCCATAGTGATTAGAGCCATTTGAACCATTCGAATCCCGGTTCGACACAAAATTTCAACTTTCCCCGTCGATTTAAATGAATGCCCACTCGTAACCAATGTCTGTAATTCCTTTCAATTTCTTTTATAAAACGCTTTAGGCGTTTTCACATAAAAACTTCAGAGGCATTACTTTTCAGCAAGCCGTCGTACAATAGCTTGTATCCCAGGATAAAAGGTCAATTTATCGAGAACTGACAGCACTGTATGTGAAACACAGTATTTCTTACGTTAGTATGTTATATATCATAAATTTCGCCAGATAAACGCATGAAAATATCTATTAACATTCAGAAACAGTTTCGTTGCTTGTAAGCTTACACACTGACTGCAGTCCCAGGTAAAATTAAAAAAAAAAACCATCGGCGACTTTAATGGACTTTACTGTTCTTAGAGAACTGTCTCTCTCCTAGCTCAGTGCGTCTCTGCGTTTTTTATGTGGCATATCATGCAAGCGCCTTTCTTTTGTACGTTTCTGAATCCACCCATGAATGGAAGAATGTGGTGAGGCTTCATCACGGTGCAAGCACATTCTATTTCATGTGGCCAATGGAACGTCCTCTAGTTGTTCAACTACCGTAATTTCAAAAAGTTAGAAAAATTCAAGTGAAAGTTTTGCCATTCATTCTTCTAAATTTATACGAACGTCAACAGAAATTTCAAATTGTTTCTGCCGTTCCATGAAGGTTGTCCTACGACCTCCGATAGCCGGAGTGTGTTTAATTCTATTCTGTGTAAGTGTAGCTTCGGCAATAAGCAATATTAACAGAAGGCGAGTAACTATTAATAATTCACTAGTGAAAAAATTTAAGTCCCCACAACGTGAATTGTAGGTCCCAAGATGATGGATACAGATATTTTACAATGGTCGCCGAATATTTTTTCGTGGAACTTCGAGATGTACAAAAAGCCGTAGCATGCAGGCTGTAAAAAATGTTAAAGTGACCTTGACATAAACATGTAGGATTTTCACCCTACACTTTGATAATTCAGTACTCCTCATCTATAACATCAAAAACGTCGCGGTTTTATGTTAAAAATGCAAAAGTTAGGTAAAGCTGCACTATAAATTGTATTTATCTACAACAGTTAATTATTGTATCAATTTGTCTACGAGGTGAATTTTTAATGTATCTTTAGTTTTTGATACTGTCATTTGCGGCATCACACGTGAAATCGTTAACTGTAGCGAAGTTGTCTCAACAACCATAGAGTATAGTATGCCTCAAATGTTGTAGCTTGGAGTATAACTGATGAAATAATTACAATATATTTCACATACTCATTATACCAGGTGAAATAAACTGTTGTTATCTAATCATTATATTACAGTTACAAGGCAGCAAAGATATTCTGAGCGCACACATTCGTCACAAAGGTGAGTGGTGAGCAAGATAGACTTCATCCCGCGCTAGCGGTAAAAGAAAAATAAAGTACATGAAATGTTTTCAGTCTTAGGAACCAAATTTTCTTCTTCAAACGACCACTTGTTGTTGCTCAGATTACGTTCCCGGCTCTTACACCGTTATTCATCTTAGCCGCAGAGTAGTTGCTCGCCCTTGTAACGTATTCGAGTAGTTGTGTTTGGCTTTCAATGTGTTCTATATTTATTTTGTAAGATCTCCAACTAAGCATATTATACTTTTCTCGCTAAAACAGCGTTCAAGAGCTTTTGCAAATATTTATAAGCGTGCTGTCGTTTACCATAACTATGGACCCACCGTCTCCTCTACTCGTGACTACGAAATCACGGTAGGCTACTTCATTCTCTCCTGTTTCTACTCGATGCTGTAATAGGTAGTGTTTATATGATTAAATGACTAACATGTTGTACATCGAGCTTCCTTTTAATTTGAACCGTAAAACAGAGTTTAAAATCTCCTCACAGTCATCCTGATTTAGGTTTTCGGTTAATTCTTTAAATTGGTTAACGCAAATGCCGGGATGGTTCATTTGGAAAGTACATGCAAGAATTCTTTCTCAATTCTGCCACAATTCCCGCTTCTATTTCGTCTATAACAACCTCATCGACGACAGACATTAAACCCAAATCATTATTCCTTCTTTTTTGATTTGATCGTTAACCAACGATCGAATGATCTTGCCGTATAAATTTACAGACTTTTAAATACAAATTTTCCTAAAAGCGTTACAGTTTCCCCGTATCATTGACTGAAATATGTATTTTATTTCTGACGCAAGTATACTCCAACTTAGAGTGCAACACAAATCTACCAGATAAACTTCTAAAAGAATATGCAGCTAAATCTAATATGAAACTGAGTGAAATTGCATTCAAAAGGCCGACCACAAATCTAGAAACTAAAAAGACAATAAATACACAAATGAGGTGCGATCATTTTACGAACTGCACATTAAACTCTTTGTCACCACACGGTTTTATCAGTGCATGTCTCCCAATTTTTGATCCTGTCGTTGATGGGAATGAAAATTCAGTAAAATGATGTAAAAACATTGTGTGTGTATAGTGGACTACAACCGCAGACAACCGGTAGTCCGACGTATGCTTTTTGCATCTGGTAAGAGCAACACTTCATTCCTGAAGCAGCTGCTGGTTTCAACATTCTTTCGCCTGTCTAGATTTTCGACATAAAGTTATGAACAACATATTTTCGGAATAAACACTAACTCTGCTATGATTCTAAAACAAAATGTCCGTTTTATAGTTAAATTACTCAAAATGCATGCAATGGCAGTGCTTTATAAGCAAAAGATACGCTTGAGTGAAACAACACTGTGCGCGAGAACACACAAACCACACATGCAGAGCTTTACACCACACATGCAGAGCTTTACTCTATTGCGCTGATAGAATTGCAAAATCGATAGGTAGGAAGATATGAAAGCAGGAAGCACAACATAACACTTGCAGTAACCACCAGTAAGCCGGCCGCGGTGGTCTAGCGGTTCTAGGCGCTCAGTCCGGAACCGCGAGACTGCAACGGTCGTAGGTTCGAATCCTGCCTCGGGCATGGATGTGTGTGATGTCCTTAGGTTAGTTAGGTTTAAGTAGTTCTAAGTTCTAGGGGACTGATGACCACAGATGTTAAGTCCCATAGTGCTCAGAGCCATTTGAACCATTTTTAGTAACCACCAGTAAACAGCGTTAGGAGCCCAAAATAAGAAAGCCTGACTGTATCGTTTTAGTAAAAACACCGATGAAGGCTGTAAATTATTAACGATTACGGATTCTCCTTAACACTCTTTGTGTGTGTGTGTGTGTGTGTGTGTGTGTGTGTGTGTGTGTGTGTGTGTGTGTGTGTGTGTGTGTGTGTGTGTGTCCGCACGAGCGCGCGCGCGCGCACGTGTGTGTGAATTCCTAAGGGATGAAACTGCTGAGATCATCGGTCCCTACACTTACACATTACTTAAGCTAACTTATGCTAAGAACAACACACACACCCAAGCCCGAGGGAAGACTCGATCCTCCGGCAGGAGAGGCCGCGCAATCCGTGACATGGCTCCTCTAACCGCGAGGCAACGCTCTTTGTATCTTATATTCAGAGAGACATTTATCAGAACGCGCGTATCATAGGGCACAGTTTCTTTTTTTTAGTAACACATATGTACGTACCCGAATTCGTTATTGTTTACAGAGAATACCGTTATTTAACGATGCCAAATGGGCCTCGGAGCGTACAGTTCGTAGTGTCATAATGAAGACCCACAAAGTGACAAAGCGGCCCCAAGACTGTGCGTTTTACCATGAATATACTGAGTGGTGGACGCTGAGGCATGGCCATCGTCCACGAAATTCCGCCTCCCTACCTACAAGAGGTGCGGATTGTTGCCCACAAGCAGCCACACAGTAAACTAACGGAATGTTCTGAGGAGAGCCACAATCAGATTTACACATTCACAAGAAACTAATACCAATATTCATTAAACTCCAGGAAAATAGCTTTATAGAGAATGGAAGGCAGAAGAACCAAGTCCTGATGCAGCGCTGTCAACATACCTTCGTGCTTAGTAGCGACATCCAATGGAGTTACCGTACCAGGAGGTGAGGACTTAACCTTCATTTTACGTATTTACATTAGACAAAACCGCCTAATTCGTTGTCCATAGTATTCTGGACCAGTCTGTATGCGAGGGCTATTCGGAAAGTAAGGAACGTTTCGTCGCGAAATGGAAACCATAGTCAAACTCAGAACTGTTTCATCTGCAACAGATAGCTACATCTTCCAGATACTTCTCTGCATAGTCGCCGCTCCGATTTAGATATCTGTCGTAGCGTTGTACCAACTTTCCAATACTCTCTCCCCACAGAAGGCAGCCTCCTGTGCTTTCCGACAATTTTCTACGCTGGAATGCAGTTCGTGGTTCGGTGCCAAAATGTTATCTTCATAGCCAGTGGTTCATTTGAGCAGAGATGAAAATCAGAGGGAACGAAGACCGGGCTGTATTGTGGGTGACCAAACACTTCCCAAGGGAAACAATGCAGGAGCGTCCTCACTGCCCATGCATTGAGTGGCCAAGAATTGTCATAAAGAAGGAAGTGCATGACAGTTACGTTGTGTGGGGTTGCATGCCACCAGGCGAAAGCTCTCGTCAGGCAGACATTCTTTTATTTTTTTTTGGGGGGGGGGGGGAGGACTATTTTCTAGGCATCTTCACGCACTCACAGTGCGCTCAGAGCTGAGAACAGCGACGTAGCGCTATCTACGGACAAACTAGACACTGCCCAACTCATATACGCAAAGTTTCATCAGATTTTCACTGTGGTTGCCGTTTCGCGACCGATCACCCCTTATTTTCTGAATAGTCCTCCTATCTTCTGCCTTCGTATGATGCTTCATGAAATTTTGTACTTCAGTTAACCGTGAGGAGGCTATTTTTGCATGTGTCGTTTCGCAGTCCAAAATAATGGTTGTATATGTGACTCACTTCAGATATTCTCATTTCTGATGTGCAGATCTTAACAGTTATCATGAACTGCATTCCAGCTACTGTACTATCAATGCGTGACCAGCCTCTTCTATACCTGTTACATTTTTCTCTTCTGTAGTAGCTATCTCAAAAAAAAATGGTTCAAATGGCTCTGAGCACTATGGGACTCAACTGCTGTGGTCATTAGTCCCCTAGAACTTAGAACTACTTAAACCTAACTAACCTAAGGACATCACACACACCCATGCCCGAGGCAGGATTCGAACCTGCGACCGTAGCAGTCGCACGGTTCCGGACTGCGCGCCTAGAACCGCGAGACCACCGCGGCCGGCTTAGCTATCTCACTTATCAGTCTTAGTCTACTGTGAAATACACCGAAGCGCCAAGGAAACTGGTGAAGACACACGTATTCATATACAGGCATATGTTAATTGCAGAATACAGCGGGGCGGTTGGCAACGCCTATATGAGACAACAAGTGTCTGGCGCAGTTGTTAGATCAGTTTCTGCTGCTACAATGGCAAGTTATCAAGATTTAAATGAGTTTGAAGGTGTTGTTATAGTCGGCGCACGAGCGATGGGACACAGAGTCTCCGATGTAGCGATGAACTGGTGATTTTCCCTTACCACCATTTCACGAGTGTACCGTATCATGAATCCGGTAAAACTTCAAATCTCCGACATCGCTGCGGCCGGAAAAAAAGATCCTGCAAGAACGGGACCAACGGGGACTGAAGAGAATCATTCAACTTGTCAGAAATGCAACCCTTCCGCACACTGCTGCAGATTTCAGGAAGTATATGCGTGCGAACCGTTCAACGAAACATCATTGATATGGGCTTTCGGATCCAAAGGCCCACTCGTGTACCCTTGATGACCACGACACAAAGCTTTACGCCTCGCCTGGGCCCGTCAACACCGACACTGGACTGTTGATGACTGGAAATATGTTGTGTGGTCGGACGAGCCTCGTTTCTAATTGTATCGAGCGGATGGACATGTACGGATATGGAGACTACCTCATGAATCCATGGACCCATGGGCCCTGCATGTCAGCAGGGGACTGTTCAAGCTGGTGGAAGCTCTGTAATGGTGAGGGGCGTGTGCAGTAGGGAGTGATATGGGACCCCTGATACATGTCGATACAGCTCTGTCAGGTGACACATACGTAAGCATCTGTCTGATCACCTGCATCCATTCATGTCCATTGTGCATTCCGAAGGACTTGGGCAATTCCAGCAGGGCAAAGCGACACCCGCACGTCCAGAATTGCTACAGAATGGCTCCAGGACTACTCTTCTGTGTTTAAAAACTTCCACTGGCCTCCAAACTACCCCGACATGAACATTATTGAACATATCTGGGATGCCTTGCAACGTGCTGTTCAGAAGAGGTTTCCACCCCCTCGTACTCTTCTGGATTTATGGACAGCCCTGCAGGATTCATGGTGTCGATTCCCTCCACCACTACTTCAGACATCAGTCAAGTCCATACCACGTCGTCTTGCGGCACTACTGCGTGCTCATGGGGGACCTACGCGATATTAGGCAGGTGTACCAGTTTTTTTGGGTCTTCAGTATTATCTACATATATATATGCGTGCTGGAAAGTAATGTCTCCTTTGTCAAAACTCTAAAAGCTTTTTTTAAAAAAAAACATACGTTACTGACATTCTGCATGTTTATTCTTCACGGCTACACGTTTGCAGCT
Organism: Schistocerca nitens; assembly: GCF_023898315.1. NCBI lineage: Eukaryota > Metazoa > Arthropoda > Insecta > Orthoptera > Acrididae > Schistocerca > Schistocerca nitens. Next base: position 607,152,150 of record NC_064617.1, on the reverse strand, counting down.
CTTCGCCGCAAGAGAGCGCCGAACTGTAGCGCATAACATGGTAGTGTGTAGCGTAGCTACAGTATGGCGGTGCGAGTTTCGAATTCGAAGAGTTCATCCACACACAGACCATCCACTTCATCGGCATGACAATGCCGCACCACATACGAGCGCTGCGACATCTGCAATCACCACCGCCTTAGGTTCACTGTCATCGATGATTGTCCCTACAGTCCCGACTCTGCCACATCTGATTTTCATCCGTTTCCAAAACTTAGAGAACACCGTCGTCGACTTCACTCTGACAGTGATGAAGCTTTGCGAGCAGAGGTGAGATAGATGGTGGCTCCGTCAACAACAATTCTACAGGTCTTTCTGTCTTTCGCTGAGAGAAATGTGTTCGTCGCTAGGGTGACTATGTTGGGATATAAAAATGCGGACATGAAGTATAGAGATGTAGACTGTTAATAATGTTTATTTTATTTTAAAAAGCTCTAAGAGTTTTCGTATAAAAAATTCGGAGGAGTTACGTTCCAGCACGCCCTCGTACTTTCAGTGATGATAGATTTGTGACGCTATATCTTCTAAGGCAAGGAAAGAGAAGACTGAGTCCAGTTCTTTTATGAACAAGAAACGCTTTCCTATTTGTTTTCGCACAGGACTTCCGAGAAATGGCAAAACGAATACAGCACAAGCCATGTGGCCGCCATTGCAGAATGGAATTGGTTACCTGCAACTCATTTGTCAGAAATGCCAGTTTTGGTCTATTTGAGCGACAGCAGGAGAAATGTAGAGAAGAAGGCGGCCGCGGCGAGAAACTGTTCGTGAAACCTGGTGACGGTGAGGATGAATGGGCGCCGCGGCGGCAGAGCTGGAGGGCAGCGCGGCCGGTCCGGCGAGCGGGGAGAAAGAAAGTCTGCTAATTGGCACACGGTGCCGACAAACAGCGGCGCGCGCGATGGAGGGGGGCATAACCGGAGCTACCAGTCAGCTGGGCAGGGGCCGCCGCCGCCGCGGCAGACTGCGAGGCTCCACTGGGATGTCAACCGCTGCCTCCGGCGCGGCCGCCGCCGCAGTGACGTCACGCACAGCACGGCACACTTGCGCGCGCCTCACATCCGGGCCGGGCCTGGCGAGCGAGGCGGGCCAGCATCGGGCCACTTGCCGGCCGCCTGGTCGCGTGAGGCGCTGCGCACTACCAGCCTCGCCTCGTTTCAACAAACTGCCCACTGCTCCCAGAAGGGATATGACGGGAACGATCATGTGAAGCAAAAAACTTCATACGTACATGCGCCCTATTCTTAACAGTTCCCGAGACAGAACATATTTAATGTGTATTGTTATTTATTTTCTGTATTACTCAACACGCTGTGAGGTTTGCACACGTACAACAGTTGGTAAATATTACAACATGCTTTTTACAAAGTATTAATTGAAAAATACGTACTTTCGAGACCTGCACCTCTAAGCATTATCGTACGCGTCACATTACAGCTGTTGTACAGTTCAGTGCGTTTGTGCACTCTTGGGAGAACATGTCTGCCTGCCTCTGCACGTTCCCTAACGAGGACAGCAGCGGCCATAATGCAGTTCATCTCGCGTAATCACCTTCAGTTTGTACACATGTCGGACTTCATCCAACCTCATAAACAAAAATCTAGTGATGTAAGGTTGGCGATGTTGGTGACGGCCAGTTAACTGTACTACCACGACTAATCCAGCGATTAGGGCAAACTGCGCTTGAGACGTTACCTCACACGGGTAAAATGTGGAGGGGGCTCCGTCATGAGAGGAAGTGTTCAACAAACGAATTTTCCAAAAAAAGCAAGAAATTCTGTCGTGACACTCCCTCTTATAAAATGACTGTACCTATCAACATGTTACCTATCATACTGCACCAAACATTGATCGAAAAACGAGCTTGGAAATTGGTTTCCATTGTAGCGTGTGAATTTTCCTACGATCATTACCGATGATTACGTGGTTGTTGATTCCATTCCGCGCAAACATAGCTTCATCAGCGAATAGTGTTAATGATTGCAAATGAAGACTAAGCGGTGTGGCACTATCGCCAGTGTGAAGATCGTGGGCACGCTGTATGTGAAATGGGTACATGTTTTCCTTATCGGATGTTTGCCATAAAGGGTTCATGGGACATTGTTATAGGCAACAAGTTACCGTGTACCGGTAGTAGAACTACGCTGCACCATTTCAACAATGCGTTCCTGTTCCTGCAAACGTTGTTCGCAAAAATGGGAACTTGAAAGAATACTTGTTTCACTCAATGTGCTGAAAACTCGGGTAAACACTTTACGATAAGTAATTAGATGTGCCAAAAAGCGCCGACTACCATCGCAGAAACCTTAAACATACACTGTATCTGCACATTCTTCATTGTTGTAGATGTGTGGCATCTTAACCAGCGCACGTACAAATACAGTACAGCAATGCTTTTCTCTGATGCACTGTCAACCCCTCGCACTACTTCATTCACAACGCGTCATGGAGAAGCACGTTAAATGGCCTAGTTTGATGGCAGAAAGGCATGCAGGGAAAAAGAGGTTGAAAGCGATGAGGTCAGTTGGGCTAGAATAAAACGTCAAAGTGGTTGGTTGCGTAAGACACATACGTCCGTACCACTAGCCTAGTAACAAATGTATATTAAGTGTATTCCATCTCGGAAACCATTCGGAATAGGGCAAATGTCCACATGAAGTTGTCTGCTTCAAAGGAGCGTCCCTGTCATATACCCGAGTATTCTCCATTCCTCCTGGGACGTCCTGTGCACAACTTGAGCAAAATATCACCGCCTTCCAACAAACTCCTTTCAGTAATACGAGTCACCTGTTACGCAATGGTGCCCGTTTGGTCTCTCTCCGTGCCACACAAAACGGCAAACTGAATTCTCCGCCAGAACGGTAGTGGCAACAACATCCTGTTTACCTCAGAACAAAAAGAGAATAATTTGCTGTCACACACTACACGTTTAACAACAGTTAAACGATGAATAGCATCTTTGTCCACAATGCTTCTAGTGAAGTGCTACTTTGGCACGGTAATTTGTGTGAATCCACGCGTCATGCAAATAAACCACTGCTCCAATAAACTACGACGCTCCATTGTTTTTATTGTCTTGTTTCTCCTTCTAACTGTGGTTTGTCACATACACGCGACCGTCGGTGTAATCTGGCACTTTTAGAAACCCAAAACACATAGATACAGTATTTTTTGAGTGTTCCTTTGCTAATCCTGATGCCCGGATCTGTACGGTAACAGCATTGAAGTTTTCACGGAATTAGTCACTCCTCTCCTCTCACTGTTATTGGTATCGTTATGTCATTTATTGCGTACTGTCAATGGGAAATTTCTAATATGAACTCTTCAACTTCTTTTTTGATTTAGTTATCCGAATTAGGACATTGTCGACTTCCGCATTTTAAACAGTTCGAAAGCACTTTCCGCCGCCTCCGGTGCGTGCACTTGGCGGCGATACACTTACACTGCCTACCGGATACATTAACACACGGGAACCAACGAGAGATTCCTTTCAGTATAGCCTCGAAAAAATTGAACTCGATCCTACTTACAGGTGTAAATCTTTGATTTATCAAGGTGAATAATGGGGATGTGGATTAACAGGACTGGCAGAGCCACAGACGTAATACCAGGAAGAGACCAAATTTGGCGTGATACGTAAATATATAGATTTACACGTACTTCAGCACAACTCTCAAATGCTGTTCACTGAAATCGGAGGAAAAAGATTTGGATTTCACAGTATAAAAAGCACATAAATTTAGAAAAATGTACGAAATAAAATATCTTTATGATGGAACTACAGATATGAGGGAGAAAGAGACAAGAGACAGAAAGACAGAGAGGGGGGGGAGGGAGGGAAGGGGGACTGGAGCAATGGGAAACGACGGCCAGATATCTAGTCCGCAGTTGGTGGCATTGGTAGCACCACCAACTACTTGCCCACTGAGGACCGGCTTTTCATCTTACACTCCTGTAAATACAAATAAAATTCAAGACTCGTTAACGTTGAACATCACTACCTACATTAGAGATTCTTACTATTCCTCTGAATGTGTGAGCTTCCAATATAAGTCTTTCGCCAACATGCCGCCTAGCACTAGGTGCACTGTGATGGACATCGACTACACGACAATGTATGTATGACTGCACCAGAAAATTGGCGAAATACAGTCTCAAACGTCCTGCTGAGACATATTTTATGAATCAGTGCCAGAAAAAAGTACACAGCAACCTGTCGTGATTGACACATTTTTCCCAGCCAAAAGGGATGTTTCTGAAAGAAAGAGGTCCCTTCTACCAGCATGTTTTGAGGGAACTTTGTACTTTTGTTAGGTTGTCATTTTCTAGCTGGTCCTACCTGCAGACAGCATCCCACCAGAAGTATTTTCGCTTTTGTGGCGTCGTCCTTCATACACAGGAACCTTCCTGACATCTAGATGAAAATTAATTATTACGAACTGAAAGGAATTATATCACAATTAAAAACATCCAAGAATATTTCCGAACCTAATAGCATGATGTTTCCGTCTCTCTACCACACTCTCATCTCAGGATACACAGAAAATCGTTATGCAAGTTATTGAGTTTGTTGATTAGCATTTTCGATGTAAAAAAACTGTAGATTTCTATTTAATCAAATGAACTTGAATTTTTCTCATACGATACTGATATTTACAAGCACACTACACAGTGTCACTCCTTGTACCCTCACGCCATTAGTAACTTCAATGACGTTAATGGCAAGTAATCGCGGGTATTTCAGGAGACGTTTGCAGCCGTCGCTTTCCTGCTTACATTGCGAGGTAGCTACACCCTCTACTTTGAACCGAAACACGGTTGTACCTTTCCAAGCGATTAGTTAGTTTCGACTACTGCCAGGATCCAGTATGCATTGTTAAAAAAACGCATGGGGCAAGGCCGGGAGAGTGTGGAGGCCATGACATAGTTTCCTGTTTCAGAATTCACGAACGTCATGATCGACCATCATGTTGGTAGATTAAGTGCACATTGCCGATCTCCAGTTGTGACATTTGCCCATTTTCCATCCTATCCAGATACACGTGTTGTGTAACGGCCTTTCCGCAGAAGAAAGAGGGACAGTAAAATTTCAACCGTGAGACTGCAGATAACGCATTAACTTTTGGTGAATTTCGAATATGCTCCACGATAACGTGGGTTTCTCTGTCCCCCATATTCGCATATTGTGCCTTTCAATGTGCTGTTCAGAAAAAAAAAAATGTTGCTTCAGCACTGAATATGGGTTTCTCGTACAATCCATCAATCTGCGTAAGTTGTCATAGCTGTGCTGAAAATTCAAAGCATCTGATTTTGTCATCGGGAGTTTGGGTTTGTAGGAACTGCAAGCAGTAAGGCTTCAATCGTTGCCGTAAGATCTTCCTAACTCTTGGTTGTGGTATGTTCAGCTCTCTGCTTGCCCTATTCGTCGAGCTCCGTGGGCTACATGCGAAACTCGCCCGCAAGTGGTCAACCGTTTCTTCACTCACTGCAGGCCAACCCGTTCATTTCCTCTTGCAGAGATGTCCTGAAGCTTTAAGCAGCCATCGCCGAATGGTGCTGGCAGTAGCTGGATCTTTGTCGAACTTCGTTTTGAAGCGTTGTTGCATTGTTACTGGAGACTGAGTGATTGCATTTCAAGCACAACATACGCTTTCTCGGCGCCTGTCACCATCTTGTCTGACAGAAATCTAAAGTGCAGCTGGAACAATACAAAACTTTTTTAGATTTTTTCTATATGAGTGTTGGGTGTGGCGACCATGTGCTACAGTAAATTAATGAAATCATTTCAATTATTCGTAATAATCTTGCACTTCTTTCTGCTGATTTTCATAAATGGATCTTTATTTTATCTCCTGTAATAAGAAAACTTGTTTTCGACGTTTGCAGTAGTCGACCGACATTAATTAAATCAATAACTATTAAATCAGTGTGTATGAAACGTATGCGCACAGATGCATCGTAAATAAACTTGACATCGAATATTTTTCTATGAAGCCTATTTAAAAAGTATTGTCCAATTCCGACGTAATACTGCGTGAGCAGAATTTTTTCTCAGCAGATCCAATTTTAATACTAGATCTTTTTGCTAGTGACACATCAAATTCTTTCACAATGCTGGTATTTCGTTTCGTTTTCCAAACACTGTCATTTGCGAGAAACGTTGAACAGGATCAGTACGGATTTTGCAAAGTGCGTGTGCACGGAAAAAAAAATGGTTCAAATGGCTCTGAGCACTATGGGACTCAACTGCTGTGGTTATCAGTCCCCTAGAACTTAGAACTACTTAAACCTAACTAACCTAAGGACATCACACACATCCATGCCCGAGGCAGGATTCGAACCTGCGACCGTAGCAGTCGCACGGTTCCGGACTGCGCGCCTAGAACCGCGAGACCACCGCCGCCGGCTGCACGGAAAACTAAAGTTTTGTAAAGAAGACAAGGACTACAAAGAGTTCTCTTTTTCATGATCAGACCTCGTTATCGAAATCAGATTAACAATATTTTAACACCTGTAACTAGCACGTCATGTAAGTTCTGCCTCAACCTTCCTTTATATTGGTGAAAGTTAATTATTCGTTGAACAAATACTGGATAGTATCACATTTAAACGATACATGAACTTAAACTTAATCAACAAATTAAAGGTCACTATTGTTAGTTCTTTAAATAGTTCTACTGTTGTAACTGAACTTAGGTAGTGAAGACTAGTTTTTTCAGTGAGTTACAGTGTGGGATTTTTTCGAAGTATTTCTATTTGGGGGGGGGGGGATGCAGTGGGGAAGCCAGAGGTCATTCTAGCGAGATCCTCTCCTGGAAATGGAGAATTGGAGAATTTGTAGCAGAAATAAGTTGATAGTGGAGCAGGAGCGTAAGATCTGTGCCATTCAGGCACAGTGACAAAACGCTAAGGAGGAACTAGATAGGTTGAGGAGGGTGAAGGGCGCTGGGGAATGGGAACTGGCAGCTGGTAAGAAGGCAGCTAGGAGGAGAAGGTATTCAGACAGTTGTACTTTGCGTCTAACCAATAGATGTAACGAACTGTCAGAGTTTAGTGGAAAGGAGCCTCTTGTAGCTGTAGGTGTAGGAAACATGCAGTAGTCCTCAAAGTCAGATGCAAATTCTAACAGAAAGAAGAAGGTTCTGCTGCTAGATAGCTCGCATGGAAGAGGTGTGGGCCAACAGATGCAGGAAGTGTTGGGGAGTGAGTGCCGGGTCACCAGTATTGTGAAGTCTAGTGCAGTGTTGGCTCAGGCGACTGACAGCATAGAGGAGTTACGTAGGAATTTACGAAAGAGGATCAGGTAGTAATTGTGGGTGGAGCTGGTAACAGTCTTGATAGGAACGGGGAGTATGATATAGGCGGCGACCTGGTAAAGACAGTTAGTCAAACTGATGGCACTAATGAGCACTTCGTGCAACTGTTTCAGCGTCATGATCGGCCTCATCTTAATGGTGCTGTTAGGCGTGTTAACATGGGGCTGGGGACGGTGCTGAAGAAGGGCATGGCTCACACTGCACTGGTGCCACTCGAGTCTTTCAATATATCGGCCTTCACTAGGCATGGCCTGCACCTCAATAGGCATGGGAAGGGGAGGCTGGCAAAGCTTATAGGAGACAGTGTAGTGGGTGGTGGTGGGATCACGTCAATGAACGAACGGACAGATCATAACTTTGCGAAAATAAAGAAAGTAAAATTTTCACTCTAGGGAAGACTTGAACCAAGGACCTCTCGTTCCGCAGCTGCTCACGCTAACCACGGGACCACGACGCACCTGAGCTCGCAGTGTCATTGATGTTGCCTATCTTGCGCATGGACTACTCAGTTTATATATTTTGCTTATTTTTTTCATAGTTCCACACAACTTCTTCCTGTTTTCTCGATTGATCTGTGTTCACTTTTTCAAGGCCTATCCACTGTGCCAACTTATAACTAAATCTGAGGGGGGTACGATGGGGAGGTTACCTTGTCAGTAGTATTTCTATGCTATCAGTGTTTGCTATAGTTATTGAAAAGGCTGTGTATGTAAGGATAATTGATCATTTTGTATCACACGATTTGCCATCAAATGTACAGTTCGGCTTTAGAAGCCGTTTAACAACTGAAAATGCTATATTCTCTTTTCTCTGTGAGGTACTGGATGGATTAAACAAAAGGTTTCGAACGCTTGGCGTATTTTTTGATTTAACTAAGGCGTTTGTTGCGTTGATCACAAAATACTGCTCCAGAAGTTGGACCATTACGGTCTACGCGACGTAGCTCACAATTGGTTCACCTCTTACTTTAACAACAGACACCAAAAGGTCATTATTCACAGTGTTGAGAATGGCTGTGATGTGGCGTCTGAGTGCGGTACGGCCAAATGTGGGTGCCCCAGTGATCAGTGTTGGGGTCACTCCTGTTCCTTATTTATATAAATGATATGCCCTCTAGTATTACGGGTAATTCTAAAATATTTCTGTTTGTTGATGACACTAGCTTGGTAGTAAAGGATGTTGTGTGCCAAAGTTCATGGCTTGTAGAAAATAAACTAACATTAAACTCACAGTAAGACTCAGTTGTTATGGTTTCTAACACATAATTCAACAAAACACGGTATTTTAACTTCACAGAATGGCCATATGATTAGTGAAACTGAACAGTTCAAATTTCTAGTCGTTCAAATAAATAGTAAACTGTCGTGGAACGCCCACGTTCAATATCTTGTTCAAAGAGTTAATGCTACCATTTTTATTATTCGAACAGTCTCTGAAGTGATAGATCGACAAGAAAAGTAGTCTACTTTACTTATTTTCATTCGCTTATTTTGGGATAACTCTACCAATTCTCAAAGGATATTCTTGGTTCAGAAACGGGCAGTTAGGCGATTCCGTGGTGTAAGTTCGCGAAGCTCTTGCCAACCCCTGTTCACTAGTCTCGGTATTCTAACATCAGCTTCCCAATATATAATTTCCTGGCAGTCGTTTCTTGTTAACAATATCAGCTTATTCCCAAGAATTAGGAGCTTTCACTCAGTTGATACTAGGCACAAATCCAATCTGCATTTGGATCGCACTTCATTGACACCTGTGCAGAAAGATGTGCAGTATGCTGGTGCAAGCATTTTAAATAAGCTACCACAAAAATTCAAAAATCTTACCAGTAATCCACGTGCTTTCAAATAGAGACTGAAGAGTTTCCTCATGGGTCACTGCTCCTATTCTGTCGAGGAGTTCCTTGAACTGCTAAGCTGACTGCTGAGATATATTGTTGACTTCATTTACATAAACTTATGGCTTGCCTTTTTTGGGTTCATAAACATTTTATTTTATCTGTTATTACTTTTATGTTACAATTTCATGTACTGATACGTTCCACGACCTTAAAGACTCGCTCCTCAATTTGGTCCTACGGAATAAGAAGTGTAAAATAGAAAATAAAAGGAATAAACTTTTTGTAACAATACAATCCCAGTGACGAATAAACTGAAAAAAATTCATTCATTCCATCTGCCTTTTTAAGTGTTACGCGTAGACTATACAACTCGACATCATGTTCCGTTTATCTTAGGCATTTACATATGATTGTTAACGTCCCAGAAGACGACATCAGTAATACAATCCGACACACGTTGCTCTGTACGTATTAGGATCAGTTATTTACACATCGCCTTTTATTGCGTCATTGGCTGAACTGGATGAGCTCAAGTCTTGGGAGGTAATTAAGAAAAGGTATGTACTCTTGCTGCCCTACTGGGGCACTGTATTTCATTTCGTGACTTGGCGTGAATCCAATCGACCATCTTCAACGCTTTATATGTTTCTATCCCCATAAGGATGCAGGATGTTTTTCAATGCCGCACGATTGTCGTTCACAGTCGTTGATAGTTCTTACATACAACCATTTGTCACAGCCCTTCCAAGTCGGTAACTCTTCAAGATCGTCCAGTTAAGCATAATCGAGCAAGATTCAGCAAATCTGAAGATTAACAGCATTCGCTCTGAAGGTGTAGCATGTAAGTATGTGACGACGCTGTATATTTAGTGTTCACCTGAGAAAAACACAACCACGTGGATTTAAGCGCAGAAAACTCAGCGTGAAAAAGCCAAGGCCAACTTGGAAAGATTTTCCGGCTTGACCGGTTCATGGCCTCGAGCCCTGATCAAAGCAGGTGAACACGATCGTAGCTGCACTTGTACAAGCATACATAATCTCACGAGTTCTTTAGTTACCAATACCTGACCACACAGACGTCTTCTAACACTGCGCACTTCTACTGGAACAAGCTGGTACCCAGATCACTTACACTGTTGTAGAAATGGCGCAGATGAAATGGAAAATTCCCACTTGCTCAGTGACAATGTTCATTTCAAAATTTGAACCCACCTGAACACATTTTATGGTTCTTCTTAAAATTTTATATTGCAGATAGGCACAGTTAACTTTTTATGGCTGCTCTTCTGTTAAGAGTGTCACTTTTACTTCAATACACGTTGAATAATAAAATATCTTCAGACTTTTCCTTCTCTATTTCGACGGCAGAGGGGCGTCGGCTGATAGTACTCAATATGCGACCAACTATCAATCACAATGTTTCGCTTAGGTAGAAGTATCTGCACTGACTGGTAATATTTTCTTGTTGAATGTACTCTCGTCCTCACTACTGTGTCAGTCAGTCAATATAATATAAACAGCCATGTTAAACTCAGAAACGGTCCTACACGGAAGCCAATAAAACCGGAAGTGTCGCCAAAGTCAGCTCGCGTACCAAACAAACACATTTTTACCTCAAAATCTGGTTTCTGCAGTTATTTTGGATGGATGCTACCGTGTAACGACTTTTTTCCGCGTGTCTCGTGGGAAACTCAGTACGGAGAAAACAGTGATGGAATGACTTGGCAGCCCAAGCTGTACCTGTTGCAGCACACCGCGAACGCTCTCTCTTATTACACTAGTGATATACAACAGACAACAAAAATTCTGCCTAAATAGGATATGAGGTAAACAAAACGAGAAAAATATAAGAAATCACGATAACTGAGCGTCAAGATTTAAGTGACTGATTGGAAATGGATTTGTTTAAGAAATACATGAAAATGATAGAGATACGGTAGATTCTTAATGTTGTGCTCCCACTTAATTTGTGAGCACCGGGTAGAATGTCAATGTTTAAAACATAACGCTTTTGAAGATGCCATTTGGACACTGCTGTCTACAGTTGAATCCTGCGAAGCCTCGGAGCACGCCAGAAACTGATCGCTGTCTCAGAATAATAGACGGAAAACGAGGCCCCCAATCAACACTATGTCCGCACTTTTTTAAATGTATCTGTATTATTTTATTCCATATCACACATGAAGACCGCGTCAAATAAAGTTTCACATCACTAACTTAAGTAATAACAGAGGTTACGCACTGCGATTTTTCAACTGTTGCCTGACAAATACCATAAACATCACTTAAGTTTCCACCGGCCAGAACTGACTCTTTAGCTCCGTTCACATTCCTAACTAGCTGTAGTAGCAGATTCATAACTATTGATTCTCAGCAAGCTGTACTACAGGGCCCACCCACTCTTTTGATGGGTGACGGTATTGCTTTTCAAGTAACACTCATTTTCGCAGAAGGTACGCCTTGGTGTGATGGAAAGTTGATACCGATGTAGATGAAACGTTAAACTCCAACCGTCATTCCTATAAAGATAATTCGCTCTGTTGTCCCGATTAGCACTGTATTTTCGAGCGATTGCTCACACAGATTGTGCCTTACGTTATACATAAGACATCGAAAATTTCCTGTTGATTCCTAAATGGTGACAGATAGGGGGATCTGAAGATGTGAGCGATATGTGAAACATGCTCGTAATTGACTGACGGGGTAGTGGGTCTCCTATTAGCAAACATATATGCTGCCACAGGACTTCTAAATCATTTCCCAATGAATGCTTGTATGATTCCTCCAACAAGGACACTTTTGCAGGAGGCCTTTCTGCTGGTCGTAACAGCGGGTGGCAATATGTAAAACGTCCGTATGTGTAGTCTTGGGGACATTCTACAAGTCTGCTGGGCTGCAGGACATTGAAATATGTTCGACTGAAGTGAAATAGTTTTGATAATCGTCGAACTTAGAGTTATTCAAGACTATGAGGAGTTTGTTTTTATGTAGGATACTTTGAAATAATTCGGATGAAGTTTGGACTTTTGAATATTCCATATAAAGTAGGAATATGGTGGGGATTTAAACTATTTGTGTGCTGCAAAGTAGAGATTACATAACATTTCATCCTACAGATCTACATGTTTCAGCAAAAATAGTAACCAATTGCCCTCCAAAACTGTAACCAAGATGACTAACCCTAATGCAGTTTGCATGGCGAGCAATCCAAGAAAGGTGTTGGGGCTTATGGGCGCTCAACATCGAGGTCATCAGCGCCCCAAGAAAGCAATCCCGAGAGAAATGGCACAGTCTGCATGGCTCCAAGTTTAGAATTCAAGATGGCGATCGAAAATAGCGATCCATGATGCCACCAAATATGTAAGAATCCAACATGGCGATCCAAATGGTGTAATCTGGGGATACAGGTGCGGCCTGCAATGTTAACAGCCTCAAATAATTCCCCTACTTTCTGCAGTGCTGCAGTCGTCTACCTACATCACTCGACCTCAGTGCCCAGGCTTACTAACCATCATGTGGACATGCCAACTGTACTCCGTACAGCTGATCGTCATCAACATGAAGAGCCATCAGGGATGCACCATCTCAAGACAGAAACAATGTGTCATACAGTCGATAGCAAGTATTAAACCATTCCTCTCTCTCAATGTTTACTATTCGTTATATGTGTGTGTTTCTTATCGTTTTCTTTTATTTCACTCACAGCACGCAGATGGACTACATGATCCAATTATATCAGAGCAGGACATAGAATTGTTTCCACACTTTGAGTTTCGGATACATCCAATATAAACACCGATCGTCGAGCCATCAGCATTGTGTATTGCACGTGACACATCAGCCCAGAAATTAATTCAGCAGGAGGAATTTTTTTCAGACTTTCATGTTTCGCCATCACCAACGTCTGCACGACTTGCAGAGCAGCTTCCACAGTTTAATACAACTATGAAAGTGGTGTTATTCGCTGCAACGTACAAGGTGAATGTGAGTGACAACAAAGGCGTAGTTCTAGGTACCTCCTCAGATCGTGAGCAAAACGTACTGGTAATTTTTGAAAATCCACAAGTTAGTGATACGGCAGTAGTTCTTTCAGACTATGAATGAATGCCGTCAGCTGTCTGAATTCAGCACGAACACCTGCTACGTTCAACGCTCAGGCACCTTCAGTGTTACGTAAGGTCAAACGTCACATTGGCTACGGAGGAAACAGGTGACACCAACATAAAAGGAACACAGAGGAAATGTGGCTTGTAAGTGTCATTCACGTGTGACGAGTGCTGGTTGGTTTCGAAAATAAATGTCGTTCACAAACCAAGGGAAAATACGTATGCTGCTTCTTTATGTGGACGGCAGAAGGTATGTGGGGAGAACAGGTGAGCTGTATGTAAGGTTTGCCGACAGACGGTGTCCAACAAGAATGACAATTCAGCGGACGTGCAAAAACTGTTATTGAAAGGAATCTGGAATACTATTCAGAGGGAAAGGAGCAAGCCTGCAATGAGCGGAGCGAACGAAGTACGAAGTACTGTTGCTCATTATCTGCCTTGTGTCACTTCAGCAGCAAATTGCAGAAGACGTATAGAATTCGGTCAGGCGGTACTGTTGCGACGACAGCACTACTGGCTCTTTCTTCAAAGAAATCTCTTTACCTCTGAAGTTACCTTTATAAATCATGGGAAGCTGAAACCAAGATATCTGTATTATTGGGAAGCTGGATCTTCCCCCATGAACCATGGACCTTGCCGTTGGTGGGGAGGCTTGCGTGCCTCAGCGATACAGATGGCCGTACCGTAGGTGCAATCACAACGGAGGGGTATCTGTTGAGAGGCCAGACAAACATGTGGTTCCTGAAGAGGGGCAGCAGTCTTTTCAGTAGTTGCAGGGGCAACAGTCTGGATGATTGACTGATCTGGCCTTGTAACATTAACCAAAACAGCCTTGCTGTGCTGGTACTGCGAACGGCTTAAAGCAAGGGGAAACTACAGCCGTAATTTCTCCCGAGGACATGCAGCTTTACTGTATGATTAAATGATGATGGCGTCTTCTTGGGTAAAATATTCCGGAGGTAAAATAGTCCCCCATTCGGATCTCCGGGCGGGGACTACTCAAGAGGACGTCGTTATCAGGAGAAAGAAAAGTGGCATTCTACGGATCGGAGCGTGGAATGTCAGATCCCTTAATCGGGCAGGTAGGTTAGAAAATTTAAAAAGGGAAATGGATAGGTTAAAGTTAGATATAGTGGGAATTAGTGAAGTTCGGTGGCAGGAGGAACAAGACTTTTGGTCAGGTGATTACAGGGTTATAAATACAAAATCAAATAGGGGTAATGCAGGAGTAGGTTTAATAATGAATAAAAAAATAGGAGTGCGGGTTAGCTACTACAAACAGCATAGTGAACGCATTATTGTGGACAAGATAGACACAAAGCCCATGCCTACTACAGTAGTACAAGTTTATATGCCAACTAGCTCTGCAGACGATGAAGAAATTGATGAAATTTATGACGAGATAAAAGAAATTATTCAGGTAGTGAAGGGAGACGAAAATTTAACAGTCATGGGTGACTGGAATTCGTCAGTAGGAAAAGGGAGAGAAGGAAACATAGTAGGTGAATATGGATTGGGGGGAAGAAATGAAAGAGGAAGCCGCCTTGTAGAATTTTGCACTGAGCATAACTTAATCGTAGCTAACACTTGGTTCAAGAATCATAAAAGAAGGTTGTATACCTGGAAGAATCCTGGAGATACTAAAAGGTATTAGATAGATTATATAATGGTAAGATAGAGATTTAGGAACCAGGTTTTAAATTGTAAGACATTTCCAGGGGCAGATGTGGATTCTGACCACAATCTATTGGTTATGAACTGCAGATTGAAACTGAAGAAACTGCAAAAAGGTGGGAATTTAAGGAGATGGGACCTGGATAAACTGAAAGAACCAGAGGTTGTACAGAGTTTCAGGGAGAGCATAAGGGAACAATTGACAGGAATGGGGGAAAGAAATACAGTAGAAGAAGAATGGGTAGCTCTGAGGGATGAAGTAGTGAAGGCAGCAGAGGATCAAGTAGGTAAAAAGACGAGGGCTAATAGAAATCCTTGGGTAAGAGAAGTAATATTGAATTTAATTGATGAAAGGAGAAAATATAAAAATGCAGTAAATGAAGCAGGCAAAAAGGAATACAAACGTCTCAAAAATGAGATCGACAGGAAGTGCAAAATGGCTAAGCAGGGATGGGTAGAGGACAAATGTAAGGATGTAGAGGCTTGTCTCACTAGGGGTAAGATAGATACTGCCTACAGGAAAATTAAAGAGACCTTTGGAGAGAAGAGAACCACTTGTATGAATATCAAGAGCTCAGATGACAACCCAGTTCTAAGCAAAGAAGGGAAGGCAGAAAGGTGGAAGGAGTACATACAGGGTTTATACAAGGGCGATGTACTTGAGGACAGTATTATGGAAATGGAAGAGGATGCAGATGAAGATGAAATGAGAGATAAGATACTGCGTGAAGAGTTTGACAGAGCACTGAAAGACCTGAGTCGAAATAAGGCCCCTGGAGTAGACAACATTCCATTAGAACTACTGATGGCCTTGGGAGAGCCAGTCATGACAAAACTCTACCATCTGGTGAGCAAGATGTATGAGACAGGCGAAATACCCACAGACTTCAAGAAGAATATAATAATTCCAATCCCAATGAAAGCAGGTGTTGACAGATGTGAAAATTACCGAACTATCAGTTTAATAAGTCACAGCTGCAAAATACTAACGAGAATTCTTTACAGACGAATGGAAAAACTGGTAGAAGCGGACCTCGGGGAAGATCAGTTTGGATTCCGTAGAAATGTTGGAACACGTGAGGCGATACTAACCTTACGACTTATCTTAGAAGAAAGATTAAGAAAAGGTAAACCTACGTTTCTAGCATTTGTAGACTTAGAGAAAGCTTTTGACAACGTTAACTGGAATACTCTCTTTCAAATTCTGAAGGTGGCAGGGGTAAAATACAGGGAGCGAAAGGCTATTTACAATTTGTACAGAAACCAGATGGCAGTTATAACAGTCGAGGGGCATGAAAGGGAAGCAGTGGTTGGGAAACGAGTGAGACAGGGTTGTAGCCTCTCCCCGATGTTATTCAATCTGTATATTGAGCAAGCAGTAAAGGAAACAAAAGAACAAATCGGAGTAGGTATTAAAATTCATGGAGAAGAAGTAAAAACTTTGAGGTTCGCCGATGACATTGTAATTCTGTCAGAGACAGCAAAGGACTTGGAAGAGCAGTTGAACGGAATGGACAGTGTCTTGAAAGGAGGATATAAGATGAACATCAACAAAAGCAAAACGAGGATAATGGAATGTAGTCAAATTAAATCGGGTGATGCTGAGGGGATTAGATTAGGAAATGAGACACTTAAAGTAGTAAAGGAGTTTTGCTATTTAGGGAGTAAAATAACTGATGATGGTCGAAGTAAAGAGGATATAAAATGTAGACTGGCAATGGCAAGGAAATCGTTTCTGAAGAAGAGAAATTTGTTAACATCGAGTATAGATTTAAGTGTCAAGAAGTCGTTTCTGAAAGTATTTGTATGGAGTGTAGCCATGTATGGAAGTGAAACATGGACGATAAATAGTTTGGACAAGAAGAGAATAGAAGCTTTCGAAATGTGGTGCTACAGAAGAATGCTGAAGATAAGGTGGGTAGATCACGTAACTAATGAGGAGGTATTGAATAGGATTGGGGAGAAGAAAAGTTTGTGGCACAACTTGACTAGAAGAAGGGATCGGTTGGTAGGACATGTTTTGAGGTATCAAGGGATCACAAATTTAGCATTGGAGGGCAGCGTGGAGGGTAAAAATCGTAGAGGGAGACCAAGAGATCAATACACTAAGCAGATTCAGAAGGATGTAGGTTGCAGTAGGTACTGGGAGATGAAGAAGCTTGCACAGGATAGAGTAGCACGGAGAGCTGCATCAAACCAGTCTCAGGACTGAAGACCACAACAACAACAACAACAACAACGGGAAGCTGGATGGGGCTGGAAGCAGCTGGGTGGGATCGCTTGGGCGGAATTAGGGGAAGTACCACTTGAAATACGTAGATGCAATTTGTATCAGCATTACGGGTGCCCGGTTCACTACTTGCTTGTGGCTAGGAAAGAGATCACTTAGCTTCGTCCTAGTTGCTGGATAAGACATGAAGGCATTATCAATCGGCACGTTCGCCTGATTTGACACCGCTGCACTTTTTTCTCTAGGGTAAACTCAAAGGCCAAGTCCATGCGCAAGTTCTGACAATTCAAGAAGATTTAAAAAACATTGCATGTTGCAGCATGTGTAATTGTATCGAAGGATTCTCTTCAGACTGTCGGAAGTCCTTGCACCAGCAGCTGCAAATGTGAATTGCAGTAGACAGTGGGCATTCCGAACACTTGACGACATAAATGGAATTTTAAGGAAGTGTTTATGACCACGTTCTTTTAGGGTTTCCTTTTTGTTTCTTTTGTTGAATCGTTATCGCAATATGAATGTCTATTCCGACAATGAACACATGACGCGAAGTTTTTATTTAACCGTCTTTATACCTTAATTTCCTGTTTTGCAAATTCATTCCATTCTTGACGCGCACCTTTCTTTCGGGCTCTGCCAGAAACAAAAGCAGAATTGTTATCGTAGTTAAGGGTGAATCATCCTTAGATACCTCATCCATTGCCTGACAGTTGGTGTGTCAGTCCATTCCACGTGTAGCCAAGTATGAATAGTATTAGATTTAAATTTAACTTTTCCCCACTATTCCACGTCTGTAATCAAACTCTATTAGATGTATCTAGCTGGAGCGTCCCATCAGGCTGGCACGTACTTCCGCATAAGAGACCTGTTGGTATCGTGTTAAAAACAAATAAATCCTACGTCCTAAATATTGTAATACTTCCGAAACTACTGATCTAACTTTGAAAACTTCAACTCTGTTGAATTTGTTTCTTTTAGAAGTACGATAATATCAGCGAAATTTACCGTAGTTCCATTTGAAAATGTGAACGTTATAACGATATCTGTATGATTATTATAGCTATAGAAAAATGAAACTATAAGTCATTTCGTCAAGACTTTCACAGTTCATTTGGGTGCAAATGGAATTACGATATCCTAAACGGCTCAGGAAATATTTGAGAAGAACAGGTTGGCTGGCTCTCCCTGTGTGTTAACATAACTTACTTTCAAAGCTAATTTTGGTCATGAGCCAGAACAGCGACCAAGAGTAATTATGGCCAAATTCGCTGTCGTCTGCATGATAATGGTCTTCAGAGCATACTGCCGCCTCAAGACGTTCAAGTGACTGATAAACTGTATACTGGAGGCCCGATCAGTTACGTACACAAGAAGTCAGATAGAATATTAACGCTCATGACGATGCAGTATCGGCCTGTTAATTTCAGGGATTGACAGTGAATCTAACATGACTGTAGCCATATTCTCTTCGCAAGCGAATCCTCCGTAAGATTGCAAAATGGTTTTTATCACATGTTTGTCTGGAGGGCATGTCGTAACTGTTTCAGCGACACCAACGTTTTGGTAGGAGACCAGTTTGGTAACGGTGGTATCTTAGTGCACGGTAACAATATGTTGGATGGATCTAAATAATTTGCAGTTGGTGGGCTAAGTTCTGATCTTAACGGCAGGGAGTACACAGATTACTGGCTTCCACTAGAGGTGAGACTTTACAGGGAGGCAGCAGTACAGTTTGTGGACGGCAACCCACATCCACCTGGTCAAGTGGATGAATTCTCGAGGTCAAGACAACCACCACAAGAATAGGTAAATGAGGTCGCAAGAAGAGAATAGGATAGAGAATATCTGGAATGCAGCCATTGCTGTTAACATTTCTAGTCCACCGTACCGTTTTTCTCCCCAGGAAAGGGAAAGGCTGCCGACAGAGCTCTTACATAAACGCAAAGAGAGCACGTCACGTTGTTGTTAAGCACGTGTAGCACTTACAAATAACTGTATTACATATTAACTGCTTTGTTTCTGTAGAAGAAACTTCTTCACTTTGAAGCAGGTATCATGCCTTCAAAATTTTTCTGTGTCTCCATGTTTTAATAAGTGCTATTTACGAAACGTTGATTAAGGATTAGTATCTTCTGTAACCCTTTCCTTCTTTATTTTCGGAAATGAGCATTAATCTGTTGACTATGCGTAATGTTTGGACATTAAGATGAGTCTTCCTCGCATTCACAAGGTCTTCTAGCGGCTAACCTGAAGCGCCTTCGAGCACATGCGAATGACACGGACTTGGAGTCTGGCAGCCTGCAGTTTCCTGGTATCACTAACTCTATGGCTCGCCTTGCAACTTCTAAGAGTACTTACTCCGCTTTCCATACTCCAATTGCATGTTATCACAATCCATCGATCACATATCTGCTAATTATGCCTGGAGCTCTCATTCAGGAATTTAACACCGCAAACCGTGAAGCGGGGCGTAACTGCCTGTTACTACGTTGGGGCCATCGGAGTGAGTTCTTCAATGCATACAAACATCTGCTTCTGCAGTACTTTGTACTTGACAACAGCTTTACAACTGTATGCATCGACTTCTAAATTTATTAAATTGTTAGAAAGAATTTTACGATCATGATAATAACTAACAAGGGACTAGTCACTTCAGAGGTCAATCTGAAGTAGTTTCCTGATACATTTTCTCCTATTTTGTGCAGTGTAAACATTGAGTGATCTAAGTGAGAACTCTTATAGGTGACGAGCAAGATCTTATACAAGTTTTTGGTATTTCCTATATAGTTTTAACGAGGTCAGAAATGTTTAATATTCTACCTCTGCGGTGAACAATAAAGATTCGTAAGAGAAAAATATTCGAAAAAACATTTTACGCAGCTAGACAGGCGTCTAATATTTGGACAATTGAAACTAATTTGTATGACGTAATTGTACCATGATGAAATTTGAACGGAGGTAACAACCTCAGCTATGCTAAGTTGATATGGATTTTTCGTACTACAAAAGTTCTTTAGAAGAATTTTAAGTATGTATTAATATTTCGGGCTTTTTTAAACAATGAACAGAATATGTGCGTTTAGCACATTTAACAACTTAATAAATGTGTGTTTATCAAATCAGCAGAGACACAATGCGTCTGTAGTAAGTAACTGCTGTCAGCTGCAGTGTGCTAAACGACGTTTGTGTAGTTCTCAATGCAATTGCGCGGACTAGAGGCAGAAAGAAGACCATTCTTTCAGCTAGCGCACATCCTTGATAACAGCGGGAGCAAGTGTATCAAATAGCGATAGGATAGCAATGTCTCGGACGCAGGAGTATCAATTATCGATAGTATGGTAATGACACGAGAAAATGTGTACAAGCTTAAGACGGCAAGTACAACGTGTAACACGATTTAGTGTTTAACAACAATAGAAAAAAAAACATTCGTCACTGATTAGTATCGCAGACCACTGGCAATGAATGTTACTAAAAACTGAGAAGTTAACCTTGCTCTCGTCATGTCAAAATTAAGCCAGGAACTCTGTCAACTCGTTTCTGTAACACCAGAGTTATGCATCCTGCACAGAATGGCCATCTGACCAGGTGGTAATTTCTGGCTATACAAACAAGAATGCGTTAGCACGAGGCAGAAGGTGCCGAAGCCATCCATTGTGTATTACTGACGCCTGCAAGAGAATATTATGCTGCAATCAGTGACTATTCACCTGGATTACAGCGAAAACTGTGGTTTATATGTAGCGAGCACCCACAGAAATTTACACGTCAGACTGCAAACTTTGTAACGGTATAGTGAATACGTGCCGTTTCATTAGCTTCAGTTTTATCTCACAACGGGCGAAAATCAGTGGAAATTTTCAGATGATAAATGTACAAATCATGCCAAGATGCCAACGGCCCAGACTGAAAAACGTATATTTAACTACAACATATCGCTGGTCCGTCCTATCAATCATCACTAGCTGTTATCATTTTCTTTCATTATGCTCTGTGAACCGACGGATGAATACAGATGACAATTACTTACAAATTACTGCATGCCGTTACTACATGCTCATTTAATAAAAAAAAATGTAATATGGAGAAGGGATGGTTCGAACAAGAAACGAAATATACATGATTAGATGAGAGTGAATTTGCATAATTGGCCTGCAAAACAAAAGGAGATTAGGGTTTAACTTCTCGTCGACGAAGGGGTCATTAGAGACGGGATGACTTGCGAAAGAGCCTATTAATGATACTGAGCAGACTATGCAGAGTGCCGTTAGCGTCGGTAGCAGCGAACTACTGGTTTCGTAGATCATGGATTAACGCTCCGTGCCAACGGCTCAAACGCATTCACTATGTGTTAATTCTGGATGCATTCATTCATTCATTTGCAAAACATTCTCTTTAAACTGAACAGTCGAGGATGAACACGACCAAAGACGATTGTGATGGCAGGACACTGTCCTTCGGACACATTTTATCATGTGAACGGTCAGCCAAGAGCTGCAGAGGTACGTACTACTTTAGCGTGGATTATGGAAGGAAAGGTAGTTGGCCGAGTCGTTGACCGATGACTTGGACTGCTAAGGACCTCTGTTACTCTAGAACAGAATTTCAAAGGGTTTTAGGTCAAAGCTACTTCGTTCAGTACACCGACTGATTATGATACATGCAAAAAGAACAAAAATTACCGGCATTATGCTCAGAGTCTTCACAGTGTACCAGGTTTCGCTTCTATTCGAGACGTGTTAGTTCGCAAGTTGCTTCGCCCATGAACATAGAGGATAATAAAAATAAAACTGTCTAGTAACCTGTTTTCGGCATTTCGTGAAAACGTAATGTAAACAGCTAGACATTATTAGATACCGGGACAGATTCCAATTTCAATACCATTTTCAGACCAATGAGAATATATGAGAAGCGTATGTGAACGCACATAACAGCAATCTGTAACTGCCTGTTATTCAAGCCTGATACAAAAGCCGTCTAACCGAGAGAACATTAAGGACACAAAAGCAAATACGAAGAGTGCTACAGCCAAGCACAAAAGTTTCATATCATTTTATCAGCAGCGGGCAATTAAAACTCTACAATCGTAACTGGAAAGGTGAAGCAGTAATGAGTGGTTTCTATGATTACTGTTTCAAAGCGATATGGTTTGAATACGGCTTTAGATTTACGCGCGAGGAGCGGGGTTACACTTCTAATATTCGTCGCCACTCCAGCGATGTGGAAACCGACTCAGAGAGATCGTCCCACCGGCGCTCGCGTTTCCAGAAGTTGCGGTAAATACGTCACATGGAGACCGCCGTCGATCCACTACACGGAACAAATACCCGTTATGGGAGCGAATCGGCAACAGAAGTAGGGAGATGGGCGGCACGAACGCAATTTTATTATCAAATTAATATACAAATTAATTAAATTGAACAATTAATTACCCCTTCCCAACTGCGACCGCGCCCACCCCCATCCCATGTGTTTTTTCAGCCAGTATGTGGACTCTCGCACCCTTCCCTTCCCTCCCCCCCATCTACTGTATTGGTGGGAACTTCGAATTGTGACGGGAATTTCGAATTTTTGTGGGAATTTCATGGTCACAGGGCTGCGCTGACGTCGTACCCCACCTCCCACGCGGGAACTGGCGTCGCATCTAAAACGGCGGTGCCCTTTCTGGGACTCGAACACTGGTCTTCTTGGAAGTGCACGGATCTCCCCCCCCCCTCCCCCCCAACACAATTATACCACCAAAGGCACTTGAAATTGGCAGTATCCAATAGGAGCAGCATCCAATCACATCGTGGGTATAAAGTAGGCCCAACAGCTCTGCAGCCTCAATTGCAGTCAGTCAATCAGCATGAAGCACCATCCGAGATCGTCCAGCGCCGCCCAGCCACAGCAGCAACATAATACGAAGAAGCCGCGAAAGAGTGAATAGCCCTTGCTTAATGTCTGCGTTTACTGTTGTGTGAGGAAGGTGAGTCTTTGTGCTTCTATCATCGATTTTAACAGTTTTTCTTCTCTGCTCATTGGTGGATGCGGCGCCCTCCAGCCTGTTAGGGCCTGCAACAGTGACATGTTGCAGTCTGTCGGGACCTGCAGTGGCGGCAACATGCTGGGATCCTGTTGCGCACCTGGTCAGCTTGACTGAACAGGAGAATCAGCTGTTATTGTTGGTTGAAGACACCCAGCCGGCCCTGACTCACTGAAGTGCACCGGGGGTCCTCATCAGCATGGCGCAAGTCGGTACTGAACATCATACAGGCCATCGCAAAGTATTCCAGTGATACCGCACGGAGAAAATGAAGAAGTAGTGGATAAGAAAACACCAATTAAGCCCTGTCCACCAATACTGTTCACTTCAGTGTGTAATTTAACCGCTAGTGTTTCGAAGTACTTACATACTGGTATAGAAGCAACCATACAGAGTGGTGTGTTGTGATAGAGATCGAGAATGCAGCTAAAAGTGGTACAGTGAGGTTTACGGATGTGGATTGGGATGAACTGTGTTGTGCAAAAGCCTACATCAAGCAGTAGTTGACCGTAGAGTATCATTCGAATCGTCGTCCTCCAGAGAGTTACTGTGCTGCTCTAACTCTGTCCATTACAACAGCGTACTATGACTCTGCACTCCATGTGATTGTGAAAACAGGTTACACATCCATTTATGTACAGTGATGATGAGGTCCCATACTTCGTCGAGCGTAGGGGACGATGCGGGAGACCCGCAACGCCGTACTAGGCAAGGTCCTACAGGGGGTGGATTGCCATTGCCTTCCTCCGACCGTAATGGGGATCAATGATGATGATGAACACGACACAACAACACCCATTCATCTCGAGGCAGGCAAATCCCTCACCCCGTCGGGAATCGAACCCGGGACAGCGTGCGCGGTAAGCGAGAACGCTACCGCAAGACCACGAGCTGCGGACTTATCTACACTCCACCGTTAAATATTGCTCGGTCTATAGACGGTGCTATCCACTGTGATGGAAAGAGTGAACAGATGGTTGCCTTTTGTTAAAGCTGTCTACAGAAACATTGCTGAATATCTGAGTACGATCAGTGTGCGTGTAGATGACTTCAAACAGTGGGTCAATATGGTCCCACGAAAACTAATGTATTGCCAATACGTTTGAGAGAAATACATGCTGAATTCTGCGCTTACAGGAAGGCTTCATTTTCTATATTCTGTACTGGTGTTAAGATAAAGACAGAACCAGTTGGTGTAGTGCATCCTGTGTATGATTACTGAATAAAAATGTATACAACCATGTATGTGTTTTTTGTTTCTTACCTCTCATTATATTGCAAGTACTAAAACTACTGCCAGTATTTTGATTGCAAACATGCAACAGCAGAAAATTATATCATTTAACTAAATCCTCTGTAAAAACCCACTGCACGCCAGTATCTGACATAGTCGGTATCGTGGAAGTGCTAATGGTTCAAATGGCTCTGAGCACTATGGGACTCAACTGCTGTGGTCATAAGTCCCCTAGAACTTAGAACTACTTAAACCTAACTAACCTAAGGACATGACACACATCCATGCCCGAGGCAGGATTCGAACCTGCGACCGTAGCAGTCGCACGGTTCCGGACTGCGCGCCTAGAACCGCGAGACCACCGCGGCCGGCATCATGGAAGTGCATTGTGTTCATTATTTTCTATAAAAACCCATTCCAAACCATTACCTGATGTAGTAGGTCTCATGGTAGTGTGGGTGAAGCATCAAGACTTGGTTGTAAGCGTCTGGAGCCGTGGCAGTGTGCAAGAAGAACGGAAAAAGAATGGCATAATCCTTCCCGACAACATACACGTAATAACTGTAGGTCCATCCAACTGTGCCAAGACAAATGTTCTCATGTCACCTCTAACACATCCGGATGGAGTTCGCTTTGAGCATGTCTGTGTATTTTAAAAAACACTTTTCAGCCCAAATACCAACTACTACTGGAGATATAGCAGGATGTAGATGGTGTGACATACATGACAGTCTGTGAGAGCTGTGATATCCCTCCACCGGAAAAAGCAAATCCAAAAACAGTGTTCATATTTGACAAAGTTGCTGTGGAAATCCAAGATCAAATTCGGCGATATTTCTGTTTCAGTCGCCTATTACTGTTGATATATTTTATCTAAGCTGTCATATTCCAGAGTCCCAAAACAGCTGGCGAATGATAATGCAAACCTAATTATAGCACTCAAACACGATTATCTGAATTTAAAACAGATTTACTAGGCTCATGTAGGAACCGATATGTCTTTCAATGATTTTGTAAAAATGTGCGCAGCTTGCTGGAAGCACTCGCAGTATGGGTTTCTCGTTATTGATAAAACAAGAAAATTGAATGATGGCAGGTATAGACGGAACTTCCAGGAATTCCTATACATAAAGCCATACAGAGAGGTGAGTACATTGGTTCAAATGGCTCTGAGCACTATGCGACTTAACTTCTGACAAGGGAACCTCCCCATCGCACCCCCCTCAGATTTAATTCTAAGTTGGCACAGTGGATAGACCTTGAAAAACTGAACACAGATCAATCGAGAAAACAGGAAGAAGTTGTGTGTAACTATGAAAAAATAAGCAAAATATACAAACTGAGTAGTCCATGTGGAACATAAGCAACATCAAAGACAATGTGAGCTTAGGAGCGCCGTGGTCCTGCAGTTAGCGTGAGCAACTACTGAACGAGAGGTCCTTGGTTCAACTCTTCCCTCTAGTGGAAATTTTAATTTTTTGTTTTCAGTTTATGTCACAAACTCTTATGTTTTCATCACTTTTTTGGGAGTGATTATCACATCCACAAGAAAACTTAAATCGGGAAAGGTAGAAGAATCTTTTTACCCATTCGCGAAGTGTACAAGTTAGGTGGGTCGACAACATATTCCTGTCATGTGACGCACATGCCGTCACCAGTTCCGTATAGAATATATCAGACGTGTTTTCCTGTGGAGGAATCGGTTGACGTATGACTTTGCGATCAGATGTTTTCGGTTCCCATTGAAGAGGCACGTCCTTTCGTCGACTAATCGCAACGTTTTGCGGTACGGTCGCAAAACACAGACACTAAACTTATGACAGTGAACAGAGACGTCAATGAACGAACGGACAGATCATAACTTTACGAAAATAAAGAAAGTAAAATTATCACTCGAGGGAAGACTTGAACCAAGGATCTTTCGTTCCGCAGCTGCTCACGCTAACCATGAGACCACGGCGCACCTGTGCTTACATCATCCTTGATGTTGCCTATCTTGCGCATGGACTACTCAGTTTGTATATTTTTGCTTATTTTTTCATAGTTCTACACAACTTCTTCCTGTTTTCTCGATTGATCTGTGTTCAGTTTTTCAAGGCCTATCCACTGTGCCAACTTATTACTAAATCTGAGGGGGGTGCGATGGGGAGGTTCCCTTGTGAGGTCATCAGTCGCCTAGAACTTAGAACTAATTAAACCTAACTAACCTAAGGACATCACACTCATCCATGCCCGAGGCAGGACTCGAACCTGCGACCGCAGCGGTCGCTCGGTTCCAGACTGTAGCGCCTAGAACCGCACGGCCACTCCGGCATGCATCATCATGGATCAATTCGCACGCATGCCAGGAGCTCAGTTTGATAGGATGGGTGTGCATAGACAAAACATTCGCTTGTATATGGACGTGAAAATTCAAACTCTTGAACGTAAGACTGGAGACATACGCAAGGAACAGAGACGTATAGTCATAATCTTCCGAGACTGAACAATACACAGAATGATCGTGTTAATGTAATCGAGAAGAAAGTAAACAACTTAACTAACGGGGAAATAGCCGTTATTGAGAAGGTGACATTGTATGAACGGGTTATCGCAATTAAAAAGAAAGTAGGCGACGTAACTGAAGGGAAAATAGCTGTTACCGAGAAGGGGGAGCAGCATAACAAGAAAAAGAGCGCATATATTAAACCTCACTGCACAGAAGTCCGATTAGTGATGTCTACTAGGCACGGAAAGCAATTGGCAAGCAGTTACAGTTGCTCAGGTTAGGGCATCTGAAGCAAGAACAGGCACTGCAAGAAACCTTTAAACCAGTTAATCTCTCGAACTCTCAGCGAAATTCCACAATGACAATGACGACGCTGTTTTCAATATCATTAACCATCACAGCGACGTTATAATAGACAAAACATTTGGCGTCAGTGGTGAAAAATCATACATGTTGCGCACACAGCCTATAACTTTAAATGAAAAAACAATATAGACCAGCGATAAACAGTTTCAAAGAACTCCCGGTCTACTGAACCTTATTTTCCTAAGACCCACAAATCTGAAAATTATTCGTCTAAAGATCTCGAAATGTATCGTGAAATATTGCTTTTGACTGATCTGCATAAGAATGCAAATAGCCAAAAGCTACGTGAAATGCAAATCCATTATAACACCTATAATGGATTGCGAACAAAATAGCAGTGGTGATGCTATTGACATTCAGCATAAAAGAGTGAGCAGTCGACTCCCACAGTATATATATATATATATATATATATATATATATATATATATATATATATATATATATATTTACAGGGTGTTACAAAAAGGTACGGCCAAACTTTCAGGAAACATTCCTCACACACAAAGAAAGAAAATATGTTATGTGGACATGTGTCCGGAAACGCTTACTTTCCATGTTAGAGCTCATTTTATTACTTCTCTTCAAATCACATTAATCATTGAATGGAAACACACAGCAACAGAGCGTACCAGCGTGACTTCAAACACTTTGTTACAGGAAATGTTCAAAATGTCGTCCGTTAGCGAGGATACATGCATCCACCCTCCGTCGCATGGAATCCCTGATGCGCTGATGCAGCCCTGGAGAATGGCGTATTGTATCACAGCCGTCCACAATACGAGCACGAAGAGTCTCTCTACATTTGGTATCGGGGTTGCGTAGACAAGAGCTTTCAAATGCCCCCATAAATGAAAGTCAAGAGGGTAGAGGTCAGGAGAGCGTGGAGGCCATGGAATTAGTCCGCCTTTACCAATCCATCGGTCACGGAATCTGTTGTTGAGAAGCGTACGAACACTTCGACTGAAATGTGCAGGAGCTCCATCGTGCATAAACCACATGTTGTGTTCTAGCAGCACAGGTAGAGTATCCCGTATGAAATCATGATAACGTGCTCCATTGAGCGTAGGTGGAAGAACTAAAATGAGCTCTACATGGAAATTAAGCGTTTCCGGACACATGTCCACATAACATCTTTTCTTTATTTGTGTGTGAGGAATGTTTCCTTAAAGTTTGGCCGTACCTTTTTGTAACACCCTGTATATATATTACGACGACCCCAATGAGCTGCCGCTAGCGACACAGCCCATTCGAATGAAGTTGTTTCAACAATTTCTGAGCTTAGAGAGAGAGAGAGAGGGAGAGAGAGGTATCATCGAGTAAGTATGGAGAGTGTAGTTCGGGAACTGCACAGACTAGCACGCAAAACATCCATCGAAGATACGTAATGAATAAAGGTTTGGACGACCTGTGGCAGACGGATCTTGTCGACATGAGAGAATATTCACGTGTGAATAACAGATTCAAATACATTTTAATGGTCATTGATACTTATTCTAAATATGCCTGGGCATTACCCGTGAAAGCGAAAACAGGTATGATGTCGCACATGTGTCTGAGTGATTGCTGCAGACGGGGGCAAATCGAAGCACAGGCAACCTTAAAACAGATCCTGTCAGCGAGTTTTACAATAGATATTTCAAGACTGTGATAGAGTGGTATGGAATACATGGCTACTCGATATTCGCCCAACTGCAGTTGACTATTGTGGAATGTCCGAACAGAACAGCGAAAACACAAATGTGGATGCGATTCAATCTTCGTGGCTCACACATACAGACAGATATCCAACCTGCAAGTAATTCCACAGAATAATAGAACCAAACACCGCACAATAAAAATGAGAACAATCGACTTTTGTGATAACAGACTTCTACATACAATATACAAATGTATTAAAATTTTACATCCGCGCAAACAGCAATTTAATGTAGATGATTTAGTAATTATTGCCGAACACAACACAGCATTTGAGAAGTCATGAATGCCAAACTGGTCAACTGAGATATTCACAGTTTCCAAAAATCCTAAAACCTACCTCTTAAAGGACAGCAGTGGCGCTGAAATTGCAGGATGCTTTTACACATAAGAGTTACAAAAGAGTTCGGAACCAGATGTGTATCTCATAGCAAAGGGGCATACAGCATCAAGGGAATGGAGCATTAGTTATATGGCTTCGTTTTCCCACTTCACAAAACAGATGGATCGGCATTGACGATGCGCACACCACAACCATCTCAGTAGCATAACATGCGTGATAGGAGATGCATTAGAGGAGGAGCTGGTATTCTCGACAAACTACCAGTGAAATTACTCAATTCTGGATATTACTACTGTGGACCTGCAACAAAACTTCAAAACGACTGGCACGTGGTCATAAGAGGATATGTCTGCCCGACAAAGCATGTATGGAACACAACAACGCATACACAGTATATTAAGGTCGTCATACGGCCGACTGAATTTTAGCTTATATAGCTGAGGCAATAAGTGCAAGAAGGGACATTAGTATAGGTCAATGCATTGCAGCATCTGCAGTTGAAAAAACTGAGTGTGGTAAAGATAAGTTGGGCTTGGGTGTGAAGAAGTTCAGCCAAGTCATAAGCGCTGCACGTAGGGCGCCAAAGGAGAAGATGACAATCAAAGGATGCATGACACGAGAAAAAAAGATCGAGTAAACCACCGAGGGTTCTACCAAAACCCGAGACATCGAGTGGACTTATCCCCTTCCTCATTCCTGCCTTAGCCGGTCTCTCAGCAGTGGGTCCACTGGCTGGGGATGGTGCGGCTCTTGCCGACACAGTCAACAACGCACAAAATTCTAAGAAGCAACCGCAGGAGGCACGAAGACGTAACCGCATTATGGTTGCAGCAGCCATCGGAAAAGGGCTGCACTTGAAACCACACAAGGAAAAAAAAAGGCCCCTAAATGTCTTACGAAACAGGACGCTTACAAATATAGATCTGCTTACGTTTGTTATAAAGAAATTCAACATTCCGAGTTTCCAAGGTGTGGTTATGTAAAATACATTACCAGAGACTTCGTGGAAATCAGGAGAATGCGGAATTGTGAATCTGCATGTAGCAGGAGGACCTGGAACTCACTGGGTAGCATATGTTAAAAAAGGAAATACAAAAAAGTTTACTGTTTCATCTTGTTCGGTGACCTGCAACCCCCGAAGAGTTATGATGATACTTCTCAGGTAGAAGACATGTTTTCTACAATTTACTACGCTACCAAGAATTTAATACATTCCTGTATGGCCATCTATGCACCATGTTCCTACTGACGTTTACGATGACATACAAGGTCGGGTATTAAGCATCCATTCACCAGTTGATGTTTAGATGCAACGTCACACACTCTCACTTTAAAAAAACGATCGTCTGTATTACGTGCGAATTACTTCCCACCAACTGATCCAAGCTTTGGATATTGGTATATCGCACTGATTAGACCGGAGACATGCAACAACATCCGAAATACCACAGAGGCTAACAATAATCTCCCTCTGGAAATTAACGGTAAAAACGAAATTGTGGAAACTGAACCTTGCATACGATATTGACGACTAAAACGACGTTTTAAACAGCCAGGAAAAGGAATTGAGCTCCGAGCAAACATCAATACTGTTAAATCTGAAATGAGGACGGTGAATGCATCGACTGACTTTAAGCCGAAATGTTCAATCGGCCCACTACTGGATTTCACAAACGAGCAGGATTCGAAGATGGATCACAGTACATTTTACAAACCTGATCAAACATTGGATATTCTCCCTGTCAGTACAATCCGTGTTCAGTGTAATATTGCAACAAACTCATACCGCAACGAAAGATTGATTCATCCAATTTACGGATTCCTCCATCAATTGGAAGAGGATATAAGATTGTTGAAACTCCTATCGACACTACATAATTTCCAGTGACAGTTCAGACATTGGACTATCTGAAGCTGCATATTGTGAATCAGAATGACCAACTTGTTGACTTTCTTGGTGAGGAAATCATTGTATGGCTACATCTAAGACAAGATGGGCTTAAAGTATAAAAGTAGCGCACACAGTGCACTGCACACAGCACAGCACTTTCCAGCAGAGCCGCAAGGTGATAACACATGCGAACTACAAGTTTCTTAAACCAGTAGGCTTGAAACCTCGCATTGACATCGACACTCGATATATCTCACTCAGTGGAATAGAATGAGCGAATCATACGCCAGGAATACTTCTCGTATAAACCTTACGCTTCGACAACATTTAACAAGAACTATGACACTAGGATTGTCATCCAGCACATGGACGCTTTAACACTTCCAAGCAAGAGTTTCATATATTTGGATGGATCATTTAAGACAAAGGATGGTAGTCATACAGTGGGCTCAGAGCTTATATGTAATGCGTTGGCATTTCTGTTCCAGGAAATACGACATGAACTTCACGGGGTAGAGATTGATCATACACGTAATGTTGGCATAGCATCAACGCTTAAAACATGTCTATTCATCACCCTTGGATCTGAATGGTTTAGGAAATGCAGGATGGTTCATAGACGAGCCCGCGGGCAGAAAGCAGAAGAGTACCACCGATTTACCGCATGCATATCTCTAAAAATGCTTATGGGGTACTTTGGGGGCATGCAGTGAATTATTATGAATGCTAAACAGGAGCTTACTCTGGTACTCATACATTCATGGAGCTCTAGACGGGAATCAGACCATCATCAATAAAAGTATATGGAAATGCCACACATGACTGTGGCAGAAGAGGAGCGTCTGCAGCTTTTATATGTTCTGAATACCGGTACATATCTGCCATTAAATTTCCACTCATGGAAGATTTTTGGTACCTGGTCCTACTGACATAAAGCAGACAAACATGAGCTATTAGACCAACCGCGCAGCTGGAAATACCAAGATTCATTGTACTTGCATTTCAGACTAATAGAAAGGAGAATAAATCAAATGATTCCACCATATTTGACAACTGTAATTTAACTAATGCCAGAGCCTACTTGAATTCTATCTGTATGACAATTTACTGCTATACAGTGGGATCTGAATGTACACAGTCTAGCATTTGACATGAATGTGGGGTTTCATGCTTCTTACTGTGAAGATGTTGCAGAGGAAGGATGCGTACTCAATCCACGGAAATTCAAATCATTGTAATAAACTGTTCTATAAATAATGAGATAATTAAATCAGGACCAATAGACGTACGAATCGAATTTGAAACCTCAACAAATTTCCCTGAACACAATGCAGCATAGGCTCTGGTTCTACATAACCACGTGATTTACTGGTGTTTTATAGCGTGCTGTATAAATGACCAAGTGCTGTGGTATACCCAGAGCATTTCACACAGGCAAGTTGCATTTTGAACGTCACCGCCAACATTACAGGTTTGTATGGTGATGAGTGTAGAAAATTCACATTTAATCATGTTGCACTCATAGCATACACAGAAGATGGAAGTATAACAAAGACATTCTTAGCACGAATTGCATCACAGAGGTCTTTCAAAGATGTAAAATGTGCTAAAACAGGGAGGAGTGCAAATTGGCTAACACGTTTCTTTCGTGGACTCCACTGGGACGATCCTGGTATACTTTACGTCACTTGGTATATTTGATCATCCTGAGACCATCATCTAATTCAGAGGCTAGGAGTAGATCACATGGATGCAAAGAATCCTCAAGTTTACATGTATTCAAGACCTGAAATTCTATGTGTGCTCAACTATCCATCAGCACAAGAAGAATAAAATGTGTGGAAAATAGTGTCGTGTCTGCTTATGAAAATGTAAAATTACTTTGAAGCTGAATTAATGAAAATAAATGAATTTTTTACCTCACATTCTGTGTTTTTCTTTCTTTCTACCTACCTCCTACTTAGATAGTATGGAGCGTTGTCCAGATCCTATGTCTCTAGCTTTGTTCACGCATAAGAGACATAATTTCAGCCATGTTTGCTGTATGTCTTTGGAAGCGGACACAGCCACGAGCCGCCTGTTCCCAAAAACCTACACATGAGACACGATAGGTGAAATCCCATCCAATCATTACACATATTTTGTTTTCCTCCAGCTTAAATGTCACCTCCTTCATGTTTAAAACTAATATCTTGTACATCTTGCATAGTCTTGCAAGGGTAGTAATCTGTGAAATAACGACGAAGATATATGGTAACAAATAACAATTTTTATTCAGACATAAATATTTACAATATTGTACAGGGTTACATGCACAAATCTTCTCGTTTTTACAAAACATGAAGTAATACTGCTTTTAAATTCACAGTTCTTGTTACTGTTTCAATATTTTTTTATTCACAGTTCTTGGTTTTACAAATAATAGAATTGGTTGAAAACTATTTTTACTTTACACTGCAATACTGATTACAGCCATTGCAGAGGTATAGTTTCTTTTATTCAAAAGCACACACACACACACACACACACACACACACACACACACACACACACACACACACACACACCATACATCACAAAATACAATATTTACACTATGATAAAAAAGCCAACTATTAGGAACAAGCTCTCACTCAGCCAGTCTCTCTCTCTCTCTCTCTCTCTCTCTCTCTCTCTCTCTCTCTTTCACACTGTCGGAGTCCCCCACACCCTGTCGCGCTTCACGTAAATAGTGTTAGTACAGGAGGGTTTCAATCCCGTCAGCACAAATGGCTCTTTTACCGTCATGAGGAGACAATATGACTTAAGATTGCAGCACAGCACCACAAACACCACCATACAGGCACTACAAGTAGTTTTTGACCATGAGGTCTCAGGGCACAGCACGTCGCACACCCTTAGCTCTCGTCTGGGTGGATCCATCTATTGTACGATATGCATACATTTTGGATCTTAGACCCATCAACTCCACAATCAGTAATCCATCTTCCTTCAACCCAATTAACCTTCTTGCTCTGAGGAATAGTAATGTAAGAATTATCGGCTGTGTATCCCAATGTATCAGATTCATTACTGTGACACCTAATTACTTCATACGGATTGCTGTTCTTCATCCAATAGATGAAGCTATCTGTATCCGTATAAAGTTGAACTTTGTTTCAATGAAATAAGTTTTAGCAAACTCATAGTGGAAGTGGCGGAGTTTGGAGATGTCGGAAACTCTACTGAGACCTTTGACATTTCCACAGCAACAACGTTCACATTGAAAATAATGACCCTCTTAAAATTTGGTCTGGCGATGCTCTTTCTTACGCCCCACTATTAATCCAATTCAGTCCTAATCAAAATATTGTGTTCATTTCTTACATTCTGCATGGTTTTGCCAAAAATGGAATTATTCATCATTTTATAAAAATATTTTCCAAAATCACTAATTGTGCTCACCCTCTTTTCACTATTTAATTGAATACACTCTTTCAACCAGGGTGACTGATCAAAGGAGATAGCCCCGGTGATTCTACCTAGTTCCATCCCAAAGCTGAGGCACTGCTGGAGATTACGATAATGAATGAATCCAACAGTGGTCATCAGCTTAGGGATAGTGCTTCCTCATGAAACTTGTTGCTCTGGACATAACAGCAAGTCGCTTGTCTTTTCACACATACTAACAGGGTGTATGAGGTATACCTCCACCACATACCTTACATCAGAATCAGCCGCCAGATCCATCATTTTTCTGCCTAATCTCTCAGATTAGTTTTAGGGCGTCCATTGAAACCCACCAACTGGCAGTAGCTGCATCATGGCTTGCCCGTGTAAGTCATTCACATCCAAACATAGAATATAACTTGAATTGAGGGATGCACTCATCCCCACACCTAGACATGGATTATTTGCCCTGGCATGCCTATGGACACACTGGCAAAGTCTTCTACGGATCCCGCACTCAAAGAAAAGAGGCATATCAGCATCAGTCTAAAGTTCGATGCTGCACTTCGTTTACTTGAGCATCGAGTCCCAGGACAACCCAGGTGCCGTGTAATAAAAGGCAGGGTCGACAATGTATGTGGCCGTGCACACACTATGGAACTTTTCAAAACACCTGCAAGCAAGTGCACATCAGTGTCCATGAATAGTGTTGAATATTCACCCAAATTTGGAATGAAAGTGACGTTACACAGTCCCAGAGGTGAAGGAAATAGCCAGTTACTTTATTTAGCTGATAAATGGTACAGCCAGATAGCCTTCCATGAGGGCGCTATTCAGGTAAAAGCCAACCAGACGCACTCTAACATAGTATGCGAAACCAGGAGCTGTTAAAGTGATGCAGTAAGCTAGTTAATAAATATACTGCTTCCGCTGAATGAAGAAGGCGGCCTGGCAGGAGAGCGCAGAACGAGCTGGTTGGGAAGCGTCGAACCAGAGACCCGGCGTCCCGTCAGCTAGCCGGTCGTAACGGGACCGTGCCGGGAGCGCGTGCCGCTGCCGGGGCGGATGGCCCGCGAGGAATGCGCCGCGGCGGCGGCAGCGGCGGCTGTGGCGGGGCCCCTGGGAGCAGCAGCAGCAGCCGCCACACGTGCCGCGCGGCGCGGCGAGGCGCGGGGAATCGCGGCCGCAATGTGACTTCCGGCCGGGAGCGCCGCCACGGCCGCCTCAATGAAGGGCTGACGTCACGGGCTGGGCCGCGGCATGAATGGCCCCGCCGGCTGCGACGCCCGCCCGCCGTCATCGACGCGGCGTAGGCGGCGCACGGCCGCTCGAGCCGAGCCGAGCCGCGCCACGCCAACGCTTCGGTATGCCTCCCTACAGTCACGAGCTCCCCTGCCCTCTACACATCGCATTTATAGCCGACTGCTTGTGCCTCTTAACGGAAAATTAAGACGTAAGTCGGTTTACCTTGTTTCACTCGCTAAATAACATTGTTGCCAATGCTGATTTTTCTTCTCCGTACGACGCGTTTAGGTAAATAAGTCTAATTGTCAAGTGTTTTTCTCGGTACTCTTTAGACGGGATGTTTGCGATGTGTGAACTGCTGCATTATTCCGGCGACCTTTTTGTACTGTAATTTAATGTGACTGCCAGCAGCAAATGTTGTAACAAAGAAACAAACGTATTTACCACTGCAGAATACTAGAAGCATTCCATAATGGGTAAAATAAAAAGAATTGCTCAATTACGAGTAGGTCTCGCGCACTGAGTCTCCCGTACAAACTTTATATACGGTGTATCTCGTCCATCCTGAGAATCGATAGTTAAGAGATTTTTTCCCGCTGACTATAGATACTGCAAGGTCGCATTAAATCTCTACAGTAGCTCCACAGACTAGTCCGGATAAACGAAACGAAGCGAGCAGGCGATTTCAGTTCATATATGTAGAAAGAGAATATTTATTAGAACATTTTTTATTCACTAACTAAAATATTCACTAACTAAAACGTGATACAACTTACATTTTATGTTTGCAAGCAGCAATGGTATGCTTTTGATGGATGATAAATGCAATGTACGTTCAAATGGCGAACGACGTTTTTCTGTGACATAATTACAGTTTAACAAGTTTCTGATTTTTTATTTTACTTGTACAGTGAAACCTTGTTTCTTGCCAAATTTCATGATTATACGGCCAAATGGACGAGTTGTCAGTTTTCGAGTATCTAAATATGTGACACAAATGGTCGTATCTTTTCACTGAAGTGACTTCGAGCGCTTAAAATTTTTACACTTCAAACAGACCATAAATTTGAACTTGATATGTCCACCTGTTCCTGAGAAAAAGGGTTCGTAACAGTCAATCGGATAGAGAGAAAGGCGGACAATAAAGCGATCCTACAAAGGTTCCGTTCTTGCAGATTCTGGTACGGAACTCTAAAAAGTAGCATTTGAACCCTTTGAGCCCCAGTGGTTTTTGTCCCCAACCAGTGCCTCTCGCGTGAAACCGCTGAAGCTATTGCAAGAAAGGGACTCCATGTGGTAGACTGAGGAACTTCTACGAATGTAGTGTAATGCAGCAGTCGCTCACAGCGTTCAAAGCAGCAATCGGCGCTGAGTGTTTACTACGTGATTGTATGAGATTTCTCTACAAAATTTTGTTACATGATTTACTTGACGTGTGATTTTTGCAAAATAATCGCACTGAGGACATCATTAACTGCGAAAGTGAGTACATGTAGAGTTATTGTAAGGTAAATTTGAGTATGTACTACAGCTTTTATTAGTGTTTTCGACAAGAAACCACTGGGGCTGTATGTACTTTTATGATTGATTTTGTAATTGGATGTAAATTTATTAAATTTTATGCCCATTTTTTGCTTGTTAGAACTATAATTAATTTTAGGCCTTACGTGTTTACGAAAATTTGAGAGGCTATACATCCGTCTGTTAGAAGAAGAAATTTCTAGTGATTTGGAGTCACAAACACAATTCTCATTGACAATGCCGTTCATGATGAAGCTGATGACGACAGTGATGAGGGGCTTGCCAACAAACTCACAAGTAAGACGGTTTACATCATACAAATTAGCTTCTGTGCATGACTTCTCTGCAGACGTCGGATGAAATGTCGATTCAAGCTATGTACCTCCCTGGATGTGTTTCTGAGCTTGTTTCCACAGGAAATAATGGCAGTTTCATAACTGTACGTCCCAGTGGTTACAAAGTGAAAACTCAAACATAAAACAACCGTATGTTTACTTTTTGAATTTCTTGTTGCATTCGTTGCTTACGAGGGCAATGAAGGTTAATCTAATGAAAAATTTCAAAATTGTATTTTTTTATGTTGTTGGGACTCAACGCGTTAAGAAACCGATACCAGTCACAGTCTGCTAATACTCGGCTTACATATATTTTGCCATTTTTGTTTTAGAGGCATCTCTTCCGCCGGCACAGTTTTACATGTAATATGGAAGTTCTTCCGTTCGTTGCAATTGTAGTAAAGTCTTATTTGATCTAGACGCGTATTGTTTTTATTTAAATCATCTTCATTGGTCTTTTTTTCGCTTCTACATTATTTCCGTACGTGTGTGGTGCAATGTGCTCCAATTCGAACGTCTATGTAGAAGGAAGGAAGCTAAATTAGGGTCAAACATTCCGTCGACATCAACGTCATCAGGGAAGGCGCACAACCTCGGATTGCGTCAAGGACGAATAAAGAAATCGGCCGTGCCCTCTCAGAGGAACCGTCCCAGCAGCTGCCTTGGAAGATTGAGGGAAATAACCGCAAACCTAAATCAGGATGGTCCGACGAGGAATTGAACCGTCGTCCTCCCGAATCCGAGTCCATTGTGCTAACTACTGCGCCACCTCGGTCGGTGTCGTGTAGGACGACAAATGAAAATGATGTAAGAGCCAAAAAGCAGACCACTACAGACGCTTTAAATAAAAGAAATACAATTTAAGTTCGTAGACTTCCATGGCAAGTGTGATTTTGAATAAAATAATTTTTGGTATTAGTGCGTGGCATTATAAAGCAGAAAGATGCGACGTAATACCCAAAATTATTTTATTCAAAACTAAATAATGCCTGGTCTAAATAAGACTTTATTGCACTCGTAAAAGGCGGAGTAACTCCCACATGCCTAGCTTAACTGCTTCGAGGCCATTAAAGAGGCAGCATAAATTTACAATTTTTGTTCCCTTATCTAATTACAGTGTTTTCGCGTTAGCTGAGCAACGCCGGGAAACAAAAAGACGCACACTCTGCCATTCATAACGTTACTTTGTAACATACCAGTTCCGAACGGGGCCTGTTTGCTTTTTATGTGGCTATCGCGTACGCCAGATCCGGGTCTTGAACTAAAAGGCTTGTTACCGGAGCCTACGTCGCTGCTGATTGGGATTGGCTGCAAGGCCCTGCGAAATCAGGAAGTCAGCCGACAGTACTCGTGGGAGCCAGGGGATAGAGAAACGGGGGAGGAGGAGGGGGGCAATTTTTGTTTTAAAGTGGTTAGGATTTTAGGTAGTGATCTTTGGTGATCATCGAAGTTTCCGATACGGAAGTGTTTTCCCATGTGCGGACTTCGAATTTTGCTTATATTTTTTCCTGTTTTCGTCAGTGAGTGTTGCGGATTAGTGAGCGTGGACTTGCGCGGAAAAGAGAGGCCACAGGGAAGCAAGTGAAGCCAACAGCTAGCTGAGGTGGAGTTAGATAAAAGTAACAGAGTTGGCTACAGTTGTTGTTGTTGTTGTTGTTGTGGTGGTGGTGGTGGTCTTCAGTCCGGACATTGGTTTGATGCAGCTCTCCATGCTACTCTATCCTGTGCAAGCTTCTTCATCTCCCGGTACCTACTGCAACCTACATCCTTCTGAATCTGCTTAGTGTATTCATCTCTTGGTCTCCCTCTACGATTTTTACCCTCCACGCTGCCCTCCAATGCTAAATTTGTGATCCCTTGATGCCTCAGAACATGTCCTACCCGATCCCTTATTCTAGTCAAGTTGGGCCTCAAATTTCTCTTCTCCCCATTTCTATTCATTACCTCTTCATTAGTTACGTGATCTACCCATCTAATCTTCAGCATTCTTCTGTAGCACCACATTTCGAAAGCTTCTATTCTCTTCTTGTCCAAACTATTTACCGTCCATGTTTCACTTCCATACGTGGCTACACTCCATACAAATACTTTCAGAAACGACTTCCTGACACTATACTCGATGTTAGCAAATTTCTCTTCTTCAGAAACGCGTTCCTTGCCATTGCCAGTCTACATTTTATATCCTCTCTACTTCGACCATCATGAGTTATTTTGCTCCCCAAATAGCAAAACTCATTTACTACTTTAAGTGTCTCATTACCTAATCTAATTCCCTCTACATCACCCGACTTACTGTTACTACAGTTAACTGACACCACTCAAAATTTCGTTTAACATAGGCAGTTAAATGAAAACTTGACAGATGGAAAAAGTAAGTAAACTGTTTCTGACTTCAAAACTAGTCGCCGTAACTGTAATTACATTTATCCCATAGTGACACAAGATGGTCAATGCCTTCATGGAAACATGTTTGCGGTTGTCTACAGTACGATGACTGTACCCAGGAATGAACTTCTTCCTCCAAAGCAAATCGGCGGTCACGAATACCTTTCTCCTCCGCTCCAAAAATACGGAATGTATGCAGGATGTGCAAGAGCTTCCCAGAGAAACTTCTGCAGTGTTGTCGAAATAACCTTTGCAACAAGTGAGTAGACTCACGTTGCATAAGTTTCGCTGGGAAGTCTTCAAACGTCCTCCTTACAGTCCCCCTCTCTCCCCACGCGATTTCCATATTTTCGTGTGAGCCCCGAAACAAAACATTCGTGGCCGTCAATTCGCTGCGGACGAAGAGGGGTAACCGCAGACATCTTTCTATGAAGGCACTGACCGTCTTGTCCCACAGTGGGACAAATGCAGTAACAGTGGAATGCTTTTCAAATGAGAAACAGTTTACTTACTTTTTCCCATCAGCCTAGTTTTCCTTTGACTGCGCCCTATACAGGGTGTTACAAAAAGGTACGGCCAAACTTTCAGGAAACATTCCTCACACACAAGTAAAGAAAAGATGTTATGTGGACATGTGTCCGGAAACGCTTAATTTCCATGTTAGAGCTCATTTTAGTTTCGTCACTATGTACTGTTTCCGTACCATGTACAGCGTGTGCAGGCACTATCAGCAGCTGATTGGCCTCCACGGGTACACTTCTGCGAATGGTTCATCCAACAATGTGTCAATCCTCATTTCAGTGCAAATGTTCTCTTTACGGATGAGGCTTCATTCCAACGTGATCAAATTGTAAATTATCACAATCAACATGTGTGGGCTGACGAGAATCCGCACGCAATTGTGCAATCACGTCATCAACACAGATTTTCTGTGAACGTTTGGGCAGGCATTTTGGTGATGTCTTGATTGCACCCCACGTTCTTCCACCTACGCTCAATGGAGCACGTTATCATGATTTCATACGGGATACTCTACCTGTGCTGCTAGAACACAACATGTGGTTTATGCACGATGGAGCTCCTGCACATTTCAGTCGAAGTGTTCGTACGCTTCTCAACAACAGATTCGGTGACCAATGGATTGGTAGAGGCGGACCAATTCCATGGCCTCCACGCTCTCCTGACCTCTACCCTCTTGACTTTCATTTATGGGGGCATTTGAAAGCTCTTGTCTACGCAACCCCGATACCAAATGTAGAGAGACTCTTCGTGCTCGTATTGTGGACGGCTGTGATACAATACGCCATTCTCCAGGGCTGCATCAGCGCATCAGGGATTCCATGCGACGGAGGGTGGATGCATGTATCCTCGCTAACGGAGAACATTTTGAACATTTCCTGTAACAAAGTGTTTGAAGTCACGCTGGTACGTTATGTTGCTTTGTGTTTCCATTCCATAATTAATGTGATTTGAAGAGAAGTAATAAAATGAGCTCTAACATGGAAAGTACGCGTTTCCGGACACATGTCCACATAACATATTTTCTTTCTTTGTGTGTGAGGAATGTTTCCTGAAAGTTTGGCCGTACCTTTTTGTAACACCCTGTATTTGAGGATAAATTTGAGAGTGATGTTTTAGTGTGACACACTACCTATTCCTATTTTATTGTTGTGGTGATTATCAGCTAGAGATGTTGATGTATGAACTTTGAGCGGTATACAAATTCTAGTGCAGTGGTCGAACCTCGGAATCTTTCCGAAAGTAGTTGGACTGTTAAGGGTTTTATTGGCATCGGAGTAGTGAGAACTTTAATGCTGACTCGTGGGTCAAAACGAGGCTGGTGACCTTATTTAAATTGATTTGATACTATAATAGAGCACAGGATTAACCTAGGACCGCCAATAAACGTTTCCGATTAAATCCGTGGAGCAGTACGTTGCGAAATTTGTCTCGCGCGCAGCAATTCAGCAACAACGCATCTCATTGCACCATTTTTTCTGTCCTGCAATACAATTAGGAACAGATTTCATTCTCTCAGCACAACTGATGAAATTGAATCGTAACTGTTCATCTCCTCGGAAAGTCGTCATTCTGTTTTCCCGACAAATTCCACAGTCCACCGACTGAGCACAACACTTTACCACGAAATTTGTGTAACGAACTCCATGATCCAATATTAGTGCACAGTGATAAGTGTACTGAATTACAGTGACGGAAAAAAATCGCAGCACCAAGAAGGAGTTGTGAAACACAAGCGAAAGTTGGTAGACGTGCTTATCCTTCTGAAAGATGATTATTCAGATATCGTGCCAATCGCATAAAAGTAGTGCTAGTAATGTCACTATGAGGATGCAATCAGGTTTGCGTTCAACACATGCTGTAACGGTCGCGAGCGTTAGTAACGTTCTAGAGTGGACGTGGTGAGTTGACGTTAGTCAAGAATGCCTTCAAGGCGACAAAGACTTCATACATTATGTCACTGAGTTTCAATTCGATCTTGTAATAGGCCTACGAGAAGCGGGACGTTCCTTTTGCGATATAGTAGAAAGACTTGGCCGGAATGTAGTCACTGTACACGATTGCTCGCACGAGAATGTACAGTCGCGAGAAGATCGGGCTCCAGTCAGCCACGTGGCACTAAAGAGAGGGAAGACCATCGTCTTCAGCACATGGCTCTGGCGCATCGTACGGCATCTGCAGCAGCAACTTGAGCAGCAATTGGAACCATAGTCACACAGCGCACCGTTAAAAATCGGTTACTTCAAGGAGAGCTCCAAGCCAGACAACCTGTATCGTGCAGTCCACTGACCCCAAAGCACCACCATTTGCGGCTTCAGTGACGTCAAGCGAGAGTTCATTGGAGGGCAGGATGGAGATCTGTAGTGTTTGCTGACGAAAGCTGGTTCTGCCTTGGCGCCAGTGATGGTCGTGTGTTGGTTAGGAGGAGGCTGGTTTAGGGCCTGCAACCAACCTGTCTGCGTGCTAGACACACTCGACTTATACATGGAGTTATGGTCTGGAGTGCGATTTCGTAAGGCAGTAGGAATACTCTCGTCGTTATCCCACGCACCCTGACTGCAAATTTGTACGTCACTCTCTTGATTCGACCTGCTGTGCTGCCACTGACGAATAGCACGCCCAGGGTGTTTTCCAACGGTATGACGGTCACCCACATACCGCTGTTGTAACCCAACACGTTATATAATATCGAAAAGACCACCAGATCTGCTTCCAATCTAGCACATATAGGACGTCATCGGATTACGACTCCAGCGTCATCCAAAACCAGCATTAACAGTCCCTCTAATGACTCCATCCTGCACCTGCAAAATGCAATGCATGCACGTTTGCATGCTTGCATTCAACATTCTTGCGGTTACACCGGGTATTAAAGTATCAGCATTTCATATTTAAAATGCTTATCTCGCGCGTACATTAACCTGTGATTTGCAATGTTAATCACTTAAAT
Source organism: Schistocerca nitens (assembly GCF_023898315.1). NCBI lineage: Eukaryota > Metazoa > Arthropoda > Insecta > Orthoptera > Acrididae > Schistocerca > Schistocerca nitens. The sequence goes on along the minus strand of NC_064617.1, from coordinate 607,108,525 downwards.
ATGTACTTAGACAAAAGTGTTCCCGAAATTTCATTAGCCAACACTGATTATTTTTGTGTTGCGATTTTTTCGCCCGTGTATTTACTCACACGTTATTATACGAAGGCAGAAATGCAGGTACATTAAACTGTGACGACTTGGCGGAGTAGAGTTTATTCGGGACAGACACCTCTGACCGTGCTAGAATACGGAACGATACGGGCATTCTCTCTCTCTCTCTCTCTCTCTCTCTCTCTCTCTCTCTCTCTCTCTCTCTCTGTCTCATACGGAAACACTTCAACTACTCGAGATACGAGGGCGTGCTGAAAAGTAATGGCCCGAGAATATTTTATTCTGTTCTCAATAACGGCTGAGGTATTACATGTGATGCAAATTACCAGGTCGTCTTTCCCGCTGACACACTAAAGCTGGGGCCTCCGAACTGTAGCGTGTAACGCGGCGGTGTGTAAAGTAACTATGTTGGAGCATGAGAAATAGCGTCTTCTAATCGAATTCGAAGAGTTGATCCATACTCTCCTTCAGTATGACAATGGCGAACGACATACGAGTGCTGCGACATCTGCAACACTCTTCCTTGGCTTTACTGTTATGGGTCATCCTGTATACAGTCCCGTCATGGCTCAAAATCTAAAGAACACCTTCGAGGCCTTCACTTTGATCGTGATGAAGTGGTGCAAGCGATTTAAAAGGTGAATAACAAAATTACTGTCTGATCGACCTCTTCGTAGGAGGGAACGCATTAGTTACGAGTACAAGCTTTTTAATTCCCCAGTTAACCTGTTCCGCAAACTACCTATACTCATCAATTGTGATCCGATTGATCGTCAACTCCTACGGCAGTATCCCAGATAACAAGAGGGAGCGTACTACTCGTAACTCTGATATCGTCGTCGGTTAATCGGGTCTGATGACTAGCTCTACCTAATTGCGTGGTTGTGTTTTTACATCACACGGGAAGTTACGTTTCAGTTTGCCGCTACAGCCATGTATGGCTTCCATTGTTTCAAACAATGCACGATAGATTCTTATCCACTGTTCAATATATTCTGTTTACTCGTTTATTTATGTGGTTCCTAAGTAATGTTCTTTTCATCATCATATTAGCTGACAACGTAATTATACGACGGTCACACATGTATAGATGTATTTCGCGTAGATAAATCTCTAACGCTGAACTGCAAGCCTTTATTTGGGTGACAATTTGCTTGTAGGGAACGTTGGCCGAAACATCCCAATCGAGGAGTTATACAGAGGTTAACAACACCCATTCCGACAAACACAGCTAACGCGATCCGAATATCGCACGGCGACCTTTCAACTTGACCTGACCTATCCCGGCAGTAGTCGTGAGAACTAGATAAACATTTCCGCTCGAACAGTGCGTTCCTTGGAAGCAGGGTGGACGAAATCTGTCCCTCTCAGAGATATTTGATAGGATTTCTGTGTCCCCCTTCTCTCTCTCTCTCTCTCTCTCTCTCTCTCTCTCTCTCTCTCTCTCTCACACACACACACACACATACACACACACACAGAGAGAGAGAGAGAGAGAGATCAGAGGGTGAAACAATTCATAAAACCGTTGCGTAATTTCCCTTGTAAAACATCGTTTCCAAGTTTCTCCGATAACGTGTAGTTTAAGGTTGACGTGAAAGGGAACCGCAGCGTTGAGTGGCATTTTCGAATTTTTGTGCTAATACACCGAGCGTTTCATTACAAGCAATTAACATTCTATGAGCCTTGCCTGTAACGATACGTCTATAGTTTGTGAATTTTCTGCCACACAATGTACATACTGTATCACCGAGAAAGAAACTCTTTGACATTGTTACAGTTTTGATATCGGTATCTTTGTATACATTTTCCCATGTGACAAAAACTGTTTGGTGGGTTTGTGGTGCTTTACACTATGTGGTTGTATATACATCAAATAAGTGCTTCATATACTCTTCAGGATTTCGTAATCACGACCGAACAACATTGCAACACAATGACGCGCGATGTTCGTCGTTTGTGTTCAGTCGTTATTAGGAATAGTAATATTTAGATATGTCGTATTTAACATCGTGTTTGTTTTTTTGCTCCAGGGCACCACCACCCCAAGGAACTTTACCACAAGGGTGAATGAAAACCGAAAACTAATGTACACATCGACAAATGTGTATCTAGACGTCAACAGCTGTTTGAAGATGAACATGGTGGTTCGGAACCGGTAACGGCGCTGTAAATAAATAGCATTATCAATAGCGGTTGGTTGCTGTTTGCTTCTTTGCAATAATCAACCAGTGTTTCGTACTCGGGCGAGGTCTCAAAATGTCAGTTTTCGACAAAATAACATTTAAAAAATACAGTATTTCTGTAATTCCTTGGTTCGTCGATTAGTTTCTTGCGCCTACGGTGATGTAATTACGTACTCTTGCCTGCCGCATTTCCTTTTGGTGGTCTCTAGTTCCTCATTTGCTTTAAAATGTTACCCTCCTGGCCATTTCGATTCAGAAAACATAAATTAAAGTCTTCGCTATCTCAGAGCTATTATATACTCTGCTCACCCTCTTACTGCTGCGGCGACTCGTAAGACATTAAAGGGTCATTCCGTGATGATGTTACTTTCAGAGATGTGGAATATCCACTAAGGTGACAAAAGTCTTGCGATACCCCCTAATATAGTGTCGGACATTCTTTTCCCGGCATAGTCCAACAGCTCCACATGGCATGGACGCAATAAGTCGTTGGAAGTCTGAAACATTGAGCCATGCTGCCTCTACAGCGTCCATATTCGCGAACGTGTTGTCGGTGCAGGATGTTGTGCACCAATTGATATCTCGATTAGGTCCGTAAACGTTGCATAGACGTTCGACAGGATTCACGTCGGGCGATCTGGGTGGCCAAATCATTCCCTCGAACTGGTCAGATTGTTCTTCAAACCAGTCGCGAATAACTGTGGCCCGGTGACATGGCGCATTGTCATCCATAAAAATTTCATCGCTGTTTGGGTATATGAAGTCCACGAAAGGTCGCAAATGGTCTCCAAGAAGCCGAACATAACTATTCCAGTCAATACTCTTTCAGTTGGACCAGAGGTCCCACTCGATTCCATGTAAACACAGCCCACCCCATTGCGGAGCCCTTGCACAGTGCCTTTTTGACAACTTGGGACCATGGCTTCGTGCTGTCTGCGCCACACTCTAACCCAACAATCAGCTCTTACCAACTGAAATCGGGACTCATCTGACCAGGCGACGGTTTTCCAGTTGTATAGGGTCCAACCGATATAATCACGAGCCCAGGAGAGGTTCAAAATGTTCAAATATGTGTGAAATCTTATGGGACTTAACTGCTAAGGTCATCAGTCCCTAAGGTTACACACTACTTAACCTAAATTATCCTAAGGACAAACACACACACCCATGCCCGAGGGAGGACTCGAACCTCCGCCGGGACCAGCCGCACAGTCCTGACTGCAGCGCCCTAAACCGCTCGGCTAATCCGGCGCGGCCCAGGAGAGGTGCTGCAGGCGATGTCGCCCATCAACGCCAACTTTCGCCGCACTGTCCAAACGGATATGTTCGTCCTACGTCCCACATAAGATTTCCGTGGTTATTTAACGCAGTATTGCTTGTCCGATGGCACTAACAACCCTACGCAAACACTGCTGACTTCGGTCGTTATTTGAAGGCAGTCCGTAACTGCGTTGTCTCTGGTGAGAGGTAATGCCTGAAATTTGGAGTTCTCGGAGGACTCTTGACAGTGTGGATCCCGGAATATTGAATTCTCTAACGATTTCTGAAACTGAATGTCCCATACGTCTAGCTCCAATTACCATTCCACGTTCAGAGGCCTTCAAGCCCCCTCGTGCGGCCATATTCATGTGGGACACCTTTTCATTCGGCTCACCTGAGTACAAATGACAGCTCCGCCAATGCACTGCTCTTTTATACTTTGTGTACGCGATATCATCGCCCTACGTATATATGCATATCGCTATTCCATGACTTTTATCACCCCAATACATGTACCGGTACTGTTGTTTCTAAGATTGTAAAGGCGTTCCCGATGAGCACTTGTTATTCGTCAACGTATGTGGCTACATGGTGGAGCGTCAGCTAACTTTGTGGATTTGTGTACGAGACTGAATAGAATCTCCAAGCGAGAGTTCTCGCTGCCTGCCAAACTGTTCAAATCATACCAGGGACATTAGATCGGGTACGACAGAACTTTGTGCGAGGTTGCTATGCCTGCATTGACACTGGGCGACGCCATTCTGTCTCTATACCATCAAATTACGTGCGTCCTTATCTGAAGTTATTGGGGAGTATTCAGCAGGAATCCTATACGTCATGATCAGGGTTCCGAAATTGGGCCCTTAGTTTGAGCTCTGCGGGAGGCTAAGCCGGAACTTTGATGGATTTTCGCTTATACATTTCGAATCGGCCGTTTCTGGACTAGGGTCATTACCTCAAATTGATACATTTACCCTTCTCCCTGAAAGTCTGTAACATTACGGAATCGGCCTTTATAGCTGTATTACTCTGTGACTCTAGGAAGTCAACTTTCCCATCGAGCAACGATTACTGTGAGACATTTTGAAGAGTGCCGAACTCACTATAATATCTAGATTTACATCCGTGTCTTACGAGAATATGCCGCTTGCCGTAAGGCTGAAGGACGCTATATCTGGAATTAGAGAAGTTTTCTTCAACTTAAATTTCGTTTGTACGTTTCCCAAACCGTAGGAATGGAACGCCTCAGGTGCACGTCATGTATCTCGTGTAGAATTCCGTGTCCACTCACGTAACTCGGAACAATTACAAGCTCTGTCGCTGCACTACATTTTCGGTGTAGTTGTAGGTTTCATGGTCATTATGGTGTGATTCGCGAAGCAAATTGTTCTGTCGGTTCAAATCTGGTGGTAAGCTTCTAAAAGAAAATGTGAGGCTCAGAAGTTTTGACTATCCCGATAGGCTAAAAAAAAAAAAAAAAAAAAAAAAAAAAAAACGCGTACGGAATGAAAACGATGACTTATCGGTAAAATAAAACACACTGCGACAGTTCGTGTCACAGATTGCCGGCATTTGGAAGAAGTACAATCTTGTAACAGTACGATTGGTAGTCAGAAAGTCTTAGCTATAAACTAGAATAACTACAGTTACGTAATTAATTTTTCGTTGTTTTCAAGTAGGGCAACTCGGGGCAGAGCGAGACAGCGGGGCACAACGTGAATGTGCTGTTTTCTACACTGGAGAGTTCTGCGACCTGTTGTAGAGAAAAGGTAAATACGTCTCCAAATGGAAGGGAAGATACGACAGCTGTTTTGACTTTGTCTGGAGTGCGACTTTTAAGTGAACGGTTGTCCTTCACGTTTCCAGTTGCGTTTTAATAGCTTTTGATTGATTTCAACGCAAAGTAAGCCGTCAGTTGTTAATTCTACGCCCTCATGTTTTGTAACCTAACTCTCGAGCGGGCGCGCCTGTGTAAAAAGTGCGTCACCCACAAATAACATTGTCTTACACCGTTCCATTGTTGTTTTACACTTGTGAGCCTGTACCTATTCCATCATGACTGCTTCATCTAACGTAGTGTTACGATGTGTTGTCATACGTCAACGTGAGGGGCAGTAATACGCAATAAATAGCGAGCTAGATGAGAAACAATTTACGAGCCATACAAGAAAATGATCCAGATTCCGAGCTCGCGGCACAATTCCACGGTGAGGCAGTTGTCTACGAGATCATTAGCAACTGAATAAGCGGTTGGCTGCGACCTGCGCTGTTCAATGCTTCGAGTGGGTCGTTACTGTCGGTTAAGAACTATACGCGCCAACAGCGATATAATTAAAGTTTATTTTATTATGGTTTAATTAAACAGTGATTTAGCTCACATAATGTAAGTTTACTTTATCACCTGAAGATGTGGCTTTTAGTACCACGAAACCGGTAGTGATCCAATAATAGAGAAGTAGATACAGCTGGAGCGGTTATTAATACCCCAGATATTTTATTATTGTTTAATTAAACTAAGAGTAAACTGTGATTCTTCTCATACCCATATTTACCTTGGTGACATAAAGACAGCTTACAAAAAACAGCTCGAGAGTTTAAATGCATGCCATTCACTATATTTCAGTTACATAAAACGTCTGAATCTGTCAGTTTATGTGCTCTATAAAAGTTTTTGATCTTAAATGTGTTCTTGGGGCGGAACGGGAGGCGGCAGATTGGGATAGCGTTCCGTTCTGTCCTTTCATTTTTGACGCAAGTAGATTTCAAACTACATATTTCTGTTTTTTCCTTGCTTTTCCACATGGTGTGAACTTAAAATTGAACGACTGAAAGACAGTAAGGGATATGTCAGCCATTTTAGCTTCTGAAATGGGGGTTTTAAAAGCATCTACAGAGTTTAACATACCCAAGTCAACATTGGAAACATACGTTTGTAAAGTTAAGAATAATCCAACCTACAGAGTTGACAAATCGGCGTGGATATTTCATGTATTCACTGCAGAATAAGAAGGCGACCTGATAGTATAGATACCTGAAGCCAATGGCGGCTCTTCAGTCCAACGACGAAACAGTGCATTGTCAGATCATTAGTCTACCAACTAGCAGAAGAATTGGCTTACCACACAAATTTCACAAATAAAATTGTTTAGGTGTGTGGGACTAGGTTTCAGGATTTATTACTGGGCATCCCATGTTGTCTATCCGCAAGCCAGAAAATACATCTTGTATACGAGTTAGATTCAATTAACTAACAGTAACAGCAAAAGTAACTTGATATTAAGCCTTAAAAATAATTGTACCTTTTTCAAAATGACAGCCGGCCGCGGTGGCCGAGCGGTTCTAGGCGCTTCAGTCCGGAACCGCGCGACCGCTACGGTCGCAGGTTCGAATCTTGCCTCGAGCATGGATGTGTGTCATGTCCTTAGGTTAGTTAGGTTTAAGTAGTTCTAAGTCTAGGGGACTGATGACCTCAGATGTTAAGTCCCACAGTGCTCAGAGCCATTTGAACCATCAAAATGACATGAAAATACTTCACTGCTGTTAACGATTCTTTAAAGATTCTATATTCCTTTAGTCTAAATTGTTCATCTTAGTTTTAAGATGATGTTCCCAATAATTTCAACGTTTATACAATAGTTCCACAAAAAATTGCCTTATCCCTTTCTGCCTCGTGGATGAGGCAGAACGGGGAATGTGCAAGCATTTCTTTGATAAAATATTGTAAAATATACAAAATTTTGTATATGGCTGCACGTTCAGAGACCGTGAATAGTTACAATTGAAGGTAAACAGCCCTCGGTCACTATTTTTAGCGAATTAACCGGGTTTCAACACTACTAGGAGTATCTTCCTCAGAATTTAAATCAAAGAATGGTCTATAACATGGTCACAGAATTATGACTAAAAGCGTATGATACAGAGTATAAGTACAGAATCATCGTGAAAGACTGGCAGTACTTACATGTCATTTATGAAATCATAAATATGCCAAAAGGGCATCAGTCACAAAGGTATTTAAGATAAAAAATTGTGATGGCGAGCCACTAATTTAAATTCTGAGGAAGACACTCCTAGCAGTGTTGAAACCCGGTTAATTCGTTAAAAATAGTGACCGAGGGCTGTTTTCTTTCAATTGTGTAAAATATACATAACACACAGTTGTAAGTGATTTTCAAGTGAAGTACATCAGGTTATACTACAAGGTGATTTTTTTATACCTGTAAAAAATGTTTCCATGTGTTTCCTTAGTGTAGAACAATTGTGAAACATTAAGTGCCTCGTTCCGGCCTGAGTTCCCCCAATGTACACAGTCCTTGTATACATCTAAATCCCCGAGAAACAGTGCCGTAGCATGGTAGCATGCCGCTACAGGCGTCTAAGAATGGCGCAGTCCACCGATAAAATGGAGTACGGTTGCTCCATTTTGCTGCGGGATATCTAGCGGCGTGCTACGGTACTGTGATACCGTGATTACGATGTACACAAGGACTGCAGACATTTATCGGAATACAAACGAAAAATAGTTACGTAACTATGTTTTTTCGATGTGATAATTAAAACTTTATGACTATTGCTAATAAGGAACGGAAATTAAACTCTATAATGTCATTCACGTTAGTGATGGAAAATCTAATCTACAGTCTAATTTTACTTTACCAGCTTCATTTAATTTGCATGGTGTATGTGTTATTAAGGGTGAGAATACAAAATATTCAAAAGCGCAGGGGTCTGTATACCACCGCCGGCGACCCTAGGACTTTTCAGTGTGTTAACGTGACATTAACCTCTGGTAAAGTTTTGTTTACATAATAAATATTGCTACATTATGTAATTCTACAATGTCTGTGCCGACAAGTCACGTGAAACAATGTTTGATGCGGTGTAAATTTTCATTTGTCGCCAATAAATAGTACAGCTGAACACGACTTAGATTAGCAAATAAAATTTCATAGTACTGTGACAGCGTTTGTTCGGTTTCCCGTTAAACGATGGCTCCTTACAACTAATTTTGACAGCTGAATCAGAGCCCGCAAGAAGGGAGGAGCACCGCCAACAAGTAGTAAAGTTTGAAAAAGATGCATCAGATTTCAAAAGATAACATGCTCTACAACAATGACGAGAAAAATTTGTTACTGCCTAACGCAACGATGGATCGGCAAGAAGAGGCGTAGGGACATCGCATTGCACCGCTGGTCTCCAAGGTCTTCTGAGCCCACTGCGATTTTTCTGTTTTTCTGTGGCTGTTTGTGAGAGACTCTGTCATATGGTACTCATCGAAAAACTGTGGGTGAACTGTCACAACAACAGCAGTTACTGCAGTATCTGAAGACGAGCTCGCAGAACTGTGGAATGTTTTTTGTACGTCCGGTCTTGGCCACACTGAACATTTTTTAAAGGTAAACGAAGACTTCGATTCTAAACGTCATTGTAAGAAGTACCGCAAGGTTTTGTGTGTGTGTGTGTGTGTGTGTGTGTGTGTGTGTGTGTGTGTGCTTGTAGAAGATACACCTTTGTAAATTCCCATAGTTCTTTTCAAAATAAAAACTGTAGTCCTAAGCGTAAGTTCCAAGTTCGCTAGTTCAGTTTTATTTCTTTATTGAAATAGGCCTATTTCGGCTATATCTGCCATTGTCAAGCCATCTGCGAATAATAAATAGAATTTAATCACTGTCTGATTAATTTTTTTGTAGTTTGTTATGGCTTTATGATGTGTGTTTGTTTACGTTGGTACTTACCTCTCGTTATTCTTGACTTCGATACCATATTGGTTGGTACTGTCGCTTGTTAAATTGCTGTGTATTATTTTGTGATCTATGTTTGTGATAACGTCTTGATCCTTTTCACATCGGTGGATGACGTCCAAGGTATTTTACGTTACATATTATTTCTGACGCCATATCTGACACTTGCGTCATCGATGCTATATGGTTACAAAGTTACGAAGTATATAGTCTATGAGGATAGTTTATTAATCGTTAATTTTATCTTTGACTATTAAATATGTATGTTTATCAATTATCGTAATTTAAGAGTTTAGTTAAATTTTCTATACAGTTTAAAGTATGTTGGTCGTTTAGTGCTTCTGTGGCTGCTTGATTGTGTGCATAAAAATATCTTCAGTCATATAGAAGACAAGGCCTTATGGAATCGGACGAATCTTTTTGAAACATGCAGTATTCCGATGCGCAAATCAGTCTTGGGGTGAAGGCGTTGAACACGACTGTCCTCGCTTCATCCAATACGTTTTGAACACGAGACCCCTGAACAAGTTACGAATATTGGCAGAAACGTCTCAGACCTGTACTGTGAAACAGCTACTGTGTTTCTTTCAAAACACAGACGGGAATGTGCTAAGACAGCGCCCACTGATCATATTCGTCAGTGTTATCCAATGACACAGCCCAGGAAGATGCGTCGGGCAATGTGATATTTAGTCACTTGTGAAAATGTCACGATCGCAAGTTTCCAACGCCTCCGGTGCAGTTACTGGGAAAAAAAGTGGGGCGCCAGTCGTCGCTAGAGGTTCCTCAGCCGACGGCGAAGTAGGTCAGAGAATCGCGACTGGCGCCTCGCGGCGTGCGCAGCTCGCAGACACAATCTAGAACAGGCGCGGGTCTCCTCTTTTTTCGCCTTTTAATTAAAAAAGAAGAAAAAGAGAGGAAGTGGCGCCCGGTCGCGAGCAAAGTGGTATGCCACCGCGAGAGCGGTGCCGGGCCGATGGGAAAAGCGCGAGGCGCGGGGCTGCGCCGTGTCAGCGACCGCCACCCGCGCAGATACCGCAACAATGCGGCAGACGCAGACGAGGAATTCGGCGCGGCCGTCTGGGCGGCGCGCCGCAGACAGCGAGGGGCCCCAGCGGGGGCCGCAGGCGGCCTCGGCCGGCGCCCCTTTCCCACACTCCGCCGTCTGCGCGCCTCTCCCGGCTCCCTGGGTGCTGGCCGCTAAAATACTAACCGCTGCTCACATGCACATTGTTGTTGTTGCTACTGTTATTATTACAGCGGTCTTGAGGGATGGTTTCGTGCAGCTCTCCACGGTAATCCATCCTTCGAAGATCTCTTCATCTCCGAACAACTATTGCAATATGCATCCGTTTGCACCTTTTTACTGTACCAAACTTGGTCTCCCCACTACAATTTTTGCCCATCATCCTCTCCCCCTTTACTAAGTGGACGATGCAGGGATGCCTCAGGTTATGTCTTTTCAACAGATCCCTCCTCTTAGTCAATTTGTGCCATAAATTTCTTTCCTCCCTAATTCGATTCAGTACCACTTCATTAGTCATCCGACCTCCCCCTCTAATCTTCAACATCCTTCTGTAGCACCGAATTTCAAATGCATCTATTTGTTTCTTGTCTGAACTGTTTTTGATCGTACTCCACTTCCAGACAAACACTTCCAATAAAGACTTTAAATTCGATGTTAAAAATATCCATTTTTCCGAAAGGCCTTTTCTAGTTATTGCCAGTTTGCATTTTAAACCCACTTCTGCCATCGTCTCTAGTTTTTACTGCCTAAACAGGCAAATTACTTCTATTAGGAGCTATCAAAAAAGTTTCCCTTCAAAGACCGCATACTCCAGAATCGGAATTTCAACCAGCCAAAATCGCCGAGAGCACTGAGGCAATCATCCCGCCGACACACCAGGTTGAAGATACCCGTTTGGTAAAACACCGTGTCCTGCTGCGTGAAGACTTCCTTAACTACCTGCTGCACATCCTCGTCCGACAGAAATCGTCGCCCTTCAAAGCCTTTTGAAAGGACCCAAGATGCGCTAATCGCGTGGGGGGGAGATCTGGACTATGGGGCGGGTGCTCGAGTGTCTCCCATTTGAGTTGGCTCAATTTTTGCGTTATGGTGTTTCCGATATGGGGACGTGCGTTATCATGAAGCAGCAACACCTCTTGTCGCCCAACACTCCACAACGGTGGTTTTCGACAGACATGCTGCCCTATATACATTCTTCGTTATGCGATGAATGGTCTACCGGTGTCCGGCAGCCAAGACAAAAATAACAGCACACTGTGCCTATTCGGATGCACTTGTTAATTACGCCGCCATAATTTCATTTCCGCATTTGCCGCAAGAACGTCGGAAAAGACGAATGTTACATTAACCCCTTGACTACAAAAAAATGGTTCAAATGGCTCTGAGCACTATGGGACTCAACTGCTGTGGTCATAAGTCCCCTAGAACTTAGAACTACTTAAACCTAACTAACCTAAGGACAGCACACAACACCCAGCCATCACGAGGCAGAGAAAATACCTGACCCCGCCGGGAATCGAACCCGGGACCCTTGACTACATGTCGGTGCATATTATATACTCGCATCGGAGACACGCCACGTTGCATGCACGCTGCAGAAACGCCCTCAAACGGAAGCATTTTGATCGCCCCCTTACACTTTTCTTTATTGCGTGTTACGAGCACAGACTAAATAACGTATGGAGTAAACCACAACAAAAGCTCATTCCATTCTCAACTACCCTCTCCTTTCATATCTTTCGACTGTTGTTACTACAATAAGCTTATCGTTCAAGCTGTACATTTTATTACTGATCTGATGGAAAGTGTATTTGCGGTCAACACTGTCAAAAGCTGTTTCTCAATCTACAAATGCCATAAAAGTGTTCTTGCGTTTTCTGAATCCATCTTCTAACGTACGTCGTCTGACAGCATTGTCTCGCGCCTTCCTGGATCTCCCAGGAAACCAAATTGATCCTCTGTAAACTACTCGAGTTAATAACTTGCAACAAACATTTCGGCAATTCTCACACCAGTCACCAGACGCCTTCTTTCTTATTGGGGTCCGCAGCTCGTGGTCGTGCGGTAGCGTCTCGCTTCCCGCGCCCGGGTTCCCGGGTTCGATTCCCGGCGGGGTCAGGGATTTTCTCTGCCTCGTGATGACTAGGTGTTGTGTGATGTCCTTAGGTTAGTTAGGTTTAAGTAGTTCCAAGTTCTAGGGGACTGATGACCATAGCTGTTAAGTCCCATAGTGCTCAGAGCCATTTGAACCATTTTTTCTTATTGACAATATTTTCCCTCGAAACATCCGTACTCGGTACTCGCGTGTCGTCCCGCGAAATCACAATTGTAGCCTGGATCAGAATTCACAAACACTGGGCAATCGGCCACACCCGAAATGTTTACGTGACGTACTGCGCTGCAGATTCAATCGGAGACGTCTACTGGTGGACACGGATCATTTGTAAAATCATTATAAGAGTTGCCAGCGTCGCTTTGGTCCGCGAGACATAGTTAAACCTCTCATTGCTCTAATATCAACAATCTAGCAATCCAACCAATTTCGAAACATTCCGAGATCCGAGCACTGGAGTAGAATATGTACACTTCTAGCAGTCCATACACCACCTCATAGCCGCTCCTACCAACTTTCTCCGATAATCTTGACGACAACAACAATACAGGAATACAGTTCAAAGTCAATAGGGTAAGAGTAACACAAAAACAACATATTCAAATTTCCATGGAAAAGAATATAATGCACTGGCTTCGTCGAGTCTGTCTCGCTCATTAAACACCATCGCCCAGACAGTTATTTGGCTCTACCGTTTAATTTGAAGTCTCTGCCTACTGACGAGGGAACCTCCCCATCGCACCCCCCTCAGATTTAGTTATAAGTTGGCACGGTGGATAGGCCTCGAAAAACTGAATACAGATCAATCGAGAAAACAGGAAGAAGTTGTGTGGAACTATGAAAAAAATAAGCAAAATATACAAACTGAGTAGTCCATGCGCAAGATATGCAACATCAAGTGAAATGTGAGCGCAGGAGCGCCGTGGTCCCGTGGTTAGCGTGAGCAGCTGTGGAACGAGAAGTCCTAGGTTCAATTCCTCACTCGAGCGAAAAGTTTACTTTCTTTATTTTCGCAAAGATGATCTGTCCGTTCGTTGATTGACGTCTCTGTTCACTGTAATACGTTTAGTGCCTGTGTTTTGCGACCGCACCGCAAAACCGTGCGATTTTTATTGAACTCGCGAGCTACATTTGCTGGATTCATATTGCCCACGGAATACATCTCACGTATTTAACGCACTCTCGTCCAAAGCAGCGAACAGTCAACTGCCAGCCAGGGAGCCTAGTTAGCAGGAATACTCTCTCTTTCGTGCGCTGTAGTCGACTGACGTCGTGCGTTTCGATGTTTGTTTAGCTGTAGCGTCCCCATACTACGGCGCACTTACCTCGCATCGGACGGACAGATAATAATTGTCTGAAAATAAAAAATTAAACTTTTCACTCGAGGGAAGACTTGAACCAAGGACCTCTCGTTCCGCAGCTAGTCACGCTAACCACGGGACCACAGCGTTCCTGAGCTCACTTTGCCTTTGATGTTGCATATCTTACGCATGGACTACTCAGTTGGTATATTTTGCTTATTTTTTCATAGTTGCACACAACTTCTTCCTGTTTTATCGATTGATCTGTGTTCAGTTTTTCAAGGCCTATCCTCTGTGTCAACTTATAACTAAATCTGAGGGGGGTGCGATGGGGAGGTTCCCTTGTGAGCACTGCACACTCGCTAAATGCAACAGTCGCCTGGGAAACCAGCATGCTTCAACCCGAAATCCACTTGTGGAATCCCTCTGTTTTCGTTGCTGCAAGTAACTTGGCTGATTAGGAAGAACCATTTTCCTCTCGACTTCACAAGCACACTACAAAAACACCAACTCTGTCCTAGAGGGCACACGACGGTAACACCCCAGGAGGGCTCCCGACTGGCTCCTAAGCAGTCGACGGAATTATTCAACATTTAGGCATTTTCAGGCAATCAGAATCAGGAGCAGAATGTCGACATTTTCATTGGGCGTTTCCTGCTACCGTGTCTACTCTTCTATAAGGTGCCGCTTTCTCTCAACCTTCGGAACTTTGTCTGCAACTGGTGTTGGAAAATACCTGCCGTCATGGGTAAATTGTTCACCCTTGAAATTGGCCTAGCCGCCTCCGACCACCAACTCTTTACGAGTAGTAGGAAATGGCTGGCACATCATAAGGCGAACAAAAATCCCCTTCCCCCGGCAGCCCGAACCGAAACTGGCTGTAGCGTTTGCTATAAACGCGACCAGCATATGGACGCTGGCAAGAAATTGTGTCTTACATATGCGACGTGTATCTTTCGTATCAGCTACAACATTTTCCTCGTGTATTTTTTTTCTTTTTTTCAATGATCTTAATTCTGCCAGAGTGTCGTCTACACCAGCTGCCTTGTTTCGATTAGGTCATTCTTCTCACTGTAACCTATCTCCCACTGTATCTTCAACCACTTTCCTATCCCCTTTCGATAATATTGTGTTCAACTTCGTTTTATATATATATACTTTTCACTCGAGGGAAGACTTGAACCAAGGACCTCTCGTTCCGCAGCTAGTCACGCTAACCACGGGACCACGTGACATATATATATATCCCTCCTAATTATCTTTCCACCTTTCAGCATTTTTCCCGAGGCATTTTCATATTATCTCCTTTCATCAATTAAATATACCCGATGTTCTATCAAATGACTTCTACTGGGCCTTATAATTTTGCCTGGTTGTTCCCCGCTGTCTTCCCTATTTCATCTCTCGAAACTACCCATTCCTCTTCTGTTGTATTTCTTAGCCTTTTTTGTCAGTTGCTATTTAATGCTGCTTTTGAGACTATACACAACATATAGTTGTTACATCTCAGCCAAGATTCATCTTCTTAACTATCCTTCTGCAGTTTCTTCAGCTTCAATCTGCATTTTCTAACCAAAAATTATTGACACAGACCACTCATGGGGCGTAAGGTACAGTGAAGCGACTCTAACAGCCTCTCCTGTACAAATGTCAACCTCACCTACCCGAGTTGCAGCTAAGGATTGCTGCACGGTACACCCTGTTATTGCTAACGAGGCTCTGACGACCGAATGTTTCCCGGGATAAGGAAACCCCCCCTATCAAGTGCCAACGGTCTCAAAGAGAGCGGATGAGCGGATAGAGGCAGGGCACTCTCTTGTCCTTGGAGTGAGAAATTGCTCCTAAAGGCGGAAGAACTTCACAGTCAACGGCATAGGATGGAGAAGGCAACGGGAAACCACTCCATTAAAGATCACTCAAGATATCCCAAGAATCAGTAGCGCACCATGCCAGAATCTTCTGTTAAACATAAATCCGGAGTAATAGTCCCCCAATCGGATCTCCGGGTGGGGACAATGGAAGGTCAGGCAAAGTTGAAGAATACACTAAAAATAGCAACATGGAATGTAAGAACACTCCTCCAATGCGGGAAATTAGAGAACCTCAAACTAGAGATGGACAGAATGGGAACAGACATAATAGGAATATCTGAGATGCGATGGCCTGAACCAGGAGACTTCAGATCAGGAAATTATCGTATCATTCATACAGGTACTAACCAAGGAACAACTGGAATCGGTGGAGTTGGAATAATTCTAAAAGGAAAACTCGGGAATCTAGTCACAGGATATGTGCAATTTAACTCTAGGATAATACTAGTCAAAATTGGAACCAAACCAAAGAACACGGTAATAGTACAAGTCTATATGCCGACATCGGCAGAAGAAGACGATGTAATAGAAACAGTGTATGAAGACATCAACAAAGTTATAAATTATGTTAAAGGTGAAGAGAACTTAATTATAATGGGAGATTGGAATGCTAGTGTTGGAGAAGAGAAAGTTGACGGAATTGTAGGGAAATATGGTCTAGGAGATAGGAACGAAAGAGGAAGCCGGCTAATTGAATTTTGTGCCAAAAACAAGTTGGTCATAGCGAACTCCCTTTTCAACCACCATAAAAGAAGAAGGTACACGTGGAAAGCCCCAGGAGATACTAGAAGACACCAAATCGACTATATATTAGTAAAATCGCGTTTTAAAAACCAAATCAAGGATTGCAGAAGCTACCCGTCTGCGGATATTAATAGTGATCACAACCTTGTAATGATGAAATGCTTACTCAAACTCAAGCGATTAGAGAGAAAAACGAACAAAGTATGGAACAGAGATAACCTAAAGTCTGAAGAACTAGTGATCCCTTATGCACGGAAAACTGATGAGATGGCATCAAACATTATTCCCGGGAGTACTAACGAGGAGTGGAAACAAATCAAAGAAGGCATACATAAAGCAGCAGAAGAATTTATTGGGAAAGCCAAACCTGTAAACAGGAAAGAGTGGATAACACCTGAAATAATTTGTCTAATGGAAGAAAGAAGACTATACAAAAATGCCTCTGACGAGCAAAGCGAAAACAAATATAGAAAGCTTAGAAACCAAATAAACAGAGAATCTAGGAAAGCAAAAGAAAATTACCTCAACAGCATTTGTAAAGAGGTGGAGGAAAACATGGTTAAAGGAAAAACTGACTTGGCCTACAGAACAATAAAACAAAACTTTGCTAAACGGAAAGTAAAATCTTCAGGAACTATAAAGAACAAAGAGGGCAAGGTACTATTTGGATATGACACGCTGAAGAGATGGCAAGAATACATTGAAGAGCTATATCAAGGAGACCCTCTAACAGATAATATGATAGAATTAAGCGAAGAAGTAGAGAAAGAAGAACTAGGGGACACAATTCTGAAAGATGAATTTGAAAAAGCACTAAAAGAACTACCAGATAAGAAAGCGGCAGGTGTTGATGATATACCTTCTGAACTAATTAAGAAATCAGGAGACAAAATGAAAGCTACATTACTGCAACTCATACAGAAAATATACAAAACAGGTGAAGTTCCTGAAGACTATCAGAAATGCATCATATTCCCCATACCTAAGAAAGCATCTACTATGGACTGTGAAAACCATCGAACACTCAGTCTTCTTTCACACGCATCAAAAATTCTAATAAGAATAATTTTGAAAAGAGTTGAAAACCAATTGAATAGCACTCTAAGTGAAGACCAATTCGGTTTTAGAAGCGGTGTAGGGACGAGGGAAGCAATCTTATCTTTAAGACTAATAATTGAGAAACAAATTTCCAAAAACAAACAAGTATTTATAGCCTTCGTAGACCTCGAAAAGGCATTTGACAATGTTGTATGGCCAGAAATGTTTAGAATTCTGAAGAAGGCTGGTCTGAAATATAATGACAGAAGGATAATCTTTAAAATATACCAAAATGAAACAGCCTTAGTTAAGAAGGAAAACAAAGAAGAAACAGCAAGAATAAGGAAAGGAGTGAGACAGGGATGCCCACTATCTCCAGTAATTTTCAACGCATATATCCAAGAAGCAATAGATAAAATAAGAGAGAATATTGAAGTAGGAATAAAACTTAACGGAATGAAAATAGATATGTTGCGATATGCAGATGATATCGCCATAATTACAGAAAGGAAAGAAGATTTAGAAGCCGCACTCAATGAAATGGAAAACACCTTAAAAGAACAGTATGGAATGAAAATAAATAAGAAAAAGACTAAAGTGATGGTGAGTGGCGCCCTGAACTACAATGAACCCATACGAATAACAATAAAGGGAGAGAAACTAGGGCAGGTTACAGAATTTAACTACTTAGGTAGCAAAATAACAGCAGATGGAAGGAGCAAAAGTGACATTAAAAACAGAATACAACTTGCCAAAATAGCATTCAATGGAAAAAGAAACTTACTGACGAGTAGAAATGTTAGTTTAGACGTAAGAAAGAGAGTCATGAAAACCTATGTGTGGAGTACAGCCCTTTACGGATGTGAAACTTGGACTAGTGGAAAAGAAGAAAAGAGAAGATTAGAGGCATTCGAAATGTGGTGCTACCGGAGAATGGAAAAAATCAGCTGGCGAGACAAGGCTACAAACGAAGATGTCCTCAGAAGAGTGAAAGAAAACAGATCTCTTTGGCGAAATATACAGAAAAGAAGAATAACCTTCATAGGTCACATTTTACGGCATAACAATTTCATTAAGAGAATATTAGAAGGAATCATTGAAGGAAGAACTCGCCGAGGACGACCTAGATTAAGCTACATTCAACAAGTAATAAATGACATCGGGTGCCAGACCTATGCAGATATGAAGAAGAAAGTTGACAAAAGAACGGAATGGCGTGCTGCTGCCAACCAACCTGTGGGTTGATAACCGAAGAAGAAGAAGACCACTCATGAAAAAAGTTTTGCGTTTTAGACTCTATTTTCTATGATCTATCTGACACTGGCCTATAATACTCAAACCAAGTGTTAGCAATAATAAAATTTAACTCTCAGCAAAATTCTACCTGACCGCTCTCCTCCGAATCTAATGTTGTTCTACTATTTCACCTTCACTTCCTTTTCTTACAATTGAATTCCAGTCCTGCTGTCACAATTAAATTTTCATACCATCTAACACCCTAAAAAAACTTTTCTGGTATAATAGAATTTTTACAATGTTTTCATCATCTGTGGGCTAGTAGAAAAATATGTTTGTACCACTGGCTACGATGATCTGTTAATATGTTATTCATACTAGTTTACTCGCATTCCTATTATGATGCTGATGTTCTTTATTGGACCAACTCCTGCATTTCCCCTATGATTTTGCACTGATAACCCTGTACTCACCTGTTCACGCCCCTATTCATCGTACTTCACACATTCCTAATACACCTAACTCCAACGTATCCAATTCACTTTTCATGTTCTATAACCTACCTACACTATTACGGAACTTAACAATTCACGCTCCGACCCATAGAACATCAGATTTTTATTTTTTATGACGCGAAACGTTTTCTATACAGGTGTTGTGATAACAGCTCAATAACAAAACTGTTATATTAACGGGCACATTCAATTTTGGCGCTTGCCGTTCTCCTCTGTGAGACATTATTTCATGAGCTGCTTTAAACAGAACCCCGTAATCCAAATTTTATGAATTATTTCAAATATTTTCTAATATATAACGCATGTGAAACATTTGGCTGAACTTTACTTCTGGCTAGGAATCAATATGTAACAAAAATGAAAACATATTTCAGATTCCATTTGCAATAGCAGAAGGTCTTTAAATTACTACTGTTATGGAGACGGTGCAAAGCAGTTTTACAACGGAAAAAAAACCAAACGATGCAGTTGCTTTGTTAAACTGATATACGTATGCAGCACGTGCCGTAACCGTGCTGTATTAAGGAGAACCATTTTACGCATCAGATGGTTCACAAAGCACATATGAGTTCTACCGTTGAATGTGGCTCAGAATGAAAGCACGTGCGGCAGTGAAACTTACATCTTGCCTACCCACCACGTTGTGCAGTAGTTGATAATGGTCTGTATCATTCTTCGTGGTTGTGGGTCTTCCACCTGTGTGTTATCTGCGCTGGGATGTACTGTGATTGATGTCACACTGTCTATGCATAACTGCGGGCATCAGTGGGATGATTCGTCTCAGAAGTTTTACATTTTCTTGTCGAGAAGATTCAAAAGTAGCAACGAAACATGAACCATGGCTTTAACGAAGCAGTCTTTTCTGAATTCTGGGATGCGACTGTTTCGACAGTATATTGTGAAAAGCCACAAATTTGTGGCCTTTCAAGATACTCTTCGATCTTAAATACATGTAAAAATCGAAATATGGACAACTGATGGAAATTAATTGATAAAATATGTATTACTCACTCTCACACTAACGGATAGTTGCTAAGATATGGTCCAGCTTAGTTAATGCCCAGTGGCGTAGGCTATTTTCTTTTTGAAACTCATTTCTCATGTCTTATTGGTTGTGTTTGTCCCTGTACTTCGTCCTGCGACTGCGATATTGTTGTCAGATATAGCACTTCTTACGTCAGCTATTCCGTACGTATTGTTTCGAATTCGTGCTGGCATCAGAGCACGATTAGTTGTCTTCAACGACGCACTGTGTCTGAAAAAAGTATCCAACAGATTTTCCAGCGACTTGCAGCCACGGAAATATTCGCAACACGGACAAGTGATCGCTGTAGAGCTCTCACTGTTAACATGTCAGATACGGAGAAGCGATTGTTGCCATGTGCAAGAGATGATTATGAAACAAGTGGTGGAAGATTGGAGCTACTGAAGCCATGAGGTGCATTCTTGCGTGGTCACTTCTGCACGAGAAATTACTTTATTCTCATCACTTTCAGCGTGTGCAAGCTTCCAGGCCTCAAAATAACCATGCCAGATCATAGTTTAGCCAACAGATTCTAAGAGGGAGCGCCGAAGATTCGCAGTTCATAGTTAATATTTTATTTATGGATATGGCAGGATTCGCGCAGATTGGGATAACAAATTACCATACCGACAATGTGTGGGCATATGTGAATCACAGAGCGTTAATGGAAGCAGTGTATCAGGTTCGCTTTAGTATGGGCATGAACTGTGGCTGAAAGACTCATAGGACCAACATTTTAGTGGACAAATTAACAGGTATTGTTTATCATCAACGTATGCGCGACAAATTACTTCCGCTACTGCAGAACTTTACCGTTCCTGGAAGACGACGTATGTGGTTCATGCATGACGGGACACAACTCCATTTTCTACGCGTCGTACGACACTTCCTAACCCAACCGTTTAATGAGCGATGGTCTAAAAGATGAGGCCTTAATAATTACATTTACGACTTTGGGAAACTTTAAATGCATTGGCGTATTTTATGATGATGATGATTAGTGTTTTAGGGCGCACATTGGCGTATTTTAGAGCTATCGACGAAGAGCACACACTACAGGATCGTGTGTACTACGCATGTGAACTAAACAGCCAGGAGTGTTCACACGAGTTCGTGGTTACTTGAAAAGGAGGGCTGAAGGATATTTAAGAATAAGTGATAATGACATTGAGTATCTCCAGGAGTATCAGGCAAAGGGAAGAATTAACAACTATTGCTTCCACACTTTGTGTTTATACGACCTTATCTTCTATTTATAACCAGTCCAATTTCTTGTAAGAATAAGGCACACTTTTTTTAACACCCTGTAGATCCATCCTCTTAAGTGTTAGACACAATTTACCTGACTCAAAGAAGTGATTTCTGTCAGGGATCACCGGGAAGAAGGTTGTCTTATACAATCATGTCTCAAGATAGGGCGTTCCTTCGAAAATATTTCACATGCACACATGTCTAAGAGCCCCGTTCACGATTTTAATGTCAAGACGATAGGTGAGCATCATACAGAATCATCGCTCTGCTAGGAAATCAACTTGCCGGAAAATTCTAACTAAAAAGCGCAATGTGCCATTCGTCTTCCTTATGGCGGTAGACGTCTTGCTCCAACTAAGTTACAGATGTACAGAGTTAGAGTTCTCGATGGAGAGGCGATATGATTCGGCTTTCATTGGTGTTCTACCCTCCGAAACTCAATAATCACAGGAACGAATGCTCGATTAACACAACACTGCCATGAGTCTATGAGGCAGTGAGAGTGTGTTTCATGGAGCGTTTAATCACTCCACATGACTTAGTATTCTGATCAGTATGCGGAGAATGGGCGTGTCTTCCCAAAGGTAGTACGCTAAGTGACTGATGATGTTGAGGAAGGCATTTAAATTCAGCGAATATGATATTATGGTCTGATGGAATTTCTGCTGATTTGAACGCGGAATCTTAAGATTTTGGTCGATGACTAAATCACTGCAAGTATTTAGGAAAAACATTTTCAGCGATAACATGAATCCAACACTACGATAACAGTTTGAAACCGTACATTTCCTGTACTAATAACGGCGGTGATCACAAAGAAAGCGCTACAGTGTGCAACACTGCTGCTTGTGGCCAGTGACAGAACGACTGCAGCCAATAGTGACCGCAGCAGAGCCAAGTACAGAATATAACATCAAGAGAACAATTTGTCTTGTATGCGTGAATAACAGTTAAATTTGGGTACGGAGATTATTAATACCAACGGATAATAACTCTGTCCAACGGCAGCCTCTTCCTTGAAGAACAGGTTGATTAGCAATGTTCCCACTAATAATAATTATATTCATGGGTTAACAAAACTTCGCCCCTCCAGGTTCTTTTGTGGAGTTATTTTCAGCTCTTGCCAAATCCCTGCTGGCCCTAATCCGTGCTCGCCACAGGGGCGCCTACAGGGTAGGCACCCCGCACTGCATTCCGCGGCGGCCTCAAAGGAGCTGCCGGCACATCCATCGTGGTAACTGCTCCTCTGCATATTGGCCGGCGCCCCAGGCGTTCTCTAATTTACTGTGACCGTCCTTCTCAGCGAAGATAAACGACGCCTGAAACTTCCACAAAATTCGAAAACTACCGTCACATACATTGCAGGACAGAACGAAACGCGGCTTAGAATGCCGTGACTCAACTGCCGTGACTCAACCACGAATACACTGCTTGCTCACAGCAGTTGTGTTCACAGCAGCTGTGTTCACTTTTTTTTGTCGTCAATGCTTGATCAGTCCAAATTAGCTTCCAGTAGAGGCAAGGACGCAGTAGTCAGAGTGTTTTATCAACACGTCCATTATCGAAATTTTGTACACAGGTCAGTGTGAGTAAAAAGTAAATCTGTCATCAACCCGAAAATTAGTTTGAACAGCACAGTGCTTTACTGGGCACTGTCCTGTTGGAGGCCGTATGACATTGCTTTCCTCCGACCTCTGAAATAACTTACCCAGCCAGGTATACAGGGACCTACTGTTAAACGTGGACTCCACAGCATGGTGCAACAGGTGATGTTTCACATTAACGAACTATGCTGGGCATAAAAGAAATGATAAGTCATGGTAAAATTCCTTGTACTGACCACGGATCGAACCTGAGATATTACTAGGAGACACAGGGCAACAGATAAACGTAACAGGAACAGGTTGCTCGCCGGCCGCGGTGGCCGTGCGGTTCTGGCGCTGCAGTCCGGAACCGCGGGACTGCTACGGTCGCAGGTTCGAATCCTGCCTCGTGCATGGTTGTGTGTGATGTCCTTAGGTTAGTTAGGCTTAAGTAGTTCTAAGTTCTAGGGGACTTATGACCTAAGATGTTGAGTCCCATAGTGCTCAGAACCATTTGAACAGGTTGCTCTGGAAAATGCAATTATGGCTAATCGAAATGCAGCTGGCTCTGAGCACTATGGGACTTAACATCTGAGGTCATCAGTCCCCTAGAACTTAGAACTACTTAAACCTAACTAACCTAAGGACAACACACACATCCATGCCGGAGGCAGGATTCAAACCTGCGACCGTAGCGGTCGCGCGGTTCCAGACTGCAGCGCCAGAACCGCTCGGCCACCAGCGGCCGGCCTTTAATCTCAACACCGATGGACTGCAGCCAAATAATGTCGCCCCTGGTTGCATTTATCCTGGTTCGCCTTGTTCTAACCTTCTTTGGTTACTTCCCTTCGTCAAAGTGCCCGTAATTAGAAATACTAATGGCGTATAGCAGCTCCCGATGCGAGTCTATGACACACCACTTCTTACTACACTAATAGACTTTTCAGGTGTTACGTGGACTAGCATAGCTGAATTCTGATAGCTGGAGTTGCGTGAAGTATTCTTTGCTATCACCAGTAAGTGTCTAAGGGAATGGAAAGTATTACTGCAGAATGAGCGAAAGAAGACACTGCTCATGCTCTTTGTTGATTTACTAATATTTAAAAGTGCAGCTTCACGAGGCTGTATTGTCGCAGAGATTCTGATTTTCACTGTATATATTTTTACACAGTACTTCCAAACTTTCTATAAGGAAGAGAGAACCTGAATGTGATCAGTTGGCCTGATTTAAAAAGTAAAACAACCGTCCTGCAGCCATAAACATAATCTAGTGTTACATTGTCGCCTGTGAGAGACGTTCCACACATATTTTGCGTGACCCGTTTCCGCAAGTGCCGTCCAGGAGCGTGGGAACGCTTGGCGCTTCATTCTTAATCCTGGCCGGAGAACGAGAACGCTGGTGGTTGGCGTGGGGGAGGGGGTGGGGGGGGGGGACAAACGGAGCGCGCGGCCGGCCGGATATCTACAGCGGGCCATTCCGACGTGACTCGAGTTCCTGGGCCACGTGGTGCAGTGGCAGGCATGCGGCGCTGACGTAATCCCTGGTTTCGCAAGAGTGATGAACCGACGGACGGCGCTCCACGTGGATGTCCTCTCCTGGAAGCAAGCCCCTTTCTGCCCAAAAAAGCCCATCCGCGCCGCTCGCGAGGCACGCTTCTGCACTTCCGTACCTTCTCTGCACATATTGTCACAGCTCTCTACAGTCTCCTCTTCTGCCTGCCACTTTATCGTTACAGTCACGTCAGGTTCGTGTAAACGATAACTGCTTGCACGTTAATTTTCCTAACACGTATTCTAGAGTTGGGATGAAGAATCGTATGTGGGGACGGTTCTCGCAATCTTAAATGGGATTATTTGTCCTTATATTCTATGCTTCCCTTTTTACTTAAAATTGAATGTAATGACAATCTCTGTAACTCTTTTGAACAGATTTTTTAAAAGAAGAGCTATGACTCATGTAGTTTTTCTTCTACTTTCTCTGCGTTATCAAGCAGCTGGCTCATTTTCAGATAGAGCCGGTTAACAAATAAAAACATTAGTTTTTCTGCATACGTATCATGTATTTATTAGAAATTATTTGAGTGTCTCTTCTGAAAGTATTTGATTGCAGCATAGCCTTAAGGGCAGTAAAATACTCGTATGTACGATGAACAGTACAGACGACAAAAGAATAGAAGTCACGGAATAATGCTGAATGTTGGATGAGTATGTCGGATAACCTATGAAGAGCGCTGAATCGAAATGATGAGGGAGAGAATTTTATGGCAAGACTAGAGTAAACGAAGGGATACGTTGGCAGGACACATGCTGAGACTTCAAGGAAAATGTCAGTTGGGGAGGGGGGGGGGGGGGGGGGAATTATAGGACCAACGCTTGTATACAGGTAGCAAGCTCAAACTGCTGTGTCGTGCAGTAGTTATACAGATATTTAAAAAAAAAGTTCCTTACGATAAATTAAAGGGCAGGGCTGTCTCAGAGCAGACTTCGAACTGATGACTACAACAGCAATGTAAGAGAACAGTGATTCACTTCAAAGAAGGTCGTATAATGATGCAAATTTACGTATAGCTCTGGTTGCTGTCAATAGCTACACCATTATCATCTGCGCTCTGTAGTGGCCTGAAGTAAATAAAAACTTTTACTTCAATCGGAAGTAAACGGTTACAGTAACAGGTTATTGCACCTAGGTACGAATTACACTGTGACAGCTTTTTGTCAAATTTCTTGTATAAACACGTGTTATAAAATTGTTGACGATGTAGTAGGGTACTTTTATCACAGCTTTTATAAAGGTTAGAGTTTGATAATGAGATGATATTACTTTTAAGATGTTACGAAACATAGTTTAGTTTAACCCTTAGCACTACCTCTGCTTTGTCACTATTTGTATTGTCCAATACTTACACACGGAAAACTAAATTATGAATTTAACCTGTGTTTACAGCATTTAGATATCCAACTTATATCATTTATCTCAAGCTAAAATGAACACGGAAGAACAGGCTCCAGACGCTAAATAAAAATCATGAGGTGACTGGTGAGGTTTTATTTGCAAACTAAATCATTACGTGGCTCTACCCGGTAACTGAATCAGTCCAATCTCTTAGAACACATAAGCCAGAGAAAATGAGCTCTGCTATCTTTAGTTCCCTCTAAAAGTAGTGTTCTAATAGTTCTTTTCCATTACATTTGAATTGAAACGTCACTAGTCTAGCAACACGGGTATCTATATTTTCGTGAATAATATCGGACGTTAGTTACTTTTAAATGTCGA
Source organism: Schistocerca nitens (assembly GCF_023898315.1). Taxonomy (NCBI): domain Eukaryota; kingdom Metazoa; phylum Arthropoda; class Insecta; order Orthoptera; family Acrididae; genus Schistocerca; species Schistocerca nitens. The sequence continues at coordinate 607,082,310 of NC_064617.1, read as the reverse complement.
CACCGTGAAATCCTTACCGCCACACCTAGCAGCGACGTGTCGTCACGACTTATCAGTCACCATAGGGACGGGGAGAAGTTATTAATTAGGCACTAATATAGTTCCTTTTGATTACTGTTGCATTTAACCCTTCTCAACCCTCAGCATGGTTGAAATACTTTCACTCGTTCCACAGTTTAAGTCATTTTAAAGTTTCACCTTCTTGCCATTGCTAAAACCTTTCTTAGCGATGCTCGGGCGAGACACGCCCCATTTTCTAAATGGTAAGTAATGCCCGGTTGAAATTGCTGCCCGTTGGTTAGGTTTAAGTAGTTCTAAGTTCTAGGGGACTGATGACCTTAGAAGTTAAGTTCCATAGTGCTCAGAGCCATTTGAACCAACACACACACACACACACACACACACACACACACAACACATTTTGTATTATTATTATTTGCGCTGAGGCACTGCAGTCACGCACGGTATTCGGTCTCTCTGAGCAATCCTTCCGAGATTCCACGATTCTCTCACTTTTTTCTCCGTCGTGTCTCTATCTTCAGCAGTTTACCCGTACTTTCTTTGTGACTTCCTTTTCTGACCTAGCAGTCTGGTTGTGTATCTTGTCTCACAAGGAACACATTGAGTGCGAGGTCGCCAAATACCAATGATGTTTACGGCATTAGACGCCCTACATACTGTCTACCATTCAACCACAATATTGGCTGCCAGTGGCAGTAAGGAGCGGGACTGGAGGTATCCAATGGTGAGCACAGCATGAGGCTACGGAGTTTAACTGAACTGCTTAGTCGACGAGTAACTCAAAAGAGTGGTATAGTGTTAGTGGTGTTGATACAAAGCACAGCAATGGCAACGATAAATAAAGCAAACATTCCAGAATGAGATTTTACTCTGCAGCGGAGTGCGCGCAGATATGAAACTTCCTGGCAGATTGAATCTGTGTGCCGGACCGAGAGTCGAACTCGGGACCTTTGCCTTTCGCGGGCAATTACTCTACCGATTGAGCACGACTCACGACCCATCCTCACAGCTTCAGTTCTGCCAGTACCTCGTCTCCTACCTTGCAAACTTCACAGAAGCTTTTCTGCGAACCTTGTAGAACTTTCACTCCTGGAAGACAGGATATTGCGGAGACATGGCTTAGCCACAGCCTGGCGGATGTTTCCAGAATGAGATTTTCACTCTGCAGCATAGTGTACGCTGATATGAAACTTCCCGACACATTAAAACTGTGTGTCGGACCGAGACTCGAACTCGGGACCTTTGCCTTTCCCGGGCAAGTCCTCCACCGACTAAGCTACCCAAGCACGACTCACGCCCCGTCCTCACAGCATCAATTCTGACAGCAAGTCGCCTACCATCCAAACTTCACAAAAGCTATTCACATTGCATTATATTTGTTTTGCAAATAAAAACCGCCTTTTCTTGCTGCATTGTATTTTATTTTTTCCACACGCGTTTCGCCTTTTCTTTTTTTTTCAAGATATCTTCAATAGGGTCTAGAACGACAGAGTTTTATTTTGATATGTGTATCATTCTACATTCCACTGACGATGTCTTAAAAATACAAAAGGCGAAACGCGTCTGAGAGAAATAAAATACAGTGCTGCAAGGAAAGGTGGTTTTTATTTGCCAAACATATATTTCTGTGCTTGCTCGGGAGGATGGCCACGGAAACAAACTTGTTATTTCATTATATCTTCAACAAAAGTTGCCAAAGTGACATTTTATCAGAAAGGAACTCAAGGACTTTCGCAGAATGAGAAAGATGTGATGGATGAAATACTAGCGTTTCTGTACGATGAGTCAGTGAAATGGGTGGTGTCGTAAACGCTCGACTGTGTGGACAATGATGATGATACGTGCTTAACAAGTGAAAGTGATATTGAAATAGGTGACGAGCCATGCGGTTCATCATGTTTGTTGGACAGGGAGCCACAAATCCCGTCTCCAGTGAAACACTATCCTTTACAATCTTTGTTCAAGGATAATAACTTGCGTGGGAGATCGTCTGCAGCACAGTAAAAATTAATAATTATGAACACATTTCGAGTAAGTCCGCAGCAATATGAACGTGTAGCGTATAATAAAAATTGCGGATATTCAATGGCGGACAATGCACACTTGTTACAAAAACAAATGTCTGTGCGTTTCAAGGACGCTCGAGATACACTTTACGGGATGTGCATGACAGCGACCTACTACGTTAAGCACATCGAACTGCGCGCGACATAGATTACAGTGATTTAAAGCGAAGCAGTGGATGGTTGCATAACTTCAAGTAGTTCTACAGAATCGGAAGACACAAAATAAAGAAATTCCAAACAAAGTGTCAACTTGACGACGCACAGAAAACTGGAATCAGCCTCAAAATTTGCAGTTCAGATAAACAAACTTATCCCATCAGGATGGCAAAGTGTCTGGAAAGTTATTTATTGTGCTGCGTGAAGTTAGAGATGCTCTGCGTCCTTCTTGTGTGCGTGATCTTGCAAGGGCAGTAGGGAATGTTTACGTCACAGCAAGCAAGAGTGGGGAAAATGGGCGTAAAAGAACTACAACTATGGTATGAGCACTGCTTCTGGCCAATAGCTGGTCAAAAAACTTGCTTTTGTTTGATTCCTGGTTTGATTTATACAAAAATCATACTCCTTTAGAGCAAAATATCCCTCCTGAAAGGTATTTCGCATTGAAGTTCATATCACCTGGAACCACTGAACAAATTCAGCCTCTGGAAGTTTTTTTTTCCGTGCCTATAAAACATATTACCGCACTATCTGCAGCTACGCCTTAAAGGATAGCCAGTTTCACCTTAAGCTCCAAGACAGACTTCCTCACATTCGGTTGCATGTCGTCACATTCCATTAGTTCTCATAACCCCGTTACACTAATATGATTCTATATCTATTCTTTAAGGGTGGATATCTAGCTGAACGTCCTGCACGGTTTGAAACTACCATAAAGTTCGCCTTAGATCTAGATAGTGCGAACCTTTCTTATCCCTGTGGCGCGCATTTTTCACTCGGTGTTCATGAAGCAAGGTAATGATATGTTCTGAACATTCCTTGAGTGTGAAGTGTGATAAACACATCCCATAGAAAGCTGATTTCTCCACCTTCCGGACACTCATTTTCTGTCACCCTACTGGAGCACATCGTGAATCTTTAGCAGCTAATATTTTCCTGTGACAGCAGTTAGCACAACACTTTCAAATGAGCCTTACTGAAGACTGAACTTGCGACCTAAAACTCAAGGGGTTCTTTGTCAGTATATGTTTGTTTTCAATTACTACTGGATCGATTTATACTTTTTCTAAATCAAGTTTGACTTCAGTGATATATTGCGTTTTTGACTTGACCCCTCGTATGTATGTCAGAATTACGTTGGTGGGTCTTGTTGGCAATACGCTGTCGATTTGTCCACAGAAATATAACAGTTTTATTGCATTTGCTGCTAGGTCTGACATTATCTCTACGACTTTCCTCGAAACCAATCCGTATCTTTCTTCTGTCAGCTATGAACTGAGAATTTTTCTCATAAAATTTCTTTCACCCTTTGCTTTCCATACCGCCAGACAGCGAGTCTCACCATGGCAAACAAACGTTTCTAAACATCCAAATGGCACAAATGATAATCAAGAACTAACTGAACAACATTTTAATAACTGCAGTCTATTGTAGATAAGCAGCAGTGTTTCTCGACTGAGCGAGACCGGGTCAAACATCAAACTGCAGGGGGAGCGTCTGTTAAAACTCAGTTTTTGAAAATAGCCACAAGTCGCAATGACCGTTTTCAAAAACTTAACTGACTAAATTCCAGAATAACATTTGTCTAGCAGATTTTAAAATGTATCCTAACAGCACCATTTTAAGACAGCCTGAATAGACCCGCGCAACATGTACAAATTTTCTAATGTTTTCTTTCTCACTTTTTTGTTATCTGTCTAACAAAGCTGTCGTCGTTAGTTCCGCGCCAGGCAGCGTCCCCTTTTTAAGCTTTTTACTGCAGTATCATATGTGCCAATTACACTGGCACAGATACGCACTACACTGCACGGCTTTGCGAAGAGACGAATGCATCTCTGCGACAACTGATGATCTGCAGCGTACATTAAAGTGATGTAGTTTTCACGTTTCGTGAGAGTTCAAATGAGACTCATCTTTTTAAAAATTACAAACAGAAACATTATCTGTTGTACGCCCACTGTTGAGGAAGAAATATCGGTAAATACTGGCTAGAGCTGCGTAAAAACCATGGTTCCTGACCGTGTATAGCCGGCCGCGGTGGTCTAGCGGTTCTGGCGCTGCAGTCCGGAACCGCGGGACTGCTACGGTCGCAGGTTCGAATCCTGCCTCGGACATGGGTGTGTGTGATGTCCTTAGGTTAGTTAGGTTTAAGTAGTTCTAAGTTCTAGGGGACTTATGACCTAAGATGTTGAGTCCCATAGTGCTCAGAGCCATTTGACCGTGTATAATTCACGGTAAGAGTTAACGCAACATGAGGAAAACGAAGCGCGAACGGAATAAGCAGACTCCCATTTTCCTTGAGACAATAGCGGGGCGTAATGGCTTTATTCGCAGAGATGAAGAGGTACGGCTGGTCAAGCAAACGGTGTGCCGGCTATTTTACGCGTTGTTCACGGATCATAGTGGGGCGAGTGGGCGTGCCCGCTTGCTGCCGCAGGCTGACGTGGGCTCGCCCGCCGCTGTTATACATGGCACGTTTGTGGATGTCTTCACTGAGTCCTGGGACCGCCCTGCCTCGGTTGCAGTCCTTACGCAAGCACAAAATTGTGTAGCAAATACAGAACATTATATTCAGGGCGCTAAATTAGCTTCTCATTACTTGCTTCTTGGTGGCAAATTAAGCCGAAAATTGAAAGCAGACCTACCGATCAAAAATTAGTGACCACACTCAAGTATTGGTGGTGGTCGAGCAGGGTTCTCCAATGCCTAACGGTGCCTATTAAGATATGAGTAATCAGGGCGGTAACTACAGCGTTAGATAAGAAGGCACCGTAGTTAGGTGGTGGTGGTGGTTGTAGGAGTAGTGGTGGTAGTGGTAGTAGTAGTAACAGTAGTGGTGATGGTGGTGGTGGTTGTGGTGGTAGTAGTGATAATAATTATAAAAAATAAGAAACTAGAACAGCGGTCCTCAACCTTTCTTTGACCACTAACTCTGAATGCAATCATACATTAAATAGTACCTCCGCCCGCCCCCTCCCCCTCCAACATTATCACCAACTTTAGCACCAAACTATACTGTAGAATGAAAGACCTTTCTTGAAAAACTTTTATTTTTAAAATGATGAAAGATGAATGATATTTAGTTTGTGTGTGTGTGGGTGGGGGGGGGGGGGGTAGTTTTTATCTCTCGGAAAATTTCATTTTACCCGTTAGGGCTGTTTACGCCCAGGTTGGGAACCACTGAAGTAGGAGAAATGTTATGCTCTAACATAGGCTGCGTGCAGCGGGAAAACTCTCAAATACATTGAGGAAATCTTGGATTATTAGCTGAGTAACAGCGTCATTCTGATGCGACGTTTGGACAAGATTCCCAGTTGTTATTTTTCACAATTCGTTCGCCAGTTCTATATTGTCACACAGGCGTTACGGAAATTTGAATGCACCACTATCTCACAACATCCAATTTTGGATGAATACTGTGGCAATATTTCAAATCCCTGTCTTCTTTCTGGTTCTACTTTTCACTGAGGATAAGATCGATGTATGCAAGATAACTCATATTCAAGACGTATTTTGCACCGAGGGATTTTTTGCACCGAACAACACTTAATGACGGTCGTTCTGGGGTGAACCGCATCGTGTGGGATGCGTGAATAGTTGTATTCAGATGGTCAGTTACTTTTTTTTGTGAACGTGTTACAAATGATTGGCCTACACCAGTTGACCCTAGATGATGATATCTCCTGCGTATACTGCTCCAAAGAGTCTGTCAGCAGTTGCTACCAGAAAGTAATCGGGTACAAGGAATCGCGAATTTTTTTCTCTAGTGTATTATTACTTCACTCTTGCTCATTCCGTCAACTGTAACCAATATTTATCTTGACATTACGAGAAATGGGAAACGATGTTTGGTCTGGTTCAGCACCGTGGACATAAACAAGATTCATCCAAAGTTGGTTGTGCCAGTATCTAACCTGAACTACTGACCAGGCCTTCTCTTCATGATATAATTTAGACAGGTGGCTGAAATTCTACAGCGAGTCCTCTTTACTCATCTCTCTTTGCAGCACCTAAATCTGTACTCATCAGTTTACTGTGGAGGGAGTTGACCGCTTTCGCCGTTATCAAATGTTCCACAGAAGACGCCAATCAGTGCTTTGTTACTTACTGTTCTGATGTTTGTAAGAGTTAAAATCAGAGCAACATTGTTATATCTCCAAATACAAGAAAACTGGAGTACGTGGTATCCATAAGTAAAGTTCCAATTTCAAAATGCGCACCACTGCTCCGAATGACGCCAAATTTCAACAGTATATTATTGACGCAGGGGGAAACGTCATGGAACAAAAACATTTTTTTAACGAAATTGTGACCAATAGATTGCACCGTAAGCGTCAGAATATGCACACCATTAGACGCGCGGCACACGGTTGTTCCTCAGTTTGCGAACGAGACACCCGATACGACTATCTCCGTGTAGGATTGCGCACTACTCGTATAGCTCTTTACAAGAACGGTGACTGAGCGCCAGTAGCCCAGCAGAAGTTCCGTACAATCAAGGGTATGAAAAAAGGCTTTGGTCCGACGTGTGCTACGGGTCTGGAGAAAATGATTACAAAATTTGAAAAGAAAGGGTCTTTTGAAGTGCAATGTGGTGGATGCAGGAAAGCAGCTGATTCGATGTCTGTCGAAGATGAGGCCACGGCATTGAAGGAGGGGTCAAGCGGTGGTGCGCAAACACGTGGAAATACCCGAACGTTGGACATATCTGCAAGCACGGTGGATAAAACCCTACGAAACATCCTGCACTGCTATCTACACTCCTGGAAATGGAAAAAAGAACACATTGACACCGGTGTGTCAGACCCACCATACTTGCTCCGGACACTGCGAGAGGGCTGTACAAGCAATGATCACACGCACGGCACAGCGGACACACCAGGAACCGCGGTGTTGGCCGTCGAATGGCGCTAGCTGCGCAGCATTTGTGCACCGCCGCCGTCAGTGTCAGCCAGTTTGCCGTGGCATACGGAGCTCCATCGCAGTCTTTAACACTGGTAGCATACCGCGACAGCGTGGACGTGAACCGTATGTGCAGTTGACGGACTTTGAGCGAGGGCGTATAGTGGGCATGCGGGAGGCCGGGTGGACGTACCGCCGAATTGCTCAACACGTGGGGCGTGAGGTCTCCACAGTACATCGATGTTGTCGCCAGTGGTCGGCGGAAGGTGCACGTGCCCGTCGACCTGGGACCGGACCGCAGCGACGCACGGATGCACGCCAAGACCGTAGGATCCTACGCAGTGCCGTAGGGGACCGCACCGCCACTACCCAGCAAATTAGGGACACTGTTGCTCCTGGGGTATCGGCGAGGACCATTCGCAACCGTCTCCATGAAGCTGGGCTACGGTCCCGCACACTGTTAGGCCGTCTTCCGCTCACGCCCCAACATCGTGCAGCCCGCCTCCAGTGGTGTCGCGACAGGCGTGAATGGAGGGACGAATGGAGACGTGTCGTCTTCAGCGATTAGAGTCGCTTCTGCCTTGGTGCCAATGATGGTCGTATGCGTGTTTGGCGCTGTGCAGGTGAGCGCCACAATCAGGACTCCATACGACCGAGGCACACAGGGCCAACACCCGGCATCATGGTGTGGGGAGCGATCTCCTACACTGGCCGTACACCACTGGTGATCGTCGAGGGGACACTGAATAGTGCACGGTACATCCAAACCGTCATCGAACCCATCGTTCTACCATTCCTAGACCGGCAAGGGAACTTGCTGTTCCAACAGGACAATGCACGTCCGCATGTATCCCGTGCCACCCAACGTGCTCTAGAAGGTGTAAGTCAACTACCCTGGCCAGCAAGATCTCCGGATCTGTCCCCCATTGAGCATGTTTGGGACTGGATGAAGCGTCGTCTCACGCGGTCTGCACGTCCAGCACGAACGCTGGTCCAACAGAGGCGCAGCAAGATCTCCGGATCTGTCCCCCATTGAGCATGTTTGGGACTGGATGAAGCGTCGTCTCACGCGGTCTGCACGTCCAGCACGAACGCTGGTCCAACAGAGGCGCCAGGTGGAAATGGTATGGCAAGCCGTTCCACAGGACTACATCCAGCATCTCTACGATCGTCTCCATGGGAGAATAGCAGCCTGCATTGCTGCGAAAGGTGGATATACACTGTACTAGTGCCGACATTGTGCATGCTCTGTTGCCTGTGTCTATGTGCCTGTGGTTCTGTCAGTGTGATCATGTGATGTATCTGACCCCAGGAATGTGTCAATAAAGTTTCCCCTTCCTGGGACAATGAATTCACGGTGTTCTTATTTCAATTTCCAGGAGTGTATATAAAATCGCCCCTGTTCAGGAGCTGCTTCCTGCTGACCTACCAGCAAGACAAACGTTCGCTCTGGAATTTCTTGCTCGCACGGACGTGGGCAATGAACGGCCATGGAACTTTCTGTGGACAGACGGAGATCTCTTCCATCTCCAAGGACACGTCAATACGCAGAATTACAAAATATGGGCAACGCAAAACCCACACGCACATCAATCAAACGGTACCACTTCATTCTGCAAGAGTCACAGTGCGATGCGGATTGACGGTGCCGTTTATCGTAGGGCCGTACATTTTCGAGGAGATGAATCCTGCGGGTCCTGTTACCGGCACCGTCACCTGAAAACGCTGTGAGTCTGTTGCGTACGAACATCATTCCAAACCTTCAACAGCGTGGATGTGTGGGTAGCATCATTGTTACGCAAGATGGCGCTCCCGCGCACATTGCGCAGCCAGTGCAGCTGCTGCTGCAGTGACATTTCGGAAATGCTAGAATTATCCGTCGTCATTTCCCTACAGCCAGGCCTCCAGATTACCTAATCTTAATCTATGTGATTTCTGACTGTAGTGTTATCTGAAAACCGTTTGAATGCTCCAACTTCGAAAGTAGCTGAATTGAAGGCATGCATTGCGCAACGCATTCTGAACATGACCCTCAGGCCACTCCGATTTGTTGTAGACCATGCTGTTTTTCGGTGAAATGAAATGATCGTGTGGCATTAATGGTCAGGAGTTCCCATCCGGGGAAGTCTGACCGCCAGGTGCAAGTCTTACTTCAGGCGACGCCACATTGGGCGTCAGTGATGATGAGAAGATGAGGATGACAGCACAACATCCAGTCCACAAGCGGAGAAAATTTCCATCCTGATAGGGAGTCGAACACGGGGCCACTGCATGATAGGCAAACACATCACTACTCAGCTAAGCAGGCGGACGCTGTTTTCGATTGCAACTTGAGCCAGAAAACGGTGGACAGCACGTTGTACATGTCTTGCGCCAGTCTCACGACAGTTAGAAACCGATGTCATTTTGGTTTTTAATGCGTTTTTGGCCTCAAGGCAATGAAAAACCTGTTATTCCCATCAGATGCGGTACGACCTTGCTGTGATGGTGGGCTTACCTTTTTAATAGTGCCACAACTGTTGACTGTCAAACTTGTGCAGTGATGCACACTGAACAGTACGGATGGTGTAATGAGCAACTCAAAGCATAGCCGTGGTAATGTGATTCATCTGTCATTTGTAGCCGCCCCCATTTATGTAAGATTTTCGTTGAGCTTGTTTTGTTCCATGACGTTGCCCCCAGCGTCAATAATGTGCTGTTCAAATTTGACGTCATTCTGAGCAGTGTTTTTCTTTCTATAGCGTTTTGATCCTGGAACTGTAATTATGGACACCCCGTACAGCAATTACTCGTTGAAGATATTGCGTGTAATGACACTGGTAAAGATAAAAACATGCAACACTCGCTAGTTGCATGCATTTGAACCGCCTACATTTTACTGATGTCAGCGCAGTGCTTCCTTCTTTACAAATATTTAAGCCGTAAATGGAATAATGTAGTTTCCAAGTACTGAAAATAAATTATATTAAGGCTAATCGAAAAATTGAACAATAAACTCACGAACCAATGTGGACCAGCTCACGGAAAAACTGTAAGGAAAGCATAAGAAATAAAAAGAAAAGTAGGAATGGCCTGGGCTGCTTATTGTGAACTTGACTTTCAAAACCAAGCTTCTGACATGTGTTAAAACGAAAGTTTAGAATCAGTGCGCGTTACCACATTCGACTTAAGGCAATGACACGTGGTCTTTCAATGCGAAAATCTTTCAAACATTGAGGGTTGCTCACAGAGAAATATAATGATGCATAGATCAAAGAGCAGACTAGGACGGATGACATAAAGGAGACGTTCGGGTACGAAGCCAGGCGAATAAGACAGTAAACAAATCGAGGAAATACTTTGCTGGATTGCAAAAGATAAGAAAGTAAGACGGCGACCTAATGGAAGGTAGATAGCTGATGTTAGAAAACGCGCTGAGCAAAATGAATGCGTACAGATGAAGAAGCTAATGCGTCAAGAAGTCTGGAGGAAGGCTTTATTCAGGAGCGAATGTCATATGCCTGGGTGGCGGTGATGTTAATGAAGACTGCAACCACTCGGATACGTCGTCCGTATCTTACATTATTTGATTAAGAGATCCATACAAGTAACATATCCATCACTTTCATTTTGGCATATTTACTTTCGACTGTCTGACACAGCTTGCACAGGCTATTAACTTAACAAAGTATTTTTATGTTTCAGTGTTATAAATAACAGAGGTTGCAAGGAGAAATACTAAAACTGATCGTTGGCCGAAATAAATTGAATGTTACTGGCAACAAGCGATTTTTGGTGTGGTTCATACGTTATTCACGAACACATTTCATCGCTACTGTGGTCAGTAAACATAATAATCATACGTTTATCTCCGCTAAGAAGCACGAAGTTGCCCGATTAGTTTGAACCGTTCTCGATATAAAAATACACACTGTGGGATACACATGGAACAGACAAGAAATAAGAAGCATTAGTTGGAGTATTACAAACGCAGTCTTCGTATTTCTGTTCCGTTGTCTTTGTCATACCATACTAAGTATTTTTAACATTAACTTTTCATAGCGGTTGTCCTTTGTCATGGTGGAATAGCCAGTCGTTGGTATGCCATTTCTGTGGACGTCTTCTGGCCTCAAGCGTCTTAGAACATACATCTGACAAGGAGGTACCAACTTTTTATGAAGAATCCCGTCAATGTATATTCGTCGCCAGACAACCACCAAAGAAAGAGTGGATCGTCTTGAAGAAGTTATGCTACAAAATTCACCACACTCCTTCTCATGTTCACTACTTCGGACAGAATACTTTCCCATCGCCACAAATAAACCCATGTGCTGCAGAGAGGTTGGATGGTCTGCCTACGATCTTGCAGAATCAGATCTCTCACATTTCACACATTTTCTGTTGTGAAGCCAGCTGGTGCCGACCAGAACTTTCGTCATAATCATTCGATGTTCGGCTTATACCAATAGTACGTCTATGTCTGTCCTAAAGCGTTGTCAACATTTGACGAGTTTCCGCAGCGGTTTTAAAAACAGAATTTTATACAGAGAATCGACCACTGCAAACCGCTCTCGCAGGCCGCGGTGGTCTAGCGGTTCTAGGCGCTCAGTCCGGAACCGCGCGACTGCTACGGTCGCAGGTTCGAATCCTGCGTCGGGCATGGATGTGTGTGGTGTCCTTAGGTTAGTTAGGTTTAAGTAGTTCTAAGTTCTAGGGGACTGATGATCATAGATGTTAAGTCCCATAGTGCTCAGAGCCATTTAGCCAAACCGCTACTCACGGGAAAAACAATATAAATATGCTCTCTAACAACCAACCAAACCACTCACTCATATGGCAGTCACCACACTAATTGAAGAAAGATTGATGGAGATACACCTAGCCTTATTTCAGAGTTATCGTAACAATTGGAGCGCAAAATTCAAATTTTGATAAGGTTTGATACCATCTCGAACATTCCAACCGTCACACACCGTTCCGTTCTTGCGAAGTACTGATACAGCTGTCATGTAACTCACTGTGAATTGTGACGGTAAGAAACGAGTCTCAGCTGACTTGACTGTATGGCCTTGTAATCCTCAGTCCACTGTCAGTATGATGCATTAGTCCACGCCCACTCCAGTCGTCTACACTTAGGTCCACAGTATTGTCATTTTCAGTCCGAGGATTGGATTTTTGCTGTCCATGCTAGTATATTCTGTGCATGCCTCTTCATCTCTTGAGCAACTACTGCAAGTTACATTCATTTGAACCTCCTTACTGTGCTCGAGTTGGGTGTCGATCTTTTTTACTTAATTACGTATCCAATGATCACCTGCCCGGTACACCATGCGCTGCATCAACAATTAGCGTCCACTCCATTCTGTCTACTGTTTCATCACAAATAACTACATTCCGAGCTTCCGCATATTTCTTTACGTCGAGTTTCCATCTGTTTCTTGGCCTATTTAAGGGTCTTTTTGTTGTAATGTAGACAACGAAAGCTTGCTTAGAAAATCGGGTCTCTGGCATTCTGATTACGCGACCAGCTGTTGCTCTCTGTTATTGTAAAACATTCAGCTGGTTCATGATCTCATAAAATTTCATTATTCTTTCTTGCTCTCCGTGCGTTTCTTATCTCACCGGGTCCCAAATTCTTCTCGTCGCCTTTCTTTCAAATTTGAGAAGCTTTTGTGTCTCCCTTTCAGTTAAGTGTCCAGCTTTCAGAACCATATAGGACAACGGGGCGTATGATGACACTGCAGATCTTCATCTTCCCAAAATGTGATACGGCTTTAGACTTGAATGTATCTCTGAGGGCAAACAGATATCTGGTGCCAGCAAAAATTCTTGGTTTACGTATATAGGTACGTGATTACAACAATTGTACCAACTTCCTAGGTACCTGAACTGATCAAAAGACTTGAAGGCGTGTCCCTCAATTGTGAACTCTCGTAAATACACGAGGGTTGTCGAGAAAGTAAGTTCGATCTGTGACAAAATGGAAACCACAACGAAAATCAGAAATGTTTTATTAGCAACAGTTAGCTACCTACACCTTCCAGCTAATTCTCTACACAGTCGCCACTCCGGCTTAAGATATTTGTTGTAGCGTTGTACCAACTTTCCAGTGCTTTCGTCATAGACGGCTGCCGCCTGTGCTTTCCGCCAATTCTCTACGCTTGTCTGCTGCTCACTGTCTGTGCCGAAATGTCGTCATAGCCAGCAGTTCTTATGAACTGAGATGAACATCAGAAGGAACCAAGTCCGGGCTGTACACTTCCCATCGAAAACGCTGCAGGAACATCCTCATTGGCCCTCTCGTGTGCGTTCGAAATTATCATGAAGAAGAAAATGCATGACAGTTACGCTATCTGATGTTGCATGAAATCAGGCTAAATCTCTCGGCAGGAACCCATACTCATACGTAGCGGGGGACAGTATCTTCTAGGTATCTTCACGTGCTCACTGTGCGCTCAGAACTGCGAAGTACAACGTGACGAGATCGACGGTCATCCTAGACACAATGTGGAAGATCTGTACTAAGCTCCATCGGATTTTCACTGGGATTCCCCTTTCGCGACCTCTTAGTTCTGCCTACTTGCATATTTTCTTTGTTTTTGTTGGTGGGTAGCTCTGTTTTACTTGCAGCTATGACGATCCTTTTGTACATCTCCGCAAGATTTTTTTCATTCTCGCTCAGCAACACTATGTCGTCTGCGTAAGCAAATACCTGAAATATGCCACCTTCCATTCGTAGCCTATTAGTCTTTGAATTTGCTCTCTCTTGGTGTCATCTACAGTTGTTAATCCTCACAGTTCCCTAACCTACCAAACCGATGATTCCTTGCCGCCTCGGGATGTTTACTGTCATTCGATTCTTTTTTTTCCGTCAAGTTGTACCATGCATTTTTCCGGAGTTCCACTCTGTACCTCCTCATTAGTATCATCTTTAGTGTTCTTTCGTAACACTATATTTCAAAATCTTTTATTCCCTTCTTCTTTGTTTATTGTCCACGTTTCACTGCTGCAAAAGGCTGCACTCTAGATAAAACATCGAGAAATTACTTCCAAACATTTAAATTTGTGTTTCGTGGCAATAATTTTGTATTTTTCTGAAATACTTTTCTTGCTACAGTTAGTCTACATATTACAAAGGGCGTTCAATAAGTAATTCAACTCATTTTTTCTGAAAACAAGTTGGTTTTAGTCAGGTTTCCAATACACGATATCCCCACTCTTTTGACTACAAAATCCAATTTTTCAACCTAAGTCCGTTCATTGCGGCGGCCTTACGTCATATTACTGGGAAGGTCCGTATGCCCGCTTTGTACCATTCCACCTGTCGACGTCGGAGCTACGTCTGCTGCATCAGTAACTTCCCCATCATCCATGTACTGCTGCCCGTGGAGTACATCCTTAATTGAGCCAAATACATGAAAGTCGGATGGTACAACATTCACGCTGTAGGCTGGGTGAGGGCAGTTTTTGCGCGACCTTATTGCGACGATGATAAGACGCCTCGCCCATCGACTCACCGTGCTTTTGTTCACCGCCAGGTCTCCGTAGACATTCTGCAGTTGCCTATGAATATCTACGATGCTCTTGCTTTCCGCCAAAAGAAACTTAATGACAGCTCTCTGGTCCGAACTCACCTCCGTTACAGATGTCAACTGATGGCTACCTATGCTCTGCCAACTATTGAAACTTCATATAACTATAGGGGCTGTAGTGGAAATATTCCACGATGTCCCAAAACAAATTCCGCATTTTTTCAACAGAAATTGGCCGACGAAAAAAAATCTGTTGCATTACTTACTGTTGAATGCCCCTTGTCTATCAAATGATTCAAATGGCGCTGAGCACTATGGGACTTAACATCTGAGGCCATTAGTCCCCTAGAACTTAGAACTACTTAAACCTAACTAACCTAAGGACATCACACACATCCATGCCCGAGGCAGGATTCGAACCTGCGACCGCAGCAGTCACGCGGTTCCGGACTGAAGCGCCTAGAATCGCTCGGCCACCGCGGCCGGCCCCTAGTCTATCCTCTCTACTTGACCATCACCAGTTATTTCGCTGCGAAATTGGGGAAGACATCTACTGGTTTTAGCGTCTCACAGCTTTTCCCCCAACATAATCTCTTTAAATTGTCCCCACATGTCTATCAGCTGCTGTTTCATAGAGTGTGTACACCTACTGTTAAGACTGCTTTATGGGTGTTTCACTTTTAGTGCCCGGTGGGGTATTTAAAGTGACCCTCCAGGGTAGGCGCCTAGGGCAGTGCCCCTAGCCTAAGACAGCGTGTGGGCGGCGCGAGACGTCGGAAGTGCCGGCCCGGGGTGGGAGCCGGCGGCTGGCGAGCGCAAGGTCAGTGGCCCCTGGAATGTGGACTGTGCAACAGCAGCGGCAGCAGCCGGGGAAATATGCAGCGCGTGTCCTTGGCCCCAGCTCGGCTCCACGCCGGCCGCGCCGCTCTTGCAGTCAGCCGCCCCTACGCCCTCGCCTCTGCCGCCGCGCAAGTGGGCCACCAGGCAGCCGCAGCCGCGTCAGCCTCCAGAGCACCGCTTCCCGCACGGCCTAATCTAGCTGTCGCCGACAACGTCAAAGCCCGCGGGTGCATCCCGAAAATACGACACCGGAAGAAAGGAAGAACAGGATTTGAAGTCCCGTTGACTAGGTCACTGAAGACGGCGCACGAACTATGACTGGGGAAGAAAGCAGACTGCGTACTTTTCAAACAACTATCCACGCATCTTGATTGATAGATTTACGGAAAAAGAAAGAAATGTATACCAGGGGCATTCAGTAAGTAATCAACACACTTTTTTCTGAAAGCAGATTGGTTTTATTGAAGATTCCAGTTCACTATATTCTTCTCCACTCCTTTGGCTACAAAATCCTATTTTTCAACATAATCCTCGTCAATGCGACGAGCTTACGCCACGTTACTGGGAGGGCCTGTATTCCCGCACGGTAGCACTCTACTGGTCGATGTCGGAGCAAACGTCTTGCTGCACAAATAACCTCCCCATCATCCACGTAATGCTTCCCGCGGAATGCATCCTTCATTGGGCCAAACAGATAGAAGTCTGAAGATGCGAGATCCGGGCTATAGTAGGGTGGATAAGGAAGAAAGTCCAACGAAGCTCATCCCGCGTGCGCAGACTCGGGTTAGGCCTCGCATTGTCATGGAGAAGGAGAAGTCGTTCGCATTTCTGTGGCGACGAACACCCTGAAGTCGTTTCTTCAAAATCCTGAGGATAGCACATCACAATTCGGAGTTGATCGTTGCACCATGAGGGATGACATCAAATAGAACAATCCCTTCAGAGTCCCAGAAGACCGTCACCGTGACTTTGAACTTTTTCTTAGGAGGAAAGGTAGTATGGAGCAACTCCATGGATTGACGTTTTGTTGCCGGTTCGAAATGATGAACCCATGTTTCATCGCCTGTGATGACGTTTGACAAAAAATTGTCACGATCAGCCTCGTAACGCGTAGCTCCCCACAGATGGTCCTTCGTAGCTCTTTATGGTCTCCTGTTAGGCGGTGAGGATCCCAGCGTGCACACAATTTTGAGTACCTCAACTGGTGGACGAGAGTGTCAGCACTACCACCAGAGACGTCCAGTTATGCACCGAGGTGTCTGATTGTGATTCGTCAATCACTTCGAATGAGAGTGTCCGCACGTTCCAACACTGCTGGAGTCATAGCTGTATGCGGACGCCCGGTACGCGGGAGATCGGACAGATTTGCGCGACATTCTTGTGATAATGACAGATGCCTCGCCCAACGACGTACTGTCTTTTTGTTCACTGCCAGGTCTCAGTCGACATTCTGCAAGCGCCTATGAGTATCTGCGATTCTGTGGTTTCCCACTAAAACAAACTCAATGACAGATTTCTGCTTCGAACGCACCTCCGTTACAGACACCGTGTTGACAGCTACGTGTAGCTCCGCCACCTATAGGAACCGAAGTGGGAACATTCCACTAATTCCCACAACAAATTCCGCATTTTTTCCAGCGAAACTGGCCCAGAAAAAATGTGTTGCATTACTTGTTGATGATGTTTGGTTTGTGGGAAGTTCAACTACGTGGTCAGCTGCACCCGTACAAAGTCCCAACTTTTACACAGTCCAGTTTGTTTTACGGTCCAATCTAGCCACTGTAACGAATGATGATGATGAAATGATGAGGGCAACACAAACACCCAGTCCCCGGGCAGAGAAAATCCCCAACCCGGCCGGGAATCGAACCCGGGACCCCGTGATCCAGAGACAGCAAAGCTAGCCAGTAGACCACGAGCTGCTGACTAGTGGCATTCCTTGAACTCCTCTCGTATTTGGTTGGCAACAAGAACAAGGATTTGAAACTCGCTCCTCCCGAAAGCGTGTCCATGCTGTGTTTCCTCTGCACAGAAATCGTCTACCGCATGAGTACTGCGATCAAACTTCTACGTGAGCAAAGTAACAGCATTCCACTATGTCTAGTGAACTCACTTCTTGTTCAGAATACACAGAGGTTGTCCCGCAGGCCAAGCTGGATGACGACCTTAACTTGGCACCGATGTCGTAATCATTAGACAAAGAATGAATGAAGGAAGGAAGGAAAGAAGGAACACAACGTGGTTATTACAGACGAAGCACAAGTTCGGATCAGGGAAGGATGAGGAACTAAATCGGTCACGACCTTTCTCAGGAACCATTGCGGCATTTGCCTTAAGCGACTTAGGAAAATCACCAAAAATCTAAATCTGGACGACCGGACGTTAATTGGAACATCGTTATCCGAAAGAGTCTTGTGCGCTAACCACTGAGACACCACATTCGGTATGAGAACCAAGGTGCGATTCGACAGCATCCTCACTGAAGAGTCCAGCCAATCGCTTGAAATCGTTCAAGACAATCATAAGAAATCTCTTCTATTTTTGAAAGCTCCTTATTTATCCACTGTTTACTTGCTGGGCCTATCACAGCTTCATCAGAATCCCGGTTTGCCGGCACTTTTCAGGGTTCCCGTTCCATACAGACCGACATTCCTGGCAAGCTGTGCAAGATGGTGATGGTGGTGGCGGTGATAAGAAATCTAAGTCAAAAAAATGGCTCTGAGCACTATGGGACTCAACATCTGTGGTCATAAGTCCCCTAGAACTTAGAACTACTTAAACCTAACTAACCTAAGGACATCACACACATCCATGCCCGAGGCAGGATTCGAACCTGCGACCGCAGCAGTCGCGCGGTTCCTGACTGAGCGCCTAGAACCGCTAGACCACCGCGGCCGGCAAGAAATCTAAGTCATTTTGACCAGACGGATCTCACGCCTCACTTCAAATGTATGCGAGTCCAGTTCTAATATATCATTTGCAATTTCTCGCGGCAATGAACCTCCAAAGTAGTGACACATCCGATTTGGATTTTAATTCACCGAGTGATCTGAGAATTACTGAGAGTGACACGTGAGATAATCATGTTTTGACGTCGAAATCGCAGCACTCGTTCCCTGAAGATACGTTGCAAAGAGTATCCACAGCTCGCTGGCAGGCTTTCTTTGTCAAGAGAGGGTAGAGTTACTTCATCCAGAGTGTAGTTGGCTTTCAAAAAGGTCTCCACAGGGCACTGAATGATTCAAAGAGGTATTTGCGCTGGTCCAAGTGCTACAATATTCCTCATGACATCATGGTGCAGATAACGGAAACAAGAGGTCCTGCAAGGATGCAGCACCAAGCATAAATCTGTAATTATTGAAAGAGAGGGCAGCGTTAGAATATTTTTTTCTGTGCAAAAGCGAATCTGTCTCTTTGTTGGAAGGTTAAATGTTGACCAATTTAGGGGCTGTTCTGGACTCGTGACATGTGCGAGTAAGGAGAGATATGCGAAGGAGCACAGTTGGCCGGTCTGAGCGTCCTGCACAGCGCGGAACACAGGTGACTTTTCTTAGTTGGTGTTTTGGCTAGGTGTGCGACTTAGTCCGGCTGCAGCATTGAGTGTGGTTGTGGAGCTATTACTGATCAACAGTAAGTTTTGCTCGGCAAGAGA
Source organism: Schistocerca nitens (assembly GCF_023898315.1). Taxonomy (NCBI): domain Eukaryota; kingdom Metazoa; phylum Arthropoda; class Insecta; order Orthoptera; family Acrididae; genus Schistocerca; species Schistocerca nitens. The sequence goes on along the minus strand of NC_064617.1, from coordinate 607,063,162 downwards.
TTTAGGCGTTTCAGTGTAATAGCTAATGTCTGAACTTGTGGGGTTTTGAAATCGCCAAAGATGTGAAGACATCTGAAACACATATGCAGGCAAAAATTTCGGTCTGCTAGCGGTGTCAGCAGTTTTCTGAAATCAATCTGTAAACGACAGGTTTCCAATCGGCAGCGCAAGAGCGTGAGTGAAAGGGAAGCTGGTGACTGTAACTAAATAATTCTATGGGCGGTAAGTAAGTACGGTAGCGGAATAGCAAAAAAATGGTTCAAATGGCTCTGAGCACTATGGGACTTAACTTCTGAGGTCATCAGTCCCCTAGAACTTAGAACTACTTAAATCTAACTAACCTAAGGACATCACACACATCCATGCCCGAAGCAGGATTCGAACCTGCGACCGTAGCGGCGGAATAGCACATATAGCACGTTGTCTGAAGGACGGTATCATGTCTCCCTCGTGTATGATTTACAGAAAGAAACATTTTAGTGTTAACTATTGTGTCACCTTTTTTAACCAGTCGGAAATGTGTATCAGCAAACGAATTTTTTAAGGTTGTATTTTATATTTATTTTCAGATGGTTACTTCCACGTAGCGCTACTGTAATTACGTTGATAAGCAACCAAATTAGACGCAAAGTAGCACAACGAGAGGTCACAAACTTAGGAGACCCAACGTGATCCACAACCAATCAACCGCGACCCGTGTTTCACGAAGATTGGTCGGAGCGGTATTAAAGTGTGTACGTCTTGCTTGATGGAGTCCCAGATTTTCTCAATAGAAATATTGTCACAAGCAAAGTCACAAGCACAAACATTTTACTGAAATTATACATTTCCAGCAAGGTGTTGTAGGCGAATAAATGGACGCAAAACATTGGACAATATGTTCTTGTATTGTCCACGGATGCGAGGGGATGGTAGGTATATCAGAGTATACAAAATTGTTACGGCTTTCGTGGCCACTTGTTGACAAACTGCCTATTGGCTTCTGTCTCGGGTTCTTCGGCCGACGTTCATCTAATGATTTTTCTGACGTTTCGCCAGCACGAGTGGCTGGCATTGTCAAAGCTTCACCCTCCATTGCCGGTGGTGAACTGGAGGCGAGCTCGCGGCCGCAGACTATATGTACCTGGCGCGCCAACGTCCGCGGAGAAGCCCTCGGACGTTGGCGCGCCAGGTACATATAGTCTGCGGCCGCGAGCTCGCCTCCAGTTCACCACCGGCAATGGAGGGTGAAGCTTTGACAATGCCAGCCACTCGTGCTGGCGAAACGTCAGAAAAATCATTAGATGAACGTCGGCCGAAGAACCCGAGACAGAAGCCAATAGGCAGTTTGTCATATCAGAGTATCATTTTATTCCCTACACGAGATACCTTTACCAAACAGCGAACCGCTTCCCGTTGATAAGCGTAGTGCATTGCATCATGTTAGTTTTGAGTGACAGATACCTCACCATGGGCGTGTAACAGAACGTGTACTGCGATTCAACGAAACAGCTGACATTTTCTACGCTTCAGTCGACCAATGCGACCTTTTTGAAGATCGAAAATTCGTGTGTAGGTGTCCGCCTGCACGCAGAGATCCTTTGGAACTCATCTAGCTCTGTTCGTCCATGAGATCGGAAGGGCGGGAATCAGTGCCGCCCAGATGAATTATGGTTTCTTCAGGAAGGAGTTCTAAACAATTCTAGTGTCGCCTAGCAATAAAATTACAACACTAGGACTATCAAACCCACCGCCTACATGTCTGCTTTCCGTAAGCCACTTTACGGTGTGTGGCGGCGGGTACTTTTGGTACCACTGCTATTTCCCCCATTCCTTGGTGCGTGGCAAGAGTAACTGTCAGTAAGCCTCTGTATTAGCTCTTATTTCTCTGATATTCTCATCCTGGTCATTTCGCAAGGCTTAGGTGGGAGGAAGCAATAGGCTGCCCGACTCTTCTTGGAATGTATGCTCTCGAAATTTCAACAGTAGAACCTTCCGTGATGCAGAACACCTCTCTTGTCGTGTCTGTCACTAGTTTGTTGAGCTTCTTCGTAAAACTCTCTTCCCAAATAGATCATCTCGTGACGAATCGCGCAGCTCTTCGTGAATGTTCCTCTATTTTGTCTATTAATTCCATTTGGTACGGGTCCCATATTGCTTAACATTATTCAAGAATCACTCGATAGTGTGTTTTTTAGGCCACTTTTTTCCATGTATGAATCCTATTTCCATAAGATTATCCCAATGTACTGTATATCAGCCTGGAATCTACTTCTCTTACTATTTGTTTTTTGTGGTGACTCTACGTTCGACTGTTTCAGATGGTTGCACGTAGGCATGGTTGCACGTAGGCATTTTACGGTAGATAGTGTTCCGGCGATACAAAATCGAACAGTAGTGCATTTCTTCGCCTACTTATGGGAAGTATGTTCCATTTACTTATTTATTTGTGATAGCATTTGAGTCTTTCGGAAAGACTCGACCGGATAGTAGAGCGTGTTAAAGCGCTCGCTTCCGGGACACAAGGCGGCGCGTCGATCGAACGCGCCCGGTGAATTAACGACCAGGGCCAACCTGAGTGTGTTTTCCATCATCCGATTACGTAAATAGTGGGCTGGTATCCACGTCCCCCCTCAGGTACACGGTTCGTAAACATGTAGAAAACGTCGTCACATTTGCATATGGGATAACACTAGATGCTGACAGATGGGAGGGACAATTCGAGCGAATGATCAAGCCATCCAGATCGCCCGACATGAATCCATCCAACGTTTATAGAACGTAATCGAAATTAGTTCGTGCACAAAATCTGGCAACACTTTCGCAGTTATGGACGGCTATAGTGGCAGTAAGGCTCAGTATTTCTTTAGGGACTTTCAATGACTTGTTGAGCACATGCCTCGTCGAGCTCCTGCACTAATCCAGGCAAAAGGAGGTCTGACACGATATTAGAAAGTATCCTATGACTTTGTCACCTCTGTGTACTAACAGCGCACAATGTAGCTTCTGTCATACGCTTTAAGGTGGGATACTGTGTACAAATGTATGCGCAGTTACTAACATTAACCTTTTTGTAAATTACTCGAACTTCGTGTACTATAGTACGTCGAACTTTTCGGTTCGGAATTTGATGTCTTTATCAAATGTTAAGAATGACGCTGTAGGCATCCAAGTGCGTCGGTCTCGTCTCTCTGCCAAAGATGCAGCAAGAGTGACGAGTAATGTTGGGTGAAAATCAATGTGCTTGCAATTCCGTCAGTGAACTGCGAGGCCGTTAAACTCCTGTTTCGGGCAGACATGACTGACCAGGCGGGCGTCTAAAAAAGGGGCTGCTAAACGTCGGCGACTTTCTTCGAGCGAATAAAAACGAGAAAGGGGTCGGGCGGGTTCCCGGAAGGCGGGAGCGTCGCGTGGGAACGCCGTGGCGCAGCGCGGCGCGGCGGCGGGCGCGAAGCGACGAAAGTGTCCCGGGCTGCCGCGGCCGCGGCCGGGCCTCGCCTCGCCGCGCCGCGGCCGGGGCCGCATTCCGCGCTCGGCCGCCGTATTTGGTCAGCGTCTTCCCCGGCCACGACTGCGAGGCAAGAAAGCACGCAGAACTGCCGCGCCGGCAAGCGCAGCGCCGCTCGCTGTCGCACTGCGCGCGCCACCTCCGCTCCAACACGGCTTCCACCTACACTGACGAGCAGAAACATCAGACCACTGCCTACCGCGCGACTCAGTACCACGTGGTGGCGCCGCTAGGACATGATTCTAGACTCCGTATGGGCCGCAAATCGTGAAATCCCTTTATCCTCGACTTTGACGAAGAGCAGATTGTTGTGGCCCGGCGCCTGCGAACGAGCATCTCGGGAATGGCAAAGCTAGTCGGATGTACGCGTGCTGCTGTTGTGAGCATCTGTGTGAGGTGGTCGAAGGACGGTGAACCCATGAGTAGGCTACAAGATAATGGGCGTCCTCGCCTCATTACAGAATGTGGAGGTTAGTGGCTTATCCGGCTCTGTAAAGCAGCATAAGCAGCGATCTGTAGCAGATCTGACGACAGAATATAATGATGGTGCAGCCACAAGTGTTTCGGAGCACACCGTTGATCATGTGGGGTATGACTGCAGTGGGCATGGGATCAGCGCAACCGGACCGTGGATCAATGGATACTCGAAACATGCAACTTGTGGTGGCAGTATTATGCTCTGTGGAACGTACAAATAGGCTTCCATGGCATCTGTGACAGCAACCGAAAGAGCATGATAGCTGTGCACTGCGTGAACATTATTGCAGACCACCCGCACCCCTTATGCTTCTCGTCTTTCCCGACGTCGAAAGCACCTCCCAACAACAGAACTGTCCATGTCACAAGGGCAGAATCGTGCTACAATCGGACTCCAGCTCCGCACCCATAATCCTCTGGCCCGCAACTGACAAGAACTGCGTAATCTGTGCGTAGATGGCTCGTGTCACATATTTCCGGAAACATCCCAAGGACTTGTTGAATTCATACCATACAATTCCCGTCGTATTGCTTTCCAAAGGTGAGCCAACATGTTTTAAACATATAGTCATTATGTTTTCGCTCATACGTGGACCATCAACATCGCCTAATAAAGTGTACGGCCTCTTTGGCACTAAAATCAGGTTAAATCCTGCAGATCCGGGCACATATAAGGGCCCGACATAATTCCGTCCTCACATGGTTGGTTGGTTGTTTCGGAAGGAGGGGACCAAACAGCGAGGTCATCGGTCCCATCGGATTAGGGAAGGAAACAGGCCGTGCCCTTTCGAAGGAACCATCCCGGCGTTTGCCTGAAGCGATTTAGGGAAATCACGGATAACCTAAATCAGAGTGGCCGGACGCGGGTTTGAACCGTCGTCCTCTCGAATGAGAGTTCACTGTGCTAACCACTGCGCCACCTCGCTCGGTGTCCTCACATGGGAAATGCTGCTCACCGTACAGCACGCCAAACAGAATGATAATGTGAATACGTCGATGAACTGTACAAAGAATTTTTATACTTATTTGAAAATTTGCTATGGCATTCCTTTAGGGTATGAACTCCAGCCTAACGCATTTTACCTTTTCGAACCGGCGACAATGGACTTGGACTCAGCAATATTTACTGAGGTAAATGTTATTTTTAACAATATAGGAAAACTGCTCCGTGACAAAGACAGGAATCTTGAAATTAATTGGTTCACGTTCCCTGGCACGTTCATAAAAATCAGCAATAAATTACACAGACATTTGTACTATAAATCTACTGTCGACGAAGAGGTCCTAGAGACGAAGCACAACTTCTAAGGGTGCAAGTATGCAAGTATGAGGATTGAACCATCCTACCATTCTCCGTAAGCCCTTGAGGAAACCAAGGCAAATCTGAACGTACAGTGTCACATGGGTATTTAAACGTTGCTCTTCCAGAAAGCTAGTTTATTGCTTTAACTGCAGCGTCAACTTTCTCAGTCTGAAACAGTTTGTAACAAATTATTCTAAGCGCAGTCGATTCCCAGTAATATTCAGGCTGCTGGAAGACAAGCAGTGAAAATCAAGGATGAGAACGGTTCATCCCTAGGACGTAAATCCGTGCGCAGTAGGCGACTTCCTGACCTCGCAGGTCTTGTGTTGACGTACGAAAATAGTCATCACCGTTCAGGTTTAACAGATCCCTGTTTAAAGCAGGCATTGCGCTAGGAAGTGTTCATCCATCCTACATTCTTGGTTAGGCACGCGCTCTCTCATCAACATTTTCACCTTTCCTTGCTGCTCCTGATATTCCTGTCCAGTCAACATTATCACAGCGACGAAGACATGTAGACACCTGTACACATTAATTTCTATCCAACTGGCACACTGATTGCTATAAATCACTTGTGCACGGAAGTGTATCCTGTGGTTGACAGGTATTTCAGTTCCGATTGTGTAACTTCATGATTGCCGCATTAGATCCCAGGTCTAATAACTATTTCCAGGTAACTATGATTCCTTTCACTTTTCACCTCTTTTGCCGTTTCGAACGAACCACATAATGCCGAATGTGGAGTCAGAGAACTCATGAAACCAGTCTCAGTCACTTCCAACTATGTATATAGAATACCACCTTACAGATAAGAGGAGTGGGTGTAATGCACATGATACTGAATTAACATACCTGAAATGGTGTAGTAGCCTTTCCTTTCAGTGACATCACAGAATCCACAGGAAATCATAAGAGTACCTCTCCCTCCCCCACCCCCCCGCCCAAAAAAAATATCCACCCACCATCTTTTCACAATCAGAGAAATACAGTCTGGAATCCTTTGGTTGGTTGTTTCGGAAGGAGGGGACCAAACAGCGAGGTTTTTCCGCTAGATATATGTGGGAGGAATCAATATGTTGGTTGACTCTTCTAGGACGTACCGGTGCGCTCTCGGAATGTTAACAAAAAATCATATAGTGATGCACAAAGCCTCTCCTGCAGCGTTGGACTTGTTGGGCGCTTTCATGCTTACTAAACGAATACGAGTAAGTGACGAAACGCGTTGCTGTCCTTTGGATTTTCTCTCTTTCGTCGACCAGTCCTGCCCTGTAAGAGTGCCAGGCCGAGGAGGAATATTAAAGTGCCGGTCGAACGAGGTTCTTGTAAGCTGCTCCCTTTGTGGGTCGACTACACTTCATGAGGATTCTTTCAACCAATCTCAGTCAAGCATCTTTCTTTCTTACTATTTGATGTTTTATGTGGTCATTCTACTTTAAATTGCCCCGTACGCATACTCCTATGTATTTAATGAATGTGATTGTTTGCAGTAATTGTTATACAATGGCGTGAGCAAATAATGACAGGATTTTTTAAGGAAGTCGTTATAGTCGGTTATGCTAAGGATCGACTTCCAATTGCAGCGTCAAGGGACGATGCATAGCAGTTTTTCCTTCATTTCGCTACGATTTTCTGGTGTTGCGTGTGCTCTGTATCCAACAGTTTCACCAGCGAACAGCCACACCGAGCATCTGACAATATCCACTAGGTAATTTATGCACACTTTGAACAGTTATTGTCTTACAACAGTCCCTTGGCGACATCAGAAGATTTCCCTCCGCAAGAATTGCTGTTTTCCACTTTCTAGGAACGCCTCAATCCATTCACAAAACTGATTTCATATACTGCGTGTCCGTATTTTGTTCCTTAGGCGACGACACAGAACTGTATCGAATGCTTCCGGAAAACAAGGAGCACAGACGAACCTGGTTTCCCGCAGTGTCTCGTGGACGAACAGAACGAGTTTGGCTTCACAACATCATTGTTGGCGAAATCCATGTTGATTCCTATAGAGGAGATTTTCAGTCTCCAGAAAGATCGTTCCCTTGGCGTCCTGTGTGAGGATACAATGTAAACGTAGGATTCTAATCATAGTGATTGTTTCAACTGGTAAACAGCCCGTTTTTACGTACACTGCTTCAGGGAGACCTCTTCTTTGCACTCACTTGGTTTAAAAAAGTCTGATGGAGTGTTACCATTATTATCTTATTTACGTGGTTGCCTGTCTTTTTTTGACACTGTGTGCTCTAGACGTACGACTGCGAGCTGAAAACTAATAACTCCGAACTTTTTATGTGACAATACTTGCGTTTTTTTTAAAATAACACAGACGTGATTAACATGCTACATCTTTGTTTTTCATATCTACATATTCGTATTTGCAGCGATCTGCCTCTAGAGGGCTTAGAGGGTTCCGAATTCTAGCGTGTAACATGGCGGCGTATAACGTAACTACGAGTAAGACGGTGCGTGAGAAATAGCGTGCTGTAATCGAGTTTCGAATTTGAAGAGTTCGTCCACACATGGAGCACACACTAATTCAGCATGACAATGCCAGACCACACACGAGCGCTGCAACATTTGCAACAGTCTGACGCCTTGGGTTCACTGTCATCGATCATCTTCCATACAATCCTGACTTGGCCCCGTCCGGCTTTCATCTGTTTCTAAAACTTGAAGAACACCTTCGACGACTTCACTTTGATCATGGTGAAGCTGTGCAAGCAGATGTGAGGTTGTGAATCCAACTAAGTCAAACATTCTACAGTGACAGTATCAAGAAACTGGTATTTCGTTGGGAGAAATGTTTTCGTGGCCAGGGCGACGATCTTGAGAAATAAATATGTAGACACGAATGATACAGATGTAGATTGTTAATAACGTTTGTTTTATGTAAAAAGCTCTCAGTGTCCACTTAAAACTTGCGGAAACATTTTTCAGCACGCCCTCGTATATTAAAGTCAGTTATCAATTCTTGGCAGCATCATCCTCAAGCACTCACCTGCCGCCATCAGTGAAAGATCACCTTCAACCATTACTTTTAGAAAATTAACTTTTCTCGTCACCGATGTACTCTATCTTGACGTTAGATACAGTAAATCTACATATTTGTTGTAGACTTTCGTCTGGTATGACAGATGTCATAGTGGGTACTACAGGCACACAGAGAGCTTGGAGGACGCCCAGAGATATTGCAAATAGAAAAAAAAGTATATAAGATAACGTTAGTGTGCTGCAGGTAAGTCACAAAAATATTCTGCAAACGACATTTTAATACAAAACTGTTTATGTAACACCGAACAATTTATCTCCCCATTTCAGTCGCTCGCCTCCGCAAGCGCGCACAGCGACCCACCCAAATACATTATACTAACTGCAGTCTTTTAAGGAGTTTTAATTAGGTTACCTTTTGTTAGGTTGCTACGGTGCTTGTTAAATTTTGATGAGCCATGTTAATCGTGTCTCTTCAATAAACTTTTCCCCCCCCCTCTTTCATTTCTGCTACTACATTTCACAGAGGAAATATATCCATATTAAATAAGGACAACAGTGGATCGTATTTCTCACACACTTTAGTTTCCACTACCAGAGTGCAATAATTTTACGTGAAATATTAGCACTGTTTAACTGTGTTCCTGATACAGATCTCGTACTTACAGTGCAGTAAGTATAGTTTAATACCTGTACCACTAAATTAATTGTAAATTACATAAGAAATTTTTGCAAGTGCTACAACTGTTTAATGACCTGAAGATAAGAGGCGTGCTGATCGGGGTTTCTCTCAAAAACTGATACCTTATACAAGCAGTTACAATATCTAGTTAGTTCTTGACAAGATATCGATCTGGAGCAGAGATTACCAACTATTCATTAAAGTAAAAAAATGTTTAATTGTGCATTTCACAAAAAGTAACCATACAATAGCCTGCCAATGCAATTAAGACTCACAATTGAACACAGTCAAAGAATAAATATTACAGGAAATCATAATGCTTGCGTATTACAAGTGGAACGTTCAAAGAGGCTTAATTATAAGTAAGGCAAATTAGAGAGTGCAGCTCTTCTTCAAAAGAGGTTCAGTACCACATCAGACTAACGGGGAACAGCAAGTGTAAAGAACGAGGGGTATCGAGAACTGTACAGACTAGTTTCACACGAAACAGATATGACGAAAAAAAATTCCAAATGACAGAGGCTCGGCTCTTCATGGTGTATCCGATTGAATCACACGAAAAACTTTTACTAATAAAAGCTAACAAAGAGATATACAATTATTCGCTTTCCCATGCTCTATCTCTGAATGGAAAGGGGAAAAAATCGTAACATTTGATATACGAAAGAATACAGTCCACCATGGACACTGATGTAGGTACGATGCAAGAGGCAAAAAATTTAAGGGAGACCACATAACCTTCTAGCGGTGAAAGTCACATGCATGGAATAGCACCCTAGCCTTATATATCCGTATAAGATGTCATCTCTTCAGTACGATGGTTTTAACTTTGTACAAGCGAAAGCAGGGCAGTTCGGACACATTGCACGGGTTTTACACACAGCCGGATACTAATTCTATCGCTTACTCGACTTTGCTCGCTGAGCATCTATGTTGCGAAGAGCGAGAAGAGGTAAAATTGAACGTGCTGAACAATTCTTTCCAAACTCGTACGGAAACATCTAGCGCCAAACTTTGAGAAATATATATCAGCAGCTACCGTACAATGAGATATATTTATAACGTCGATTGGACATGATGAGTGTGTGACGAAGCGGTGCTACGATACTATGATAATGTGGGCTACGCTTTATTCCAATAAATTGAATGTCTCTCTGGGAATTATAAAATACAAATAAGAATGTAACACCCGTATTTTAAAGGAGCCTTAACACTCCTCTATCAAAAACTGAAGGCGTTCCAAATTAGGAAAACTAAGAGGTTGGTAATGAGTTCTTGGGGTAAGGTGTTCCGTTCCTCCTCCAGCTCGGTTGACGACTGCTGAATGGTCGTTGGTGCACGTGGACGTGCTGCTATGTCTCTCCTCACCTCGTCCCACATATGATTGGTGGGATTTAAGTCGGGGGAACGGGCAGGCCAGTCCGTTCGCCGAATACCTCACTCGCTCCAAGAGCTACTCTACCTGCGTTGTTCGATGCCGTCGCGCATTGTCTTCCATAAAAATAAATGCATCCCTGAGAAAACGTACATGGGGAAGAAGAACAGCGTCACAATAATGTTGACTGGTTAGCGTATCGTGTTGAAAGATTTGTAGGTCAGTACGTCCGTTACTAGGGACTTTGTGATAACTTGTTTAATACTTGTTTACGTTTTAGTCCTGCACTCATATTTAGGTAAATGGTTCAAATGGCTCTGAGCACTATGGGACTCAACTGCTGAGGTCATTAGTCCCCTAGAACTTAGAACTAGTTAAACCTAACTAACCTAAGGACATCACACACATCCATGCCGGAGGCAGGATTCGAACCTGCGACCGTAGCGGTCTCGCGGTTCCAGACTGCAGCGCCAGAACCGCGCGGCCACTTCGGCCGGCTCATATTTAGGTAAATTTATGTATCGATCATCCATCAGAAGAAAATTTTCTAAATGTTTCTCGTAGATGAAAACTATTATTCGTTTCGTCTTTTAAATGATCATTTTCACATTTATACATATTAGTTTATAAGTATTTATCAATTATTGCTGAGAACTGTTTTAATGTCTGTGTTAGACAACACCGCCGGTTCTTTCTTGTTCTATCAGTAAACATTCCGAGAACAACATAGTCGTAAAGTTATACATTATACTCTACATCTGTCTGCACAAGTGGCAACGAGTACAGCAATTATCATTGACTGATTTTTATTTTCATTTCCGTACGAAATCATCTGTAATGTCATAACGCTAAGTTGCCTACATATACATCTATACTCTGTAAACCATGTTCTGGTGAGTGGTAGAGGGTACATGTCACGTGGGAACAACGACTGCTGATAAACCTCCTTCCGAGTCATAAGTTATCTAATTATCTCGTCATGGTCGTTACATGAGACGTATGCAAGAGCAAGTACTATACTACCCGACACCTCTTAGAATACACGCCCTCAAAATTTCAATAATAAATAAACTTCACTCTAAGGTCCAACGTCTCTCCTGTAGCGTCAGCCAATTGAGTTTGTTGAGCATCTTCCTTATTGCAATCGCGCCGACTAACCTAAGGACATCACACACATCCATGCCCGAGGCAGGATTCGAACCTGCGACCGTAGCGGTCACGCGGTACCAGACTGAAGCACCTAGAACCGCTCGGCCACACCGTCTGGCGATTACAGCAGCCATCACGTTGCCAAGCAGTACGATGTAAGCCCACTGTCACATCCGAATGCTCCACAATTCTAGTTACTGCACGATTCGAGTAGCAGGCCGAATGTTGACCCACAATGAGTACCCTTTTAAATTCTTTTAGGTGCTGATAACGTTCTCTCATACGAGCACGCGGTATCTCCACTACTTTGACAGTGTTAACTCCGCATCTGATGCTGCTCACGCCCCCTATACATCTTATGGGACCTACCACGAACAACGCTAATGCACTCTGATGACCGTCCAACCTGTCACAGAAAACTGGAATTCTACTCATTTACTCACCCGCCGAGAGTGTGAAGGTGTACCAAGGTACACTGACATCTGGAAATATATTGTGGGTACTTACTTTGTTTTGTTTTTGTATCGCAGTGTACATTATCTGATCAAAAAGTGCCCGGACACCCCTAGGTAATGCTGACCTGAACACTATACGTCAAGAGAAGTGGACCAACTAGTATTAAATAAGGAGGAGATTACCGAGTTTTTTTTCTAGAGAAGCAGTAAGAGCATAGGTCGATATGGAGAGATCAGTTACTTCGAACGTGGACTAGTCATTGGATGTCACCAGAGTAGTAAATCCATCAAGGACATTTCAACCCTTCTAAAGGTGCCCATGTCAACTATTAGTAATGCGACAGGGACGTCGAAACGCGAACAACTACAGCCAAATCACGACCAGGCATACCTCATGTCCTGAAAGACGGGGACCGTCGAGTACTGTACAGGGTGGTTTCTAAAAATCGTCTGAAATCAGCAGGAGGAATTACTCGTGCGTTCCAAAAACCTACCAGCAGTCCAGATAGCCGAATGGCTGTGCGTAGAGAATTAAAAAGAATGGAGTGCAAATGGTCTAGCATCTCCTCATAAGCCACACATTTCTTCAGTTAATGCTAAGCGACGCTTGTGGTGGAGTAAACGGCGACGCCATTGGACAGTGGATAACTGGAAAGAAGGATCTGAAGTTATGTATCACGTTATACTCTGTGGCAATCCGATCGAAGGATTTGGGTTTGGCGAATGCCTGGACAACGTTACCTGCCATCTCTCCTATGGTGCCACGAATGGTGTGGGCACCTTATCGTGCTTAAGAAAAGCTAAATGCGGAAGAATATGAACGCATTTTACAGCATAGTGGAATTGACAATGCACCCTGTCATGTAGTGAGGCAATGGTTTGTGGACAGTAACATTCCTGAAATGGACTGACCTGCACAGAGCACCTTTGGGATGAGTTAGAACGTTGACTTCACTCCAGTACCAACCAAACATCCCTACCTTCTCTGGTTTCGGCTCTTGAGAAACAATGTGCTGCCGTTCCTTCACAAACTTTCAGGCACCTCACTACAGTACCCCCAGCAGAGTTCAAGCCACCAGAAAGGTGAAGGATGGTCACACCCCATACCAATGTCCACCTATTGGGTGTCTGGATAGATGTGATCAGGTCGTGTACGGGTATACTCTCACTTGCAGTACTTCCTTAATTACGTTTACATCTGTCGATTTTGTTCCGCGAAGAACGACGTGCCATGATGTTAGTTTTCGACAAGATAGCATTGATCAATGTGATCGTTTCATTTCATACTTCAACTCATTGTTATCATCCGGCATGGATGAATTAAGTGGTTCTAGTTCTTACTCAGTCTTCAAGCTCTTCTAAGCAGGTTAGCTTCGATAGAGGGCTAGAGATGTAAGGCGCATGCTTTGGGGGGGGGGGGGGGGGGATAAAGAGTAGCTGAGTTTCGCAGGGCCGGCCGGAGTGGCCTTGCGGTTCTAGGCGCTACAGTCTGGAATCGAGCGGCCGCTACGGTCGCAGGTTCGAATCCTGCCTCGGGCATGGATGTGTGTGATGTCCTTAGGTTAATTAGGTTTAATTAGTTCTAAGTTCTAGGCGACTGATGACCTCAGAAGTTAAGTCGCATAGTGCTCAGAGCCATTTGAACCATTTTTGAGTTTCGCAAGCTTGAGACCGGTAAGGAAGGAACGAATGCCAGTGGCAGGCGGTGGCGGTGGCGGCGCCGCATTCCGGCGGGAGCCTGTTGCTGGAATGTTCGACTTCCGCTATAGCCCGCAGCACGCCTGCCAACATCACAGCGCAGCGCCGCACCAGCACCGACAACACGCGCGCGCCGTGGGCTGCGCGCATTCCTGCGCCACAGCGACCAGCTCCGAAGCCACAGCATATTCTCGCGTCCTTCCCGTAAACTGGCTTATTCTCACTGTTCTACAAAGGTGTGTTCTCTGTTAACAGTGTATCCTTGTCGGTGGAGTACACTCTGAGAATTGTTCCAATGAATCTGACATGTGCCTTCCCTAAGATTTGTTTTATGTGGTCATTCCACTTCAAACATCTCTTTACGCATACACCCAAACATTTAACAGATGTGACCGCTTCCAGCGACTTTTCAGAAATTGTGTAGTCACACAATAACTGGTCTCTCCACCTGTTTATTAGCACTACGTCACATTTGTTTATGTTGAGGATCAACAGCCTATCTCCGCATTTCGCTACCATTTCTTGCGCAGAGACTTGCACTTCTGAATGAACTTCATTAATGACGTATGAATAACACTATTTGAGAACATGATATCCCTAATATACGGCAAACGTGTTCCTTTGCTCTTTATGGAGGGAAAAAACTGCTTGAAAACATCTGCACTGTGTAACCTTCAATTTCTACCGACCGTATTATTCGTATGTAAGCGAACAATTGCTGTATTTGTGCAATTCTAGATATATTCGTTCATTTGCATGGTCACACAATCTCCGTGACAAAAGGAAAGGAACTCGCGAATTCTCGTAAAAATTAACTTCCAAATTCTTTCACAATCCTGTTCACAACGTGAAATGGATGACATGGTTTAAATGGCTCCGAGCACTATGGGACTTAACATCTGAGGTCATCAGTCCCCTAGAACTTAGAACTACTTAAACCTAACAAACCTAAGAACATCACACACATCCATGCCCGAGGCAGGATTCGAACCTGCGACCGTAGCCGTCGCGCGGTTCCAGACTGAAGCGCCTTGAACCGCTCGTCCACACCGGCCGGCGAAATGGGACAATCCTGCAGCTTCGTACATACCACCAATGCAAACATTTTGCAGAGAACAACCTGCAACTGCTGCTGGCAGAAGTCAATGACTCAGCAACAGCACTGCAGTCTGGTAAACATCTTTTCGTTTTCAGAAGGAATGCATACTTGCGAAAGGGACATTTCTCTATACGGAACGAATCCACCGCTTTAAATCACGTTCTACTATCGATGCTGACTGTCATTCCGAGACAGAAATCATATTTCAGAAAAAAAGTCGAACTGTCATGAATATCGCAAGAACACGACCACGAATTCGAATTATTCCCCTGATCCTCCAATTCTGAATATTTGACGAGCAGCGTTATAAAGTTTCCCCGCCTCCATTTAGCACCATCTGTCGGACGCACTGCATGCAGAAATTCCTCTAGGCACAGCAGGAGCCTCCCACTCTCAGGCATTGGGGTTCGGTGGCTGCACGTTAACATACACCATTTGTCCAAAAAGTGCCGACAGTGATTTTATTCCTGGCATGCAAAGCGACGTCAGCGCAGTAACTACGGTGGCAGCTTGAACTAACAGCTGGAAACAACAGATACGCACACGACCAGTCACTTGCGAGCAGGCAGTGTAAAGTACTGGACGTGAGACCTTATGTGTATAGTTGTTGTCTCATAATCAGAATGGAGCAAAGTCACTAAATGAAGTAGTCAAGACATTATCCAGAATGTTTCGAAGAAAAGAAAACTACGATCCAAGTTTGTCCTGCACACTTTGGGTCCCGCGTAGACGCCAGCCACGACTCGACTGATATGAAAGACGCGGACAATTCTTTACTGGAAAAATTCATCCGTGTGATGAGACTTACACGAACCTACCACAAAACGATAAAGTACATAAATTCACTTGAAGAGTCAACGCTTTCACGATGTAATCGATATTCAAGCCAATATGGCGCGCGAGTTGAATGACATCCCTAACAATAGTTTTTGTGACCGTTTCATATGGCTGTATGAACGCCTTTCTGCGTTCTGCTCAAGTGGGAAGCATTAACACCAACATCTTAACTTTTGTACATCATGAATAAAAACACACAGAACTGGTGTAATATATTACAATATGGTGTAATATATTACAATATTACAATATTACACTAGTATTGTTTTTTTTCATTCATAATGTACGAAATATTCTAGCAAGACGCAATGTAACAGACAATCAATGCAATCTTAACTTTTATCTATTTTTATTAACCGAGTTTCGAAACTTATAAGCAATTGTATTAGACGCAGGTACGTTACAACCGTCATTAGGAGTTGCTCCATTCACCGATTCATTCATTCATCCTGCCCAAATAAAGGGCATCTCTTATACCTAACACATTGTTTTTCATACTTAACCTGTTTGTTCGTGATTACAATACGTAGCAAGACGTCTTATACCTAGTACGTAATCTAAAATTTAAAAATAATGACGATGTAACGTACATAACCAGTAATACCAAAAGCAGAAAAAGTCTTTATATACTTGTTTGTGAAGAGTAAAAATTAGAGAGATAATTAATAGATTAGTTAGAACTTAACGTATGGTCGTGGCAGCTAAGGACGTGACAGAGGAGTTAGGAGAGGAAGACACAGTGCAGTAGCGTATCGACCTGTGAATGGAGCGATGGACAGAAAGTTCGGGTGGGCGGACAGTAGCAGCGTAGTAGTTTGAAACCATTTTCGTTTCATGGGCGGGTAGAGATAAGAGATAACTGTCTTCAGAATGACGAGATGATGTGTACTTGGTGTGCGACACTGGGGGACGTAGGCATTGAGAAATGGGTGAAGAAGACAGTGTGTGGTAGTAACGTAGTTTGTCTAACAGCAACCTTCCGAACTGAGCATCGAGAGTGAATTAATAAAAAATGTACAAAATTAAGATGGTGGTTCAAAAATTGGTTCAAATGGCTCTGAGCACTATGGGACTTAACTTCTAAGTTCATCAGTCCCCTAGAACTTAGAACTACTTAAACCTAACTAACCTAAGGACATCACACACATCCATGCCCGAGGCAGGATTCGAACCTGCGACTGTAGCGGTTGCGCGGTTCCAGACTGTAGCGCCCAGAACCGCTCGGCCACTTCGGCCGGCTAAGATGGTGGTTCTAATTTTTCAGGTGTTCTACGTAGTCTCTCCACATTTGAGCACTATGCGGAGAACGTTCATACAACCATGTGGAACTTTCATAAAAGTCCTCCACTAACTAGTTTCCCACATCACCTCCACATCATGGCCCGGTTAAATACTTCCTTGCGAGGGATGGACCCTCCAGGCTGCCAACGGGTTGGCAAAATCCACCAACTGTCGAGGCTACTTCGTCTCGCTATATCAAAGCATAATACTGGCTGCTGGTTCTGTGACAAGAAGATGGAACATGAAACTTCCTGGCAGATTAAAACTGTGTGCCGGACAGAGACTCGAACTAGGGACCTTTGCCTTTCGTGGGAAAGTGCTCTACCATCAGCGCTACCCAAGCACGACTCTCGCCCCGTCCTCACAGCTCTACTTCCGCCAGTACCTCGTCTCCTACTTTCCAAAATTTACAGAAGCTCTCCTGCGAACCTTGCAGGACTAGCACTCCTGAAAGAAAGGATACTGCGGAGATATGGCTAAGCCACAGCCTGGGGGATGTTTCCAGTGAGATTTTCACTCTGCAGCGGAGTGTGCGCTGATATGAATCTTCCTGGCAGATTAAAACTGTGTGCCGGATTGAGACTAACTCGGGACTTTTGCCTTTCGCGGCCAAGTGCTCTACCATCAGAGCTACCCAAGCACGACTCACGAGTAGGAGACGAGGTACTGGCGGAAGTAAAGCTGTGAGGACGGGGCGTGAGTCGTGCGTGGGTAGCTCTGATGGTAGAGCATTTGCCCGCTAAAGGCAAAGGTCCCGAGTTCGAGTCTCGGTCCGGCACACAGATTTAATCTGCCAGGAAGTTTCATATCAGCGCACACTCCGCTGTAGAGTGAAAATCTCATTCTAGATGGAACGTGCTTATGCCAACTTGCATCCAAAATTTATTTTTGTACTTACTGCGACAGCTTTTGTTTTTGATATTCATCTGCCTCCTTCCTTTGTGATGGCCAGTTGGTAACACACTCACTTTTACAGAATGTGTATGCATATACCCTGTGATGACGAAACTTTGCAAGCACCCAGCATGTGCTACATAACTGTCACTTGCTACAAATATCTTCACACAAAGATGACATGGGCCTACTATGCGCAGAGATATTATTTGGGTTTTCATGTTAACGCCAGTCTTGAATAAATTATTCCCATTCATCGACTTTAATACATGCAAACAAAAACAAATAATATCTCTTAGCAAAGGTCTACGTCGTATCTTTTTGTGAAAATCTTTGTAACAAGTGACAGTTGTATGGCATATGGTGGCTGCTGGCAAAGTTTCGTTATCACAGTGTATATGGATACACATTCTGTAAAAGTGAGTATGTACCAACTGGCCATCACAATGGAAGCAGACTGATGGATATTAATAACAAGAGCCGCCATTACTGTCACAGCAAGTATAAAACTAAATTTTGGATCCAAATCAGCATGTAAACAATACTCATGGCGATGCAATAAGCATGTTCCGACTTTCTGTCACAGAGCCAGTACCCAGCTTATGCTTTGAAATAGTTATGTAACTTCCTGTACACCATCTGAAGATGAGCTTGGAAATGGTTCGAAAACCGGTTCATGAAGTAAATAACTATTTTAAAAAAGTCACTAGTTGCAGTTTTATGCATTCTCAGCAGTACATGTTTGCCTCATCATTTTTATATTTCGCTGTTACATATCGTCCATTCTGGTGAAAAATTTGTATTTTCTTTCATTACAGATACAGGCATCTACAGAGCGTCATTTCAACATCTCCATGGCCCAAACATTCCGTACCAACTTTTGCCAAGGCGCCTTTAACTATAGTGCTGATAAAGTACATCATAGTACAACTATCTGTAGCCTGTGAAAACTGAGCCGTAACGCTACTGAAATCTCTCACTATCCAAGTAATCAATAATTCCTAACAAGGACGAATTAACATATCGATAGTATTGTTCGGTCTGCGATACAACTGCTTGAAGACGAAGATGTAGCTCAACAATGAGGGTAATGCCTCAATATTTTAGCTACTCATAAATGACTGGGGTTCGATAACCATGCGGACGTAGGATTTTTTTTCTGTCACTTAGGACTCTTTTTCACCAGTGGAAATGATTTATTAATGTAAACAATACCTAGTCGCACCGTAGTTTGTAGTCCATGCTAAACTGTGTGATCCAAATAACGGGCTGGACTTGACAGGTCGGAGGAAGCCCAGGCATGCCATCTCCAATAGCATCGTATCTAGTAAATCATTGCCGTGTTCAAAACAACATTCTAGTTGATGACAGATTTACTTTTGTGTGTGTGAAATCTTATGGGACTTAACTGCTAAGGTCATCAGTCCCTAAGCTTACACACTACTTAACCTAAATTACCCTAAGGACAAACACACACACCCATGCCCGAGGGAGGACTCGAACCTCCGCCGGGACCAGCCGCACAGTTCATGAGTGCAGCGCCTGAGACCGCTCGGCTAATCCCGCGCGGCAGATTTACTTTTACGTTAACATACATATTAACCAGTTTACATTTCGATCTGAATATTAAATTTTACTACGGCATGTGTAAGCACTATTTACTTGGGTTTACGGAAAGTTTCTTCCAGTAACCACTCAGCTTGGTTCCTTGAACAAATTCTAAATGATAACTTCAGTAACAAGAACAATGCTTAATTTAAGTTTTCGTTAAAACTGCATAATTTTGTAAATTTGGAGAGTAAACATACTATACAACTGCTGCCTTTCAGTATAGATAACATATTCCTATGTGAGTCCGCTCTGGCGCTGTGATTGTTTCGTAAAGTTGGTGAATTAAAGCTTAAGTAGCCGTCACAGAGTGGTACGAGTCGAACGAAAAATCACGTGGGCGTCGAACGCACGCATTTCCGCATAGGGCGGAACTATACTGAGCGGAAACTGACGTCTAAGACACATTAGCACTGGGTTAACGTCATACAGAAGCAGAGTGAAGGATGAGTTGCAAGTGATGTGTAACTTCGTTCGACTTAAGGGGAAACTACAGCATGGTACCCTAATGACGTACTGTTACGATAGCGTCAAAATTGATATAGCAATATACGGTATCATACTATAAGCCGAATTTCACAAAGCATATAGCATCGTCAACTAAAGGAAATTCTACGAAAAAGGGGCGGCAGACTCGTAGTACCTGAATGTATCCTGTGAAAGAACTTGTAGTCCAAATAGTGATGCTAGAATAGTGTTAGTTGTTTGCCAGAGTATAAGTACAATATTTGCCACGATTACTGTGATTAGTGTACTGGATTTCGGTAATTTGCCTGCAGTGGTTGGAGAGAATATAGCAGGATAGCATCGCGCGCGCAGCTAGTCTGCGTCGAATATGAGGAGCACGTTATGTGAACGGTAAAGTGGCAGGAAGTAGTAATAATTCGTCTTCGTCTTCTTATATTGTGTGTGTGTGTGTGTGTGTGTGTGTGTGTGTGTGTGTGTGTGTGTGTGTGTTTGCGCGCGCGCGCTTGAGTGAAAATAATTTCCAGAAACTATCAGCTTCGTAGCCTAGGTCACTTATCAAATGCACGCTTGTGCGTAGAAGCTCAACTTCGAGGTAGTAAGTTAAAAATCTTGAGATGGTGAACGGAACTTTCATCGCCAGTATTTCGCCAGCAAGACGATGATATGTGGTGGCGCAAACCATTGGGTCAGAATAATTAGAGACAATTACCAAGACGAAATTCGATAACCCTTCGCAGTTGGCTGGTTGGTTGATTTGGGGGAGGGGTTCTATTGGATAAGGGAAGGATGGGAAGAAAATGGGTCGTGCCCTTTCAAAGGAACCACCCCAGCACTTGCCTAAAGCGATTTAGGAAAATCACGGATAACCTAAATCAGGCTGGCCGCACGCGGGTTTGAATCATCGTCCTCCCGAATGCGAGTCCAGTGTGCTAACCACTGCGCCCCCTCGCTCGGTACTCTCCGCAGTGACTCGTGAAATGAGAACGTGTAATACTATTGGTGCTGATTCGGACATCAGATGGGAACAATACGCTCACAAGCTTTGAGCGAAGTGAGGTATGTCCACGCACCTCGTCTCATTTCTGTCATCCAAACAATTAGAATCCAACACTAAACTGCACTGCACAAGCACCAAACACATTTACCCGCACGCAAGTACAACTGACACTTCATAATATTAAAAACATGGCAACGGCAGTCCTTCCCCAACACGTCTAGCGCAGAAAGGGTGGAGGGATCCCACATCTGGCTCCAGAGCGCTTTTTCTGAGTATGGTGCTGACTTTGTACAAGTACTATCAGAATTCCGTAAAGTATAGCTCGGGCCTTATTGTGAAGAACCTTAAAATCTTGCATAATGCACCAAAGAGCAATATGCCTAATACTTCGTGCGGGGTTAGGGATATTTTCGCACAAGAAAAGATAGAATGGGTGTTAAAGGTACATACTGAATTCAGCAGGAATTGGTTGTTCGACATCTTTTACAACTTGAAAAGATGCCTAACTGTTCCATCATAGCTTCCCCCCTCCCAACCTTTTCTTATCGTCTTTTGGTTCCACATCAAATTTAGGCATCTTTGATTCCACATCAAGTTTAGGCATCCTTCCCTACCTGAGTAACTGTAATGTTGGTGCTGCCTATAACGTGTTTGTTTTCCTGTTAACTTTTATCCACATTTGACGAGTTCTCTCACGTTAATTGTCAATCACTTGCCATATTATAAAATTTTCTTCTGTATGCTGGTTTTTTTTATTTCATTTCGATATGAACGATATTTTTCTTTTATGTCCATGCCTTCGTTATATGTAAAACCCTGTGTCGTATATTGGTGAAAGTTCATTTAACTTATTTGAAATTTGTAATTCTTATAGGTTGCATACTTATTTCATTATGAACATTTTTACTCGCAAAATTCAGTCACTTGTTGTATATTCCTTATTTTAATTCACGTTGATACAGTTTCCATGACAGTTGTATTCAGTTCTATAAATAATATATTGGTGACTGACGCATGGAAAACACGAACGTAAAAAATATTTGTACAGTGACAATTGTTTTTATTTAATTTTGAGCCTGACATATTTCTATTACAGGAGAGCGCGCTTATCTCTTGGTATGAACGCTACCTGTTGGCAGATGTATAATTTACTTTTTCATTTGAGAGTATGTAAATCGTCAATATGTATCTATAAATGGTACGACTAAGTACTATTCTTAACGTGACACACTATATTGATTTCCCCCTTGCGTTTTGTTATGTGTATTTTCTATCTTTTCCCCCGTCTACTGGTATCACATTTTCTGTTTGGTAATATATGACAAAATATGTATCCTGTGTTTATTCCTTTTTTGCCTTACGATAGATACGATGACGGCAGTCTGCCAAAACAGGTAGTTTATAAGGATAAATGACGTTCGATTCAAATAGATAATTTTGTATAAGTATACCGACTTTCTGCACAGGTTTTGACTTTTCATAAAATCGCGTCAGGTGAAATGTGGCTTATACAGGGTGGTCGGAAATTCTCGTTACAGACTTCTAGGGCTTGTAGAGGGGAGTGAGAACATCGTATTTTGAATAGGAACCCATGTCCGGAAACGTCACCCAAGCGTCAAAGTTATAGGCGCGGGCGTCTGTAAATGTACGTATACACGAGGTGATTCCGTAATGATGTTACAGACTTTCTAGGATGATGGAGAACGATAAATGTATTAATTTGAAGTAAAGATCCCTGTACCGGAAACGAACGAGTCGAAAAGTCATAAACGAAAACCGTTCTGATACCTCTGACAGTTGAATACATGTACCGGTTCTTGTGTTGCGAAGAGTGTACGGTTGGTAGCTTTCAGAGGTGGTAGGATGGACAAAAACAAGAAAAAATGTCCAGTAAATGTGGGCTCTAAAGCGCGTACCTTAACAGCTATGAACATTTGCTCAATAGAGGATATATGTTTCACGTTAGTCAGGATGAACGAATGGTCATAGCTCCTCAGATATGCAATTTGAGTGCAGTGCACGAGGTTTTGGTTTCACAGACGATTTCAAATAACCAGCGACACTTACGTTCCATCGAAAAGGTTGTTAGAGTCATAGCACAAACTCCATCGGTAATGTTATATTCTACGGAACTATCCTGGAATTTTTCTAATGCGCCTCTTCACTCGGTGTCCACGAAAATCTGAATCTACCTTTGGGGGTCAACGTGCGTCATTAGAATTCTAATAAAATGAGACTTCGGCAAGAACAGTCGGCTAGTTTTCTAATCTGCAGGGTATATCAGAATCTTAAAAATTATGTTGATAGAGGTCTAATAATGTATCTTCTTTAAAATTCAAAACATAAACTATTTTTATTCTTATTACTGTCATTTATTAAACCTGTATGAAAGAGGGGACGTTAGAAAAGGGATAAAAAAGATCACTGTTAACTTCAGAATGAGACAGAGAGTAGGTATGCGACAGTAGGTGCGGAACATCGGGTCTGTAATGTGCAACTGAGTACTGGACATTGCCTGTTGTTTTAGAAGCTGTCATAGAGTTCATTGCTCGTGGCTGCAATCAGTATTGTTCACGATGACCTCGGCTAAAATGAAATCTACAGAAGGTGGATCTTAGAGCTGTTGTCAGGTGGAGATTGGTGTTCACCGCACATGATCGTCTCTACTACTGACCTACTGGGACTTTGATGAATCCTGGGTACTCCAATATGAAATATGAGTTATACACACACATGAGTACCTGAAATGGAGATAGCTGCTGGTTCGGAGACAGAGAGAGTGTGCTCCTGTCGCCGTAGCAAACTGATGTCGGCAGCCTTGCACTAGTCGTAGGCATAAAAGTGACGCAAAGAATGGGAAGGTTGTAGGTGGCCGATCTATCGAAGACTCAGCTCAGGTCATGAAGGCAATGGACTTACCACGAACCATGGGTACATCGTAATATCCTTAATTCGGGGAAAATCGCCGCTGCCATAATCAACTGCCGTGGGCAATAAAATGTTGTTGACAAGGGACGCCGTCAACTATAGCGGATTCGTACTTCAATTCAGGACAATAATTTCTATAGAATCCAAAACCACCATCTAGCTACTGCGCAGGCAAAGTGCCTCAACACATGGGTATTAATGCGAACTTCGCGTCACAAAGCTCAGAGTTTAGCTTAGGAACGGAGCAACGAAATTTGGTATCCAAAGCACGCAACAAAAACCCTAGACAGATACTTTATGGTTCAACTCTGATGTGATGAACATATTTTCGTGTGGAGAATGTTTACGCGGTATGAAATGGGACCTCTTAGAAGTATGTCTTCGTCTCTCACTGCGAACGATAGAGTAACCTACTGCTAGATGATATGATTCCGTTTGTTCGACTACGGCACCTCGAAGGCGACTTTAACTTCAGCAAGACAATAAATCATCCCATCTCTCTCGATTTGCGTCAGAATTGTCTGGGAACATTCCATGGGCATGGGGATGGGGAGGGGGGGGGGGGGGGTGACACGTGACAGCAGCCCTGTTGATTACATCTTGGGACGTCAACTATCGGGATGCTCACACCTTACTAATCTACCTGAGTTACGGGCGGCAGTTCAGCTGTTAATGGATAAGGATGCCTCTCCAGTCATGGGTTCCATGCCAAGAGGCGTTACTGCTCCCATCAAGGAGTGTTACACGCAACTAGGAAGGGAACGAGTATATATACTGAATCACAGAGTACAACACACACAAGACGGTCTTCTCTGTCTTGTGATATTGCGGAAGCAATGGCTTATCAAGCGTCATATCGTGATGGTCTTTGTTTCGTGGTACATGGACAACTCTTTCTCAACCACTGTACAGCTGGAGAGACGTCTTGGACGAGAAGGGTATAATGTCATTACTGAAGCAAATGGTTCGCCAAACAAAATGGAAACGACGCGAGTATGAAGCGTTATTTCGGCAATAAACGACTTCTCTGCATAAATCAAAATGAATTCCGAAAGCACCTTTCGTGTGAAGCCAAGATCGTTGTACTCATTCACAAGATAAGCTCAAAGGAAAAAAAAATTAGTTACCACCCAGTGAATACTGTGTTAACATTGCCTGTAGGCTAGGTAACGGTGTCAATTCGGCAAGGAAGAGAGTCCACAGGTTTCTTCAGGTACGACATACCCAGCTGAAGCTACTAACAGATGATTACATCACATAGAGCTTTCAAACTGCGGGGAAGTTGACTGCTACCATTTGCCCATTGTTCCAAATAGACCCATAATTTTTTAGAAGATTAAGATCTGATCATGCAGCTGGCCGATCGAGGTACGATGGGGTGTCAGAGTATTCGTCAAACTAGGAACGTAAGCATTCCCTGTAGCACAGCTGTTATCTTGTAATAACAGTGTCTCCACGGAATATTCATCATTAAGGTGCAGAGACAAAGGGCAGCCGGCCAGAGTGGCCGTGCGGTTCTAGGCGCTGCAGTCTGGAACCGAGCGACCGCTACGGTCGCAGGTTCGAATCCTGCCTCGGGCATGGATGTGTGTAATGTCCCTAGGTTAGTTAAGTTTAATTAGTTCTAAGTTCTAGGCGACTGATAACCTCAGAAGTTAAGTCGCATAGTGTTCAGAGCCATTTGAACCATTTGACAAAGGGCAACATTTTATCACCGAAGATGTTGAAACACACATCCTGATTCACATCCATGGTAAAATGAGTGAGTAAACCCCAGTCATTGTACCAAAAACATCCCCAAAACGTCACACAGCCATCTCTGGTTTGAACTACAAACTCCACACACCATGAGTTACACGTCTAACTCGGCCGAACTTGAAGGCTAGCACTATCTGCCAAAAGGCGACGTCGAGCTCATAAGACCACGTTACATGCTTCCCAGTTACTGTCCAGTTTTGCCCATTCAAGAAGGAAATGTATCGTTGTGAGCAAAGACCGTTTGCGAGGTCTCTTGACTCCAAATGTCCATTGTAATCAGTTCCCTTAGCAAAGTTCGCTCGGAAATTGGTTGAGACAGGCGTGCATTCACTGACAGCAGTAATTCATGTCGTGTTTTTAATCGTTTGCACTGACAAGGCGTGTCACTTTTCTGCGGTCCCTGTGGGTAGGAACCTTCTTACGACACTGCTTTTACGTCTTATTATATGGCTGAGAGTGGTACATCACTCCTTGTAGACACGTTGGACAATGTTTATTGATACACCAACGAATGCGGCAACTTCATTCACGCTATGGACATGAACACATACGAACATGACGGTTCCTTTCTGGTATTTTGCCACACCTCGTAGTCCACCCATCTTAATGTGCTGAATCCATACAACTGACTGCCACATACACCCACTTCCTGCCATTACTTACGTAGCGGTGGAGGATTACGTGAGCGCCTGATACCCGTTCTACACCATTTACAGCGCTCAGAAGCGACCACTGCGCTTTTCTAAGAGGATGACTAATACTGTGTTCGGTGTGGTTACAAATAACTGTAAACAGAAGCCCTGATTGATGCTATGTTTCTCGACCTCCTCAAAGCTTCTAACCGTTTCGCACCAACACCAGAGACACACACAATAAATACTTACGCAATACTGGAACAGTTATGTGATCGTATTGAAAACTTTGCAGAATGCAGATCGCAGTATACCGTTCTTAACGGAAACATATAGTCAGAAGCAAAATTAACATATTCATCATTAAGGTGCAGAGACAAAGGGCAGCCGGCCAGAGTGGCCGTGCGGTTCTAGGCGCTGCAGTCTGGAACCGAGCGACCGCTCGGAAGTGTGACAGGACCGTTACTGTTGAATATACGTGGCAGACAACCTCTTCAGTCCTCTGATGCTGCACGCAGATGACGCAGTAATCTACAGAAAAACTGAGTTAAATACTGAAGATAATCAGCAAAGATTGCAGGTGACCCTCATCACAAAGTTAATATGATGTCCATGGATAACTGAGAAAATCTGATAACGTTCGACTTACGTCTGAGGGCACAGTGATCACTTTTAATATAATGAAGAAAAACATCTACATCACATTCCGCAAGCCACCTAATGGTATGTGGTGGAGGGTACCTTCTGCACCACTAACTGAGCCTTCCAACCCTGTTCCACTCACGAATAGCGCGTGGGAAGAATGTTTGTCGGTAAGCCTCTGTATTGGCTCAAATCTCTCAAATTTTCTCCTCGTGGTCTTTATGCGAGACGTATATCGGAGGAAATAATATGTTGTCCGACTCTTCCCGGAAAATGCTCTCCCGAAATTTCAATAGTAAATCTCTCCGTGATGCTCAACGCCTCTCTTGTAACGTCTGCCAATGAAGTTTGTTGAGCATATCCGTAACGCTCTCGCACCGGCTAAACGACACCGTGACGAAACGTGCCGCTCTTCATTGGCTCTTCTGTCTCTTCTATCGGTCCTACCTACTAGGGATTCCAGATAGATGAAGAATAATCAGGAATCGGTCAACAAGCGCCTTATAAGCCACTTACTTTGTGGATGAGTTATATTTCCTTAAGATTCTTCCTATTAATCTGCGCCTGGCATCTTCTTTTCTCACTATTTGTTTTATGTGGGCAAATCCATTTAAGGTCGCTCTGGTTAGTTACTCCCAGATATTTTACGGTACATACTGTTTCTACCAGTTTGCCATCAACAGTGCAGAAACCGTCTGCAATGGTTATTTGGGTTACCAATTTTTATCTTGGTTACAGATGCTCCCAATATCCAACATCTCATTAAAGTGAAGTTCAGCAGAGCGAAGAGTCAGAACTGCGCTTTGAAGTAATTAGATACTAGCTCGATGACCTGTAGCGAAGACCAAAATCGGCTGTCGATATATATAAAGCGAGCTACACGGTGTCTGTCTATCATCATTAGATTTAAAGTAGAACGACCACATAAGTCGCCCTGGGAAGGTACATGTTAGGTTAAATTACAGGGAGCTTAATTTATCCGCGAAAGAGGTCACTTAAAAAACCGTTCTGGGGCTCGAGTGATTGCAGAGTGAAGGACGAGCTGTGCGATTCTTTTCGGTTTGATTATGCAGCGTAAGAGCGTCACAGAAACGTTTAACGAACTTCTGTGGGTAACGCTGCATGAAGGGAGTTGTGCATCGCAAAGAATCCTTATTCTCAAGATTTCGCTTAAACCACATTCTAATGGACATTAAAGAATATAGTATTTCCTGTAACATAAATCTCACCTAATTACCACGAAGGTAGAAAAGCGGACTGATAAAGGATGGTACCGACAACCTTTATTCCCGCGCGATGCCCGCGAAGACAACAGGAGAGGGGCGCGGGAGGAATGATTCTGATAGATTACTTCCTTCCTGCAGGTATCACAGTCGCATAAAATTTCTGAAATGATTACATTTCCACCTTAGACTGTATAATTATTGTTTATTATTCAATACTGGCCAGTTTCAGCTATTGTTTCATTTTCTGGTGGTTGTTTGCGTACACGAGGACATGCTGTCTAGCCACCAGCAAATGGCATGTAATCATGCGGACACAATTGATATAAAAACAAATAATGGCCAGACCATCAAACAGGGTATAAAAATAGTTTGTAGTAGTAGCAGAAACGAGAATACATTCCAGTGCCAGTCAACTGTCATAATACCGGCTATAATCAAATAGTTAATATCAAAAACACACTGCGTTGTTCTCGTTCGTGTCACCACAAAGGGTGTCGTTATAAATGCGGGTCATATGGTGGTATCTGGACAGCTTGTTTGCTTGTCCTCGTGCACTTCGACTATCACTTACGATGGCATACTACACAAAACTGGCCAATATTGGAAAATAAACAATTACAATCGAAAGAGGTAAGGTTCTCATTGAGAGAGACTGTACCGGCACATCACGCTTCCGGTGTACGGATGACGTTGGCTGACTGTAGGAGTAGCTGTTTGGTGCAACCCTATGAGGGGACAGTTTGGGAGCGGCCCTGATAAGCCAGTGGCGCGCAGCAGAAGCCCGGCAGACAGTGAATGCCCTGGCCGCGTCCGGGGGCCCGGCTTGGGAGGCTCGCGCTGCGGGTTGCGGTCCACCAGGCGCCCGGACCACCCTCAACGAGCGCCCACCCAGCGCGTCGGCGACGCCGCCTCCTCACAACCGCAGTGGCGGCGGCGGCGGCTGCTTCTGCCGCTGCCGTCGCCATTGAAGCCCTCAGCGATAGCTAACAAGCGTTGAGAGTCCCCCAAAGTCGCATACTTTTCCTCTACAAAACCACTTAACGCTATTTTGTCGAAAATTGATATTTTGGGAACCGTGGCTGTAATACTATAAGCTCTATAATTAAAACAGCACCCAGCCGTAAGTTTGATTTACAAAAGTTTATTTGAATCAAACCATGACCGTTTTCGGATTTCTTACAAGTCCATGTACGGACGGTTCTTATGAGTGCCCTTGTTTTCATGCTGGGGCCTCGTTGAGTATTTTTTATTGGTTGCTGCAGTAGAATAGACAAAGTTTTTGTTCACTCTTTAGTAACATTTATTAGGGATTTAGTTCTTTTGATCTCTATAAAAACATTTATGAAGATATTTTATCACAGTCAAACGTGAAATGTGTTGAAAACTTGTGCGCTCTATGATTCTGTGTGAAACAATCGCCATGCGTTTTTGTTACGAATTTTAAAATCAATACGTTTGTGGACGTGCGCTATTCACTAGAGAACACTTAACACAACACTATTCTCTGTTTAATGGCAGCACTCAGGTTACCAATGTTATGAGCGTGTCTGGACGTACAAAAATATGCCTTTGGTAGCACAATGAAATTAACTTAAAAATAGAAAAGAGAAGTAAAATTATGTACAATAATTTCTAATATGCTGAATGATTAGGATTACACACAGAAAGATCATACAAACAACTAGCTGAGTATCCAGTGTTGCCCGGGTACGTCCATCTCCTTCACCCTCTCTATCCACCACCACCACCACCACCACCACCACCTCCTCTCCCTGGCCAATTCTTTCTCCTCCCTCTCTCTGTCTGTCTCCTCTTCTTTCCTTTCTCTGTCGATCTGCTCTCTCTGTCCATCTCCTCTTACCCCCTTCTCTCTCCACGTTATCATCCATACCCCATCAGGGGCTTGCTGTTTCTTACACCCACAGCTCTTCTTTCCCAGTAAGTAGTATGTGTACCAAATGTGGTTGAAGTCGATCGAGGAGTTTACAAGCAGCTTTTTATCAACGGGTTTCCCCACTAACGTACATGTCATATATATATTTCACATGTCTGCAACATATTTCACACATATTTGTAAACATTGTTCCCCCTCATCTTAGCGAATTTCGCTCTGCGGTTTCGCTTTCACACAGCTCAGTGTTTATGACGTCTTGTCTCCTGAATTCTGTATCGTACGATGTTGTAATTTCGTAGGTACTTTCAATATCATACGTGGATACTGTCTGCGAAATGTACTGCGAATATAATTAGTAGTACGGAAGTAATGAATTGAAATGTCATGCATGACGCGTTATTTTCTCATACAACTCATTGTTTATGACGTATCTCCTGAACTGTGTGTCGTAGAATGGTATAATTTTGCAGGTACATTCATTCAGTGGCGTATGTGAATACTCTGCAAAATGTGTTGCGAATACAGTTAGTAGCAAACAAGTAACAAGCTAAAGCGTCATGCCCGATTAGGCAGTTTGAATGCATAAACAGCGAAAATGTAATAAGTGATAATTTTTTTCCTTTCATTTTGTGAGCGTTGTCAGCGAGAAACAGTACTAAAGGCTTGAAATTATGTGTAACCTTTGTCACATGTCACTAAGTGCTCCCATTTTCAAATAATGGATGGATAAAGTCTGGGAATTTGCGTGTCGTGGGCTACACTTCTTTTTCACCGCCAACCCCTTCCCTTTGATAGGTAAATACTTCTTAACCCCCCTCTTACCAGGCGATTCTTTCCAGACGGTAAGGGGTATGTGCACCACGTTAGGTTGAAATCTGTCCAATGGTTTAGGAGGCGATGTGGAACATACATACATATTTACACCCATTTTTATAATGTGTATGGATACCGAACACTGTGTATGGTACAAAGTGCAACAAGAAAATTTTCTGTTATAGTGAAAAAGATACGTTTAAACATTCAGTCTATGAATGCTTTTTACATTTTAAAAATATTAATGTTTTAATACATTTGACTATGAATATAATTTAAATGTGAATTTTACAATAAAGGTATAAGTAGTTTATGCTACATTCAAGAAAGATGGGTATACATTTTTTATATTGTATGAATGCGGTATAAACTACTTATATCTTTGTTGCAAAATTTACATTTAAACCTTATTCATTGTCTGATTTATTAATATATTACTATTTATAATATAAAATGCAACGATAAGAACAAAAAAGACGAAGCAGGAACTGAACATTTTTGGTCCACTTTGGATAAGGTAGTGATAGATGTGGACAAAACAGGTGTCGCTATTTTACTAGGAGATTTTAATGCGCAAAGGAAAGGAAGTTTAGAGGTCCTGTGGGAGATTATCCAGCCCACAAGAGGACAAACAAGAATGGTGAGAGATTAGTGGACCTGTTTACGAGACACAAGATGAGAATAATGAAGACCCATTACAAAGCTAAGGTAAGCAAGAAAACAACGTGGGTCATCCCTGGAAACAGGACTGGGGAAAAACAGCTAGACCATGTAGCAATCTGTGACAAGAATCACAGACAGATTATCAACACGAAACTGAGGAAAAATACAAGGCTGGAATCAGATCACTACCTTGTCGAAATAAAATGCAAATGTACCCAACAGAGCAAGGAAACGTACGACCATAAACACTCACAGAACCTACCTAGATCTTCTGAAAAAACACAGAGCATAGTATATACAGAGAATGGTAGTTCAGAGTGATTGGAAGACAGTGAGAGATATGATGGAAGAAGAGGCAGTGCGACTGGCTACTAACAACAAGAAAAGGAAGCATGAGTGGTGGACGGATGAATGTGAGAATGCAGTCGAGACCAGGAGGAAAGCATGGATACAATGGCAATCCTGTAAAAAGCAAGAATACTGGTCGAATTTCCAGAATGCGAGAAAAATTGCTAACAAAACGATCAGAAATGCCAAGAGAAGTATATGGAATGAGAAACTTGAAGAAGCAAACACAGCCTTTAAGAAACACAAATCACGACTCTTTGTCAGAGAAATGAAGAGTAGAATTAAACGCTTCGAGGCAAAAGAACCCTTCGAAATAGGACAAGATGGCACAATAGTGGCGAGAAAGAGGTGTGCGACGAAATGACTAGGTATTTTAGGGATTTGCTGAATGCAGAAGCATCGACAGTAAAGTGGACACACTTATGCTCTAGGGACGAAAGTCAGGATAGTCTAGACAATGCACCCAGCAGGGCAGAAGTAGCAGAGGCAATTAAAAACCTCAAAAAACAAGGCATCAGGCAATGATGGTATCTGTGCTGAAGAGATCAAGTGAGGTGGGCCTGAAATAAAGAAGTACATACAATATAGTAATGGATATCTGAGAAATAAGAACATACCCATAGACTGGAATGAAGCCGTTATAATGCCACTACACAAGAAAGGAGACAAGAAAGTACTGGATAACTACAGGGGCATCTCTCTCTTAAACATGGGTACAAGGTGTTGTCGAGAATCTTGCTGAACGGAGTTGAAGAACAACTGGGGCCGACAATAGGAGAGTACTGGTGTGGCTTCAAAAAAAGGGAGGAACTGTACACAAAAAATATTTGGAATAAGAAGTATAATGAAATACAGACACATGAAAGGAAAAAAGATAATAGTAACATTTGTGGACTTGCAAAAGGCCTACGATTCAGCTGACAGAAGTACTCTGCTTGATGTGCTAGAAGATAGAGGACTGGTTGCTACAACACATGCAATAACAAAGGAAACGTTAAGCGACACTACTGCCAGGATCAGGCATCGCAGTACGCTGTCAGTTAACCTGGATTTGGACGAAGTAGTGAGACAGTGGAGACAACTAAATATTAACATGAAGATCAAGGGCGTGTAAACAGAGTACAAGGTCAAACATAATGCAACAGTGAACTGCCTGGCATTCGCAAATGTCATGGCACTCTTAAATGAGACAGAAGAAGAGGCAAAGACAGCACTAAACAATCCAGCCGAAGCAGCAGAAAAGGTCGGACAGAAGATTGCATAACCGAGACATTGAACACTGAGTCTCACTGGAAGATAGATGGCCAAGTGGTTCAGAAAGTCAACAGTTTTCGTTATTTTGGGGAGAAGATAACTGGTGGTGCATACAGACAACAGTAACGCAGTAGACAGGGTACAGATTTTGCAGAAGCTTCGGTATGCGGTGAAAACAACATAAGGCAAGAAAAATCTGTCACGGAATGCCAAATTACATTACACAGCAACTGTAAGAAATGCTGCTCTGTATGCATCAGAAACGATCACACGCGGCAAGAGAGTTTGCATACAGTTGACGGAGCACCAAAAAACATGGGGATATTTGGATACACAGAACATGACAGGAACTGTACGAAAATACTGAACCCATATCGAGCGAGATATGGATGAGGAGGTTACGATTTGTTGGGCACATTATGAGGATGAACGAGGAGAGGTTGATTAAGAAGATATGGGATGCAACATGTCGTATGGGAAACAACTGGGTGAAGGAAGTCAGAGATGACTGGAAGGCTGTAGGAGTAAAAGAAAGGAATCTGCAGGCAGTAGTACAGGACAGGGAGAAGTATAAAGTGTTGGTGGATGGTCACAGGTAGCCGGACACCAAAAGTCGTCTTAACAGGAGAAGAAACAGAAGAAGCGAGAGCATAAAGAGGTATTGGGAAGAAAGAAGATGTGCAAAACAAGCCACACGCGATCCTGAAGGGTCCTAAAGAAGTAGAAGAAGAAAATGCAATTACTGACTGAATGTTCAAACCTACTGTCACTATAACACGAAACTTTCTTACTGTGCTTATGTACTGTAACAATGTTTGGTATTGTTTATCTATAATATTTGTATGTGAATTCCTTACCATTCAGCATATTAGAAATTATTGTAAATAATTTTACTTCTCTTTTTTATTTTTAAGTTAATTTCATTGCAGTAGCGAAGCATATTTTACTACATCCATATACTCTCACGACATCAGTAACCTGCCATCTTTGAAAATATTGTTTATGTTACTCATGTAAAGCTAGATCACACTGCCCTTAAACAAACAGAGAATGATGTGTAAAGTGTTCTCCAGTGAACTGAACAGTAAGTTTTCACCACATTTCATGTTTTACTATTTTTAAAACCTCTTCATAAATGTTTTGTTAGCAATAAGAAAAATAAAGCTATAATAAATTTTACCAAATAGTGAACAAAAAACTTTGGGTATCCTAG
Source organism: Schistocerca nitens (assembly GCF_023898315.1). Lineage (NCBI taxonomy): Eukaryota > Metazoa > Arthropoda > Insecta > Orthoptera > Acrididae > Schistocerca > Schistocerca nitens. The sequence continues at coordinate 607,028,993 of NC_064617.1, read as the reverse complement.
TGCAGCAAAGCAGTAACGAATAAAAAACGAGGCCCCAGCAAGAAAACAAGGAAATCCAAAATAGCCATCTGGAGATGCATTCGTACTAAATCCGAAAGCCGGCCGAAGTGGCCGTGCGGTTAAAGGCGCTGCAGTCTGGAACCGCAAGACTGCTACGGTCGCAGGTTCGAATCCTGCCTCGGGCATGGATGTTTGTGATGTCCTTAGGTTAGTTAGGTTTAACTAGTTCTAAGTTCTAGGGGACTAATGACCTCAGAAGTTGAGTCCCATAGTGCTCAGAGCCATTTGAACCATTTTTTAAATCCGAAACTGGTCATGGTCTGGCTCAAATAAATCTTTTTAAAGCATACCTGTCGCTGGTTGCTGTGTCAGTTATAAACAATAAAATCATTTAATAGAGTAAATTCGTCTGGACGAGATACTTGTGACATTCAACACTGACTATGCGTCTGGACGTGATTTGCAGAGTACCCATGTAGATGTAAAGAAAGAACTTGGTCCTCTTCCACAGCAGCTAATGGTAGATCGTGGGAGCAACAAATGGTACCAATCGGCTCGAAAAAAGCGCTGGTCACTTCCATTTATAAGGAAGGCTAATGCACGTAACTGTAGACACGTATCGCTGACGTCAATCTGTTGTAGAATTCTGAAACCGTTTCATGTTCATGTATTGTAACGTTTTGGAGAACGGGTAAATCATCCACAGATTTCGACATTGATTCCACAAACAGAGACCTTGCAAATTTCTGTTGGCTCTGTTCGTCTATGAGATCCGGAACACAGTATGCTATGTGCCCAGATTGGTGCTGTGGTTCCTCGACTTCATGGAGGCAGTTAGTACGCTTCTTACAATACATATGTGATCTAGTGAATAACGTCAGAGTCCGCAGCTCGTGGTCGTGCGGTAGCGTTCTCGCTTCCCGCGCCCGGGTTCGATTCCCGGCGGGGTCAGGGATTTTCTCTGCCTCGTGATGACTGGGTGTTGTGTGATGTCCTTAGGTTAGTTAGGTTTAAGTAGTTCTAAGTTCTAGGGGACTGATGACCACAGATGTTAAGTCCCATAGTACTCAGAGCCATTTGAACCATTTTTGATAACGTCAGTCTCCGTGAGGTTGTTCGCAACGATTCAATTAGCTAAAACTAGGTAGGAACGCCACAAGCCTATAGCGAATTACAGGGAGACGTGCAGAAGATCAATGATTTGTGCAGCGGGTAGCAGTTGACCCCGAACGTAAATAAATGAATTATATTGCACATAAATAGACGAAGAGATAAACGACTGTTTGATTACACTACTGACGCCAAATCACTGAAAACAGTAACTACAGTAAGATACATAACAGTAACCACGAAGAGCGACCCAAAATGGAATGACCACGTAAAACAAATAGTAGGAAATGTTATTTATTCACTAAAGAATTGCATTAAAAAACACTTTATTAACCGACTCTTGAGTACTGTTCACTAGATAGCATCCCTTACCAGATTGGATTGATTGCAGAAGTCATGAAGATAAAACAAAAGGAGGCACATTTCACTATGAAATAGTTTAGACAGAGCGTTATGGGGATGTTAGACAAACTCCAGTGCCACACGCTACAAGAGGGGCGTTGTGCGTCACGGAGAGGTATATTATAGAAATACCGAGATCGTACTTTCTAGGAAGAGTCGGGCAACATATTGATTCCTCCCACATACGTTTCGCAAAATGACCATAATGAGTAAATTAGAGAAATCGGAATTAATACGAAGGTTTCCAAACAAACATTCTACTCACACGGCATTCGCGAATGGGGTGGTTTGTGTGTAGATGTGGATGTAAGATGACTTCGTAGTGTCTTTCCAACTGTCTGATCAGAAGTTTAATCGAAGACAGGCAGTTTATTTTTGACACTCAACCGATTGGTAATACGGCGACTGAAAACACTCGCTTCACATGAAAACGCATAAATACGATTTTATCCACGAATGATGTTGACTACCTTAGTGGGTTTTGTTCAATTAAAGATTTCTGCGAGAAACAGCAAACAACTATAAATGCCAACAGTTTTCGCTTCATTCGAGAGTCACACCGCCATTTTTAAAACAATAGCGAATGACTGTTGAAATTAATAAGTACATTTTTGAGTAATTGCCATCAGTCACAATTTACTTGTACCCTGATTAAATTTTGGTTCTATGCAACGTTACGAAGTATAAACCACATTTTTATGCAATGATTTGTTGCATAAAAACGAGTATTTAACATGTCATTCACTGTGTTCGTTAACCTTGAATTTCTCGCGGTACACTGCCTTTCTTTACCTACTTTAGTTGGTTCAGTTTCAGCGAACACAGAGTGAAATCTCGCGTAACTTAACAGTACCACGATATTTATTTTAACGATCGTCACGAGAACGTAGAAGATATTCATAGTGACAGATACTGGCAAAATCAAAACGTCTATAGCATGGCCAGACGAAAAATGTTTTGGTTCACCTATTAATATAATAGACTGCCTGACAAAAAAAAAGTGAAGCACGCAGAAAGAGAGGAGCAAGTGAAGTGTAACTTCACGAGTCGACACGGCATGACACGTTATTTCAACGATTACAAAATCGAGCCAGAATTACGAAGAACGTGACAGTATGTATCCACTTACCTGCATGACACCACACCTCATGTGTCCTGGATATATACACTGATTCGGTTGGAAGGGCGTCATAAACCTGTTGTATCCACTTCTGAGGCCTGCTGGTCCACAGCAGTTTTATTGGTCCTTGATATCCTGAATACTGCCAATGGGATGAAGTGAATATCCAAGTTGGTCCCACACGTTCTATCAAGTACAGATCTCAGGATCCTATTGGCCGTGGATGGGAGTATCTCAACACCACACAGACAGTTCGCAGACACCCATGCCATGTGTGGGTAAGCACTGCCCTGATGAAAAATAGCATCATCATGAAACTGTCATATGAGAGGTAACACATGAGGTCGCACATCATCAGTGATGTACGTTGTGGCTTTAGACGTCTTTCAATCACTGCCGGTGATCCGACGTCATACCCCATGGTTCTCCATATCATGACGTACGGAGTAGCACCCATGTGCCTCACTGACACACTGGAAGAAAGCGACTTCCTCCAAGGTTGCCACAGTACTCGCCGACGATGGTCATCCGGCGTACTGCAGAACTATTCATTGATGAACACAATGCGACGCCATTCCATCAGCAGTCCATGTTTCCCGTCACAGCACAACTCCAAACGCAGGCGTTTCTGTCGTGATGATAACGGCAGCCTACGCACAGGATAATAATTCCTTAGTCCTGCTGATGTCTGTCTCCGACAAATAGTCCAGGATGACACAAAATGTTGCAGGGAGTCTGTCACTTGATCTCAGAGAGCGAACACAGATGTGGAGTAGTTACAATGTCCTTGGTCACATTATCCCTTGTGGTCAGATGTGGTCGACAGGAACCCTGCTGACCAGGATGCCTATCCTCACATTCCCATACAGTCCAACATCAGCCCACTGTCACACCCCAATGCCCCACAAATCTGGATATTCCATGATTCAACAAGTTGGGCAAATGGGGATCCATAATGAGGCTCGTTTCAATCTCTGTCAGATGTTGATGACGTTGCCTCACACAAGGTAATGGTATCTCAAGTCCTTTACAGCATTCGCTCAACATCTGACGCTGTTCACACACCTTATATACCCTACCCGGCACAGTAACAACACTGCAGCATTGCCACATTTTTTAGTGCTGCCGAGTTAAATAGCAACGCTGCCACAGCTATTACAAGAGGCCATGGAAGTAGGTAAGTGCAGAGCGGACCAAACCACCATTACATCAGATGCAGCAAATGTCATCGGTCGATTTCCACATAGCCTGCAGCATCAGCAGGCCAGTTACTACACTTGTGAGCTACTGGCTTGTTTTGGGGTACGTAGCTGGACCAATACTTCCACAAAACAAGGCGGCACCACACCAGTCTACATTCCATACCTTTTAGCGAAAAGCTGGCAGAACCATCTATCAGGAGATGTCTACACTGATTGACGAGGTGATATGTTCTTCAAGCAGTCATCGCGAGACTTGGCATCCATTATCCACAGGCCCACTGCTGGCACTAAGTCCACTGCTGTGGATTTGGCACCTTCCAGCCAGTAGGCCACCTTCGAGCTCACTACAGCCGCAGCCAGGCTTCTGTCCCGCAGGGCAGCGGCTCGAGACGAGTGCAGTGCAGTGCAGCCACTGAGCCATCATGCATGGGTGGGTACTGTGACACTGTACGCCTCTGATCACAAGGACAGGCAGCACTACCGAGGGCAGTCTTTCTCTGAAAGAATTGCGGTAGGTTTTCTCCAGCTATTGGCGCCTCCTGCCTTGGGCTGCAGAGCCGTGACCAGACAGCACACATCCTGCTGTGCCCTCTGCACGTCAGCATTCCTGCCCAGCCACTGCTGTCCTAAAGGGCGACTGACTGTCTTTTGCATCAGTGCTGCTGCACTTACTGTTGTCAGCGCACAAATGTATAATATCGCTAAGAGTGTTGTGGTTCAATAAAATATATGACTAATAATGATGTTTCTACAAGCAGCTATCGGTCATCATCCCGAAAACCTACCAACTCAACTCAGCCTTGGCAATGTAGAGATCAGCAACCCCAGGGTTCCAACGTTTTGGTGTCAGAAGCATCAGCCACCAACGAGATGGACGTCTGTAGCCAGATCCAGCATCACATCTCAGCCACAGCTGTTAGCACCGAGAGTTACAGTGGACTGAGTGGAGAAACGTCTCCTACTTCCATGCGGAGGGGATGTGGGTTCAAGGTGTGACCATCATCGAAACCCTAAAGTAACATTTGCAAAACGAGAGGAATCACCTGATTTGTCACACTTTTGTGTCAACACTAGGGAGCGCTATTTGCAGCCAGTAAGGTGCATACAGTGCAACCTGTTAGATTACAATGTACCATGTGCTGATTCAGTATCAGAAGAGTGTTTCATGTGCCACCTTTATGGGCAAATTGATAGGGAATATACAGAGTTGAAGTGGCTGAGATCAGGCATAAAATGGAAAGTGTAAGATAGTGTTCTGCGACGGTTGGAACTTAAATAGTGGAAACTATTTATTCACAACCGATACAAAAGGTTACTTGTTTGCACCAGTTAACTGTCCAAGTTGCCAGCGATGTAGAAGGCGTAGTATACCGTTAGCAGAGCCTGTTCTGTTGATGGTGCGAATGGAGCGATCTACTGCCTGTCGAATCTCTGGAACAGTTCTGAAGCGAATGCCACGAAGTGGTTCCTTCATCTTCGGAATCAAATAAAAGTCACAAAGACGAAAGTCTCCGGGGAGTATGGTGGATGGTACAGTACTTCCTAGTCCCATCGACCGAACAGAGCCGCTACAGCTTGCGCTGTATGCGCCCGCGCAATGTCGTGCAAAATGATGGGTGGGTTGCGCATAAAGTGTAGCCACTTCTTTCGCAAAGCTGGTCGCGGGTGATGCTCCAAAAACGAACAGTAATACGACTTAAGTCCTTGTGACTTTGATTTGATTCCGAAGATGAAGAAACCACTTCGTGGCATTCGCTTCAGATCTGTTCCAGATATTCGACAGGCAGAAGACCGCTCCATTCGCACCATCAACAGAGCACGCTCTGCTAACGGTATACTACGCCTTCCACATCGCTGGCAATGGGTTCTACACAACCCTGGTGACTACTTTGAAGGACAGTATCAGGTGCAAACATGTAACTCTTTTGTATAGGTTGTGAATAAATAGTTGCCACTTTTGAAGTTCCAACCCTCGTATGATTGAGAGTGTTCACGCTATTATTTTGTTCTACTATTAGCATTCTATAATTGTGAGTGTACAAGCTATTATTTTGTCCTACTGTTATAGTTTCTTGTGTACCTGCTGTGGATTGCGGATAAAAATTCCACACTAGCGGAGTCCAGGACGCAGGGCATGGTGTTTCCAATCCAGTCATTAATAAATCATGTAGCACAACTGACAGCAGATAAGGCAGAGAAGCATACATAAATGGTTGCTACAGAAGAGGGTAGGGCATCATCCACTTTGGCTACTCCACTGTTAGATATATCCACCACTAATAACACACACTGTTTTCTGGCAAAACAACTGAGAATGTATTGTCTTTTCTGAGTGCTCTCGAAGCAACAGCAAATATTTCATTTTGGACAAACGTTCAGCTATTGCAAATGATTAAGTTGCAACTGACAGGGTAAGCGAAAGTGTTAGTTAAATATCATGAAGGTTTGAAGATCCCCTAACATTTGGGCAGTTAAAGTTTCCAGCAACGCTATAAGAAACAGAATAGCACTTTTTTTTTTCGTGAGCAGTTGAGAGGAATCTAATAGAAGCACAATGAATCAGTGGAAAATTTCATTGACTGGATAAGGAAAATCAATGCGCATACTTATGAACTGACGGAAAGAGATTAAGTGGATAATACGTACATCCAACAGGAAACTGAGCGTATCTGACGCCTTCCAAGTGGGTGCTGCACCCACATGTCTAGGGGTTCGAGCAGGTACACTGAAAGACCCGAGTGCTGCTATCAGTATAGTTTACGCAGCTGTAGGAAATAGATACAGTGACAGACGTGCACAATAGGCAAGTATTTTCTCTACTGACATATGATGCTATAGGTGTAGACGTTTAAGGTATTACCAGACTAGATAATTGGCATTTGGGTTAAAAAATGCACTAGCCGTATTTCAGCAATTGTTGCATGGGAGTACTTAGGGATTTGAAACCTCGACGATGTATGATGTACTTCGATGGTATAATTGTGTTTGCAAGGGATATGACGGAATATATACCGCAATTACGGTAAGTTTTCTGGGGATTATGTTCCATGAATCTTACGTTAAGTACGGAAAAGAGTCATTTTCGCCTGAAAGAAGTGATTTATTTGGGACACTCAATTAGTCGAAAGGGCTTAAAGATTGACCCCAGATTAATACAGGCAGTGTGAAATATTCGGGCTTCTCAGACAAGCAAAGAGCTGCAATCATTCTTGCGGTTGGCCAATTAATACAGAAAATTCGTGAAGAGCTTTTATGCTCCTTTGTGAAGGGGTTTTTGGCTGCTTAACGTAATCACTGAGGAAGCATGTACAAGTCCTGTGGGCTATAGAATGTCAAGCTGAATTTGAGAGGCTGAAAGAGCCTTCGACGCCAAATCCAGTGTTGATGTTTCTAGATTATGAGAAGGAGTTTGTACTATCATGTGACACTTCCAACAAGGCATTAGGGTGTGTTTTGAGTCAAGTTATATATGGTGATTAACATCCCATGGTTTACACCTCATGGCATTTAAACAAAGTCAAGAGAAATTACTCCACAAACGAGGAGGAGATATTGAGCTTGAAATATGGGGTTATGTATTTCATATGCTACCTGTATGGTAAAAAGTTCAAGATACTAACTGATCACACAGTGTTGAAGTAGTTGTTGAGGTTACAGGATTCTTCAAGCTGACCCATGAGGTAGGCATTGAGACTGAATGAGTTTGCTCTGCAGTAATTCATAAGCCAAACAAGAAGCACTGCAATGCAGATGGTCTGAGCAGGGAAGTTACGGTAGTGCCAGCACTACGTCACAGCCTTGCACAGTGGCAGACAATGCAAGGTGCTGACGTGTACTGCAAACTGTTTACTATGCAGTTGCTGTTCATTGTGCAAAGTGATTTGTTATGTAGGTCAGTTAAGCTAGGACTGCATATAGCTGACCTACAGGAAGAGATACTGAAACAAGCATACATGAAGTGATGTTTGGGCACAGAGGTTGTAGGGCACCGGTCAAAGGGAGATAACCGTTATTGGTGGAAGAAAAGGAAAAAAGACAGACCAGCACATAACGAATCGTGTACCATACGCACAGCGAGCAAGTTTGATTACAGAGGTTACTGGTGGCAACCAAATTTTTTGAGATGATAAGAATGGATATTTTAGGACCTTCAGACAGATGCAAGTGGAAACTATTAAATTCTGACTATCATTGATCATTTCTCCTGATATGAAACAATGGTTGCCAGTCCAAACCAAGAAGCAACTACAGTGGCACAGACCATGGTGAATAACTAAAAACTAAACTCCGCCAAAACAGGCCATGAAGGCCCAATGGTACCAACTGACCACTGTGTCACCCTCAGCGCATAGGCATCACTGAATGCAGATATGGAAGGGCATGTGGTCAGCACACCATTCCCCAGTCCTATATCAGTTTACAAGACCGGATCTTCTCAATCAAGTAGCTCCTCAGTTTAGCTCATAAGAGCTGAGTGTACCCTGCTTGCCAACAGCCCTCGGCAGACTGGTTGGTCACCCATCCAAGTGCTAGCCCAGCCCATCTGCACTTAACTTTGGTGATCTGATGGGAACCGGTACTACCATAGCGGCAAAACAGTTGGCCCACGGTGAATAACTGGTTGCTAAAATTTGACGTCCCTGAAGTGGTAATCATGGACCAAAGTCCTAACTTCATGTCTGATTTCATAAAGCATTCATGTCACGGGTTCAGACACTAAGGACTACCCCGATGCACCCAAAATCTAATGGCAGAACAGAACAAGTAAAGGTTCTAATGGTAGGATTTTAAGTCACTATGTCAACAGCCGTCATAATGATTAGGATGCTTACCATTTGTAGTAAAAGCATGTCACCGCAAAGTGCACACCAGCACTAGGCTTTCTCTGTAGTGTCAGTGTCGTCGTAACTGCCGTCCGCTTCACGTCTGCTGTGCAGCGACCTACCTTAATTTAAGTATTAACTGTATTTTTCTTACTTGTCACTTCTTCTTCCGTGTGTTTTTGCTTTTAGGAAGCTTTAATTGTCGAGTGCTAGTAACAGTGTTCCATAGATTTCGTGTTTGTTTTGAATACAGTCAGAGAGATTCCCTTTAGTCAACCATAGTGCCAGTAGTGCTAGTGTTTGTTTTCAATACAGTCCAGAGACAGGTAGTGCTATTTTCATTGTTTTCTGCAAGAAAAGGCTAGCAACCACAGTTTAGTCAGCCGCCTTTACTGAATTAGCAGTCTACTTAAAAGTTGATTAACTCTCTACAGTAAATTGATTTCTTAGGATGGCTAGGATGTGTGACTGCTGTGTACGGACGCAGGAGGAGCTGGCTACTGTTCGCGAACAGCTGAGCGTGTTGATGGCCGCGGTCAGCCGTCTTCAGGCTGCTGCCTCGGAGTGTAGCGGCAGTGGGGAGTCTGGTGCGTCACATGGTACACCCCAGGTGTTACATGCTTCACCCACTGTCCCTGCTGTCGAGACATCTTCGCGGGTACCGGGCGCGGTTGGGCCACCCTCTCCCCAAGGGGAGTGGCGGGTTCAGCGGCGTTCACGGCGCACGAGGCGGAGGGTCAATGTGGCGGCTGGCCGTGTGGCATCGCCCGCTCTGCCTGTGAGTGGATATGTGGCCGCTCCTTCAGCAAGGTCCGAGCAGGCACACGGGGGGAGGGGTTATTAGTTATTGGGAGCTCCAACGTTAGGCGGGTCATGGTGCCCCTTAGGGAAATAGCGGAAAGGTCAGGGAAGAAGGCCAGTGTTCACTCTGTCTGCTTGCCGGGGGGGTCTCATCCGAGATGTGGAGGAGGCCCTGCCGGCGGCGATAGAGAGCACAGGGTGCACCCGACTGCAAATTGTTGCTAGTGTCGGCACCAATGACTCCTGCCGTCTGGGTTCAGAGGTCATCTTCAGTTCGTACAGGCGGTTGGCGGAATTGGTGAAGGCAGAAAGCCTCGCTCGCGGGGTGGAATCAGAGCTAACTATTTGTAGTATCGTTCCCAGAACCGATCGCGGTCCTCTGGTTTGGAGCCGAGTGGAAGGCTGAAACCAGAGGCTCAGACGATTCTGCGGAGATCTGGGGTGCAAATTTCTCGACCTCCGTTATCGGGCGGAGAAATGTAGGGTCCCCCTGAATAGGTCAGGCGTGCACTACACGCCGGAAGCGGCTACAAGGGTAGCGGAGTACGTGTGGAGTGCACATGTGGGTTTTTTAGGTTAGAGAATTCCCTCCCTAGGCCCGACAAGACGCCTCCTGAGACGCGGCAAGGTAGGAGTAGGCAAAATGCAACAGGGAATAACAATATTAATGTGCTAATAGTAAACTGCAGGAGCGTCTATAGAAAGGTCCCAGAACTGCTCTCATTAATAAACGGTCACAACGCCCATATAGTACTAGGGACAGAAAGTTGGCTGAAACCAGACGTAAACAGTAATGAAATACTAAAACCAGATTGGAATGTATACCGCAGAGACAGGCTGGACAGTGAAGGGGGAGGCGTGTTTATAGCGATAAGAAGTGCAATAGTATCGAAGGAAATTGACGGAGATCCGAAATGTGAAATAATTTGGGTGAAGGTCACGGTTAAAGCAGGCTCACACATGGTAATTGGATGTCTCTATAGGCCCCCTGGTTCAGCAGCTGTTGTGGCTGAGCACCTGAAGGATAATTTGGATAATATTTCGAGTAGATTTCCCCACCATGTTACAGTTCTGGGTGGAGATTTTAATTTGCCGGATATAGACTGGGAGACTCAAACGTTCATAACGGGTGGCAGGGACAAAGAATCCAGTGAAATTTTAAGTGCTTTATCTGAAAACTACATTGAGCAGTTAAACAGAGAACCGACTCGTGGCGATAACATATTAGACCTTCTGGTGACAAACAGACCCGAACTATTTGAAACAGTTAACGCAGAACAGGGAATCAGCGATCATAAAGCGGTTACTGCATCGATGATTTCAGCCGTTAATAGAAATATTAAAAAAGGTAGGAAGATTTTTCTGTTTAGCAAAAGTGACAAAAAGCAGATTACAGAGTACCTGACGGCTCAACACAAAAGTTTTGTCTCAAGTACAGATAGTGTTGAGGATCAGTGGACAAAGTTAAAAACCATCGTGCAATATGCGTTAGATGATTATGTGCCAAGCAAGATCGTAAGAGATGGAAAAGAGCCACCGTGGTACAACAATCGAGTTAGGAAACTGCTGCGGAAGCAAAGGGAACTTCACAGCAAACATAAACATAGCCAAAGCCTTGCAGACAAACAAAAATTACGCGAAGCGAAATGTAGTGTGAGGAGGGCTATGCGAGAGGAGTTCAGTGAATTCGAAAGTAAAGTTCTATGTACTGACTTGGCTGAAAATCCTAAGAAATTTTGGTCTTATGTCAAAGCGGTAGGTGACTCAAAACAAAATGTCCAGACACTCTGTGACCAAAATGGTACTGAAACAGAGGATGACAGACTAAAGGCCGAAATACTAAATGTCTTTTTCCAAAGCTGTTTCACAGAGGAAGACTGCACTGTAGTTCCTTCTCTAGATTGTCGCACAGATGACAAAATGGTAGATATCGAAATAGACGACAGAGAGATGGAGAAACAATTAAAATCGCTCAAACGAGGAAAGGCCGCTGGACCTGATGGGATACCAGTTCGATTTTACACAGAGTACGCGAAGGAACTTGCCCCTCTTCTTGCAGCGGTGACCGTAGGTCTCTAGAAGAGCGTAGCGTTCCAAAGGATTGGAAAACAGCACAGGTCATCCCCGTTTTCAAGAAGGGAGGTCGAATAGATGTGCAGAACTATATCTCTAACGTCGATCAGTTGTAGAATTTTGGAACACGTATTATGTTCGAATATAATGACTTTTCTGGAGACTAGAAATCTACTCTGTAGGAATCAGCATGGGTTTCGAAAAAGACGGTCGTGTGAAACCCAGCTCGCGCTATTCGTCCACGAGACTCAGAGGGCCATAGACACGGGTTCACAGGTAGATGCCGTGTTTCTTGACTTCCGCAAGGCGTTCGATACAGTTCCCCACAGTCGTTTAATGAACAAAGTAAGAGCATATGGACTATCAGACCAATTGTGTGATTGGATTGAAGAGTTCCTAGATAACAGAACGCAGAATGTCATTCTCAATGGAGAGAAGTCTTCCGAAGTAAGAGTGATTTCAGGTGTGCCGCAGGGGAGTGTCATAGGACCGTTGCTATTCACAATATACATAAATGACCTTGTGGATGACACCGGAAGTTCACTGAGGCTTTTTGCGGATGATGCTGTGGTGTATCGAGAGGTTGTAACAATGGAAAATTGTACTGAAATGCAGGAGGATCTGCAGCGAATTGACGCATGGTGCAGAGAATGGCAATTGAATCTCAATGTAGACAAGTGTAATGTGCTGCGAATACATAGAAAGATAATTCCCTTATCATTTAGCTACAAAATAGCAGGTCAGCAACTGGAAGCAGTTAATTCCATAAATTATCAGGGAGTACGCATTAGGAGTGATTTAAAATGGAATGATCATATAAAGTTGATCGTCGGTAAAGCAGATGCCAGACAGATTCATTGGAAGAATCCTAAGGAAATGCATTCCGAAAACAAAGGAAGTAGGTTACAGTACGCTTGTTCGCCCACTCCTTGAATCCTGCTCAACAGTGTGGGATCCGTACAAGATAGGGTTGATAGAAGAGATAGAGAAGATCCAACGGAGAGCAGCGCGCTTCGTTACAGGATCATTTAGTAATCGCGAAAGCGTTACGGAGATGATAGACAAACTCCAGTGGAAGACTCTGCAGGAGAGACGCTCAGTAGCTCGGTACGGGCTTTTGTTAAAGTTTCGAGAACATACCTTCACCGAAGAGTCAAGCAGTTTATTGATCCCTCCTACGTATACCTCGCGAAGAGACCATGAGGATACAATCAGAGAGATTAGAGCCCACACAGAACCATACCGACAATCCTTCTTTCCACGAACAATACGAGACTGGAATAGAAGGGAGAACCGATAGAGGTACTCAGGGTATCCTCCGCCACAAACCGTCAGGTGGCTTGCGGAGTATGGATGTAGATGTAGATGCGGCAGTGCAAGGGAGGAAGATGCCTTCACTGTTTGATGCAATCAAACCAAAAATAGGAAGGAATGGAGAGCCATTTTGCAACGACATTGAAGGAAGTAGAAAAACGTGTACGGAGGCAATCTTCAAAGCCATGCGGCATCAGGAAGAGGTACGGAAGAGTATGGGAAAGTTGCCATAATATGCAGTTGGAAATGAGTGATGCTAACAAGTTCGTATACCTCAAAGGATAAGATGAAGAAGTTTATTAGATGCCACCAGTAGCTACAATTGCCAGCTCGAACGACTATAGTTCATGTTGGCTGCCTGCAACCATTTTCAAGGGACTCCAGATTTATTGCCACAGCTGTCGGCACTGACAACTAAGAAAAGGGTGGGGATATTAGGAACAGTGGAACGGTTGGGCAGTGAGTTGCTGATCAATGGGATGACTTGTAGGGGCCAACATTTCACATCCAAGTCATTGCTGTACTGGCCAGATAAAGCCTTAGGGGTACTCTGAGCACTTATCTCAATAATACTATATAACCCAACCTCATCCTCTCCCTGAACCAAGTCACAGCAACCCAGAAGGGGCATATTTCTGCAGAACAGATGCTTAACCCTCGTCCTCCCCACTCCAGTACACCAACTACCAGTAGACAGGACTGCTTGTCGAGTGCGAGATACAACTAAGTGAAAAATAATGTGTCAAGAAAGTGTGTTAAGAAGTGAAAAAATTTTCCAGTACTATTTTTATTTCTTCTCTAGTTGTTGGCGCTGGTATTATATAGTTTCACATGAAAATTTGTTGTGATTAACGGTAGGAAAATGTTTTTCAATAACTGAGATATTAAACGAATAACATTGCAGATTCTTTCCTTGTACTGCAATGGACTGATGAGATTAATAACATAATGCCCTTTGGTGATTTTTGTGTAATGGTTAATGAAGAATGTAAACCATTTAAAACACACTTGGCCTACTAGTGAGGGGAGGTGTGTAGCGAGCGCTATCAATATTTTTAGCACTACTGAGTGAAACTGTGATGGTGTCACAGCTGCTGCACGTCGTCATGTGAGCAGGCTACATGGGCTTGCGTGACTCGGTGTTAACAGTTGTATTCCGTTTCTTGTAATTTTGTACGGCATTTATTAAGTCAATTTACTGCTAAGCAGTTCTTAGGGGATGGTAAATAGAGGTGAAGAGTTGAGTAAGATTACTGTCAGTTTGTAAGTGGACTTCAAAGAAGTTATTGGTCACGAAAATACATGTATATACAAAGCCAGTGTGCCAATACAGTTAGTTTAAACTGACTAGTCTTAAGAAAAATGTTCTGTACACTATCATCAGTTCGGAAATGTATGTCGAGTCTTTGCAGAATACCCTGAGCTATTATCTGAAACTGGGTGTGCTAGTGTGGGGAGGCATGTAGCGCCATCATATTTTTAGCATTACTGAGTAAAACAGTGATCCCCGTCACATTTGTTGCAAAAGGCCATGTGAGCAGACTAGTGGGGAGTTGACCAAAACACCATTATGTGAGATGTAGCAATGCCACTGGTCGATTTTCACATGGCGGGCCAAACTAGGGGCAAACAACGCAATAATGGTTATACATCATAAAGCCTATGCAACTGCCAGGTACTATACCTCTGAGCTATAGGCTTGTTTTGGTGTATGTGGTGGAACTGGTTCTTTGACAACAACTGTAGGTGCCACACCAATTAATCCTTTATTTTTAGGCACAGGGATCACAGTATGACAGCACCATCTACAGAGGCGGCCTACATTAGTCAACAGCGTGACCCTGTCCTGAAAGCAGCCACCACAAGACATAGCATTGACCAAATGCACGCCTACTGCTGGCACTAAGCTCACTGCTGTGGACTTAACACATTCCATCTGGTTGGTTAGCTTCTGCTCATTACAGCCACAACCTGCCATGGAGGGCAGTGCAACCACTTAGCCCCTATGCCTGGGTGTGCATACTGATCCTGTATTCTTTCACCCCAAAAGATAGGCACCAATGCTGAGGGCTGTCACCCTCTGCTCTTGCAGAAGGACACAGCTACTAGTGTGTCCTGCCTGGAGCTGCAGAGCTGTGTGTAGATGGTATCTGTGCTGTCATGGCCTTTGCACGTCATCATTCCTGCCCAACCACTGGCTTCATAACAGGCCGTTGGCCACCTGTTGCGTCATCATCATCGCACTTGCTGTCATCAGCATATGCTCAGAGGGCTTTGCCACTGTAGAGCATTGCTGCTAATAATGATGTCTCTATGAACAGCTATCAGTCATCATCCTGACAACAGCCCACCACCTCAACTCAATCCTGCCGTTGTATAGATTGTTCTCCCTGGGCTTCTACACATCTGTCACAGAGAATTTCAACTCTAATCATGTTCATACCCACAGATTGTATGTATGTTTACAGAGTTACACTGAATCCAATAATGTCTTCCGAGTGCATCACTTTTTTAGTCAGGCATTGAATGTGCACTGAGATGATCTCTGCAGTGAACAGTTTTTTGCTGGTGATGCATTTTAGAAACTCGTTTTACACTTCAGGCTAAATGTATTTGTATGGTCATGAAATCCTGCAGATGAGGCTTATATATCGAAACATGTGCAGAAATTTAAATGGAGTGTCAACAAATTGTGAACAGTGGTGGTTATCATGAAACATATTTACTAGCTAATATTCAGTCCTGTTTCCATATGTGAGTGTGTACTAGCATGCCTGTTGAGCCTTAGTGCTGTGTCCTTCTTCTGTAGAAGTATTTTTTTCATGGTTTGGACATTGTTCTGCTTTACTTGTTCAGCTAGTTTTATTTTTAAATCTTTTTGGATGCTCTTACTTAATTTTGTAACAAGGGATTCTTGTTATGCACTGTTTTTCTGATAGTTGAGTTGTTGTATCTAGCTCCTTTATGTAGTTGTTTTTGCCAAAAGGTACTGTGTCTAATCTGTGAAGCATATATCAGTAAACTGCTTGCTTTTTCGACTAAAGGTGATTTCGATGATGGTGTAATACTGTGTCTTTTATTGTGGTTTTACTCTACATACTGAATGAGAGTTGATTATTTTTCCTTGTGATGGGCATACCGACTAAGTGTATTTGTCCTCCTTGTTCTCTCTCTACAGTGAACATGTTTTGTTAGAGTCTTTATCTGTTTGTAGTTCTTTTATCTTTGTTTCTGTTTCATCTATCAAGCAGAGGATGTCACCCATTAATCTCCACTGGTATAGCAGATAGTATTTTCCTGGTACTATTTTCTGAAATATTTTTTTATTATATTAATAGTTTTCCGTTACGTGGACGACACGTTCGTCATCTGGCCACATGGTATGGATAAACTCCTTGACTTCCTTACACATCTAAACTCCATACACCCCAACATCAAATTCACTATGGAGACTGAAACGGAGGTAAATTACCTTTCCTTGACGTCTTGGTCAAGAGAAGGCCTGACGGCACCCTAGGTCATGGGGTGTATCGGAAGACAACGCACACTGATCTGTATTTGCACGCAGACAGCTGCCACCACCCTTCACAGAGGAATGGCGCACTTAAAACTAGTACATAGGGCGCGCACTATCTCTGACGCAGAGAGTCTACCCCAGGAATTGGAACATCTGAGAACTGTATTTCGTAAAAATGGGTACTCAGAGTGGCAGATTCAACGTGCTCTCCGCCCAACCACTGCAGCACAACCTGTTGAGATGGATGAAGTCACGAGGGAGGAGGTAGGCACTGCATTTATTCCATACACAGGCGCACTCTCGGGGAAAATCGCCCGCATTCTGAAGAAACACCGAGTCGGAACTGAGTTTTGTCCTCCGAATAAAACTCGTGCACTGGTGGGGAGCGCCAGAGATGACCTCGGTTTGAGGAAGGCCGGCGTGTACCAGATTCCGTGTCAATGTGGCAAGTCGTATATTGGCCAGACGATGCGTACCGTCGAGGATCGATGCCGTGAACACCAGAGGCACACTCGACTGATGTATCCGAGCAAGTCGGCGGTCGCTGAACATTGTTTGTCGGAAAATCAAAAAAATGGTTCAAATGGCTCTGAGCACTATGGGACTCAACTGCTGAGGTCATTAGTCCCCTAGAACTTAGAACTAGTTAAACCTAAGGACATCACAAACATCCATGCCCGAGGCAGGATTCGAACCTGCGACCGTAGCGGTCTTGCGGTTCCAGACTGCAGCGCCTTTAACCGCACGGCCACTTCGGCCGGCGTCGGAAAATCACACTATGGAGTATGACCGCACGAGGATTCTGGTACAGATGTCGAGATACTGGGACAGCGTTGTTAGAGAGGCCATCGAAATTCGCACCAATGACGACCTCATAAACCGTGACTGTGGCTATAATCTTAGCAAGGCTTGGGAACCAGTGATTGTGTTAATCAAGAGTAAATCGAGCAAACGAATAGTTGTGACGACCACGGCGGACAGAGCCATCACACCGACGTCATCTCAGACGCCGTCGCAATCTGTTCCACCGCGCGATCGTGGCGCGGGGCGCGGACGGCGGAGGGAGCGCACCGCGGGCGGAGGGTATTTCAATCGGCCGCCGCCGCGACCGAACCCAGTTCCCTCTGAGCAGCCATAACGTACGGATCTCCGTGCCGGCACGTTCACAGAAGCTCAGTCCGTCAGTTCACCTGATGATGGCGACATGTATGATCGCCGAAATATTGTGCCCGTTGGACACTATAGACCGGCAGCACACCCGTGGATATTTTGATTATCAAATACGCCGGGAGAAACTCAAGAATCACAATAGAATTGTTACTAAGTACTAGGTATGAACACTGTAACGATCTTCCTACCTTTTATCTTTGAACTGGGTCTTTCGTTACTTGCTTTCACACATTTTGCTCAACAAACTACGGATATGTTTACCAACCTTTGCACAAAGCTCGACATTAATTGCTCTTTTGTCTGTTCCATCTAGGATGTATCACAGTACGCTGTTCCACATATTTTACTGCACGGAGTGTATTACCAATCCAAAACGATTCAATTTTAAAATCATTATTGATGTCAATCGATTGAAAATTGTAAACTCTTCTTAGGGAGCGATATCTGCGTATTTGAAACACTGTTTTGGGATTCTGGTCCCGCCTGCTCTTTAAATATAGTTGGTAATTATTTTAAACTACATAGAAACAATGCTCTTTTCTTTTTTCTTCATTTTTGAAGTACATTAGGGCACCACTTCCGTTCAGATATAAAGAGTGAATCACCTAAAACTTGCACGGCAAATCCTGTGGAAATGGAAAGAGTTACTGAAGTGCGGTTTTCATGGAATGGATTAGTAGTCATGGTCTCGAATTGTTAGCCAATAAACAGATTGGAATGATACTGACAAAGTCTATTTTCTGTGAAAACATATACTTTTTTGAATGGAACAATGCCTATTGACATTAACAAACTAAAATCAGAGTAAATTAGTATGCCAACGGTGTGCGTTGCAGGATTCTAGTTCAAGTCATCTACGAGATATGGTATTTTGAAAAGTTTCCACACCAATACTTGTTTGTGCCATTCAACCTGCATAGTTGCTTAGGTATGATGTTATGTTTGCTAACGGTGTGCTTCTTGAGTGCACTGCGACATGCTAGCCAGTTAGCGTGTGACAGTCCAAGCAGTAGATCACGAGTGGACGATGGAATTTACCAGTGCGGAAAAGCTGAAACGGTCATGGTGTATGGTGAGTGTAGGAAGAATCTACATCGTTCCTGTACGGTGTATGTGGCAAGGTATCCCAACAGATGTCAACCACTTCGGCTATTTTTTATAAACCTCTTCAACCAGTTACCCGAAAGTGGTAATGTAACACCTAGACAACGTAACAGAAGGAAACAAGTGACGACAGAAGAGGGGGAAATTAATGTTCTTGCTGCTGTTGCAGTTGAGCCGCACATCAGCTTCAACGCAATCGCACGAGGAACTTGCAAGACTGTGGCAAGTGTTCTAAGCATTCTCCATCAACAAAGATTCTATCCCTATCATCTCTCTCTCTCTAGCAAGTGCCGCAGGGAAACTATTATGAGAATCTTGTTAACTTCGGTACATGGACATTACGACGGGATACGCCAGATATATCATGTATCCTTTTTAGTGATGAAGCCACGTTTACCAATCATGGCCAGGTAAAACGCCGAAACATGCAATATCGGTCAGTTGACAATCCCCGTCGCCTTCGTCAGATGGTATGTCAATGTCCATCTACCACGGAATCTAGAAGGTGTTCCTCTGCGGACTAGGAGGAAACTGTGGTAACAACATGATGGCTGTCCAGCTCATGGTGCACGAAGTACCACAGCATGTCTTCACTAATTGTTTCCAAATCGTTGTACTGGACTCAGAGAACTTGTACCTTAGCTGCCTTGTCCCCCCACCGATGATATACAATGATGATTACTGCAACCTGCTTGGACATCTCCACTGAAATGCTGGCACGTGTGCAGTAGTCGTTCCATACGAGACTGGAAGTGTACATTGCCGCTGCCGGTGGGAATTTTGAACACAACCCGTGATGGTCAATTGTTCCGTTACTGGTCAGAAACCACATAAATTTTGTATGCACTTACATTATTCCTTAATGCGTGCTACCACAGGTATTGTACAAGTGTCGGTGTAGGAACTTTTCAAAATACAGTATCTCGTAATCGACTCGTACTACAATCCTGAATCAAACAGCCCTGTCATTCTAATTTACCCTAATTTTAGTCTTTTAATGTCAACAGACATTGTTCCATTTAAAAATGTGTATGTCTGCACAAAAAACACACTTTCTAAGTATTATTACAATCTGTTGATTGGTTAACAATACGAGCCCCTGACTAACAATCTATTTCACATCAGTGGCACTTTCTATTTCCGCAATATTTGCGGTGCAAGTTTTAAATAATTCACTCTGTACAAAAAGAAAAAAAGAAAAAAAAAGACATAACGCAACCTTAACACATCCTGCCCTTAAGAATTTAAATTTATATGTTTGTAAGATTTAATTTGTACAGTCCGCAGCTCGTGGTCTTGCGGTAGCGTTCTCGCTTCCCGCGCACGGGGTCCCGGGTTCGATTCCCGGCGGGGTTAGGGATTTTCTGTGCCTCTTGATGACTGGGTGTTGTGTGTCTTTCATCATCATTTCATCATCATTGACTCGCAAGTCGCCGAAGTGGCGTCAACTAAAAAGGACTTGCAATACGGCGGCCGAACTTCCCCGAATGGGGCCTCCCGGCCAACAATGCCTTACGACCATTTAATTTTTTTTTTCCTTTGTACAATATACCCAAGGGGAATAATTATCTGTGGAGCTATTTCGCTAACTTACCAAACAGATGAACATAAATCATCACAAGTTGAGTGTAAGTCACAAAAATGCTCATCTGTCACCTGTCTCTCTCACTTATTTTCTTCAGGTAGCTTGATGTGCTGGAATAGGTGGCTGCCATACATTCACACATTTTCGCACATAGACGATAAGGAAAGGGGGGGGGGGGGGTGCACTTGTTGCTTCGAACCCCCACTGCCATCTCGCTATGAAACTGACACTGTACGAACGTTCACAATAGTCCCATGAAAATAATTTCCACCACGCCAAATTCATTTTTTCATCTTGGTAACGTATCATTCCTGGCAATGTGGCGGAGGCCTTGACTTGGCCGTTAGAGCAACAAGAGACAGGCTGCGCCATTTGGAGGATTGGGGTTTGTCCACCCTGAATCTGACTGGTTCGTCTTCCCACTAATCCATGTATATGGGTTGTAGTGGGACCTATTGGCCAGCGATTTTTCTATGACTGCAGCTGTTTTCCAGTACCTGTTCGAAATAAACAAAAAGTCGAGGTAGGAAGCAGCACTTTCCAAAGGAGTGCTGTAAGTGAGGAAAACAGCCAATGAGAATACTTGCAATCTGCTCCTCAGACTTATTCGCTCAACCCTCCTAACGTTTAAAATAGTTTTGTAGAGCTGCATGGAGTTTGTAGAAAAAATGGCTCTGAGCACTATGGGACTTAACATCTGTGGTCATCAGTCCCTTAGAACTTGAACTACTTAAACCTAACTAACCTAAGGACATCACACACATCCATGCCCGAGGTAGGATTCGAACCTGCGACCGTAGCAGTCGCGCGGTTCCGGACTGAGCGCCTTGTAGAAAAAAATGGCTCTGAGCACCATGGGACTTAACATCTGTGGTCATCAGTCCCCTAGAACTTAGAACTACTTAAACCTAACTAACCTAAGGACATCACACACATCCATGCCCGAGGCAGGATTCGAACCTGCGACCGTAGCAGTCGCGCGGTTCCGGACTGAGCGCCTAGAACCGCTAGACCACCACGGCCGGCAGGAATTTGTAGAATCGAGGAGTCAAACGACAGCCTTTCTGAGGTTCGGAGTCGAGAGCGCTTTATAGATGAGGTCCTGATTCTGTGTGTCGATAGTTTAGTGATCCACGGAGGTTTTTCAGTAAAGAAAACTAGCGGATATGCAAGTGCGTTATGCATATGCAGTTGACTTCTGTTGTTTGAACACAAGGTTTGCGCTTTAGGCTGCGCATATGAGGATTGTAGGAAGAGAGAGCGGTTACTTATCACGGAGTCATCAGGTAGTAGGAGGTTGGATTTTATGGAAGAAAGAGACTCGGCTAGATCTAACTGAAGCCACCGAATTACATTTATACTCGTAGAGGTTTGAAGTATGGTGTTTCTCTGTGACTTCTGACCAACTAACGTTTTTTTTATTGTTGTTATTACTATCATCATCATCATCATCATCATCATCATCATCGGCAGACATTGCTAGGAGCCAGCTGGAGAAGGTGCAAGGACTATTAGTGGTGTATATTTTCCAGTCCAGTGGTCACACCACGGAAACTTTCTGAGTACAGTCACATAAATAAAAAGAAATAATTACAGTTTTTGAAGAGGTGACAGTTTAACCTGTCTCGCGAGTCACAGAGAAGATGGAGACCGGATTGTAGACTGGTTTTAATAGTGCAGAGAATTAGTTCCATTCCGGTGACACATGGTTCCTAGTAAATCTTCCGGACAATACTTCCGTTATTTGTCTCGTGACTAACACATCGCTAATAGTGTGTGCAATCTGGCCGCGGCCGCGAGCGAGACTTCGTGCGATGCTACGACCTCTCCTGAGATTTTTCCTGGCACATTCGTCACAGGCAATATATCCACAACCTCAAGTTGTACCCTGGTTCGTATTCAAGGTTAAGCTCTACATCCCCTTACAATTGGCTATATGAGCTGTTGGTCATGTCGATGAAAGGCAAAGACACGGCACATGATTATGTCTGTTGAAACACTATGGCGTTTAAACCATAATCCAGTTGTGGAGAATGAAGATTACAGTTTAACGTCGTATCGTCGAAGAGGTCCGTAGAGACAGGCGCAAGCTCCGAATGGGCAAAGAAATTGCCATGCCCGTACAAAGGGATCAGTCCGGAATTCATCTTACTAAATTTATGAAATCACGGAAAAAGTGTCCTAGATGGGCGAATGGGGATTTGAACTGCCGTCGACCCGAAGTCCTGTGTTTCATGACCGCCACTTCAACTTTACATTTTACTTCTGAACGCCGTATTAATACACATGTTTCATCCCCTGGAAACAGTGTTATTCACATGTTGAGAGGAACTACTTTCGACTTTATTAACATTTACAAGTATTAAGAGCATAATGTGCCTTCCGCTCCAGCCAAGAAGTCACAAAGGACATTACTTTCTCACATGAATATGATTTGCAGAATGGTGTGAAACCGAAGTACAAACATGTCCAAGAATTCATCTCTCTGACAATATTACACAAATCACTCTCCCACCCTTAAGTCACGCAATGCAACGAAACTCTATTTGTAAACGTTGTCGGCCACGTTTGTTACAGTAATACAACCAAACACAACGATAATCATTATTTCGTTCAATAACAATTGAAGTCAGGTATGCCACCGGGGATAACGCATGCACTCTGCCACATCCCACCCGAATATGGTACAGCAATGAGCACAGTGTCAGTCAAGCATTTAAGACGACGTGAACATTAATCTACTGACAGTATTCGACAATAATATGTCTGTAAGCTATTCACAACCTTCTCTTCGACTGCAGTAGTTAAGTATGTTAGTTGATAAATGAGTATGGTCGTACAGATAAGAGCTCAGCTCTTCCTACAGTGCATTGACGGAAGAAGCAAAATATGCTCACATGAAAATAGTTACATATTCATCTATCTCACACCGCAAAATTTTCTAGTAACCAGATGGTAAATACAGCACACCTTTGACAAATAGTGCGCAACATTCTGAGGACCGATTCATCAGGCAGGTGTACAATGGCTTCACAACAGATTTCTAGCAACAATTATCTTACTGTTACTGGCGCGTCAAAAATAGCTTTCTGTGAGACTCACTCTTTACGTCTGCGTTATACAATATACTATAGCATTTCTTTTCCTAGCCGACAGGCACTTGAGAAATAGTTCATGCTTGGTGAACAAATTGCTGGTGTTTTGAGACTACTTTTCGCCTAAGACCTTCCAAAGTGTTTCCCGTGACATCAAAAACTTTTCTGGTCATTAGTTGGCAAAATTTGCGAAAATTCTGCCAGTCGATAGCATAAACGGTGGATTTTTGCTTAGCAGGGGTGAAGCAATAGGATTCGGTAACAAAAAAGGAAATTATTCTGCATCGACAGCGCGAAGTGGCTGAAAGGCCTGATATGCCGACGAAATTTTGAGTAATCTTATATAACGTTTAACTGTAGGGATCACGCCCGAGGGCACCATGATCACACTGAATATAATGGAAACTCTTGTAACCGAGGCGTCGGCCAGTAGCCTGTAGCCTTCTGGGTGTAGGACGCGAGTCCCGAGCCTTATCGGGCGCAGGAGCTGTTTGGTGGTGTTTCTGATTTCTGATGTCAGAACTTAATGTTCCATAGTGATCAACGACCTTCATACTGCAATGTGGAATGCTCATAGGTATTTGAAAGTGCGTTCCCGTGTGCGTAATATCGATACTTTTCTTTTCAGCGTTTGAAAATGCGTTATAGTGCAGTTAGATTGGTAAAAGTCATTCTTCATGCATGTTTATGTAATGCCAATTTTAAACATGTTTAGCGGGTTAAAGAAAGCTTTTATTAAGACAGTTATATACGTGTAGCAGCGTCAAAAATTGACATGAATCTGCCAATAAATGTTTCCTTCTTAATCAATGATTTGTCTCGGGTGTTAATTCTAGCAATAAGTGGAACTTCGCGCACAGTCAAGGTCGCACCTTGAACAAAGTAAATAGCACTTCAGTACAAAGCAAGTTAAATCAAAACGCTGAAAGTACTTCCATGAACTCCATTACCATATTCCGCGGAAGCCCACATGTCAAAAAATGCGTTAAGGGTGGTGGCATTATTTAAGTCAGATAAGAAACCTATATCTCGTCAATTCCTTATTATGGATCTTGAATGGAACCCTAGGCAGCCTACTCACAAACACTACTGATTGGACAAAATAACATTATTAAGTCCACCATCACAGGGAGATAAAGACCATCGGAGTAGGGCTTTCAAACAAGTGTATTAACTTTTACCGTACTGTCTTGAAACAAATATACGAAAAAAAGTTTGTCGTACTTGATGCTAACAAGTAACTTTTACTACTAGCCAAATTACCTCTACCTTCTGTTCATCAGAAACAAGGATATTGTCAGGAGTGTCCCATTAAGTGTGATAGGGTCGGCCTTATTCTCTACAAACATAAACGATCTGACGGACAGGGTGGGCAGCGAATTACGGCTGTTTACTGGGTGTACAGGAAAGTGCCGCCATTGAGCTACTTTAGGAGGATACAGGATGACTTAGAAAAAATTCCTGGTTGGTGTGATGAATGGTAGCTTGCTCTAAATGTATAAAAATGTAAGTTAATGGAGGGCGAATGATCAACTTCTTATTAGAAGAATTTGGGGAAGTGTAGCTCATCTATAAAGGAGACAACATATCGAACACTCGTGCGACACATTACTGAATACTGCTCGAGTGTTTGGGACTCCCACCAGGTCGGATTAATGAAAGGCATCGAAGCAATTCAGAGGCATGCTGCCAAATTTGTTAGCGGTAGGTTCGATCAGCACGAAGTATTATGGAGATGCTTCAGTAATTCAAATGGGATTCCATGGAAAGACGACGACGTTCTTTTCGCAAGACATTATCAAGTAAATTTCGAGAACCGGCGTCTGAGGCCGACTGTGAAATGATTCTGCTGCCGCCAATGTATATTTTCGCGTAAAACCATGAAGATGTAATAGGAGAAATTAGAGCTCGTACGGAGGCATATAGACAGTCATTTTTCCCCTCACTCTACTTGCGACTGGAACAGGAAAGGAAATGACTTTTAGTCATACGTGGTACCCTCCGCCATACATTGTACAATGGCTTGCGGAGTATGTATGCAGATGTAGATACTGCAACTAAATAGCAGATTGGAGTGGGTTTGTAGTACACTGCAACAGGAATCCCGCTTTCTATAGTCTAGGCGTCCGTAGAGACGTCACCGTAATGGAGATCGCTAAGGCACAGTGGTAAGCTGGTACTGCGCCTGCATGTGGCCTGTCGGAATGCTGGTGGCGGAAAGTAACTTTTCTTTAGCAGTTCTCCATCAGCACGAGGAAGCTAGCTGCACTCGATACGTCAGTCAGACGACTTGAAGCTCGATGGCCTCACTCTGAGAAATACGTGATGACTTCAACCTCCGCAGGCACTTGATTTCCACCACTGCGCACAGTAACAAAAACAGAACGCTACAGCGCATTGCTCAAACACTCGTCCCAGTACCCACGTGGTACAGGCATACATATATCTTTTCATCGGTACGTCAGAGGAAAGCAGCGGGGGTTACAAACACAACTACTTCCGATGCTCCACACAGCTAGGCAAAAGTGATCATAAGGATGCAGTTACTCAAATAAGTTTTCATACAAACTAAGATCTACCGGCCATCTGAGAGCTGGTGTGAATATCATAGTTCTCTGAGGCGCATGGTCGAATATGCTCTTGCCTTCTAACAAAATGAAAGCTGACAAATCGGACAGTTACAGTTGGGCCTATAGTCAACATAAACACGAATTACAGTATAATTTGGAATTTTTCGCATACATGGAACACTGCCAAAAATAATTTGACATTAACAGGGCAAGGGGAATTTTCTTATTCCACACCTTCGGTTCCTCTGTACTTCCATTGTTAGAGCAATTTCAGGAAAGTGCCAGAAATAGTTACATGCTTCTAACAATTTAGAAAAGAGGACAGTAAAGCTGGTTATCTACATTTATCCTACAGATGTGTCCGCTAATCTCAAGGCGGGTTAAGACAGTGTCGTGCATTTGCTGTTTATGTCCACCTGCGACAAACAAGCCCCAGTGATGACCCAATCTGATAAAAATGCGACTCGTTAGATGCTGTCGCTTTTACGTGATTTTATTTCATATTGAACTACGTTTTAGAGTAGTTTGGACGGTTTTACTTCTTACGGAGGACAGTAAACCATTGAGAGGTACCGTCGCTGCGACGCGAAAACTATCATCGAAAGTCACACAGAGAGCAGAAATGGACATTTCGTAACAGCGCATACAATAATTCTGAGGATGTACTGAGACGTGGCCACCCGTCAGCAGTCTAACAACTGTTTCCCACCCTTCTTTTTTTTTCTAACACAGGTTTTTTAGCCTGCTTCGTTTGCTTACTGTGAGATAGGAATTGCTTCGCTTTCGCTGGACACACTGCCTAAGTTTGTATTTTACATAAAGTGCAATCACTGTCTAACTGTCCAACGAAACAGTATATTTGCATATGTGAAATATTATCAGGCTGCAGTGAACAAGGTTCAACGTTCGGTCTCATTCGGGTGATCAGTAAGACGCGCAAATACACTTCCAGTGGTCGACCAAGCTGATCTGAAATTACACCCGGAACGTCCAACAACTATTAGTCCTGCTGCCTAGAACAAGAGAAGCATCAGAGGACCAGGTACTCATGAAGTGTCAAACTGCTCAACAAAGTGACGACGATGCTGGCGCTATGAGATAATAGTGATTTCCGCCAAACAGTTGCCGCAGCAGACGTCTGATACATCTTTCTTCATTGGAGACAGCTTGCCGTTACAGAGGGAACGTACGGGACAAGCGTCGTAGGCATGGCTCCGTTGATTACTGTTGTTTTCTAAGGAGTCGCCGTACTCCTAGGTCAAAGTACTATACTGTATATTGGAGCACTTACACATAAATAATATCTATCTAGCTGATCTTCATGGTTTCATTGTGCCTTACATAAATATCTATGCGTTTCCACGTCCACGTCCTTTCTAAGAAAGTTGTGCTTATTCGAAAGGTTCCTCAACAGTTTTGGGCAATTCTTCATTTGTCTTGTACCCACAATGGGTCACATGGGACTTGATTATTCCTCATAATAAGTTGTTTGTTTGCTGTGACAGATTCCGTGATTCGTTATGGCCATTTCAAAGCAGGGGGGGGGGGGGGGGTAGGCTGGAGGAGTAGGAGACGATGATGATGATGATGATGATGATGAAGAACCACGCCCAATATAACGGCCTCGAAATTGTTCATCATGAAACTTAAGCATCTGGATAACAAAGAGTGTTGGATCTCCGTCATGTTGTACCTACATATGATCCACGATTCCCTTGTCTTCGAGCTTAAGTATTAACCACATTTGCAGCATATCAAAACAAGGACCAACATTCACGTAGCCTTCAAAAAATATCGTCCCAACATGTATCATGATGACACCCCGGCCTGTAACACTCGTTTCTATCTCTAGCAGTCCGCCCCTGGTAGCTGAGTGGTCAGCGCGACGGAATGTACTACCTAACGGCCCGCGTTCGATTCCCGACTGGGTCGGAGATTTTCTCCGCTCAGGGACTGGGTGTTGTGTTGTCCTTATCATCATCATTTCATCCCCATCGACACGCAAGTCGCCGAAGTGGCGTCAACTCGAAAGACTTGCACCAGGTGAACGGTCTACCCGACGGGAGGCCCTAGCCACACGGCATTGTTTATCTCTAGCACAGAATGGGGATTTTTCTTGACCAGAAAACGACTTTCCTCCTGTGTGAAATGCTCTATACAATACATTGATCAGAAAATAAAGTTCTTGAGAGAAACATAAATTTGTAAATTTTTCCAACAAAGCACAGTAGGCTGAGAATCGCTGCTCCATGTCGTCGTCAAGTAATTCCTTCACAAACATCGGTCTGAAACCTTTCATTTTAAATCTTTTTTAGTGTGGTCGTGCATTATTGTGTGAAGTCCTCGAAACACAGCTGCTGTTTTGCGAATGGATTTCATTGCAGGCCGCTCAGTTGATTGAGCGACGGTGATAATATCAACAGGGGAAGGGATGGGGGGGGGGGGTCCATGGGCTCCCTGAATAAGCAGCAGCTCAGACATGTAAACGGCAAAATCGAACGGCAGAATCCTTGGCTGATCGCAAGTAGTAGTCGAGCGAAGCGGCGACAGCCCAGTTGTTGGTAGGGTGTTGTGTTCTTTGTGTGGTGCGTGGGCGGCGGCGGGCGGTGCGTGACCTGAGCAGACTGTGGCGGCGGCGGCAGCACGTGGGGCCCGGCCCAGCGCCGCGTAGCCGCCAAAACAAGCGCACGCGCACACACACGCGGCCGAGATAAGCGCACGGATTGTTTTGCGGCCGTCTGCAGCCGCACTTCGCCACACGCCAGCCAGCTGTCCGGTCATTGACTCGGCAAGGCTGCAAGGTTGCTCGGTCGGCTGCTGCTCGCCACTCGCCGTTCCACTGTTGACCAACTTTGCACTTCCGCCGCAACAGCAAGGCAGCCACAAAAACTCGCGTAATAACGCACACGCGCCCCGGTCGCCCTGCGTGCCATCCCCTCCCTCGTCTTCCACGACCTAATCGCTGCATTCCGCGCGCAGACATGCATTTCCTGCTTGCGTCTCCTCTCTGTTACTGCCTTACCGCTCCGGCTGCAATGGCCCACTAAAAACATGCTTCTTCCACTACATACAGCCATTGTCCTGCTTGCTCAAGCAGCGCTAATACAAGCACTCTAAATTTAATCAGTTTGGAATGTAGAATGCTTCTTTAGGAGTAGGTAACTACGACGGTCAGAGTTGATGACGGTCACATAACCGCAATATCTCAGAAACCTGAGGATCTAGTTGGGTGGATACTATACAGCATGCAGAAAAACCACTAGATCAGAGGTCAGGGCTGGATAATACGGGACGTTGAATCGAGCATTTTTTTTTTCTAGTATTCATTTGTCGGATATGTACCGTTGTGTAGCTATGGCCGTAAAATAACAGCCAATCCGCGACGACATCGCGAAAGTTAGTCTGGTAAGCGAACATCTTTCGGTGTGTCTAGCAGTACAGTTTCTTATCTTAACAAATTAATTGCATTACGTACTTCTAGGGAAGCTGATTTAGTAGTCAAGCTTTACCCAATAAACATTACAAAACAATCGCGTCAAATGTAACGAGCTACAGATAGGAATTTAAAGTTTACCTAGCTTTGAAACCAGTATCTTCAGCTATTTACTAATTGCGCTCTTTAGCATAACAGGTATTAGATGCGGCAAGTTATTTTAAGCGTACACACATCCGCTCGCTCGTTGCTGATTGGCTGTCGTTTTATGCCGGTAGCTCCACAACGGTGCATTTCCGACCTGTAGTCATTGGGAAAATTTTCCTCGATTCGACGTATCCTACCCTGCTTCGACCTCATCGTCAGACTACTTTTTTCCATCTCATACCTACAACATTGTTCACCGTAGCTTTGACAGTTGTACGCAAAGACCTGGGCTGCGGCAGAAGAGACGTTAAAATCGACTGCCAATATCTAAACGACATCCGGGTGCTTATCGTGAACATCTGAAACTGATGAAAGTTTTCTTTGAAGCAGTTGCTTTGCAGATGGGTAAGGAAAACTTATGATCTCGCTCCAGACACCAAACAAGGTAGAACTGACAGGACACACATTGGTCACGATATTCAGTACCTATAAGTCAAATGCAAAAAGCTGATTTAGATAGCATTTCAAACAGATTCATTTTATTCTGGCCGACAAGGATGTTCCCAAGAATCCGAACGGAAGAGTGTTATACTAGCGTCTTACTGGAGACTAGTTACGCTCTAAAAATAATGTCTGCAACAAAGCCATGTGTTAATAAACTGGAGTGTACAAGATGGGCACATGAGAGGCGATAGCTGGGGATCGGTCTCATGGCAAGACTAGGGTAGAGGTGATCAGACAAAAAATACTGTTGATAGACATCACTGAGTGAGCTGCTAGACTGAGATAGTAGTGAGGTGGATACTTTGTGAGGCAAGAAACCAACGGGAAGATCCAGACGATTAGAAACCTTGGGGGACACAATAAAGCACCAAAAAACCCGACAAGATAGGGTTTGAGCAGCAAAGCCTCCGTCTCAATAGATAATCAGTAGTGCACTGCACTCAAACCACGTTAATCACAGTTTTTATTGTTTACTCACTGTATCATGCTGGTTGATGTTTTCGAATGTTACAGGTCTGACCTAGGAAAGTTACTCCATTCCACAACCACTCCTCTTTTAGATGAACTATTTACCCCCACGTACCCACGGTGCTAGTAACGAGGAAACTACGTACAGTGATTATTTAAGACATTGCACTTTCGGGAATAATCTTACACACCACATTTCAAATTCGCTTGATTGACATCGATCTACAAGACGGCACTACCCTCTTTCAACTAGACGGCGCCGATGCTTTTCAAGTCAGAAAACCTATTTTTGATGTATATTACAGGATGAATTAAAAAGAATCATCCGACTTTTAAAAAAATCATAACTAATATGTTACGTGAGATATGTGCGTGAACAACATACTGCTGGAAAGTGCAAACTCTCGAGTTTTACATGGTTGCCGGTAGGTAGCGCCCACTTCAATTTTAGTAAAGATGGTGTCGAAACAAAAGAAAGAGTTTTGTTTTCTACGTTTTGCGCAGTGCGGGTCAGTAATAACTGTTCAGCGTAACTTTCATACTAGGTATGGTGTGGTGTGGATCCTCCTATAGCACAGAGCATTAGACGATGGTATGAACAATTCCGAAAAACAGGTTGTTTGTGTAAAGGCAAATCGCCGGGCCGTCCCTGAGTCTGACACAAAAGTCGAACGCATTCGCCATAGTTTCACAAGGAGTCCGCAGGCCAGAGTAGCCAAGCGGTTCTAGGAGCTTCAGTCTGGAACTGCGCGACCGCTACGGTCGCAGGTTCGAATCCTGCCTCGGGCATGGATGTGTGTGATGTCCTTACGTTAGTTAGGTTTAAGTAGTTCTAAGTTCTAGGGGACTGATGACCTCAGATGTTAAGTCCCATAGTGCTCAGAGCCATTTGAACCATTTTGGAGTCCGCAGAAATACACCCTGCAGCTCGGCAGCTCGACAGCTCAAAAGGCCCCCGATATCCGTCTGCCGTGTGTTGCGTCGACATTTATGCATAAAACCACACAAAATTAGGCTACTGCAAGCTCTCCGTGAATGCGACAAACAACAACTTGTAGAGTTCTGTAATTCCGTTCTTCGCAAGGTGGAGGATGACAGTTTTCTTCCACGCTTGGTGTTTAGTGACAAGGCAACATTCCATTAAAATGGAAAGGTAAACCGTCATAATGTGAGAATGTGGGGCACGGAACAGCCAACCACATGAAGTTCTACAATATGAGAGGGGCTCTCCAAAATTTAATGTGTTTTGTGCAGTTTGGCGGGAAATGGATTATGGTCCATTTTCCTTTACTGAAAATACTGTTACAGGAAGCACATATCTCGATATGTTTGAGAACTTTCTTTTCCTACAGCTGGAGACTGTTTCGAACGACTTCATTTACCAACAGGATGGGTCAACGTCACACTGTCATATGGAAGTGCGGAAATTTTTAAATCAAAGGATTATTGCCCTCCAAGGTCACCGGACCTAACTGTATGTGATTATTTCTTGTTGCGGTTTAAAAAGACTCTGTTTATGTGCCTCCGTTACCAACAACAATGAATGAACTGAGGCATTGTAGCCGGCCGGAGTGGCCGAGCGGTTCTAGGCGCTACAGTCTGGAACCGCGCGACCGCTACGATCGCAGGTTCGAATCCTGCCTCGGGCATGGATGTGTGTGATGTCCTTAGGTTAGTTAGGTTTACGTAGTTCTAAGTTCTAGGGGACTGATGACCTCGGATGTTAAGTCCCATAGTGCTCAGAGCCATTTTTGAGACATTGTATAACAGCAGATGTGGAAGCTGTAACTCACAACGTGCTTGCTGCAGTGTGGGAACATTTTGAATACCACATTGACATATACTGTGCATCTTAAGGGAGGCATACTGAACATCTATGTAAAGGTATGAAAAAAGGTTTTTGATTTTCCTATTCATCAAAAAACAAAATTCATTGTATATGTTTATTAGTTTCAGAAATATAGACGTGCCAAATCGGATGATTCTTTTTCATACATCCTGTAGTATTCTGGGAGAGAAAAACTAATGGCTTTGTACCGAAACATGTTTTAATTTACGTCATAAGAAAGCATATTTTAGAAGATCTGGAATAACTGTTCAAACAGAAAATACTCCAGAGTATGTTCTTCCTTACACTTATTGCTCTGTCTTGGGTAAGATTACTGACAAAAAAATGCCATTTCCGTGTGAACGTCTCTGCAGGCATTTGAAAATACGGTAAATCATATATGTACAAATCTTTCCGGAAGCCAAGCGCGCTAAAGCACCGCTTCCGGGATTCGGGGAGGCGAGCCTGCCCCGCATCCAATCTGCATCGCGACTTAACGACGAGCGCTGGTGAGCGGGCCAGCCTGGATATGGTTTTTAGCCGGTTCCAACCAACCAGGTGAATACTAGACTGGTACCCATGTTCCGCCTCAGATGTACCCTCCGCAGAAATTTAGAAAACTTTCTCACGCTTGAGCATGAGATTTCCTCTAGATCCAGACAGATGGAATAAACAAATTCCGTTCAGGTGTCGGGGAAGAGGAGGCTTCAGGAAGGGCGAACAGTCATGAATTGTCACCACCAATATTGCCAAAATCCATATAAAGTTGCCGACCCCGACGGGACGATGTGCAGAAGAAGAAAATCTTATTTGCACAAGCTGATGTTATGTCTTGGTACACTTTCTTTTTTAAGAAACCCCAGAGAAAGAAATACGGAGATGGAACTTACAGTAATATAACTGGCCACTTCCTTGTTGTACTTCTTTCTACACAGTAACTATTTTAATTGCGATATGTACATTCCGTGAGTAATGTACTGTACAAGCATCAAGCTGGAATCACACTGATTCGATGTTCTTGAAGACAAAGCTTTTCGAGGAATAACGGTAATTCGTCGTCCAGAACGTTTGCATATTATTATCCATTCAAAGATCCCCGAAACATACAAGGACCACTTATTATTCATCGTCCGATGGAAACAGGTAAAGGAAGCTGGGGTTCAACCTCACGCATACGCATGCCATACAGGTTTACGAGGCTCGAATAGTGCATGACGTGTCTTCACAATTCTTGACGGTTGATTCATCTAATAACAATATATGGCAAAAAAATCTGGATTCACTTTTGTTTGCTCATAAGTCCATTGACAAAACATGAGGAGATTGCGAAATTCGTCGCCATGAAGTTGGTTCTGATACATTTAAATATGATAGGAGTAAACTTGTGAAACTTTAATATTCTGAAAACACTAATCTGTTATATTCCATATCAAGAGCAACATCTCTAGATGTTACGGCCAGAGTTACATTAACAGCAGCTAACGACGTAACGTCATTATTTTCAACGTCAAAGTTCTTCTACATTTCTTTTCTTCGTTTTAATGTGGTAAAACGAGGCAAAAGCCTGTATTATGACCGGAAATTTACAGGCCCGAATTATAACAGCATTTGTTACACATCTTCCGGATTCATCATAAACTAAAATAATCTCACTTTGTTCTTCTACAGAAAACTCCATTTTATTTACTGCTTTCAGCTAGCTATGTACCTGCCGAAAATAACCCGTATAATGAAAAACCGCAGAAAGGACTAATGAAAGTCTGCGTACGATAGTGACTACGGCAAAGGTTGAAGATAAACGTACAATAACGCTCTTGACTTCTAGGTACTTACAACAGGAGGGACTGTAATGAAGGTATATCTACAACATGAAAATGTTACACAAAACAAAGCGACATCAATAGGACTTACTCTCTATTCGGTAACTGTATTTACATGAACACAATCCTTTCCTCCTGGTTAGTGGTTGTAGAGCCGGCATGATATTCCACTTAAACTCTGTGTGCACACTCGTGTTTCAAGGGGCATAAATAAGTTTCAGGGCAAAGTTATTACTTTTATATTTTTAATATAGTCGTATTGTTTATACTGAATCGGAACGCAGTTAAAATTTAAAAAAATGGAGTTGTTCCCAGTTTCACCAAAAGTGCCATCTTGTACGCACCTGTCATTCTTACAAATTTGGTCTTGACCTTATTTAATGACTAAATCTGTTTATACAAAGTAACCACTTAAAAGTGGAGCGACGTCTTCTCGGCTCCTTGCCTAGCATGAGAATATCGTTCTACTGATTTTTCCCTACACAGGCATCTTTTAGTCCCCATACAATGTCGAACGCAGATTAATGTAAACTATGCAATAACTTGAAAGTAGGTCAGAAAGACTTCAGATATATGTGCAAACCGCTTGCAAATTTGACAAGAAACTAGAATTTGGACGGAGAATAACCGCAGAGCTCTTTTGAGAAAACTGACGAAGGAAGGAAAAGGGAGGGAGAGCACTTTGTATATCATTCGCATTTCCCCTTTTCCTCTTCCATTCCAAAACTGTGCGCGGGAAAAACAGCTGTCCGAAAGCTTTCGTATGAATTCTAATTACTCTAAGTTTATCGCTTCCCGAGATGTAGTAACTTCACCCTTCTTGGAATTTCATCAGTAAACTACTATGACACGCACAACGCCTCTTCTATAGCGTTTTTCAGTGGAGATGGATAAGTATTTCCACTAACCTCTCCCGTTTACTATGATTTGTCCTCGTAAATAACGAACTGAGTGCAGTTAGTTAAGAAATCTACAATAACAAAGTTTATTCAGTATTCTGTAAGCTTGTTTTTTTCCGCTAGGCGAAAGCCCAGAAATGAGAACATCGAATGAACATCACCGAACAGCACAGCAACCTGGGCACCACTATTTACTACCTTCACAGTGTGAAATGAGTTTCACACGCTCGCTTTTCGCGGAACCCATACTGATTACTGCAAACAAGACCTTCAGATTCCAAAAAGGTTATAATACGATAGCGTAAAACATGTTCCACAACTCTATAGCCGATTGACACCAACGATGTAGACCTACAGTTATACGTACAGATCCGACGACCCTTTTCGAAAGGGAGAATGATAGGCGTCTAGTTTTTCGGCGACCAACAATAAACTGGTATTAAAAGAGGATAAAGTTCTTTCACTTAATCTATACAAAATCGTACTGGTGTTCCATCAGATTTGTCGCATTCCCTCTGCAGAGAGGTTTTAATTGATTTTGTATTCCTGTTTAATATGTGGCAATTCGACGTTCGTGATACATTTGAAAGCCGCAGACACTGCACTGTCTTCCTCAGTGAAACAAATTCGGAATGTAGCAAACATCATTTCAGCTAAGGTGCCAGTGTGATCCCTAAGCGACTGCACAAATCATTTTGTTCCGTTTAATGACTCAGCGTAAGACCAGACAGAGACTGAATACAGACTAGAATAGAACGAGGAAAACAGAAATCCCCTTTTCAAAGGAACCTGTCTGGCACTCATAGGAATTAGCGAATATTGAGAATCCAAAAGAGAGTTAGTTTGCAGGAGGCAACACTGTTGACTAGTGGGGAGAGTAGTAAACACGCTGCACGAGTAGGCCTACAATAAGCACCTGTTCTGTTCGATGGGACCAAGGAGTAGTTTAATGCAACTAAGACGAAAATAAATCAAAATTTAACACTGAAAGCGAGACGTAGCCTCAGTGACACGGGAGCACTGAGTACAGTTGGAGCTCTTATACTTCTGGACTTCTTCGCCGACAACACATTAACCTGGACAGGGCACACTGCACACCTACCGTCTGTGGAAACAAGAAAACATTAGAGCAGTACCTGCTAACAGTCTACTTTGTCTTATTTCACATCTACATCAGCTGTGGACTACTGCTAGGGGACCACTCTGAAGAATGAAGAATGTGCTGCTGAAGAAGAGAGCACTGAGAATCGTTACAGCTAGTTAAAAATATGTACCGCTGTAAGCCACCTTTGCAAAACTAAGAGTTATGACTTTTTACAGTTTGTATGTTTTTCAGTTTCCTCAAGCATGTGCCCTTGAACGGTAACACATACATCAAGATACATCAAATCTACCATTACAACATCCGGATAAGAACAGTCTAAACAGGCCAAGACACGAAACAGTTTCCCAATGGCGGAATGGCGGCCATTAAAATGTTTTAGTGCACAATCGAAAAGTGTTGAGTCCGTGCCAGTGCCGGTGTTTAAAACAAAAAGGTTGAGTGACTTATACCCTCAATCGATTTTTTTTTCTAGTGACAAACCAATGACTACCTGACTCGCAATCAGAGCTACGACGTTAACAACACTGATACTAACACGTTCGAACCATTCAACTAAACAGCATCGATATGGGCTTTCGGGGCGGAAAGCCCACTCGTGTATCCTTGATGACTGCACGACACACAGTTTTACGCCTCGCTTGAGCCAGTCAACACCGACACTGGACTGTTGATGACTGGAAACACGTTGCCTGGTCGGACGAGTCTCGTTTCAAATTGTATCGAGCGGATGGACGTGTACGGATATGGAGACAACCTCACGAATTCATGGACTCTGCATGAAGCAGGGGACAGTACAAGCTGACGGAGGCCCTGTACTGGTGTGGGGCGTGTGCAGCTGGGACTGATATGGGACTCCTGATACGTCTAGATACGACTCTGACAGGTGAAACGTACGTAAGCGTCCTGTCTGATCACCTGCATCCATTCATGTCCATTGTGCATTCCGATGGACTTAGGCAGTTCCAGCAGGACAATGCTACACCCCGCACGCCCAGAATTGCTACAGAGTGGCTTCTGAATTTAAACACTTCCGCTGGTCACCAAGCTCCCCAGACATGCACATTATTGAGCATATCTGGGATGCCTTGCAACGTGTTGTTCAGAAGAGATCTCCACCCCCTCGTACTCTTACGGATTTAGGACAGCCCTGCAGGATTCATGGTGTCAATTCCCTCCAGCACTACTTCCGACGTTAGCCGAGTCCACGCCACGTCGTGTTGCGGCACTTCTACGTTCTCGCGGGAGGCCTACGCGATATTAGACAGGTATACCAGTGTCTTTGGCTCTTCAGGGTATAATTGACGGCAATGTACTTCAATTCCAAATGGAATTTGTGTTAAATAAACCCATAAAATATAGTTGTACCATATTTCTAGATTCCTTATTGAGTACTAGTTCTCTTGATTAAATTTGGTTGTACTGTACACAAAGATGAGAAAAATCATGGAATACCTCCTAATATCGTGACGGATCACCTTTTGCGTGGCGTAGTGCAGCAACTCGACGTAGAATAGACTCAACAAGTCGTTGGAAGTCCCCTGAAGAAATAATGAGCCATGCTGCCTCTATAGCCGTCCATAATTGGGAAAGTGTTACGGTGCATGACTTCTTGATTACGTCCCATAAAAGTTCGATGGGATTCATGTCGGACAATCTGGGTGGCCAAATCATTCCCTTGAACTGTCCAGAACATTCTTCAAACCAATCGTAAACAACTGTGGCCTGGCGACACGCCGCATTTTCATCCATAAAAATTCCATCGTTTGAGAACATGAAGTCCATGAATGGCTGCAAATGGTCTCCAACTAGTCGAACATAACCATTTCCGGTCAATTATCGGTTCAATTGGACCAGAGGACCCAGTCCAGTCCATATAAACACAGCCCAGACCCTTATGGACCCACCACCAGCTTGCACAGTGCCGTTTTGACAACCTGGGTCCGTGGCTTCGAGGGGTCTGAGCCAATCTCTAACCCCACCATCAGCTCTTACCAACTGAAATCGGAACTCATCTCACCAGGTTACTGTTTTCCAGTCGTGTTGAGTCCAAGCAATATGGTGACAAGCCCTTGAGAGGCGCTGCAGGCGATGTCGTGCTGTTAGCAAAGGCATTCGCGTCGGTAGTCTGCTGCCATGACCCACTAAAGCAACATTCCGCCGCACTGCCCTAATGAATATTTTCGTCGTACGTTCCACATTGATTTCTGAGGTTATTTCACGCAGTGTTGCTTGTCTATTGGAACTGACAACTGTACACAAACGCCGCCGCTCTCTGTCGTTAAGTGAAGGTCGTCGCCCACTGCGTCGTCCGTGGCGAGAGAGAATGCCCGAAATTTTATATCCTCGGCACGCTCTTGAAATTATGGATTTCGGAATACTGAATTCTGCGACGATTTCCGAAATGGAATATCCCATGCGTCTACTCCAACTACCACGCGTTCAACGACTGTTAATTTCCGTCGTGCGGTCACAAACGCGTCGGAAACCTTTTCATATGAATCACCTGATTACAAATGACAACTGCTTCAATGACTGCCCTTTTATACCCTGTGTATCTGACATACCGCCATCTGTGTATGTGCATATCTCTATCCCATGAGTTTTGTCACCTCAGTATATTTGTAGATTACTGACTGCATGCTGGTTCTTTAAATTCGTATTTAGGATTCACGAGATACTTGGCGTCTGTCTTCAACTCTCCCCCCGTTAAATTCTTCAGCTTGTCCGCGACGCCCTCTCACGAGTTAAACAAACCTGTTAAATTTGTGCTGCCCTTCTTTGCATAGTCCAGTTCTCCTTTTAGTCTTATTTGGAATAAGTCCCACACATCGAGAAATGTTCTAAGAATGGATCGCACGAGTATTCCGTCAGTGTCGATATCTGAATGTGTTCTACACAATGACTCACTTTCGATACAATGCTTCATCGATAATTTCTCGATCTCGGCTCGATTCAGGGAAGGAAGCGTACAAACGAATCGGCTCATCGGGCAGAGTCTTCCGCGGTTGTATTCCCGTTAATTGCCGGCCACTGTTCTGGAATGCGGCGGGTCCCGGCGTGCGGCGGTCGTGACGGCGGCGGCTCTTTAAAGAGCAGCAGCGCAGCGCGCCGATTGGACGCCCGCGCCTGTGGCTGCCGCTGCGCCTGCGCGGTCGCTGCTCCGGGGCCGTTAGCCGGCACACGTGGGAGCGCGCGCATATTTTGGTAGGTGTCTGCCGGAATGCAGCGCCAGGAATGGGGTCACCGGCTATCAAGGTCACTTACCATTCGGGACGGGACGGGACGCCGCGGCTCTGTGTACACTCAGCGGCGCGCGTCCCGCTGGGCCCCACACAGTCAACACGTCTCCGGCATTATACCGGTGTAAGGTCTAGCTCGTGTGGCAGATATCGACATCTACGGGAGCGTTCAATAAGTAATGCAACACTTTTTTTCTGAAAGCATGTTGGTTTTACTCAGGATTTCAATACACCACAATGTTCCCACTCTTTTGGCTACAAAATCCTATTTTTCAATATAATCTCCGTTCAAGGCGACGGCCTTACTTCACCTTACTGGTGGAGGGGGGGGGGGGGGGGGGCTGTATACCCGCTTGCTACCATTACCGGTCGACGTCGGATCCAATGTATAACTTCCCCATCATCAACGAACTGCTTCCAGTGGTGTGCATCCTTCATTGGGCCAAACAGATGGAAGTCGGAAGGTGCGAGATTTGAGCTGTAGGGTGGATGAGGGAAAACAGTCCATTGAAACTTCGAGTTGCTTTCGGGTGCGCAAACTTGTGTGAGGCCTTTCGTTGTCATGGAGAAGGCGAAGTTCGTTTGCAATTTTGTGGCGACCAACGTGCTGAAGTCGTTTCTTCCATTTCCTGAGGCCGTATGCGGCCGTCTGCACGTGGGAGATCGGAAAGGTTTGCGCGAACTTTTCGCTATGATGACCGACAGCTTGCTCAACGACTCAACGTGCTTTTGTTCCCTGTCAGGTCTCCGTAGACATTCTGCAAGTGCCTATGACTCCGGTATTCCGCCAAAAGAACTCTGTGACAGCTCTCTTCTTGTAACGCACCTCCATTACCGAAGCCATATTTGAAGGCTACGTATAGTTCTGCCATATGAAAATCTCTGTTAAGTGCATGGCAGAGGATACGTACCTTTGTACCGCTTATTAGGGCTCTTCCTGTTCCATCCGCGTATGGAGAGCGGGGGGAATGATTGCTTAAATGATTATGAGCGCACTGTAGTTACTACACTCCTGGAAATTGAAATAAGAACACCGTGAATTCATTGTCCCAGGAAGGGGAAACTTTATTGACACATTCCTGGGGTCAGATACATCACATGATCACACTGACAGAACCACAGGCACATAGACACAGGCAACAGAGCATGCACAATGTCGGCACTAGTACAGTGTATATCCACCTTTCGCAACAATGCAGGCTGCTATTCTCCCATGGAGACGATCGTAGAGATGCTGGATGTAGTCCTGTGGAACGGCTTGCCATGCCATTTCCACCTGGCGCCTCAGTTGGACCAGCATTCGTGCTGGACGTGCAGACCGCGTGAGACGACGCTTCATCCAGTCCCAAACATGCTCAATGGGGGACAGATCCGGAGATCTTGCTGGCCAGGGTAGTTGACTTACACCTTCTAGAGCACGTTGGGTGGCACGGGATACATGCAGACGTGCATTGTCCTGTTGGAACAGCAAGTTCCCTTGCCGGTCTAGGAATGGTAGAACGATGGGTTCGATGACGGTTTGGATGTACCGTGCACTATTCAGTGTCCCCTCGACGATCACCAGTGGTGTACGGCCAGTGTAGGAGATCGCTCCCCACACCATGATGCCGGGTGTTGGCCCTGTGTGCCTCGGTCGTATGCAGTCCTGATTGTGGCGCTCACCTGCACGGCGCCAAACACGCATACGACCATCATTGGCACCAAGGCAGAAGCGACTCTCATCGCTGAAGACAACACGTCTCCATTCGTCCCTCCATTCACGCCTGTCGCGACACCACTGGAGGCGGGCTGCACGATGTTGGGGCGTGAGCGGAAGACGGCCTAACAGTGTGCGGGACCGTAGCCCAGCTTCATGGAGACGGTTGCGAATGGTCCTCGCCGATACCCCAGGAGCAACAGTGTCCCTAATTTGCTGGGAAGTGGCGATGTGGTCCCCTACGGCACTGCGTAGGATCCTACGGTCTTGGCGTGCATCCGGTCCCAGGCCGACGGGCACGTGCACCTTCCGCCGACCACTGGCGACAACATCGATGTACTGTGGAGACCTCACGCCCCACGTGTTGAGCAATTCGGCGGTACGTCCACCCGGCCTCCCGCATGCCCACTATACGCCCTCGCTCAAAGTCCGTCAACTGCACATACGGTTCATGTCCACGCTGTCGCGGCATGCTACCAGTGTTAAAGACTGCGATGGAGCTCCGTATGCCACGGCAAACTGGCTGACACTGACGGCGGCGGTGCACAAATGCTGCGCAGCTAGCGCCATTCGACGGCCAACACCGCGGTTCCTGGTGTGTCCGCTGTGCCGTGCGTGTGATCATTGCTTGTACAGCCCTCTCGCAGTGTCCGGAGCAAGTATGGTGGGTCTGACACACCGGTGTCAATGTGTTCTTTTTTCCATTTCCAGGAGTGTATAATCTTGTTTTCGCTATTTTGGTAAATTGCTAGATTCCTCGCTTAACAATGGTACTCGAAACTTCTTAGGTACGCTTTCGTGGGATATTCTGCACTTATCTCAAGCGTCTGTAAGCCCAAGTTTTTGAGCATTTCCGTAATGCTCTCCAATGAGTCCAACAAACCTGTGAGAATTCGTCCTACCATTCTCTGTGTACACGCAATATCAGCCGTTACTCCTATTTGGTATGAGTTCTACACACTATAGCAAAATTCTAGGATGCCCCGGATGATAGTTTTGTCACCAATCTCCTTTGCAGACTGAAACCTCCTAGGAGACTGAAACTGTGTTCCAGACCGAGACTCGAACTCCGGACCTTTACCTTTTGCGGCCAGGTTCTCTACCGATTGAGCTACCGATGCACCGACTCACGAACCGTCCTCACAGCTTTACTTCAGCCAGTACCTCATTTCCTACGTCAGCGATTGTTGCGCAAATTCCCGGGGGGGGGGGGGGGCGTGGAGAGGGAGGAGGGGGGTGGTTACACTGGGTGCCGAACCGCTCAATAACCCTGGCTTCGGTGTGGGGCGGCGGTGGGGTGAGTGGACTGCTGTAGCCTGTAGTGGGGTTGTGAACCACTGAGGCTACAGCGAGGACGAAGCCTCTCCGTCGTTTCTAGGTCCCCGGCTCAGTACACACATACACACACCTCATTTCCTACCATCCAAACTTCGCAGAAAGACGGGTCCTGAGTCGTGGTTTGGTAGTTTAGTAGGTAGAGCTCTTCCGAAGGGCAAAAGTCCCGAGTTCGAGTCTCGGTCTGGCATACAATTTTCATCTCCAAGGATGTTCATACCAGTCCATATTCCGCAATGAACTTAAGTCTGCCACCTGCTTTAC
Source organism: Schistocerca nitens (assembly GCF_023898315.1). Taxonomy (NCBI): domain Eukaryota; kingdom Metazoa; phylum Arthropoda; class Insecta; order Orthoptera; family Acrididae; genus Schistocerca; species Schistocerca nitens. Next base: position 606,986,369 of record NC_064617.1, on the reverse strand, counting down.
CCACGAATGAGCCTATATGATCATGTCTTTTTATACCACTCAATGACATTGTAATAAATCTTCGTTTTTATGTTTAGAGAAGAGTAGAAGTTTACATTTATAAACATTTATAGCAAATTACCAATCTTTGAACCGCATTAAAATCTCATCAATATCTAACCGAATACTTGGACAAAATGGCTCTGAGCACTATGGGACTCAACATCTTAGGTCATAAGTCCCCTAGAACTTAGAACTACTTAAACCTAACTAACCTAAGGACATCACACACACCCATGCCCGAGGCAGGATTCGAACCTGCGACCGTAGCAGTCCCGCGGTTCCGGACTGCAGCGCCAGAACCGCTAGACCACCGCGGCCGGCAATACTTGGACATTTTTTCCCCAGAAAGTACTTCATTATAGTAACTAATAAACTGCAAAAAGCTGAGGTGACTACTGATATTGTCTGACAGGTCATTAACATACAACATGAACACTTCCAACACACTTCCCCGAGGCATGCCTGACATTATTTCTACAACTGTCAACTCTCGACCCAAGATAACATATTGCATCCTTCCCACCAAGAAATCCTCAGGCAAGTCACAAATTTCACTTTACATTCTATACTACTGTGACCGTGGTGGTCTAGTGAGTAGAGCACTAGACTTTAATCCTGGAGATCCTCGGTCCAATCCTGGATACGGCCAGAGATTTTTCCTCGTCGCAGTTCTTTCAGGACGGATCCGGTCCACTCAGCCTGCTATCAAGTGAGTACCGAGGATCTATCCCGGTGGTAAAAGGCGGCCGGCACTCTGGGTTCGTCGCCCGCTCCCTCCTATTGCCGCGGTGATGAAAGGCCGTATTTTACATACGCACAGACCAATAGACCGACCACGGGCTTGAGCCACCCACTCAGCCCCTAGTCTACCTAACTCCATGTGATAGTGCTTTCGATGATAAAAGGGGATGTGGTACTGCTGGGAGGAACACGGCAAGTGCCATCCGATTTCCGAGAAACTTCGCTCACTGGAAAACGAGCCGTCCGTAGGAGGTTTCTCCACGAATGTTTCTTAATCAAGTTGGGGAATACAAGGGTGTTATATTAATTGTGAAATTATAACTAGTTTCCACAACTGTCATACATTTATTATATATACGAGTAGTATTTTCAGGGTTACCATTTTTTTTTTAATTCTCACATTCGTATATTCCATTCTTATATCAATTCTTGTATTTTATTCTTAGGTTTATTTTCCAGGAAAATTTGGTACACTCCCGTAATTATAGTGATCGTAGAAAGACTTGAAACATAGAAATTCCGAACAGCACGAACAACGCGCGACGGCAGGTTTGACACAGCGAAATTTATTCGCATGAATCGCAAACGGGCAAGAAACGTCGTTAAGACTGCTGAAGATCTCACCCGCTGCGGCAAACCACGCAAAACGTATCGTTTTCCGAAAACTGGCCCTTGCGATTGACTATGAATCAAGATACAGTACAGAAATTTCAACGAAAACAATTTCAAATAATTTTTCCATTTTTTTCATTTCTCTCACAAGATAAACAATTAGAAGACGAATAAGGACAACGTTATTTCAACATACATTGGAAATCATTCGTGTGGTTATCTTTTATGGATAAGGGCAAACACCCGTAAATGGAAAACAAAAATAATATTCGGGTTTGGCACACGGGAGCAACCGTGAAGCAGCGAAGCTAGCCACTGTGTCATCACTTCGGTTGGACCGTTTAGTAACACGCATATAAATTACATCGAAAATACGACCATTGTTTTCTCAGAAAGGACCAAATAGTTGCGGATAAGCCGAGACACGTGATCACTTATTTTGAACCCTCTTCCACTGAGCGAAGTTTTTGAGAAATTAGTTATGGCACGCAGATTAGAAATACCGCATGTCATATGCATACAGATCCGTAGATCACACCAGATTTTCACAGTGTGGGTCAATCTTCCCTTAACACTGTCCGCCTTCTGCCGTGGAAGTTTCCTTTGAGTGGCTGCTTGTGATACCGTTATGGTACATATATTATAAACGACATGTCTTTTAGTTTAATTTATATTTTATATAATCTTAAGCTGAAGTCAATTTTCTACATGAATCAGCACATTATCAGAACAAAAAAGAGTGTCAGCCTGCATATAAATCACTTATACAATTTGTTGACTGGACAGGGTTGAAAAGAGGACGAAGGGCTAAAACGCAGAAGACTGCCTAAATAAAAAGTTAACAGAATGTTACTACGTGTATTAAACAATAGTATTTGATTTATGAAGGAAAAATCTGTTAAGGATACTTTGTCAAGGCATTGTATTTTGAAAATTATGGGTGTGTTCTTATTGATGTTTTAATTCATTAACATTAATTAAAACATCATCTTATGCGAAAGTAGATGCCTGAATCGATGTGTTGTGATCGCCTGCTTCATCTGAGATACCAACGTCGAAAGGCTGTTTAAAGAAAAAGGTCTATAAATATGTTCGTGAGATTAGCTCATGGATGATGTTCCCCATGAAATGTATTATCTCCAGACTTTCAATAAATGTTAGCAGTATTACGCATAATTTATAATAAGGAAACGAAAAGCGAAAAGTAAATCACACGATGACACCTGACAGGGTAAATCTAAGCAAAATGCTGTGAAAAAGTCGGATAAATTCAAGAAATTTTATGTTGTCACTCTACATCTACATGGTTACTCTGCAATTCACACTTAAGTGCCTGGCAGAAGGTTCAGCGAACAATTTTCATACTACTTCTCCACCATTCCACTCTCGAATACCGCGTGGGAAAAATAACACCTAAATATTTCCGTTCGAGCTCTGATTTCTCTATTTTGTTATTATGATCATTTCTCCCCACGTAGGTGGGTGTCAACAAAATATTTACACATTCGGAAGAGAAAGTTGGTGATTGAAATTTCGTAAATAGATCTCGGCGCAAAGAAAACCGCCTTTGTTTCACTGACTGCCACCCCAACTCGCGTATCATATCAGTGACACTCTCACCCCTACTGCGCGATAAAAAGAAACGAGCTGCCCTTCTTTGCACTTTTTCGATGTCCTCCGTCAACCCTACCTGGTAAGGATCCCATACCGCGCAGCAATATTCCAGCAGAGGACGGACAACTGTAATGTAGGCTGTCTCTTTAGTGGGTTCGTCGCATCTTCTAACTGTTCTGCCAAAAAAGCGCAGTCTTTGTTTCGCCTTCCCCACAATATTATTTGTGTGGTCTTTCCAATTTAAGTTGCTCGTAATTGTAATTCCTACGTATTTAGTCGAATTGACAGCCCTTAGATTTGTGCGATTTATCGTATACCCAAAATTTCTAGGATTTCTTTTAATACCCATGTGGATGACCTCGCACTTTACTTTGTTTAGTGCAAATTGCCACTTTTCGCACCATACAGAAATTCTCTCTAGATCATTTTGTAACTGGATCGTCTGATGATTTTACTAGACGGCAAATTACAGTGTCATCTGCAAACAATCTAAGGGGGCTGCTCAGATTATCGCCTAGATCATTTATATAAATCAAGAATAGCAGAGGGCCTATGACACTACCTTGCGGAACACCAGATATCACTTCTGTTCTACTCTCTATCACAACCAATTGTGACCTCTCTGAGAGGAAATCACGAATCCAGTCACACAACTGAGACGATACTTCATATGCACGCAATTTGATTAATAGTCGCTTGTGAGGAACGGTATCAAAAGCCTTCTGGAAATCTAGGAATATGGAATCGATCTGAGATCCCTTGTCGACAGCACTCATTACTTCATGGGAATAAAGAGCTAGCTGTGTTGCACAAGAACGATATTTTCTGGATCCGTGTTGGTTATGTATCAATAAGTCATTTTCTTCAAGGTGATTCATAATGTTCGGGTACAGTATAAGCTCCAAAATCCTACTGCAAATTGAAGTCAGTGATGTAGATCTGTAATTCAATGGGTTACTCCTATTTCCTTTCTTGAATATTGGTGTGACCTGTGCTACTTTCCAGTCTTTAGGAACAGACCTTTCGTCAAGCGAGCGGTTGTATATGATTGACAAGAAAGACGCTATTGTGTCTGCATACTCTGAAAGGAACCTGATTGGTATACCATCTGGACCCGAAGACTTGCCTTTCTTAAGTGATTTGAGTTGTTTCACAACACCTAAGGTATCTACTTTTATGTCACTCATGCTAACAGCTGTTCTGGTTTCGACTCCTGGAATATTTATTTCGTCTTCTTTCGTGAAGGAATTACGGAAAACTGTATTTAGTAACTCCGGTTTAGTGGCACCATCATCGGTAACATTTCCATCGGTATTGACTGTTTTTTGCCACTGGTGTACTCAAAGTGCATTATGGTACACGAGAACCAATTTTTATTTGGCGAACATTTATTACAAGGAACATGACTTTCACTCGGAAGCAATCAGTCTTTGACTGATAAAAAGAGAGACGAATTTAACAGAACTGTATCACAGCCTGATACTACTTCTACAGTATCAAGCAGTGACCTTGGTATGACCTTGTTTATGGACTTCACTGTAATCGGTTAGTCTGTACTAAAGCGTGGTTGGCGACAGCTTACGGGCGAGACACAGACCAGATTACGGTTTTTACATGGGCTTAAAAACCGGCCTTTATTCTACAGTACGGTGATCACAAAAAAATTTGCAAAGAATGCGTGCAATACATACCCCTAGAGATATCCAGATCGGCAACATAGTTCGTGACTACTGTTGACCAATTTTTTTGCGAGAGGAAACAGCACAAAATGACTCTGAGCACTATGGGACTTAACATCTCAAGTCATCAGTCCCCTAGAACTTAGAACTACTTAAACCTAACTAACCTAAGGACATCACACACATCCATGCCCGAGGCAGGATTCGAACCTGCGACCGTAGCGGTCGCGCGGTTCCAGACTGAAGCGCCTAGAACCGCTCGGACACAGCAGCCGGCGAAACGGCACAAATGCCAAGTGTACCACAATCATAAATTGAATGGACTCTGAGACCGGGTTTACTGACGGGAACTTTTACTAAGCACTGCCACAATAACACTACCATTAATAAGCGGTAAACACATAGGTTTCATGAAATGGAATGTGAAATGGTGTGTAAATATAGAGTGTGAATAGCGGGCGATAATTTCGAACAGGTTGCTATAAGAATATGTCAGCATACTACCACAGCCGTTTTATAGCCAAGTTACAGAACATTCTGCTGCACACGAGAATGCCGAGCCGATGGCGCAGTTCTTTTTACAGTTGGCTTTGCACAAATGTTTTCCCAGCACGGGATTAGGTCCGACTATGCCACCAGACGATACGAAACGCCTCATTGGAGCAGCTTGTACAGGCCTTATATCTCAAACGCTGTATAATGTTCGGCACTCACAGTGTGCAAGAATGAAAGCAAATATTACAGTTAATCATCATTTCACGCTCTACTGATAAAAAGAGCAGTAAGACTGTTGCGGAAGACAGACGTACAAGGACTGCCTTTGAAATTTTTACAAAAACAATGAAATACTAACCTTTTTTAGTACAAATCGTTATATTGTTTTTCAAAATAATCACCTTTATAATTTACACACGTCTGCAGAGGTTGGAATCAATCCTGGAAACATTTTCTTTCCAATCTGATGTTGCGTTCCCTCAAATACATGGTTCTGGAAGGATTCGGCAACTTATTCAGGGTTTGAATATTATTGCTAATGGATTTTTGTTTGGTATAAGGGTACAAATTTTTACAGTCGATCCTCCCAAGCGATATTTGCCTCTGCCAACGTTTATCGTACAGTGGCGCTGCATTTACAAACACCATCATCAGAAGTCAGCACTGTTGCAATCTGGGCAGGAGGAGGCGTCTTTGATGCATTAAAATTGCAGCAAGATCTACGAGTACTACAGTGTTGCATCTGATATAGGCGGCCAAGGGACATCTGAAATATCACGTTTAGCTGAACGCTGGATCCGGTGGTAAATGAATTATTATCCAGAAATGAAATACGTCGTCATATTTCCAGTATGTCCCTCTCATCACCATCCCTCCCCCACCAACTGGTAGTACCGGCTTATTAAATATTCGTAGTAACAGAATTTTTTTTGGCACTTCAGGTGAGTTACGCTTCTGACAATACTCTCTGTGGTTGAGACAACAGATACCCATATTAGTGGCCATTTACAGTGTCAAAAGAGGGAAAAATTTGCCCCTTCCAATGGGATCATGCATAAGAAAGCACTACTGTTTTCTTGTCAACATTACAGATTATGCTTTCTATTGTTGATTATGTGCAAGAAACTGAATGAATGCTGTACGTACCCATCCATGTGACTAGTAAACGCGCTACTGTCTGCGAAATAACAAAACATACATATTAAAATAAAGGACACAGTACATTTTACAAAAAGAATTAACCATGTGAAACATTTGTGCACGATGGGTGCCAGATTTAACGAATGCGGATGAAAGGAAATGCGAAAATAATTTTATCAGCAGAACTAGACTTAATCACTTTAGTACGTGGCGGAGATGCTTTTCAATGTACATCATTAAATGCTTTTCCTATTTAATTTATGGACTGTGTAAAGGAAGAACTTGACGTTATAATGTATTACTTCTGACTACTGACAATTGTCGCATTATACAAGCAGCAAGCACATATACCACTGAATACAAGTGCAGAATTATAGCATTGTACGACACATAGTTCAGAAGATATGACGTCAGAAAATAAAGCCAGATGCTACGTCGTGCAGGCGTGGAAGCGCAGCTATAAACAAATACCTGGACAACACCGTCATGGAGACGGAGCCCAAGTGCCGACTGAGGAAGGAAACCGGCCGTATCCTTCCAAAGGCATCATCCCGCCACTTGCCTTACGCAATTTATGGAAATCACTGTAAAGCTAAGGTTGGGTGGCCGGAAGAGGATTTGAAGCGCCGTCCTCTCGAATACGAGTCCACCGTGCTCACCACTGCAGCACCTCGTTGTGACAAGTCTGTGATTTTACTAGTATCTCCTACGAGGATAGCAACAGTATTATTTCTTCACTAGAAAATATCGGAAGATAGCATACGCTTCCATTGTTAACTTCCTGCCCTGGACAATCTGTTGCATCCTGTCAACACAGCTTCAGTACAAGCACAATCCTGCACAGGTGGTCCACATAATCGTAGTATTTTCTTCTGTAGATGCAAATGTTCCCTTTTTGAAGTTCTGACATCATTAGATTAGGAGTAACGAATCACCAGCTCTTTTAGGGCCATCCATTCGTGGTAAGGGTTCCGTTAAGGTGGATGCCTGATAAACCGCGTGAATTAGCATGCTAGCAAAGTTTGAACGATTATCAGTCATTGGTTATGCACTCTTTGCTTGTAAGATATGTGAATGCAAAGTAGATCATGTTTCACGTAAGTTATTAAGACAGGTGGTAAGAACACGGATTCGTGTTATATTGTTTTAAATTTGAATGCCTTATCTGAATACCTTGACAAGTTAATTAGAGACCCTTAGATCTCCTTGTTATAGGACCGAAGTTTTCGATTTAATTAACGAAGGGCAGAAAACCAATCATCAAAGAGCAGAAAACCAATGATCATAAGGCCGATGTAACATTGCTGTAAATAAGAACATAAAGAAAGGTAGGAAGATTTTCCTGCTTAGCAAGTGCGACAAGAAACAGATTTCAGACTACTCCTGAAGTCAACACCAAACATTCATCACTGAAGGTGCAATTGATGAGTATAATATAAATGGACAAAATTCAAGAGTATTGAAAAATTCGCCTTAGGCCCGTCTTACATTATAGAGGCTCTTTGACCAATCTTTTATAAAAGGTAGGACCATGCTCTTATTGTTATAAGAGATGATAAAAGTAACCCAGTTCATCGTCAAAGATTTTATAGAATGTCTTTTAAAAAAGATATTACACAACGATCTTCTACGGAGTAATACAAGCCTGGGGAGTATGTGGCGAGCGATGCGAAAGACGCGACGGGGTTCAACAGCCGCGTTAGCAATTGGCTCCGGAAGCAGAGAGAACGTCACTATAAATTTAGCCCACCCGGCTAGCGGCGCGGTCTAACGCGCTGCTTCCCTAGCGGGAAGGCGTGCCGGTCCCCGGCACGAATCCGCCCGGCGAATTAGTGTGGAGGTCCGGTGTGCCGGTCAGCCTTTGGCTGGTTTTTAAAGCGGTTTTCTATTTACCTCGGTGAATGCGAGCTGGTTCCCCTTATTCCGCCTCAGTTACACTATGTTGGCGATTGCTGCGCAAACACTCTCTCCACGTACGCATACACCATAATTAATCTACCACGCAAACATTTGGGGTTACACTCGTTTGGTATGAGACGTTCCGAGGGATGGGGGGGGGGGGGGAGGGGGGTGTTTCCACTGGGGGCCGAACCGCACAATAACCCTGGGTTCGGTGTGGGGCGGCGGTGAGGTGGGTGGACTGCTGTGAGGTTGTGAACCACTGAGGGCTACGGCGGGACGAAGCCTCTCCGTCGTTTCTAGATCTCCGGTTTAATACACACACATACATACATACATATACACTATAGATTTAAACGTAGCCAAATTCTTGGTAACAAACAAAAACGGAACGAATAAAAAATCTGCTTAAAGGAAGTCCTGCGTGAAGCGTTCAATGAAATCTGAAGTAAAATTCTATCAATCGGAATGATGAAACTCCTAAGGTATTTTGTTCTTGTGTTTAGTCGGTGTACGCACCTAAGCCATTTATCACTTCAGTCAGTGACAACACTGGAATCGAAACGGAGGAAGGATCAAATACCAAATTCCGCTTTCCGAAACTGTCTCACTCGGAAGATAGAACTACGATTCCGTCTTCCAATCGTCGTATGAACGCCAAAATAATACGATATCGAAATAAGTGACCGCAAGATAGAAAATCAATTAAAATCTCTCAGCAGAGGGAAGGTGTCTGGACCTAATGAGATCACTGTTCGATGTACATAGGATATGCGAAAGAACCTGCTACTCTTCTGGCAGCAGTGAACCATAAGGCCGTTGGAGGAGCGAAACATTCCCAGCGATTGGAAAAATGCGGAGGTTACTCCGTCCTGAAGAAAGGTCGTCGAACAGACGTACGAAACTCTCGTTCTGATCGTCCCGAAACAAAGTGCAGTATTTACTGGCGCTCAAGTTGCTGCTGTGTTGATTCAATTGCGGAAGGTATTCGCTGTAGTTCCCCACTGGTGCCCAGTGAACAAAATGGATTGAATTAAAACGTTTCGAGCAAATATAACACTATCTTTCTTTTGGAGTATATCCCTTTACAGAAGAGATACGTGGACAGTAAGCAGTTCAGACAGAAAGGAAATATAAGCTTTTGATGTAGGAAGCTACAGAAGAATGTTCAAGGTTACATTAGCATATCGCGTAAGTAATAATCGCGTAAGGTACTGATTAGAACTGGGGGACAAATAAATAAATGTCACGACTTGACTACAAGAAGGGATCGGTTATGGGACACATGTTACGGCGTCACGGAACTGACAATTTGGCAATGGAAGGAAGTGTAAGGGGCAAAAATTGTAGAGTGAGAGCAAGGGACGAATACAGCACGCAGGATCAAACGGATGTAGGTTACAGTAGCTATTCAGAGATGAATAGGCTTGCACAGAATAAAGTAGTGTGGAGAGCTGCATCAAACAAGCCTTCCCATTGAAGATCACAAGAAGTCATTCTTAAAGAAAAGAAACATTTAGATGTAAAAGTAGCTTCGGGCGTACGCCATGGGAGTGCTATCGCACAAATAGTGTTCACAGGATAAATAAATAATCTAGTGGATAGCATCGGAAATCCCATAAGGCTGTCTGAATATGACACTGTTGTAAAGGGAGAAGTCACAATGGCAGGAAATGGTAGCGAAATACAGGGAGATCTGCAAAGGATAGACGTTTAGTACAGGAATTGGCAGTTGACACTCAGGATTAATAAAATGTAACGTACTGCGCATGAACAGATGGGAAGTAAATTCCGAACAAAGAGCTGCAAGCAATCATATGCATTAAATATCTGGGAGTATGTATACAGAGCGATTTAAAGTGGAACGACCATATACAACTAATCGTAGCAAAGGCAGATATCAGACGATATTCTTTGGAAGAATCGACAAGAAGTGTATTCCAATAACGAAGGAGGTGGATTAGTTAAACTCTCATTCGACTGATACTGTAGTCCTGCTTGTCGTATGGGACCCCACCCCAGATAGGACTGGCAAAAGAAACAGAGGGGCCCCAAAGAAGAACAGTGCGTTTCGTCAAAGGTTCGTGTAAGCGCGAAGGCGTCACGGAGATCTTCAGCCATCCCGTGGCAGATGCTGCGTGAGAGGCGCTGTGCATTACGATGTGGTTTACTGTTACAGATCCTCCTAGGTATATCTTGCGAAAAGACTAAAAAAGTAAGATCAGAAAGGTTCGAGCTCCTACAGAAGCTCACCAACAGTCATTTCCGCGTACTATTTGCTACTGGATCAGCAGATGCAGACGTAACGATGACTGTAATGATGAAAACTACTCATTTTGCGACAGGTAGTTATTTTATGACTCAAATTACATCGGTAACAAGAACTGGCAGCTCCCTGATTCTTGTAATGTGGTGGGACTTGTGCACTTTTAAAATCGCTTCTCTCTCTTCGAGGAGTCTGTGATAAATTATGGTAAATAAGAAACAGAATGTATTTAAATACTATGCACAAAATAATTAACACCAAAACTATTTAACATTGGACCTAATGAAAACACTTATTTGAGATGTAGCTCGACTTCACTACAAATCATGTCAGCATTGTTGACTGATGCTGATTATCATCGGAATACCATCGTAATGAGACTCAAAAACTACATTCCTGCCGATGGGTCTACGCTCAGATGTTTTTGCGACGTAAAATGACACGAGAAATAAGGCAGTGTGTAATGCCAATATTAAGATTCTGATCGTTAACTTTGCTTTATAGAATTTAATATTTTTACGCATTAACTAGTGTTGTTTCATATATGTAAAACGTTGTAATGAAATCAAACATAATATCTGGAGCAGAATCGACATCTTTGGTTTGAATATAATTTCGAAGAAACAGTGAAAACTGAGATTGTCCACCTATTCTAGGTCGCTGTGAATAATCAGCCCACGATTAAAATTTGCAACAAAACTTTTACCATTAATACCAAAAGGAAATTTTAATAGAAGAGAAAAATATTGTTGCCAGAAGTGGCGGCTGGCTTCTAAAACTAAATGTAAAACGCCCACGAGGACTTGCACACATGTACACAAAACGCACAGGCGACAACTCATTCCTTCGTGACTTTGACGTAAGAACTTAATTCTGATAAGCAATTAACTGCTGTGTTTCCGATGAGGCAATAACACTTATTAGCAGTGGTACTGCAACTTTTTGGTGCCAGTTTCTCTGAACTGCGAATCTGTTAACTGCGCAAGAAATCCGATATGGTGGAAGTCATATTTAGCACTTCAAAGGTATTGCCATCAATCACACACTACATCAACGCCAAACAAGAGATAACATTTTTTCTTGTGAAATTATTAAATAAATTCTTTCTAGCAGTCAAGTATTCTACGTTTTGTAGATAAGGCCTTTCAAGACTCTTACACTAATTTCTGTCTATTTAACAGATATACAATTAATTTGTTTCCAGGACGACTTTCCTGGCAATTATTTGAACGTATGTGAACTGCGCTTTAATTGAGTAACAGTGCTTGCTTGAACAGCGTAATCAATAGATCCAATATTTGACATTGTGGAGCTTCGCACAAATAATTAACAGTCGCACTGCAATAAAGCTGGATTGATCGCTGATCAAAAGACCATGCTTAAAAACAGAATGACTTTATTGCTCGTCATATGACGCATATAACGCATTTCAGCCGTCTTCAGATATCTGGGAGCAACATGTTGCACGTAGATATAAAGGTTTCAAAATGCGCACGTAACAATCACAAACAGACTGTGTGTTTCGCACATTTAGTTTTCACATAATAATTAAATTTAATGTTAATATGTTACTTTTATTGATTATTAACAACTAATTACGGTCGAAAGGCAGTAAGAAGCTTAATACTGTATATGCACAATTTGAGATTCTTCCTGTCTTTCGACCGCGCGCTACACACACACACACACACACACACACACACACACACACACACACATTCGCCTGGCTATCTCCAAGAATTAGTCTGATAGCCATTTAGCACAGGTGTCCTGATACATTTATATTAAAATAAAAAAAGTGTATAATTAACAGTCGGATCTCGACAGAATAAATAAATTAGCACAGGTGTCCTGATACATTTATTTTAAAACCAAAAAAGTGTTGTATAATTAACAGTCGGATCTGGACAGAATAAATAAATTTATGTCCAGCTACCAGCTGAGCCGAAATTCTTCCAGCGTCACTTCGGCGGCTTCCGCATAAATTTGCCTATTCAGTTTTTCAAACAACTTCTCTGGCTTGCATCACGAGGCTGGGTGGAAAGATCATTCGCCCCCCCCCCCCCCTCCACACACACACACATAGAAAGATCTTCCCCGATTACTGGAAATCGAACTGAGGTCCTCTACCTCAGAGGCTGGTAGCTCCTCTCACTACACAAGGAGACGGTCCAAAGACTGTAAGACCGAATGAGTAAATAGTAACAGCGCTGCAATCTAAACTCGCCGAAAACAAAAGCAACCGCAGGGAAGCTGTAGATTAATGATTCATGGAATTGGGCAGGTACGTGCGGTACGGGAAAACGAAAAACACATAGCAGACTGGGAGGGTGGCGTTCTCGTGGTGGAGCGACAGCACGTGCGCCATGGACTGACGAAACCCGAGGCGACGCATGCGCAATACAACGGATGGCCGTCATTATGGGAACATCCGCGAGGCTACGCGAGTGCGACAGGGCCCAGAGCTCGCGCCGCCTGTAGGCCTGCCCTTGGCGGAAAGCTCACCCTTCCCTTAGCGCCACATGCGGCAGCTGCGCCCTTCTCAATATACAGCTGCCGTTTCTCCTTCCTTTTGTTCCCTTCTAGAAAGGTGGTCATCGCAAATCCGAGGGCACCTCTGTCGCAACGGTCGCGCACACGGCGATAAACCAGGTGCGTCAGGGCAACGACCCTTCCGAAAAGGCACCTTGGAATTATTCGCTTACGGGGCGACACGAGAATTCAAAATAGATTTCTTTTTACATTCAAAATCTCCTTTTCCTCACAAGTCACATGCAATGCTGCATTTTCCAAGAAGAAAAAAGAAATGCTGCATTTTCCAAGAAGAAAAAAGAAATGCTGCATTTTCCAAGAAGAAAAAAGAAATGCTGCAACTTACTGTATAATCATCATCGACAACATTACAGATTGAAACACTACATAAAACAATGATACGGGAGAAATTGACCTGGTCTCATTGAAGGAAATAGCCCAGCATCTGCTTGAAATATATCGAAACTTCTGAAAACTTGAATCAGGAAGTTCAGATCCGGATGGACTGACTTCCACTCCTCCTGTGTAGGAGTCCAGTATCTTTACACACGTACTTCACTTAGTACTATAAATGAATGGCGAAGTGTGAAGGAAAAAAACACACACACCCAAATCCAGATGTATAGGAACCAACCACATTAGATCCGAATCATGCCTTACAGTTATTTGTATTCATAGAATAACAATCCTGATGGAATAAATATAGATGGCCTGCTCATTAAAACGAACTGCAGACACGGCATAACAACTGAGGATCTGGACTACATATATCACAAGTCACAAAAAGCTGACTGAAAACGAAATGACAGTTTCGAAAGGAGGTCCCTGACCAGCAAGCAAACTGGTCATACTGATCCCTAGATATGAGATTAGAACAACACAAGCCCACGCTGTGATTGCTATTCACATGTCTTGTAGATCTCTTTGGGCACAATACCATAGAGAGAGTTGCCAGAGGCTCTATTGTCACGCCCCAAGTTCCTGGTACAACGGAAATCTGGACCAGATGAACGAACACTGGGAGTAGTAGAGACTACGAAGAACTCATGCAATGGCATCACGCCTTGCGGCGAGTTCAGGCATCTCCGTGCTGGACCTTACTACACAAAAATTGGCAACACAAACACCAAGACTGATCTCAGAAATCCAACTAATTCTTTTTATTTAGGAACAATAAATACAAAAACCTTAGCATTTAAAGCTAGGTTAGTGGAGTTGGGAGAACAGTTCAATAACATAAAATGCAAGGTAGCAGGCTGATGGCAAATATGAAATTTTCTCGGTTTTGCTTATAATTTTTGACTTGGAGAACCATAGTCTGGGAATGATTATCTCAAATTGATACAACTGCCATTCTCTATAACTTCATACAGATTGTAACATCATTAAAGAACTATCCTGTACCCATTTGTGGTATGGTTTCCATTAAGACTTCAGGATAGACGGAGATTCAGAATTGAAAGATGAATCAGACAAGAAGGCTCCATGTCACCAAAAGTATTACTAACAGTCCTGGAGGAAAGTTGCTGATAAACTAGGAATACAAAGGTGAATATGTGTTAATGAAAGATATTTGATCCACCTTCGCTTTCCTGATGTCTTTGTATTGTTTGTCTGCAGTCAACAGTGTCAGTTTTTAATTATCCCCAGACCCTCATAGCATGATGGTAGGCAGTACTTGTGAATGTAGCAGGTACTGTAAAACCACAATGTCGGTGGAGTTACAACAACCAAAACTGGTTACCATCAAAATAAATGTTATTGTGGTAGAGATTGCTTGTGTCCATTTTTAAAGTTGTTTTTTCCAAGACTGCTGTTCCCATGAGAAATGTTCTCAAAAATTACTGAAATTGATATGGGTGGAGCATACAGAAAGGCAAAAAGATAGTAGATTGACAAAGAAGTTTGTTTGCTGGATTCCAAGAGTTATGAAAAGACATATTTTTACCTAATGGAAATTGAGTAATTGTCACTAAAAACTTCATAAAGGCATTAGACAACCAGATGAAAAGCAGTAGAGTCATATATCAATGAGGAACAGGAAACTTTCAGTACAGGACAGAAGCATGCAAATGAATTATGGCTCAAGTTTAAAAGAATAATTACCATGCACTGGACATGTGTGTACCCAGTATAGCAGTTCATAATGGGAGGGACCTCCATAACACACAGTCACTATGAAGAAACTTCTGAAGAAACAGAGACTACTGCATAATAGGTGTAAAACAAAGTTTGGGGTTACAGATAGAGAGATACTGAAAGAAACACATTTGGCTGTCAAGAGGGCAATGTGTGAAGCCTTCAATGACTACCGTGGCAGAATACTGTCAAATGAGCTTCCACAAAACTCAAAGAAATTCTGGTCACATGTAAAGGCTGTTAGTGGCACCACAATTAGCATCCAGTCACTCGCAAATGAGGCAGGAATATTGCTCAAGTGTGTAGGAGCTGCACCAAATACAACTAACAGGGGATATTGAAAATACAGATATAGGCAGTACAAATGGTCCTGTGTTCATTTGACTTATGGGAGACTGTCGCAGAGATGCTGAAGAAACTGAACAGGCAGACTCTTGAAGACATATGTAAACTATCCCGAGAAAACCTGCTTAATAAATTTCAAGAACCGGCTCTAGGGAACATATTACAACAACCCGCTAAATATCACTCCCATAGGGATCATGAGGACACGATGAGATTAATTATAGCAAGAGTGGAGGCATTTAAACACTCATTTTTTTTCACATTCCATACAATAGTGAAACCAGAAGAACTATGTACTCTCTGCCATCCACTCCACAGTGGTTGCCAGAGTACATATGTACATGTAGAAATAAGAAAAAATCTGGAGTTACATGGATGCATAGAGTCAAAGGACATATGTCATAATTCTCTGAAACTAGAAGGGCGTCATATAGCTAAAGTAGGTGTCAAGTAAGCTGAGGAGGATGATCCATGTATCATTCTGCAAGCCACTGTGCAGTCTATTGCAGAGTGTACTCCATACCAATATTAGCTATTCCCTTTCTGCTCCATTCACTAATGCGGCGACTGAAAAATATATACCTCTGCATGTGCTTCAATCTCTCTTCAACTTATTCTCACTAAGTGACATATATAGTGGTGGATGGAAGAATGGTTCGTCAATCTTGTTCCAAAACAGGTTCTCTCAATTTCTTCAACGTAGTTTAGCTGTAACAATGTCCCTATTTTTCACAAATTCCCATTAAATTTCCCTTTAAAAGTCTGTTATACTTTAATACAGGATATACTGATCTAATACAATGCTAGCAGAGTGTCTACATATTCTTCCGATGTACGCTTGTCAAGCTGACTTGGTAAGGCTCCAAAACAAAGCACTCTACAGTATATGACATTTGAATCTTATATAAGCTGTTTTCTTAACAAATGCACCACACTTTCACAAAATTATATCAACAAATCAGTGTCTTCCTCCTGCTTTCTCTATCACTGATTTCACAAATTCTTTCCATTTGATGTTGCTTCCTAATGTTAGTCATACAAATTTAAACTATATTACAGGTCCAAGAAATTTACTGCTAGTGCTGTAATCTGAGTATTCATTTCTCATTCTGCATTTCCTCATAATCTTTCAATGATTTTCCTTTCCTGTATAAAAGTGGAATTTGCTCTACGTTCCTGTAACTTGTGCATTTGGAAAATCAGTCTGTAGCTCTGTATACCCACTCTTTCTTTATCCATCTGGTGATCTCCTGTCCATCCATATAAGGTGTAGGTTCCTGAAGTTGTAATTTCTCCTTTAGCCCCCCAACTCCTTCCTCTTTGGTTCATTTTGTTCAATTTTTTACTGCATTACTGCTTTTCTTATGTAATATTGCCTAGTATTTTCTTTTAATTCCTTTTCCTATTAAGGTCAGCATCACACTACTGGTATGGTGGTACAAATTAAGTCAGTCTGTTATACTAATATCCATACTGAGTATTTAAAAGAGCATTTTTATGTATCATTCATTGATGGTTGTTTTGCTAGTGGCCCATCAATGGTTGGTGGATCTTTGTATTTCAATTAAACATCCAAACATTTCGTACTTGTCACCAACCTTTGTTTTGAATTTCTTGAGTGTGTTAATCGTTTGGAACCTCTGATTTTGGAGAAACTTGCGCCATTCACTTTCTTTAAAACAAATAATTTTTTGTAGGCAGGAACTGTATATTCCAACTATTAGCATCAATGGTTTCCTGTATAGGTTTTACATTTGTGAGTCAGACTCCATACTGATCTAGTGATACGATTCCTCGGTTACTTTATTATTGTTCTCATTTCACTTCAGTCATAAGTTCACATCAAGTTGTAAATTCATTTTCCATGATTATGTTTGCAAAGTCATTGTTTACCATTCTACTTCCAGTTCCCGTCTAAGATACGATTAACTGATAAGATATCATTAACTGCTGCTCATATGGCATGGTTAATTCTTAAGATTTGTTAAGAACACCATACGATTGTCCCTTGAATATTTCTAAAATGCAGTCAAAGAAGGATGAGTTGTTATTTATTTCTGGTCAATGACATTCTATCTTACCAAAGTTCAGTCCTATATTCTTGAACATTTTCAGTTGCTCTTTCTAGCAGTTGAAACTGACATTTGTATTGGCAGTGTTCACGAGTGAGTTGTATTCAGCCCCTGACCCCAAGCAGAGCTTTATGTCTAACACTGTGTGCTCACCGGCACCCACAGCAGACCAGCACATCTGACACCCTGGCCTGGCCTGGCCATGAAACAATCATCATTACAGGTGTGGCAGTCACTGTGTTAACCATGAGCATGATTTCTTCTGATATCCGATTATCCGTTGTCTACATCTTGTATTAGAACTACATATTCTAAATTCACTCACTTGTGCGAGTGCGCGTGTGCACACACACACACACACACACACACACACACACACACACACACACACACACACACACACAAAGCAACAAGAAGGATATTCTAATTCTTGGAGAAAATGATTAAGTTACCACACAGAATAAATGAAAAGCTGAATGTTAACTATAATCCTTCACTTTGTTTGGTTGACATATCTATTAATTTTATGGAAGAAAATCTGATGCCAATAATATTTTCACAGTCTTATAAGCCGTAAGTTTCAAATCTTTGAATTTTCTGAAAAATTTTAAATCTTTGTGAAAGTGATGAGTTGCCTAGTTAACTGGGAAAAATACATTAAATACTCAAAACAAAACATTGTAATCAATGTATATGTGGCTTGTAAATGAAAATCTTCAGAAGTAAATGCTGCATTCTTAATGCAGATGAAACTGCTAACAGGTTCAAATTATGCATCTGGCTAGTGATGTAAACTGATAGAGTCTAAAATGCATTCAACTTCAGAATCTTTGAACCATGCCCACTGAAGAAACGTTTTGCTTTTCACATTATATTTTTTTCTCTAATTAATTCTCACTAAAATGGATTTTTCATTGACTGTTAAGTAAATAAAAACAATACAAAATTAGTGGACAAGGAAAACAGGACAGGAAATGACAGCAGAAAGTCAACAAGCGAGTTTGCTCATACTCCTCTTCCACTGCATAAGCAGAGATTCCAAACTGGGTATATGTCACACTTTCTTTGGACATAACAGCATCTACCTTAAGGGATACACAAACTGGAAGTGCAATTACAGTATAATTGCAAGGTATATTCAACATCCATGATGTACGATACTTTTAAACTTTCTATAAAACAGCAAATTCAACTGAGAAAATCGTTAACATTAAAAGAAACAAAGGATGGCTGGTACTTACCTCCAAGGTGCCCAACTCCCAGTACAGATGATAAAATGCGTAAATTAAGAAATTAAAACTAATATTTCTACTTTTGAAACTATATGTTCCTCTATGAAAAGTGGAGGAGAGGAGCAGGTCACTCAGACCCTAGGTTTAAGGGGATTCACCAAAATTATCTTTTAATACTAATTGAATTGTAAGTGCATTCCTACTTAACTTTCATATGATATGCAAAATCAACAGAATGCATTTTTTCATTTCAGTACGCCTCAGTGGCGCACATATATTGCTACAATTTGATAGTGCAATTCTATAGCATCAGTCACTTCATCTGGCACTAAGAACTACACACAATTCTATAGCATATCTTCTGAGCCAAATGCAATATTTCTTCTAGTGACCAGGAAATACATCCTCAGACATTCATGTTAAATAAAAATCAGTGAAGATACTGCACATAGAGTGGAGTTCAGCTGAACCAATCTCTTTGTTTTTGCTTTATATTTGCTTGGAGTGAAGCATGAACTGCGTGAAATTCATATTATCGGGCGGAATATACATTTATAGTTGAATTGTTTAACAGCTGCCTTCAGTATCAGAACATCTAATGTAACAATATATTGCTCAATATCCTTTTGTTTCAGCAGTGCATGATTATTGATTAAATCTTTATGCATAGCCAAGGAAAAATGTCTGAACAGAGTGTCACAAGCTCAAAATGCTCCATCGTGCAATCACAGGATCAACAGTGAAAGCACTTACTTGGCAACAAGTGTTGTGAGTAGGGTATCCATGCTATGGTTACAACCAAATACTTCTTCGTGTTTCAAGTGGTATAAATACTGAGGAGACCCCTGGGTGTTTCACAAGTAGTAACTGAAGGGGTAAATTTGAGGCATGAATGGTCAACGGGCAATGAAACTAAATTGAAAATATTTCCAATCTTTGAGACAGTATACTTCACAATCAACTAAATTTCTCAGACTTACATATGCATGAAAATTGACCAGAGCTTCATTTGTAGAACGGTTGCTAAGTATCTATTCTTATGAAGTCAAATCAGAACTAAACCACAGAATTTCGCATGTCATCCATTGACTCATTAAGAAACCACATTGATGATGATGTAAGAGGATTTATTTATAACCATTCTAACTATAAATAATACTAAACTTTCAGATACAAGTGCTGCCCCTAGAGTTAACACATGAGCTTTAAGAAACAACTGTCAGAATTCTTATTACTTTCACCCTTATTGTTATTTGGCAAATTCTTATCCTCTCCATAACATCTGAACACCCATTCTAAACAATATTTATGATAGATGCATAACTTTCAGGCAAGAACATAAACAATCACCTACAGTCACGTATACAAATTCAATATTCTTGTTTCTATACTGAGAATGAGGAAATGATACACAAGGTTTGTCCTTGTGAGTATAGGAGATCTTTAGATCCTGACACAACAGTGTTACACAGGAATAAGATTATGTCTGCTTGGCATCTCCAGGATTGCTATACCAAAAATTTAGCAATAGAAGTTTCCCATTAAGATGGAATCAGTTTTTCAATGATTCCAAATAACATTTTTCAATGAAGACAGTGAATTTTTGTGTTATGAACTAATTTCATTCCACTGATACAGTTGCAATTTATTTATATAAACATTGTTTGTTGATAAGAATATGCTTGAGATAATATCGTCTTTAACTCACTTCCACTTGAAAGTCTTACTGCACGCTCTAAGACACATTAGGGCTGCCGAAAACCTCAAAATACATGTACACTTGACAGCACACAAAATGGCTATGGTTGAAATTTGAATTATCCTCCATAGTACACAGGAGTCAATCACATTATTGGTTGTACAGATCTGCTCATAAATGTAAAGAACACTAATGAGTGTGTGACAAAACAAGCTGGGATGTTTTTTTACTTCCTCTCGTTTTGCCATCTGCCTCCTTAAAATTCATTTTTTCACTTTTAACTAATTACCATTAGCATAATCTGCATTTTCATAAAAGAGAAAGGTTGGCCCTCAGTTTTAGAGAATATAACGCCAGGTCTAATTTTGTGCCAAGATCTATGCATGTAATTGATTTTCTAATTTATTTCCACTATTCCTAGTTAATACTTTTGTAACAGGGTGAAATCAGTAATTGCTTCATAACTTAAATTCTATTGTTGACTTATAAACAAATATAAATTCTGTACTAACTGTAAACATTTGGAGAAGCAACTAATAATATTCTTCAAGGATCTATTTGGCTCTATTCGAAAACATGTTAGCAAATCCAGCTCTTCATTAATTCCAAAGTAATTAACAGTTTTGTCAAAAGTATTGTTTGCATAACAATATCTGTTAATTTCATCAAACAAATAATTCGGCCTAACTCTTGCAGTAGAAGAAACTGTTAAAAAGACACAATTTTTCGATGTATTCAGTTAATTTGATGAATTAAGTTTCAATAATAATTTCTGTAAATTAAACATCAATCATTGTATAGTTTCAGTGCCTATTATTGTGAGGATATATACGGGCCCAATTTTTGGTCCCAACCCGGTCAGTCCACGGCCGAGTTTCAGACAAGAAACTTGTGTTGGTTAGATCAATAACAAATGCATCAACTTAACTGTGAAATAAGTGTAACACAATTAGCTGTGTGTTAAAACAATGACAGTGTCTGTTCCATATGTACCTTTTTATTCTTCAAGAATTGTGAACTATGTGGCTAGACTTTTACTGCTCATAGATGTTCAACAGTAAACTACTGTAGCAGTATGTGGATAGTTGCCTGCAACCTATTAATGAGGCTTATTGAAAGTTAATGAATAGTGCACTGGCCATATAACTGTGTATTAATGGGGGGTTGTGAACAGTGATAGTAAAGAACTGTGAAACGCAAATGTGCACATGTTGGCTACATCATTTAAAGTAGTCAGTGTTGAACTTCCAACACCCATTTTTCAGCCAGTGTAGCAATGCAGTACATTGACACTGAGGACAATCAATGAGGAAATAAAGTAGACAAATGTCACAAGTGTAGTTACAAGAGTAATGCCTTTTTGGCACTTAACCACAGGACACTCCATCTAAAAACAAACAAGAAAACTGCACCATGTCATTTGTAGCATTTCAGAGACAGTAAATAGAAAAATATGGCATGTCAAATTTCATTCACATCACTGCTGTACCAGGCTTTAATTTAGGCTGTGATTCCCACAAGTCAATATCTTTGTTGAGTGTACAAGCCATTAACAGCAAAATGAGCGACTTCTACATGTGATACGAAAAGAGACTTCAGTGAAAGTAAGAAAATACAAACAAAATATGGAACATACCTTGCATTTTCAAATGTTGCAGATGGAGAACTGCCAATGGCACCAAAGCCTACACCCACAGCAAGACCCTCTGTAAACACATGGGTATAGATGTAAGTATAAATTATACATTGGAAATGTTTCTTACATATATTACCACACCTGAATTTGTCAAGAGGACAATATCTGTGTGTTTTTATAATAAGAGTTATGTTTCAGGTTTTTCAACATCTGCCATCATCATCATCATCATCATCATCATCATCATCATCATCATCTATTCCCAACTTCACAATGTTTGGAACACGTATGTATAAACCACTTCCAGGTCATTCTATCCTTACATAGTTCTTGCCAATGTCTCTGAAGACATTTCTCACAAATACTATGAGGTCTTACTCTAGGTCTTTGGCATGAAGCACATCTTCCAAAATGTTGTTTCAGGTTCTTAGATGAGGGGTTGGTCTTCAGAAGACTTCAATTATGCTGCCCAATAGTCAATTGATTTCCTCCCTCTGGGATTGTCCTCGCCTCTTTACTTTGGACCTCGTGAGTGGTGCACTCGTTAGCAATAAAAGCGCGAGGTGGGAAGCCTTTGTCATCAGTGAGGTCGGTGGGGAACTGGAATTTGTTTTGGAAGTGCAAGTGGCTCGAGGCTTTTGATGATGTGGGAACCAATGGTCAAGCATGATGATGGTGGAGCATCTGGTTCACAAGCGGTCACTGTCTGTGCTGCCAAGTAGTTTCTGTTAGTGGCCATACTAGCACAGTTTGGAGCTAGTGGCTATGAGCAGTTACTTTTGCCTGTATCTGTACTTTTGATTTCAATGTAATGACAAGTGGTTTTTATAATTAATGGTAACTGCATATGAGAAGTTCTTCTGAACTTCAGTAAGTTCTTCTAAACTTCAGTGCATTTGGCCAATTGTACCTGTGCGTTAAATGATCACCGATTTTAATAACTGCCTGTTGAAAGCTGTTGTCTTGCTGCTTCCCTTTAAATATTACTGTTTGCTGTTTGTAAAAAAAGCTGTTCTTGATTTTAGTGCAATAACAGGTGTTCTGAGACATTCAACTAACTTCTCTGTGAACTTACCTCTGCAGCTGACTATTCAGTCAGTGTTGTTTGTTTGTTGAAGGTCTGTACCATGATATCTATTTGACGGTAATTAATTAAAAGCCTGGTAACTGTTTGAATAGAATTTGTTTGGTGCTGGACTTCATAATTTTTCTTTTCCTTTCTTCTAAACTTGCTGAACACTGTAGCAACCACACATCACAGTTTCATCTATCAGCCACTAAGCATGTACTGCCCCTTTGACATCGAGGTCATCAGAATCAGAGAACAAGCTTGGTCTGTTTCAAGGATGGGGAAGGAAATTTGTCATACCATTTCAAAAGAATGATTCTGTAATTTGCCTGAAGCAATTTAGAGTAATCACAGAAAACCTAAATCTGGCTGCCTAGTTGCAGATTTCAATGTGTGTCCTCCTGAATGTGAGTCCAATGTTCGCCTTCGTAAAAACACTTTTTTTTTTTAATATATATAAAAAGTTTGAATAGTGAATCCATAATTGTGTTCCGTTTGGGAGTTTTTTCTTCTTTACGAATGAAATCTGTTGTAGATGGACACAGCACTTCTTCAGTTCAGGATGACAATAGCTTATTGTTTTATTACACTTCGTGATATCTGGTGGCTTGGCATCTTGTCCTGCCTGGGAGATGTGCTGTGCACATAGAACGACAAGTACTGAGACCAGCATTACGACACGAACACGAAAAGAAGCTGAACTGTCACTCTAAAGAGAACTGTGATTCAAATTATACTGAGTGTGTGTAATGTATGAGGTATATTGTAATTGATAGATTACTATACTCACATATGAGAAGAAGCATTATTTATCAGTTTAGTAGCATGTCAAAAATTAGATAAGTACTTTCAGATTTTTAGCACAGATATAGCTGTAGCGCACAAGAAGTTATTTATCACAACTATACGGCTTTGTTGGATGATAATTCAACAGATATTAATCGATAATTTAAGGGTATCGGAGATAGCAACCTGTACTCATATGCCATTTCCACATACGAGACACATCGTGGTGTATCTAAGTGATTAGTAAGATGGCAGAACGGTAACATAAAAAATATGTGGTGTGACAATATTCACAGTTCACACAATCCTATGTAAGGCAACATATTTCTTCCATTCAAGATAAATTTAAAGTGTGGTGTGGTTTCAAATACAAGTCATCAAAGATAGAAATTTGTGAAACAAATGTGGTGGCCTCAGCACCCCACATCTCTGCACAGTGAACTGGCCACACCACTGCAGGAATTTACAAGCAGCACAACAACACAATACCTGCAGAAGATTACAAGTGTGTTCTTAGACTGGTTCAACAATAGAATCAGAGTACTTGGACAATAGTTGCTAAGGCCGGTATTACACTATCAAATTTCTTTGTCAAAGATTTGATCAAAGATGTGATCCAATAAGCCGTCCAATATATTTGACAAAGATCTTTGATGTAGCGCTACAAGGGGTATTACACTGTCATCAAATTTTTCGTCAAAGTTCAAGATGGCTGACAACAACTTGTTATTAACCGCAGCAGTTCTACGTACTCCAATTGCATTGTGTGCACATGCGGAAAAGAAGTGGGGGGAAAAAATGGAACCATACATACGAGGTTGACAGTCTTAAAAGTCCTGGGATTACAACTTGATAATAAATTCAGTTGGGAGGAGCACACCACAGAACTGCAGAAACGCCTTAACAAATCTGTATTTGCAATTCGAGTGTTAGCAGACATAGGCAACATAAAAATGAAAAAGCTTGCATACTTTCATTCCATAATGTCATATGGGATAATATTTTGGGGTAAATCTTGAAGTCAAACAAAAGTTTTCAAGGTCCAAAAGCGTGTAATACATATTATTTGTGGAGTAAATTCACGGACCTCCTGCAGAAACCTCTTCAAAGAACTGGGTATACTAACTACTGCCTCTCAGTATATTTACTTCTTAATAAAATTTGTCGTAAATAATATATCTCTTTTTCCAACAAACAACTCAGTTCATACATACAATACCAGAAACAAAAATGATCTGCACAAGGACTTAAAAGCACTTACTTTAGTTCAAAAAGGGGTCCACTACTCAGGAACACTCATCTTCAATAATTTGCCAGGAAACATAAAAAATTTAGTTAGAAATAAAGATCAGTTTATCAGTTTAAAAGGAGCCTGAAAGACTTACTACTGGCCAACTCCTTCTACTCCATTGGCGAAATTCTTAATAGAAACAAATGATGTATTGTATTTATTCATACTATTAGTATTTTTATTTCAGCTTAAAAAAAAATCGACATGTTCCACATCCACGAGGATCTCCTCAGCACGGATCTATGGAACGAAAAACTAATCTAATCTGGGTGAAGCCGTGGGTTTTACGACGACACCATAAAAGCATTCAACAAAACTTGTTATGTGAGCTTACAGTGGAAGACGTCAAGTCGTACATCAATTACTTAAGAATGGATGAGCATACATTTCTGTATGTGCTCAATGAAGTGTATCCTCATATCACAAAGCACAATTTTCACTTAAGAACTGCTACATCTTCAGAAGACAGGCTCACTATAACACTCCGATTCCTTGCTACAGGAGAGGGTTATGTTAGGTTAGGTTAGGTCAGCAGGTCTCCAATCTTCTTAATCTATTTTTGTATTCAGGGTGCCTCACGTTGTAAAGCGCCTCATCAGCTTCAGACATCTCTATTAATTCTGTAGCTGTCGGCACACACCAATTGTATTTACTGGCAATGGTTATAAAAACACTACAGACGACAGAATGCTGCAGCGATGCTAGCGCTCCGCGTGGTAACATATCGCATTGCAGTGAACAGAAGACAAGCGATTTCTTTGATCAAATATACGGCCTCGGCCTAGATTTGATCAAATATTGGACGACATTTGTCAAAGATCCCTATTACACTATCAAATATCTTTGACAAAGATATTGGACAAAGATATTGGACAAAGATATTTGATAGTGTAATACTGGCCTAAGCATTTAATTGTATAAAATAAATCAGTGTTTTGCCACACCAGTCATGCTTATTCACTACATGTACTTCATGTTTCATGCTGAAGTGAAATATTGTGGGAATAACATGAAGTTACAATTAGATGATTACTTTAAAAAATCTAGTAGTGTAAAATTTTTCAGTTCTGTTTCTGAATTAAAAAACAAAAACAAAAAGGGAATGATAATTAAAGAAAGAAAAGAAGGAAAGAAGAGATTGCATCTGAGGGAGTTAGCACATGAAAGTAATTAAGTTTTCTTCATTCCTGATAGGACATCAAACTTGCAATTGGTGTCTGCAGATTGAGCTTTGTGCCAGTTGCCACGGAAAAACCATAATAATAATAACAATAATAATAATGATGATAATGGTGGTGGTGATGACACTGCGGCCTAAAATACACAAATACAAATATTTTTAAAAACTGTTACAATTTAATATTTTCTGTCAAAATTCGTAAAATATGTGTATGTGAACTATTGTACTGAACCACGCATATACTATCTGATCAAAAGTATCCGAACACCAAATATCGGCCAAGAGAGCTCAATGACTTTTAATATGGACTAGTAATTGGATGTCACATGAGTAACAAATCTCCATCAGGGGCATTTCAACCCTTCTAAAGCTGCCCAAGTCACCTTTTGGTGAAATTTAATGGAACAGCCACAGCTAATCCAAGACCAGGCAGATATCACTCCTGTACTCACGGCCATGGACTGTCAAGCACAGTGAAGGGTGCTTGCAAAAAATGCATGAAATCAGTGGAAAGAATCACTTGCTGTACAGTGTGTACCCAGACGTATCTTCAACCTGGAGTCTCACTGACTGGAATAGAATTGTCTTCAGGTCTGAGTCCAGCTTTGAACTGAGCCTCAATGACCAGTGAAGATATGTCTGGAGGCACCCCGGACAGTGGTACGATATCAATCAGACTACCACCCACCCACCACATAGCCCTACACAACCAGGAGTGAAGGTCGGAGGTACCATTTCTTTTCATAGCAGGACCCCTTTGGTTGTCATCCTCAACACCCTTACAGCATAGCAGTCTGTCGACAATTTTCTACACTTCATTTTGTTGTCGTTCTTGGGAAGCCATCCTGGACTTACACTTCAGAAAGATAATGCCTGCAGCATGCACTGCCTGTCTCCATGCTTGCCAAACGCTACCTTGGCCAGCAAGATCACCAGGTCTCTCGCCAACTGAGAATGTTCGGAGCATTATGAGCAGGGCCCTCCACTCAGTTCGGGATTTTGATGCGCTAACTTGCCAATTGGACAGAATTTGGCACAATATCCTTCAGGAGGACATTCAACAACTCTATCAATCAATGCCAAGTCAAATAACTGCTTGATTAGGGTTGGTGGTGGACCAATGCATTACTGACTTGCTCAATTTGTGAAGCTCTTTCTTTTGAATGAATAATCCATTTTGATAATTCCTTCATCATGTGTCAGTGAGAGAGAGAGAGAGAGAGAGAGAGAAGAAAAGAAAGAATGCAATTGCACTGGATGTTATGGGGACGAAGAAGCATGAAGGACTGGATGACGACTGTCTCGGGCTTTGTGGGTCAACTAATACTTCACACAAAAGATAAAGAACTTTTATTTCTTTCTTTTGCTACATGTGTCTAGAAGTGAGAATACACTATGTGTAAGCACTCATCTAAAATACTGACAGACAACACTTGGCAACAGGAAGGATAACATTACATTTATCCCCTTATGAAGTTTGTCATGAAGAACCAGATGCAATTTGAACATAACAGTAGATTCATATTATAATACTAGGAAGAAAAATGGCCTGAACTATCCACGAGTTAAACTTCCTTTCTCACAACATAAAAGTAAAGACCCATAAAAATATTTATCAGCTTGATTTGAGTAAATATGCTCAGGGTTAATGAAACCAGTTTTGAAAGCACGTTTTGAAAACATTTGTGCTTGACAGCTTATTCTGTTCCAGATATGAACATATGAAAAGTTAATATCAATGTGTAGTTTGGTAACATTTATTGAATATCACTGTGGATTAAGGTTACAAACAAGTTTTATAATTAATGTTCAATCACATCCAGAGCACCTTGCTAAATAATTATGAAATGTAGTAGTCTAAGTTTGCTAAGCTTGTGAAAAATGTGCCAAAGGTGTTTTGTCTGCAGCAAAGTATGGACATAAATGGATTTAGTGTGTCCAACTGCTTGGTGCCTGAATTGCACAATTACTAAAGCCCACAGTGTTAGTACTTTTATGTCAACATGCATCATCATGTAGATATTCATACACTCCACTTACATGTTTCTATACAGTGGTGGCTTGTAAAGCCAGTCCAAAGACTGCTTTGATGCAGTTCTCCATGCTACCCTATCCTGTGCAAGCATCTTCACCTTCAAATAATTTCTGCGTATTGAATTTATCACTTGGGCTCCTAATGATGATCCCTTGATGTTCCAGAATGTGCCCTATCAAATAATCCCTTCTTTCAGTCACATTATGCCACAAATTTCTTTTCTCCCCAGTCCTATTCTGTTCCTTCTCTTTGGTTACATGATCTACCCATCAAACGTCAACATTCTTCCGTAGCAAACACCACATTTCAAAAGCTTCTGTTTTCTTCTTGTCTGACATGTTTATCACCCACTTTTCACTTCCGTGTGTGCCTGTAATCCTGACAAATAACTTCAGAAAAGATTTCCTAACACACACAAAAAAAACTACATCTGATGTTAACAAACTTTTATATCCTCTCTGTTTTTGCCATCGTAAGTTATTTTACTGCCCAAATATCAAAACTCAACAACTACTTTTGGTGTCCCATTTCCTAATTTAATTCCTTCAGCATCGCCTGGTTTAATTCGACTATGTTCCATTATCCTTGTTTTGCTTTTGTTGATATTCATCTTATATTCTTATTTCAAAACACTGTCCATTCCATTCAACTGTTCTTCAAAGTCCTTTACTGTCTCTGATAGAATTACAATGCCATAAGCAAACTGTAAAGTTTTTCTCTCTTCTCCCTCAACTTCAATTCCTTCTCCGAGATATTCCTTGGTTTCCTTCACTGGTTACTCATTGTACAGATTGAGTAACACTGGAAACTGGCTACAGCTCTGTCTCACAACCTTCTCAACCGTTGCTTCCCTTTCATGCCCCTCGACTCACATAACTGCTGTCTGGTATTTGTACAAGTTTTAAATAGCCTTTGTTTCCTGTATTTAACCAATACTACCTACAGTATTTCAAATAGTGTACTCCTGTGAACACTGTCAAAAGCTTTCTCTAACCCTACAAAAGCTATGAACATACGTTAGTCTTTTCTTATATTTCTCCTGAATCTAAACTGATCCTCCCTGAGGTTGGCATCTGCCAATCTTTTACTGTTGAGTAAATAACTTGTGTTAGTATTTTGCAACCATGACTTAGTACATTGATATTTCGGTAATATTTACACCTGTCAGCACATGCTTTCTTTGAATTGGAATTGCCTATCTCTTACATCTTCCATAACAGGCAGAACTGTTTTGTTACGGATGGGTGTCCCAAGGATATTGGTAGTTCTGATAGAATGTCATCCACTCTAGGTGCCTTATTTTGACTTAGGTCTTTCAATTGTCTGTCAAATTCTTCTCGCAGTATCATATCTCCCATTTCACCTTCACCTATGTCCTCTTTCTCTTCAATAATATCAACTTCAAGTGCATTTCCCTTGGGTAGTCGCTCCATAAAGTCCTTCACAACCTTTCAGATTTTTTCTTAGCACCAAGTGAGCTGTCGATATTCATACAACTGCATCTCTTTTGTAGAAAGACCTCTTTAATTTTCCTACAGATGATATCTACCTTGCCTCCATTGATGTGTACTTCTATATCCTTATATCTATCATTTAGTCACTCCTGTTTAGCCATTTGACACTTCATGTCGACATCATTCTTTAGACGTTTATGTGCTCTTTTGCCTGCTTCATTAGCTGCATTTTTATATTTTCTCGTTTAAGCCATTAAATTCAATATATCCAGTGATACTCAAGGATTTCTATTAGACTTTATCTTTTTACCTATTTAATCCTCTGCTTCCTTCACTATTTCATCTCTCAAAGGAACCCATTCAACTTCTGCTATATGCCTTTCCCTTGCTGTAGTCATTTAGTCAATCATTGCCTAATGCTCCCTCTGAAACTTTCAACCACCTTTGGTTCTTTCAACTTATCCAGATCCCATCTCCTTCATTTACTACCTCTTTGCAATTTCTTCAGGTTTAATCTACAGTTCATAAACAGTACCCATCTACCCTTCAAAACGTCTTACAGCTTAAAATATCTGCCTCCAAAATCTGTCTTACCGTTATACAATCAATCAGAAACCTTCTAGTCCCTCCAGGTCCCTTATGATCAAATTCTACCAGGTGGCTTCTCCTTTCATTCGTTTCCCTTAGTCCATATATACTATATTTGCTTCTCTTCCTTTTCCTTCCATCGAATTCCAGTCCCTCCTCAAAATTAAATTTTCGCCTCCCTTAACCACCTGAATAACTTCTTTTATCTCATCAAACATTTCACCAATGTCTTCATCATCTGCAAAGCTAGTTGGCATATAAACTTGTACTACAGTGTCATGTATGAGCTTCGTGTCTGTCTTGGGTACGATAATGCGTTTGCTATACTGTTAATAGCAGCTTACCTGCATTCCTACTTTCTTATTTGTTAACATACATACTCCTGCATTACCCCTATTTGATTTTCTATTTATAACCGTGTACTCACCTGACCAGAAGTCCTATTCCTCGTGCCAGCAAGCTTCACTAATTCCGAATACATCTGACTTCAACCTATCCAATTCCCTTTTTAACTTTTCTAACCTATCTGGATCACTAAGGGAATAGAAACATAGAATGCCAATTATGTTTCTCCTTGTAATACTTTTTGATAGTGGCTTCGCAGAAAGTCTCTTTCATGATATTTTGAATTGAAAGCTGATCTGTCAAAATTAATTATGTCATAAATAAATGTTGTTGGAAAGTTCTGGTAGAATCTAAATACTTTAATGAGCTGTCGATAGGAACACACAGAAAGAAATAAACCTTGCTAGCTTTTGGAAGAATCAGTTTTTGACCTAGAGTAAAATGTGTGCTTGTGCACAACCCTGCCCCCCACATACACACACCTAGGCCCCTATATGTCTAGACAAACAGTGCCAGTGCTGCGTTTCACCAGCTGGTCTACACTGTGGTGGGGATTGAGAAAGATGGGGTGGATTTTGGGGGGGGGGGGGGAGGCAAGAGGCAGGGAGAAGGGTTGAGGGGATAGGTGACTAGTGGCTCAGAGGGAGGCAGTTGGTTTGCCAGATAGGAATGTGGGAAGAAGAGGTGAGGCACAGTTGTTGGAGCTAGTGGGGAATGGTGCACAATGAAGATAACGTGGGGGCATGAATTGGGAGGGGTGACGGGACAGGGGAAAGGGAAAGTGTTGGGTGGAGTGTGCAGAGATGGTGTGTTACTGGAGATTGAGTCCAAGATAACTACAGAAGTGATGGATGTGTAACAAGGATAACTGCCATCTGCGTAGTTCAGAGAAACTGGTGGTTTAGCAAAGGATCCAAATGGTACAGGTTGTGAACAACCACTGAAACTGAGTATGTTGTGCTAAGCTGCATGTTGTGCCACTGCATGGTCAACTTTTTTCCCGGCAACATTTTGACAGTCGCCATTCATATTGGTGCATAGATGTGAAATGGCTGCTTTCACAGATGGGCTGCCTTTTGATGGGGTAAGATAGGCCTGTGATAGGACTGGATTAGAAAGTGCTGGATGGGTGTCTGGGCAAGTCTTGCACCTAGATATTCTACTTGTGGCAAGGGGTTAGGACTGGGAGTGGGAATGGCATAGGGATTAACTAGGGTGTTGTGTGGGTTGGGAGGGTGATGGAACACCACTTTGGGAAGAGTGGTGGTGGGGGGGATCTTGGGTAAGATGTCTCTCATTTCAGAGCATGATGAGAGATAATCTGTCCTGATGAAGGATATGGTTCAGTTCTTCCAGTCCTCTTTCATACGACGGGGCACTCCTTTTTAGCTGATTCTTGGGAGGGGCGGAGGAGCATGGGGATATGTTATGGGAAATCTGATTGTGGACTCAGTCTGGAGGTTAGTGCCTGCCTGTGAAGGCCTTGCTGAGACATTCAACACACTGGGTAAGGCAGTTCTCATCACTGCAGATACAGCGTCCATGAGTGGCTATGCTGTATGGGAGGAACTTTTGAGTGTGGAGGGGATGGCAGTTGTCAAAATGCAGGTACTGTTGGTTGTTAGTTGGTTAAATGTGTATGTGTGAATGGAGCCATCAGAGAGCTGAAGGTCAGCATCCAAGAAGGTAGCACATTGAGTTGAGGAGGACCAGGCCAAGTGGATGGCGAGCAGGTGTTGAGGCTGTGAAGGAATGGGGGTAGGGTGTCTTGTCCCTGAGTTCAGAGCATGAACATATCATATGAACCTGAACCAAACTAGGGGTGGGAGTTTTGGGAGGTTAGAAAGGTTTCCTCTGGATGGTCCCACATACAGATTGGCATTGGAATGTGCCATGTGGGAGTCTAAGGCTGTGCCACAGATTTGTTTGTATACCTTCTCCTCGAAGGAAAAGTAGTAGTGAGTCAGGATATAGTAGGTAAGGTGTACAAAGAATGATGTGAGGGGTTCAGAGTCTGAAGGACATGGAGAGATAGTGTTCAATAGCAGCAAGGCCATCCATGGGCATGAAACTACAGTGACAAGTATGATGCGGTAAAGTGGGGGGAGGGGGTCACAGTTGGAAGTCAGTATGAACTGGGAGTGGTAAGTTCCAGTGTTGGGGTTAGGTTGGCGGGATTGGTGGCATGGGAGTATTTCACTGTGGGGATCAGGAGAAGGCAAGTAGGGTTTTAAGAATAATAAGAAGGTTAAACTGGAGTGTGGTGCATAAGGTGAGGCCTTTGGAGGTTTTTGGTAGAAATTTTAACAACACTGTTTAGGGCTTGCTTGGGTTCTGGGTTTTGTGGAGCGTTGGGAGGAAGTTTTGGAGGACATGATAAATTGGAAAAGTCAACTAGGCAGGGGCTGGGTACTGTGAGGGGTTGACGAGGTGGTTCACCGTGAGTAGGTTGGGTGTTCATGGATAGAACCACATCCTGGGAGCAACTGGTGAACTTCCAGGAATTCCTTACTTCCAATTTAGACTCACCATCCTTCCCCATGTCTCTTCCTAAGAACACTAACCTTACAACAGATGAAAGGAGACCCATACACAGCAGATCCCGGCCTAATCATGCTCCCTGCAGACAAAGACTCTACCAGGGTTGTGATGAGTCAGTGACTACCCGACTGAAGAGGCCCCTGCAAACTGTCTTGACTTTTCTGCCTAGAAGATTGGCCATAGAGATCCCATCCTAGAAGTATAATATCACCTCTGATCCCTACTAAAATTCATAGGTTTTCGCTGGCCTTTCCCTGAACCCATCTACCCCCCCCCCCCCTCCAACCCTATTTACACCCTGCACACCAATCTTTTCCATGCTCCTTAAAATCCAAAAATCCAACAATCCTGGGTGCCCCATTGGAGCTGGCTATTCTGCTCCTGTTGAAACAACCTCTGCTTCTGTTGACCAACACCTCCAGCCAACAGCCAGAAATCTAGCCTCCCACACCAAAGATAATAGCAACTTTCTCCAACAAGTCTCCACCACCACCCAAAGCCACGATCTCATTCCTTATACACCCTACCAGCTATATCCTGACTCAAAACTACCTTTCCTTTGAAGAGAAGGTATACAAACAAATTCACAGCACAGTCATAGGCACCCTCATCAGCCAATATGACCCTGGACTGGACCGACTGAACCATACATTTCACCAGGGTTTTGATTATTTCTTAGTGTGCCCTGGAATGAGAAACATCCTACCAAAGTAGTGTTCAATTGCCCACCCAACTCACACAACATCCTAGCCCATCACTATGCCACTCTCACTCCCAAACCCTTGCCAAAGGGATCGTATCCCTGTGGTAAACCAATGTGCAAGACCTGCTCAATCCATCCATGCAGCACTTCCTACTCCAGTCTTGTCACAGGCCTATCCTATCCCATCAGAAGGTGGGCCACTTGTGAAAGCAGCCATGTCATAAACCAACTCTGTTGCAAACACTGCACAGCTTTTTATGTTGGTATGAGTGCCAACTAGCAGTCCATCAGGATGAATGGCCACTGTCAAACTGCTGCCATGAACAAAGTTGACTACCCATTTGCAACAACACGCAGCTGAGCACAACATACTCAATTTCAATGGCTGCCTCACAATCCAGACCATCTAGGTCCTTTCCTCCACCACCAGCTTCTCTGAACTATGCAGATGGGAGTTATTGTTGCAACACATTCTTCTCTCATGTAATCATCTTGGCCTCAATCTCTGATAATCCACCATCCCCACACACTCCACCCAACAGTTTCCCTTTGCCCTGTCCTGTCACTCCCTCCCATTTCATGTTCCTGCATCATCTCCAGTGTGTACCGCAATCCACCAACTCCTACAACCTTGTAGCACATACCTCACTTGTATGTCTGCCACCCCTCTCTCTGTATTACTAGTCAGCAAACTGACTGCCTCCCTCTGTGCCACTAGCCAGCATCAGCCACAAGCCATCTCCCTGCCTCTCACCTATCTCTCCCTCTATACACCCCACCTGAAACAACTCCCACCATAAACTAAGCCACCTGCTGAAACGCAGCACCGGCACTGCTTTTATAGCCAGAAAATTGTAATGGTATAGGCGTGCGTGCGCATTTGTTTGTGCTTGCATTTCTACATCTATCTCTGCATCTACATCTACATCGATACCCTGCAAATCACATTTAAGTGCCTTGCAGAAGGTTCATTGAACCACCTTCACAATAATTCTCTATTACTCCAATCTCGTATAGCGCACAGAAAAAATGAACACCTGTATCTTTCCATGCAAACTCTGATTTCCCTTATTTTATTATGATGATCGTTTCTCCCTAAGTAGGTTGGCGTTAACAAAATATTTTCGCATTTGGAGGAGAAAGTTGGTGATTGCAATTCTGTGAGAAGATTCCGCCACAGCAAAAAACGCCTCTGTTTTAATGATGTCCACCCCCATCATGCATCATTTCTGTGACACTCACTCCCATATTTCGCAATGATACATAACATGCTGCCCTTCTTTGAACTTTCTCGATGTACTCTGTCAATCCTATCTGGTTAGGATCCCACACTGTGCAGCAGTATTCTAAAAGAGGACGGACAAGCATAGGATAGACAGTCTCGTTAGTAGATCTGTCACATTTTCTAAGTGTTCTGCCAATAAAACACAGTCTTCGGTTAGCCTTTGGGGTCACAACATTTTCTGTGTGTTCCTTCCAATTTAAGTTGTTCGTAATTGTAATTCCCAGGTATTTAGTTGAATTTATGACCCTTAGATTTTACAGACTTATTGTGCAACCGAAGTTTAATGAACTCCTTTTAGCACTCATGTGGATGACCTCACACATTTCAATATTTAGGGACAATTGCCAATTTTCGCACCATACAGATATATTTTCTGAATCGTTTTGCAATTTGTTTTGATCTTCTGATGACTTTACAGGTCAATAAATGACAGCATCATCTGCAAACAATCTAAGATGGCTGCTCAGATTGTCCCCCAAATCATTTATATAGTTAAGAAACAGCGAAGGACCTTGGGAAATGCCAGAAATCACTTCTGTTTTACTCGATGACTTTCCATCAATTACTATGAACTGTGACCTCTCTGACAGGAAACCAGTCACATAGCTGAGATGATATTCCATAAGCACACAATTTCACTGCAAGCTGTTTGTGTGGTACAGTGTCAAAAGCCTTCTGGAAATCTAGAAATACAGAATCCATTTGAAATCCTTTGTCAATAGCACTTACCACTTTATGTGAGTAAAGTGCTAGTTGTGTTTCACAAGAACGATGTTTTCTAAATCCGTGTTCACTGTGTGTCAATAGACTGTTCTTGTCGAGGTAAATCATAATGTTTGAATACTATGTGTGTCCCAAACTTCTGCTGCATATCAACATTAATGATATGGGCCTGTAATTTAGTGGATTACTCCTACTACTTTTCATGAATATTGGTGTGACCTGTGCAACTTTCCAGTCTTTGGGTACGGATCTTTCGTCGAGCGAACTGTTGTATATGATTGTTACATAAGGAGCTACTTCATCAGCATACTCTGAAAGGAACCTAACTGGTATACAGACTGGACTGAAAGACTTGCTTTTGTTAAATAATTTAAGTTGCTTCACTACTCCAAGGATACCTACTTCTACATTACTCATGTTGGCAGCTGTTCTTGATTCGAATTCTGGAATATGTACTTTGTCTTCTTTGGTGAAGGAATTTCGGAAGGCTGTGTTTTGTACTCTGCTTCAGCTGCACTGTCATCAATAGTATTCCATTACTATCGCATAGAGAAGGCATTGCTTGTGTCTTGCGGCTAGCATACCTCACATATGAGCAGAATCTCTTTGGTTTTTCTGCCAGGTTTTGAGACAAAGTTTCATTGTGGAAACTATTATAAGCATTTTGCATTGAAGTCTGCACTAAATTTTGAGATTCTGTGCCAATCTTGGAGATTTCCGTCCATTTAAATTTGCCATGTCTTTTTTTTTTTTTTCTGCTACAGTGTTCTGACCCATTTTGTGTACCGAGGAGGATCAGCTCAGTCATTTGTTAATTTATTTGGTATAAATCTCGCAATTGTTGCTGACAGTATTTCTTTGAATTCAAGCCACATCTGGTCTACATGTAGAATGTTAATTTGGAAGAAGGGGAGATTGTCTCTCAGGAAGGCATCAAGTGAATTTTTATCTGCTTTTCCGAGTAGGTATATTTTTCGTTTATTATTGGAGGAGTTGGGTGTTATAATATTCAATCTCGCTACGACAAGCCTGTGTTCACTAATCCCTGTATCCATTTTGATGCCTGTTATTAGTTCAGGATTATTTATTGCTAAGAGATCAAGTGTGATTTCACAACCATTTACTATTTGCGTGAGCTCA
The DNA here is from genome assembly GCF_023898315.1 of Schistocerca nitens. Lineage (NCBI taxonomy): Eukaryota > Metazoa > Arthropoda > Insecta > Orthoptera > Acrididae > Schistocerca > Schistocerca nitens. Next base: position 606,949,086 of record NC_064617.1, on the reverse strand, counting down.
TGAACTAACTGCTCGAAACAATTTTCAGAGAATGTATTTAGCACAGTTTCAGATGATGTTTTATGCATATTTCTAAATTTAAACATGTATTTTTGCCAGCATATCAAGAGTAAATTAAAGTCACCACCAACTATAATTATATGAGTTGGATACGTGTTTCAAATTAAGATCAAGTTTTCTTTGAATCTTCAACAATTGTATCATCTGTATTGGAAAGTCGGTAAAAGGATCCAATTATTATTTTATTCCAGTTGCCAAGAGTGACTTCTGCCCATACCAGCTCACCGGAGCTATCTACTTCAATTTCGTGACAAGATAAACTACTTCTAACACCAACACACATGCCACCACCAACTGTATTTAGCCTATCCTTTCAAGAACATCATTAGGTTCTACGTAAAAATGTCAGCTGAACTTATCTCCAGCTTCAGCCAGCTTCCAGTGCCTGTAATGATTTGAGCATCTACATTCTTCCTGTGTTCGGCCTGCAACCTTTGAGACTCTGTGTGTGTGTGTGTGTGTGTGTGTGTGTGTGTGTGTGTGTGTGTGTGTGTGTGTGTGTGTGTGTGTGTGTGTGTGTGTGCGCGCTCACTTGTGCACATGGGCTTATCAATGATTCAACACTTCTGCTTTTCAGTGAGTGGTCCCCTTTACCCTAAAAATATATAAAAAGTAATTAGTTTAATGGTGTCTATTTGGAGTGGGTGTTTCCAAATATACGATGCCATGTGCTTCACCTTCAAGTAAATCTTCATGATGAATAAGGTCCTGTAGTATGCAAAAACAAATAATGCAGTTCAATATGTATGTATGTTCAAGAAAGTACTATGTAAGGAGCAGACATTGTAGGTTTGCTTCTGAGTTGCCTCTTCCTTCAATATTTTTAGATAACTGCTGTTTACTTCCAGGTTGTCGGTTGCCATAGTTTATACACCCAGTTCTTATTCGAGTCATTCCCTGGCTGAAAACACTAACCATAACTATCAAACAATGGTAAATCCAGATTAAATGTAACAATATTATGAAAAGAAAAGCTACTCACCACATAGTGGAGATGCTGAGTCGCAGATAGGCGCAACAAAAAGACTGTCACAAATAAAGCTTTCGGTCAGTAAGGCATTCGTCAACAATAGATGACATGCACGCACACGCGCTCGCGCCCGTGGGCGAGCCCAAGCACGCGCCCCCCCCCCCCCCCCCCACACACACACACACAAATGCAACTCACACATGACTGCAATCTCAGGCAACTGAAACCACACTGCAAGCAGCAGCACCAGTGCATGATGGGAGTGGTGACTGGATGGGGATACGGAGGAGGCTGGGTTGGGGAGGAGAAGGAATAGTGTGGTACAGGTGGCGGACAGTGAAGTGCTGCAGGTTAGATGGAGGGCTGGGGAGTGGTGGTGAGCAGGTGGGGGAAGTAGTGGAAAAGGAGAGAAATAAAAAGACTGTATGTGTTGGTGGAATGCACCTGTGTAATGCTGGAATGGGAACAGGGTATGGGGCTGGATGGGTGAGGACAGCGACTAATGAAGGTTGAGGTCAGGATGGTTATGGGAACACAGGGTGTATTGCATGGAAAGTTCCCACCTGGGCAGTTCAGAAAAGCTGGTGTTGGTGGAAAGGATCCATTGTACACAGTCTATGAAGCAGTCACTGAAATGAAGGATGTCATTCTTGGCAGCGTGCTCAACAACATGATGGTCCACTTGTTTCTTGGTGACATTTTTTTGGTGGCCATTCATGCAGACAGATAGCTTGTTGGTTGTCATGCCCAAATAGAATGCAGCACAGTGGTTGCAGCTTAGCTTGTAGATCACATGACTGGTTTCATAGGTAGCCCTGCCTTTGATGGGATAGGTGATGTTTGTGACCATACTGGAGTAGGTGGTGGTGGGAGGATGTATGGGGCAGGTCTTGCATCTTGGTCTATTACAGGGGTATGAGCCATGAGGTAAGGGGCTGGGAGCAGGGGTTGTGTAAGGATGGACAAGTCTATTGTGTAGGTTTGGTGGACGGCGGAATACCACTGTGGGATGGGTGGGAAGAATAGTGGGCAGGACATTTCTCATTTCAGGGCACGGCGAGCAGAAGTTTAAACCCTGGCGGAGAATGTAGTTCACTTGCTCCAGTCTTGGGTGGTACTGAGTTATGAGGAGAATGCTCTTCTGTGGCTGGATGGTGGGTCTTTGGGAGGTGGTGGGAGACTGGAAAGATAAGGCACAAGAGATTTGTTTTTGTACAAGGTTGGGAGGATAATTTCTTATAATAATAATAATAATAATAATAATAATAATAATAATAATAATAATATTGAAGCCTTCACAGACTGTAATTAGTCTTTTTACTTCTCTTCTTTTCCACTACCCCCGACCCCCTCCTCAGCACCACTCCCCTCTCCTCCGTCTAACCTGCAGCACTTCCTGGCTGGGATACTCCTCCTGGCTGGAATTTATTTCTAAGGCATTTGATTTTAAGTTCATTTTTTACTATTATTGTTGTTATTATTATTATCATCATCATTTTGGATGTGGGGTGCTCAACATCATGATCATCAATTCCCTGGCAAAAAGTCAAAATGCTGTTTTCGTGAGGAGAGGCTGAAGGCTGTCCCTACATGCAGAATGGTTTAAAGTCTGCCTCCTCTCTCCAGTACTCCAGGGAACCTGTGTAACATTGGTGGCAGTGACTGTTGGGGTTGGTGGATATATCTCCAGCCAAACCAAGCACTACCCTGATGTCACTATATAAGACACACACAGCCAGAATATACTGGACCCAAAGTGACACCACACACTTATAGTGATGGTTCCTCCCGCCGGAGGAAGAAACCAAGTGTTAAAGGACTATGTCCCATGCACAGTCTGGTGAGCTGCAATTCCTTCCATTAGTGAGGTTGGCACAATGTCCGACATGGCTGGGGTGTTGATTTAAGTCATGACAGTTTGTTTTCCACCGCCTCCAACCATTGTTTCCCACTGAGATATTATTTATCTGTAAGATAACGAGATGATGGAATGCAAAGGGTTGGCACACACATACAGCACCATCTTTGGTAACTTTGTTGGCTATGTCATTTCCCCTTATCCCAACATGCCCAGGTACCTAGCAAAAGATCACATCCTTGCCACTTCGTTAGAGCTGCTGTGAGCAGTCTTGTATGGGCTACATCGACTTGTCTGCCATATATATTTAGTGGACTGCTTATAGTGCACAGAGACAATCAGAACACACAATAAACTTTGTACTGCAATGCCTGTGAATCCACTCCAATTTCATCATAATGCCATATAACTCTGCACCATAATTTGTAATTTGTTCCAGAAAGTGCACTTTGAAAACCCTACCCACGAAAACAGCTGAACAGCTGAGGACATTCTCTTGCTGGTACCTGTTAGGGTTGGGATTCTCCTCCTTCCAAGTTGTGGGGTACTGTCCATCAAACAAGATCTTACTGAAACAAGACAGAAGCTTGACCTTGGGTGCGGACACAGATGACAGAGCACGGCATATATAACTAATCAGGTACTGGAACAGTGTCTGTGGCTGTGGAACAGTTGACTGCAATTTCCACAAGGGGAATGGAAGATTGAAGATCTGTTTACATGAAAAGAAGTGGAGTTTCCTCATTTCCATAGACCACCAGAATACCTCGAACACAGAAATTTGTCTGGATGATGCAGTGACAGTAAAAAAGTGTTCAGCTAAAACCTCAACCACGTCTTTAGGTGTGTCCACAAAGGTCCCATTTCTCAACAAAGCCATAAGGTGAGGTGTACTGCTCTTGCCTGAATTTCATCTTATTTAGGCCCAATCTTGCACTGTGGAAGCTGCAAATTTCTTATGGAATTTTGTCTTTCATTCATTTATCCCTTGTCTCACTTGTGCCTTCACAGATCTGAAAGCACAAAGGTTTTCTATATTAGATGGTATTTGAATTTCTGCAAAGCTGATGCCTGGCTCTAAGTGCCAAGCAACATTTGTCATTCCACCAAGGGACAGGGTGTTAAACTGAGGAATGGCATTTGAGGCAGCTCAGCACGGGTGATATTGTCCACCATCACAATTGGGCTGTTCAAAGAAGACCTGCTGACTGTATTGCAACCACTTTCCCATTTGAACTATCCACCTTCGCAGTCTCCTGTCAACCATTGTCCGCGTCAGCAGACGTATCAACACTGGAAAGTGGTCACTGAAATGCAAATCTGTGGCCACTCCCCACTGAAATTAGTCTGCAATAGCTGGAGCACAAAGAAAGATCAATGGATGAAAATGACCCTGTAGCTAAGGAAAAGTGTGCCATCTTACCATAGTTCAAAATGCAGATATTGTCCAATGTGCTACAGAGTTGGACTATTGGAGCAAGTGATAGCCAAGCCTTACAGCACATTGTGTGCACTGAAAACCCACATGAGGAGGAATGGGCACAGGGAGTGCCTGGAAGAGTTCTGTCAGTGCATCTGGATCCAACGGATTGTAAGATTGTTCACTTTTTTGTTCCATGATCATGCATGAATTATCTTGGTATGTTACACCATGAACTATGAACGGAATATAAATAGAAATTTTTGTGAAATTCTTATTCCTTCTCATCCCGTGCAACGGTAAGTCTCCCTTGACCCACGGTTCTGGGTGACTTTCCTGAAATCACCCCTTTTCATAGACCTCTCAAGTCCTTTTCCTTCACCGCTCTTCCTTCTCCTTCTGCCTGAAGGAGGAGCCACTGGCTCCAAAAGCTTGCCAATTACAACCATCTTTTATGTATGTGTGCTGCACACCGCTTGGTGAGTAGATTTTTTATCTATCCAATTAGCTAATTTTGTCAATAATTGATTGTTTTCATTGTCATCTTAGTTTAAATTCTAACACATCAAGACAACACATGTGCAATCCTTCAACAAAAAAGTTATCTTTAAAGCAAACACTACAGGAAAAAACTCCCTAATCATACATTTGATTAGTGTTTTCACCAGGGCAAGAGTTAAATAGGAACTATGGTAACCCTCAACATAATGTAAGCGCCTTTTACCTAAAATAGTGGAGGAAGATGAAATGCAGAAGCAAACCTGCAAGAAAGATCTCTGAAGTAAATATTGAAATGTTGAGTGATCAGGTAACAAAAGAATTTAAAAAGTGAGAAAAGAGGAAGAAAAATACAGAAAACGATGTAAGCAAAGAATAAGAGGCACACACAATTGAAACAAGCACACAAATTGGACAGCTGCAGGATGTCAGTTATACGTTCCACAGAGTATAAATGTGGCCTCTCTAAATGATGAGGAACAAGTCAATCTGTTTATAAATATAACACAATAACTTAGTGAAAACTATGGCCTCAAGCACACACAAATTGGACAGCTGCAGGATGTCAGTTATATGTTCCACAGAGAATAACTGTGGCCTCTCTAAATGATGAGGAACAAGTCAATCTGTTTATAAATATAACACAATAACTTAGTTAAAACTATGACCATTTGTATGAACTTTTTCACACTAACCTTAATATACATTTTTAATTAGATTTAGCTCCAAGTGTGAACACACACACACACACTTATTATATCATTATGAATTATTCTATGGAGTAGAAGATGAATCAGTGTGTTCACATCATTAAGGTAAAACAAAGATTTATACGACCGAATACTTCACTGTTTTCTGTGCCACTCTACAGATGAATGGTATGGAACAGTCGAACAGTGTGGTCATTCATTCATTTAAGTAATTCATTTTTGAAAACACAAGGGATTATATGTATTATGAGGCAGCAAATCTGTATAACTTTTTTATGAACTACAAGAGGTGCTGCAGTAGACAACACCCATTACCCTTAGTACATTCTTCCATGATATCAACACTTTCTTCCTCAATGAAAGATTGCCTCAGAATTTTATGTCATAATACCTATGCAACTGAAAACAGTAAAAGGAAATTAAACATTTTCATTTACAAAATTTGCTGTTGCTTGTCACGTAAAAATTGCTAAGTTTGAATGGTTAAGTTTGTAATGTGTGACCTGCACTTTTGGTAACCAATAAAAACATCCAAGAATTTAGGAACTTATGTTTACTGCACTGATTTTTATCACACATTACTTTGATGGAAGTGGGAAATTGTTAAGGCCTCGTGCAGTACACACAAGAAAATTTTATTTACCATTTTTAGTGTTTAAATGTGTCCTTAATGCTTCATTACAAATACATCATCCACAAGGAGAATTACTTCAGCTTCTTGGGTGTACAATGACAGGTCATAGCAAAACAACCAATGTTAATCACAGTAGTACATCTGAAGATGCTGATTCTTTACAGTTACAAAATTACCCGAAGTTACCTAATGTGGCGCTTTGCATTCTTTTAGTCAGATGGGATTTATATCAATAACCAACAAAACCAATAATTTGTAATAACTTATTTTCTGGAACACAATACTGCCTTCTTCTTCTTTTTCCTGGCCTTATTCCATGTGTACATGTGGTCAGCATGTTAACTCAGGTTTGGCAACATTAGTGGTTGAGAGTGGCTGAATGCCCTTCCTGTCGCCATTCCTCCCCCTGAAACACAGTAGTGCACGCCATCTGTTTCCATCTAGTGTTATCCCATGTGAAAGTGAGAGAACATTTTCGAAGTGTTTGCAAGCAATGTAAGGTCTAGTCTGGAATATCAACAATATGAAAATGATAGATTGCTACTCACCGTAAAAAATGACACACCGAGTAGCAGACAGGTATATTACAAGACTATTTCATTGTACCTATCTGCAACTCAGTGTGTCAATTTTATGGTGAGTAGCAATCTGTCCTTTTTGAAGTGCTAGTGAAATGCGTAATTGAGATGGGATGTTGAGACCAACCCAGTATTCACTTAGGTAGATGTGGGAAACCACCTAAAAACCACATCCAGGCTGGTCGGCTCAGTGGCCCTAGCCATTAACCCACTGGGCAAATTCAATCTGGACCCACGGTCTCCTCGAATCCCAGAAGCACCGTGCTAACACACACGGCTTTCCTGATGGATCTCCAAGATAATATTGCAAATTATGCAATTAAATTTGTTCTACATGTGACAGAATATACCAACTGGCAATAAGAATGGCTGACAGGTCACACATACAAGATGGAAACCATTTTACAAGATGGAAAAAAGGCTATAATTTGTAGCACCATTGTGTGTACCCTGTGTTTCAGAAGAATAATACATGTTCTGGGAGGTGGTAGTATAGATTAATTCAAATGAAATATTCCATATAACATGTGTCCCATTTTTATTGGTAGCAGAGGCACAGCTGTTAGAATTTAACGAATACTCACAGAAGGTGCTAAGTAAATGCAAATGATTCAGTTCAAAGCTGATTTTCATAAACACTTTTCGACGTCAATGTACTTTTGAATTCTCTTGACAACACATGTAATTCTTATGATGTCATCTTGGCATTCTTTTATGAATGCAGCACTTTTCATAATCACAATGATCAAACTGTTCCTTGTGTGTCAGTCTTCTTTGTAGATTACGCCTTTCAACCATTTCTACAGGTAAAAATCTAAAGGGGTAAGGTCCGAGGACCTCAATGGGCAATAAATGTGGCAATTTCTGCTGATCCATTCCATCATACTAGAAGAATATACCCATCCCTGCCACTACAGAAACCTCTTCTAATAATGCTGGAAGCTCATTTTCAAGAAAGTCTAGATAACAGGGCTTTGTGAGATGATGCTGTAACACAAAAGGCCTGATCAACTGATTGCCTATCATACCATACTACATATTTAAACGGAAATGAAAATTTTTCTCTTTAATCAGCTATACCTCTGTCATCAAAAAATATTGGATACACTGTATGAAATGTTTTATTCAAATTCCACTATAATATCACCACCTATAATAGTTACTATTCCTCCTAAGACACCCTGTACGTTTGTGTGTGTGGGGGGGGGGGGGGGCGGAGGGGGGAGGTGGGAAGGGGGAGGGGGGAGGGAGGGAGATTGAAAGTCATCAAATACATTCAATATCATACAGACCTGGAATATTATGAACTGTAATGGCAACAATCAACAAGAGTATTCTCTTCCACTGCTTATTTTTTGTTTCTTCCACAATATCAAGTGTTGAACCAGCAGTGAAGGAACTATACGGGTCTTGTGCAGGAACTGTAGCTGCTATCCTTCTCCGTGAAACAGCAGCTGGACTTGTAGTTGCATCTCCAAAACCTACGTTACAGAAGAATCACTACATCAGGCTTCATATCAATATCTCTTCAAAACTTCTCACTGTTATATAATTACTTCAAACAAAAATGTTCCGTATAAGAACATGTATTTACTTCAAATCAGATGTAGAGCTATTTGTGCAGCTGATGTCTTTTTTTTTTTTAATTTTATTTTTGATTTAGCTGAACATATTTTAGTAATGTTGAGTGGTCTCTCTTTTTCACATGCAATACAGCTGCCTGCTTTCAAAAACTAGAAATGGTGAAATTTAAAATTTTAAGTTCTTTATGCTACACGAAATTGTTCCACAAAAAAGAGAGGAATTACAACAAGTACATGACTGCCTGGTAGTGTACAAATTCAGAATTTATGCAGCAAACTGGCATAAATCAAACTGCTTTCATATTACTTCATCATACACATGAAATTAATCACAGATAGCAAGATGGCAGTTTTTGGCAGAGAAGTGCTGTATCAGTGATCCACATGGTTCACAGCTTTATTTCGTTTTACCTAATCCATCCCTGGAAACACTGTAAGTTATATTGCTGGTATTAAAGATTGCTGAAAGAGATCCAACATTTACAAAATAATAGTCCAGTTGTTGAAATCCCATAGGACATAAAGAGGAGTCAAATTGGATTTTGTGTAACTGATGCAGTCTGAAAGACTGAAACAAGGGCAAATATTGTTATCCAGGAAGAAATATGAGATATTAACCATAACACATACACAAAAAACCTTCCATGGTTTAGAGTAATGTATTTGCCAGACACAGTTGATTAAATCTCAAATGCTCCAGTCTATAAAAGTGCTATGAAAAATGGAACATTTATGTATATGAGTTTCAAGTGTCATACTGAGTTAAAAAGAAGGTACAATGTGTATCACAGTTAAAGGGAAAAACTGATGTAAAATATATAGTCAAGAGAAGTGAAGAAAACAGAATCATAAATATGGTGACAGTAATTGCTGCTAAAAGGACTACTACCATATTTCCACTTACTGTCACATAGCACAGTCTTTCGAGACAATGCACCAACAGTCAAAACAACATTTATTCGACAGAAGTGTGCACTAAGAATATTACATAATAACTGAATATCTTGCAGAAACATCTTCAGAGGCGTAAGTATGCTCCATTACATACTAATATACTCATTCACAAATAATATCCTTACAGAGTAAATTTGGGATGAACAACAACATTCGCGTACCTAAAGTTGGAAGTAAATTTAATTTCTACATAGACTATGCATCCATTTCCATGGTTCAGCATGGTGTTTTCTATTCTGGAGTGAGAGTCCATAACAGGTTGCCAACAGATATGCAAAAAGTTGATTTTTCCATGTATTCAAAATCAAAGTAAAAGGGTATGTAACTAACCATACCTATAATAATTTATCAGAATATTTGGACTCAACATCTAAATGCTATTAAACAGGTTTTGAATTTGCCAGTATGTTGACAACTGATTGTATTCTTTATAAAGCTATGTACAACCTTATTTTGAAGTATTAGATAAAAACAGCAGCTAAATAGCATAAGAGGAAGAACAGTGGATTTTCTTCTTATATACATATATAAAATAATCTAGGAGTAAATTCCTATAATAATTTGTGTTGGCAAATTAGGATGAATCATAATTAGTTCTTAGTATCATTCACAAAAGTTTCCTGCAGTAGCTGCTTCAGCTTGTTAACGTATGACATGACTACATGTCTAAACACTTTCCTTATGAAGGAACTTATAGAACATGATGTTTGGATGAGCAAATGAATGGCTCAAATGGCTCTGAGCACTATGGGACTCAACTGCTGAGGTCATTAGTCCCCTAGAACTTAGAACTAGTTAAACCTAACTAACCTAAGGACATCACAAACATCCATGCTCGAGGCAGGATTCGAACCTGCGACCGTAGCGGTCTTGCGGTTCCAGACTGCAGCGCCTTTAACCGCATGGCCACTTCGGCCGGCAGCAAATGAATGTTTCCCATTCATTACCACTAATACTCATCCTGCCCCCATGGTCTCATTGTCAAGTTTCTACTTATTTCCTATGTCTGAGCTTCAGAAATGAAATAACTTGGCACAAACAGCTCTACGAGGCTTCATTATATGAGACTGATTAGCCTCTATCCTCTTACTTAACTCCACCCTGGCAGCTGCTGCCAAGTGCTAATTAAAGTGAAACACTTTTGTATCGGATCAGTCATTATAATCATTATTAGCACAAATGATAAAATTTTGAGTTTATCATTGTTCTGGTGTCAGCAACAATAATTCCACATACACATTTTTTCCAGCTATTTTATTTATCTTCTCAACCTACATCATAACGTGCTCATTCAAAACAGTTGCTCAATACGGTATTCTACACATCCTATGCAACCATGGCACTGTCTCAAAGTTGTTTTGTAGCTGTTTAACAAACTCAGTGCTGTTTGATTAACCCTGTGGTGCACATGTCCACTGCAGCAAACAGCTGTCAATGTCACTTCTTTGATGTTTTCAATCAACTCTGAGGCTGCAAATGCACACAGTGCATTCCAGTGTACACTCTCTACTGGTGCTGTGCCCTGTGTGCATTTGCAAGCTCAAGACTGATTGAAAACACCAAAGAAGTGTCCACTGCAATGGACATGTGCACCACAATTCTTGCCACAGGGGCTTCTTCAGTTTTGACAGGTGTCTCGTACACAATGCTTTCCACATGAGATCGCTAGAAACAAATCGAATTGGGTCAGATCTAATGAACAATCTGGACAATGAATAATTCTTCTTCTTTTTCATCCACATAAGCAAGCATATTTTTTTCCTAATCAGGAGTCTATACAGTTTGTGATTCTCACTGTTGGGTTGTGTTATCAATTTCTCTCAAGTGTCGGAAAACTTTTGGAAACTGTGCGTGTATCATGTGCCCTCTTTGTGGGTGCTTAGCCCAATATGATCTGTCAGTGTTCCCACAGTTTCTACCTGCTTGTCCATAAAAAAAACTCATTATGGTAATTCCTTAACCAGGTACAATTTCATTTCACTAGGGATGGTTATCTTACCACAGACTTTTACATCAAGTAGTGACAACACTACGATACCTTACAGATCATCCGCAGTGTATTAATGGGGTTTCCCGTCCCCACACCTTATGATGTATGCCAACACGTTAAATGGACTATCTTGCACTTCTATTTTAGAAACTACGTACAAAGTAAATCAGTTTATTACATCAGGAAAAGGTTAACAGTTTCCCATATTTCAATGGCAGAGTTATTCTACAACATGTTTGGTTTCATGACTTTTTACTTAGTTATTTCCACACCAGGGATCCTCATCTCAAATTGCTCTTGTCTATCGTTGCTGAAAGTTTGTGTCGTTGTCACAAGAAAATCGCTGCTGAAACAATTGTGTACATGCAAGATTGTGCATGTATAATAAAATCTCATATGTAATAAAATCTCTAGCCTACTGTCATCAACCTGATGTGAACATTCAAAGAAACTAGTCATTTTATGGCTCTTCTCTATTCTTTGTCCACTAGCAAATTTTGTCTATCCTTTTATTAACAGTATTACCAGCAGACACCAAGAGTAAGACACTGAACTGCCTGCCTCCATAGGTTACAGGTTAACATTAGTGTTTGCACATTCAAAAATCAAAGGTTCAATTCCTGAATACCACATAATATTTTTATGCCATGAGAAGATGTAATATGGGACTCGCCACCCTCATGAGACCAAATCAGAAAAGTATGTGGTGAAACCGACATGATTGCAGCTGAAGAAGTGTCAAATAGAAAGACTGAGTGTTATACATTTATTTATAATAATAGCATAGAGCACTTTTAACACATATTGACAGTCACCAAGATAGCTTCATAGAATGTATCAGAAAACAGGTGCAGTGTTGTAGCAAAGGAAAATTTATTCTTCTTGTTGCACAGAAAACTTCAAAGAGTAATGTTGGCACTGGATTCATTACAAGCACAACTGTATTATGAGGACACTTTAAAATGGCAGTTTTAAGTTGGGGGTAGGAGGTGGGGAAGGAGCATTTTTAAATAGTTTAAGATACCAGTGTCAGTTGGACCTGAACTACCTCATTTACGACATAACCAGACTCAGCAAGCAACTGTAAGGTAGTTACCGAATGCTTTGTGTACTCCGCTTTGTTATGCATTGTGCAATGCTCATTGTTTTCTTTTCTTATTTTGAAATGAATGAATAGGCTAATCCTAGTCACTCCCAGGGATCAAGTACGACTCTCATAACACCAGAAGGAATTAGCGATCTCTATGACCAAGCATCGGTTCTGCTTTTGCAGAAGCATATAATGTGGGTTTAGCTGCCAGATTTGTGAGAGGGAGGCAGTGACTGTTCCCATGCAATGCTCCTCTCCCCTCGAGTTCTTGGTTGTTTACCCTCAAGGGCCTTTTCTATTTTATAGTGTCCACACTATCGTGTAAACTAGGCTATGTATTTTTTTCTGTTTATCAACAAAGTATCTACATTTGTAAATACATGGATTGGAATAAAGCAGAAATCAAATGTAAGATAATTCAAAAGGAGAGCAACATACAGCTTTATTTCATGAAAACCTTACACTGCATTAGTCCCTGAATATTATATGAACTAGAACTGATCGTTTATTATGTTATTCTAAATGTACAGTTTCATTCACATTATCTCGTATAGATAGTGAAAGCAGAGGTACCTCATGTGTCAGTATACCATTGGAATAACTATTTACACTCCTGGAAATTGAAATAAGAACACCGTGAATTCATTGTCCCAGGAAGGGGAAACTTTATTGACACATTCCTGGGGTCAGATACATCACATGATCACACTGACAGAACCACAGGCACATAGACACAGGCAACAGAGCATGCACAATGTCGGCACTAGTACAGTGTATATCCACCTTTCGCAGCAATGCAGGCTGCTATTCTCCCATGGAGACGATCGTAGAGATGCTGGATGTAGTCCTGTGGAACGGCTTGCCATGCCATTTCCACCTGGCGCCTCAGTTGGACCAGCATTCGTGCTGGACGTGCAGACCGCGTGAGACGACGCTTCATCCAGTCCCAAACATGCTCAATGGGGGACAGATCCGGAGATCTTGCTGGCCAGGGTAGTTGACTTACACCTTCTAGAGCACGTTGGGTGGCACGGGATACATGCGGACGTGCATTGTCCTGTTGGAACAGCAAGTTCCCTTGCCGGTCTAGGAATGGTAGAACGATGGGTTCGATGACGGTTTGGATGTACCGTGCACTATTCAGTGTCCCCTCGACGATCACCAGTGGTGTACGGCCAGCGTAGGAGATCGCTCCCCACACCATGATGCCGGGTGTTGGCCCTGTGTGCCTCGGTCGTATGCAGTCCTGATTGTGGCGCTCACCTGCACGGCGCCAAACACGCATACGACCATCATTGGCACCAAGGCAGAAGCGACTCTCATCGCTGAAGACGACACGTCTCCATTCGACCCTCCATTCACGCCTGTCGCAACACCACTGGAGGCGGGCTGCACGATGTTGGGGCGTGAGCGGAAGACAGCCTAACGGTGTGCGGGACCGTAGCCCAGCTTCATGGAGACGGTTGCGAATGGTCCTCGCCGATACCCCAGGAGCAACAGTGTCCCTAATTTGCTGGGAAGTGGCGGTGCGGTCCCCTACGGCACTGCGTAGGATCCTACGGTCTTGGCGTGCATCCGTGCGTCGCTGCGGTCCGGTCCCAGGTCGACGGGCACGTGCACCTTCCGCCGACCACTGGCGACAACATCGATGTACTGTGGAGACCTCACGCCCCACGTGTTGAGCAATTCGGCGGTACGTCCACCCGCCCTCCCGCATGCCCACTATACGCCCTCGCTCAAAGTCCGTCAACTGCACATACGGTTCACGTCCACGCTGTCGCGGCATGCTACCAGTGTTAAAGACTGCGATGGAGCTCCGTATGCCACGGCAAACTGGCTGACACTGACGGCGGCGGTGCACAAATGCTGCGCAGCTAGCGCCATTCGACGGCCAACACTGCGGTTCCTGGTGTGTCCGCTGTGCCGTGCGTGTGATCATTGCTTGTACAGCCCTCTCGCAGTGTCCGGAGCAAGTATGGTGGGCCTGACACACCGGTGTCAATGTGTTCTTTTTTCCATTTCCAGGAGTGTATTTGAAACACTACAAATTCTGTATCAGTAATCACTTTCTCACAAGATGCTTTTTTGAGATTTTCACGAATTTGCCATTTTTTTCTCTGTACACTCTTAAGCAAAAGAAATTCTAGTCCCTACTACATAAAATGACTCTCAATTATCTGACAACAAATTAAAAGTGTTGGACCATTCTATTTACTTGTATTTATTGCATGAACATTGGAATAAGGTATGAAGTATATTCCACTAATTCTGTTAGAGGCCACTTGGTTGTCAGTGTATTTGTGGTTCTTAGCACCCTGAAACTATCAAAGAATTAATTGATATGTGAAGTGTTTTATTTTAATATGAACTGCTTTGCTTCATGCCATTAACAACATTGATATTTGTAGCTGCCATCCTTTTTAGAGAATCTAATTGAATCTCTCTTTTGTAACTAATTATTTTATTGTTTCACTTTACACTAAATATGTTTCACCAGATTTCTGATCTCAAAACAAATACATGAATAAATGTTTTTTGTTGTTGTTGTTTTTTTTAACTATTTGGTCGATGTGTCACTATGACATTTGGTACTCACTGAAGCCATTCAGATTCCCAACCATCAACATGAAATACAGAGGTAACAGCAGATTGATCTATAGGAGTGCTCTACTGAATACTACTTATATGTTTATCTGAGACATACCACATCAAACAGTTGCAAAGGTAACTAATATTAAACACAGTAGTTCTCTTGCTAAACTAAGGAACATAATTAATAATAATTAAATGAAATATATGATTCATAGAATCTCAACAAAAGAGGACTTCAACTGTCATAGACCCACTCCACATCAATAAAAAAACTTCTTGTAGCCATTCCTAATGTTCTTAAATATTTCATCTTTTGCCTGTTACATGCTTTTCTTACTAATTGTTTGTGGGAAAGGATTCATTGAAAAAAACTGAAATGAGTGTTTGGCGTCATTGGCCGGGAGGCCCCTTACGGGGCAGGTCCAGCCGCCTTGGTGCAGGTCTTACTACATTTGATGCCACACTGGGCGACCTGCATGCTGGCTGGGCATATGATGATGAAGACAACACAACACCCAGTCCCTGAGTAGAGAAAAACCCCGACCCCACCGGGAATCGAACTTGGGCCCGTAGGACGGCAATCCGTCACGCTGACCACTCAGCTATCAGGGCAGACAAGGATTCACTGAGTGACAGTATCTGCTCTTCTTTTTAGATGTTATTCCTGTGCAGTTTTCTTTACGTAATAATAAGTTTGCTTGTTATGAATGAACTGATTATTTTGGGTGTGGTCTCTGCTATTCAAAATCTACCGGACTAAGGTGTTCTTCATTTAGTAGGAAATACTGTACTTGCAGGATGTCAGTGTTTAGACCACACTCCAATACCTGTCCTAGGTACGTGATAGTACATCATTTTTGCCATTTTTGGCACACATTACAAGGAATAGTAGAGGGAACATAGAGGATGGAGTATAACTTTCAGTTTTTGTCTCTTATGTAAGATGTGGTCCGCCAAAACTCAGTTACAGCAACTGGAAGAGGCAATAGATTTTATTTTCTGTAACACATCACTCAAATCTTCTTTGGACACTGAAGCAGACAAGAGACAAGAGTACCATGGAGTGGAAAGCTGCAGGTTTTTGTGCTCTTGCATGCCGTGACTAAAGAAGTTATTATTGTGTCTGTTGTCATAGCTATTGTCAATGGTGAGATCTATGAAGTTTATAAATTTATAATCAATTTCCACTGTGAACTGATTTTATGTTGACTGTTTAGCATAGAAACTAGCTTGGCTCAGCATGAACAGAATTCCAACTCCACATTTGCTGCACATGTACTGACTGAGGACAACTATCAACCACAGCCTCTTGTTCTTCACTTAACAGACGAAGATCCTAAAATTTAACTGTTGGAAGGCCTAGTAATCAATTAACATCTGGCCCACAGTCCTGATTTAATACTTAATGATCAAGCACAGCTCAATATTTGCCCTCCTTCTGAACTTCACTTACCCCTCACATTTCTCTAATTCTTCCCACACTGACTGTTCCACCCTATTCCTCCATTTTTTCCTATACTTAACTTGTTTTATTGTGATAATCAGTACATTTTATATATTCCGTTGTTTTATAATACATACATCCTCCATACAGTAAGAGAAACATTTTTCATGTCGCTAACATACAAAATATACACATTGGTGGTACCATCTGCAATGGTGCAAACAGTGCAGGGACTGGACCAGTCAGCAGTAGGCTAACATCCTCTTCTCAGATGAGAGCAGATTCAGTCTGAATAGTGATTCTCAATGTACCTTCATATGGCAAGAGGTGGAAATGCATAATGCAACCAGGAACATGATTGTTTTGGTGGTCCAGGTGTTATGGTGAACGGGGCATAATGTTGCATGAGCATAATCACCCACAAATCTTTTAACACAATACACTCATTGGTCAACGTTTACTGTGAATTATACTCCTCCCCTATGTGCGCCTTTCCAGGGCTGTATTCGAGCCTGACTACCTTTCTACGGATGACAATGCATGAATGCATCAAACGGTGCAGGTGGACAGCTCTTCGAATGAGAGGATATTCAGTGAATGAACTGGCCTGTCTGGTCCCGATTCAATCCCATCAAACACACGTGGGATGCATTGGGGAGACACAATACAGCAAACTCACATGCACCAATGACAAACTAACAGTTGTTAACTGATATGGTGGACGAATAGATTGCCCTGCCATAAGAACTCCTTGCCAACCTTGTGGGCAGCATGCAAGAACATTGCTGAGCATGTACTGCTATCAATATAGATCACACACCCCATTAAGAACCATGTCACAACCACTTTTTATGTCTAGGGGACCAAAACAAATTGCAGTAGCTTCAGTGTAATTACCGTCTTTCAATAAGGGAGTCATTTCTGTTAGTCTCACTACATTTTTCTTTCAGTTACCTTCTGTACTAACTGTAGCAGTTCTTACAATGTAAGGTCCAAGTTTCATTGAGCTACACTCCTTGTCAGTGGCACATCACACGAAAGTTACTTTTGGCCTCAAGTTTTGCACACCAGTGTAGTTAGCTGGTTCAAACGAATGTAGGTTGCAGTAGGGTAAGCAGAAATGAAGAGGTATACTTGAAAAAAGAGACAGCATTGGTCGTATATTTTTTACTATTGCAAAATCGATTTTCTGTCACTGAGTGACCATCTTCAGTGCTATATTGTATAACTTAAATTGGGATGCACTGTTGTCACTAAGCTTACGGCGTTGCATAGTCAGAAAGCGGAAGTCCTTATCAGCGCTCATTAAGAACCGGAAGTTAGTTTTCTGTAATTATTGCGTATCAACTGTCAAATCTCCATAAGAATAACATTGCCGGAAGTGAGTTTTCCAGCAACACAGGATAAGTAATAATATCTATTTTAAGAACAACTGCTAACGCTGTACAGGAAGTCCTTATCAGTAAGGTTGCGCAACCGGAAGTGAATTTTCCAGCAACAAACAGACAAGTAAAATAATAGACGGAGAAAAATTCTAAGTACCACAACAGTGGACAACAATGAAAATACCCGCCCACCAACCCCAACAATGGACAGCCATCACCCATAGTAAACTATCTATAAGCACATCTTTATCTCACTGTGGACACACTGGGGAACCCAGAGAGCATCCCAGAGTGCCCCAGAGAACTAAAACACTAAGAAGAATAGCTTCTCGGCTTTTAGCAAGATCAAAGTTTGTAGTATTGATTATTAATAAATTAATTTATTCTATTGAGGTAAAATATATCTACCCTAATGAAACAAATAACCTAAAAACGTATTATTCTGCAACAAGGTCCTAGTAATACTAGGTCCCTTGTTGCTGCAGAAAAACGATTACATAATATCTATTTTAAGAACAACTGCTAACGCTGTACAGGAAGTCCTTATCAGTAAGGTTGCGCAACCAGAAGTGAATTTTGCAGCAACAAACAGACAAGAAAAATAATAGACAGAGAAAAATTCTAAGTACCACAACAGTGGACAACAATGAAAATCGCTAAAACACTAAGAAGAATCGCTTCTCGGCTTTTAACAAGATCAAAGTTTGTAGTATTAATTAGTAACAAAATAATTAATTCTACTGAGGTTATAAGATCTTACCCTAATGAAACTGATAACCTAAAAAGGGATTATTCTGCAACAAGGTCCTAGTAATACTAGGTCCCTTGTTGCTGCAGAAAACAGGATTACATAATATCTATTTTAAGAACAACTGCTAACGCTGTACAGGAAGTGCTTATCAGCAAGGTTGCGCAACCGGAAGTGAGTTTTCCAGCAACAAACAGACAAGTAAAATAATAGACGGAGAAAAATTCTAAGTACCACAACAGTCGACAACAATGAAAATACCCGTCCACCAACCCCAACAATGGAAGCATCGAAACATCTCAAAGAGATATGCAATCAGTGTAGTTTAATGTATCCAAACAATGTTCCTTGTGTGTTGAGTGCTTGTCTGGTCTCTTTAGAGCCTGACTCTTCTTAGGCTTATGCCACATCAATTCACTCCTGATGAACGCTTCAGCCAAACATCGGTCAATTGCCAGCTTTCTACTCCGCAGGATGTTTCATGCACTCATATTCTCGTTTTTCCCACATCAGCCACCACCCAGTCATCGCAGACAGCATTCCAGGAGCAGCACATCAATGGTCCCGATCTAGGAGACGATGAGCTCTTCTCTGCCCTCAACAATGACATGCCAGAGGGTATAGAGGAAATGCAAGATTTTAATGACATATTCACATGGCCAGAGACAGGTCCTGGTGGTGTTCAGTCTCCCACAGGTAGCCCCCACAGAGATTCTCCATCACAGCCTGGCAGCCCATCCTGTGGTATGGGAGGAACATCAGACCAGCACAGTCCCTTCCCGTGCAATGCATCATCAAGGGGTGGAGCGAATATGGGAATAGATACTCAAGAAGAAGTGGGTACATTACACCAACAGCCTCTCGCATTGGGATACTTTGTATCAACAGCTCCAACTGGTAGGATGCCTCGGTGGTTTTGGGCATCTTGTCCTCGTGTAGAAAATGTTTGTCCTGCATTCCTATATAATGCTCTTCATTTGCACAGTCCTGCCATTCAACAGAATTCTGATGATATCTTGCAACAGCAATCAGCTGTAACAGTGCATCCACTGGATTCCCAATATACAACAGATGTGCTTAGGTACGTCTTGGAAGGATACAATGCTCTCTCCTGGCTTGCCTTGGATTCAAATACACGTGACCGTCTTTCCTGCTTACCAGTGCATATTCAAGCTTTGATGCAACTGTATCACATGACATCGGCCCTTGTCTGACCTACGTGGCGGCAATGATAATTTTAGGCAATATTAATTTAGTATCGACTCTGAAAAGAAGTTCTACGGATCAAGAATTTAATGCAATAGTGTTGTATAGTGTGTTCGTAAATCAGCGGGCTCTAGAGTCCTCATTATGTTGCCACAGCGACAATTGTGGTTCCGATGGTAAGCGGTTGCACCTTATTAGCATTTTGTTATTTGTTGGCAACAGTGGTTCATGTGGTTGTGTTTTATTACTTAAGGAGATTATGTAGGTAACAGAATGTTGGATTTGAATAGTGTATCAGCAATAACCTACTTCACTACAGTGATCAGAAGTTTTAGGTTCATGGTTTAAAGACTTGCGTTTTTGTCATTTAACTTACATGCTGCTTGTGGAAAAATGACAATCAGTTAAGCATGTGAACCCGAGTGAAAAGTTTATTGTTACCGCAAGAATGATATCGGTGAAGTAGCCAAAGATTCAGCTATAGCTTTCTATGCCACTTTTATAATTTGTAATGAAAAAATTGAAAAACAAGAGGATGATTAAAACAATCCACATGCTGTGAAAGCTACCCAAGTCACGTGATACATACGTCAAGATTCATTTTTTATATATTTACAAAGTGATAATTATTGTGTACTATATAAATATTGTTCAGAAAATTAACCACAGCATAAAATAGTTTCTTTGCTCATTTTTATTATTTATTCATGAAAGTACATATGTGCGTTAATAGGATTAATAACTCTTGATATCTGAAGCAGGGGGCCAAGTCAATTTTCTGTGGACTTAACAATTCTACTCCAAAGTGCTACCAGGCTGCCAATTTTAAGATGTGTTGTAAGATTATTTTAAAACATTTTCATTGACTGTTGTGATTTATAAAGAAGTATATTGTGATGAAACTTGAAGATAAATGAAACGACATTTATTTGTAGACACTTTACGTGGAATCAAATGTGTGAAGAAATCGGAAAACAGATGATGATTCGTGATCCTTGTGTTCTTTCTGGCTCCAACATCAACTAGACTCATCAGTGATACTCATTAGCATTTGTAGCTGTTATCAAAAAATTGTGTTAAAAAAGAAAAAAATAAGCCTACTGATAGTATGACCATAATAAACAGGGAGAGCAGGCTTAAGTTTTTTATAATTTAATGTAAAGGGACATGTATCATAAATGCTATATATATATATATATATATATATATATATATATATATATATATATATATATATATATATATATATATATGAGGGAAACATTCCACGTAGGAAAAATATATCTAAAAACAAAGATGATGTGACTTACCAAATGAAAGTGCTAGCAGGTCGACAGACACACAAACGAACACAAACATACACACAAAATTCAAGCTTTCGCAACAAACTGTTGCCTCATCAGGAAAGAGGGAAGGAGAGGGAAAGACGAAAGGATGTGAGTTTTAAGGGAGAGGGTAAGGAGTCATTCCAATCCCGGGAGCGGAAAGACTTACCTTAGGGGGAAGTCCTTTTTTCCCCCTAAGGTAAGTCTTTCCGCTCCCGGGATTGGAATGACTCCTTACCCTCTCCCTTAAAACCCACATCCTTTCGTCTTTCCCTCTCCTTCCCTCTTTCCTGATGAGGCAACAGTTTGTTGCGAAAGCTTGAATTTTGTGTGTATGTTTGTGTTCGTTTGTGTGTCTGTCGACCTGCTAGCACTTTCATTTGGTAAGTCACATCATCTTTGTTTATATATATATATATATATATATATATATATATATATATATATATATATATGAAAATTGAAATAGTACAAACTATTGCTCTAGAAAGGGCATCACGTAGTTGACCTCTCGGGGTGTGCCTGTGTACAAAGGACAGTGTAATTGTGTGAATATATATACATATATATTTGTTTTGATTTGAAAGAGTGTACATTTTGTACAGGTAATGTCTTCTAGTTCTGAAACCGTGTAATATTGTTAATATCATATGAGGTTGGCTGTAGAACAATTAAATTTTTAAGTCATCGGGCATTTTTTAAGTCACATTTGTGTATTTTAACGTTTTTAAAGAAAAAGACTGTAATTGAGCACAGGCTAAGTTTACTTGTGCTGCTGTTGACACTGTCATGTTATGTGTGTCTTTCTGTTATTTCCCCCCCCCCCCCCCACTTCCGCTCTCTCTCTCTCTCTCTCTCTCTCTCTCTCTCTGTCATTTTCATTGTTGTCGACTGTTGTGGTACTTAGAATTTTTCTCCTTCTATTATTTTACTTGTCTGTTTGTTGCTGGAAAACTCACTTCCGCCGTAAGCTTAGTGACAACAGTGCATCCCAATTTAAGTTACACAATATAGCACTGAAGATGGTCACTCAGTGACAGAAAATCGATTTTGCAATAGTAAAAAATATACGACCAATGCTGTCTCTTTTTTCAAGTATACCTATTATCTGGTCGTAGTGCACAAGACAACATGGAGTCGCCAATCAAAGAAATGAAGAGGCTTGCAGAGGATAGTGTCCAAATGGACACTTTGCAACAACTGAAGCATGTCATCAAGTCCAAATGCTCAGAGTGTTGATGGATGTCATCACTTTGTTGCAGGGTAATGCCCATCCATGTGCTTGCAGAGGATAGTGTCCAAATGGACACTTTGCAACAACTGAAGCATGTCATCAAGTCCAAATGCTCAGAGTGTTGATGGATGTCATCACTTTGTTGCAGGGTAATGCCCATCCATGTGTTGTCATGGTTGTTTCAAATACACTGTAGAAGTTTTGCTGGAAAACCCTTACACATACTCCATACAGTCTCGATCACTCCCATGTGATATCCATATTTTTGAGTCCTCAACAAAGACATTCCAGGCCATTAATTTGCTTCAGATGAAGAGCATACCTGGGTATCATGGTTCCATAGGCAGCCCCAAGTATTTTTCCATGAAGGCTCTGACTGCCTTATCTCTCAGTGGGATAAATGTATTACCATTATTGTTAAAACAGTTTGCTCACTTTTTCTCCATCTGGCTCACTTTCATTTGATTGCCAGTTACACTCAAGCCACATGTAAATTCCTTCTTGCAGTGGGCACTACATAATCAAGAGTGGAAAGCTCTACTCACATATCATTGCATTCAGTCTACTCAATCGCTAAATTTAGACACACAGAGCATCAGAGACTTTAAGAACATTTATTGAAGGTAATGGTACCATTTTGCACTCTTTATTACCCTTAATTTCATTCTTTGCCAACGGCACCTAACTTGGGGCATCTCCCCTGTAAGTACACTGCATAAAAGAACTAAAGAATACTTTTTTGAAACCGTGTAACTGTCTCCCACTGTGAGGCAGAAGTTGGAAGTACGGCACAAAGTTGCCTACAACCTTCCTCTGTAATGATGCAAAAGTGTGGCACCCTGCAATGGCACACTTGGGCTCACCGATGCTTCAAACAACAAGGTGTCGATACATGTGAGAAAAAGGGCAGAGCTCAGAAGTTCAAGTGAAAGATTGGTTAATGATGTCACACTGGCACCAAATCTAGCACAATTCTGCCCAATGCCACCATGCACATATCACAAGAAGGAAAGGTTGTCATACATCTTCTTCCCCACATCTCACCCTTTATCTTGACACCACTGTGATAGAGTACAGAAGCATGATGCCCAGCACTGAATCATGTGTTTCTGTTATGGGCAGCCAAGGAAATCATTTCAGACCCACTGCTACTCAGAAATGACATTTAAAAGGCCTCAGGAAGTGGCATAAGTGGTGTCAATGAAACCACCCCTTCGATTGGGGCACTCATTTCCACACATTTTGCAGTCGAAAACAACAGTTTGCAGTGAGAAAAGCAACAGGAAGATCTTCCTGACAACATTTCACACTGCTGATGCTCCCTAGATGATTCAGTCCTTATCTAGGCCTGCAGCCCCATTGAACTTGTGAATCATTGCAGAGGAAGGTTTAAGCCAAATTTCAAACTTGTGTGGCGTAATGGGAGACAATTACAGTGTTTCAAAAGAGTGACCCTTTCATTGTTTTGTGTCATGTATCTGAACTTTGGGGGGGGGGGGGGGGGGGGGGGGAACAACTAATGTGAAATTAATCAAGATATACACTTATGTACTAAAAATTTTAAATACTTTCAAGTGTGCACATTCTTGTTCATTTTAAAATCTGTCCATATGGTATGCAAGCTTTGACAGAAACATTAGTTATCTTAGTTCTCATAGAGGTACAACACAGTTCTTTACAATTAAAAGGAAGTTGTACAATTTCTTTCAGAAAATTTATGTGAAGAGGAGGAGGAGGAGGATGAGGAGGTGGAGGAAAGGAAGGTAAACTTAAAATCCCTCAAATACTGTTGTTATTGTTGTTGTCACTTGTTAGTATAGTATGAAAATATCATTTCAAGAAATCAAACTCTATTTTTCTTCTGAATGATTCTCTTCACTATAACAAGAAAGACAATCTTGTAAGTGTAGCCCATCCAACTTTAAACTTCTACATACCAAACAGTAGCTGACATACCTCTGAACACTAAACACATTTTACCGGCTGAACAACATGTGTATGAGGACACACCATTAGGCTCCAATTACATTTTGGATCCTTGAGTAACATGTAGAAAAGGCAGAAAACTGCTCAACTTTGGACAATGTGTTTCTTAGCATTAACAAACACAACTCTCATTATACCTGCCTCCATATCTCTCATGTCATTGCCACATGACTAAGGTAAACAGATATCTTGGCAAGTGTGGGATATTATATGAGTGTGTAGTGGAGATTTTGGAGGAAGAGGACAGGAGGGACCTGAGGAAGGCAAGCAGGAACAGGAACAGGAAGAGGAAGAAGAAGAAGATGATTAGACTGAGTTTTTAAGGGACTCAAACTTCTGATAGTTATTAGCCATTTTATCCTCATAATCTACAAGCCAACAGCAGAGTTTTGTAAGTAATATAAGAGAGAGTAAAGCAGAGAGCTGTGACAGGCCCACATGAAATGACTTGTGGAAAAAAGTCAGCTGTGATTATTGGTAAAAGGAATATAGGACATGAACAGGGCAGGTACAGCAGTGGGAAAAATTGTGCAGGTAAAGGCTGTCCTGGGACAAGAACTGAGACAGAAGATGTACACAAACAACTCCCAAACCCATTCTGTATCAACACTAGGAGAATATGCTAACAAAATGGAAATTTGATCCAATGTATTACAAGTAATATGGACAAATAACATATAATACACGAAATAATTAGGGGAAGACTTTGGGCCTCTGCCATGTTCCACTGAGCAATAATTGACGACTGGCCATGTTACCAAATCATATTTTAAGTGCGCATCAGGATATCCTCAATCATTTACATGAAAAGAACTGAAATGTCCAACAGGTGTCGAACACAATGTGGAAACCATCATTCATCCCATCATCCTGGGTGCTTGACATTGGGCTTTGAGAGCTTCAATAATGTGTAAGCCCTCCATGAGTGTTTATCATTGCTGGACACCAACACAAAAAGCTCCATGTAAGTCTACAGAGGTCATCCTGTGGTATCAGTTCCCATTCTTCAATAAGAGCACATGAGAGATCTCGGAGAGTCTGTGGTGGAACAGAACGATCCTGAAACCATCTGTCAAACATGTCCCATATATGCACAATGGAATTGTCAGGGCTCACTGTCAGCCATTCCGTTACTTCAGTGTCCAGTGACCTTCACAAGACATACCGCCACACATATGCCCTGGCATTAGAAGGAATTCAGAGCCACCACCATATGCAGCAGCCACTACATGGTCCAACGCAGCCTGGCAGTAAGGCGACCATGGACAGCACAAGACCCATATGGCTGGACAACATTTGGCAGATACCGCTCACCACACGTCTCTGCAAACGAAAATGGCCATGAATGTGTCAGAGGATATCTCTACTCGTCTGTGAATAACATCTTTCACCAGTAATAAGTTACTGGTTGACATGGGAATGGCAGAACTGAAGGTGAACTGCAAGATGATGAATTGTAAAGCAGGGTACTCAAGCAAGACGTTTGAGTCATAAGGTACTTTCTTCAACCTTTTCCTAACAGTCTGACGGGACACAGTGGCTCCAGAAGCCCTTCTGAGATCATCTTGCCATGCTCTGGCGATAGCCGTCTGATGCAGCAATGCAGAATGGCCACATATCAGTCTTCAAGTGGCAATGTATGCGTTGGCAACCTTGTCCAACTCACCCTGTGTGCTGACCTGACTCTCTGTAGTGTTTCTACAACCCATTGATACACATAAAGAGGCACCGGTATCTGTAGCGACACAAACAAAAGTCCATCCTTTTTGGATCAAACAGATTGCCCTTGCAACTTGCACTGCATTAAGATGTCACACTGCATGTGCTTGGCTGAACACAACAGCCACAAATGACAACTGCCATCTGTGAACCTCACTAGAAAACACTGAGACACGGCTAATTTACATGGTACCATGTACCAAGGTCTTTAAATTTTTCCACTTTAGCAAATTTCCATATCCCTACCTGTAATGGGATGTCATTAGGGGCTTCTCTTGATACCTATATTACCTCGGTCTTTTCCGCATTAATCCGTAACCCGATCTTACTTGCATTTTGCGCTATGCCCTCTACAGTTTTTGCCGTCTCTTCCTCTGATTCTGCTAGAACTGGGATTTCGTCTGCATAACCCAATAAATCTGTCCTACCATTTAGCGTCACCCCTTTGTTTTCTCTTTTCATTTCTCGCATTGCTTTCTCTAGGACCAGAATAAATAACAGTGGTGAAATAACATCACCTTGTCTTACACCCATTCTGATATGGAATTCCTCAGACAGCTCCCCTTGATATTTGACTCTGGATATTTTACGGGAAAAGTTATTTCTATCTGCACTCTTTGAGGTTTGGATGTGCGGCCATAATTAAATGGTTTAACTGCTTTAGCATTTCAAAAACTAAAAATCTTCTGAAAACACATACACAAGTGAAAAATTTTTTACATTTTGATACGTGCTGAAGCACCATTCACTTGATAATAGGCACAAGGCCAAAATCACACTTTTACTGTCAAAAGAGACTATGATGTCACTTAAAAAATATATGGATGAACTGGTGTTTACATCTGAGTAAGGGTGGAGTCAGGACTGGTGACCACTGGAGCAAAACCTTCACAACTTCAGCTGTAAGTCAACTACTAAAATGAGTATTTTATATCATATGATAATATAAACTTTCCTGTAGAAAGGTTCAAATATGGACAGAATCTACATCCTAGGTCAAGTGTGTTGGGGCAGGTCTGAGTAATGTGGCAACCAGTCAAAGTCACTCAGCAGCTATGCTGAGGAGGGTTCTGTATGTAACATGTAGTCATGTGTGAGGTAGGTATGACCAATATGGATGCAATGATTACAGTTTTTCTTCAAGGAGTAAAGGGACATTCTCCACTTACTGATGGGGCTTTTATCATTCGGCATTTGTTGGGATGAGTGATGGTCGTCCAATCTTCTTCCCAATTTTCTAAGATAATGTGACCGAATTGTGATCATAAGTCAGCTTCAAAGATCTGAATTGGCAACAGGTCCATTGTGGTTAATATTAATGTCATGAGATCTTTCATGTCACACTGGAGATTCATTCAACAACAGGTTCAGGAATAAACCATGGGGGCAAGCTCAGTCTGTGGTGCAGATGAGTAATCTCTTATGAGGAGAAAGACCTCCTGATGCATGTACTCTAGCAGAACTGTTGGCCGTTCTCTCTGTTTTTAAATGGTTCATAAGGAGATAGATCTTGGAGTTCTGCAAAAGTATTGTGCAACAGGGATGTTCTGCCCCATAATGCATAGGGTGCAGACCAGAATGGACATAGCAAAATAGACACACACACACACACACACACACACAGACAGAGAGAGAGAGGGGGGGGGGGGGGGAGAGAAGTGATTTCATTGAACTTCAGACATATTCTTGGTATAAGGCATTCAGAAAGGACTCACCCTGGGGCAGAAATAAAGACTGACTACCAGTCTAGAAGTGTGGTCAAAAATGATCAAGGAAAAGGGAACAGAAGAGGTGGGCAGTTTACATTTGTATGGCTGGTGGCCATTCCTGGGTGAGCAGAGTCAGAGGCAGACAGTGGGTTGAAGTTGAAATTACAAAAGGGCATCTGCTCTGTCTCAATGCTGGAAACCAAGAGAGTGGACAACTGTGCTCTGCTCTCCACGCCCCACCAGCAACCACACATGACACACTTCCCACATTACCTACTAGTCAACACAGTGTCTTGCAGACGCAAGTTTCCTCCAAGGAGGGCTGGAGGCAACCCTTGTCAGCGGCTTTTATTGGAATGAACTGCTTCTATCCTGCAGAACAGGCCAATTTGGCACATAGGCGTTGGTGGCATTGTACTGGGAGGGTATTTGAAAAACCCAATGAGATATGAAGTTTGAAATAAAATTTTGCACAAAAATCTTAAATATTCACAGACTGGCTGACCTCTCTGTAAACCAACCACATAATTAACTATGAGTTGTTGGTGATATATCTTCAAAGCCAGAATACATGCTCCCACAATGAGACTACCGACTGAGCTGGTTTGGAAAGCTCCAGTCGCAAGGTGGACGCCACTGTAATGCACAAGATCTAGTAGATACTGCTGACAAAGTTTCACTGCCAGAGAACCTGTCAATTTTCTGCTGAAAAAAATTTCCTGAGGAAGCATAGGGAGTTTAATTTCCACATATAGTTTGTCACGAGCTTTTTTATATACGGCAATCCTGTCAGTTAGTGGCCTAACAACAGTCCTGAGAAAACTCCACTGCAGGTGAGCTGATTGAATTTTTCCAAAGTGCATGCCCTGATATTTTTGCAGGTAAAAGCAATGCTCATAATTTTAAGATCATACCTGTTTTTCAAATGGCCTTTTGTAGGTAATATTCTGTTTGTGTGTTCACTTAGAATTATAGTACAGACAGGAAAATTCACATACAACATCAACTATACATTTGGTCCCACAATGGCAGCATTTCGTTTTATATCATTTATGAAGAGGGTAGTACTCAAGACAGAACCCTGCAGAACTCTGTTTTCCTGTATACATTGATTAGTACAGACTGTAACATCTCTAACCCAAAAATGGTGACAGAATGGTAAATTTTTAATATAAGTTTGTAGTCTGCCTCAAAAGCCCAAACTCTGTAACATAGCTGACATGTTATGTTGCCCGACTGATGACCTCAGAAGTGCTCAGAGCCATTTTGTTATGTTGCCTTGTTTTGTATGTCTTCTGTAAATCAAGAAGCAGGTGCCAATGAAGGCCTCCTGACATCAAATAAAACTGCAAAAGATGGTCAGTTGTGAATCTAGAGCTTTGAAATGCACACTGAAAAGGTGAAAACATATTATTTGTTTTCAGACACAAAAAAGCCTGTGATGACCAGTGATCTAAACTTATGGATATTCCTGCTGTGAAAGAACATCCATTGATAATGCCACAGTTTTGCCAACATATAGGCATATTTCTAATGGTCTTAGCTATTTCTTGAGGCCACAATGGAACAGATTTGCATCACAATGATCTGGACAAGTAGGAGTTCACCTTATGTGCTGCTGAAGTAAGTGCATTGTTTCTTGCACTACCTCATCAATTTCCATTCTTGCCATATAATTACACGCTTTTCAAAGAAGTACGCGCCCCAATCACTTTTTCTTTAGACCTTTGTGCTAGACTGTCAGTGGGACTCAAACATGGTATCAATAAAATGATTACTTAGGATCTGCCACTGTAATATAGATGTGAGACTAGGACTGCACAGTGCTAAGTAGTCACAGAAAAGATGTCATAGATGAAACAAAAATGTACTGAGGTCCCTGTATTCATCAAATCTTAAAATCTAGGAGGAGCCTCCAAACTAGTTCACCTCCACTATCTGTATTCTTGCTGCCCTACAGATAAATGTGGATGCTGAAATCACTCTGCACAATAAAATGGAAGGATAATTGACATAATAGTCCTCCCATCTTCTGGTAGGCTATATAAAGGAGACACACAAGTTGCAAATAATTACAAATTCTGATATACTTCAACAGTAAAGTGCTTACTCATATTCAGTTTCTTAAGTACCTTGGCATCATACTAAGCTGCAACCTATTTTTCAGGAAACACCTAGAAGCAAAGGCAGCTAAAGTCAACACACGCAACAATATCCTGTACAAACTATGTGTCAGCAGTTGGGGAACATAGGCTCTCACATTGAGAGGCTCTGCTCTAGGACATCACGGAATATTGTGCCTCTGTGTGGTTGAATAACAGCTATGAAAGGAAACTACGTGTCAAACTACACAATGTGATGCTTATCATCAGTGGATACCTCGAAAGTATTTCCCTGCAACGGTTACATGTGCTGAGCCTGCAACAGTTACATGTGCTGAGCCACAATGCCCTATCTTTGCTCTGCCGAAAGCACTTCTTGGTCCATCAGTTGAAGATAGTTCAAATTGACCCTGAATTGCCAGTGCACAAGGACATTCCCCATACATCAATAAGAAAGTTAGGATCAGGAAACTGCTACTAGTCTTAGTACAGCAATAACATGACACACACTTCAACATGAATGCACTGTGGCAGATAGACTGGAGAACTGATAATCTGATGATTCGGTGGCAAACTTTCGATTCAACATAAAGACCTCCTGAATTTGAATTTCTCCGGTGACAACTGGAAGCTCTTAACAAGATTCAAACATCACATGGAGTTTGCCAGGACCTTCTATACAAATGGGGCAAAATACCAAGTCCCAAGCATGACTGTGGTGCTCTGCACCAGACATGGGCCATGTCGTGAATCACTGTGACATCACAGCATATCCAGGACCAAAAACTGATCTGCCTAAAGCGAAGAATGTTGCAATTTCCTGGCTGCAAGGCTTACACATCAATGTTTAAGAATTATGCTTGCTGCCCATCTTCTTTAATACACTGACAACTTTTCAGCAGCTTCCTTTCATTAGTTGTTTTATGGTTCATTTTAATATTCTTTTTGTTGTCGATTTCAATGTTCACTCAACTGCCCACCTTGCTGTTCACTTCATTGTTCCTTTTAATTGAAAATTCTTATAGGTTATTTTTAGTGGTCATTTAATAGTCTATTGCAATGGACGTAATCACTTATCTGCTCAATGTGTGTTGTAAATTGTGAAATAAAATCTAGATGGTTGATTTGTGCTGGGGGATAGTTATTTCACGGTTGCAAAAACACGAAAGTCTGTGGCCAATGGTCTGTGTATTTCGTGAAAGCATGACTTTCCCCCATGAATCTGAAATATCTAACTGCTTCATAGGCTGCTAACAGTTCCATGTAAAATGGTGGCCAAGAGTGCTGCTTCTCCATGATCCTCTTGGAGAAGAAACCCAAAGGCACCAGTGCCCATTTACACTCTGCGTTGCATGGCATCGACAGCACGGATGAGGCATCTGAGAAAATCACTAGTGGGGGACCGGGGATTGAATGTGCAAGCAGGTTTGCTTGCTTGAGGTTTATCTGGCAGAATTCAAATGATACCTGCAGTTCATGAGTGCAAGTGATAGGTGTAGAACCACATACTTTGAAGTTGGTAGGACAGCATGGAGTGGCATGGAATGATGCATGGGCTTCAGCAGCTTGGGGTAAAAACGCTAATCAAAGTTTATCATCCCTGGTAGATCACACTTCGCACACTGTTTTCGGGGCCAAATAAGTTGTCGTAAGTGCAGAGATGCTCTCAGCTGATGTATACATACTGGCTGCAGAGACCTGAAATCCAAAGCATGCCACTTCATTAGTTACATTTAGCAGCTGCGAATAGTTTGCTGACAACTACAAAAGGACTCATGATTAAATTTGAACATTGGTTTAGGAAGGTCATTTGAGTGATGGTTTATACTCACAGACATGACCCACACTATAGTTGGGCTGGATTTCCTTTAGTCATATTTGTTCATCGTGGATTTGGATTTAACTCGATTTATGAGGATTCCAAAGTCATCAAACCCTTGGAAAACTATGTGTAGGTATGTTTCATGTTGTTCTGAGGATGATGCCACCACGTCACAGACGTATGCAAAGCCAAAGTTCAATCCCCAGTAAACTTCAGCGATAAAGTGCTTAAAAGTCTGTGTTGCATTCCATAAGCCATACAACATGTAAATGAATTCAAACAGCCCAAAGAGCATACTTATTGCAGTTTCATGGATGTCCTCTGTTGCTAATGGTTCTTGGATGTATGCTTTCACTAGCTCCATCATTGAGAAAACGATGTGCTCCACCAGTTGGCAAGCAAAATCTCTGATACGGCACACAGGGTACAGGTCAGCAATTGCCTGGGTGTTGAGCCCTCTACAGTTGCCACAGGGCCACCAGCTATTCAGATTCTTTAGCATCACATGAAAGGGAAAACCCAGTTGGCTTCCAATGGCTGTGCCCTGCTTGTTTGAATCACCGCATCAAATTATGCTTTTGCCATGAGCAGTTTATTGGGAGTCAGAAATCTGGGTCTTGAGAAAACAGCAGGATCGGACATGGTCCTGATGTGATGCACTGTTGAGTGTCGAGGTGATGACAGCACTCCAGTTGGTTGCGTGACCGATGGGAACTCGTTTAGCAGGCACACAACATACAATGACGTAACCTGGTCCAAAATGGAAGCATTCCTTACATCCATGAGGAAATAGGTGGACAGGAAATCCAGCCCAATTATTGTGTGGATCATGTCCGTGATTATAAACCGTCACTAAAAAGGCCTTCGTAAACCAATGTTCAAATATAAAGTCATGAGCCCATGTGTAGCTGTGAGCGAACCATTAGCAGCTGCTAAGTCATAATTTATGTGCACTCGTGGTTGCCACAACAGGCGCTTTAGAAACAGACAGACATCTGTGCCAGTATCAACAAGAAATTGCACGTTAATTATCACGTCCACTGCAGCTTAATGTCACAATAGTTTCCCACACCAGTACCACTGGCAGACTTGCCCACCGGGTGTGGGAAGCTGCTATTCAACATCTCCCGCCCAAGAACATGGCAATCTGCACCTACATGCCTTGTCACCAAAATGACAGTGGTATAAACATTGGTTCCAGTCTGGCAATGGCGAGGTGGGACACTACATCATCATCATCCATGAGATGGTGTGTGGTCTCATTTGTTTAACCGAGGACTGTGGCCTGCATTGTCAAGTTCTCGAGATGCGAGGTGATGTCATCGAGTCTGTCTCTCGTGGATGATGTAGTATGCACCTGTGGAGTGGCAGCCTCAGTTATAGCATCCACAATCTCTGCCAGATTGCTCAGGTTCATCTCGTGTTACCGCGGGCAGGGTGCTATTCATTTCTGGCAAGCAAGACATCCATACGGATCGTAAGAGCGGGTCCCAGATATCTGGTCCGGCAAAGGTGTGGAGGTGTCACAGGAACTGTGATGGCTTCCTATCAACAATTTCCTCTCTGTGCAACAATTCTCTTCAGCACAGTGTGTTAGAGAGGAAAAGCCACCAAAGGAGCTCCTGTTTCAGTAACTTGTACTTTCCAGAAGCAGCAGGTTTTTGATGTCATTGCTAACCTCACTGGTGGACTGGCTGTTGAGTAGTGCCACCACATGTGCATATTTGGTGGATTCTTGCACATCCCAGTGCTGACAAAATGGCTTTCAATGAGTGCAAACCAAAGTTATGGATGATCCATCCAGAGAGCTGGTGATTCAAATGCCACACTATTCACCTGTGTTGCTGGGAGAGCTGCATGGGGTGGTGGCAGGCAATAGAACTCATTGACCTTGGATCTGTAGGCAGGTACAAGCTGGGCTGTGCTCAAGGCACAGCTAGAACTGGTGCTGACCACCAGGAGGCAAGTGGGTGTGGGTGGCAGGGGATGCCAGTGTGCCTGGATACATGGTTTCCTGGCTGCACGACTGCAATGACTCTTGTAATTACACTGTAGGTGGTCCTTTTGTTTCTGGTCGTGTTCAAAGCTGCTCCTCTTGTCACTGTTGCAGCGTGGCCATCTCATCCATATGCTTCTACTGCTGATCACACAGTATCAGCTGCTGCTGGCGAAGTAATTGGTGCTGCAATTGTTCCATTTCTGCTTGTTCCTGCTGTACTGCTTCATAATACTCATGTCAATGTCACCACTTTGTAAGTCTTTAATAAATGGTACATTTCACTTCATGATAATGGCATTTTAGTAGTCAGCACAACAGGAAGATAAGCAACTGATATCCCACAACTGATGTCTCATATACTGTTACAGTTCTGCTTGTTATTTTACATAATGTGCATCCAATAACTGCATACACATCATGCCATGGCAGCTAGAGATGTACTGACTGCTGAGAGTGTGGTCTTCCAACGTTGATCATTCGTGATGCTGCCAAAACATAGGCGTTGAGTGACCTATGAGCTGAGGATGCTACAGAGCATACGTGGAAGCCAAAAGGTCATGGGATCAAATCCCAGTGAGAATATGAAATAATTCGGACTGTCTTTCACCTAGGTTCACCTCTAAATGATGTGAATATTCAACAGGAATGAAATGTGGTTCAGATTTCACATTAAACCGAAAGTCCACTTTTCCCGGTAGGATTGCTGGGGTTGGTTAGACACACACAAATAACCAAAGTGTTATCCATTAGAAAGACTTCCACTACACCAATGGGCTACAAGGAATTATTAATTATTATTTTGATAACTGCATTGGCTAGCCTGAGTGTGGTTTTTAGGTAGCTTCCCACACTTTTTAGGCACATACTGGGCTGGACCCCAAATTCCCCCTCAGAGAATATGGTGTGAAAGCAGTTAATATAATATAACACACAGAACAATGTTTACAGGATTTGTAGACAGAGGGCACACAGGACTTCCCTCCTTTAGATTATCTTGATGACTGTAGCATCAGGAGGGGAACCCAGCCAAAAAGTAAAATAAAATAAAATTTACCAAATTACGAAAAAGTGGATCCTGTACTAGACAAGGTAAAGTCTAAGAAAAAGAAGAAAAATTGTAAGGATAGGATTACAATATACACTTGAGCAATTATGCTCTTTTCCTAGCTTTTAAAGAGGAATTAGGGTGGCTCCCTTCCACATTTCAGGGTTCCATATTGTTTTGTTTCTCTGAGTCAGCTGAATAATTGAGGTAAGGTGCTTGATATGGTTCAATATACCTTATCAAAATCTATCGTGACATCACAAGCAGCGCACACTGTCAGGTCCAGACCCCTGAGTCAAGAATGGGAAGTTGTTGGAATATAAGTCCCTACTAAAATAAGCAATGAGGTGGCTCTCCAAAGAATCAGTGAAGAAAGGAACACATGGAGAACAATGACAAGCGGAAGAGACTGGATGATAGGACTTGTCTTTAGATGTCAGGGAATAATGTCCGCTGTACTAGAGGGAGCTGTTGAGGTTAAAAATTGTAGCAGGACACAGAGATATCCAACAAACAGTTGAGGACAATGGGTGCAAGTGTTACTATGAGGTGAAGAGGTTGGCACACAAGAAAAATTCATTGCAGCAGGCAAATGACTAAATAAGGGGATCCCTACTATCCCTCCCAGCTATGGGTCTGTGCTAAATGTAGGATGTTGTTGTTATCTTTTCAGTGGAATGTTACACCACTGACTGCCTTATGTCTTTCAGACTGGTCTTGATAGTTCCATTGTGCATTACACCATTCACTGGTAACTTCCAACTTTGTCCACAAATTTACATCTACATAAATATTTGGCAAACCACCATATGGAGCATGACAGAGAGCACCTTTTATCATGCTTCCACACAAGGCTTGATTTCTGTTATCTTGTCTTTGAGATTCTTACACAAGAAGTATGTCAGTGACAGCTGGATTGTTTCACAGTCTGTCCCAAACATGGGTTCTCTAGACTTTCTCAATGGCATTTCACAAAGAGAATATTTTCTTCCGTTCGAGGATTCTCATTTGAGTTTCATGAGGCATTTCCGTAATACTCACATACCGACAACCTATTGCTAACAGATCTATCAGCCTCTGAACTGCTTCTGCTTCAATGTCTTCCTTTAATCAGACCTCGAAGGAATACCAAGCACTCAAGAATAAGTCGCATTAGTATCATATTTGCAGTTTCCTTTATACATGAGCTACATTTTTCTTGAGTTCTCCCAATAAACCAAAGTTGACCAATAGCATTCCTTACTACTGTCCTTACATGGTCATTCCCTTTCGTATCACTTTGCAATACACTACATCATCATCAGCAGAGCGTAACAGTTTGCTGCTCGCCCTATACATCAAATAGTCACAGAAGTCACACTTCCCTTGGACATCTTGGAAGTACCTTTGTCACCAGTGAACACTAGCCATCCAGAGCAACACTCTGGGTTCTATTACTTGAAACATCTTGAAGCCATTCACACATCTAAGAAGCTATAAAATATCCTTGGATCTTTGTTAATAGACTGCAGTGTGGCACTGTGGCACATGATTCCCAGAAATCTAGGTGTATGGCGTTTGTCTGTTGCCCATCCATGATTTGCAGGATATCCGAGAAAAATGTAAGCTGAGTTTTGCACGAAAAGGACAAGATGTTAGCACACGCAATGCTTTCTAAATCCATGTTAATTTGTAGATAGAACCTTTTCTCTCTCAAGGAAGTTTATTAGATTTGAACCTGTACTTTGCTCAGCAACACTGCGGCCAACCGATGCTACAGCTATTTGCCTATTATTTTGTGGATCCATTCCTTTACCCCTCTTATATACAGGATCACCTGTGCTTTCTTCCAGTCAAATGGAACCTTCCCCTGAGGGAGAGACTCATGATGAATGCAAGCTAAGTATGGAGCCAATCCTGTTTCCACACGGATCTGCTCTTCGACCCATTGGCTACAGCTTGCCTTTGTGTATCAAACACATGATTTTCCCAGACCAACTCTTCACTTTTTTTGTTCCTTCATTATCTGTTTTTAAGTTTGCACTGACAATGTCATCTCATTTTACACTAACACTGAAATCCCACCTCTCTCACAATGCTTGGCTGACTCCCAACTCACAATTTCCTTGCAAATAACTAATATCAATGATATCCTCATACTTTTAAGGTCATCAGTCTTTCAACTTGTTTGAGGTTATCCTCCACCATTGCCTATATTGTGCTAATCTTTCCATCTCAATGTTGCTATGAGTTTCTGATTTTAATCATTGTCTGCCCCTACGATTTTCTCCATCTAATATTTCTTCCAGCACCAATTTCTGGATACTGTAAAAGATGTCCTACCAACCTATATCTTCTTCTCATAAAGATGTTCTATAGACTTATTTTCTTATGTAATCTTTTTAGTGAGTCATTAAGGCTTCATATACTGCAAAATTTTTAACATTTGTCAATAACACCACATTTCAAATGTGGCTAGTTTCTTCTGCTTGGGATTTTTGATGTATTGTTTCACTTTCAGGTTCACCCAGTAATAAATCTGTGGCACTGTCATGCACACTCAAATGACATCATCCCCTATGCCCATCTGTTCTCTCTCTCTCTCTCTCTCTCTCTCTCTCTCTGTGTGTGTGTGTGTGTGTGTGTGTGTGTGTGTGTGTGTGTGTGTGTGTGTGTGTGTTTGTTTGTTTGTTTGTTTGTTTGTTCAGGTACCTCATCTGCAATGAAGATTAGAATACCTGCTGCAACAGAGACAGAACAGTTGGAAAAAATAGAATATTCATCAACTAAGTAAAAAAGTCACCACGAACCTCAGATCAGCAGACAAAGCAGGGCAATATGAACCTAAAATCAATAATAAAATTTCATTACAAGCAGACAGAATAAAATCTGAAAAGCAGAAAGAAAATTAAACATTCTACCAATGGTGTGACAACTATCAATGAACCATAAGCTAGGACTGGACAACGCAAGGTCAGGAAATCACTCGACACATTCTCAGAGGATCCCTCAAAAATAGTGGTATTGGCAAAATCCGAAAAACCTATATCTGGATGGTTGGGGAGGAATACAGAGCTCCTGTGAGTAAAATTCTTAACTACATTGCCAGTTTAACTTCTTTGTTATTAACAGAGTAAAGTGACAGAGAGGAGGGATAGTAAGTTGGGGATAAAGAAATAACAGGATGAAACTGAAGTGTAACAGGGGAAAAAATGACTATAGTCAAGTCAGTATAAGAAGATCCCTGACAGCAATGCTGTTACCAGTTTTCAGTTGTGCAGCACTTATGGCTGTAGGCAAAAACAATTGTCATCTATATAGCTATGACAACTTCAAGACATCACCACAGACACATTTACAGAATTGCATTATGTGATTAGTTGAGAAATGTGTGTGAAGCTGCTGTGCCTAGCCCAACTGGCCGGGACCTGCTTACACCAACTTGACAATAGTTTTGTTTTCATCAGACTGCAAATAATACCAGGAACCAAGCATGTGCTACACATCAAGTTCCCACATTTGAAGTTCTCTGGTCTTGTGATGTAAAGAGTTAGTCCTTGCTGACTAATTGTTATCACACACACAACAAAAGAGAACTAATAATAACATGTCTCGACTGGTTAAACGAACAGTGTCTCACAAGTGGGTGATTCTTTGATGATCTTTGTCTTATCAGCAATGGGACTGGAGCTGAAAGATTGCATGAAATATGCTTTGCTGCAGACTATGCACTTGGAAGAGTTGTGGTGTCTGACCAACTTGTTGTAGAGATTGGAGGAAGGTGATAGGAAATGATAAGAAGTTACTCAAGAACTTTAGAAAATCTATACTCTGGAACAACAGATTATTAAAGCAGTCTTGGCCAAGATCATGTACAATGGAGTAACTTTTTTTTCTAAGACACCAGAGGGGATCTGCTTTCCTACCAGTTTGGTGGAATAAACTAATGGCAGACCAGTAAAGTACACAGAAGACACACTAACAATAAAACCTGCTGGTAAAAATGTCTTCCATTTTGCTTCTTTCTACACTTTTTATTTGCTTGTTCAGTGGCTACACACTACGACAGTTGTTGTAAATAAAGGTATAAGGTAATTAAAAGTAAAAATATCAATGCTGCAATTTCAGAAGGAATACCTGGAAATTGTTAGTAATCCTAATTGCATATGCAGATTTTTTGAAAGTAAGCTGTGACTTTGAATAGAGGAAAATACAGTGAAAGTACACCATGGGTGCTTATTACCGTTGGACAGAATACGGCTGATGGTATGTGGATCAAATAGAAATTCCAAGTCTAAAAGTATGACAACATATTGTCAACAAAATCAAAATATATGACACTTATTGTCCAATCCTGTCTGAAGAAAGAAACATGTTTACAGAAATTTAAAGTAAGTACCTGAACTCTACTGGCATCACTATTAAAGATTACACTAAGCTGAAGGTCTAACATAAACCACATTACGAGTGCTCCATTAAATTTCAGCTGAATTTGTGTGGCACACATCTGAATCTTAATGGAGCAGTCAATGTGGCAGGAAACATGAAGATTCACATTATGAGTATTTTTATGTGAGTTAGGTTTGAGACGGTAATGGATGGATGGATAGATGGATGGAGAGGTTCGTATGGGCCCACAACGACAAGGTCTTCAGCGCCCACACAAGAACAGGTTGAGACGGGTGTCAAGAAAATACCCAGAACAGGAAGATAAAACAGAACGTAAAACACAGGTAAGAAAAGTTGGAAAACAAAGTGCGTACCCACATCAAAGCATGGGATGAAGCATTGCATCAATAGTAAAACATGCCTGGCACAGGAAGAAATTTGTAGAAGGAGATAAAACAATGTAGCAAATGGAAGTGACTGGATGACCGCAAAGAGAGACACAAAAGAATTAATTTATGATTGAGAAAGGAAGTGATTGTAGTAATTCATCTTTAGTCCTCTTATCTGTTGAAGACATTGTGTCTTACTACAACATATATATGATCCACAAAAATACTGTAAAATTCAGCAGGAGCTGTATGGTACAGTGGATAGTAACTGGTCGTAATTACTAAGTGCAGAACTAAAACTGTTAGCTCTATTCCTTCACAATGAACCAGCTTAACACATTAACTAGCACACCTAGTCAGTGTAGTGTACAGTACTGCCGTTGCTACCGACCGTTGTATCGACCCTCGTATTGTACAGGCTTTCGTTTGTTTTGCTTAGAAGAGCTCTGTGTCTGTTAGACTGTCAGTGAGAGAGCACCGCGAGTTCCTGCTGCTAATAAGGCGCGTACACCATTTGTTTATTACATTTACGAGTTTCAAACAGGAGAGAGTTCAGGAATGGACAGGCACTGTGATTCCTGTGTACAGATGCCAGCAGAGTTGGTGACCCTTCATTCACAGCTCCAGGCAGTGTTGGCTTCCATCACAGAGCTTGAGGCTGTTGCCAAGAGGCATCACTGTGGGGGCTCGGACACACGGATGCGAGGGATGTCGAGCACAACCCACATGTCCCCCAATCGATCCACTGTTGTGGCCGCCCCAGGTACTGCCTGCACTGAGGTTGACCTCTCACCCGTGGTCGAGTGGGAGATCATTCCTAAGTCTGGCATTAAGCGAAAGAATTTCTGTGGGGCTGATCATAGGGCCTCCCAAGTTCGTTTGATGAACAGGTTTCGGGCATTATCTGTGGCTGATGAAGTCTCTGAGCCGGATGCAGTCATCCACCCTGTTCCAAAGGAAGCTTCTCGGCCCGCAAGGTCTGGGCATTCACAGAGGGTGGGTTTGCTGGTAGTTGGGAGAGCCAATGTTAGTATCGTAATGGGGCCCCTTAGGAACATGGCTGCCAAGGAGGGGAAAGAAGCCAGTGAGCACTCCAGGTGCATAGTGGGGGGAGTCATTCTGGATGTGGAAAGGGTACTTCTGATTGCTATGAAGAGTATAGGGTGCAACCAACTGCAGGTGGTAAAGACTGCCAATCTTGTTCCCGAGATTACGGCGGAGCTCATCATCTGCAGCATTGTCGACAGAACCGACTGTGGTCTTTGGTGCAGAGCCAAGTGGAGGCTCTGAACCAGAGGCTCAGGCGGTTCTGAGACCGTGTAGGCTGCAGATTCCTGGACTTGCGCCATTGGGTTGTGGGTTTCCAGATTCCGCTTAACAGATCAGGAGTCCACTACACACAGGTAGTGACTACATGGGTAGTGGGGGCTGTGTTAAGGGACTGGGTGGTTTTTTTAGGATGGAGGGTCTCAGGAAACCACAGAAACGGCATTCATCTAAAAGGGGGCAGGTAAAACACAGTAAGTTAGTTGTAGAAACGATCGGTATTGTAGTTGTAAATTATCATATCTGTGTTGGGAAAGAACCAGAGCTCGAAGCCCTAATAGAAAGCACTGAAGCTCAAATAGTTATAGGTACAGAAAGCTAGCTAAAGCCGGAAATAGGTTCAACCGAAATTTTTTCAAATGATCAAACAGTGTTCAGAAAGGATAGATTAAATACAGTTGGTGGTAGAGTAATTATTGCTGTCAGAAGTAGCTTGCCTTGCAGTGACATTGAAATAGTATGGGTAGAGGTTATACTTGACAATCGGACTAAACTATTAATTGGATCGTCTTACTGACCCCCCCCCCCCCCGACTCAGAAGATATAGTTGCTGAACAGTTCAAAGAAAACTTGAGTCTCATTTCAAATAGGTACCCCACTCAAACAATTATAGTCGATAGCAACTTCAATCTACCCTCGATATGCTGGAAAAATTATACGTTTAAAGACGTCGGCAGACATAAAACATCATCTGAAATTGTACTAAATGCTTTCCAAGAAAATTATTTTGAACAATTAGTTCATGAGCCTATTCGAAGCATAAATGGTTGTGAAAGCATACTTGACCTCTCAGCAAAAAATAACCCTGGACAAATAGGGAGTATCATGACGAACACAGGGATTTGCGACCTCAAGGCAGTTGTTGCTATGCTGAATACCGTAACACCCACAACCATCAAAAAGAAACGCAAAGTATATCTATTTACAAAATCTGATAAAAATGCTCTTAAAGCCTTTTTAATAGACAGTCTGCACTCCTCCCAGTCTGATCACATAAGCATAGAAAAGCTGTGGAATGATTTCAAAGAGATAGTATTGGTGGCAACTGAGAGATATACACCACATAAATTAATAAGTGATGGTACTGATACCCCATGGTACACAAAACAGGTCAGATCACTGTTGCAGAAGCAACGAAAAAAGCATGCCAAATTCAAAAGAACGCAAAATCCCAAAGATTGGCAGAGTTTTGCAGAAGTCTGGAGTATAGCGCACACTTCAATGTGACATGCTTTTAATAATATCCACAACAAAACTCTGTCTCGGAATCTGGCAGAAAACCCAGAGAGATTCTGGTCATGTATAAAGCACACCAGTGGCAAGACGCAATCAATACCTTCACTGCACGATAATAATGCAGAAGTCACTGATGACAGTGCCACCAAAGCAGAGTTATTAAACACGGTTTTCCAAAACTCCTTCACCAAAGAAGACGAAGTAAATATTCCTGAATTCCAATCAAGAACAACTGCCAAGATGAGAAACATAGAAACAGATATCCTTGGTTTAACAAAGCAGCTTAAATCACTTAATAAAGGCACGGC
Organism: Schistocerca nitens; assembly: GCF_023898315.1. Lineage (NCBI taxonomy): Eukaryota > Metazoa > Arthropoda > Insecta > Orthoptera > Acrididae > Schistocerca > Schistocerca nitens. The sequence continues at coordinate 606,906,798 of NC_064617.1, read as the reverse complement.
TTCCGGTCCAGACTATATACCAGTCAGGTTCATTTCAGAGTATGCAGATGCAATAGCTCCATATTTAGCAGTTATATATAACCGCTCACTCTCAGAAAGCTCCGTACCTGAAGACTGGAAAGTTGCTCAAGTCACACCAATACCCCAAAAGGGAAATAGGAGTAATCCACTGAATGACAGGCCCGTATCACTAATGTCGATCTGCATCAGGGTATTGGAACATATACTGTATTCCAACATTATGAAGTACATCGAAGAAGATGATTTACTGACACATAGTCAGCACAGATTCAGAAAATATCGTTCTTGCGAAACGTAACTAGCTCTTTATACTCATGAAGTAACGAGTGCTAACGACAGGGGATGTCAAATGGACTCCATATTTTTAGATTTTCAGAAGGCTTTCGACACCGTTCCTCACAAGCGTCTTCTAACCAAACTGTGTGCCTATGGAATATCGCCTCATTTTTGCGACTGGATTCGTGATTTCCTATCAGAAAGGTCACAGTTTGCAGTAATAGATGGAAAGTAATTGAGTAAAACAGAAGTAATATTTGGTGTTCACCAAGGAAGTATTATAGGCCCTTGATTGCTCCTGATCTATATTAACAACATAGGAGACAATCTGAGTAGCCCTCTTAGATTAATTGCAGATGATGCTGTCATTTACTGTATTGTGAAGTCATCAGACGACCAAAACGAATTGCAAAATGATTTAGATAAGATATCTGTGTGGTGTGAAAAGTGGCAATTGACCCTGAATAAAGAAAAGTGTGAAGTTATTCACATGAGTACTAAAAGCATCCGCTAAATTTCAATTACGCGATAAGTCACACAAATCTGAATGCTGTAAATTCAACTAAATACTTAGGGATTACAATTACAAATAATCTAAATTGGAACTATCACATAGATAATGTTGTGAGTAGAGCAAATCAAAGACTGCAATTCATTGGCAGAACACTTAGAAGGTGCAACAGATCTACTAAAGAGACTGCTTGCACTACACTTGTCTGCCCTATTCTGGAGTATTTCTGTGCGATGTGGGATCCGTATCAGGTGGGACTGACTGAAAAAGTTCAAAGAAGGATGGCTCATTCTGTATTACCGCAAAATAGGGGAGATAGTGCTACAGACATGATACATGAATTGGTGTGGCAATCATTAAAACAAAGGCATTTTTCATTGCGACAGGATCTTCTCATGAAACTTAATCACCAGTTTTCTCCTCCGATTGCGAAAACATTCTGTTGGCACCCACCTACATAGGAAGAAACGATCATCACAATAAAATAAGAGAAATCAGGGCTCGCACAGAAAAATTTAAGTGCTCATTTTTCTTGTGCGCCATTCGAGAGTGAAACGGTAGAGAAAAAGCTTGAAGGTGGTTCACTGAACCCTCTGCCAGGCACTTAAATTGTGAATAGCAGAGTAATCACATAGATGTAGATGAGTAAGTTTTAGCAAGTCATTTGGAATAATAAAATTCAAACTATATAACGTCAAATACTGTTGTTCCCACGAAGAAAGCAAAGTACAACTATTATGATTCAAGAGAGAGAGACAAATTACACAATTGGCAAACTGTTAGTGTCCACCGTTCTAAGGCATACGTCACCACATGGCAGTAACACCAGCAGAAATTTGAAACAAGGAAAGATCTATTTTGCAGAAATTAGAAATATTTTCAAAATACGTGAGAACAGTACATAAACACTTCATTTTTTTATGTTGAATATAACTAAAGAAAAATATTTTTAAATTGAAAAACTATTACTCTGGAAATTTTCTGCAACAAAATTATGACTGTTAAGTCCAAAAATCAAAGTACATGTGGTGCTATCGCACAGTAATTTCTCCATGCTCCATTTATAAATGGGATGGAAGTCTTAACTAGCAATTTTATTACATACAGTCCACCATACACACATCCATCTTGACATAATGTGTTAGCTGTCAAAAAAACTGTTTGAAAGAAGCATCTCCTTTGCACTATGTGATAATATATCAACACATATAATAGAGGGAAACATTCCACGTGGGAAAAATATATTTAGAAACAAAGATGCTGTAACTTACCAAACGAAAGCGTTGGTATGTTGATAGAGACAATAAACACACAAATTGCAAGCTTTTGCAACCCAAGGTTGCTTCATCAGGAAAGAGGGAAGGAGAGGGAAAGACGAAAGTATGTGGGTTTTAAGGGAGAGGGTAAGGAGTTATTCCAATCCTGGGAGCGGAAAGACTTACCTTAGGGGGAAAAAAGGACAGGTATACACTCGCGCGCACACACACACATATCCATCCGCACATATATAGACACAGGCAGACATATGTAAAACGTAAGACGTATGTATGATTTATATATGTATGATTTACATATGTCTGCCTGTGTCTGTATATGTGCGGATGAATATATATATATATATGTGTGTGTGTGTGTGGGTGGGTGCGCGCGCGCGCGCGCGCGCGCGCGAGTGTATACCTGTCCCGGGATTGGAATGACTCCTTACCCTCTCTCTTAAAACCCACATCCGTTCATCTTTCCCTCTCCTTCCCTCTTTCCTGATGAAGCAACCTTGGGTTGCGAAGGCTTGAAATTTGTGTTTGTGTGTTTATTGTCTCTATCAACATACCAACGCTTTCGTTTGGTAAGTTACAGCATCTTTGTTTTTAGATATATATCGATACATAACGTTACACGGTGATTTGGAGCCCAAGGATGATCAAGATTATGTTACTTATCATTCCAAACATTATCACATTTATTCAAAACAATAGCTATGGAAGGAACACATCCAAGCACTGAACAATTAACACCAAAGGCAGCAACCTGTAAATTACATTTTGAAGCCAAGAACAACAGAGGAAACTATAACAGAATTCTGCGAAATGCAGTTCACACAAAACAAAACATACTAATAACAACAACAACAACAATAATAATAATAATAATAATAATAACGCAGAATCAAGCAACAGCAGAAAAATAAAAATATCAATGAAGGTGCAATTGTTATTAGTATCAACACAGAGGTACTAATCAGAAGTTGATCAAAGAACATTTAATTTCTTTTTGAAAAAGCTATTACTATTGCATTTTAACTGCAAAAGATGAAAAATCTGTATTCAAAACAATATGAGATTTCACATACATCAAAGCAGATCTGTCAGCATTCCCTCAAGGCAGAATTATTTCTAAGTGTTTTTGAGAGACAGAAGCACGACATGAGAAGAAGAGAAATAAGTGAAAACACACAGCCCATTTGATTCACTCAATTTTGTGTGTGTTGAATACTGGTGAGGTATTGCACTGTCATTTGTAAGAGTTGTAACGGGATGGAGATTATCTGTTTGCCTTACTTTTGTTTCTTTATATTTCTTACTACTGTTCAGTGTTTTCTTCGTCATTTCTCTCTTCACCCTTGAAAATATTATGTTATGTTATCAAGCTCCTTCCTGCAGCAGTGTCCTATTAGATCACAAATCTTTATTTTTCTCAGCTGCAGAATAGTGTTTCATATTAAAGAGGCCAGTCCACATTTTATACTATTCATATATAATCAAATGCTTATCATACAACAGAAGAAGACACATACACAACGAAGAAGTGACGTGAACATCAACTTTAGCAATAAATATTTCTTCATCCAGCACAAAAGGGATGAAGTTGGAAAAATCTGTCTCGATGAATCTACTGTTTCACCCCTTTTAGATCTCATTTCCTCTAACTCACACATCTTTTTTCCACATGAACCAGGCTTCTATTTCAAAATATGGGGTCAGCTAAGGTGGTGAAGTTGTTAGATGCTGGGCTCGCATTCAGATGGGCACAATTCAAATCCCTGATCAGCCATCCATATTTAAGTTTCCCATGATTTTCATAAACTGCTGAGGTAGGTGATGGGAATGTTTCTTCTAAGAAAATGACCTGCCTATTTCCTTTCCCCTCACTGTCCAATTCATATTTGAGCTTTCCCTCTAATGACTTCATCACTGACAGGACATTACCTCCTACTTTTCTATAGTTCCACTATGCAGCTTTTTATATAAGATTCGTCTCTTGACCTTGCGAAGGTTGATAAAGTTATTTAGTTTGAACTCTGTTTATCACCTGTAACTATGAAGATAATTTTCCACACATTCATCTTCTTTTCCCATTAGACTCCACAGTGGGCTCCATTCCTTGCTGTAGCGGGCTCCATACAAGCTGTGTGTTTTCACTTGTTTCTTCTACACTGTACTTCTGTATTTTATTCCCAGCAGTCAGTAGGTTACGCCATAATCTTTTCCCAATTCAGCTTCTAACTTTCTGTTTCTTTTACCTAAATGCACCTTCCAATCAATGGTCTTAAGCCTAATTGGCATCTCCTTTTTGGAACAACTCAAACCATTTTAAGCCATTACCGTGAAAGCTTAAAGACTTATCAAGCATAAAATAATGTACATATACCAGCGACATGCGTTTTCATGAGTATGTTTTATTATGTAAACACTTATATTATTGGAAGAGTAAACATTGGTGTAAACTGCAGGCTAGGATAAGGACGGTATGTCAAAGACTGCAACTTCCATATCAGAGAAATGATGAGCAATTACAGAGAAATGATGAGCAATTAAAAAAAGAATGCAATGAATAAATTTACTTGCATATCTACCATAAAAAGTTACTGATCTTTCTTGACAGTAGAGACAGGGAAGTTTTTCAATAGCTGAAAAATATGTAATTCAGAAACTGGTGCTGGCCAGAGATATGGAATGGACAAGGGTAAATACAAGCATACAAACCCACATGTCTATTCCCACATGTGCATCCATCCAAATGGCAGTGTTGCGTTAAGGCAATGTCCACTATGTGGTGTGAGAAGAGGTAGAGGGGAAGAGAGATTTGAAGAAATGGAAAGGAGACCAGAAGATGTAACCTCAAAAAATGCATTAAATACAGAAGGTCAAAAATTAAATTATAAAGAGATGAAACCAACGCACTAATAAAGACATGCCGATCAAAACCATGAGAGCAAAATTTTGAAATGTCTCCCACGAGACTGTAGTAGAAAGAGACCTCAGAGAAGTAAATGATCTGTTTTAATTGCTGTTTCTTGTGACGTTCCTTAGATTGGGTTGCTTTGTCTTTTGATTTTTTACACATCACAGCACAAGATCACTGACTGCATCATCACTCATTTACAAAGGTGGATGAGGTATGCCTTTTCTACGGACATGTATACTTTTGAGGAAAATGACAAACCAGCCTGTTTACTGTATTTTATGCACAACTAGTGGTTTAACCAGTAAAATGAGTAGCAAGCACTGTTCTGCAGTTGTATTTACAGCAATTTCACACGCAATAAGTTGCAGTGAAGCATGAATTTTCAAGCAAAAACAGCTTAATAAGCACCACATACTAAAAATACTTAGCTTTCTAACAGCGAACAAGCAAGGCAATGCAATTAATCATGTAAGAAAGCATCACAGTCTGACACAGATTGCTACATGAGAATAAATCTACAGAAAGCTTTATGATCTGCAGGAAAATCATTTTAGGCTATAAGGTAGTTTCATAATTATATTTCATTTCGCCTCTTGTCAGTAAGTATCACACAACAAATTCGAAAGTTTGTGTTTACACTCTCAACCCTTCTGTCAGTTAACATGTTTTACACCTCTGGTAGTCTTCACCTACACGAAAAATTTCAAAGTTGATTCCTCTCTAATAGGTCATAGGTCCCA